>NC_064920.1:1118356427-1119612927 GCF_023897955.1 Schistocerca gregaria
AATGAGGCACTGTTTGAATCTACCAACTCATACACTTACCTGGGTGTACCACTTTGTAGGGATATGAAATGGAATGATCACATAGCCTCAGTCGTGGATAAAGGAGTAGGTAGACTTCGGTTTATTGGTAGAGTACTGTGGAAGTGTATTCAGTCCACAAAGTAGATTGCTCGCAAATTACTCGTGTGGGCGTTTCTAGAATGTTGCTCAAGTGTGTCGGACCTATACGAAACAGGGCTAACAGGGGATATTGAACGTATACTCAGAAGGGCATCAGGATTGATCACACGTTTGAGTGATCTTGGGAAAGTATCACAACGATATTGAAGGAACTGAATACTCTTGCAGATAAACATACCCTGTCCCGACATAGTCTATTAACATATTTTTAAGAACCGGCTTTAAATGATGATTCTAGTAATATACTACACTTCCTTGCTTACCGCTCACATAGGGATCATGAGTACAAAATTTGAATAATTACTGCACAAACGGAGGTATACAAACGATCATTCTTCCCGTGCTCCATACGTAATTGGAAATGGAAGAAACCCTAATAAGTGGATCAACGGGATGCACCCTCTGCCATGCAACACGCGGTGGTTTGCAGTATTTAGATGTAGCTGTAGATGATGCCCCATTACTATGATTGATCGGGGATTTGCATCTTCCGAGGCATGCGCATTGTGGTAATTTGCTATGAGATCTTACGGTATACTGAGAATTTTTACTTTTGGACCGTCTGACTACAATGAATGAAACACAATTTTCGTGCCATACTCGTTTCACCTTTATTATCCGTGAGGCATCATCAGTGGCAGATTGTGTGGACGATTTTCTATATGTTATGTTTCAGTTCAATTGCATCAAAACGAGTGTTCAGTTCCTAGTGCTGTGAAATGTGGAAAAAGCCCTAAGTGACAATTATAAGAAGGGGAACGGTGCCAAAAAAGGAACAAAAGCATAATATGTAGAGAATCGTCCACGCAACCTGCCACTGACAATGCCTTGCAGAAAATAAAGGTGAAACGCGTATTGCACGAAAATTGTGCTTCATTCAGTTGTAGTCAGACGGTCCAAACAGTAAAAATTATCAATATACCATAATATTACACGCAACTGAGGAAGACAGGATTAAAGAAGTTCAAGATGCTATGAGATCTCTTGTGGATCCTGCTTACGCCACCGAATGCTACACATCACTCGCCATAGTTAAAACAGTTCGTATCTCATCAGGTATTGTTTCACGGACATATAATTAACAGAACGTTCCCTCCAATTTTGATGAATACTGCCTCCTGTCGGAATTTGTGACACTGTTTTTAGAAACCTATATTCATGACTACTCCCTAGCTGTATCTGTTCCTCTTCACCCACGAAAAATAAGAAAACCGACCGCGAAAGTGTCACAGAAACATTTCCAATTTCCCTCTGCACTGAATACCTGACTACACGCTTTCCCTATATTTGCCATATAGTCTTCGTTGAACTAAGAGCTGCTGAGAGTGTAGTAAGTAACGTCCATTTCAAGGTCGCAGGGTACTTGTAGGTATGCACCTTTGTGAACAGGTGGATTTACCAGGAAACTGTCAGACTTAAAAAAATTATAAATTTAAAATCCCGAAGCATTTCATACTTGGTGGCATGCGACTAGAAGACTTCCAGAAAACATAATGGTATTAATTAACATTAATAGTAGTAGAGCTAATTGCAGTAAGCTGCGTGAGGCAAGTAAAACACGCCACCCAAAAAACTTTCAGAACGAGATAAAATATCGCTACGTTATGTTGGACAATGTGTTACAGTCATTAGTACGCCAGTAATTTGTACTTTTACAGCTGCAAAATTATAATACCGAGTTTTTATGGAACTTTTAACATTTCGGCTATACGCGTAGATATTATTTTTCTTTGTTCTGTTTCCTCCGCTGGCCGTTAGCGTGACTGTGAGTAAATGCTAGTGCCATCTGTAGGACGTCTAGATAACTTTAACAGTTTGCCATGGTAACTGTCTATAAATACGAGTTGTCCGGTACATTGTGACATCTGTTGGCTGCTGAAGTAACTATCCGAAGTACGTAAGTTTAAGATCTGTAGACTGTCAAGTTTTACACTTTGTAAAATATCTATACGTATCTCAGATCATTTGTCATAGAAATGCTATAGTGCAAAGTAAATGCTTGTGTAGAAAACCTTGGAAAAAGCATATACTTTCGTGTGAGGGTTAAGTACCACATGATAACTTCTATGGTAATATCTGTTTGTTATATCTGAGACAAAGGCAGCGCGGGAAGTAAATGACGATTTTGGTTCGGCTCTAGTTAACAAATTTCAACGACGATGTGTGCTAAGCATTTTGGTGAATGAGCAATACTGAATAGGCCATTTGTAGATACCAATAGTATTATTCAACGAGTTGCAGTAAGTTTAACCAGAAGAGGATTGGCTCACTCATGAAGCTGCAGACGTCGGCAACATCTTATTGCGTATCAGCTAGGACGGTAAAGTGCTGATATACAGTTATATTTCCGTTACACCTTATTTAGACTTAGTAAATTCATAACTATACAATGGATAATACATTGTATCCATATGACATTAAAATGCTTTCTCTGCTCGTCTAGAATGCTGATTCTCGAACACAGAATTTGTTTCTCTGTTCTGAATTATAGTTATGACTCATTGTCACATCAGCAATTAATAGCTTGAAGAATCTTTCTAAAAGTTTGTCACTTAACTACTTACTTTACCAAAAATTATGTTGCATCGCATTTGGCAAATGATATAATGAACTTAAGAACAACTAGCCGCCATACTGCACTTACAAAGATGGCGTGATACTGATTTCGGGTATTTGTCCCGATATGATTTCAGACGCGTGAATGGCGTGGGTTCGTAATGATATGTGTGTCAAATTGAATGGTTTTCTTTTTGTAATTTTGGTTTGGTTGTGGTGTTTAAAGTGCTGAGAGGTGATTGCATTGTGACTGAATGTGCGGTGATGAACTGCTTTGCACTCTGGCGTCGGTAGCGGTGGTGCCTATTTAAACTACAGCTTTTTTGATTTGTTTTTACAACTATGTGTGTGAGCTATTATGGAGAGGGTATTATTGTAATTTGTAAAAGTCAGGTCCACAAACAATCAACATCATAACTTACTTACATTCAATGATCGATCCTTTGCGGAGGGAAAGAAAAAAAAAATGTTTGTCGTTGCACTGTAGCAATAGTAATTTCCGACATACACAATTAGTCGAGATCATATAAGGATTTCCGCTAACACGACCTTGGTTCAATGCCAGGCCAGATGGCACGCTGTAAGTTTATCAAGCCATAATCTCGGTTTGTTATTGGTCGCTTTAATGTCGTCCGAATTTATTTTAATGGCTCTGAGCACTATGGGACTTAACAGCTATGGTCATCAGTCCCCTAGAACTACTTAAATCTAACTAACCTAAGGACGTCACACAACACCCAGTCATCACGAGGCAGAGAAAATCCCTTACCCCGCCGGGAACCGAACCCGGGTATCCGGGCGCTGGAAGCGAGAACGCTACCGCACGACCACGAGCTGCAGACTATTTGTTTTAGTTTCGTAGTAAAGAGGTGCTGCTTTCATCGCACTGTGTTCCTCATTACGAATTATCGTGTGTTTCACTTTTTAAATTGCATTTTGAATATGTTGCTTGTATTCTGCATGACTTTTGTTATCATCCATAATAATGGGTGGAATAAATGATTCCATATATTTGTTTCATACAAAACAGAAGCTTAATTTGTCGGATATTGTTCTGAGGACATTTATTCTCACCTACGAATCCTTTTGTAAACTCTTAAGATTTAAATTCATTTAAGTATATTGTTAATATGCTATTTCATTCGTTTTCACATCCGTGTTTTGTACTTTCAAGCCTTTAATGAAGTACTGCAGGTTAGCAGCTTTTGAATATTTGATATTCATTTTTAATACATATTGTTACGGAATGAGTACTTATATATGCTTTGAATGGAGTATTCCTGCAAATGATTGCCCTTTGTAGTATTCCTACAGAGTATGTAGTTACATTTCCAGTTATCATTATGCAGCTGGCTACGGAGTATGTAGTTACTTTTCCAATCATCATTATGAAGCAGGCTACGGAGTATGTAGTTATTTTTCCAGTTATCATTAAGCAGCAAAAGTATTCTTCATCAAAGTACATTATTATACATAGGACTGTGCGGTATCGTGTGAATGCACTTCGACTGTACTGAATGCTACTCCATTTACTTAGCTTCAGTTGTTCATAATTCATTAGTTGAGCCAATGCTGAAAGTATGACAATGTGTATTATTCGCTCTTAAATTTTTACTGGAGTGAGAGAATAATTTTAATACATTGATCTCTGTTAAAGTGTATTGTTTTAGCACCTCTTAATAATGTGTGACCACATTTAGGTGACTAATGTTTCACTTTTAGCGTTTGTAAGAAGAAGGCCTTAGGCACTAATTGCGAGAATGAAAAGCACTTTCAGTTGCAAGAAACAACACCATTTCAAACACAAATACATAGTCCCTACTCATTCCGTGACAAGATGTAATATAGTTGAATGCCAGTTTTGTCAAAAGCTGCTGACATACAGTTATCCGTTACATACGAAAAAGTACGAAAAACGGATACGAACTAAAATAAAGTAGAACAAAAATGAGGTACTTACAACACACGTAAATCGACGATTCACTCATGGATTCGTAGACAGGAACAAATGAGCACAGAAGACTATAGTCTACTACGAAACCAACTTTCGCCTCATGCGAAACAAAAACAAAATGGAATTATTTACTCCACCCAATATTATGGATCCATGCAGAAACAAAGTATAATATAGGCAACATATTCTAAACAAAATTCAAAGATTACAGTATACACTGAGAAACCTTATCAGAATCAAAATGCATTGAAAGCAGCTTCTATATCATGTCATATAATAATGCTTATCTCTTGACATGTGCTATGATAATATTATTTCCTCTTGATAACGGCCATACGGTCAAAATTGCATTGTTGGATTGTATACATAAATAATTTGAAAGTAAATGGTGACCACTGTGTCATTTGTAAAATTTTACATGACTGTCTACATCAGCTACGAGAAGTTAATCATAGTTTTTATTGAGGTTTCTCGAACATATTACTTTACAGGGTCGCAAAAACCTTTCGGTCTCGAGGCACGCTGCTTACTACTAGACTGTGAGGCCCATCCACAAAGTATACTGAAAAATACTTTCATCTAAATCACGTACTTCGATTTCAATATGCGAATTTTTGCGCCATATTTTCTCGTAATCAAAGTTCATTGTCTTGCTACTAGGAGTGCTACTGTCTGTTTCCACATCGTAGCATGGGCCCTGCACTTAGGATGTTTTTGTGTTCTGTGGTTGAGAAAATACTTGATCATGAATTAGAGGTGGTTAGCCATATACAGGGTGATTATAATTAAAGTTAAACTTTAAACTGTAGAAATAACACCACTGGCCATAATGACGTCAAATTGCAATGGAATATTTACCCGGTAAGGGAGAAACGTATGGCAGAAGAAAAAAGAAGTGTGAAAATTGATCAGTAGATGGCTCTGTATGTGTCAGAATACGTTAATTATTAGTCTCGAATCAGAAACATACAAATTTACAGTAGCCATACACATCAATAAATATGTTCATATATATATACACAAATTGTATTTATATTACATGTGCCCAGTACTTTGCAACCTCCAAGGCGCTTGGAGTGGCTTGCAGGAGATCAATCTTCGTGCAGGATGTTGGGTACAAAAGGCGCTGGAGCATGTGGCTTGTGGTTTGTTCTTGTCCACAATCACAGGACTTATCTTCTGTTATGAAACCCCCATCTCTTCAGGTTGTCTTTGGATCGTCCAACTCCTGATCGTAATCTGTTTAAGGATTTCCACACCAGCCAGCTCTCGTTGTGTCCAGGTGGCAGTTCTTCAGCTTCTGGCGTCTGCAGGTGAGGCGTCGACTTCTTCCAGAACTCCAGCCTTGCCTTCTCTGGTGAAATGGTGAGCTTCTCGGATGTTCTCAGGAACCTCTTTCGCGATCTCAGCCGTTGCTGTGGTGGATTATGTCCGTGCAGCGGTGGGCACTGTCCTGTTCCACTTTCAGTCTCTCCTTGTTGGCAGCCACTGTTCTGCGTATCCATGGTGGCGCTATTCCAGCCAGGCAATAGAGCTTATCAGTTGGGGTAGGTCTTAAGCAACCTATGATCAACTTGCAGGTTTCGTTGAGAGCTATGTCTACTTGTCTGGCATGAGATGACCCGTACCAGGCTGGAGAAGCATATTCGGCAGTAGGAAAGCACAGTGCCATTGGAGACCAGCGAATAGTTGTGGATGTGATCCCCACTGTGTCCCCGCTAGTTTGCGAATTACGTTGTTTCGAGCGGAGATCTTCATTTTGGTGTTCTTGCAGTGAGTTTTGAGTGTCAGAGGTCTATCGAGAGTGACTCCCAAGTATTTAAGTGCGTGGTGATGCTGGAGTTGGATGCCTGACCATGCAATATGTAGCTCACGATTAGCTTCTCTGTTCCTTAAATGAAAGGCACACACTTGTGTCTTCGAAGGGTTTGGTCTGAGTTGGTTCCGATTGTAGTAGCTTGACAGTGTTCTAAGTGCTGTTGTCAGGTTTCTTTCCACTCCTTCAAAGCATGAGCTCTGCGTAGCAAGGGCTAGGTCATCTGCATATAAGAATCTCCTAGTGCCTGTGGTCAATGGCTGGTCGTTGGTATAGATGTTGAAGAGAAGTGGAGCCAAGATCAAATGAAAACACCTGTCATGCGTACGACCCATTGAAGTTTCATCCATTCGCGTCTGCGACGTTCAACATCACTGTCTCAATGCAGGACCACGCTCTGTTTGTAAAGCTGTGTTATAAGAGTGATGACTGTGCACGTCGCTCTGCACAAGTTCCAGAAACTGAAGGGTTTGAAAAAAGGCTTTGGTCCGATTACTGCCGTGGGTCTGGAGAAAATGATTCGGAAATTAGAAAAGACGGTTTCTTTAGGTGTGAAACCTGGTAGAGGGAGGAAACGAATTGATTCGACGTCAGTGGAAGCAATGGACACAACTGTGCAGGAGGAGACGAGTGGTGATGTGCAAACGTGTAGTGCACGGGGAATTGCCCGAACATTGGCCTTCTTTGCTCCCATACAAAATTACAATTGAGCACTAGTTGCTTCCTGTTGACCTGCCAGCAAGAGAGACCTTGACTTTAGAATTTATTGCATGGAAGTGGACAATATTGCTCGCATGGAAGAGGACAATGATTGGCCGTAGAAGACTTTGTGGACAGACGAAGCCCACTCCCATGTGACATGATATGTCAATACACAGAACTGTCGAATATGGGCAACGGAAAATCCACACTCAAATCAACCAGTGACACTTCATCCTGAAAAGGTCACAGTGTGGTGCGGGTTTGCGGCACCATTTCTCGTAGGGCCATATTTTTAGAAGAGACAGGTGCTTTCTGCCCTGTTACCTGTACCATCACTGGTAAGCGCTAGGAGTGTGTTTTGCGCACCCACGTCATTCTAGCACTCCAAGAGCGTGAGTGTGTGTGGATGGGATCATTTTTATGCAAGATGCCGCACCTCTGCTCATTGCAAATCCAGTTAAGCAGCTGCTAAAGTGCCATTTCGTAAATGCTACAATTATTAGGTGCCATTTTCCTACAGCCTGGCCCTCCCGATCACCAGACCTTAATCCGTGTGACTTCTGTCTGTGGGGCTATCTGAAAGATCTTGTGTTCAGTGTCCCGATTGCAAACTTAGCTGCACTGGAGGCACGCATTCCGCAAACCTGAACGTGATCCCGGAAACACTTCGATCAGTTGTGGAACACGCTGTTTCTCGATTTCAACTTGTTGCAGAAAACGGTGGACAACACACTGAACATGTTTTGCGCCAATAACACGGAAATTAATAATCCAATTTGATTTCGATTCATGCTTTTTATGTTGTTTTTGGCCTCAGGGCAATTAAAAACCGATGTGAGAGATGCTTTTTGTGCGGTCTTTGGCTTCAGGTCAATTAAAAACCGATGTTAGAGAAGCTTTTTGTGCGGTTTTTGGCCTCAGAACAATTAAAAATCGATTTTTCTCATCCGATGTTATAAGACGTTCCCGTGCTGGATGGGCTTACGCAAAGTAAATTATCACACCTATTTGCGCACTGAGTAGTACAGTTTGTTTTACTGTCAAACTTACACCTTAGGCATTGTTGTATGATTCTTTTGTCATTTTTAGTCGACCACTACTAAATTATGATGGTTACAGCGCCATCTATTACTACATTTTGTAACTATTTATTTTTCTTATGTCATACGTTTTCCCTCATCTCCGATTTTTACGGTGGTTTGAAAGTTTAACTTTAATTATAATCACCCTATTTAACAAAGTCATACTTTAACTACGCAAACTATTTTTAAAAATGAATATTCCATTAAGTTGCTTGATACTGTACATACTGTGTCTGGGAGCTATCCCCTCTACGGAGAATCTTCGTCCCCGCATAGTGGTTCACAACCTCTCACAACAGAATACAGCAGTCTGCTCACCCCACCGCCGCCCCACACCGAATCCAGGGCTATTTTGCGGTTCATCCGTAGTGGATTCCTCTCCCCCCCCCCCACCCCCCTCCGGGGAACGTCTCTCACACCAGACGAGTGTAATCCCAAAGTTTTCGTGGTAGAGTAATTATGCTGTGCGCGCCCGTGGAGAAAGTGTTTGCGCAGCTATCACCAATATACTCTTACTGAGGCGGAATATGGGGAACCAGCCCGCATTCGCTAAGGCAAATGGAAAACCTACTTAAAAACCATCCACAGCATAGACTGGCGGATTCGTGCCGTGGAACAGCACCCCTTCCCGAACGGAAAGCAGTGCGTTAGACCGCACGACTAACCGGGCGGGCTCCCGTCTACATACTTTTGGAAAGAGACTTCGATGAAGATTTCAACAACATAAAGTTCGCGTGACTTGATCAAATTCTAAAAATATAGAGGCGCCGCAACCAGCTGTGTCCACAAACCTCTGCCCTACAGGAACATATGTAAGCAGACACGTAACATATGTAGGACAGGACAGAACAATGATTACTAAGCCACTGATATATAGCAGTTTCATTTAATATCGCGTAATAAAGAGTGCTAGTATCGCCTATGCTATACGTCTCATAAATATGAATGCACATAACGTGATATACGACTACATGTAGAAGTCATTGAATGTGATCTATGATAAAAAGTATTTTGTATCTTAAAGTGAAACACTCTACATAAAATGTGTTTGAAATACTAGCCTCAAAACTGCCCACAACAGATGCTGTACTGTGGCTACACTTACTACTGAAATAATTCTTAGATTTATCTTTAATTGTTCAGTAAATTCAAGTGAGTACTTGATACAGAACGTGGTAAAATAAATTTTATGTTTATGGCGACAAAGTATCTTTTTCATAATGACAACGCAGTGTGATTGCCGTTGTAGTACGTAAAGTGACCTCAGGTGCGAAATGTTTTCCATTACAAAATCTGCTCTGTAAATTCACTAAACCATAATTGTAGCTCTCAAAATTATTTGAAATTACGTTCAGTGCAGATTTAAACGTATCTTTCAAAACAACAACAGAATTATCATTATCAATATCCAAATATCCCTATTACATTGTCTACGCAAAGATTGTGCTTCTGTCGTTCTTTGGCTTTTATTCCGACCCAATAGTTTTCTTTTCCTAAGCTTGACCTAAAACAAATCTAATTTTCGTGTAGTCAACAATGACGTAACTATTCAGAATGAAGAAATTGAAAATTTTGAATTACTTGATATTTCTTGGTAAACGTGTCGAATGAACACAATGATAGTTTCTTTTATTCGTAGGCAAAACTAAGTGAAAAAACGATGCCGATAACAACGTCATGGGCAGTCTGTGTTTCCTCCAAAGGTTTCGCGGGGCACTATGGGACGTACCTTCTGAGGTCACCAGTCCGCTAGAACTTAGAACTACTTAAGCCTAACTAACCTAAGGACATCATACACACCCATGCCCAAAGGAGGAGTCGAACCTGCGACCGGAGCGCTCGCACGGTTCGAGACTGTAGCGCCTAGAACCGCTCGGTCACCCTGGCCGGCCGTGTGGTTTCAGGCGCTGCAGTCCGGAACCGCGGGACTGCAACGGCCGCAGGTTCGAATCCTGCCTCGGGCATGCATGTATGTGATGCCCTCAGGTTAGTTAGGTTTAAGTAGCTCTACGTTCTAGGTGACTTATGACCTAAGTTGTTAAGTCCCATAGTGCTCAGAGCCATTTGAACCAATCACCCTGGCCGGCCCTGGTGATATCATCAACGACCTTGAAGTCTTAGCATTGTAGCTGCCCAGTATGCGTGTGTTACGGCAAATGAACCATCTGCAACATTTAAAAATGAAAATGCAATTACATGGAACGTCGTTACTTTCGTGCGTCATTTCTACCATATTACCTAATCGGTACATGTCGTAAAAATTGGCAGAAGCTTGATAGACAGAGGAACGTCTTTCTCATGTGTGAATGTCTACCTCTCTTTGCGGGTACATAAAAGCGTTATTTTATTTTTCTACGCATCTATGACAAAGTACCTTTCGAATTACACAAATTTCAATTGCCTTCTTGCACAATTAGTGTTAAAACACGGTACTTCAGTTTTAGATGTTCATATACTATAATTACGATTCTAGTTTGCATCTGAATGGAGTTTTAGATGTTCATATATTATAATTACGATTCTAGTTTGCATCTGAATGGGGTGTTCAAACACACGTTAACTAGAGCCCTGCAGGTGCGAGGCCTGTTAGCGTGTCCCACAGGCGACTGATGTGCCACTGAGAGCGCTAATAAGCTTGGCGAACGTTCGCGGAAGTTGCCGAACATTACCGATGCTAATGATAGCCGCGTAAGCGCAGGGTACACCGGCCACGCGACTGCACTCGTGTTGGGTGAAATTTGTGCTAATTACGAATAACGAATCGAGATATATTATGCGAAACATTATTCAGTTACACCAATAATAGGCTTATTCGTCATTTGTGAATACGAAATGTGAAGAGTAATAGATAAATCTGGAACCCGGTACCATTTATTGCTCCAGTTCTTTGCCATTTATTAAGCGAATGTGTTTTTCTTTCTTTTGAATTACTTTTGAGGACATTTCTTTTTTTCAAACACCTCATAACAAACTCTATGTGATTTTCGAAGATTTGCCGGTGTGACACTAAAGGAAACACGTTCTACACATACAATGCACTCCTAAATTCGTCTTTATTTCATGATAACGGTGAATTACTTTAAATTCACACATTCTACAGGAAGAATTGGGAAATCATTACACCGCTGTTTTTGGTAAATAATTAATTCTGATTCCGTGTTATCATTCCTTCTCAAATCACATTCCAAATAAAATCTTCGTTTTATGTCATTAATATCATTCGAAACCGTGGCCTAATTTCTTTGAAATATCTTTGGATATCAAACGTATGTGTTTATTGTAAACCTCCCGTGGTCTTGGACAGCAATACAGGTCGAATGTGGGAAACAATTCGCCCAATCGCAACCTTTCATACAGCTGCATGCGGTGCATACGGGAGTGCCGTGAACAACACACGAGGGCCGTTCAATAAGTAATGACCCAAATATTTTTTTCTTTAAAACCCGTTACTATTCATACACAAACGTCTTTGTTGGTGCTCCACATTTAATGTTTGTTTTGAGCGCCGCTCAAGTTTCGAACCGTTCTGGAAGATTGCAGAGCTGTAGTACAGCGTCGAAGTGGCGTCTACATACGTCTCACATTACAAGCAGCTTGTTATTGAATTCCTGTTTGCAGAAAAAGCCTCCTTCGTGAACACCCATAACCGTTTGTGTGCAGTGTATGGCGATGCTGCATTTGATGGGAGCAGAATTGGACCATGGGTAAAGAAAGGTACAGCCTCAGGAAATGCAGGAACAGCTCCATGATCAGCCATGCTTGGGACATCCTATCACAGCCACTGCACCAGACATGCTGAATCGTGCGGATGCCATTATTCGTGCAGAATAGCACAAAACAACTCAACAATTGACTCTACAATTATCGGTCAGCACTGGAAGTGCGTCTGCAATGTTCGAGAGTCTCGGATATCAAAAGAGGTGCTCACGATAGGTTCCGCGAATGCTCAGAACTCAAAGAAAGGCCATTTCATCTGAACTGTTGGAGAGTTTTGAGACCTACCGAGATGCCTTTCTGTCACGGATGGCTACGGACGACTAAAGCAGGGAGCATCACTTTCCGCCGGAAACAAAAGAAGAAATTCAAGACAAACCTGCCGTAAAAGTCATGGTGACAGTCTTCTGGGGTAGTGATGGCGTCATTCTCGTGGATGTGACGCCAAGAGGATCCACCATCAATTAAGAGGCATGCGTGAAGAGTTCTTGAGGGCAATATTATGGAAATGGAAGAGGATGTAGATGAAGATGAAATGGGAGATACGATACTGCGTGAAGAGTCTGACAGAGCACTGAAAGACCTGAGTCGAAACAAGGCCCCGGGAGTAGACAACATTCCATTAGAACTACTGACGGCTTTGGGCGAGCCATCCTGACAAAACTCTACCATCTGGTGAGCAAGATGTATGAGACAGGCGAAATACCCTCAGACTTCAAGAAGAATATAATAATTCCAATCCTAAAGAAGGCATGTGTTGACAGATGTGAAAATTACCGAAATATCAGTTTCATAAGTCACAGCTGCAAAATACTAACGCGAAATCTTTACAGACGAATGGAAAAACTGGTAAAAGCCGACCTCGGGGAAGATCAGTTTGGATTCCCTAGAAATGTTGGAACACGTGAGGCTATACTGACCTTACGACTTATCTTAGAAGAAATATTAAGGAAAGGCAATACTACGTTTGTAACATTTGTAGACATAGGGAAAGCTTTTGACAATATTGACCTGAATACTCTCTTTCAAATTCTAAATGTGGCAGGGGTAAAATACAGGCAGCGAAAGTTTATTTACAGTTTGTACAGAAACCAGATGGAGGTTATAAGAGTCGAGGTGCACGAAAGGGAAGCAATGGTTGGGAAGGGAGTGAGACAGGGTGTAGCCTCTCCTGATGTTATTCAATCTGTACATTGAGCAAGCAGTAAAGAAAACAAAAGAAAAATTCGGAGTAGGTATTAAAATCCATGGAAAAGAAATAAAAGTTTGAGGTTCGCCGATGACATTGTAATTCTGTCAGAGACAGAAAGGAACTTGGAAAAGCAGTTGAACGTGATGGGCAGTGTCTTGAAAGGAGGATATATGATGAACATGAACAAAAGCTAAACGAGGATAATGGAATGTAATCGAATGAAGTCGGGTGATGCTGAGGGAATTAGATTAGGAAATGACACACTTATAGTAGTAAAGGAGTTTTGTTATTTGGGGAGCAAAGTACCTGATGATGGTCGAAGTAGAGAGGATATAAAATATGGACTGCCAATGGCAAAGAAAGCGTTTCTGAAGAAGAGAAATTTGTTAACATTGAGTATAGATTTAAGCGTCAGGAAGTCGTTTCTGAAAGTATTCGTGGAGTGTAGCCATGTATGGAAGTGAAACATGTACGATAAATAGTTTGGAAGGGAAGAGAATGTAAACTTTCGAAATGTGGTGCTACAGGTAAATGTTGAAGATTAGATGGGAAGATCACATAACTGATGAGGAGGTATTGAATAGAATTGCGGAGAAGAGGACTTTGTGGCACAACTTGACAAGAAGAAGGGACCGGTTGGTAGGACACGTTCTGAGGCATCAGGGGATCACATATTTAGCATTGGTGGGCAGCGTGGATGGTAAAAATTGTAGAGGGAGACCAAGGGATGAATACACTAAGGAGATTCAGAAGCATGTAGGTTGCAGTAGGTACTGTGAGATGAAGAAGCTTGCACAGGATAGAGTAGTATGGAGAGCTGCATCAAACCTACCCTATTCCAGTCAGCCATCACTATTAAATTTTCGTCTACCTTCACTATCTGAATAATTTCTTTGATTTCATCATACATTTCTTCTATTTCTTCATCATCTGCAGAGCTAGTTGGCATATAAACTTGTACTACTGTAGTAGGCGTGGGCTTCGTGTCTATCTTGGCCACAATAATGCGTCCACTATGCTGTCTGTAGAAGCTACCTGCACTCGCACTCCTATTTTTTATTCATTATTCAACCTACTCCTGCATTACCCCTATTTGATTTTGTATTTATAACCCTGTATTCGCCTGACCAAAGGTGTTGTTCCTCCTGCCAACGAACTTCACTAATTCCCACTATATCTAACTTTAACGTATCCATTTCCCTTTTTATTTCCCTTTTTATCCTGTATTCGCCTGACCAAAAGTCTTGTTCCTCCTGCCACCGAACATCACTAATTCCCACTATATCCCACTATATCCGTCTCCACGCTCCGATCCGTAGAATGCCAGTTTTCTTTGTCCTGATAACGAAGTCCTCTTGAGTAGTCCCTGCCCAGAAATCTGAATGGGGGACTATTTTACCTACAAAGTACATTGTGAGCTCTTGAGCATTTTCACACGTAATTGGCTTTACTAAGGAAAAGTCGAAGTGATGGATGCAACATTTATTCAGCCAGGTACCCCACGAAACGTTCGATGTTCAGCAGTGAAATTCATAATCGTAGTTGACAAAAATATTCAGTTGCAGAAGTTTAAGCTGTGTTCTTAGAGTCGTGCTTAATCACATCCTCGGAAAAAATATCAAAAAATATTTGACGGCCAATGTTATATTTGAAAACTTAGTTTTTCTTGTAGCTATGCTGCATGTTAATTAATTTGAACCTTTAAATTTCCCTATTTGTGTGTTCACGCTACTTAAAAGTGATGTTGCTAGACGCAGACAACATCGCGTGTCATATGTTTTGAATATCTGCTGTCGTTGGCTGGTGAGATCAGGTGACGCGAGCTGTGACTGGCTGACGAAAGAGCGCTCCTATCTCGACTAGGGACCTCCCGTTCTGTATTTGGTGGAATTCGTGTTATACTTTCGTAATAACAAAATATGCCTTCTAAACGTTGCCGCGCATCAGAGATCTTTCCAAAACGTTGATTTTTGTTGGCTTTCGTTTTCTAAAGAGCTTAGAAGTTCTGCACTGGTGTATAAAACATTCACCGTTCAAAAATTGGTAAGTTTTACAACTACGGGGGAAAGTATATTGTTAATTAACACGGTAAAAATGTACTTTCAGCTGGAAACAGTGTATTTTTGCCCGGAAAAGATTGTATTTTCATCCGGGAAAAAGTATTTTTAACTGGGAAGTCCGGAAATTTTCTTTCTTGTCAGCGTATACACGCTGTTAGAGAACTGTTTTGGATCCTCTGGTAGTTTTTGTGTTTCCATCTCATCAGAAACGATTGACTGTAAGAAAAGTAACAAATGATAACTTAAAATGTTATCAACGTAAGGTCGCCAAAGAACCTGGAATAGCTTACCCTGAAGAACGTCATGGTGGAACCGCTGTCCAGAGTGCCGTAGGAGATGTCCGTCTGCCCCGCCAGGTCCTCGGCGTTCTCAATAGGCGTGATCATCCTCTCCACGGTGAGGAAGGCGGCCAGGTTGGCCGTGTAGGACGAGATGATGATCAGCGTGAAGAACCACCAGATGCCGCCCACGATGCGCGTCGATGTAGCCTGTGAACCAAGCTCCCGTCTGCACCTACAAGTCTTGTACGATGACGTCATCGCCAGCGACATGTGAATACCTCATGATGGTAATGGCAGCAATGAAATACAGAAAGTAATTACACAACTGCAGAACTCGTCAGAAAATTACTCGCCTCGGATCGGTCACTGCCTGTGAGTAATTCACCGAGCGAGGTGGCGTAGTGGTTAGTGCGCTGGACTCACATTCGGAAGGACTATGGTTAAAACCCACGTCCTGATTTAGCTTTCCCCTGATTTCCTTAAAGTGCTTTATGTAAATGCCGGGATGGTTCCTCTGAAAGCGCACGGCCGATTTCTTTCCCCATCCTTCGGTCATCCAAGGGGACCGATGACCTCGCTGTTTGGTCCCCTCCCCCAAATCAACCACCCAACCTGTAACGCAGTCCAAAGGATGATGAACATTTTATTTATAAATTTTCCGCCTTTTGTATAAAAACCAGCACAATTCTGTTGTCCATTTCCTTCATTACTGTAAGATATGATGAGTTAAATATCTTGACAGAGTTTACTCAGAGGGAAACATAGTGACGTTCTTTGTTTTTGCAGGTTCTGTTCCGTAGCAAGGAAGGAAACATTACGTAAATTTCCGATAAGAACACTATATGATGTTGGGTGCAGACTTTTAAAAGTCTATCACGAGCTTGGCACATTTCATGTCCTGGTTGATGCGTCTGTTTCTTTCAAATTTAGTGTGTGTTTGCTCGGCATAGTACGAGTTTGTCATCAGTTACAACATTTTCACTTTCGATGGGTATTCCAATTAACTGAAACAAGAAGTCGTTAAATACCCTCCTTAGGATGTGCAGTCGTACATATAGCGTGAGGCAGGAGGAAAGGTACGTGGTTTGAGGGGTGATAGTATAAGTGATTCTGAACACAAAGCGTCATATGAACGTACCTCCTATTCTTAATAGTTTCCTAGGAAACAAATGAAAAAGTGGACAAAGGACAAATGCAAGTGATAGTAAATGAAACATTGGGATCTAACGTCGTGTTTGATTGTGTAAATTTTCTCACAAAATATGATCAAAACGTCCACCGTCAAAAGCAATGCATTTTGCAGCTGATTTAGACAGCGGCTGTGTTGCTGATCTGAGTCGATTCGTACGGTCCTTCACTTTGGCACATGAATTTAAGATACGAGCGAGAACTTTTTCCTTTGTGTCCACCTACGCTTGTAGACTTATCTCGTGAGCCAACCCCGCGAAGAGTAATGTAATGGAGTAAGTAATCTAAAGTAAAGTAATTAATGTAATGTACTGAATTTAATGTGCTGTAAGTAATCTAATGGACTAGTTGAACTGCGCATTAAAATGGTCAAAGAGGCAGCACCAAGTAGCCTAATGTCACTTCGTTTGTATTCGCATATCAGTGCTGGTGAAGGAGACAGGCAATTGAGGCCCGTTACTGTCAAACAGCTGTATGTTACATACTGTTAAGAAAATGGCTCATGTTCATTTGAAGTTTTTATTCAGAATCACTAATAATATCACCTCTCAAAGCATGTACCTTTCTCTTTAATCACCCCTGTCTATGTAAAAGTATTGAAACATGTTCTTCAAGGTACGAGTGTTTTACGTTTTGGCTGCTTACTGTTTCGGTTGGCTACTTAACAGGAATGGTCAAAAGGAGAGGAGGGAAATCAGAATTTAAGTTCTGTCGACGTCAAGGTTATTAGAGTTGCACCACAAGCTTGGATATTTGCCAAAGGGATTAAGAAACAACGGAAAACATAAAACTGTATAACCAGATGGATATTTCAAACAGTGCTGTCTCGAATGTAATGGCAGCGTCTTGACATCTTGTCACATTACTCGGTGCGAATACCCACGCGGCAGAGAGCTTGGTGTGCTCCTCAGTTTATACACCGGATTTCAAAGGGAAAATCTGCGACGGATAATGTGTGTCGAGCACTACCGTCATGGGTACCTTCTAAACAGATTTACTTTTAATGGATGGCATTTACATAATTCCGTTAACTCCTACACATCCATTCTGCGGAATGTTAATAAGACGCAAGACATTTATCTCCACTCTCACTGCTACCTATGCATCTTACGAGGCTGTTCAGATTTCGTGGTTGGCACGAAGTGGGAAAGTGGTTAGTTCATAGGATTCTCAGTCGAGAGAAGTGGAATTCGGACGTTCCTTGCTACCACCCAGATTTAGGTTTACCATTGTTCCCTATTTGATGAAGCATTACGTCGGGAATGACCCCACTGAATAAATAATACAACCTATTTCCTTTCCCATCCTGTCCCTACCGTAGCCTGTACAGCATCCCAAATGAGCTCTTAGGGGCTTACGGCACATTCAAATCTTAATATTTTTCGTTCTTTTACAACGTTCGTGTGTTTGAAAGTCTTTATGACGGAGAGCGTCTTGCTTTGTTCGGTTTACACAACGTATGTTTTGCACATTATCTTGTTTATGAATTATTGAAGTTTGTTATCAAATGGTTCAAAGGGATCTGAGCACTATGGGACTTAACATCTATGGCCATCAGTCCCCTAGAGCTTAGAACTACTTAAACCTAACTAACCTAAGGACAGCACACAACACCCAGCCATCACGAGGCAGAGAAAATCCCTGACCCCGCGGGGAATCGAACCTGGGAACCCGGGCGTGGGAAGCGAGAACGCTATCGCACGACCACGAGATGCGGGCGAGGTTTGTTATCAGGAATGCCTTCACGAACGTTTAATTTTACTGTGCGAGCAGTCTTCATCTTGCGTTTTTCCTACACTGCGCGTCACACAGAGATAACAAGACGAAAAATCTTCATTTAAATTTCTCATTTGCACAAGGAACCAGTTTGTTGTCGTTCCAGTTTCTCCTGAGGAGGAAGCTCTTTAATGTAGTTACTTCCGTCACGAAGACAGAAATTTTTAATTCCCCACATCTTAATCGGAACCATGATAACACTGTTATTACGATTATCATATTCATGGATTACGCCCTTTAATTTAACAGCGCATATATCTCCCTGTAACACCCTATAACACCTTTTCCTTGCTGCACAGAGTACTTTTAATAGCCTATTTTCATTAACTCTTTAAAAGTTTGGTAAATTTCATTTGATGCTCATCATTTCTTTTTATTTTATGCCTAATTATAGTTCTGCTGTCTTGACGTAATACATTTTACGTTTTGATGTAGCCGTTTACCATACGTAGTAGAAAAAATGTTTCTATGGCTTGTATCAGAGCGCGAACAGAAACCTCTACCTCATATTCATACAGTGCTTTAGTTCGGCACTGTCTTCTCAGGATTTTATGTGTTGTGCATCAAATGAAAAAGAATGTATCACACAAATGTTACTGGTGACAGGCTGAACTTAGTTAGTTGGTTGGTTGCATGTCCCATTGATCAATTGCACGGTATGGTAGCCATTACGATGGGGAACGTGTCAAGTGCACAAAAAATGCAAACATACACACACACACACACACACACACACACACACACACACACACACACACACACACACACATATATATATATATATATATATATATATATATATATATTACAATACAGAGTTAAATATTAATATTTCTGTTATTTACCCCATTCCCTAAAAAGGCACAAATTGCATATACTGTATTTATAGATTTATTTATTTATTCCTATTCAAGAATTCATCTGTGGTATAAAAGAGGTGTCAAGGAGATATGATATCAATTTATTTTTGAAGCTATTCCAGCTGTCTGTCAGACATTTTATTTTATCGGGTAATATGTCGAAAAATTTTATAGCAACATATTTTACCCTTCATGTGTCAAAGCTTGGTTGAGTAAAGGATAGTGTAAGTTTTTCTTTTTCTGGTATTATAATCATGAATGTCACTGTGGTTTTTAATCTGGTCCATGTTGTTGAGAACAAATTTCATTAGTGAGTAAATGTACTGTGAGGCTGTTGTAAGAATTGCCAATCTTTTAAAAAGATGCCTACAAGTTGTGCGACTATGAACCACACACATTAATAAACCACTTTCTCTTGAGCAGTGAATACTTTTTGTCTAAATGTTGAGTTACCCCAAAATGTTATTCTGTATGACATCAGAGAGTGAAAGTTTTTTTCGAAACAGACTCTGCCACGTACTGCCTGGCTTTTTCTTTTGAACTGTCTTCACCAATTTTTGGCCTTACACTTAAATGGTTGTTAAATATATTAGCTACTTGGGTACTGTTAGTTAGGTTGGTCTAATTCTCTTTAATGGTAATACTGTCTACCACAGTGGTTACTTTTCCTGTCTTCCTTTTAACAACATTCCATACTGATTTGATTTTATTGCCAGAATTGTTAATTTCTTCTTGAACATACCTTTTTCTTAATTTCCTTACAACATTTATCAGTATGGTACAATAATTTTTATAGTGTCAAACTATTTCTGGATCTTTACTAGTTCTTGCTGTCTCATACGGTTGTGTTTTTCTTTCTGAAGACACCTTAATACCTGTAGTAATCTAAGGTTTCTTTGAAAAGTTTGTGGCGTTACATTTAGTAATTTTCTTTGGGAAACAATGTTCAAAAAGGGATATAAATTTATTAAGATATATGTTGCATTTATCATTAGTAATTGGCTCATTATATACATCTCCCCAATTCATATTTGTGCTGTGGTGGCTGTTGGTGTCGGACATTCCGTCGTTTTGTTGGTGTTATTTTCTGATTGATGGTAACCTTTGATAACTGGTTGGTTGCAATGGGCTTGTTGGACGGAAAAATTGAGGTAGGATACGGATGGGAAGTTTATGACTAGAGTCTGGACAGAAAATCGAAATTTCAGGCGTTTATTACGTGGGTTGGGGCAATGTAATTCAATGTGACTGTTTTACAGGTGCAAAGTGGAAACAGTAGTGTAAGAAACGTGGTGAAGGTGTTCTGGGATTGCTATTAGACAAGAGTATTTACGTTGGAGAAAGTGAATTTGGAGTGGTTCTGCCAGTATGTGTTGGTGGCGTCAAATAGAAATACTGAATGGTGGCAAGTTCGATTGGAAGAATAATGTGGCACAGCTAGAAAGATGATATATTTTGGATAACGGTTGTGAGGAAACACACTGTATGATCGGTGGTAGGGGCAGGATATTGTTAGGAGTGCGAGAAAGCACTGCCTTATACACTAACGGGCAAAAATCGCAACACATGTTTCTACGTCTGAAAGATGATGTCTATTCAAATATAGCGCCATTCGCCTAAAAGTGGCGCTAGTAGCCCCACTATGAGGATGCAAATCTGGTTTGCTTTAAATACGCGCTGTAACGGCCGTGAGCGTTAGTTACCTTTGTGTCTGGACGTGGTGAGTTGATGTTAGTCAAGAATGTCTTTAAGGCGACAAAGACGCCATTATTAACAGCTCACTGAGTTTGAACAAGGTCGTGCAATAGCGCTATAAGAAGATGGATGTTCCCTCTGCGATCTTATTTAAACACTTGGCAAGAATATAGCCGCTGTACATGATTGGTGGCAGCGGTGGTCACGATAAATACGACTGCAAGAAGATCAGACTCCAGACAGCTATGTGTCACTACCGGGAGGACAGACCATCGTGTTCAGCGTATTGCTCTGGGGCATCGTACTGCATGTGCAGCGGCACTTTAAACGGCATATAACACAGTATTTGATTAAGTAATGCTCTTGAGTGTAGCTGTCATTAGTATGACCTTGGTGCAAAATTACTTCGTATAATTTACTGGTGTGTGCGTTACTGGTAACTGCTGCTACACACAGTTCAGACTGCACTGTGTCATTTTGTTTTCTGTTTGCTATTCTCAACGAAAATTAATAACCAATATTCAATTTTATTAGACATATATTTCCCAATTAATTAGGCTGTCGGCTGTTCATGTTTTCATTCATTTATGATTTTATCACTTTCATTGACTTCCAGCGTTGAAGTCCATTTGGTTTTTCTGTTAATTTCACCAAATTTACAATTATAGTATGATACCTTTGTCCATTAGACACATGCGCGGTCAATCTTCTATACCCTCACAGAGGGCAATAATAGCGGGTTTTATGCAATAGTGAGATACGCGAGTGTTATATGTGGCTTTTCCCGTAACAGAACTAAAGATTCGTCTGTTAGGGAAGAGTGACATATACGCTAGTGTTACAAGCACCGTCATCACAGAGATATCATGAACTTTTACAAACTGGTTATTTCAAGGTCAGGCTTGAGACAGACGACCTGTAGCGTGCATTCCACTGACTCCAAAACCACCCCCGTTAGCGTCTTCAGTGGTGTCAAGCGAGAGGTAAATAGATGGCAGGGTGGAGGACTGCTCTATTTTCTGAGAAAAGCTGGCTCTGCCTGGGTACCAATGATGGTCGAGTGTTGGTTAAGAGGAAACCAGGTGAGGGCCTGCAATAAAAGTGTCTTTGCTCCAGACACACTGGACCTACACCTGAAGTTGTGGTCGGGGGTGCTACTTCGTATGACAGTTGGAGAACTCTCATGGTTATCCCACGGACTCTGCAAACTGGACCTACACCTGGAGTTGTGGTCGGGGGTACTATTTCGTATGACAGTTGGAGAACTCTCATGGTTATCCCACGGACTCTGACTGCAAACTTGTGTGTCAGTGTGGTGAATCGACATGTTGTGCTGCCTTTCATGAATACAGTCTTAATGTCAGGATATCGTGATCTTGAGGTTAGCGTTGCTGGCGCTATATCACAGGGCCCCGGGCTTGATTCCCGTCCGGGTCGGGGATTTTTCCCCACTCACGAATGTGTTTGTGTGTTGTCAACATTATCACATTATCTTCGATGCGCAACTCCCCGAAATAAAGATAAATAAAAAGACTTGTACCAGGCGGCCGAAGTCCCCAAAGGGGGATTTCCGGCCAAAAAAATGCCATATGTACGTTTCATTACAGCCTCGGTACACACAGCAACGCCGGGCCTTAGTGCCCCAGCACGCCGCTAGAAGAGCCAAAAAAAAAAAAAAAAGATAGCGCACACGACTTATAAAGTGCAAAATGCAGCGGTAATTCGTACTCTACATTTAACAGAGACCATCGTGACAATAATTCACCCTGGCGTATTAGAAGTGTATGGCAACAATGCGCTATCACATGTCACACTGGTTAGGTGGCGCATACGGTTCCACTGTGGTCAGCCAAGTACGAATGACGAAGAACAGGGAATCTCGAGTGGAGGCCCTGGTGCTTGGACACCATCCATCGCAATCGAGGTGATAGCGAAAACTAGTTACGTACCATTTGTCAACATCTTGTAGGACATTTTGCACCTGAGAAATGCCGGCGATCGCTGGGTTACACGACTGCTCACAACCTTCCAAAAGCCGCTATTGAACAAAGTAGAGCCGTGGTTAGCGCACTAGACTAGCATTCGGGAGGACGACGGTTGAAACCAACGTCCAGGCATCCTCATTTAGGTTTTCCATGACTTCTCTACATCGCTTAACGTAAATGTTTGGATGGTTCCTTTGAAAAGTCGTAGCCGATTTTCTTTCCAATCCTTCCGTAATCCAAGCTTGTGCTCGTTCTCTAATGACATAGTCGTCGACGGGGCATTAAAACTAATCTCCTCCTCGTCCTCCAAAAGCCTGCGAGGCAGAGG
The DNA here is from genome assembly GCF_023897955.1 of Schistocerca gregaria. Taxonomy (NCBI): domain Eukaryota; kingdom Metazoa; phylum Arthropoda; class Insecta; order Orthoptera; family Acrididae; genus Schistocerca; species Schistocerca gregaria. The sequence goes on from NC_064920.1 coordinate 1,118,379,797, forward strand.
CAACAACAGATATGTTGCAGCCCGTCTCAGACCTGTACTTTTTTAGTCGTCTGATTACAACATATGGGTGCTGGGGGGTATCATTATGAGTATCATTATGACTCCAAAGACGAGTTGCACATGGGATAGATAATGATGATGTTTCAGTGGCTTTGAGTGCCTCCGCAATGAGTGCTCCGTCCTCACTTTCTATGGTCTCTGAAGGTCGACCAATTACTTCTTGATGCCGTGTTCGGCCATGGTTCACCCATTCTTATCAACATCGTCAAATAGCGGCAGCCCTTCTATCCAGATGACGAGCGCTTCACTAATTAATCCAACTGGCTTGTGTCAGACCACCTACACGTTCTCTCTCAAATGTTAACGTATGCGTATATGATCACACGCCTGTCTGCAAGGCATAGTTACTGTCCAACTGAGAACACGGAAAGAAATTCGTAAAGACTTCATTCCGTGGTATCTATATGTAGGCTACTCTGCTTACTATTCCTGCTAGCTGCGAGGAGAAACTACGTTACGGCGTCACACGTTCATCCGTCGGCAGCCAAAGTTTGAAGTTTTATATTTTCAGTTTATACCAGTATCAGTCTGCGACCTATATGTATAACTCCTTCATAGTTCACCATTTTTTCTTTCCTTTTTTAGGGGTACTTCTGAAACTCTCCTATCCCCTTCCTCCCTTGTTTATCAATTATATGCTGTGCTGATCTGATAGATTTATTTGATTTCAAACATATTCAACGTTTGTAAAAGAAATGTTTATCTTCAACAGTTTCCCAACGTTTTGTTTATCTAATGTTATGTGTTGTACGTCTCGGTATGATATTCCAGTCACGAAGCTTCCTACTACCGTTATTTTGTGTTTTTTTTCGTGATTTAAAAATGTAAATGACAAATCGGAGTAAGTTCCTCGTTGCCATACGCTGACAGAAATTAAGCGATAAAATAGTCAAACTGTGCAGTTAATGGAACAGTGATAATTTTGTTTGCACCTGGGTCCACAGGCTCGATATTTTCTCAAAAGAAAATATCATTTGTTATGGGCTGTACAATTTTTGTTTTATTTTCTATTTATCAGTTTCGACTCTGTAGTTACTATCAAGCAACACTGACGTAAGCTCTATGCAGCAATCTCGATGTTGACTGATAAAGCTGTAAAGTCGAAATTTGCCAATAGCAAATAAAATGAAAATTGTACAGCCCATAGCGGCCAGTCTTCCTTTCTTTGGAGCAGTATTGTTGTACAATATATTTTCCGTAAAATGTAATTAAGATCTTTACTCGATACAAGAGTCGTTTTCCTCGAAGAAATTGAGTAGGGAATGCACAACTGCTTTTAAAATGTGTTAATGGCAGACTGACGAGCAGTAATTTCTGACAAGTCTGTCTTGTGTTTATTCCATGGAATTGTAGTGTTACAGTACCAAAATTAATGGTACCAAATCTCTAAGATGTGTCCATAAAAAAATACTATACCGTGAAATGCCTAAAGTCATGAGCTACATTTTCCAGTTGCACCCATGTTATATGTTATATACATGCTACAAGGCGGCTGTCGGTAAGTGAGAAATATCGGAGATAGATCCGACATTGTCATCGTATTTCTTTCGGCCTTTAATGACTGTTACATCGTTTTATTTCGTTCGATTACATCGTATTTCGAGCAGTTTCTCATCTTCAGGCAACGACGTCGTAGTATGGCACTGCAACACCTCAGTAAGGTGCTAATGTCAGTAATAGGAGTGCACAGACTAGACTATAAGATCACTAGAACTGGCACCTGAACCAACGCGCTCTGTTGTACGGTGTGTTGTCAGCAGTGAATGCAACCGCTCTAGGGATCGGACTTAATACCTTTACTGTTCCAACGGCTCCATTTTAATGGCACCGCTGGTGGTCGGAAATGCTGCAGGTTTCTCTCCTCAGTTTCAAGAGTATACCAACAGTCCTTCATGATTTACACCGTGCAGTAACTGAGGACGCCTGTTTATTGAGGCTTACCCCCGATGACAGAGATATATTGCGCGAAGGTCCACAACTCGATAGATGACATAAGAACAGAGAAAATTCATGCTGATGTCATTAGGCGTCTAAAGGAGAGGAATAGTACTTACACAGTACTAAAGTGCTCTCGGAACTAGGGCCTCTCAAAACACATACTTTCGGTCATACATGAATAAAATAATGTCATTGAATAAATCGAAACTCCATTTTGAACAATGAAATGCTACAAGGAAAGTATCCCATTATGCTGGGAAACGTACGTTACGATACTAGAACGGGACAACATTATTCACGCCTGGTCTGAATGTCTGGCAATGTAAAACATAAAAGAATCATTTCACCACCTACGTCATAAGGACGGAAACCTATCGCACGTCATTAGGTTATAAACGGAGGAAATATTCAAAGAGAGATCCACTACCCGCAATAATCAAACAATTACGGAAGCGGTGCATAGTGTGTGTCTTAAGAGTTTTCAGGCGTGTTATCCCTCGTGTTTCGGAAGATATTTGTAATTTCGTTTTTGCATTGTGTAGCTAGAGTCATCCCCAACAATTATTATTCATCGCATCTTTCATGCGACGCCCAATGTAAACACAAGGCATAGGTTTGTTTCCCATTACAAACAAATCTATTTTTAAACTGGTACTTTACGTGGCAATTCGATATACTGCTCCAAAATTAGAGTAGTCCGATATTTGTTTCTTAGATACGTATTAAGAAGAACCGTAAGACACGAAGAATAAACAGAAGTCCACCCGCGCCTCTGGAGTTCAGGATATTCGTCGTGTGTTACTGTCCTTTTTAATACATATCGATAAAACAGATATCGCATTAGACTAATCTGGGACGACTCTATCGAATTCTTCTTTAAATTGACGTTTTCTGTCGACATTGAACTTCTCATGAAGTACGTGACGATCACTGTCTGTCTGGGTTGATTTCTCCTACACAGTGCAGAAACTAAATTGCAAATGTCTGCTGAAACGTCATGCAAAATGCACCTAACGATTCTTCCGAAGGACACCTCGTATATGACATCGCAGAGGAAATCTTCCGAGAACAGTTGAAGGCTTGAAATGTCCTATCACTGGCTTGGTTTAGAAAGTCAGTTACAACATGACTTTAGGCACTTCGTTATACGATGAACAAATTTATTTCGAATATTTCAATATAAATCATATTTAGTATTACAGTTAAAAGAGATGTGACTATATCTAGGGATCGGTAGAGTATTACACGATATGAAGTGGGTTGAATAAGCAGGAAAACGTTAGGTAATATGGCCTTCCACAAACGCAAACTGTAGCTTTTCTGGGACCATCAGGCGCAGCTACTGTGCATTAGAGATTACGAGTCTGTCCGTCGTTTATGGACGTAGCACTTCCAACACGGCTGTAAACTGGAAGGGCCGGAATGCACAGTTGTTGACCATTTGGAAAGAAAAGCAACACTGATTTTCATTCAGGCTATTACCCCAGATTTCTGAAATCAAGAATGTTGCTCGAAAAGCTTCACAACCGTATTTCTTATTTTCTTCGAGATTATTGAAAATGTGTGTTTAAAACATTGGTTTTGGTTTTTTCCTGTTTGCGCTTTCGCGATTTTCATAAATCCACCACAAGAGACAACCCTGGAAGTCTTCGAAAATAAGCACCCACAGATAGACAGATAAGAAAAATTCATTCCAAAATAAATAACAATGTAGGCGTTTTGCGAAAAATTATTACAAAATCCGAAAAAAATAATAAAAAATATTTAAGCTCTTCATGCACATTCCATAGACAAACATAACACCAATTAAGAAACATACAGAGCAACATAATTTAATTTATATTCTAATTTTAAAATAAACACATAAATTGAAATATAGGGTGCTTATTTTACAACTGAAGACATGCAGGGTCTGTGAAAGGCCATTGGTTACGTGGGTGACTGCGGACTACTTTGGAGAGACAAATAGACTACTTAGGGTTTGTGCATACCGATAAAATGCAGTTAAATAAACAAGCCATGCTTCCAGCTAGCTGAGAATGACATGGGTGCTTATTTTACGTTAGGTAAGCTAGGTGTGCTCTGAGTTTTTAATCATAAGTGATCGGAGTTTTATGGGTGACGGACTCAGCAAAGAGGGATATCGCTACAATATTGTAACTTTACTGATGCAGTTAAACAGATGGCAAATGAAGTGCTAACGCCTGAAGAAGAACTTGGCCATAGATCATCACATGACGAAAAATAGGGAGACATGTCTCTAATGAAGTGAGTGATATTAAATAATGAGAATCAATTTATAATCTCCTGCCACGAGATATAAAACGATTACTATTGATGTGCTCAGAACCATTATATCACTTGTGTAAACACGACACTCTCGTCTAATCGATTTCGTATTACGTGAAAAGGAACATGTGAAATGTGTGATGCATGAAACCACTAGGTTTCAGAGTAATGAGGGAGACATAGCATATTCATACTACCTGCTTTATTGTTGATAGATATCATCTTTCCTTAGGAAAGATGACTTAGTAAGCCATAAATGAAGTAATCACTGTTGTTTATTAACTGCAGGAAGCATACAGTACCGTGTCAAGATAATAGACTAAAGTACTGGAAGACTAAGGATTTGTTTTTGTTTTTTTTTAATTTGTGCTGATTGGTGAAAATGTTCAACGCATTCGATGAAGAAACAACTAAAGGCTTGCTACAGGACATCTGTCATCAATTTAGGATGTTCATCTCATGTTTGCTTACAATAGGCAAAGCAGAATCCTGCAGTGGGTTTGCAAACAGACATTGCATAGTTCCAAATGCATATTTGCAAATAGTCATATCATAATTTCCTGCGATTCAGGTGAAGCTTACTGTATTGCACAATGCGGAAACTTGAAGACGAACACTGAGAACGGGGTATCGAAAAAATTTAAGAAAGAAAACACATTTAAGGAAGCTGATTAACATAAATTCCTGGGATATATTTATTAACTCATAGATATAGTGACTGATTTGAAGAGAGGCGCCGAAATTTACTTTTTGTGCCAACCTCTTCATCTGAGAGTAGGGCTTGCATTTAAGGTCATCAGTTTTGTTAGATGTATTCCAATCTCTCTCTCTCCCGCCACAGTCTTTATCCTCCAGTACTATGGAAGTTGCTCCCTGATGACGTAACACATGCCCTATCATCTTATCCCATCTTCTTGTCAGTGGTTTCCACAGGTTCCCTTCTTCGACAATTCCGCAGGTAACCTCTTCATTCCTTAGCAGTCAACCTAAATTTCAACACCTTTCTATAACATCAAGTCTCAAACGCTGCAATCCCCTTTTTTCCCGGTTTTCTCACTGAACATGCAGTGCTCCAAACGTGCATTCTAAGGGATTTCGTCCGGAAATTGAGGCCAATTGTTATGCTATTAGACTTCCTTGGCCAGGAATGGCCTCTTTGCCTGCCCTCGTCGCTATTTGTCTATTTTTGCTTCAGCCGTCACATTTTATTTAGCTTCCAAGGCAGCAGAATTCCTTAGTTTTGTCTACTCCGTGGTCAGCGTTTTGAAGTTAAGTTTATCGCTAATCTGATTCCTGGTACTACCAATTTCTTTCGTATTATTTCGGTTTAGTATCAAACCATATATAGTAGTTATTATACTGCACATTCCATTTAACAGACCATGCAATTCTTCACATTCACTGAGGATGGCAATGCTATGACTGATAGCCTTTCAGTCTGAACTTCAAGCCCACTCTTGCTCCTTTCTTTATGTTTCTTCGATTTATACCCTTTTTAATACGAGCATTTCGTTGTTGTCTCTTGGTTCTTGTACATATTCTACGCTACCCTTGCAGCTTACACCTACATTTCTCTGAATTTTGAACATCTTGCAACAATTGACGTGTCGAACAGTTTTGCAGTATTATAAACGTGTCTCCATTTTTGTGAAGTCTTGCGTCCGTAAGCAAAGCGCCACGTTAGAACTGCCTCTCTCGAACGTTTCTTTTGCGAGCGCCAAATATCACCCAAGAGATTCTCAGTTTTCTTTTCCATTCTTCGGTATACCACTATTGTCAGTAACTTGGACGTAGGAGCTGTTAAGTTGATAAGGCGATAGTTCTCTGTCTGCCCCTGTTGGCTGCGAAACCATGTTTTATGAAAGTTTTCTGAAAAGTGTAGAGTAAAGAATGTAGAGTACTGTGACGTTTTCACTCTACATCGGAGGTGTCAGATTAAAACCGTTTGACTCATGGAAATTTGAGCCGTGCTATCGAGGAACATGAATCGAGCCTGCATAGCTCGGGGTGTAAGAGAGGATGCCGCGCTCTAGTGCCAGTCTGCAAACAGTTTTATAGGGCTGCAATTTAAGACATTATTTCTACAGTGATAAAGAAGTGGTAGACGACAATGTAGTAGTAGTATGGTATTCTGGTATTCTGCCTCACGGCAGATCTTGTCATGTGTTAAGCCTCTTTCACTTTTGTCTGTCCATTAATTTCTGAATATTTGTCTCCTTTGATGTTGTCCAGCTTTTGATATCTTCTTTTTCCTCTTCCCCTTTTCCCCTCAATGGTAGCCTTTAGAAAACCATTAGTTGTATGTAATGTGTAGAAGTACAGGGTGACAATCATTGAACTATATGAAGAAAACACAAAACAGTTACAAACTACGGCGTGCACACACTTTGTTGAACTTGTAAACGTCACTACAGACATTTGGATTTAGGTTGTAACATGTCCAATATGCCTGCAATCCTTGGCGATGATGTGGCGCAGACGAACAGCGAAATTCTGCATGACCCGCTGAAGTGTCGGAACATCGATGCTGTTCATGACCTCTTCAATGGCTGCTTTCAGCCCGGTAATGGTTTTGGGGTTACTGTCTCACAAAAAGGAGTCCCATGGGTTCAGATCCGGAGAATATGGCGGCCTATCGAGGCCCATGCTAGTGGCTTCTGGGTACCCCAGAGTCAGAATGCGGTCCCAGAAGTGCTCCTCCAGAACGTCAGACACTTTCCTGCTTCAGTGGGGTCGAGCTGCGTCTTGTGTGAACCAAATCTTGTCGACATCAAGGTAACATTGGATAAGGGGGATGAAATTATCTTCCAAAACCTTCACTTACCGTTCGGTAGTCACAGTGCCATAAGGAATATCGCATCCATTATTCCGTGAGCGGACATTGCACACTACACAGTCGTCCGTTGAGGGCGAAGAGACTTCTCGATCGTGACAAGCGGATTCTCAGTCCCCCAAATGCGCCAGTTTTGCTTATTGACGAACCCATCCAAATGAAAGTGGGCTTCGTCGCTAAATCTAAATCGTAAATGTGCACACTAATTCCCATCATTCCCGCGTTCAACTGTGCATTTCGAACGTCCTAAAGCGAACCGTTGAGAGGTTATGACGATTTCATTTGATACAGTTCAATAATTGTCACCCTATAAAAAGTGTAGCAAACCGAACATCTATCTATCACGATTTTAAATGAAATAATCAGAGTGGCTGACGATACCTTTCACAGCAGGAAGTTACAAGTTGACGCATAGCAATCGTCTAGAGAGTACTAAAGAGCAATAGGAAATTGTTAAAGACACGGAACTGGTACACATAGTATGAAGAAGAACAATGAGAAGAAGAATAAAAACAGAAGAAGCTCAAAAATAATATGGGGACAAGTAGTACAGAAAGGAAATTGCAGGCGATACTGGGCACTACATAGCTTTTGACGCGGTGATCGGTTAAACAGGTAATACTGAAAAAAATTATCATCGGCTCAAAAAGTGTAGCTGTGGAGATTACCGACGGAAGCGTCTTTATATGCTTTCAATGTTTAAATGGCTTCGGTTGTTGAAACATAAAGTTTACTCTAATGTGGGAACAAGATATAAGAATAAGAAGAATTTTCTGTTTACTTGTATTCACAATTCTGCAGTGTTTTAGAAATGACATGTTCCACCCGGACTGTTATTAAATGTATTTATTTATTTTGCCCGTCGAGCCCTTCTCAAGTAATAGCTGTAATAACATAACTTGTTAACAAAATTCAGCTTTTAGAGATACATGTTACTCTGTTTTGTTGTTGGCGAAGGCCAATTCTTTTTAATGTTAGACGACTTCCTACCTCGCGATGAAGTGCGTCGATAAATATTCGTTCTTCTTGAGAGGACAGCGTGCTCGTGATAACCATGTCACATCCATAATCGTAATCAGTATAAAATGTCGTAGCACTTCACTAAAAACGAAAAAAATTATGCACTCAAAGTATTGCAGACACCTTTCTCACTACGATAATTCCTACCAAATTCATGTCCTATTGCTCTCCTATGCATCACTGTGCGTGCACCCTATGCGATGTTTAACAAATAAAGGTCTCAGAACGTGGTGGGTACAATGACCAAACATGATATCTGCAATGTCAGGGAAATAGTTCTACCCACATTCCACTGCCATATGTTACGTTATATAATTATAAACGTAACATTTCTTTGAGACGGTCGCAGTTCTAGTGGGAAACTCACGACAAGAATTCATCCACTGACGTTTCAAAGCAGCAGTATTCACTATCTTATCAAAAGTATTCGGTCACTCCTATGCAATGCGGAATTGACCTCCCGTCGTCACGAAAGGAGGTAGGGAGTTTTGGGTTGTCATTAGAGAAGCAGAATGGGTCGGTCAGGGAAGATCAGTGACATTGAACGTGGACTAATCATTGGATGTAGGCTGAGTAACAAATCGGTTGCGGTCATTTGAATCTTTCTATAGTTGCCCAGGTCGACTGCTCGTGTTGTGACAGTGAAGTGGAAATACAAAGGGATTACTAAAGCAAAATGAATTTCAGGCAGACTTTGGGTCTTGACGGATAGGAACTTCTGAGCATTATGGAGGGTGGTAGTAAGAAATCGCAACAAATCAGCTGAATCAGTAACTCGTGACCTCCAGAGTGCTAGCAGTAGTCGAGCTAGGCGCAATGGCTATACATAGGGAGTTAAAAAGAACGAAGTACAGTGGTCGACCAACTCCTGATAAGCTAAACACTTATGAAGTCAGTGGTAAGCGACGCTCGAAACGGCATTAAGAGCGACGCCAATAGACAGTGGAAGAAGAGGAGCGAGCGATTTGGAGTGATGAATCATGCTGTAATCTGAAACAATCCGATAGAAGGGTTTGGGTTGGCGAGTAACAGGAGAACGTTACCTACCTTCATGAGTAAAGCCAACAGTGAAAAATGGAGCAGGTGGTGTGACGGTTTGGGAGTGCTTTATTAAGTTATAGTCCTCTTAATGCTCTTGAGAAACCGCCAAGGGCGGAAGGATATGAACACATTGTACACCATTGCTGACTGCGTACAGGACGGGTATAACTCGGAGACGATAACTCTTTGTATCAGCAAGACAATGCACCATATCATAAAGTACCATCTGCGAGGCGATGGTTTCCGAACAATTACATTCCTGAAAAAAGACTGGGCTCATCATTCTCCCGAGATCAACCGAATGGAACAGCTTTGTCATGAGTTCGAACATCGACTTCGATCCAGACCCGAGCGTCCAACATCACTACCTTCCCTGGTTTCGGCTCATGCGGGAAAATGAACTGCCGCTCCAACACAGTTATTTGGACACCTCATCGAAAGTGTCTCAAGCAAACTGCGAGCCTTCATAAAGATGCCGAGTGGAAAAATCCTATATGAATGCCCACTAATAGGTGTCCAGATGCTTTTGATAATATAGCGCATAGGTTGATCACAAGGGCTTCAGTTGTTATATAAGAGTGCTATTCATGACGCGAGAACGTCAGCGGATTTTGTTGGCGTTTCTATAGGACGTCGCAATGAAGTAACTCCTACATATTCATATACCGAAAACCTTGTGTGTTGGTCATATGGAGATACTTCATTAAGATGTATTATTAAAAAATAAGTAAAAATCAGATATACGCGTTTCTGGAGAGTTGATATCGTAATGGAGGTCCTTACTAAAGCTGACATAATTAACCTGTGGCTTCTAAATGTGTATCTGTGTTGTTGTGGTCTTCAGTCCTGAGAATGGTTTGATGCAGCTCTCCATGCTATTCTATCCTGTGCAAGCTGCTTCATCTCCCAGTACCTACTGCAACCTATATCCATCTGAATCTGCTTAGTGTAGTCATCTCTTGCTCTCCCTCTAGGATTTTTACCCTCCACGCTGCCCTGCAATGCTAAATTTGTGATCCCCTCATGCCTCAGAACATGTGCTACCAACCGATCCCTTCTTCTAGTCAAGTTGTGCCACAAACTCCTCCCCAATTCTATTCAATAGCTCCTCATTAGTTATGTGATCTACCCATCTAATCTTTAGCATTCTTCTGTAGCACGACATTTCGAAAGCTTCTATTCTCTTCTTGTCCAAACTATTTATCGTAAATGTTTCACTTCCGGCAACACTCCATACAAATACTTTCAGAAACAACTTCCTGACACTTAAATCTATACTCTATGTTAACAAATTTCTTTTCTGCAGAAACGCTTTACTTGTCATTGCTAGTCTACATTTTATATCCTCTCTACTTCGACCATCATCAGTTATTTTACTTCCCAAATAGAAAAACTCCTTTACTACTTTAAGTGTCTCATTTCCTAATCTAATTCCTTTAGCATGACCCGACTTAATTCGACTACATTCCATTATCCTCGTTTTGCTTTTGCGGATGTTCATCTCATATCCTCCTTCCAAGACACTATCCATTCCGTTCAACTGATCTCCCAAGCCCTTTGCTGTCTCTGACAGAATTACAATGTCATCGGCGAACCTCAAAGTTTTTTATTTCTTCTCCATGCATTTTAATGTATCTAAATACTAAATATGATGCCAAAAGACAGTACAAGGATTTAATTACTAAGTTTTTCATTTCTTTGTGTCGGCTTACTACGAATAGGCACTATGACGGTAATCATACCTCTGATGTACGTGTCTTTAAAATTCAGTTGGTTGTTTCAAAAATTTATGTTGTTACTGCTATTACTTGAGAAATTCCTACCATAAATAATCAACTTTAATAACAGTCCAGACAGCAAATGTTATGAACCTTCGTGGCAGATTAAAACTGTGTGATGGGCCAAGACTCGAACTCGGGACCTTTGCCTTTCGCGGGGAAGTGCTCTACTAACTGAGCTAACCAAGCACGACTCACGTCCCATCCTCACAGCTTTACTTCTGCCGGTATCCCGTCTCCTTTCTTTCAGGAGTGCTAGTTGTGCAAGGTTCGCAGGAGAGCTTCTGTAAAGTTTGGAAGGTAGGAGGCGAGGAACTGGCAGAAGTAAAGCTGTGAGGACGGTTCGTGAGTCGTGTTTGGGTAGCTCAGTTGGTGGAGCACTTGCCCACGAAAGGCAAAGTTCCCAAGTTCCAGTCTCGGTCTGGCACACAGTTTTATTTCTGCCAGGAAGTTTCGTATCAGCGCACACTCCGCTGCAGAGTGAAAATCTCATTCTGGAAGCAAATGTTATTTCCAAAACAAGGAAAACAATGAACTTTGACTCTTTCGTTATCAAAGTGCTACGTTTGGGCAGCCAACTCTACGGAACTACTAGCGGGAAATTACCGGCAGAGCACACCTAGCACGTACCCCCAGCGTTGTACCTTGGGGTTGAGATCGGAGCCCTGCTGCATGAGCGTGCCGATGGTGAACCAGAAGCTGTTGGCGAGCGAGAACTGGTTCTCGATGAGGTCGTTCTCCGTGTCGCAGGGGTGCGGGTTGTGCCACTCGTAGGGCGAGAACCGGGCCACCACGAACATGGTGATGGAGACGAGAACGTAGGCGGCCAGCACGTACAGCCAGATCTCGACGGCCAGCGGGTTCATGAACGAGAAGAGGCGCGTCGGCGCGCTCGTGGGGACCTGCCGGGAACCGCAAGCTACACGCCGTCAGTAGTGCCTCTCAGCCCCACCAGGGTCGCGCGCTACGCTCCACAGAGTGGAGGTGTGGCAACAGCAATCAGATTAGTCGAGCACGTACTGCTCCCACCAGAGTAACAACACAAAGTGCGAGAAAAAAAAAGCTGTGGAAAAATTCTGTTAATTCACACAACACATCCAACACTCTTATTCAATGTGGTTCTTTTGGGAAAAGGAGCAACAGGAAACCACGAATTAGACAGTTACAATAATTGTAAACACTTTCTTCACCAAATAAGAAGGCTTTTAGTTGTTCACTAACCTGAGTTTGTGACGGCTGAGCTCTGTATTTCAATGCATAGAGCTCGGAAAGCTATGTGAATCACATTTTTTGATTCACAGTTGTTATTTATCTTCCCTGAAGACTGATGTTGAATTATGGACAAGAGAGATGATTTTTTCAAGGCACCCTTCGGCTGTATAAAAATATTTTCAACTTAATCACCTGTTTAGTAAAACATATTTCTTCGATGCACAAATTTACGAAATTGTATCAGAATTATGAACTACATAGAAGTCTCAACAGATGTGTTGAGTGACCTTATCTATAACAGCTACATCATTCATTTCCAACTAAAAAAGAACACAAAAACTGCCATGTTTCATGTTTCAAATAGTAAATTCCTACAATACAATAAGTACCACTATTACATACATATAATAACAGCTTAAATTAAAGCCATCTGAAATCAGCAGGTAAGTAACAGAGAATGTCATAGGTAAACAACCTAATAAATGTTCATTGAATATTGACCTACCGTCTCCCATACAGTTTCCCTGCCCATATGACTTGACTCCCCTTTTATTCCATCTCACTTTCTCCAGCAAACTCATCCGTACTGTAAACGCAAATAGCTCCGAAGTGAGCGACTGTATACCGGAAAACACGTACAGCTCAGCGACCTATGACACTACCTGCCACCACATAGAAAAACTAATGTGATAACTGCTAACACAAAGGGTTATTTGGAACAGTGCTTGTGAACTGAAACTTCTGGAGAAACGTGAGAAAAATGAGCGCAATCAAAACAGTAAAAAATCCATTGCAAGTCCAACTAAGAATCTTAACATGAACCAAAACTGGTAAAGCCAATGAAAACACACAGGGAAACATAAGAAGCAATTTCACTATATAGAGTGTCTCGAAAGGTACACCGAACATCTTGAAGGGTGTGTAGAAAGTGAAATGTAAGAAAATGACAATAGGAACCCACTCCAGAAACGTCATCTAACGACTCTACAGTGAGTCGAACTTACAGGCGCTGGCACCTGTATATGTATCAACATACGGGGTAATTCCATGATGACGTTACACACTTTCAGGGATGATGGAGAAGGATAAATACAGCAGTTTGAGGTAAGGTGGCTATACCGGAAAGGAACTAGTTGAAAGCTATAGTCGATAATATTTTTCATATCTCTGACAAGTAATACATGCACTGGTAGTGTTGTTGCTAAGATTCTAAGGTAGGCAAGTTTCAGAGGTGATAGTATGGACAAAAGGAAGACAAAAATGTCTATTAAACATAGGATTTGAAACGCATATCTTAAGAGCTATGAGAACGTGCACCATAGAGTAGAAGTGTTGCACAATAGCGAAGATGAAAAAGTGCTGATACCTCATTTTAGAACCCACGTTTACTTGACATTTTTTCCTTGTTTTGGCCCTACAATCTTAGAAACATGACTACTGGTATGTGTATTCCATTTTCAGAGGTAATACACTCCTGGAAATGGAAAAAAGAACACATTAACACCGGTGTGTCAGACCCACCATACTTGCTCCGGACACTGCGAGAGGGCTGTACAAGCAATGATCACACGCACGGCACAGCGGACACACCAGGAACCGCGGTGTTGACCGTCGAATGGCGCTAGCTGCGCAGCATCTGTGCACCGCCGCCGTCAGTGTCAGCCAGTTTGCCGTGGCATACGGAGCTCCATCGCAGTCTTTAACACTGGTAGTATGCCGCGACAGCGTGGACGTGAACCGTATGTGCAGTTGACGGACTTTGAGCGAGGGCGTATAGTGGGCATACGGGAGGCCAGGTGGACGTACCGCCGAATTGCTCAACACGTGGGGCGTGAGGTATCCACAGTACATCGGTGTTGTCGCCAGTGGTCGGCGGAAGGTGCACGTGCCCGTCGACCTGGGACCGGACCGCAGCGACGCACGGATGCACGCCAAGACCGTAGGATCCTACGCAGTGCCGTAGGCGACCGCACCGCCACTTCCCAGCAAATTAGGGACACTGTTGCTCCTGGGGTATCGGCAAGGACCATTCGCAACCGTCTCTATGAAGCTGGGCTACGGTCCCGCACACCGTTAGGCCGTCTTCCGCTCACGCCCCAACATCGTGCAGCCCGCCTCCAGTGGTGTCGCGACAGGCGTGAATGGAGGGTCGAATGGAGACGTGTCGTCTTCAGCGATGAGAGTCGTTTCTGCCTTGGTGCCAGTGATGGTCGTATGCGTGTTTGGCGCCGTGCAGGTGAGCGTCACAATCAGGACTGCATACGACCGAGGCACACAGGGCCAACACCCGGCATCATGGTGTTTGGAGCGATCTCCTACACTGGCCGTACACCTCTGGTGATCGTCTAGGGGACACTGAATAGTGCACGGTACATCCAAATCGTCATCGAACCCATCATTCTACCATTCCTAGACCGGCAAGGGAACTTGCTGTTCCAACAGGACAATGCACGTCCGCATGTATCCCGTGCCACCCAACGTGCTCTAGAAGGTGTAAGTCAACTACCCTGGCCAGCAAGATCTCCGGATCTGTCCCCCATTGAGCATGTTTGGGACTGGATGAAGCGTCGTCTCACGCGGTCTGCACGTCCAGCACGAACGCTGGTCCAACTGAGGCGCCAGGTGGAAATGGCATGGCAAGCCGTTCCACAGTACTACATCCAGCATCTCTACGATCGTCTCTATGGGAGAATAGCAGCCTGCATTGCTGCGAAAGGTGGATATACATTGTACTAGTGCCGACATTGTGCATGCTCTGTTGCCTGTGTCTATGTGCCTGTGGTTCTGTCAGTGTGATCATGTGATGTATCTGACCCCAGGAATGTGTCAATGAAGTTTCCCCTTCCGGGGACAATAAATTCACGGTGTTCTTATTTAAATTTCCAGGAGTGTAGAACGATTTAATCTATAAATTTCTACTCGTTCATTTCTAGTCGAGGGTTCCTACACTGGCATTGATATATTTATCTTTCTTCATCATTCCTAAAAGTTTGTAACGTCTTCATCATCCCCAAAGGTTTCTAACATCTCCATGGGCTCACCCTGTGTCTACAATACAGATACACGTGCCATCACCTATAACTTCGATGCAGAATAGCGTCGTTGAATGACGCTTTCTGACACGGGTTCCTATCCTCATTCTGTTCCGCAAGAAACCCTCTACATCACTGTTTGTGTAATTTTGAAACACCCTGTGTATAGTTAATATTTTCGTGAAATCCAAAGAGTCTCTTGAAGTATTATACGCCAACGAAAGATAACTGCGAAAGTTATCTGTGTTCACAAGTATGTATCATATTACAGCACGCGAAGAGGCAGTTCATTTACTGAAAAAAAAGTATAATCCGTCTATTTATGTCCATGGACATATAAATACCGTATCGATGACACCAGCTGGTATTAGTGAATTCAGTGACTGGGATATTTTCCAAGCTTTGTTCAGTTTTCAACTGTCGTGACAAATGAAGACTAAATGAACATATCAAACTTCACTGAAAAATTCAGCTGAATTTGTATTGTCATAATACGTAAAGTGTGTGCAAGCAATCAGTACCACCGACCGATACAGTGCAGAGATGTTTGACGTTCATGTCAAGCATTTTACTCTCGGTTTTGTTACCCTGTGGCATTATATTTGAAAGCACAAAAATGATTCGTCGCTAATGTTGCTATCTTCCTTCGGGGTAGATATTCAAGACTAATCGATTTGTCCACGTTTCATTGAATTTCTGACAAAATGAGTCTGAACTGGATAAATCTTGGGTTTCAAGCAGCGTCACCGAGCGAGGTGGCGACGTGGTTAGCACACTGGACTGGTGTTCGTGAGGACGACGGTTAAATCCCGCGTCCAGCCACCCTGATTTAGGTTTTCCGTGATTTCCCTAAATCACTCCAGGAAAATGCCGGCATAGTTTTTCTGAGAGGGCAGGGCCGACTTCCTTCTCGTCCTTCCTTAATCCGATGAGACCGATGACCTTGCAGTTTGGTCTCTTTCCCCCAAACAACTCAACCCAAGCACCGCCAGC
This sequence comes from Schistocerca gregaria, assembly GCF_023897955.1. Taxonomy (NCBI): domain Eukaryota; kingdom Metazoa; phylum Arthropoda; class Insecta; order Orthoptera; family Acrididae; genus Schistocerca; species Schistocerca gregaria. The sequence goes on from NC_064920.1 coordinate 1,118,395,993, forward strand.
TCAGACAAAATTCTCGAACATTCAACAGTTGTCACCACCGTCGTAAACAGGGATTAAAACTTCTCACTTTCGAGTTGTGAATGATGTCCACCTCACTGGCAGTGACTGTTACCTGGATTGACGCGGTCTCAAAACAGAGAAAGTTTTACACAGTTATGCAGCTGCGAAAGACTGAGAGGACGAATTATTGTGAACGTGTTGCAGGTTTGCCTTCAGCAAGCTAGAACTGTCTTATTTGTAACTGTGAAACTCGTGGATGTTGAGAGGTAGTGAGACGGCAGGGTGCGGACAGTGGTTAGGGCGCTACCTTGGGGTTGACTCCGGAGCCCTGTCGCAGCAGAGTTCCCGTGACGAACCACAGGCTGTTGGAGAGCGAGAACTGGTTGACGAGGAAGTCGGGGGTGCGCCACGGCCTGGGGTTGCGCCACTCGTAGGGCGAGAAGCGGGCGAGCGCGAACAGCGACAGGCAGGCGAGCAGGAAGGCCCCCACCACCAGGCACCAGATGTCCAGCGCCAGCGGGTCCAGGAACGTGAAGAACGTCGACTCCTTGTCCGTCGGCACCTGCGCACACGCTCTGCCACAGCCTGCTCCGCTGTTGCACTGCCACCGCCACCGCTGGTGAGCACCCCAACTGCCCAAGTGTCACGTGTCCAGGGCCGCACCTATGGGAGGCTGCGCCCCTGGCAGCTGTGCGAAAACATCCCCTTCCCTACCCCTGCGTAAAACAGGCTGTTACAACTCGAGAGCCAGAGGTCCGCAGGCACAGGTGGCCAGGGGTGGCCAATGACCGGCATGCGGGCAAGTTACGCAGCCGCGACTAAACTACACCCATCGGGTGCACGCAGCCAGGTGAGGCCGAGCGTACAGAATGGGTGGAACAGGTCGAACCGCAGGATAGCCTCACCAGGGTGAGGGGTGACCAGGATGCCAGCAGCATTATGGCATAGCATTGGAACAGCCTGCCCTAAACCCAACTCCCTCCAAAACATATAAAAGTGAAACATTATTGAAAAATACAAATTTTATGAACTATATAGCTAAACTCTGCTACACTAATCAATAAATACATTACTGCAACACATAATAAAAAATTTAACATTTTTTTATGTTTGGAAGTATAGAGAAACCTATACCTTAATGTTAATGGTACTTACTGAACATTATTATCTGGCTGAAACCATATCCAGACCTGTTGACGTCCTGAGTTTTTTACACGATGTGATGTTTTTGGTGACTCTTTATTGTTGCTCAATCAATTGGAAGCAAATTACAGTGACAGCTGAAAATTTATTTTCTGACACAGACTATTTTCAAGTGGTTATGAGCCTGGGGTTGTGGGGTCTGCAGCTGTGTATCTAGACATCACTAGGCTCATAGCCAGTTGAAAATGCCCCTTATGGCTGAAGCTGGGAGTGGTGTTACGAAATAAAGTTGCAACTAAGAACCTTCAACATCGCAGCGCGTCAGCAATCGTTGGTTGATATATCAAAAAACTAAAAACCCGCCTCCATTGCGAAAAAAAGCACCTAGTCTTAACCCAGATTTCGGCGTAGATAACTAAAACTTCTTCAGAACAACAACAAAACCCACAAGCGCCTAAGAAGACCCTTGTCAAAGATTAAAAGAACACCATACCTATACATCTATAAACGAAAAAGAAAGTACACTTACGTCCTTGATTACGTTCCCTAAGGCCCCCCCCCCCACCCCACCAGGCTAACTACCGAGATAATGTACGGTCCCACACATTTTTATCATGATGACTACTGAAAACAGACTTCAGTCGGAAACACATCGAGCGTCAGTAAAAAGAAAAGTGTTCGTGGCCGCCACTGAAGTTTGATTTTATCAGTTGCATGCGCCGTACAAATACCGAACATGACGTTTCGTCTGATGTACAATATGGAAGAAATTTTAAATGCATTACATGCAATATTGTACTTAATTTAATAAACAGAAATAAGAGAGAATTAAACCTGTATCTGAATGGCGGTGCATGGGTAAATGAGAAATATTGTAGCTACAATAGGCTGGATAACAAACAAGATACTTGTCACAATAGCAGTGCGGTGTTTCCAACATAGACGATCCTTGCCTTGATCAACATCATGCAAAACAGCAGTTATTATCGGCAGGAACATCAATGAACTACTGCTATACTATCTTTAATCAGTCACAGTAGACTTATTGTTTGATTTTATTTATTTGCACTGCAAAATGGATCCGCCTGACTGCTACACTCAGGTGTTTAGTCTTGTTATGGTGGTTTTTTGTGAGTCTTTTATACCTGAGACTATCTCGCTACTTCGTCGCCACAGCTCTGTGCGGATCACCAGCCTATTCATAGTTGAGTCAGATACAACGTGCTATCGATTAATCGCTGAAATCTGTATGTCGTCCCTCACAAGCTGCCGCAATCGGTGTAGAGAGCAGAACAGGATGGTTGGATTTTTCATTTGCGACATTCCCTCTCTGCCTACTTCCTTGCCTAACCTGGGACCTTTGCCTTCGCGGGCGAGTGCTCTATCGTATTCCGTCGAAAGGCACAGATACCGAATTCGAGTTTAGGTCGGGCACACAGTTCCAATCTACGATGAAGTGTAATACGTAGGTCATAATGACAACGCACGACGTCTGACAATGCATACGGTGCGTCACAAGCTTGACTGAAAATAATATTACTGTACCTCCTACTTACCGGTACTTTTCAAATATGCCACTTAAGAGCGAAATCAAGATGCTAGGGTGAATACTTGGCCCACTCACTCACTCACTCACTCACTGGTCATACCGGTTCCAGAGTCCATTACCGCAACAACGTATTTTCGCCATCTGCCCTGTCTTGGGCTATTTCTTTCCATTCACCTTCAATACCCAGGCTCAAATCAGCCTTCACATTGTCCTCCCATCTACGCCTCGGTCTCCCCACAGGATGTTTTCCCTCTAGGTACCATGCCAATACTATGCGCGTTGCCCTGCCCTTATCCGTTCGAGCTACGTGATCCGCCCATCGCAGCCTACGTGATTTAATAATACTGATTATGTCAGGGCTTGAATAGAGTTAATGAACCTCTTCGTTATGCAGTTTTCGCCCCTCTCAGCTAATGTCATCCCTTTTTGCTCCGAAAATATTCCTCAAAATTTTGTTTTCAAATACTCGAAACGGCTTTTCATTCATATTCATCATCGACTCTGACAAGCTAAATAATGAATACTTGACCCACTTCGGTAAATTCAATTCAGAATGCAGACAGCTCTACTCACACTACGTCTCAAAATCTAGAAGGAACGCTAGGGTATTGACCAGCGGTCAACTATCTTCGAGATTTTGGAACTGAATATGAGCCACGTAGCTTAAAAGTGCTATCAGAATGAACTAAAAAGCGGGTTCATCTGAGAGGAAGAAACTATACATCAAAAGTATATTCTATAATTTGAAATGTAAGTTGTACCGAAATTCTCTGTTGCATTTTTTCGTAGGCTGATACTTCTAGGTCAAACACTTCTGCTTATGCAATAGTCAAGGGGAAACCATACCACTCCATGCTGTCGAAATCATACCACTCCATGCTGCAACAGTTAAATATAGTGCTAAATCACATGGAAAGTTTTACTGATCACACCAAACACAAGACAGAAAATACGGACTGATCAGCCAGAACGTTGTGACCACTACCTAATAGCCGGTATGCCTATCCTGGCACGGTAAGAACGGCGACGCGTCGTGGAATGGAAGCAGTGAGACATTGGTAGGCTGCTGGAGGGAGTTGGCACCAAAACTGCATGCACAATTCCCGTAAATTCCGCTGAAGGGGGCCGATGAGCTCTGAATCCACGTTCAGTCACAACCCAGATGTGTTCGATCGGGCTCAAATGTGCCGAGGTGGGGGCCCAGCGTATCAAATGGAACTCGCCATTGTTTTCTTCGAACAACTCCGTTATCTTCTGGCCTTGTGATATGACGCAATATTTTGTTGAAAATTGTCACAACCGTCGGGAAACATGATCTTATGAAAAGATGTACGTGGTTTGCAACCAGTGAGCCGTATTCCTTGGCAGTCAAAGTGCGTTGCACGAGCTCCACTGGACTCATGGATACCCACGTAAACGTTCCCCCGAGCATAATGGAGCCGTCGCCAGCTTCTCTCCATCCCGCAGTATGAGTGTCAAGGAGTTTTTTCCATGGAAGTCGACGGATTCGCTCCCTGCCTTGCATCATGAAGAAGGTACCTGGATTAATGAGACCATGCAACGCTCTGCCACTGTGCCAGCGTCCAGCGCGGATGGTCACGTGCCAATTTCTGTCGTAGTTGCCAATATCGTGTCGTTAACATTGTGACATCCATGGGTCATCGGCTGCGGAGGCCTATCGTTAGTAGCGTTCGGTGCAGCTAGCTGCCCAGCTGTACGGTCTGAATTTACTCCCGCCATAGTTCGTTGCCTGTCGTGTTATGCCAGTCTGCCCAGCCTACGTCGTCTGACATTTGTAATGACGGTAGGCCACCCGACCCCACGACGTCTGGACGTGGTTTCGCCATGTGTTGAAGACAGTCACCACGGCACTCCTCGAACACCCGACGAGTCGTGCAGTTTCCAAAATGCTCGTGCCGAGACTCCCGGCCATCAGAGTCTGCCTTCGGTCAGACTCATTTAAATCGCGCGCTTTCTCTGTTCTCCACATGGACAGCACTCTCACTGATACTACATGCACCGTGCGTGTGTCTGACACAGTCATTCCTCGCCAAGTGACGCTGCTATCGCCTGGACTGCTTTATATCGATAGTAGGGTGGCGTTCATAATGTTCTGGATGATCAGTGTAACTAAATGAATGACCCACATCACTGACGTCGGTTTGGAGTTGGATTTACAGGTAGGAATATATTCATCGATGGAACGTTATGAACTGCATCGAAGGAAACGTAATATTGGCACTTAGTATGGAACCAGACAATATTGTTTTTGTGAAACACAACTGGGTATATATTCACTTGAGGTATTGACTGCTAACGACGGAGGATATCAAACTGATTCCTTGTTGTTGTCGTGGTCTTCAGTCCTGAGACTGGTTTGATGAAGCTCTCCATGCTACTCTATCCTGTGCAAGCTTCTTCATCTCCCAGTACTTACTGCAACCCACATCCATCTGAATCTATTTAGTGTATTCATCTCTTGGTCTCCCTCTACGATTTTTACCCTCCACGCTGCCCTCCAATACTAAGTTGGTGATCCCTCGATGTCTCAAAAGATGTCCTATCAACCGGTCCATTCAACTTGTGCCACAAACTCCTCTTCTCCCCAATTCTATTCAATACCTCCTCATTACTTATGTGATCTACCCATCTAATCTTCAGAATTCCTCTATAGCACCACATTTCGATAGCTTCTATTCTCTTCTTGTCCAAACTATTTATCGTCCATGTTTCACTTCCATACATGGCTACACTCAATACAAATACTTTCAGAAATTGCTTCCTGACACTTAAATCTATATTCGATGTTAACAAATTTCTCTTCTTCAGAAACGCTTTCCTTGCCATTGCCAGTCTACATTTTATATCCTCTCTACTTCGACCATCATCAATTATTTTGCTCCCCAAATAGCAAAACTCCTTTACTACTTTAAGTGTCTCATTTCCTAATCTAATTCCTTCAGCATCTCCCGACTTAATTCGACTACATTCCATTATCCTCGATTTGCTTTTGTTCATGTTCATCTTATATACTCCTTTCAAGACGCTATCCATTCCGTTCAACTGCTCTTCCAAGTCCTTTGCTGTCTCTGACAGAATTACAATGTCATAGGCGAAACTCAAAGTTTTTATTTCTTCTCCATGGATTTTAATACCTACTCCGAATTATTCTTTTGTTTCCTTCACTGCTTGCTCAATATACATATTGAATAACATCGGGGAGAGGCTACAACCCTGTCTCACTCCCTTCCCAACCACTGCTTCCCTTTCATGCCCTTCAACTCTTTTAACTGCCATTTGGTTTCTACTGATTCCTTATTTATGGATATCTATAAGGCTTTTGGCACGTTTCTTGGTAACTGAAGGAAAGTCATCGAGCGAAAAAGAAGCTGTATGGGGCTGCCATATGAAAGTGTTAAAGACACTCTGCTGTTCCTAATTTATGTAAATGGTTTATGAGACAATCTGAACAGAAAACTTAAATTGTTTGCAGATGACATGTCTTCTACTGTCTTGTAATATCATCAGAAGATGAAAACCCATTGCGAAATGAGTTAGACACATTACCTGGTGCGAAGAGTGGCAATTGACTTTAATAAAGCATAAAAAATTTTAGGTCATCCACATGAGTATTATAACTTATCAGTCGAATTTCAATTATATATTCTATAACACAAATTTAGGGCCTACAGATTCAACTAAATACCGACAGGTTACAATTACAAGCATGTAAAATTGAAATGGTCACAAGGAAAATATGCCGGAGAACACGAAAGAAAGACTGGATTCTACTGCCAAAACACTTAGGAGATGAATATATTTACCAAAGAGATTGCTTACATTGCCTTGTTCGCCGTTTTCTGTAGTACTGCTGCGGGATATGGGATCCTTTCCAGATAGGACGGACGGAAGACGTCAAAAAGTTCAAAGAGAGGCGGCTCGTTATGTACTATCACGAAAGTGTGTCACGGGTATGATAGGCGAATTGGGGCGCAATCGTTAAAGCAAAGGCGTTTTCATTGCGGCGATATCTTTCAATCTCCAATGTTCTCCTCTGAATGATAAAATATTTCTTTTACTTCCCCACACGGCCACCTACTTAGGGACAAACGGCCATTATAAATAAGAAAGGAATCAGAGCTCGCTCGGCAAGTGTTAAGTGTTCGTTTTTGCCACGTGCCACTAGAGACAGAAACGATAGAGAAATATTCCGAAAGTGCAAAATAGTTAAGGCATTTGTGGCCATTTACGTATTGACGAATTGCCTGTTGGCTTCTGTCTAGGATTCTTCGGCCGATGTTTCTTTGGTGATTTTACAGATCTTTGGACAGCACGAGTGGCTAACGCTGTCAAGGCTTCACCCTCCAATGGCCGAAGAACCCTAGACAGTAGCCAACAGTCAATTTGTCTGTCTGAAAGTCGTTAGATGTACCCTTTACGAAGCGCTAAAGTGTGAATTGCAGAATAGTCTTCTAGATGTAGATTTTATGAAGACACGAAAGATAACGTAGACACTAGCATTACGTATCGAATACCTGATTATTTCAAAGAGCCAGTGACTTACTTCGTATAACAATATAAGTAATATGTTTACCTCGGTAATGAACTAAGCGAACCAAAACTAAAAAGTGTCTGGGTTAGCAGCCTTATAAAAATATGCTATCTTATGTTCCATGCTTCGCAGCGTTTGAATTTCACTCTCGTTTGAATTGTGGAAAGCAAGTCTGGATTTAATACATGCGCTGTAAGAATGAAAAGAGTGGTTAGCTGAAAGGAAAGCAAAGGAACGCATTTACGCGGAATGACAGACTCTGCATTTCGATTTAGGAGCGACGTAGGTGCGTAACAGTTGAGTGCCTGCCAAGAATGGAGCACCGCAGAGGAGAGAAGAATGGTTCCCGCGGTCCACTGCTCAGCCTGCCGCTGCCACCTTGACCCATCGGGGGTGTGGTTGCGATAGAGGGGGAGGGGTGGAGGGCAGAGGGTAGAGCAAAGGTGACTGCACTCTGCGGATCCAAATGACTTCCGATCTGTTCCGCACGGCAAGTGGCTGCCGTAAAGTTGTCGCACGCGAACCGCACTTCTCTCTCCGCCGCCCATTTACTATGGAAGGCCTCACGTAACACATAGTGGCTTCGACTGAATTCGTGTTTTATTCCCTCCTCTACAGTAAACGTTATAATTCGTTAAAAAAATACAACAGCCACTGTCGATTACTTTTTTATACAATATGGGTAGTGGATGGTATCGTTTTAAGAAACGATAGAAAAAATATAAAAGCACAGCTTTCGATGCGCCGCTGGAGCATGTTCGGTAAATATAACATTTCCTCGCTCTAATCTGCTCGACATTACGATTTGGTGGGTACTGATACATGGCAGCGGCCACTTTCCACACTATAATGGAGGCCACGTCTAGATGTCGCACATGTGCGACAGAATTGTTCCAGGATAGACAACGGCAGCATTTCGTGGACCAAGGTGAAAACTTCCACACGTTCGTGGTGCCATAGGTGTAGATTCCGAGTGTCGCAATGAGCAGATATCGAGCCAAACTTGGTTGCTGTGAGTGTCTGGCCCTACCTTGCGACGGCTCAGCCATCCGGAAAAAGTATAGTGTTTGCCGCAATCAGCGCAGGATACCAAAGTAATCCAACAAGGGAAGCTATTTTAAATACGGTGATGTGTCTGTTCTACCACCAGTGAAAGTAGTTTATCTGCAAATTGCAGTTGTGACAGAAGCGCAAGTCTTTCAGAAAACGATACGCTGTAGCAGACAATTACTACCAGCAGCATCACAAAGCATATTATATGACTTAACTGTTTGGCAAAATTTGCTTGAAGCAATATATGTTAACACATGTAGTGGGGACTATTCTACCTGGATGATAGTGTACTTAGGGAAACATGATACTTCCTGCTCTGTGTTTCAGTCTCGTGATTGATTTTAGAACAAAGAGAAGGAATGCACGCTAGAAATCACCATAAGCAGTTTCCAATACTTTCGAATGTTTTTGTTGTTGTGAGACATGAGGCTATGTTTTGTGAAGCGTTTCTTATTACTACGACTTGCACATATGTAATTGCTGTATAATATACTAAAGCTGTTGGGAGAAAATTGTTAATTCTTAATGTACAGAATTATCGATGAGTGTGATATTTGCAAATGAGCTTAGTTCCGTTAATGTCCTAACTGTTTTCTCTCTTTTCAAAAGGGAAATTTGTATTAGTTGCTAATAGTTTCTATTTCAAAACGTTTTTAAGCTGTTACTTTTTTTTTATAAGACATCCTCTTAATTGGTCTGTATTTGCTGAGGACTGGTTTGTGGTAGAGCAATAATGTGAAACACACAGTATCAATTTCACTGTTAGAAATATTTTCTCAATTAAAACACTTTTAAATTTGAATAGAAATTTTGTTCCCAGGTACATGACCGTTGTACCTTGGAATAGCTTTTCACATTTGGAAAAACCTTACTTTTCCGGAGTAGTTTTCGTAATTTCAGAAAAACGCTGCGGCAGAAATACTGAGTGTTACTATTTCAAAACAGAGTACGAAACTGTATTAACCTACTATTAAAGAGCTGGCTGAACGTGGAAATTTTAAGTGTTCCAAGATACGACACTCTCCCTTACAACATACAGGGTCATATGGGCCAAAACAGAAGTTGCAGTGTTGATATACATTCGTCCCTTATCGAACTGCAAACGCCATGAAATGATTAAAACACATTGGCATGTACCTGTTTGCGCACCTGAATATGCCAATATATGGACACGCTATTCATTTTCGATGTATCTGTACTGGAATAACATAAACAGCTGTGTTTCAATCACTTCATTCAGACTCCGAATTTGCTCTTCAATGACTAACAAACATCTACATCTACATCTACAAGATTACTCCGCAGTTCACATTTAAGTGCTTGGAAGAGAGCTCATGGAACCAACTTCAAGCTGCTTCTCTTCACTCCCAATCTCGAACACCGTGCGGAAGGAACGATCTCTCAAATTCTTCTGTGCTAGCTCTGATTCCTTTTATTTTATTATGATGATCGTTCCTCACAAGTAGGTGGGTGCCAACAAAATATTTTCACATTCTGAGGAAAAAGATGGTGCATTCCATCCAGATGACATTGGCAGGATCACACAGATTGCCTGTTCTGGTCGCATGCTTTTAATGTTGAAGTTTCAACTGGGTCGAAAGGGATGGGAAAGGCTAAAAAATTTATAAAACGAGAAATCATAAGAAAAATACCAAAACAAAAATCAAAGAGAATGCTACTGAGATACATACCTGGTGAGTCAGCTGCCCCTACCGACGTCGTTTGGTGCACCCCACAATGTTGCTCTAGCCATCAAAAACCATAAGCGAGATTCTCATATTCTTTCGCTCACTGTGCGCAATGTATTAACCCTACATAAAGAAATAACGGAAACTTTCTGCAGGAAATTTAATGTAGTTTAATTTTATACTGGGAGGCCACAGTTTTCGCGTAGTTCAAGAAAATCATACAAAAATGGCTCTCAGCCGCACCTCTAGCGCCACTCTCATCCCTCACCAGCCTGGTTTCTTGTATATGGTTTGGTAGCGACACTACCTACCATTGTACAAAGGTTTCCAACTACACGACCTGTTTCTGATATTCGACCTTTTCTGGGCTCTATTGAATGGGCTATTACGCCGCCGGAAAAGCAGGGTATTTCCTCAACATTATTAAGTTAAAAGTGCATGTAAGGGTAATACAGGACAAAAAACCTTGTGCTGCCCTAAAACTGATTACGTTGACAATTCCATCCAAGGTAAACCTTTACAAGCATTGCAGTTTCGTAGTTAGAAGGCCTGACGAATACAACGATGTAACTGTTCATTTTACGCTATTGAAATTCACGAATTTGTTAAGTAACATTTACTCAAACACCAATTTCTGTGAGCTCAACTAAGCTTGTTTCGTAATTAGGTCAGTCAATGACGACAAAAAAGATTGAGTCTAGGAAACAATTTGTGCAGGCCAAAATTTTTGTTCAGTGGTAGAGCGGAATGCCATGAACAACATACTAGAAATCCTGACCGGTGTGGACCGAGTGTGGGAGCGGGGAGTCGTTTGAAGGCCACTTTAGTAGAACAACGGCCTCTAGCGGAAACGCGTCTCATTACAAAATTTAACTACATAAATTTTCCTACAAAACGATTCTATTCGTTTTTACTTTACCATCCCCCCCCCCCCCCCAATAAACCATTATGCTATTGCGAAACAGATGTGTTTCTCACTTCCAGTAGTGATGTGGTTCTCACTTCCAGTAGTGAAGCTGGGGAAAACTAACAGAGAAACCAGATACGAAAACTTCGGGCCAGACGAGGAAATAAATATAACTAAATGGATCGATATGTAAATAGATGAATCATTTCATGCAGTTTTGTGGTGTGGCCGAAATTCTCGCTTTATGTTAGGAGTTATTACATATGGTTTAGGTTGTGGCGACGAATAACGCAGTTTTTGCCTGAAGCAACCGATTTGTTAGATGGATTCATCGCAACCGTGCTCGGATTTTAAGAAAAGTGCGGGGATCTGAAGAGAATTACACTCCTGGAAATTGAAATAAGAACACCGTGAATTCATTGTCCCAGGAAAGGGAAACTTTATTGACACATTCCTGGGGTCAGATACATCACATGATCACACTGACAGAACCACAGGCACATAGACACAGGCAACAGAGCATGCACAATGTCGGCACTAGTACAGTGTATATCCACATTTCGTGGCAATGCAGGCTGCTACTCTCCCATGGAGACGATCGTAGAGAAGCTGGATGTAGACCTGTGGAACGGCTTGCCATGCCATTTCCACCTGGCGCCTCAGTTGGACCAGCGTTCGTGCTGGACGTGCAGACCGCGTGAGACGACGCTTCATCCAGTCCCAAACATGCTCAATGGGGGACAGATCCGGAGGTCTTCCTGGCCAGGGTAGTTGACTTACACCTTCTAGAGCACGTTGGGTGGCACGGGATACATGCGGACGTGCATTGTCCTGTTTGAACAGCAAGTTCCCTTGCCGGCCTAGGAATGGTAGAACGGTGGGTTCGATGACGGTTTGGATGTACCTTGCACTATTCAGTGTCCCCTCGACGATCACCAGAGGTGTACGGCCAGTGTAGGAGATCGCTCCCCACACCATGATGCCGGGTGTTGGCCCTGTGTGCCTCGGTCGTATGCAGTCCTGATTGTGGGACTCACCTGCACGGCGCCAAACACGCATACGATCATCATTGGCACCAAGGCAGAAGCGACTCTCATCGCTGAAGACGACACGTCTCCATTCGTCCCTCCATTCACGCCTGTCGCAACACCACTGGAGGCGGGCTGCACGATGTTGGGGCGTGAGCGGAAGACGGCCTAACGGTGTGCGGGACGGTAGCCCAGCTTCATGGAGACGGTTGCGAATGGTCCTCGCCGATACCCCAGGAGCAACAGTGTCCCTAATTTGCTGGGAAGTGGCGGTGCGGTCCCCTACGGCACTGCGTAGGATCCTACGGTATTGGCGTGCATCCGTGCGTCGCTGCGGTCCGGTCCCAGGTCGACGGGCACGTGCACCTTCCGCCGACCACTGGCGACAACATCGATGTACTGTGAAGACCTCACGCCCCACGTGCTGAGCAATTCTGCGGTACGTCCACCCGGCCTCCCGCATGCCCACTATACGCCATCGCTCAAAGTCCGTCAACTGCACATACGGTTCACGTCCACGCTGTCGCGGCATGCTACCAGTGTTAAAGACTGCGATGGAGCTCCGTATGCCACGGCAAACTGGCTGACACTGACGGCGGCGGTGCACAAATGCTGCGCAGCTAGCGCCATTCGACGGCCAACACCGCGGTTCCTGGTGTGTCTGCTGTGCCGTGAGTGTGATCATTGCTTGTACAGCCCTCTCGCAGTGTCCGGAGCAAGTATGGTGGGTCTGACACACCGGTATCAATGTGTTCTTTATTCCATTTCCAGGCGTGTATATCATTCTCACGGTATAATTATTTGAGACGTGCATTGTGTATTTCAGTGTTCTTTGTTCTGATCAAAAAATATTGTTTGTGAGTGGATATGGCCTTACAGTACTTTGCCTTTCTTTTTATTGTTTCCTATATTACACCAATTTTCCTTTCACCTGCAAAAGAGGATGAACGTTGTGCTAAACGACCATCCAGGACTGCAGCACCAGTTGTGAGCCGAGGCTACCTGTTACTTAATCAAGAATATAAGAAAAGCATATGAAACTCTGTTGCGGCTTGCGGTTCACGTTTTGCACTGGATCTGCATTTTAACTCAGACTGAAGCCTAATCACACACTGTTCCAACCTTTTCTCTGCAGCAGTTTTGTTGGTTTAGATACAAGCACAAGACATACCTTGAAAAGGATGCTGATTCCAAGGTTCATGAACGGCTTCGTGAAGTCTATGACGCTCTCCCTGGCGTAGTTGATGGTCATCGAGCCAACTGCCAGATCTGCTTTCTGCAAAGATTTTTCGTAGTTTAGTTCAACGTAGTTATCACATCAGTTCGACACTTCTTGCATAATTTCTGTCTTGCGTGTATAGTGTGAAATTTGGGCAGTGCAATGTTTTTTTTAATAAAATATGGAAATTTTTTATATCTGTTTTGAATCTCTGAAAATGATATTAAAAGACAGACTTACTGAATCTCCTTCGGTCAGTCAGGGACGTAGCTTCTGGTTTTGCCAGTGTGTAACCAGTAAAAATTACATGGATTTTATTGCCACTTGTAAATTGTTTAGTTGGTAATCACAGTGCAGTAAATCGGGCAATATACTAGTACGCATTGGGTTTCGTTGAACGACTGCCATTCTGCAGTCCGCCAGCATATCAGAGCTAACGTAGACAATTATTTCAATATTTTCGTCATAGATAGAATCTGTGAGTTGAAAAACAAAGAAAAATTTGTACTCTTTAACATCGTTTCTTTTTCATCGTGTATTTAGCGTCATTTATGTACGACGTAATTTATTTTTGTTAAACTCAGTTTAAAGTTGCTGCTACCTTGCAGCAATGATATCACTATTGTTACGGATCAGCGCACATGCGCAGTGATAGTCTTAGTTGAACAGGTGCGTGGCGGCAGTTGAGTGTGTCTTTGGACAATGACAGTAGCAGTCTAGTCTAGACAAGACGAGTAAAGACCGAGACGCTTATAACGCTGGTGAGACATCGTATAAATTTGTGGTGAAGGACAAGGTGTGAATGAAGCCTAAGTTCGGTATGAATCCGTAAAAATCACTCAGTCGCAAACTATACACATCAAGAAAAGGTTTGCATCACCCCGGTTCTCAGAAATCCTGATGATAGACATTGGCCGTGGATATTGTATCACAGACACAGTCCCTTTGAATGTTCAAATATGTCACTAAACCCGTCCAAAGATGTAAACAACCATGAATGAGGAGGGCGTATTAGACGGAGGGTGTCCGACAGCCGTTCGGTTCCAGGAAGGAAGTGCACGGCTCGTGTTGTCTGTAGTTCATCCATGCCTAGACGGTCAATACCGCTGTTCGATCGTGTCCGCATTGTTACTTTGTGTCAGGAAGGGCTCTCAACAAGGAAAGTGTCCAGGCGTCTCGGAGTGAACCAAAGCGATGTTGTTTGGACATGGAGAACATAAAGAGAGCCAGGAACTGTCGATGACATGCCTCGTTCAGGCAGCCCAAGAGCTACTATTGCAGTGGATGACCACTGCCTACTGACTGTGTCTCGGACGAACCCCGACAGCAACGCCACCACGTTGAATAATGCTTTTAGTGCAGCCACAGAACGTCGTGTTACGACTCAAACTGTGCGCATTAGGCTGCATGAGGCGCAACTCCACTCCCGACGTCCATGGCGAGGTCCATCTTTGAAATCACAACATCATGCAGCGCAGTACAGACGGGCCTAACAACATGCCGAATCGACCGCTCAGGATTGACATCACGTTCTCTTTACTAATGAGTGTCGCATAAGCCTTCAACCAGACAGTCGTTAGAGACGTGTTTGGAGGCAACCCGGTCAGGCTGAGCACCTTAGACACACTATCAAGCGAGTGCAGCAAGGGGAAGGTTCCCTGCTGTTTTAGGGTGGCATTATGTGGGGCCGACGTGAGCCGCTGGTGGTCATGGAAGGCACCGTAACGGCTGTACGATACAGTAATGCCATTCTCTGACCGATAGTGCAACCATATCGGCAGCATACTGGCGACGCATTCATCTTCGTGGACGACAATTCGCGCCCCAATCATGCACATCTTGTGCATGACTTCCTTCAGGACAAGGACATCGCTCGACTAGAGTGGCGAGCACGTTTTCCAGACATGAACCCCATCGAACATGCCTGGGATGGATTGAAAAGGGCTGTTTATTGATGTCGTGACCCATCAACCACTGTGAGGGATCTACGCCGAATCGCCTTTGAGTGGTGGGACAATATGGACCAACAGTACCTTGATGAACTTGTGCATAGTATGCCACGCGAATACAGGCATGCATCGATGCAAGAAGACATACTACAGTGTATTAGGGGTACCGGTGTGTACAGTAATCTGTACCGCCACCTCTGAAAGTCTCGCTGTATGGTGGCACAACATACACCGTGGGGTTTTCATGAACAATAAAAAGGGGGGAAATGATGTTTATGTTGATCTCTATTCCAATTTTCAGTACAGGTTCCATAACTCTCTGAACCGACGTGATCAAAACTTTTTTTGATGTGTGTATTAACTGTAATTAATAGTTTAATGCTCAGTTTCAAGGAAGTGCAGTAATGTTCGTCAGTGGAAGACAATCTACTGATAAATCCGCTCCAGTATTCGCAACACGTAAAATTAGTGTGTATGAAACGTCTGACAACAGACTGGCAGACCGGCTGCACCGTGTGAACTAGCATAGACTGGGAACAGAGCAGTGACAACAATGTAATACGTCCCTCAGCAAATACGTACAGTATTCCCCGGAATTAGTGAATGTAAATGAATATTGCACCCTACCCTGCGCTGAATGGACAGTCGTAGAAACTGTAGTGCAGTGTACATTAGATTTACAGTGAGTCTGAAGGCATGGCTGGAGCGGATGTAGCACAATAACATCACGGGCGCTTAACGGGTTCGGAGAGCGCGAAAAACTCGGTATCATCGCTACGGATCCAACAGGTATCACTAGAAATTCACCACGCACGAACAGAACGAACCTTTACGTGGAGACCAACGCAATGGACTTGTACAACGGTTTATCTTGAAGTTATATCATATTGAAAAATTTAACGGGTTTCAATAATTGTTTGTCTGGAAGAACGTGTCTACAGTGCAGGACCGCAGTTCCGCAGTACTTACACCTCTGGAGGAGCCGAACAGAATGGTAAATAAACACTGCTAAAGCCTAGTATCGTTAAGTTTTTCGTTTTAGGTGACAAAGGAAATGTCACAGTCCAGTCCAGAAGACTTCTTTAGCCGTTTGGATTGGTTTTACATAGCTATAACTTACACGATTCTGATGAAACAGGTTTTCTCCACGATACTCCATTTAATCTCTGGTCTGCCCTTTTTATTAAGTTAAATACGTTCTAAAAAAGAAAAGGCGACGCGCCACGAATGAATTATCCGAATGGTACAGATATCAGTAAATACAGTTTACATTTACATACAAATAAGTGATTAAAATTTCAGAAAAAATGGATGATTTATTAATGAGAAAGAGCTTCACAAATACAGTGCGTTAGGTGTCAGGTGTCAGTTGGATAAATTGGGCGTGCTGTCCCTGGAAAAGGACATCCAGCAACTCTATCAATCAATGCTTGCATAAGGGACAGAGGTGTACCGACGCATTATGGACTTCCTGAATTTGTCAAGTTCTTTCTCTTGAATAAATCATCCTATTTTTCTGAAGGTTTTAATCGTTTGCTTGCCTCTACGTGTACATCACACCCAACCGTCTCCGTTTCATTCGGATAGTTCGTCTGAGGTGCGTCTTTTGTTTTCGTACAGTGTATTCTGTCCTTCTAGCGACATGTTACAGTACTGTGTGACGGGCATGTCTAAGCGCGCCGGGACTGCAGACATGTACCTGGAAACGACACTTTGAAGTAAGCCGATGAGGAGTGTGATTGTCGTTTGACATCAGAGTTACAATGAGCGTGGGTGGGCGCAGGAAGATATACAGAAAGAAAGGGAGCGTGCAGATAACTTGCTGGGTGAAGCAGATAGAGATTATAGTATTATAGTGACAGGAGGTGCTAATAATCCCCCCCCACCCAGACTGGAACTTAGCGGATGTTTATATCTTCGCCAGTTAAAGAAATACATATCATCGAAAATGCTAAATTGATGTTGCGGAGACGGTACTGTTAGTACCATCACATTTCCGTCACTGATCGTGCGTAGTGTTCTTAGTATCAATGTAACAATGGTCATGTTTATAACCCGTACATGTACCGAGAATCTTTTCAGAAGGAATGGACACAAATGTGTGACTTCATTTTCTGCTGCACTTCAATTTTTCCCTTGTCTTAACATGTTGGTTGTGTAACGTGCGACTGATTTGCTTGTGTGATTTCGTGAGATGAGTGGAGTTATTTCAGAGATACATGTGTTACTTGTGTTTTGCTACCAACTTAATACGTGGGGTGAATGTTTGGCAACGAGGAAGTTCAAGTCAGAGATACACATATAGTGGAGATTGTTGAGTCTGGATTGGCTTACATTGTTGATAAGGCGACCTCCCCAACGCCTCTCAACTCCTAGCTCAAGAAGAACCATTGACGGTTCTCCGCCGTTTTCGCCATTGAAATTCCTTCTTGATAAGGGAATGGGCGTACTACAGGGTCACCACAGTGAAGTTGAATGGTGAAGTATCAGAATGAGGCAGATTTTAATTATTGTCACTAATGCGTTCTTTATCAGACTTGTTTCAGTTATAGTAAAGTTGCGGCCTCCAATTTTAGTAATTTTTCACTTAAATCAATGGTTCGGACCCTCAAACTCACTTCAGACCAGACCAACCAGGTGCGCCCAATTAAATGATACCTTCAATACAATTAGTGTACGCCAGACTTTACATCACGGAATGCTTTTGCCTATTCATTTTCTTTAGTTTTTGGCTAAATTCTTTAATCATTTTCTTTGCGAATAGGGCCTTATGGTCTGACCCACTTGGTAGCTATTCGGTCGCAACCACTCCAGCAAACATGAGGTACCTGCATATAATTTTTTCAGCTCAGGTTCCTATGCATGTGAACAGAGTGTTACACATAAGTAGCTGGCCGCTGTGGCCGAGAGTTTCTAGGCGATTCAGCCTGGAGCCACTGGACCGCTACGGTCGCTGGTTCGAATCTTGCCTCGGGCACGGATGTGTGTGATTTCCTTAGGTTTGTTAGGTTTAAGTAGCTCTAAGTTCTAGGGGACTGATGACCTGACATGTTAACTCCCATAGTTCTCAGAGCCATTTTTTAACATATAAGTAATTTTGAGTGTCGCGTTAATTGTGTATGGTTTTTATCTTCACGTGTCCTTGTGGGCTCGACTAATCGGAAAACGATCCTTTTCCATTCTCAATAATTTAAAGCTAGGTACTGCGCGGTGTAATTTTGATTACGATCAAGAACAACCACATATGGCAAGTACACAACTTGCCATTGATTTCCATTCATCCACGAAGTGAGAGCTGCTCAGTTATTGAACCCTGACCTTTCTTGTAGATTTTCGTGTTGGACATAGCTTGCGTCACTTGTGTAATTTTGATTACAATCCAAAAACGATCCCAGATGTTAAGTACAGGATTTGCCAATGACTTCTATTCACCCCCGTTGTGGCAGCTGCACCGTCAATTAGCCCTGATCGTTCTTCAAGATTATCATGTTAGGCAACGCACGTGATCTCCTGAAGTCTTATTTGGATCCAATTATGATTTATATGCCGTTCTATGTTGTGTAGTTTTCACTGCTTTGCTTCCTCGTGTTACAAAAATGTAGTATGAGTTTACATGATCACTGTGCGCAGCCCGTTGTCTCGCGGTAGCGTTCTCGCTTCTCGAGCACAGGGTTCCCGATTCGATTTCCGGCGGGGTCAGGGATTTTCACCTGCCTCGAGATGCCTAGGTGTTGCTGTGTCGTCTTCATCGTCATCATTCATCCCCATTACGGTCGGAGAAAGGCAACGGCAAACCACCTCCACTAGGACCTTACCTAGTACGGCGGTGCGGGTCTCCCGCATCACTCCCCTACGCTCTGTAAAGAAGCATGGGACTTCACCATCATCACATGATCACTCTTCCCGCCAAACACAATCTAGCCCATTGCTGGCTTTGCATGGCCCTACTTTTAAAATACATTACCAGACCACTTACGAGCAGGCACTGAGCGCCATCAGCGCATGAAATATGTATTTTTTTCCACCAAGAATTGGGCTGTGTCCCTTATCAAACAGCATATTTGAACAAGTAATTTCAGCTCGTTGTTTCTTTTATCTCACCGTGCCTGATAATTCAGTCCTTCGCAGATTTACCCATATCTTCCGATCATGTTTGAATTGATAGGTTTTTATGTTGCAGTAATTAAGTCATGTCGCGCAAAGATGTATTCGCTCTTGATGCATTATTTCATTTGGTTGCTCGTTTTTCTATCGTTCACAATTGAACCAGTTACTGTGATTCGTGTCCAGTGTAGTTAAATGGGTTAGTAACTGTTCCGGCCAACCCTTGTGTTCTCTAACAAACATTGAATCAGAGAGAAAAAAAAGTGATCGTAAACCATTTCGCAACTATTAATTCACTCCCTCATCCTATTTCTCCTGTCACTGACAGGAATAGCAGTGTCTGCCGCTATATAACAAGAAGACGAACACCCCTCTCCAAGTGTATGAGAAGAGTAAAAAATAATATTAGTATTTTGTGCAGCCAAGCAAGACGCAGGAAAAGATTTTCATGTGACATGTGTTCGAAGAGAAAGGCGAGAATTGGCAGCCACGAAATATGCACAAACATAAGTCGTTTATATAGATGCATCTAGAAAAATGTACGAAATGATAATATTCCTTTGTTTCTCACGCAATAACATACTTCGTTTAAGTAAGCCCCGAAAATTATGTTTCAAGGAAATTACAATTCGGGAGCAACGAAACTCGTAAAGGGGCTACAAGGCAAGAATTTGTAAGTAGGCTGTTTAGGTTTTCTTATTGGTAACGCCACATAGCGCTCTGTATGAAAAATCACTGGCTGTGCTGTGCCCAGTCTGTGGCTAGTTTGCATTGTTGTCTGCCATTGTAGTGTTGGGCAGCGGCAGCTGGATGCTAACAGCGCGTAGCGTTGCGCAGTTGGAGGTGAGCCGCCAGCAGTGGTGGACGTGGGTAGAGAGATGGCGGAGTTTTGAAATTTGTAAGAATTGGTGTCATGAAGTGATATATATATTATGAGTACTAAGGTAAATACATTGTTTGTTCTCTATTAAAATCTTTCATTTGCTAACTATACCTATCAGTAGTTAGTGCCTTCCGTAGTTTGAATCTTTTATCTAGCTGGCAGTAGTGGCGCTCGCTGTATTGCAGTAGCTTGAGTAACGAAGATGTTTGTGAGGTAAGTGATTTGTGAAACGTATAGGTTAATGTTAGTCAGGGCCATTCTTTCGTAGGTATTTTTGGAAGTCAGATTGCGTTGCGCTAAAAATACTGTGTGTCAGTTTAAGCACAGTCTTGTAATAATTTTTCAAAGGGGACATTTCAAATTTAATTACGTATTTGTTATTCTGTTTTGAATACTGTTCAGTATTACAGTTTTTCCAGACGATTCAACGGCATGTGGATTATGGGAACGATTGTACTGGCCATGGATTGAGTAATGATCATTAATAATAATGTCGTGTGACGAGGGCCTCCCGTCGGGTAGGCCGTTCGCTTGGTGCAAGTCTTCGATTTGATGCCACTTCGGCGACTTGCGCGTCGATGGGGATGAGATGATGATGATTAAGACAACACAACACTCAGTCCCTGAGCGAAGAAAATCTCCGACCCAGCCGGGACTCGAACCCGGGCCCTTAGCTTTGACATTCCGTCACGCTGACCAGTCAGCTACTGGGGGCGCACAGTAATGATCAGTAAATGGTTTAGAGATTACGCAGATAATCCTATGAATATTCGAAAGTTAAACAAGAGTGTTTATGCAGTCTGAGGAGTGTCGTCTCCGCATTTGTAGAAGACATATAAAAATGAAGACCCGAATATGAACATGACATACTATACCGTGAAAATTGTTCCAAATTTGTTAATGACCTATAACACGTGCACACGTCTGTAATTCATCGCCGTTTCATGTAGTGTTTTGGGACTTTTACGGATCTACTATGTGATGCAAATAAAAATACTTACTCCGATTTATATTATCTGTTAAATGCCTTGTAACTACGAGGTTAGAAAGCACTTAACGTGTTACTTTTACTGAGGTACTGCAAAAGAAGAAATTTATTGGATTAATGGAAAAAAGTCGGACATTTTGACAGTTCGTCTCTTGCACTCATCCGCGCTTGAAATTAAATGTGTTTGCTGCCTCAAGACAAGCTTTCAAGTGTCATTGGCAAAATAGGAAGCGTCATTCTGATTGCTCTTAAACAATACCTAGAGATTTCCTTAAGAACTGCTGATCATTGTGTAAACAAAAATATAGTTAGCAAAGTCCGAGAGTGTTGTGGAAGCACAGCAAAAATTCCATAAAAAGTAACTTATGGTAAATGCGCCGTGTGTAGCTAGTGCTTCAGCGATATACGGGCTGTTTGACCTTTATAAATAAAAAAGAAACAAGCAATAATTCTTAGTAAATTTAGGTACAGAAATAAACAGTTTCCCAGATACGACGTTTCACTACAGTATATGAACATTTTATGACAGAGTCCCTCTGGATCCAAAATGCAGATACGCACTCGATGACAAACACATTGCAAGTGTTCCACATGGCTATCGTTCATGCGGAGGCAGGCTGCAGATCGTCTCCTCATCGAGTTACGCACGGTTGAAAAATCCCAAGCGTGTTCCGAACGCCGTGACAACCACCTACATTGCGTTCCCGGAGTCCATAGACACCATCAGTACGTCTGAAGTACGACAAACCTTTTACATGCCCCCAAATAAAAATATCTATCGGGCTTAAGTCGGGAGACCACGGTCGCCATGGTATTGACCAGCCACGACCGATATACTTGTTGTCAAAGATTCGTGCAACGTATTTAGCAATAGCTACATGAAAGTATACCGCTGCACCATCACCCTTGTACCACATACGTATGCTCCCACCATAAGGACCAGACCCATGTTTATTTTATATAATTGTTCATTTCGTTTGTACCCATAACGGTCAAATATACAGCGTTAGAAATATCGCATCATTTGTTGACTAATTTCTGGCAGATTTTGTATAATCAAGCAAAAAAATACTGTTAACGACGTTCTTATTTTCTCAAAGTTCTTGCATTTAATCAGTTCACAATTCTTCATAATTCTTATGCTCTTGGATTACAAGGGGAAAACCCAAACGAGAAATGATGACAAAGTATAACAGCAGCGACATTTAGTCTGCAATGCAACAAATTAATACTCTCTTAGGCAATAACAACAATTTTTTCATTACATTTAATGACTGAGAAGTGTAGTTTGTGTTAGTTTTAAATGCATCTTAATACTTCATGCATCTGAACTTTCAAAGCATTCATATAACATCACAGTATTATGATCATTTGAATGACAGGTTAATGACGTTCCTTCCGTGGATAGTCATTCGTTTCAAATGTGTTCAGTGTTAGTATGACTCAAGTTCCTCCTTCGTCAAGGGCGTCTTTCTCGGTAGAAACACCTTCCACACGTCGATAGATATTTATGTTTCGTCTCCCCTGAAACATGGAGGCTGTAAGGAAGCCATTATTAGGAAGTACTGCCGGGTGTTAATGGACGTTATAGCTTGCGGCGAAGCGTAAAGGCGTTGAATATAAATCTCATGTCGGCCGCTACATTTTATACTGAAAGGTGGTGTCTGTTCTGCCGGACATGTGGAACAGAACAGACACCACTGGTGATAAAGCGGCCATAAAGAAACTACATAACAAGAAATCAGGACTTTAGGTGCCTATAGGTATTGAAATAAATCAGTGGCGAAATTTCTGTACTTTTCCCGGACTTGGTATCAAAACCGGAGGCTTCTTTCTTATAGAACGGTTGTCTTAACCGCCAGACGCGCTTTCCGGCCAACCCAAATTTCCAACCCGTCACGTGCAATTAACGCTCCCCTTCGTTAGCCCCGCAGGTGTTCGGGAGATGTGGTGCTTCCGCACTGAAAGTACCCAGAACCATTCTCACTCCATATTTACTGAAATGTGGTGTGTGTCCTGTCGGACATTTGTCGGTATGGCAAACAGTTTTATCTGAAAGGAAGTGTCGTGTGAGTTAACGAGCATTTCGCTCTCATTTACATATGTGGCCGAAAGAGTCAGCCTTCAGGAATTGTGAAACGAACCCTGTCGTCCAAGACTGTGTGCCACAAAGAGTGCAGATTCGTGACGAGATGCGAAAATTTAACATGTGTCTATTGTGCTGAATGAGGCCTAAGCGCTGTAGTCTGTGAGTGAGACAGACGAGAACCTACGTCATAGGGAAACCCCGTAGAAGCCGTTTATGGCCAAGGAAACATTTATGAAAACTTTTTAATTATGTAGTAATTCAGGGAATGAAAACACAGTACTTTTAATCTACCTACCTTCATAATTTTCATGGTGAGCCCAATTAAACTTGTATTTTATTCATATTTATAATAGTTTAGGATTTACTGTTAAAAGTTAACTAGTCTTGTAACAAGGACCTGAAAGCTAAAGTCTGAACGTTTTTATTGAGCTTAACGATCAACATTTTTTATAGGAGCGTATCATTAAAATGACAAACTTTGTAAATATAAACTCTGTAACTTTATTTGTTTAAAAGATATAGTAAATTTAATTTATCAGTATTTTGAGTTAAGCACCAAACCCTCATTTCCTCCACACGAAACACATTTGACGATGACGGCATGACACCTTATTGAATCATTAGGTAACAGAATATTTCTTGTAAAGTTTAGTGCATAATAGTTATTTTTGTTCTTTATTTATTTATCAGAAAGCACATTGGTACAAGGCTACTGGCCGTGACATTCAAAGTTAAGGAGGAAATTGTGTTGGTTTTATGCAAAGGAATGTAACATATATTATGTAATAGATACTATTGTTACTCTATTTAAAACGTGAAAGTGTTCAACCTTTGATTAATTGTGTATATTGAAATGTAAAATAATGTAGAATAGGCTGTAGACAATCACATGGACGGCTTCAGGAAAGGGAACTGCCCTAGTCAGTTGCGCGGGGGAATACGCGGCCGGGAACGGTCAGAGAGGGACAGTTCGGATGCAGACGCGAAAGCGGGCGGTTGGTCTTTAGACAGATAGAAAGTGAAACGACTTAGAAAATTTGGCGTTGTGTGGTATGGCTGAACTTAGTCTCTGAGCGGTGAGCAGCGGCGCGCCTAGTGTGTAACTTTTCGCCAAGATAAGGAATTGGAGTATTGGACTTTTATTTCGCGATGTGATTGTGAATGATCTACCTGTGTCAAATGGAATGTAACAGTATCTCTTAATACGACCACTTTCACTATTAGTCTGCTTTCTAAATAAAGTTTATCCTAACCAAATCGCAAGTGTGTGGCGTACATCATTTATAGGTCGTTAATTTAGTTCCCCATATTATTATTACTCGAACTATCAGTTTAATAAGCCACGGCTGCAAAATACTAACGCGAATTCCTTACAGGCGAATGAAAAAACTCGTAGATGCAGACCTCGGGGAGGATCAGTTTGGATTCCGTCGAAATGTTGGAACACGTGAGGCAATACTGACCTTACGATTTATCTTAGAAGAAAGATTAAGAAAAGGCAATCCTACGTTTCTAGCATTTGTAGACTTAGAGAAAGCTTTTGACAATGTTGACTGGAATACTCTTTTTCAAATTCTAAAGGTGGCAGGGGTAAAATACAGGGAGCGAAAGGCTATTTATAATTTGTACAGAAACCAGATGGCAGTCATAAGAGTCGAGGGGCATGAAAGCGAAGCAGTGGTTGGGAAAGGAGTGAGACAGGGTTGTAGCCTCTCCCCGATGTTATTCAATCTGTATATTGAGCAAGCAGTAAAGGAAACAAAAGAAAAATTTGGAGTAGGTATTAAAATTCGAGGAGACGAAGTAAAAACTTTGAGGTTCGCCGATGACATTGTAATTCTGTCAGAGACGGCAAAGGACTTGGAAGAGCAGTTGAACGGAATGGACAGTGTCTTGAAAGGAGGATATAAGATGAACATTAACAAAAGCAAAACGAGGGTAATGGAATGTAGTCAAATTAAATCGGGCGATGCTGAGGGAATTAGATTAGGAAATCAGACACTTAAAGTAGTAAAGGAGTTTTGCTATTTAGGAAGTAAAATAACTGATGGTGGTCGAAGTAGAGACGATATGAAATGTAGACTGGCAATGGCAAGGAAAGCGTTTCTGAAGAAGAGAAATTTGTTAACATCGAATATAGATTTATGTATCAGGAAGTCGTTTCTGAAAGTATTTGTTTGGAGTGTAGCCATGTATGGAAGTGAAACATGGACGATAAATAGTTTGGACAAGAAGAGAATAGAAGCTTTCGAAATGTGGTGCTACAGAAGAATACTGAAGATAAGGTGGATAGATCACGTAACTAATGAGGAGGTATTGAATAGGATTGGGGAGAAGAGAAGTTTGTGGCACAACTTGACTAGAAGAAGGGATCGGTTGGTAGGACAAGTTTTGAGGCATCAAGGGATCACAAATTTAGCATTGGAGGGCAGCGCGGAGGGTAAAAATCGTAGATGGAGACCGAGAGATGAGTACACTAAGCAGATTCAGAAGGATGTAGGTTGCAGTAGGTACTGGGAGATGAAGCAGCTTGCACAGGATAGAGTAGCATGGAGAGCTGCATCAAACCAGTCTCAGGACTGAAGACAACAACAACAACAATTATTATTACTCTTACTATATGTATATGTTATATCAACTTTGTATTTCGCCAACTTGCCATCAGCCATACAATTTAACCAAAGGGTCAAGAGTGTCTAAAAACACTAGAAGAGTTTGAGCCAAGACATTTCGACGAAGAGTAACGGCATATGAGCCGGAGCCTCTTTGGGATGTTAGCTTGCACGCCTATCAGCGCACACTCCGCTGCAGAGCGAAAGTTTAATTCGGTAACCAACCCCCAGGCTGTGGCTAAGCCATGTCTCCGCAGTATCCTTCCTCCCAGGAGTGCTAGTCCGGGAAGTTTCGCAAAAGGGCTTCAGTGACATTCGAAAAGTAGGAGCTGACGTCGGGAGTAGAGCTGTGAGTAGAGGTCTTCAATCATGCTTGGGTTACCCCCGAAAGACAAAGGTGCCGAGTTCGAGTCTCATTACGGTATTACGTTTTCGTCTAGTACGGGTATGCTTAAGAATGGCAGATTGCACCACAATGATTTCTTTTGTTTCGCTCGAAAGATGATCATAATACTGTGACAAAATTGTACGTCGGCATATTAAAACATAGAATAATACAGGGTGCACAAAAGAAAACTGGTCTGGAAAAATATATCATGAACCTTAAGTTAGACAATGGTATTTACGTTATGTACTCCGCCAGTGGATGATGTACATCAGTTCGCCTATCTTAAGGTGTGTGAAATATTTCCTAGGCCAGTTTTATTTTGCTTACTGTGTGTATTACATGTCTGCACTAGCATGCGTTACAGAGTGCGTTACAGCTTAGACTGGCTTAGCTGCGCGCTACTGTGCCGGGTGAGCGGGCGTCGTGCCAGGTACTGCAACTAGGCAGCGCGCAAGCGGCGGGGCGGCGCCACACAGACCTTGTCCATGAGCTGGCGCACGATGCCGTTCCACTCGCCCGTCTCCAGGTCGTAGACGCCGTACTTGCCGTCCGGCACCAGCTCGATGCGGTACTCGAAGCCGACCATGGCGGCGATCTCTCGCAGCAGGTCGATGCAGAAGCCCTCGTAGCGCGCGTTCCCCGTCAGGTTGGGCTGCGGCCGCAGCATCACGTACGGCGTCTCCTATGGACGCCGCCCGCTCTAGCCGCTGCCGCTACGCTCTATCGTTACTCTACGGGTCCGTTTGTGTCGTCACAACAGGGGAAGCACCGTGGCGGCAGTGACGGACTAGAATCGGTTCTACGGGTGGTGCTGTGCGCTGCGAGTGGACTCGCTTCGGAGTGTGTCAACAGTGGAAGCAAACGGAACGGGGACTTCGCCGTACCCCGAGGGAATACTGTATTACCAGTCAGCGGGTACGACGTTGCCGTAGAAAGCTGGTGCCTGACGTTTTGATAAGCATTACAAACCTTCATGTGAATCATCTAAAATATGGGGCAAATAGGTGTTTAATACGTAACTGTGGATTGTTTCGGAGTGTATAATATTATACACAAGGTGCCTGTTCTTCCGGAGATGTCATAAGAACATACAGGGTGAAAAGTATTTAAACCGAGAAACTCTGAGAATTTGTAGGGGACGTCGAAACAAATATTTTTCCCTAATGTCATCTTTTTCCTATGAGGAGTATTTAAACCGGTAGAGGAAGATTTCTCTGGCGGCAAATCAATTAAACCAACAAACACCTTTCCATTTTTATGACCAAAAGACAGCACATTAACACAACCCCATTTGAATTACAGTAGATTTTCAGAAATGCCTCCATTGACATGTAAACAAAGTTTACACCGTCGGATCAAGTTCTGTCTGACACTGGCGAAAACCCCAGGAGTATCCTGAATTGATCCTGCTGCTGCTACTGCTATCCGGGCAACTAGATCCTATTCTGATAGAACAGGAGTTGCATCTCTCCCCATACAAAAAAGTCCAGAGGGGACATTTCTGGGGATCGAGCAGGCCATGGTACAGCACCACCTCTGACAATCCACATTTTTGGGAACCGTCGGTCCAGCAATCGACGCACACGACGACTGAAATGTGCTGGCGCCCCGTCATGTAGGAACCACATGTGTCGTTTTATAGGGAGGGGGACGTCTTCCATTAAGTCTGGAAATGCTCTGGCAGGAAAATTATAATGGTGCCTGCCATTTAATGTCAGTCCGGAACCGCGCGTCTGCTACGGTCGCAGGTTCGAATCCTGCCTCGGGACTGATGACCACAGATGTTAAGTCCCATAGTGCTCAGAGCCATTTGAGCCATTTTTGAGCCTGCCATTTAATGGCCTAGGTAGCAGAGTACATAGAGTACACAGTATGGTTTGAGAGTAAATCGTAGAAAGACGAAGGTAATGAGATGTAGTAGAATTGAGAACAGCGAGAAACTTAACATCAGGATTGATGGTAACGAAGTAAATGAAGTTAAGGAATTCTGCTACCTAGGCAGTAAAATAACCAGTGACGGACGGAGCAAGGAGGACATCAAAAGCAGACTCGCTATGGCACAAAAGGCATTTCTGGCCAAGAGAAGTGTACTAATATCAAATACCGGCCTTAATTTGAGGAAAAAATTTCTGAGGATGTACGTCTGGAGTACAGCATTGTATGGTAGTGAAACATGGACCGTGGGAATACCGGAACAGAAGAGAATCGAAGCATTTGAGATGTGGTGCTATAGACGAATGTTGAAAGTTAGGTGGACGGATAAGGTAAGGAATGAGGAGGTTCTACGCAGAATCGGAGAGGAAAGGAATATGTGGAAAACACTGATAAGGAGAAGGGACAGGATGATAGGACACCTGCTAAGACATGAGGGAATGACTTCCATGGCACTAGAGGGAGCTGTAGAGGGCAAAAACTGTAGAGGAAGACAGACATTGGAATACGTCAAGCAAATAATTGAGGACTTAGGTTGCAAGTGCTACTCTGAGATGAAGAGGTTAGCACAGGAAAGGAGTTCGTGGCGGGCCGCATCAAACCAGTCAGTAGACTGAAGACCAAAAAAAAGCAGATACGACCCAATTAAACAGTCCCCAACAACACCGAGTCGCACATTAACGAAGAACCGCACTTGTTGTTGATCAATCCGCTGTGCGGCTCGGCCGTAGTGGTGCGCTACGTAGTACGCACCGACCGCATCAGTGTGCTCACTCCAGGTGTATCGCTCCATTAGTAAACAGAGACAATGCACTATTACATTGGTGCACAGCAGTTGCTTACAACTGAAGAGCGTAATACTCCCTCTAACAACTAAAGGTCGTAATACGGCCTATAACAACTGAAGAGCGTAATACAGTCTCCACCGGTTTAAATAATCGTCATAGGAAAAAATGACAGGAAAAATATTTGTTTCGATGTCCCCTACAACCTCCCAGAGTTTGTTGGTTTAAATACTTTTCGCCCTGTACATAGTTTTTAATCCATCAAAAATTATGAATTAAACGCAGAGGAATTAAGATATTGGCTGCAAGTGGGCATTGATGTAAATCAATGGGGAAAGTTGAAAACTTGTGCCGAAGCCGAAATTCGAACGCGGGTCTGCAGCTTACTTGGCAGGATCCTCTGACCACTATACCATCCGGCCACAGTGGTTATGAGAACTGCACGGGCAACCCTGGTATGCATCACGTCAGCTCTAAATTCTCAACGCTAGGAATGTAAATGGCGCTTGGCCATATCCTCATTATTCGCGGCATTTCGCAGATCCCCGTAAGCGTTCGAGCCCGGTGTTCATCCGCAAAGAATAGCTGCCTGGCCTACAGTATGGATAACTCGAGAAATTTGCTCTGACGGGAGGCGTTCTAGGTTGTACAACCACTGTGGCCGGATGGCGTAGTGGTCACAGCGTCTGCCTAGTAAGCAGCAAATCTCCATTCGAATCCCGCTCCGGCAAAAGTCCTCAACTTTCCTCATTGATTTACGTCCATCCCTACTTGCTGCCAATGACTTTAAGTCCTTTGTGTTTAGGAAGATAACGCTGATGTAGACGAATAAATAAAAACATTAAAAAATTCCTGTTATTTTTCACCACCCTTCGTATGAGCGTGTTTGTATGTGTCGTGTGGAATGGTAAGTATTTCTCATTAGTAAATGGTAAGCACGTAATTTTGTATTATTAATTTGAATCGAATGCCACCATTCTGATTCAACGATCAATTACATTCCTTTATGGTTACATCCAGGCTATTCAGTGACTTATTCACACGAAAATTATTTGTTCTTTTAGCAATAATGTCGGTTATCATCCAAAACTTAAATTTGAAACAGGAAGAAAAGTAAGAACAAATAAGAAAATGCCGCAGGATAGCTACAACAAATAATAGATGTATAGTACTGAAAGTGAAAGAATAGGAGGAAACTGACGAAAACATAAAGAAAAGAAATATGGAAAAACCACACTACTCCCCATTGTGTCCGGCAATAATAAATCTTCCTTAAAAATGTGAGAGAATTTTGTAATAAATACGAAGTCCATTCTCCAAATTCCAG
This sequence comes from Schistocerca gregaria, assembly GCF_023897955.1. Lineage (NCBI taxonomy): Eukaryota > Metazoa > Arthropoda > Insecta > Orthoptera > Acrididae > Schistocerca > Schistocerca gregaria. The sequence continues at coordinate 1,118,426,189 of NC_064920.1, forward strand.
TACTGGGAAGGTGTCCGTACTTGATCCCTGAAACCCTTGCAGACGCCAATGTATGGCTGAATGTGAAAGTGAAAATAGGTGCCTGCGAATGGCCTACTTACCTGGAATATGAACAGGGTGTCATCTGATCCTATTGTGCGTAGCAAACATTCACGCATGAGCTGTGCAGTAAAGCTTCATCTACCAATAAACTCGGTGTCGCAGTTCGGTGCATGTCAGGGGGTCTTCATACCTACATAAGCGACATCCTGTTCCATTCAGCTTGCGCCTGCCGCGGTGGTCTTGCGGTTCTAGGCGCGCAGTCCGGAGCCGTGCGACTGCTACGGTCGCAGGTTCGAATGCTGCCTCGGGCATGGATGTGTGTGATGTCCTTAGGTTAGTTAGGTTTAAGTAGTTCTAAGTTCTATGGGACTGATGACCACAGCAGTTGAGTCCCATAGTGCTCAGAACCATTTGAACCATTTTAGCCATTCAGCTTGCGTAATGAGTGAGGGGCGAATAACAGTCTATATGCCTCTGTAAGTGGCCTAATCTCGCGTGTTGTATTCTCATGATCTCTAAGATTGAGCTATGTATACCATGACCAAAACATAATAGTCGTATTCTCCAAATACAAGTTCTCTAATTTTACATAACATGGTTTCTAGAGAACTGCGTCGTCTATATTGCAGAAATTCCCAATTGAGGCCCCTCTGCAATTCCGTATTTTTGTCAGACCTCTAGTGTCATGCGTGAATGCTAACCACTCAGAATTCTGGTACTCTGTAAATCCTCGCGGTATCATCTTACATGGAACTACCATTACAGAAGGTCTATAATATATGCTAACCATTCCACCGAATAAAATGTGTTCCATTCACCTTCCCTCATACTGATTTCGCATTGTTGTTCCTTTCCATATCTAGTCTCGCATTTTGACCGATCAAAACAGTCAGTGGTGTCATTTGGATGCGGTATGGAGGGACATAGGGTTAGTACACCGCTACACCGGCCGTTGTTGGCTTTCTACAAATTGCAGCCGCTTCTTCTCATTCACGTAGCCCATAAGTTGACATCATGCGGCTGAGTGCATACCGTTCCGAATCAACCACCAAGGAAAAATCCCTGGTAGTACTGGGAATCGAACCTGGTTCCCACAAACAGCAACCATATACGCTGACCACTAAGAGACAGAGGAGGGACCATTTCGCATTGATTCTTAATATTGCTGAGAATGCGCTACGTAACAAAGAGAGCTCAATGGAAGGAGGTAACAAAGTGAAACCTCACAGGTTCAGAGGGTATGTGATGCTGTTTCAGTGATTACAAAATTGAGTCAAATTTACAAAGAACTTGGTAGTGCGAGCCCATTTATCAGTATGACCTTGTTCCCCCTCTGGCGATGCTGCATGCACTGATTCTTTTCGGAAGGCACTCATAAGGCCATTGTGTCCTCTCCTGTGACAAGCTGGCTCACTGTAATTCTTCCTTGATATCATGGGTGCTGACACTGGGATGGAGCTGGAGCTAGTGTCCGAAGTGATCTCACACGTGTTCTATCGGCGACAGGTCTGGGTTTCTTGTTAGACACGGGAGTAGCCCAACATGAGGTAGTCAGTTGACAGATACACGTGCCATTTGAGGACGAGCATTGTCCTGTTGAAAAACGGTACCACGATACTGTCGCTTGAGAGGTAAAATATGAGGACGTAAGATGTCTGTAACGCACCGTTGTGCCGTTAGAGGTGCCTCAGTCGTGACATGAAGTCATACCCGACGGATTCCCACGGCATGACGCCAGGGGTAACACTGCTGTGTCTCTCCAAAGCAGTAGAGAGACTCATGCTAGCAAAGATATAACATAAGCGATTTTGGCAAAGGGCGGATTTTTCTGGCGCGCGGTGTACCTGTTCAGCAATTAACATGTTCGTGCCTTAAGCGCCTACGATAGTGTTTGAATACAGTGAAACTATAAATGTCGACAACCTGTAGAACATCGGCAGCCATCGCAGAGCGTGGAGTTCAGAGGCTTGCCGACTCGGTAAAACCGTGGCAGATGTGGCGAGGAAGTGCATTGTTGTTGCTAGCGCAAATTATTCGAAGGACATCGTTCTGTGGACACTTAAATATGGCGCTTTGCAATAGATGACACATGTTCCCCTGCCGACACAACGGCGTCGTAGATTGCGAATGCAGCCAGTATGGAATCGTCGAAGTTGGACCACGTACCAACGGAAACATGTTACATGGTAAGATGAATCCCGTATCTTGTTACAGCAAGTCGATGGGGGTGTCCGCATACCTCATATCGAGATAATGGCTGCTCTAAACATGTACCACACCACGAACTCACCCCTTTGTCACGGTATTAAGCCATGGTGGACATTCACACGAGCTTCCATGGAAACTGTGGTAGTAATCGAAGGCACTCTAATAACTATGGGCCAAATCAACAGTATTGCGCATTCCCTGTATCCCTTAATGCTTGAATTCTTCCCCGATGTCGATGGCACCTCCAGCAGAATAAGTGACCATACGAAAAAGCGAGAATCATGCCAATGTAGTCTGAAGAGCAAAACTGACATCATGTAAATGTCTTGGCCAACAAATAGACTGGAGCAAATTTGGGTCGCTATAGCGAGCCAGCTCCACGCCTACACACCACGGCCCCTTAAATTACGGGAATCGTTTGGCCTGTGCATAGACTTGTGGTGCCTTACACCTCCAGAATCCCACGAAATATATGTCGAATCCATGGCATTGTTTACAATGACACTAACTCTTCACTAAACGGTCTCTTATTTTTACACTGTAGGGGGATTTTCCTGGCACAGTTATCAGCTAACCTAAAGCAAGAACGTCAAGCATGTCATCTGTTTGTGCATAGTGGAAAATTTACTCTGTACATGATAGTATTATAAAAGTTTGTTTCGTAGATTAGGAAGCAGAGATTGTCGACCAGCACAGCAGCTGCCTAAAGGAGCTTGGAAAACCACCAAAAACTACAGTCGGTCTGACCTGTGTACCAGACCAATGGTCGTTAAACCGGCACGCGGCGCCGTTCTGGGTTTGACTCACCACCTGGCCCAGACATCTAGCGCGATGCGAGGTAAACTATATTTCAGGTGCATTATTTCTATACTGTAACCGATGTTTCTCACTATACAGGGACGAACTGCGTGGGCGTTATTTACAGTCATACCGTGAAACGTCAGAATGGTTGGGGACACTGAACAATTCTACAACAATACCACAACTGTTGGACATGTAGTTTTACGATGTGTAGCACTAAAAGGTAAGTACCGATTGTTCACACCTGCTCTACTGGTCCAGGTGTACACTAAGGCGCTAGCGGAACGTGGGGAGTGCTCATAATGGTCCAGTGCTGGGACGCAGCGCCGAAAGGAACCCACGTACGTGCTTCATGAGGTGCAGCACCATGCCGTTCCACTCGCCAGTGATGGGATCCTGGGCGCCGTACTTGCGGTCAGGCACCAGGTCCAGGATGTAGTCGAAGCCCACGTCGCGAGCGATGCGCTCCAACAGGTCCACGCAGAAGCCGTAGAAACGATCGTTCCCCGTGTAGTTCTTGCCGTAGTGCATCATCACGTACGGGATCTCCTGCATCCCCACATCCATTACAAGGGACATTTCACACAGAAGAATTAGGGAAAACTTCTTGACATGAGACTCCTGTACTTCCTCGGAGTTTAGCAGGATTCTAAATAACAAGATTCGTCGCCTAAGGTCTGATACTGTCTAACTACACTGTGTGGTACTAGCTTGACGTTTGCAGTTGTACATGTGTTGCTTCCAAGAAAACGCTATGATCTTCAGGAGAGAGGGTGAAGAAAGACATCAAGTTGAAACAGTTGCTGATGGAACAGAGTTGGAAAGAATATTCTCAAGCAAATGAAATAAAACCCAGCAATAAAACATCACAACATTCAAATAAATATAAAAATAAAGGAATTGTTCATCACTGATCTTCTACAACTATATTCTGGATGAAATCGTAAGAATCTAGAATTAAATATTATCTGAACATAGAATTTCACAAATAATGCTAGAGGAAAAGATCGTAACTCTTAAAGTAAATTTCTAAGCTAAGACTGCATAGTCTCCCAGTGGTATCATTGGGTAAAATGTTCTCGGGTTTCCAGCCGCGTCAAGTGATTAAATTTAAACACAGACACTTGACGCGGCTGTATAACCCAAGAACATTTTAAATTAATCAGCATTAGCTGATGATCTCGTTCTGCTCCTAGTAAGCTTAAAGGCTGCATAGATCGTAGTTAGTCTCTTGGGGGAGGTAGCCAACAAAACAGATCTAGGAAGATATGTATGGAAAAGAATTGCAACCATGAAAATTCTCGAAATTTTTAATAACAGGGTTTGGTCAAAACGGTGTACAAGGATATTCTAAAATCTTTGTCGAAATGGTTCAAGAAAATGGTTTAGAAAAATCTTTCTCAGACAAAATAATGAGTGTAAATGACTAGCACTGAGTTACACGTTACATGAACTAAAACTCCTGTATTTTAAAAAGAGAATTATATTGCAAACGCGGCGTTCTTTACAAACGATAACTCAAGGTAATTGAGAGTTAATGTTGAGATATGTCACAAGATAGGCGACGCTACAGATATAATCCGAAAGGAACACTTATATTATTCAGTCATATAAATGGGTGACAGCAAGGGAACGAAAAAGATCTTCCGAAACCTTTCTCGAAAGAAGTTAACAACAAGCTATACCAAGAAAATAACAAAGAAGAAACACATAACAAGAAGAAATAGCACACTGAGAAATACTTAGAATAAAAGGTGATACATGATATATGAAGGAAGGAATGAAGGGATAAAAACTAAATCAAATCTACGTGAGAAGAGTAAATGAAACACAGTGAAAATACAACGAATGTTGGAGAGAAAAGTTGTAATAAAGGCGGAATATGAGGAACTAAACCGAAGCTTCAAAGAAACTGGTATAGGCATGCGTATTCAAATACAGATATAAGTAAACAGGCATAATAAGGCGTTGCGGATGGCAACGCCAGTGTAGGACAGGTGTGTAGTGTAGTTGTTAGATCGCTTACTGCTGCTACAGCGGCTGATAATCAAGAGTTAAGTGAATTTGACGGCGTTGTTATAGTCAACGCACGAGCGATGAGACACAACTTCTCCGAGGTAGATGAAGTGGGGATTTTCCCGTAGGACAATTTGACGAGTGTGCCGTGAACGTCAGGAATCCGGTAAAACATCAAGTCTCCCATATCGCTGCGGCCAGAAAAAGATGCATCAAGAACGGGACCGTCGAGGACTGATGAGAGTAGTTCAACTTGACAGAAACGCAACCCTTCAGAAAACTGCTGGAGATTTCAAATCCGGGCCATCAACAGATGTCAGCGTGCGAACCATTCAATAAAACGTCAACGTTGCGGGCTTTTAGAGCCGAATGCCCACTCGTGTACCCTTGATGACTACACGGCACACGCTTTACGCCTCGCCTGGGCCCGTCAACACCGAGGTTGGACTGTTGATGACAGGAAACATGTTTTCTGGTCGGACGAGTCTCGTTTCAAATTGTATCGAGCGGCTGGACGTGTACGGGTACCGAGGAAACCTCATGAATTCATGGAGTCTGCATGTACGTTGGGGATTGTTCAAGCTGGTGGAGTCTCTGTAATGGTGTGGGTCGTGCTCAGTTGGAGTGATATGGGACTCCTGGTACGCCTAGCTACTACTCTGACAGGTGTCCGTACGTAAGCAGCGTTCAGAATTGCTACATAGACCCTCCAGGAACACTCTTCTGAGTTTAAACACTTACACTGCCTACCAAACTCCCCACACATGAACATTATTGGTTATATCTCGGATGCCTTGCAACATGCCGTTCGAAAGAGATCTCCACCCCCTCTTACTCTTACGGATTTATGAACAGCCCTGTAGGACTCTTGGTGTCAATTCACTCTAGCACTACTTCAGACATTAGTGGAGCCCATGCCACTTCGTGTTGCGGCACGTCTGCATGTTTGCGGGGGCCCTGCACGATATTGGGCAAGTGTACCGGTTTCTTTGGCTCTTCAGTGTGTATTTGTTGCTTTCAGTGCACAAGGAATTACCGTGAGAGTAAGAAATAAGTTAACACTGCCTCTTCTGATATCATCGTGCACCACAGTAGCAGTGTTAAGTTGTCAGATAGAGAACAAGAGGCAAAGCATGTGGCTCAGAAAGAGGTGATGATATGATGGGTTGACACATCGCCTTTGGAAGTTCACGACCCGCAAGTTGCATCATATTCAAAACACTAACGTCGGTGTCTCGGAGAACATTAGCACATAACGGAAGAAAACGTCCAATAACACGCACATGGTAGAAGTAGAAATCAACAATAAATTCCGTGAGACATGCATGAGGGATAAAATAATTTCAGCACTCATGCACGTTCGCGGACTGTTTGTTTACACAAACTCTGTGGTATCAATGTCAACATGGAATGCACTTTGATGTACTGAAGTGAAGCAATATCAATTCAGTGGAAAGTTCTGAAGTGCTAAAGGCGTTATTTGTGTTGAACACGTTGCGTAAATAGAACCTCTACGTGTTATGTAAATTGATGAATAAACTACTCTACACATACTATCGAAGAATGTTTCTAGACTGATGAAGTCTAAAATAATAGCACTACAGTTTCTTGATGATGCTTATAAGAAATATTTTCATCATAATTAATCCTCAGTGTTTAGGTGCTCGAGAAGAGTCATAAAATTAGGAAAACGTTGCTGTAAAGTTTTCTCTACATACGTATATTCTGAGTTGAGGCTGTGTTTAGCCACAGTTAATCACCTTTGGTCACATAAATAAATTAAAAACAATTTCCATCCCCTGTTTCCGATTAAAGTTTACAGGAAGTTTTGCAAGCTAAATGCTGGGCTCGGCAATGAGAATGAAACAATAAATGAATGTTTAAATAAACGGAGACTGAAGATGATGCTGTGACACTCGTAAAAACTTCGCAATATTTCAACAAAGTTGTCCAGCTAGAACCGAAAGAATTTTTCCTTGTTATTAGAACAATACAGTGAACAAAGGAGTGTACGAGTACAAAGCAAAAGATTTGACACCAAACCCAAGCTGCTGGGAAGAGTGCAAGATAATAAAGGACTATAAGGTATTAGGAGATGTCAAATAAGGGGAGGAACATTAAGAAAAATTGAAACAATGATGAGAGAGCTGCAGTGACTGAACGCCGTTAACTTCAATAATGAAGACTAAATTTTCGTGACTGTAGGTAATACTTTTCGTTGGCTCTCGATGTGCAGGCACGGTGAACTTGGGTGAGTACAACTGGAGAAGGGAGGTGAGAAACTCACCAGTATTGTGATGACGACGAGAGTGACGTTCATGGTGCCCGGGTCGAAGAAGGCGGCGCGGTCGGTGATGTTGACTCCAGAGCCGGGGCTCCACTCGCCGACCTTGACGAGCGCGTGCTGCTTCAGCTTCAGCAGGTCCAGCTTGAACTGGATGCGCCGCCCCTCTTTGAACTCGATCGGCCCGCTGAGCCCCTTCAGCTCCACCTGTACACGTGGCAGCAGCTTTAGTTTCCTGCAGCAATGTAGCAATACGCATTCTTGATGATTCCTGGAACTTCAGTTACTCAAGTGATGATTATGATGATAAATATGGTTTGTGGGACGCTCAACAGCGCGGTTATCAGCGCCCAGAAAAATTGATAATCTTTTCACGTTCCACTCTCGCCTTTTTCTTGAGTGATGATGATATGATGAGGACAACACGAACACTCACTCCCACAGCTGAAAAAATCTGCGACCCGGCTGGGAATCGAACCCGAGATCCCGTACTCTAGAGGTAGCAACGCTAACCATTAGACATAAGCTGCCAGCATTACTAAAGTGTGATCGGAACCTATAAATACTGGTGGTTCCGCCTTACAATCGAGTATCACTAGTGCAAGTCTGTCGTATGAAGCCCAGTTTCGGGTCCAACTTTGTGTGTGTCTTCAAGGTCCTAACCGTCCACAACCGCTTCCCACCCCACGCCCATTCCCCTCCCCAGTTCCTACCTATCATTCCCCCAATCACACTTTCGATTCCTCCTCTCCATTCCCCTCCTCCTAGTCCTCCTCCTCATCCACCCTTCCTCCTTCCTCCCTCCCGAGTGTGTAATGCACCTCACATGTGTTTCTGCGTAAAACGACTGTAACTGCATTATTTGAGGGAAGGTTCAAAAAATCGATCGTTTTAAATTTCATTTTTGGGTCCATAAAAGTGCTTAGAATCCACCCCTGTAACGGTTTTTCCGAATACGGGACGGAAATGTTTGTTATTCGCGGATGAACAAAAAAAAAGCTCATCTGCCTGAAATCGGCCTTTTTCACGCACTAGTTTGTTTCTGGAATTCCGACTTTGTAGCCGCGAAAAATTATTCTATGTTCTTGCTCATGGCTAAAAGTGATAAAGTGATGAAGGAGCTTACGACGTACTACGGCTTGGCAATCCGACGGCATTCCAATTCGTTGGAACAGATGAAGAAGGCAATATGGGCAACGTATTTCCGCAAGTGGTCGACGGATGAACACCCACAACGCCAAAATTGTCCGTGTGAGGAAACTAGTTGGTGCAAGTGGCGCATTGCAGAGGCTACCGATCATCTGGACGAATATCAACACGAGCAGCCGCTCTCCAAAGAAGTTCAAAAAGTGATTCATCCGGTCTACGAGGCCCTTTCGGACGACCAGTTATTGTACCAGTGCTTGGGAAGAAACACACAAAATTCAAATGAAAGTTTGAACGCCTGTGTATTGAAGTTAGCCTCCAAGCATTTGCATTCTGGTGCTAAGACAGTGGAGATTGCGACTTTCCTGGCAGTGAGCAGCTTCAGCGAAGGGTATTCAACAATTCTGAAGACCATGGCCACGATGGAAGTCTCCCTGGGACTCTATTCGACGCAATTCGCCAAGCATTCGGACGACCACCGGATTCAAGCAGCCGAAAACCGCTTGTCACCGGCCGTACGAGCGGCTCTGGAGCAGCGCAGGATGGTCCGGATGGAGCAGAACGCCATCTACGAGGAAGGGGAAGGACTCGTTTATGGACCCGGAATAGCAGATTGAACTAAGTTGCATAATATTGCATTTATAAGTAGCCAAAAATTTAAACGCGTTTTTCTCAAAATGAGTTTTTTTATCGCGCGGTATGGTAACTTCAAATCTACTGAACCGATTGGCATGATTCTTTATTTCCGACGAAGCTAACAAAATTTTGTTGAAGCTGTACAACTTTTATTCCGATCCATCAACTATAAATATTTTTCACTTGTCGATGAAAAAACCCTATTTCTTTGAGATGGCCGCCATTTTGTTTCCTATGCTCGAAATAACATAAACGAGGTACAACTCCTAAAAAATCTTATATGCTTCGCTAACGTCAACTCAATTTTGATTTGAGACGAGCCGACTGAGCTGTGATTTACCGCGCGTGGAGGTCTACATCGAAATTTTGTTTCGTTCCGACGGCACTTCCGCCTTTGCTCTTCAACATTTCCGATCCAAAATCTTCCAGTTTGTAGAGGAAATACAATGAAACATTTTGACCAAATTTGACATTGATATCTATAACACATCCAGAGAACAAAGTTCTCAAAGACCATGTTTTTTTCGGGCCAAAGGTAGTCAGCCTCCCCTTAATCAGTTTACAGAACGGTATTCCCATCAACAGCGCCTATCATTTTCATATTAATGAGTCCATTCATAGCGCTGAAACTCTCACAGAATAACACTAAACGTTGCTCCAAACCCATCGTTCCGACTTAAGTTTTTGGAAGGTCGGTCCAGATCGAAGGACAACGGCCGAAACTGGACACCTCTTCTCAAATTTACCCAATTGTGAAATGGTTTGGTGAGTTACAAGAGTTCACGCATCCCTCATGGGTAACTAATAAACGAAGATGAAAATAGCAAGTTACACACATAACTGAACTAGAGACAGGTCCGTGCAGGAGAGAAAACGATTCTACAGAGCTCTGTAGGAGAGAGAACGATTCTATAGCCATCACGAATTGAATAGTTCAAATTTATACGAGACCTGGATGTCGTCAGATCTTGTGTTACATGTCGGCGTGATAATCAAGCGTAGGGGGGGCAACATTAGCGCATCATCTCGGAGATCTAGTAACCTGTTCGCTTTTCACACGCCAGCTTATCTAGTGTATTCAGCTTCGAGTGTAATACTGTAGAAAAGTGATTAACGGAAATTGGATACTCTCTACTATATGTTGTATAGTGACTTGCAGAGTCTCTGCTGTGCTGAAAGAAAATGACGACCATTGTGACCAACTGTTTAGTAGAGTTTTGGTGTACAATCTCTGCTGCGATAAAGCAAAATATTATGACCATTATGACCAACTGTTTAGCAGCGTTTTGGTCTATCTTTGGAAAGCAATACACTAGAGATTCTGCAGTGCGTAGATTCGGTAAGTCCTTTGTAGTTATTCTGAGAGATGTGGCACAAAATGTGTAAAGACAAGGCTTGCAATTCTCTAAACAATCAGGCCCGTCGACCGCCCGAGAGCAGCCGGCAACTGATTGGGTCCTGATTTGTACATTGGCTTTCGATCATACTAGCGTAGTGGCCACCACATAAAGGTGAGTTCACTATCATGATCCTCAACCCATTGCAACACGGGCTTGGCCTGTCACATAGTTATGTAGCCAGAAGATATCAGGCATGAAGGGATACTGGCACTCCGCAATAATGGTCACGCTGTCCGCAGCTGCATCGTACATTCGACTATTACCAAAGTTCCCGTGGAAGCCCAGGTAATGAACCCCCCCTGGCCTCCCCCTCCCTCGCCCGGATCGCGATACAGTCAACATCGGCCTGCGTCCCTGGCGATGTGCATGTTTCGGGAAATCTTTCGCCTGAATGACGCCATAGCCGGATACGACCTTCTGCGTCACGCAAGAAGAAAGGTGATTCACCTGACTCGGCGACATGTTTCAACTGACTCACGATTCAATCTCGATGACCCCGCGACCGTTGCAATCGTAACTGGATCAACAAGGGAACACGTAGATGCCGCCTTCTGGGGACCACCATGTTTATCAATATCGGCAGAATTGTGTGCTGCTAAACATTTTTGCATGCACCTGCACTGGATTCTGTCGTCAGATCTGCCGCAAGATCACTGCCTATTCTTCTTTATATAGCGAGCAAGTCTACGACCAATACGCTGCATGATGCTTAGTCACTTCCCCCAAAGCGATCTAGTGACATTAAATTTCGCGGTGGGCGGTAGAAAGACGCAATACATCGATTTCGGAATAATCCGTCGTCAACACACTGCCGTTGGCAACAAAGCGTTAGTATTAAGAAGTCTTCGCCGGATGCCATGTTTTATAATAGTGAAGAGACAGATAACAGCGTTACAAATTAACCTTCAACTTAGTTCTGGACAACAAGAAGCGAAGAGCAGTCACAAGAGCCGATCCACAGACCGTGGTACATAAGTAATCAAAGGTACCCCCTCATGTTTGACGTCTTACCCGACGGCGATGACATCATACACAGGACAAATGTCCGTATTACGAAGCCGGACTTGTGGTTTGAAGAACATGATAGTGAATTCATGTTCATGTCGTGGCTTCCAAATTCGCCTGCTCTGATGAACGCATTCGAAAGCATATGCGGTATAGTAACGCAGTAATTGTTTGTACGGTTAAGATCAGTACAGTACAGCCCTGCAGCGTAACTAGCGACTGGAGGTCACGGTTCCCTTGTACCAAAACACTCGCAATGTACTTTAGAACTAACTCCGAAATTTTGCGGTGGATTTCGGTTCATCACGTAAATATTATTAGCCGTGTCATTAACGTACAACACCAACAGCAAGTGTCACTGCGGAGAATGGCGTGTACTCACCGAGTTGATGTAGTTGATGAGACTGAGGCCGCCATCCCAGGGCACCTCCTCCTCGCAGGAGACGTTGGACAGCCGCAGGGTGTGGCTCTGGTCCAGCGTCTGCAGCCCGATGGCGAAAACATACACCGAGTCGTACATCAGCGCCGGCTCCGCCTGAAAGCGGGACAAGTAGGTGGGAAGCGGCAAACTCAAAGTTTTGATCATGTGTAAACAAAGTGTATGAAGAAATGATTACACTTAGTTTACTGTGGGGGAAGTGAAGAAAGGCTATGCAAACGCGAATAATATAAAAATACTGTAGCCTTTAAGGTGTACTCGGACCGTGTCCAGGAAAAAGTGATTCCGGAATGTCGTAACTGTATAGGTTTCTAAAGATACCATAAGACGAAGTTGAGATTTATAAAATATACTTTTGATTCTAGAACTCTAGAGATAGAGCAGGCTGTTAGTAATCAGATCCACTGTTGAGTCAAAGTGTTTTTTAACCAAGTACCTAGTTATCTGGTAGTAGAGAGAATTTCTGTTGATACTGTTTGGGATGGGATAACCAGTTCTTCCAAGGAAAACCTCTCAAACAAAGTGTTCAGTTTCCAGAGATGAGAACCATTTTTAAATGTTGTACAACATGTCCTAGTCAAAAATATCAAATCATAGTCTGTGCGCAGATTAATTTCGTTTTGTGTGTTAAAAGAAAAGGCTACACTTGCTCGACTTGTGCAATATACAGCAGGCAAAGCGAACAAGACCTGTTCACGGTGGCAGACAAATCGCCTTCAGAGTCAATAATTAAGGAAGGAGCGTACATGCCACTATTTTTACAAGTGGACCACTATCAGACTCTTCACGTCTGTACGCCAATGTCCTGCATAGTGGAGAAGGGGGAGTTTAGTGTTTAGCGTCCCATCGACAACAAGGTCATCAGATTCGGAACACAAGTTCGGATTAGGGAAGGATGGAGAAGGAAGGCGGCCTTGCCCTTTCTAAGGAACCTTCCCGGCATTTTCCTTAAACGATACAGGAAGATCACGGAAACTGATATCAGGATGGCCGGACGTGGATTTGAGACGTCGTCTTCCCGAATGCGAGTCCAGTGTGCCAACCACTGCGCTACCCCGCTAGGTCCTGCGGAGTGGCTGTCTGACTATTTCCAGCGAATCGAAAGACAATAATTGAATACCCATAAAAAAAGAAAAGAAACGAGACGTGTGGTATAATACCTGGCAGTTGTTGTTGTGGTCCTCAGTCCTGAGACTGGTTTGATGCAGCTCTCCATGCTAATCTATTCTGTGCAAGCTCCTTCATTTCCCAGTACCTACTGCAACCTAAATCCTTCTCAATCCGCTTAGTGTATTCATCTCTTGGTCTCCCTCGACGATTTTTACCCTCCACACTGCCCTCCAATGCTAAACTGGTGATGCCTTGATGGCTAAGGGCATGTCCACCAACCGATCCCTTCTTCTAGTCAAGTTGTGCCACAAATTCTCTCCTCCCCAATCCTATTCAATACCTCCTCATTAGTTACGTGATCTACCCATGTAATCTTCAACATTCTTCTGTAGCACCACATTTCGAAAGCTTCTATTCTCTTCTTGTCCAAACTATTTATTGTCCATGTTTCACTTCCATACATGGCTACACTCCATACAAATACTTTCAGAAACGACTTCCTGACGCTTAAATCTATACTCGATGTTAACAAATTTCTCTTCTTCAGAAACGCTTTTCTTGCCATTGCCACTCTGCATTTTATATCCTCTCTACTTCAACCATCATCAGTTATTTTGCTCCCCAAATAGCAAAACTCCTTTACTACTTCAAGTGCCTCATTTCCTAAGCTCTCCACATATCACGTTGATATGACTGTTAAATGCATCTACAAAATCTGCTTGTGCTAGCAATGTGAGGACATTCAAAATCTACTTGGCTCTTACGGCAAAACCTTACGCCGCATTTCCGTCACGTCATTTTTGGAGACAGTGTTCGTTGACGATTAAATTTGCTTTCTTCGCGTCTGAAGGCTCAGTCGATAGATATTTCTACGTAGTGGGAGCCATTGCAGTAGCGCAAATAATGAAGCTATTGCGTTTTACGTAGAAATTGGTGTCACTCCCAATTACGACCACTGAGATGGAAATAAACAAATATTTCTCATTTATATACAGTATGTTACGTGTCTGAACATATAATAGCATCTCATCTAAAAGTCGGGCAGCGGTATGCTTTCAGAAGTGCCTCTAATCTATTGCCTGAAGTTCGGTTTAGTTTGTCCGTAATGAATGCGGTAATCGGTGTAATATTTTAACAGTCCTCAGAGCAATATTAGTCCGACAACCACTTGGTTTAGTATCTGATCTACATATTCGATAACATTAGCTCACATCGTAGAGGGAGACCAAGAGATGAATACACCAAGCAGATTCAGAAGGATGTAGGTTGCAGTAGGTACTGGGAGATGAAGAGGCTTGCACAGGATAGAGTAGCATGGAGAGCTGCATCAAACCAGTCTCAGGACTGAAGACCACTGCAACAACAGTTCACATTGGCAGTTCGAGTTTGCAGTAACAGAAGAAAATTTGTTTCGAGACGTCTGCGAGAGGTACTACTTCCACAAAGTGGTGGGAAGTAAAAAAAGAATTCCACCAATGGTGATATTGTTTAGTTTTAATATTTTCGAAACACTGAAATATAATTGCCAGAAAACACATAACCAGTAAATTATTTTGTTGTTGAGCTTCATTCATGGAGTCATGGTCAACACCTTTTTTGTTTATTTATAAATTATATCTGATATTACTAAAAGCTAGAGCAGCCTGGCTTGTGAAAATATAGTAACAGTTTTGGACCCTAATCTGTGTGGCTACAGTTTCAGTAACGTGTTGCACTCATTTCTCATTGCTGTCTCCTTTCGCGCTTTTTACTTTTCAGGAATCATAACAACAAAGTAAAATGGAAAAGAGTTGGAGCTGCAGCATCAAGTAGTGAAACAAAAACGTTTTATATCACTTCACTGTCAATATGTCCATTCATAAAAATGTAAAGCTCCTGACAACGTACATCAATCACTTACGTTGAGTCAACTAGTAACTTATTTAGCAAAGTTCGATTAGTGTCACATCGGCTAAACCATAAATGTCGGCTCATTCTACTGTTCCGCACCACACGTGCTTCATCTTCGTTGTTGAACACCCAAACATCCAAATGTCACATGCTAAGATCGGTCGTGTGTCGATAGAGTATCCACGAAAACAACGATTTACTCCGTGCTGTGTGCTGTCGTCCAGTACACGATAGTTGAGTGTCATCAGAATTACGAAGTACACAAAAGTGTGACTGTTCATTTCATGGTCAGGTACGACGATATGACGAACTACCAACTCACCTACCAGAATTCTTCACATTCGAAGCTCACAGACACAGTTTGCCTATAAAAAAAGAAAGGTAGGTGAGTTGGTAGAGCGTCAGATCGCCAAACAAAACGTCCAGAGTTTTTTTTCAGTTTAGGCGTGAAATTGTTATATGAGAGAACATTTTTCTGACATATAAAACGACGTTACGGAGTTTGTAGCAACGTTCTTTTGGCTGCCTGCTTTCGCTTCGTTAGTTGAAAGTAAGAAACCTATAGAGTATATCTGTGTAGATTGGTAAGTTGTTATCTATACAAATGTACGCAATAGATTCGGTACTTTCTATTAACGAAGCGAAAGCAGGCTGCCAGAAGAACTTTTCTACACTTTCCGAAACGTCCTTTTACAGGTAGAAAAATGTTCTCCTGTGAAATAATTTCACGCGTAAACTGTTAAAAAAAGAAACGGCTATCCGTGAGTTTCGAAATGAGACATTTTGTTTGACGATCTGACGCTTTACCAACACACATACAAGAGATCTTGAAATGCACGGGTCACAGATACGTATTTGCTGTACCCCGTAGTACTGGTGTTTTTTTAATTACCGTTTACGCATCTTCTACTGGTCGGCAGCACACAGCATGAGTTAAATCAGTGTTTTGCTTGATACACTATCGACATACAACGTTTGGTAGCGATCTGAGTGTCTGACATCAGGTGGTTTGGGTGTAAGCATTCAGGAATATACGTCGCCCCACCCCTCTCCAAAAACAGCCACCCAACCAGCTACCCAACCACGAACACACACACACACACACACACACACACACACACACACACACACACACACACACACACACTCGCACACACAAATCTTATCAGAAATATATATAATCTCGTTTGCTGTTATTTTACATTCCAATTTTACAGAACGCTTTTACACTAGTTAACGCCATGATTTTACAGTACTACATTAGGCTAAATATAGTGAAATTTTTAACTCACCTGAATAATGTTTGACCTGTTTAAAATGCTATGACCTACGGGCTGGAAACGTTCCATGTCCTTCAGTATCTCTTTTACACCGACGTCCTCGGCGTCCACTATTCGGAACGCTGTCATGTTAACGAAATTATATTTGAAGTCTTCCAAGTCAAACGTCTCGATATCCTGTAATATAAAACTGTTATTTATTCGTTGCCAAATAAAAATAGCAAATATTGTTTAATCTAGCACTAAATGAATGAAAACAACCAGTTTCAACCTCCTAAGCGACTAATCGCAAATTGTTCTCCATTTTGTGGATAAATAAGAGACATTAAGCAAAATATTTTATATGCGTGAATGCATAGATATTCCCTGTGATACAAAAACAAGTAGGAGTGGGAATGACGTGTAGTAACAATTGTGTGCTGAATTAAGCACTATAAGAAACTATTCAACATCGTATCGACTTATGTTATAAGATCAAACATAATTCTTACTTTTCGGGTGAAGGAGCCCTATTTTTAGTACTCATTCACCTTAATTCCGTTACGAAGATTTAATGTTGTGTTTGAGAAGGGTTGTAGCTATGCCAGACGTTAACATTCATTTGCTAGTTACTTCAAAAAAATCCGCTGTGGGGGGAAAAGACATGATCTAAGTATTTCCCTTCTCACTTGAAAGTCAAGTCTCTGCCAAGCACTTAAATGTGAATTGCAGAGTAGTCATGTAGATGTAGATGTATTTCAGTTGTTGCTGTTATTCTGGAGAGTATTTTAACTCATAAAACACGATTTTTCACTGCCATATGCAATAAGGGAATGGTGCTTCCTACGAACTTTTAGTGTCCTGAAACCTAGTCACTTTCGGCTGTCGTAGTACATATTCGCATTCGATGTCGATTGGCACCAGTCACAATTAGCGTCAGGCCACGATAGTCAAGCTTCTAATACTCAAATAGTGGTAATTCACAAAGTATTACTATTTACTAAATGTTGAGATTACTGCACACTGAAATTGTATCAGTCTCAGTGCAGGGTAACAAAAACATCGTCTTCTGATGGTAATGTCAGCTTTTATCCTAGCAGATTAAAAATATGTTCTGGCTGAAGTCCTGGACCGCCATACAGATTTAATCTCTCAGTTAAGTTTCAAATTAGTGCTCACTCCACTGCGGAAGTAAAATTCATTCTGTACTGTAAACGTTGTAGTGTCCAACACTGTAAAATTGACCCATTGTACTCCCAAGAGCTAACCGTGTATATCGTATTCAGAAATTTTAGCACGTTAGTAAAAAGTGCATTGTCGTCAGCGTAGTCTTACACCAGATAAATGAAATTGTTTGCTCGAAAGATATTTCTTATCCAGTGACTTAAAGCTATATGTTCCTGCATAGTGTCTGTTTTGTGCTATTACCTCTCTAGAGCAGGCAGCTGAGGAAAGTGCCTATGAGTGATGTGTAGGGATTGAAAAAAACAGTTCTTCCAATAATTACCTTGCACCTCGTGTCTGCCCAAGGTTTATGTTATTGACCGTCCCAAAAACATTGCCATACTAGTGGCCTATATTATCAGCATCTGATTATTCTGAATTGATGGCCTAAATTTTCTCGGGAATGTCAGTGAACTGAGAGGTGAGATGATGTAATATATTTGCATCTCTCGAACCACTCCAGTTCTGGCACAGTTACAACGATAACACAATTGCATTCACTAAAATGTTTTACTAAAGGACGCACAATTCTGTGTATAATACCTCACCACACCCGCTACTGCGTTCTTGTAGGACACATTGTTCTCAGCTATGAATAACTCTCCACTGGTGGAACTCAAAAGATGTCGATAAACTAGTTCCTTCAACGTTCTCTGCCAACCAGTCTGTGTTATTGACCGTCCGAAAAACATTGCCTTACTAGTGGGCTATATTGTCAGCATCTGATTTTTCTGAATTGATGGCCTGTATTTTCTCGGGAATGTCAGTGCACTGCAGATGTGAGATGATGTAATATATTTGCATCTCTCGAACCAATCCAGTTCTGGCACAGTTACAACGATAACGCAATTGCATTCACTGAAATGTTTTACTAAAGGACGCACAATTCTGTGTATATTACCTAACCACACTCGCTACTGCGTTCTTGTAGGACACATTGTTCTCAGCTATGAAGAACTCTCCACTGGTAGAACTCAAAAGATATCGATAAACTAGTTCTTTCAACGTTCTCTGCCAACCAGTCTGTGTTATTGACCGTCCGAAAAACATTGCCTTACTAGTGGTCTATATTGTCAGCATCTGATTTTTCTGAATTGATGGCCTATATTTTCTTGGGAATGTCAGTGCACTGCAGAGGTGAGATGATGTAATATATTTGCATCTCTCGAACCAATCCAGTTCTGGCACAGTTACAACGATAACGCAATTGCATTCACTGAAATGTTTTACTAAAGGCCGTACAATTCTGTATACATTACCTCACCACACTCGCTACTGCGTTCTTGTAGGACACATTGTTCTCAGCTGTGAATAACTCCCAACTGGTGGAACTCAAAAGATATCGATAAACTAGTTCTTTCAACGTTCTCTGCCAACCAGTCTGTGTTATTGACCATCCGAAAAGCATTGCCTTACTAGTGGGCTATATTGTCAGCATCTGATTTTTCTGTATTGATGGCCTATATTTTCTGGGGAATGTCAGAGCACAGCAGATGTGAGATGATGTAATGTATTTGCATCTCTCGAACCACTCCAGTTCTGGCACAGATACAACGATAACGCAATTGCATTCACTGAAATGTTTGACTAAAGGCCGTACAATACTGTGTACATTACCTCACCACAATCGTTACTGCGTTCTTGTAGGACACATTGTTCTCAGCTGTGAATAACTCTCAACTGATGGAACTCAAAAGATATCGATAAACTAGTTCTTTCAACATTCTCTGCCAACCAGTCTGTGTTATTGACCGTCCGAAAACATTGCCTTACTAGTGGGCTATATTGTCAGCATCTGATTTTTCTGAATTGATGGCCTATATTTTCTTGGGAATGTCAGTGCACTGCAGAGGTGAGATGATGTAATATATTTGCATCTCTCGAACCAATCCAGTTCTGGCACAGTTACAACGATAACGCAATTGCATTCACTGAAATGTTTTACTAAAGGCCATACAATTCTGTAGACATTACCTCACCACACTCGCTACTGCTTTCTTGTAGGACACATTGTTCTCAGCTGTGAATAACTCTCAACTGGTGGAACTCAAAAGATATCGATAAACTAGTTCTTTCAACGTTCTCTGCCAACCAGTCTGTGTTATTGACCGTCCGAAAAACATTGCCTTATTAGTGGGCTATATTGTCAGCATCTGATTTTTCTGAATTGATGGCCTATATTTTCTCGGGAATGTCAGTGCACTGCAGAGGTGAGATGATGTAATATATTTGCATCTCTCGAACCAATCCAGTTCTGGCACAGTTACAACGATAACGCAATTGCATTCACTGAAGTGTTTGTCTAAAGGCCGTACAATACTGTGTACATTACCTCACCACACTCGTTACTGCGTTCTTGTAGGACACATTGTTCTCAGCTGTGAATAACTCTCAACTGGTGGAACACAAAAGATATCGATAAACTAGTTCTTTCAACATTCTCTGATAACCAGTCTGTGTTATTGACCGTCCGAAAACATTGCCTTACTAGTGGGCTATATTGTCAGCATCTGATTTTTCTGAATTGATGGCCTATATTTTCTTGGGAATGTGAGTGCACTGCAGAGGCGAGATGATGTAATATATTTGCATCTCTCGAACCAATCCAGTTCTGGCACAGTTACAACGATAACACAATTGCATTCACTGAAATGTTTTACTAAAGGCCGTACAATTCTGTATACATTACCTCACCACACTCGCTACTGCGTTCTTGTAGGACACATTGCTCTCAGCTGTGAATAACTCTCAACTGGTGGAACTCAAAAGATATCGAAAAACTAGTTCTTACAACGTTCTCTGCCAACCAGTCTGTGTTATTGACCATCCAAAAAACATTGCCTTACTAGTGGGCTATATTGTCAGCATTGATTTTTCTGAATTGATGGCCTATATTTTCTCGGGAATGTTAGTGCACTGCAGAGGTGAGATGATGTAATATATTTGCATCTCTCGAACCACTCCAGTTGTGGCACAGTTACAACGATAACGCAATTGCATTCACTGAAATGTTTTACTAAAGGACGCACAATTCTGTGTATATTACCTCACCACACTCGCTACTGCGTTCTTGTAGGACACATTGTTCTCAGCTATGAATAACTCTCCACTGGTGGAACTCAAAAGATATCGATAAACTAGTTCTTTCAACGTTCTCTGCCAACCAGTCTGTGTTATTGACCGTCCGAAAAACATTGTCTTACCAGTGGGCTATATTGTCAGCATCTGATTTTTCTGAATTGATGGCCTATATTTTCTCAGGAATGTCAGTGCACTGCAGAGGTGAGATGATGTAATATTTTTGCATCTCTCGAACCACTCCAGTTGTGTCACAGTTACAACGATAACGCAATTGCATTCACTTAAATATTTGACTAAAGGTCGTACAATACTGTGTACATTACCTCACCACACTCGCTACTACGTTCTTGTAGGACACTTTGTTCTCAGCTGTGAATAACTCTCAACAGGTGGAACTCAAAAGATATCGATAAACTAGTTCTTTCAACGTTCTCTGCCAACCAGTCTGTGTTATTGACCGACCGAAAAACATTGCCTTACGAGTGGGCTATATTGTCAGCATCTGATTTTTCTGAATTGATGGCCTATATTTTCTTGGGAATGTCAGTGCACTGCAGAGGTGAGATGATGTAATATATTTGCATCTCTCGAACCACTCCAGTTCTGGCACAGTTACAACGATAACGCAATTGCATTCACTGAAATGTTTTACTAAAGGACGCACAATTCTGTGTATATTACCTCACCACACTCGTTACTGCGTTCTTGTAGGACACATTGTTCTCAGCTGTGAATAACTCCCAACTGGTGGAACTCAAAAGATATCGATAAACTAGTTCTTTCAACGTTCTCTGCCAACCAGTCTGTGTTATTGACCGTCCGAAAAAACTTGCCTTACTAGCGGGCTATATTGTCAGCATCTGATTTTTCTGAATTGATGGCCTATATTTTCTTGGGAATGTCAGTGCACTGCAGAAGTGAGATGATGGAATATATTTGCATCTCTCGAACCCTTTCAGTTCTGGCACAGTTACAACAATAACGCAATTGCATTCACTGAAATGTTTGACTAAAGGCCGTACAATTCTGTGTACATTACCTCACCACACTCGCTACTGCGTCCTTGTAGGACACATTGTTCTCAGCTGTGAATAACTCTCAACTGATGGAACTCAAAAGATATCGATAAACTAGTTCTTTCAACGTTCTCTGCCAACCAGTCTGTGTTATTAACCGTCCGAAAAACATTGCCTTACTAGTGGGCTATATTGTCAGCATCTGATTTTTCTGAATTGATGGCCTATATATTCTGAGGAATGTCAGCGCACTGCAGAGGTGAGATGATGTAATATATTTGCATCTCTCGAACCACTCCAGTTCTGGCACAGTTACAACGATAACGCAATTGCATTCTCTGAATTGTTTGACTAAAGGCCGTACAGTTCTGTGAATATTACCTCACCACCCTCGCTACTGCGTTCTTGTAGGACACATTGTTCTCAGCTGTGAATAACTCCTAACTGGTAGAAGTCAAAAGATATCGATAAACTAGTTTCTTAACGGTGTCTGCCAACTATAGTCATTGGCAACACTGTAACCAACAGCGCTGAATTAGTCATCGACGGTGTCATGGTGCGATGTCTGCGCCTTTGTCACTGACTACGTGGAAAGAAAAGAAAAAATTTATGGCCGACTCATTTTTGGGTGGTGCTCCTGCAACCATTCTGACTAGATTATCGAGCTGGTCGATTGCCTTACTGTAGGTGCAGGTAACGTGTAATTGCCTTCAGGTGAACAGATGGCTGTAAATTGTGGTAGCTTATTGTGCAATTCACCGTTACGAGACGATCGCAGACTCGTCGGGGTCCTAAATGTGCTATCTGTTAAGTTCTTGACAGAAGATTCCTACAACGTCTGTTCGAAAGGTATCCTGTTCAAATTGATATGCACTCTTTCGCGTGGTTTCTGACGTGCCCGTTACTTTCTTCCAACATGTCAACGTGTAGTGTTAGTCGTAAGTTCACACAACCGCTCTCCATATGGCGGTGTTTCTGCACTTGCGCTCGCCCAGCCTGTACTCGACATTAACACCGACAGTCTGTAGATATGTAGTCATCTAATACTGGATAGGGGAGACGCTATTCATAATCAGTTGGTTGAAAAAACACACGTGTAATGGTGGTTTGATTATCCAGTTGGATGAAGCTACAGACAACAACGGTGATGAGAATCTAATTTCTTCCATGTAGTGCATACACAGCAACAAATTTCGTTAAGATCTTCTTTTAGGCAGAAAGATAACTCTTGGAACGAATGAAACAGATATCTCTGAAATATTTCATCCTTTTATGTAGGAAAACAACATTAATTTGGAAAATTTTGTAGATGTTTCTACGAATAGATGTCGTATTAAGGCTTACTGTTCCCCCAAATTGCAAGCTCTAATCTATAAAGAGCTCACGCTATTTGGACACACTGTTGTAATAAGTGAGAGACACTAGTATGAAAAACCATAAGAACTGTCCTTCATGAGGTTCATCAATCAGTGATTCAAATGGTAACTTTTTTGAAACTCGGTCACTTAATTTGAGATGTTTTCAACAAATGTGCACGTCTCCCCAGTTTATTACAGTAACTCTCCCTGTCTGTCACGTGGGAAGTTCTTGAAATGGATGTATGAGCTCAGGAATAAACCTTACTATTACCTTGTTCTAGAGAAACGTTTGAGTTCCGTGACGTTCGTAGACGCTGATTGCTTTGAAGCTGGCGTATCTTTGTGATTTCTTAAAACACTCAGTTCTTTGAATCTGAGAAAGCAGGTATTATGGTTTAACGTCCTGTCAGCAGCGAGGTCGTTAAAGACTGAACAGAAGCTCGGATCACGGACGTTCGGGGGAAGAAATCGGCCGTGCAGCTTTCAAAGGAACCATCCCCGCGTTTTCCCGTAGCGATTTAGTGAAATCACGGAAAATCTGTATTTGGATCGCCAGACTGGGATCTGAACCGTCTTTGAAGTATCCGTTCAAGTTAAGGAGAGCAACAACATCGAGGCCTTCAGAAAGCAGCTGCTGTTATTGAAAGTAAAAGTAGGGTGATAATGATATATACTAGGTTCTCCATATTCTTCGGACGGTTTTAGCAGACAATGACTTTTATTTAGTCAAACGAATTTTATGAAACATTCTTTCTGTGCAGAACTTACATCAACCTTTACCACCAAGAACAAATGAAACATATTTATATTTCTTCAGAAACCACGTTGACATCGAAGTTCACTCCCTCATCACTGTTTGCATTTTGGACCTTGGTGAAGTAGGAGCATGCACAAGTAGGCAACAAGGCCCCACGAGTTTTAATGCATTATGCAACGTTCTATGTGTGTGAGACAGGTTTTTCAGCATTCTCAGTCATCAACACGAAATGCAGATAGCGAAAGTAAGTGCAGAAATGGATGAAAGTCTCCATTTCGAATCTTGTCTCGAGATCTAAAGAACTGATGACGAAGAAGCAAGCTGATCCTTCCCACTGATTTCACTGCAACATTAAGATATAACATCGTTAAAAGCAGATGAGGATGTGTTATGTCAACAGTCAATAAAGGAATAACTACTCCTATTCATTTGTTTTTATAAACTTAAGTTTATGCGCACTACACTGAGTTGGAAGAAGGATGCGAATCAGGTGTGCTAACCACTGCGCTACCTCGCTCGATCGAGTTGGATTTCGTGTTCGAAAGGAGTCATGGGTTTCTGTGATCAGGCCAAGGGAGTCGTGTCCTCCGAAAGTATTAAAACCACTGCGCTAAAGTGTTTCCGCCATGTCTACATGCATCTCACATCATACCGTAACTCTAATTAAAACTTAACTAAAACTGCAAAAATGCAGCTGAGTATCCCTTACAAAACTTCATACTTAGGAGCCATAAGTGTTGTCATAACATGTTACATTTCATACTATATTCGCTACAGATAAAAATGGATTACAGATTATATAGCATTAAGCAAAAGACGTAATAGACGTACTGACTGGGTTTTGTTATTTTTCGTTTCAGTTAGTGGTACAGCCGTTACAGTTATCTTAACTATGAATAAAGGAAAAACGTTGAGAAATTCCTGTCGTTATGAAGAAATATTATACATAATAAAATAAGTAGATTGTACATTATAACGAACTTGAAAGTATTAGTACAGCCGGGCATTGTACTGCGTGGAGTCAAATATTACAGTGATGCCTATTAGCCAGTTAGGAGCTCACACTAATGTTTTGAGTGTGGATCTTACATGCATTGAATTTCGTATGAAATGTCACATTATGATAAAGATGGTTAGTTCCCTGTTTGCGTCATACGCTTGACTAGTAATAGAGTAAATAACCATTACGATAAGATAGTCAAAAATATTGAAAGAACTTTACATACATGCGCTTAACAGTAGAATGAGCTACGTTATAAAGATTTGAACGACACTTACAAAAGTTGTGAAGAGGTAGTGGTATTTGTAGTCATTCATCTGCAGTTGTAGTATCTGAAAAGTGAAATAACGCAGATGGTAAATAAAATGCAATGGCCAAATTAAAATTAGAGCAACATTATTTTTAGTCGACACTGATATCAATATGCCGATGAGAAATTAAAATCGTAATATATTTGTCTATTTACATCATCTCAAAGCAAGTAGTGTGTATCTTTGCATCAATTTTCTGAGTAATGACTGTGCAGAATAAGTATTTGTTTGAACTACTTGTTTACGTACTACTGCAGTATTTTTGTACTACCTCTGAACTCCTTTAACCTGTGCTCGTGGAAATATAAAGTCCTCAGGTAAAGAGCATATCAACATGAGCAACCGCTACGTTTTGACTTTTTAACGTCTACTGGCAGTATTCCCATTGTTCTAAGGCCTTATTTCGCTATTTAACCGAACTAGCAATTTTACATCACCCATCGTCGAGTGACAAATTCCTTAATATATCTTGCTTCGCTGCCGCTGAATTCTTGTTGAATTTTTGTGCAGTAAGTACAATACTGAGAGTAACTTCCTTATTCTCTTTGCATCTTATTAACCATTAACGGCAGCATGGCTTGTGTATGCCACCTCTAATGTTTTTGTTCTCCTTATCTAATTGAATCGCTTTTAGTTAGTGTAGTCTGGTGGATAATTGCTGCTGGGGACGGTAGTCAATTTATTGCCTTTCGAGGGTGAATTTTCACTTAAGTAGTGCTCTTTGATATTGACGAATTGTACGTTTCATCGTCGCACTCCTATTAATCACCAAATACTTCAGAATACTCACGTTATGTATACTCTGAACGGCATGACACTTGAAAATTGATTCATACTGTTAGAAAAATGGTTCAAATGGCTCTGAGCACTATGGGATTCAACATCTTTGGTCATCAGTCCCCTAGAACTTAGAACTACTTAAACCTAACTAACCTAAGGACAACACACAACACCCAGCCATCACGAAGCGGAGAAAATCCATGACCCGGCCGGGAATCGAACCCGGGGACCCGGGGGGGGGGGGGGGGGGGGGGAGCGAGAACGCTACCGCACGACCACGAGATGCGGGCATTCATACTGTTAATTGACAACACTACATCTTGTCGATTTGTCAGCACTGAGCCATAGTATAAGGTGTGAACACACATTGCATCCAAAGTAATCAAGTGCCGATTGGACTATTTCCTAGTAGAAATTCAGAGTGGTAACTGTGTCATGATGGTTGCAGTTGGACATTATTCTGGCTTGTCACCATAGACGTCTGCAATAGGTGGGGGGAGAGGAGGCAAGAGCACGTTGTTGTCTCCATCCCCTGCCCCCCCTCCCTCCGGAATTTGGAGTACTGAGTTTTTATTTAGTACAGGATTCTCATACATTTCTAAAAGTGATTTCCAGTCATTCAGTTGCGCTTCTCGTTTAGACAGTTGTACCACTAAGGGGCGGATTGCAGTGGGGCAACCCTACCTGTCAATAGGAGTTGATTTTTAACTTAGGTATGTTTGAAAATATTGGATTCTTGCCAACCCCCTCCCCCTCCCCCCCTCCCCACCTCCTAGATATATTTCGGCGTTCGTCCATGCTTGGCGTCATTTAACGGTTGTCCCATTGGCAAAATAATACTTCCATTCGTTTCTTTACCCACTTTCCAGTCAAGACCCTGCAGTAAACTATACGGTTACAACCAACATGTCCATCATCATCATCTTCAATGTCTTCAAGAATTACACCTTTTAGTTTGCTCGCTTCAGAATTGTTCACACCATCTCTTTAAAACCGACGTCTGACATTTATCTTTCCTGTTGGGTTATATGGTACTGCAACTCTGTTACCGTGTTATTAGACATATACTGGACATGGTCCAGTTCAGTCACTGTTATTCAGTTACAGGTGTACCGGGTTCAATATTTAGTCCTATTCAATTACCGGTCTCTCTTTCATGGTCCAGTAATGAATATCCTGCTACAAAGCGGAAGAACGTCCGTCCCTGATGAACCAATTCATCGTAATGGATCAGGTGTTTGGTGTTCCAACATTCGCTACTACTCCGCAGCAAAGGCAACGCCATTATTTTGTAAAGTTTAATGCATGTTTACTTTCGTATGTTGTGTTTTAATGTACTTTGTGTGACTCCACAGCAACGTCTGAATCTGTCCAATTTTAGCTATACATCATCTGACTTGAGAAATTTAAAACTGCACCCTAAATATTTAAACTTTCTTACTTGATCAATTATTTGTCCTTCTACAATAATTTTTGCCTTTTATTGGTTCCAGTCGTTTAAATGGCGCCACTCTGGTTTTATAAGGAATATTTAGTGGCATTTTGGCTCAACATTTGTTCTCAGATTATATTATTTTCTTTAGATTCTTCAATTATAAGCTGATCATCAGCAAACAGCAGCGCTATGAAATTAGAAGCATCACTTGTTACTGTGTCATTCAATACAATCAACCTATTATGATTAATATCGAAAACGTAAACATTGAAAAGGCTGAGGGACAGTTGGTAGCCATATGGAACTAATTGATTAATACCAGCAGATTCTGTCCCATTCTCTACAGTAAATGTCCCCATAATTTCCACGACGAAACTCTGTGTACGAATGTGGCACAAAACGGAAAGGGATTCTGGTCATACATAAAGCACACTAGTGGCAAGACGCAGTCAACATATTCACTTCGCGATAGCAACGGTGAAGTCACTAATGACAGTGCCATAAAAGCAGAGTTATTAAACATGGTTTTCCGAAACTTCTTCACCAAAGAAGACGAAGTAAATTTTCCTAAATTCCAATCAGGAATGATGAGAAACATAGAAGTAGATATCCTCGGTGTAGCAAAGTAGCTTAAATAACTTAATAAAGGAAAGGCCTCCGGTTCCTTTCAGAGTTTGCTGATACAATAACTCCATATTCAGCAATTAAATACAACCGCTCACTCACAGAAAAATCCTCACCTCAAGACTGGAAAATTGTTCAAGTCGCACTAGTACCCAAAAAGGGAAACCAAACAAGGCAGTGCAATTTGCATTCAATATTTCCGTATCTACCTTTATCATAGTGCTCGATAATTGGACTGGAGTTCACATAAATTAATTTCTATGTTATTTCAGTTAGCCATTTTTGCAGACTCTTTCAGTTACGTGGCACTACATTTTGTTTCGTACTTTACTTCGTTGACGGGACTTTTTTAAGAACAAAACAAAATTCATATAAATAGGTCGTGCTGGAATAGAATAAGTTCTTCAATAGAGTAACATATTGTACATTTCTCTACACAACAGGTCAAACTTTTTCGGACGCTATATCCTTGTCCAAATCTAGTGCATTAGTCATAGATTAGAAAAGAGGAAGGATACATCCACCTGTATATGAATTCCCCCAGCTTGTGCAGTGGGAGTTTAGATCCCCAAAGACTTTGTTCTACTTGGGACAGCAGTGTGTTCAACACTACTTCGCGTAACTTGCTTTTCAGGGAGCAAAATCCTGATAACAGGGTGAATGATGCAGAAGAAAATGTAAATCATACTGACATTTACAGCCTTGAGGTATGGACATTGATCTGTACTTCCGGAAACGTATCCACTTCCCGTACCAGGTTAGTGGCAACTATTTTCACAACTGATGTATCCAACCTAATTACAGAGAATATACCTGTTCGGTATAACCACGTTTGGAGGATGCAAGCTGCGGATATATTTTGTGCCCGAGAAGCTCTCTTAGCAGGCTCCCTATGATGGCCATGGCTGACCGTCTCGTTGCTCTGAAAGATCCTGAAAATCATTTTTCTAAATAATGCTTCCAGTTCTCTTCCTGAAGTTTGTGAAGGCTAACTGTACTCTGGCAGAGAACTGTCCCACAACTGTTAATAGACTGCAGATGGTACCAATGAGTTGATCCTTGCTGCCATTGTTACCAAAGTTTGAACATAACCTAGAGGACGGCAACGGTTCATCTCCAGAGCACTTTCGACACATCTTTTCATGTCAAAGGACAGCGCTCGAGCTTCCTAACACTGGAATCCATTACCTCTACTAAACCGTAGATTTACTGGTCTTCGAATAACGTCCAGGGCTGTTGTCACTATGTGCTGAAACTTCAGATGGTATTAGACACGTTATTGATTTTCGAGAGTTGAGTCGTCTGGTGAGCATTTTTTGCACGTGAATTTAAGGGGGAGGGTTTGCAGGTACTGATCGGAGAACAGACACCTCCTTATTGATGATGAGAAGGGAACTAGCTGTAATCCCGTGTATAAAAAATGTCCGGATCTTGAGTAACGGGCATAGGAATTTCACTACATTTCACTTCGATGTCTTTGAGTGATATAATAATAATAACAATAATAATACATTTATTGCAGCCAAATAGCCATACAAGTTCAGAGTAGAATCATAATAATACATGAAAGTATAAACACGCTGTGGTTTGTATAATCACTTTGTCGTTTTTTTCAGAGTTATACATGGCAATGTTTGTTTATTCGGTTACATAGTCTTCAGTCACACATTGCATTTGGTTCATTATACATTATGTTGCTGCAGGTAAGATGGTGGAAATCGTGTCACATCTCAGAGTCCTCCTTCGGTCAGTCAAGGCCCCTGGAATATGTCTTCCCTTTCTTCCTCCAACGTTTGCAAGCCATCGCTTCTTTAAGCATAAATAATGTCTGAGTTTAGTGAAATATTATTTTTACACAAAGAAACTTATGTATTCTCAATAACATTCAACTCGTGACCTACACCCATATATGTGATCAAAAGAATCCGGACATCTGGCTGAAAATGACTTATTACAAGTTCGTGGCGCCCTCCATTGGTAATACTGGAATTCAATATGGTGTTGGTCCGCTCTTAGCCTTGATGACACCTTCCACTCTCGTAGGCATACGTTCAAACAGGTGCTGGAAGGTTTCTTGGAGAATGACAGCCCATTCTTCACGGAGTGCTGCGTTAAGGAGTGGTATCGGTGTCGGTCGGTGAGGCCTGGCACGAAGTCGGCATTCCAAAACATCTCAAAGTTGTTATATAGGATTCAGGTCAGGACTCTGTGGAGGCCAGTTCTTTACAGGGATGTTATTATCGTGCAATCACTCCGCCATAGGCCGTGCATTATGAAGAGGCGCTCGATCGTTTTGAAAGAGCAATCGCCATCACCGAATTGCTCTTCATCAGTGGGAAGCAAGAAGGTACTTAAAACATCAATGTAAGTCTATGCTGTGATAGTGCCACGCCAAAAAACAACAAGGGGTGTAAGCCCACTACATGAAAAACACGACCACTCCTTAACACAACCGCCTCTGAATTTTACTGTTGGCACTACACTCGCTGGCAGAAGACGTTCCCCGGGCATGTCGCATACCCGCAGCTGCCCAGGAATCGCCACATTGTGTACCATGATTCGTCACTCCACACAACGTTTTTCTACTATTCAATCGTCCAATGTTTACGCTCCTTGCACCTAGCGAGACGTCGTTTGGCAATTACCGGCGTGATTTGTGGCTTATGAGCAGCCACTCGACCATGAAATCCAAGTTTTCTCACCTCTCAGCTAACTGCCATAGTACTTGCAGTGGATCCTGATGCAGTTTGGATGGTCTCGATAGATGTCTGCCTATTACACATTACGACTGTCTTCAACTGTCGGCAGTCTCGGTCAGTCAACAGACCAGGTCGGCCTGTAGCTTTTGTGCCGTTCATATCCCTTCACGTTTCCACTTCACCATCACACCGGAAACAGTGGACCTAGGAATGTTTAGGAGTGTAGAAATCTCGCGTACAGACGTATGACACAAGTGACACCCAGTCACCTGACCACGCTCGAAGTCCATGAGTTCCGCAGAGCGCCCCATTCTGCTCTCTCACGATGTCTAATGACTACTGACGTCGCTGATATGGAGTACCTGGCAGTAGGTGGCAGCACAATGCACCTAATATGAAAAATGTATGTTTATCGAGGTGTCCGGATATTTTTGATCACGTAGTATATATAAACTTACTCGTTGCACTTTTGCTGGCTATGCCTATGGTTAGTTTCAGAAGTAAAATTAATAATCAAATGATTTAATGTAATAAGATTGAACCTTAAATTGCTGGTATACCCACGTACCACCACATTAAAATAAAAACATTGAATTGTTAAGGAAGTGTGAATGAGAACAGTGGCCTATTTAAGTTTACATAATAAGGACTAGTTTAATTAATCCTTTTGTAACTACAACTAGATGATAAATCTGACACAAAAATGACAAACACAAATAAGAAAAGGGATGGTATTTCATTGGCAAAGCATACATTGGGTTGAAAGCCAAGCAAATTCTCCCCCAAGTTAATCTCTTTTACAATACTATCTCACTTCGTTCAGATGACTCTACGACGAGGCCATCCTCTATTCAAATGGAATCAACTACAATCAAGTATACCACAAACTATGGTTCACCTGAGAACAGGGAAATGTGAGTATCAATTAACAACGTTACGTCGGTGCAGCAGTATTTTACTCTTTCATCTTGATTCAGGTGGCAGCAGAAAAAGGCGTTCTGTGGGTAAGGAGCAGTGCATTGCTGCAGCTATAATGTTCTGTCGGGCCCACGAAAATTTACAAACTACGCGGTCTGGCGTTCTGAATATGAGTATGTGGGAAACGTACCCATTAAAGCCCTGGAATCTCATCAGGTTTTAGTGTGATGTGCACTTATTCGCCGGTGTGGCCAAAACAATTCGACTCTCCGCCACGACAGTGCGTGGTGGAGTTGTCAGACGTCAGACGGCCGA
The DNA here is from genome assembly GCF_023897955.1 of Schistocerca gregaria. Classification (NCBI taxonomy): domain Eukaryota; kingdom Metazoa; phylum Arthropoda; class Insecta; order Orthoptera; family Acrididae; genus Schistocerca; species Schistocerca gregaria. Next base: position 1,118,457,943 of record NC_064920.1, read on the forward strand.
CTCAAGACGAGTAAGTTCCCCCTCGTGACACACGATGCGGCTGAGAAGATATGCAGTTCCAATGTCGGTACATTCGGAAACTGCCACTGGCTCTTTGTCCACCACAAGATATAGGTCAAAGTCTCAGCCGCAATGACCTGAAGTCCTCCACCAGGGGAGGATCAGAAACCGAAAGGGACAAAAAATCGCAACCACCTTCCAGAAAGATTTTGTATGGGATCCAAATTAGAAGAAAAGAAACTGTCCTCACATTGCAAAAACCAATAGAACTATCCTCTCCTCATTGAAAGTCCCCTCTTGATTGTTCTGTTGGACTGAAAGCCAGAACAGACACCGGCACTGGGGTTCCCACACTGGAGGAGCAAGCTTCCACTTTGCATATCTTGAGAGGTACCATCAGCGACTCCACATCTCTCATGTCTCAAAACGAAGGTATTACACTAGGGAGATATCGTTCTCGTGGTAAGCATGGCCCTGTTTAGGCATTAAAAAAATTTACTTAGTTGGATTCATAGACCCTCATATATGCAGAGATCCAATCTTTCCAGGCCGACTATTTCCAGTTACTGAAATAAGGCTGTTAAGCTTCCCAGAGAGTCGGGCCCATGAAATAAATATGCTTTTTCTGCTCGCTAAAAGAACCTGGTGACTTCGTGGCATCAGGGAAGTTCAAGTCTCGCCTCCACTAAACATGTGCACCAGCTGCTCTGCCGGCCGGTGTGGCTGAGCGGTTCTAGGCCCCTCCGTTTGGAACCGTGCGTCTGCTACTGTCGCAGTTTCGAATCCTGTCTCAGGCCTGGATGTGTGTGATGTCCTTTGATTGGTTAGGTCAGAGTAGTTCTAAGTTCTAGGGGACTGATGACCTCAGATGTTAAGTCCCATAGTGCTCAGAGCCATTTGAACAATTTGAACCAGCTGCTCTGTCCATATCGTCTCAGTTTCCAGTATGAGAAAGCACGGAGTTTTATGACCTTCACACCATTTGCACAAAGGCTCAGTTTACAGCAGCCTCTCTTAAATGGCTTCCTCTACCTTTTTTCGCCAACTGGCCATCATCACAATGGACTGCCGCCAGGCCCAAGTAAAATGTTCTGCGAACCGGCATCCTCGTGTCCGACCCGAAGTGGAAGGAGGGGAGTGGTACTGTCATAAGTCACTCTACAGTTACAGTCCACTGTGTGCTGCTTCCCAGAATCATTCACACAGCATGGTCGTTGCACTCAGAATTTATTGCCCCCAATCCATCTCTCCCCCTGTTCTCCATCGCCTCCACAATGGCCTTTCGGGTACGAGTTACCTACATATTACACAGTTATAAGAATATTCTGGCAACAGTTTCTTCATGTAGAAAGTGATTAAACCACAAATAAGAAATGTCGTACTGGTGAACACCGAGATCATGACACAGAATACGAATATTAGTCTGATAGACAATATTGTTAAAGTGACAGAGTGGCATTAGAGTGGCATTCCACCTCTCATGCTCAGGTTTGACCACAGTTTTGTAATTGACAAGGATTCGCGTGCCAGAATCTTTGAACAGTATGTAGCAAACTCCTTCTCATTACGCTTCCTAAGCAAAATTTGACAGTTTTGTCCATATTGAGGTGGCCTCCTAAACGATGTAAGCACTTTAAACTCGTAACTATGCAGTAAGTTGATGGGCACCCTTCCATATATTTACTACAGATCTTGAGACTACGTTACTGTCTGGTGATATGTCTGAACGCGAGGCAACACTGACGGACAGAGGTCACTTCACATCCAGTCCGCCGGCCGCAGTGGTCTCGCGGTTCTAGGCGCGCAGCCGGGACCGTGGGACTGCTACGGTCACAGGTTCGAATCCTGCCTCGGGCATGGATGTTCGTGATGTCCTTAGGTTAGTTAGGTTTAAGTAGTTCTAAGTTCTAGGTGACTAATGACCACAGCAGTTTAGTCCCATAGTGCTCAAAGCCATTTGAACCATTTGAATATCCAGTCCAGTGCAGATAAACATACTTGGAAAGTAACTGTGAAACACGAGTTAGACAACATATTGGGTGTTTAATAGAAGTTGATTCCCTTATCCTAATAATTTTCTTGGAGAAACTTTCCATCCCAGTCACTTTAAGGGGGGTAGCACGTCAAACGGGCCGACTTGGAGCAGGAGTGGCATCACACGACATTTTAATTTCCAGAGTCTATACTTTTACAAATAAGTTCATAAAACTTTGTCAGCATCACCAGAAGAAGGATTCGGGATTCACGCTCATTGCAGTGGAAGTTCGAAAACATAACAAAATAATTTTCTTTTTTAGGTGAGCAATTTCATTATTTTTTCACTTACTAATGGCTGCATTTGTTGCTATAGTTACACTTTTCTTCATAAGTTAGACAGATTCTTCGATGAATTTTGCTCAGCATACATACCATACTTACAGATGTATGAAACTCTAGAATTTGAAACTTCCTGGCAGATTAAAACTGTGTTCCTGACCGAGATTCGAACTCGGGACCTTCGCCTTTCACGGGCCATTGCTCTACGATCTGAGCTACCGAAGCACGACTCACGACCGCTACTCACAGCTTTACTTCTGCCAGTACCTTGTCTCCTACCTTCCAAACTTTACAGTTCGCAGGAGAGCTTCTGTAAAGTTTGGAAGGTAGGAGACGAGGTACTGGTAGAAGTACAGTTGTGAGTACCGGGCCTGAGTCGTGCTTCGGTAGCTCAGACGATAGAGCACTTGCCGGCGAAAGGCAAAGGTCCCGAGTTCGAGTCTCGGTCGGGCACACAGTTTTAATCTGCCAGGAAGTTTCATATCAGCGCACTCTCCGCTGCAGAGTGAAAATCGCATTCTGGAACTCTGGAATTTGTTTAATTTATGAAAAAACTAATGGGCTGTTATATTTTAAACTTAATTTTTAGGTAAAACACAAATTTTATAGTTAAGTACCTCAATTTTTACCACAGTTTTTTATACATTTGGAAAATTCTAGAGTTTCATACACCTTTAAGTATGGTTTGTATGCTGTGCAAAATTTATCGAAGAATCTCTCTTACTTATAAAGAAAAGTGTACCTATAGCAGCAGGTAAAACACAAATTTTATAGTTAATTACCTCAATTTGTACCAAAATTTTTAATAGATTTGGAAAATTCTAGAGTTTCATATACCTTTAAGTATGGTTTGTATGCTCTGCCAAATTCATCGAAGAATCTCTCTTACTTATAAAGAAAAGTGTACCTATAGCAGCAAATGCTGCCATTAGTAAGCGAGAAACAATGATGAAATTTTACATGTACAAAAAATTACTTCGTTATGTTTTCGACCTTCCACTTTTATGAGTGTGAATTCTGAGTCCTTCCTGGTCATGCTGACAAAGTTTTATGAATTTTTTTGTAAAAGTGTAGACAGTGCCAATAAAAATGTCCTGTGGTGCCTCTCCTGCTCCAAGTCGGCCCGTTTGACGTCCTACCCCCCCCCCCCCCTTAACAGCTGACTACATTTAGGAAAGGATTTCCTGTTCAGTGTATTTTCAGGAGGTGCTGCTAGACAGCTTTTGTTTAAGCTTCCCGGAATAGACTGAAACGTAATTCATTTTTCATGGTTTTATCACCTGGCGATAACGATTTATATTTCGCCTTTTCTTTCATGTCGTACATGCTGGTTGCTGTAACAACACCGCTATGAACGGGAGAAAGTTACACTTTTATGGATCTGATGGTGGTCAGATGTCGGAAACCGACTCTATGAATAATTTTACAGGTAGGACAAGGCGATGATATGAGATTTTTTAAGTTTTCTGCTCATGAAATTTCGAAGTTACACCTCGAATAACACCTTCCTTACCCAACACGTATCATGATAGGAATGCAACTAAATTGTGATTTGCAAACAAACTGAACTGCGTTTAATGGGTGGCTCTGAGTGCGTTAGTTTCTTCCACTTTCATCCTATTTTTACTAGCTGATAGGACAGTAATAATCTTGTCTTTAGTTTCGTGATGACACAAGTATATACGATTTCTAACAGAAAATGAATGTATGGCGCTGACACTATCTACTTTGCTTTTTTAAAAGTAGGGCTTACCTTTCATTAGCAGCTGTACTTATAGCAGCAATCTCACTTTTCCCATCAGGCTGTATTGAGTTCTTTTGAGTGGATACTTGTGAATTACTTTATGTATCAACCTTTAACACAATAACGGGATCACTGTCAACCTCACGGGCTCTGTTAGGCTGCGAGGAACCAGGGAGCAGACACCTTTGAGTGTCCCAACTGATGGACGCGTGTGTCGTGATTACCCACAGAAAGATACAACTGTGCGACGAGATGTTTGACTGTGATCTTTCGATCACCTTGAGAGAAGATTTCCGCAAGTTCCGACGACGCAGGAGTCACAGCCATGTGCCGCCGCTGGCCGGCAGGCGGAAGATCGGACAGATTTTTGCGTCTTCGTTGAGATGATGAAACACGGTTCACTTAACGACTTACCGTGCTTTTATTCACTACCAGGTCTCCGAAGACATTCCCCAAGCGTCTACGAATTTTTACGGTGCTCTGGTTTCTTGTACCACAAAGCAATTACTTACTTCCGTTCGAATTTCAAGGAGTAAAAGAGAACCCTTCAGAATTCGTACTGGGACTAAAGCCAGTGTAAAAAACATCTCACGTTTCTCTTTATAAACAACAAAGGATTCTAGAATCTTTCAAAATGCTTCAAGTAGAGGTCTTTCCAATCACCACACGATTAACTTCACTCAATAAGGTTGCGTGTCGACAGTTGTCTAGAGTTAAAACCTTTGCTTAGTTTTCAGTCGGCATCGCGGCTGTTCAGTATTCAGAGAAACATTTTTTCAGTGACGATAGCTACTGTTTTATTTATAGTATCTATTCTCTGGATAATTCTACTCGTTTTTTGAGAAAAATCTAGTTAGTTACTGCACGTAACATTTAGTTTTTATTTCAAAACGTTTCCGTAAATGACTCCGCGTACTTCATCAGCTTTACAAAATACAGTAGCTAATTTAACAGTGAATTAGAAACAAATTTATACTATAGTCCATCATTAGCATGGGTTATGAAATACGTCTTCCTTGTCGCAGGAAACGGAAAACTGTTCCTGCTGATTTTTCCGGTGTTTAGCGGTGCTGCAAAGCTTGAAAAGTTAGATAACTTGCCAATCTAGTGAGCAGCATTCCATATCTAATGACTTTAATTCTATTTTCAAATTTAAAATAAGCTACATCATTTGTTTACTAATCACATATCCTGCAAAGTCACAAAGTTTTAATATTACATAGATTTACAAAATTCTATGTAACATAACCTACAAAACTGCAGTTTCAGTGACTGAGGTCTGCTGACTATTGGGACACCGCCAATTTCCGCTGATGCTGCTGTTCTGAAGATGAGCTAAGACTAGGCATAAACTTGTTATTTTAAATTAAATAAACATTGTGATCTAGACTGTTTTTCACTAATTTTATATTTCTTACAAGATCGCTGTCGTGCGAAAATGTTACCAAAAATTTAGTATAACATGTTAGTCGTACCATGAAACTTATTTAAGAATTTCGTCATTTTTGTAAAAAAAAAAATCCGTTAGGGAACAAGCCAATTTAAAATCACAGTCTTGAAGGTTGCTGCGATAAACCATTTTACTTGAATTAAAACTTTTTGTAGTAGGTGCCTGTCTCAACAGAGACGAGGTGCATTCATTATATAAACTCGACTCGTAATTACTGCAGCCCATGTAAGACAGTATATGACGAATGGAATGACTTGATCGTAGCTGCTTTATTAACACCCACCATTCTACATGGAAATAATAAGTAGCAATGTTGGCGGAGTACTTAATTAAAGTTTCTACCCGACACATATGTTCCACATGTTAAACATAGCGAGGGTACAGTTGTTTAGATTTCCTTAGACAAGAAGATTCTATTTATGTACATAACGTCAAAGTATTATTCGCAATTATCGATGAGGATACGATCTAGGAGTCAAAATTATTTAAGTGAATGATTTATACGACGTGGTTTGATCTCAGTGCGATGATTCTGGGGCTCCATGGCACAATATCCGGCTAAATAAGCTTTCTGTAAGTTTTAAACTTTTTTCCAAGACAAGCAATTACAGGTGCTGCCTGTACATTTGGATCAAATCCTTTAGTCAGCAGAAACTAAAGTTACAGCATAGTTTTACAATAGATATTAAGAGGAAAATGAGTGAATGAATGACAGAGTATTCGCCTGGCTTAAGAAATGTGACAATTTTATTCCAGCATTAAACGAAGGACATTGGACATGTAAGATATCTACACTCCTGGAAATGGAAAGAGAACACATTGACACCGGTGTGTCAGACCCACCATACTTGCTCCGGATACTGCGAGAGGGCTGTACAAGCAATGATCGCACGCACGGCACAGCGGACACACCAGGAACCGCGGTGTTGGCCATCGAATGGCGCTAGCTGCGCAGCATTTGTGCACCGCCGCCGTCAGTGTCAGCCAGTTTGCCGTGGCATACGGAGCTCCATCGCAGTCTTTAACACTGGTAGCATGCCGCGACAGCGTGGACGTGAACCGTATGTGCAGTTGACGGACTTTGAGCGAGGGCGTATAGTCGGCATGCGGGAGGCCGGGTGGACGTACCGCTGAATTGCTCAACACATGGGGCGAGAGGTCTCCACAGTACATCGATGTTGTCGCCAGTGGTCGGCGGAAGGTGCACGTGCACGTCGACCTGGGACCGGACCGCAGCGACGCACGGATGCACGCCAAGACCGTAGGATCCTACACAGTGCCATAGGGGACCGCACCGCCACTTCCCAGCAAATTAGGGACACTGTTGCTCCTGGGGTATCGGCGAGGACCATTCGCAACCGTCTCCATGAAGCTGGGCTACGGTCCCGCACATCGTTAGGCCGTCTTCCGCTCACGCCCCAACATCGTGCAGCCCGCCTCCAGTGGTGTCGCGACAGGCGTGAATGGAGGAACGAATGGAGACGTGTCGTCTTCAGCGATGAGAGTCGCTTCTGCCTTGGTGCCAACGATGGTCGTATGCGTGTTTGGCGCCGTGCAGGTGAGCGCTACAATCAGGGCTGCATACGACCGAGGCACACAAGCCAACACCCGGCGTCATGGTGTGGGGAGCGATCTCCTATACTGGCCGTACACCTCTGGTGATCGTCGAGGGGACACTGAATAGTGCACCGTACATCCAAACCGTCATCGAACCCATCGTTCTACCATTCCTAGACCGGCAAGGGAACTTGCTGTTCCAACAGGACAATGCACGTCCGCATGTATCCCGTGCCACCCAACGTGCTCTAGAAGGTGTAAGTCAACTACCCTGGCCAGCAAGATCTCCGGATCTGTCCCCCATTGAGCATGTTTGGGACTGGATGAAGCGTCGTCTCACGCGGTCTGCACGTCCAGCACGAACGCTGGTCCAACTGAGGCGCCAGGTGGAAATGGCATGGCAAGCCGTTCCACAGGACTACATCCAGCATCTCTACGATCGTCTCCGTGGGAGAATAGCAGCCTGCATTGCTGCGAAAGGTGGATATACACTGTACTAGTGCCGACATTGTGCATGCTCTGTTGCCTGTGTCTATGTGCCTGTGGTTCTGCAGTGTGATCATGTGATGTATCTGACCCCAGGAATGTGTCAATGAAGTTTCCCCTTCCTGGGACAATGAATTCCCGGTGTTCTTATTTCAATTTCCAGGAGTGTAGTTTGGACGGGAAGAGAATATAAACTTTCGGAATGTGGTGCTACAGGTAAATGCTGAAGATTAGATGGGAAGGTCACATAACTGATGAGGAAGTATTGAATAGAATTGCGGAGAAGAGGACTTTGTGGCACAACTTGACAAGAAGAAGGGACCGGTAGGTAGGACACGTTCTGAGGCATCAGGGGATCACAAGTTTAGCATTGGTGGGCAGCGTGGATGGTAAAAATCGTATATAAAGGGGGTCATCTCTGTGTAAAGGAGATAATCCTTTTGAGGACGTACTACACAACTACGACTAAGGTCCTTTAGAATCACGTTCTGTAGATGACACCATTATAGCATTTTTAATTCGGAAAAAAGTCACATGTTTTGACAACAGATTACACAAAGAATTATTGAAACTAAACTCTTGTCCCATTTGACGCGAATATAAACACGGTATAAAAATTACGGCTGTTTGCCAGATAAGACTTGGGATGCCTAACAACAACAGCTTACATAACCATGTTCAGGGGGGTTCGGAGTCAGTACCGAGCATTTACAGCAGTTTGGTGAATGACTCGTGGGTACAGAAGCACCATTCAGGGATTATGCACAGGATGTTTATGATGCATTACATGATATCACAGGAACTTCTTTCTATCTCTTTCTCCTTCATTCATTTCCTGTTGTTTACTACGTCCTCCACCAATAATTCGTTCTAAAGATCATGGGAGTATATTTTACTGTTCAGTTTCTATTACTAATTTAAACGACCCTTTTTCCCGGAGTTCGTAGTTCAGTCTTGTCTATATTGCAGACATTCACATGCACAGAGCAGGGAAGGGAACTGGTTGAGGACTAGGTATAGCACGGACATTCTGGCACAGACCTTCCTGTGGATCTCGTCTATGTGGGGTTCCCACGTAAGACGAGAGTCCACGATTACGGCAAGGTACTTGGCGGTTCTGCGCCAGGATGGTTGGGTTCTATTTAGGTGAAGGTGGGGGGGGGGGGGGGGTCGTTGAGGAGGTCAGCGCCTTCCGTGTCTCCGGCTGATCAACGCAGTCTGTGCCTTTTCAGAGTTGATAGTAACGCGCCAGCGTCCGGCCCAAATTTTTGTGTCATGTAAAACCCTTTGTAGACTACGAAGTTGGCAAGAGGCTAATCGGCCTGTACTGCTGCAAGGATAGAGGGTCTTTCCCTGGTTTGTGTATCGCAAATCTGTCAGCGGACGCCGCTGCCTTCAGATCGGAGCGTTCCTGACGTATTTTGTCAATTGCTCAGTGCAGCGTGAAATCCAGAAATCGAGAAAATACGTCAGGAGCGCTCCGATCTGAAGGCAGCGGCATCCGCAGACAGATTGGATAGCCACCGGGTCTCGACGTCTGGCCGCGCCGCGGCCCCTCACCGCGACCACCGACGCGGACCCCCTTCCGGAGGAACGTGATTGGCCGGCCTACGGAAGCTGACGACAGCCAAGGAGCTACATAGATATGCAGAACACAGCATCCCGACACTTCGCCATAAGATGATGGGTACGAAACTCATCGAAGCGTTGCGACAAGACGACGTCACCACTTGGCCGGTAGCCCGAGAAAAATTCATCAATTTGTCTAATTTAGAGTGTCTTCAATTACTGTGAAATAATCATATATGGAGCTAAGATTCAAGAATCAACTAACTAAAGCACTTCGTTTTCATGAAGAAATACCTAACTAATTTTAATATAGCTATGGCTTTCGGCGCTGAAACTAAATGAATTTCAACACACTGTTTGCCGCTTAAGAACCAGAGACATGTACTTGGAAGTGGCAAGAGGAACGACACACCATTTATAAATTCGTGCTGCTTTGTAATTATTAAGAGACCTGTTTGCTGAAAACAAATTTCTTCTTCATTGCTCTCTGTGGTTTAAGGTAGTCGAAATTAACTACAGAAATATGTTGGAAACATTATCGTAAAACTCCGATTATATGACAGTTCACTTAAAATATCTCAGTGTTGCTCAGATGATGCAGTGACATCAAAAAATTGTTAAAACAAAAGTCATATTCAATGTAAATTCCAACCACATTAACTGAGTGCCTTAGTAAAAACATACCGCCTTCTAACAGGGCGACCACTATAGAAGTTAGTTTCTGGAGACAAAACAAACGTGTTTGCAGAAAGCTAAACCCTAGTTAAAGACATATGCTGTGAAGAGTGAACACAGTGACTTGCAAATGCAATTCAAAAAGAACGTTACTGGTAAGGACTTGTTTCATCCAGTGATTTTCATCGACTGATGCCGTTCCATCCACAAACTTAAGATTTATTTGGACAAATGGACATAACTACTGAAGAGAATTAGTTGCTTTTGTTGTAGAGGTTAAACAGGACATTTAGTTTCCTGGACAGTCGCACAAGTGCAGTCTGGTTTCTCTATCTATTAATGTTGTTATATGAATACGTATTTAATCACATTCTACCGATGATTATTATTTACCACCGCTTCGTTATAGGTTTATGAAGCCTGGTGACCTCTCTGGGTTATTAGGATACTAAAAAAAGTCCAGCGTGCTATCTTTTTCTGCTGTTTCTACAACGCACAACATACCATTTGCAAAAATAAGCCGCATGTAAATTATTATAATCGGTACGACACGCACTCAGCAGATGCCTAAGTCAGCAGTACGGCTTGGCTGGTCGCTTATAACGCTACGCAAGCTGTGGACATGTTATACTCTAATATTACGCTGCAGACTTCTTACGAGACAACATTCTCTTTAACAACGTGAACGTAAATATGACCTGGATATTATCGATGACACGCACTGAAATTAGCAGAGATTGCTACTAATGATGGCATTGACAAATTCCGTTTAAAGTGCGTCATTGTACCGTCTTTAGTGGTGAAAGGTTCAGCAGCTGGAGTTGCCTTCAACGCTGTCCGGGGAACACCTGACTGTTTCACAATCTTTGAGGTGGCGTCTTCCTTGTTCCTAGCAAAAGGGAAACTACCATAGAGCTGTACCTTCAACATGGGACATGGAAGACCCACAAAAACAGTGTTGACAATGGGCTAAACTTATCTGAAGAAGCAAGGGGTCAGTAATGATGAATTTTGCTAATGTTAGGCAAGGCAGACTCTGAACACTTGTTGGTCTGTAGTAACCTGAGCGAACCCTGCGACATTCAAGACTTGTTTGCAGCGAACGACTGGGCGACTCTGGTTCCTGAATACTGGACTCATAAAGTGCCAAAATCTCCATAATTACTATTAGAGTTTCGTTTCTGTTCTATCATGTTTTACGGTTCTTTGGAGTCGGATAAATAGAACGCTATTAATTTTTGTTGCGTCGCGATCTGATTCGGAGAAGAAACAACCCAAAATCGTAGAGGGATCTTTATGTTCTTTTACAGTGATCGCTCATGGTTTCTCTTGCAAGTATGATGTTTTTCCATTATGGTTAACTTTTGGAACCTCCAGTAGAAACCCGTGAAGCGACGTATTTGAGGGAGATACTGGAGTTACGAGCAGCTAGTGCTGGGTTTCTCTAGGTGAGTGATAAGAGATAAGCAGAAGGTACTCACGCCTCTGAGGAAGTGGTGCATGTGCTCGGGCTTGGTGTCGACGACCAGGTTGTGGATCTCCTTGCTCTTGATCTCCTTGAGCACGGAGCGGTAGTTGTCCGGGTCGGCCTGCCGCAGGTGGATCTCGACGTCGCGGTTGGTGGGCGCTCGCACCAGCTCCCGCAGCTTGATCAGGCCTGTCCGCACACCAAGGGCCGGCTGTCATCTCACCCCTACCACCGTGGCAACACTTAATGGGGGGGGGGGGGGATCAGCTGGCTATAGCGGTAGCAGGGTTGGGGACTGGGGTGTGTCGCTAGAGTCTGCGAAAAAGAACAGCTAACACGAGTAACGAGTTGGTACAGGAGAACACATTTGGAAGATGGAAATGTCTACGTCGTTTCGAAGTCATATGTCTCATCCAGTTTAGAGGCTTAGGTGGTGCTGGGATATTGTAGTTTGGTTCGTGGTCCTGAAATCTGCTCTTATATAAGGTATCTGTATGATACGAAAAGTGCCAATTGATCCTGAATAAAGACAAATGCGAAGTTATTCACACGAATACTAAAAGAAATCATCTAAATTACGATTACGCGATAAGTCACACAAATCTGAGGGCTGTAAATTCAACTAAATACTCAGGGATTACAGTTACAAATAGCCTAAATTGGAACGGTCACATAGATAATATTGTGAATAGAGCAAACCAAAGACTGCGATTTACTGGCAGAACACTTAGAAGGTGCGACAAGTCTACCAAAGAGACTGCTTACAGTACGCTTGTCCGCCCTATTCTGGAGTAATGCTGTGCGGTGTGGGATCCGCATCAGGTGGGACTGACGGATGACATCGACAAGGTACAAAAAGGGCAGCTCGTTTTGTATTATCGCGAAATGTAGGAGATAGTGTCACAGACATGATACGTTAATTGGAGCGCCAATCATTAAAAGAAAGGCGTTTATCATTGCGACGGGATCTTCTCATGAAATTTCTGTCACATGTTTTCTCCTCCAATTGCGAAAACATTCTGTTGGTACCCACCTACATAGGGAGAAACGATCATCACGATAAAATAAGAGAAAGCAGTTCTCGCTCTGAAAAAATTAAGTGCTCGTTTTTCCCGCATGCTGTTCGAGAGTGGAACGGTAGAGAGACAGCGTGAAGGTTGTTCATTGAATCCTCTGCCAGGCACTTTATTGTGAATAGCAGAGTAATCACGTAGATGTAGATGTCGTTAGAGTGGCATGCTTAGTAACCTGTAAAATTGCCGGACAGCTCCATTTATTCATTAACCATTTAATTTTTTTTGAGGGTAAACATGAATTTGTGGTTATTTTCCTTAATCACTTAATTTGAAGTAACAATATGAAAAAACTGCTTCCTTCCATTTTCATTTCTAATGCAGGGAGGGGTGGGCTGGAAAGGATTACGCATAAGCACCTCCAGGGATTCAAAGACGACTACGCAAAAACTACAAGACACACAGAAGACAGACACACATCAGTGGACAGAGCAGCTCTCCCAGTTTGGAGCTCACATGACAGGAGTTCAGTATGGGCACCGTATGTGACGAGACATGTGCCAAATCTTCCATGCAATTAAATTACACCAATTGTCTGGGAAGACGCGACAGCAACCTGTTTTGCATACCAGTTTATTGGGTCGCCTGGCTGCAGGCGTAAACTTGTTCGATGTAAAAACACGGAGCGGAGCACGAAAACAGTACGACCTACGCATATAAGCAGTAATTATAAGAATTCTCCAAAGCCTTATCAGGCTTCCTTTTACTACTGGGACATACATACTTATCAGTAACACACAGAAAATTACCACTGGCTGTCTGGTAGCCTATCGTGGGACATCTGCAGGGGCTGGACAAAAATATGGAAACACCAAAAACACGAAGTATTACCATTGCTGATACGGTGTAGGAAACCCATTGGCATTCAAAATAGCTTTAAGTCGCTTTAGAATTGATAGACGGAGGTCCTCTAACGCTTTCAAAGGAATCAAGTTCAGATAACAACGGCGGCGGTGAATAGTGATCCCACATTCTTTACTCCAGAGCAGACCGCAAGGGTTCAATAACATTGAGATCTGGTGTTGCGGTAGCCAGAGAAGATGATATAATTCATCCTCGTGCTCACAAGAACAGTCTTGGACGATGCGAGCTGTGTGAATACGTGCTCTGTCTTCTTGGAACACAGCACCACCATGGGGGAACAGTCACTGTACAATGGACTCGAGCTGATCAGTCAAAATGGTCGTAAAACTCTTGGCACTAATTTGAAAGAGCAGAATAACCGTGGGGCTAGTGGAGTACAAGAATACAGCTGCCCAGATCATCACCGAATCATCATCGTGTTTCAATCGTGGGACGTAAACCCAGCCATTAGTTGGATCATCTGATCAAATTTCTTTCTTCCACTGTTCCGTAGCACAGGTTTTATGGCTTTGGCGCCACGATTTCATGTTACAGGTATTTGCTTCAATGATGCGTGGGTTTGGAATTCCATCTCGCCCTCCAGTCCATTGTGTATGAAGAGTTCTATGTTTTTTTTTTTTGTGCTGACAGGTTTCGCGAGTGGAACATCCATTTTTCGTCATAATCGTCTCCAGTGGGCGTCTGTCACGATCCCTACACCTTCACTTTCGTCCGCGTTGTGACTTGCGAATGATGCTTTTGCGCTTTCCCTGCATGCGCTATAAACATTCGATACGGTGCCATTTGAGGCACCAAACATTTCGGTCCCGTTGGTTACGGAAGCACTCACAACACGAGCACCAACCATTTGCCGAGGCTCGAATCCACTTAGCTCGGACGTAATGCATTCACTATACAGAGCACTGTTCCGACCGCGACTGACTCTTGCAATGTATTTAGCGAACAGCACAGGAGCCGTCCGCAGTCGAATGTAACAGAGACACCTACACACTGGGCTAACATATGCATTTACGTTCAGGCAAGCCATTCTTCCGGTGTTTCCATATTTTTGTACAATCGCTAACGACCCAGTGAGTGAAAGAGCTGTTAGTCCTTCAGTGCAACTTTACCTATCTGCTACATCCAAATCAAGTCGTGCTGCGTACCTTGTATTATTTATTGTGGAAGTTTGTGACGGAGAATAGGTTAGCTATGATCATTTGGTAGTGCCGACTTTTCTTTTCTTTTTTAATAATGAAAACGAAGTGAGCCGGATAAAAGGTTCTAACTGATGACACACTGACTAAGCTTTCAGCTTGTCTCTCAATCTGTGGGTTCCTCTGTTGAATATGGGAGTGATTCAGATTTCGCAAATTAGTCAGGTGGAAAGAACCGATCGCTGACAGGCGATGACACATGTAGACATCGTTTAAACTTCACGTTGTTTGTAACAGAGACTAAATGGAAAATTGAGGCAAACTGAAATATGTGATGAAACTAATCCAGTGTTGTGTCTGGAAATGAGCAACCTAAGAGCGTGTTAAGAAATGTTAAATCATGCAAAAGTTTTCATATAACCACATGTCGGCATTTCACCGTTATGGATTTAATTACTGTTGCACTAAAGATCGTAGTTACAGGATGACAGTTATTGAACTATACAAATGAAAAATAAGTTAGTTACAAATACGGCGTGCACACGCTATATTCTACACGTAAACGTCTCTACAGATATTCGGATGTAGGTCATGACATGTTCGATATGCCTGACATCATTGGCGATGATGTGGTGCAGATAAATAGCGAAATTCTGCATGACCCCTAAAGTATCGTAACATCTATTCTGTCGACGAGCTCCTGAATGGCTGTTTTCACTTCAGCAATGGTTTTGAAGGAGTCGAATTCCGTCTTGCATGGACCACATATTGTCGAAATGACGGTCATTTTGGATACTGGGAATGAAATCGTCTTCCAAAACCTTCACGTACCGTTCGGCAGCCACCGTGCCATCACGTAATATTGCACCGATTATTCCGTGACTCATAAGTTGAGTCAAAATCCTGGGAAAACATAGACTTGCGCTTTCCATCTTAAAAACCGGCAGGCAGCTAGAGCCCTCAAAATCATCTGGGAAGAAACATCACTAGAACACCCTACGTATCCCAAATACCTGGAGGTCACCCTTGACCTTGTATTAACATATAAGAAGCACTGCTTAAATACCAAGCAAAAGTCGCAAGCCAGGAACAATGTCATCATAAAGCTAACAGGCACAACGTGGGGAGCACACGCCAACGCTGTGAGAACCTCTTCCCTTGCATATTGTTTCTCTGTCGGAGAATACGCAAGTCCAGTGTGGTTCAATTTTTGCCGTGCCAACACAGTAGATGTTGCTCTTAATGATACTTGTCGTATCATCTCCGGGTGCCTGAAGCCTACTCCTCTGGATAAAATGTACAACCTCGCGGTAATTGCAGCCCCCGACATCCGAAGAGAGGTAGCAGCAAAAAGTGAGAAGAAAAAATCAGAAACTTCTGAAGTCACCCCCTATATGGCTATCAACCAGCAAACCCACGATGAAAATCCAGAAAGAGCTTCCTCAGATCTATCGAGGTTTTAGTTGGGGCACCACACCAATGCTGAATAGAACTATGGCGTTCAAGGCTTACCAGTACTTTGGGATGGATTACACCAAGCGAAAGACTACCAACCGGCTAAACAGAGAATTGGAGATACCTCAACAGACTAAGCTCGGGTGTCACGAAACGTAAGAGCAATCTGACCAAATGGGGTTTCCTAGAGGAGCCGCTACTCTGTGAGTGTGGAGCAACGCAGACCACTTTCCACCTGCTCCAGTGTACCCATGTCCAGCAACATGCACAACAGAAGGCCTGCTACATGCAACGCCAAAATGCAATAGAGGTCGCTAACTTCTGGGCGGCAAAAGTGTGAATAATTGTCTTGTAAATATATATACACACGACATGTAAATATCGTAAATTATTTTATACGTCGTAAATGCCTCTGACACTAATAAATAAATAAATTCCTTGACTGGACACTGCACACCACACAGCCACCCGTTGAGGGTGAAGGGACTTCTCGGTCACGAAATACGCATTCTCAGTCCCCCAAATGCGCTATATTTGCTTATTGACGAACAAATTCAAATGGAAGTGAGCTTCATCACTAAACCAAACTATACAGCACATATTAATGGCCCACTGCCAACCGTGCAGTTTGAACATCTTAAGGAAAACCGTTCAGACGTTATGACGATTTTATTTAATATATTTCAATATTTGTCACCCTGTATTTATTAAATTAGCTCAAGGTAAGTCAAAGACAAGGGAACCCTAAAATCCTGTCGGTGGCTAGTTACATGAGAAGCGAAATGTATGTAAAGCATACTAAACAAACATTGATTGTTAAATAAGGTGTTCTAAAATTACCACAATGTCTTTGGTTTGGTCAAGACAATAAACTATTGTGCGATAACATGGAACCCAAAGATAACCGAGACTTTTTCTCGTGTACAGAGGGCTTTCTTGAACTTTTATTAAAGATCACATGTCTTAATATTTTCTCGTATACGGAGGGCTTGCTTGAACTTTTATTCTAACATTTACTAGATCATATACTTATAAATACGGCAATGGTGGCAAAGCAGCACTGCTATACACGCACTATTCTCACACAAAAATGTTCGCTTGCCGGTCAAACTTCCGTGTGCTTGCCGCCGCCTGGCTGGCTGTAATGTTATGGCCGTAGGGTAGGGTGACCAAATGTCCAGGAAAACCGGAACTGTCCCGGTTTTCATGCCTGTGTTCCGGTGTCCCGAAAATTTGTTTCGGGACGCTCAAAAGTCCCGGAATTCAGTTTTTAATTACATTTCGTGAAACTTTCTCAAATTTTTGGGATTTTGCTGTATTAAAGAAAATACAACACAAGAAATTAATATATTTTAGCTTATTGGTCTAAAACCTCCATTGTCCCACACTAGTAATCACAGTATCAATATTAATACACTCAGGCAATAATTTACTTTGGGCAGTACTTTGACCAACATGTAGTAAGTTGTATTATGGTAACAGAGCTATGAAACCGTCCGATTGTCGCGCCACTTACACACTCATTCTCAGTACAGTGTAGTAGTTGATGTTTTGTCAGACAAACTGCAATAGTTTTTTCTCATATTAGTGGTATTATTGCTGCAGTACTGTGAAACGCAATGCCGAAACGTGCCTGCAAGTTCAGTGATTGTTATTCCAAGGAATGGAATTTCATTAAGAAACGTCGTTTTGATTATGAAGCAGAGTGCCCCATATGTAACTATCTTATTAGTATAAGTCATGGTGGACGTTCCGACATAGTTGATCACATCAGGTGAAAGAAACACGTTAACAGATACAGTGCACCGAGCTGCAGTAAAACACTACCAAATTATTTTGTGAAACATCAGTCAAGTGAAGAGACGAAAGTTCGAGCAGCCGAGCTTACACTAGCCTACCACACGGTAAAACATCACCAAACTTATAGATCTAGTGATTGTACTAATAAGCTTAACAGCATTATGTTTGATGATTCTTCCATTGCAAAAAAGTTTAGTTCAGCAAGAACTAAAGTGTCAACCTTAGTGAAAGGAGTTATTGTTCCCCAGAGTGTAAAGGAAAGCCTTGAATACATCAAAAAGTCTTCTTGCTACGAGATATCCACTGATGCCAGCAATCATAAGGCCACTAAAATATTTCCATTTGTTGTTAAGCTTTTCGATATTAATCAGGGAATTCAGACCAAACTTTTGAAGGTGAGTTCCATACCTGATGAAACATCTGACGAAATTTCAATATTTTGTATGAATGCTATCGAAATGTTTGATCTTGAGAAAAATAAATGTGTGGCATTTTGTGGAGACAACACCAAGACAAACTTCGGTGGTTTAAAAAGACAAGGCAAATGAAACGTATTTACCAAATTAAAGGCAACATTGCTTGAAAACTTTAAAGGCATAGGGTGCCCTGCACATGTTTTACACAATAGCGTGCAGACATCTGCTGACAGTTTAAGCTGTGATGAAACTATCGTCATGAAGGTATACTCACACTTTTACATATATACTGTTATAACAGAGAGGCTTAAGGAGTTCTGTGGTTATGTGGGAACGGAATATATGAATGTAATGGGTCACTCGAAAATTCGCTGGTTATCACTGTTTCCAGCAGTTGAAAGAGTAATCCGCCTGTTTGAACCGTTGAAAGATTTTTTCCTAAATGAAGACAAAGCCCCCAGTATTGGTTCAGATTTTCAGTAACCCTTTAAGTGAAGCCTACTTATGGTTCATTCATAGTCAGCTTAGCACTCTGCAGAATGGGATAAAGGAAATTGAGGGAAGCACGAAAAGTGTAATAGAGGTAAATGATGTTTTGAAAAATACCCTGGAAACTGTTACTAAGAGTAGAGAACAGCAGTTCATTTCTTTTAATGTTAAATCTGTCCTTAAAAGAGCAGAAGTATCAGAAGCAGCGGAAAGGAGTTTTAGAGAAGACGTTAACAAGTTTTATGACACTTGTGTAGAATATCTGAGCAAGCGGAGCGCCTCATATTTATCCTCATCGCCGGTGTTTTATTGGATGTTACTGAAGAGAGTGCCAAAATGGGAAAGTGTTGAAGAGACAGTTTTTTATTTGAAGAGTACAGAAATTGAAATCGATGATTCCATTCTCTATGATCAGTTAGGCATGCTGACAAATTTTGTTGAAGAAAGTCTTCACAAGTGGAATGATGAAGAAAGAAAACACCTTTGGAATGTCATGAGAAGTGGGTGAGTTTTATGAAAAACTGTGACTGTCTTCAGCATTACTCTGAGTTGGTAATAACTGCAAGGTATTTATTTGCAATCCCAGCCCATAATGCCAATGTGGAAAGAATATTTTCGTTCATGAATATCCAGTAGACTGATGAAAGAAACAGAATGGAGGTGGACTCTCTTGAAGCAATCCTGCAGACCCTGTACAACTAGAAAATGGATTGTGTAGAGTTTTATCATTGTTTCTCAAAGAAGAAAGACATGATCATGAAGACTGGAGCCAGTGAAAAATACCCTTTTCTCCAAGGACAGTCAATTCCATCTACAAGTGCTCAGTAATATTAAAGCTCTTGTTAATATTAATTGATAAAAAGTATAATGGCTGTAAAATTTTGTAAAATCGTAATACATTTCTTTATTACTGTATAGGTTTATTAAATGTCATTAACTATACAGATAATCTAGATTACATCAATCTTTTGTATCCTGTTATTAGTTATAATAATCGGGTTAACAAAATGTATCAACAAAACATTAATATTTAAAATTAAGGAACCTGGGTACATGTGGAATGTGTCATTTGGCACCCCTATGAATGTGTCCCGGTTTTCTCCAAAAATAATTTGGTCACCCTACCGTAGGGCCACAATACTGCCCTGTTCTTACATTATAGGTTTGTTTTTACGAGCTGTGTGCAACAATGTTGATACGTCAATTATTTTATGACTCGAATGACCATACCTGCATGTTCAATAAGACCACAGACGACAATACACGTCGTCAGGAACAACAAACATACGCATTTACTCGAAGATACGTCACATAAATATATATGCGTATACGTCTCCCTTATGAAATTCAAAGCCGGAGTTGGAGCACCGCTATTCTGGAAAGATTTATGCTGTACATATATTGAGCGTTTGCAGTTGTAAATTCAATAATAAATAAACGTAACTTAAACCTCAGTTTAAAAAAAAGTAACCGTAGGCACAGCTGTAGTAGCTGCCAACTAGTAAGCAAGCACATTAAGGTTTACCATTCGGCGAACGGTTGGATCCTTAGAAACGGAGCGCAGTCTGAGTTTGGGTGGGAAATGAAATCAGAATTCAATTTTGAAAGGAACTGTTCTGGCATTGCCGGATGCCCAACGGATATTTGAATCGCACTTCTCCCAAATACAAAATATGCAGTGTACTATTTCTGTGTCACCTCAATCGGCTTAAACTGCACTATGATGAAAGCAGTTATCAAAGAATGTTCTGGCAAGGTAGTTCCAGTCGCCACATTCTCAATATTATGGACTCCTATAATCTTTCTCGCTCTGTGTTTGACATTATTCGAGAAAACTATTTGGTAACGATGATACTTGTTGAACTTATCTTCACAACCGTGAACACATAATAAGTATCATTTTCTTCATATCGGAAACAGCCGGGATCAAACTATTATAATGTTTTAAATCGTACGTGAAATACAGAAGCTTCTCTTTAATTGCGAAGTAGCTTTAAATAATGGAGACTATATTGCTGGTAACTTTTGTATGCTACGGAAACGCCATAGAAAGTCTATCGTAACAACAAGAAATTCTAATAACTCTCCCATCAACTCAGTAAAATGCTATTGGAATCTAGAAAGGAGATAGTCTGATGAATGTCTGTGAATGCCAAAACAACTCTACGAGTACATTTTCCTGGTGGTTCAGGCAGTCAGTCTCGAATTAATTTACATAGTAGTGACGTACTACATAATTTACAGCATGCTAATGCGCCACAAGACAGGGTATATACCGTAATACCGGCCTTTGATTCCGCAAATGCTTATTGGATGCTAATTAGTGTCAACTGGCGGCTGTGATAATACAGCTTGATCGATGGGATAATGTGATCGTATTAGCTAAATCGGTGACTCGTGTACCCTGTGCATTCATCTAACGTATGATACATTCGTAGTACTTAATTTTTATTTTAGAGAATATTTTCTGCCGAATTTACCGCGTTAATTATTACCACGAGATGTGCAACAAGTATTCCTCACAGCAAAAGCATCGAGTCTGCTGCGAAACCGTACCATAATCCGAAATGTTTGCGAAGCAATGATAAAACTGTGGATGAAATATTAGCACGTTAATCTTCAAAGTGAGAGTGTTGCCGGTGCAGGTGAATGGTACGTCATCTCAATCGTACCTCAAAGTAGACAGCTCTGTCAGTTATTTCTTCCTGAAGTGAAGATGATTAGAAGTACAAGGATAAGAAAAAGCGTGAGCACGTAAAATTGTGATATACTTTTATTCTGACGTATTTGCCTTATTGCATTAGTTTTCGGAATGAAAACTACAATATTAGCCTGGAATGGACGTGGATACGTTGGGCTCAACTCTTTGCGGCAGGATGATGCTTTTCTAAGAAATGATTTTCGTCCTTAGTTGTACGTTGATGTATATTTGTACATACTCCAGAACCTTATTTTAATTGCTGTCGTAGTGATGAGAGCTATGAATCATTATCTTGCATGTAACTCTCCTGTCGACCGGCAAAAGTCCTACATATTTGTTGGCCATTAGAGTTTCGTTCTTGTATAACTTCAAGACCCATTGTTGTTAACAGTGCACTGAGCTACGTTTACGTTCCCTCTGTTTTACAGAGATATATTACAAAGGGGAATGCCATGAGGACTTCCTTGCAAGTGTTATGACACCAATAGAAAAAAAGAGAATCACTAAAATATGTGAAGAGCATAGGACCATCAGTCTAATTTCTCATGCAGCTGAAGTGTTGATGAAAGTGTTGAATAGAAGGCTATATGTCAAGCTGGATAGAGGGATTGCAGACGAGGAGGTCGGATTTAGTAGAGGAAAAGGAACAAGGGATGCTACTGACCTGTTAAGAACTGCAGGGGAAAGATATATGGAAAAAGGTAGAGAAATCTTTGCTGGTTTTATAGGTTTAGAAAAGGCTTTTGACAGAGTTGAGTGGAACAAGCTGATGGATAATTTGAAGAGAAAAGGAGTGGATGGGAAAGAGGGACGACTGATACAAAATCGATATTTACACTAGAAAGTAGGGACAAGGATTGTAAATGAAATGTCAGAAGGGAGCAGCATTGGACGAGGTGTTAAACAAGGTTGTTGCCTTTCTACACTCTTGTTTAGCGCATACCTTGAAGAGTTCATTGCGAAAGGTTTAGTTTGGAAAAGAGGAATATGTACTGGTGGAAAGAGAATAGAGTGTATAAGATTTGCTGATGACATGGTATTAGTGGCAGAAAGTGAGCGGACAGTGAACAACATGCTGAAAGACCTGAATGAAGCTTGTGTGGAATATGGGATGCAAATAAACACATCAAAAACAAAGAGTAAGGTCATCGGTACAAGACGCAGACTGTTCAGTATTAAAATAGGACAATCTACCATTAGCCCAGCAAGTGCATTTAAATATCTTGGAAGCACAATCACTGAAGAACTGAGATCGCACCATGAGGTGAAAACTCGAATTGCCAAAGCAAGGGAGGCATTCAATAGAAAGAGGAAACTCTTATGTGGCAAATTAGATAAAGGTCTAAGGAAAAGGCTTGGCAAATGTTTTGGTGGCACTATATGGGGCAGATACATGGACGCTGAGACGAGACGATGAAAAAAAGGTTAGAAGCATTTGAGATGTGGATGTGGAGGAGAATGGAGAGAATAATCTGAATGGACAGAGTGAGTAGCGAAAGAGTATTGGAAACGGTTGGTGGGAGAAGATGTCTGCTGAAAGTTGTAAGAGAAAGGAACAAGAACTAGTGCGTAGATGCTTTGGAAGGATTGGTTTTTTGGGAGAAGACTGAGAGGGAGAAGGAGATACAAGATGATAGACGACATCAAGTGAAGAGGAAATTATGCAGATCTGAAGAGGATAGCAGAAGACCGGACAGCCTGGAGAACTACCATGTGAAAACCTGCCGTTTGACAGAACACTTTTGATGACGATGATGATGATGATGTTTTACAGAGAAATATTTCCGATAATCGTTTGACTCTTAACTAACAGATTAAATGTCCGACGTGACTGCATTAATGTTTCAAATGACCAGTTTCGTTTCAACATGACCCATCGTCAGACCTGTAGTCAACAGTAAAGTAATTAGTATCTACCCTACGAAGTAAAAATAAATACGCCAACCTCAAACATCAATTGCGCCAGAACGTACCTGAATGCATCGTTTACAATAGTAACTTTCCCACTATCAGTAAATTTACACGCTAAGTCACTTAATAAGACAGGGGTTTGGTAGAATCCACATTATTTATGGAGTTGGGTTGTTTGGGGAAGGAGACCAGACAGCGAGGTCATCGGTCTCATAGGATTAGGAAAGGACGGGGAAGGAAGTCGGCCGTTTTCTTTCAGAGGAACCAGCCCGGAAGTTGCCTGGAGTGATACAGGGAAATCACGGAAAACCTAAATCAGGATGGCCGGACGCGGGATTGAACCGCCGTCCTCCCGAATGCGAGTCCATTGTCTAACCACTGCGCCACCTCGCTCAGTATTAATGTAGTCCAAAGGCCATATATAAATACATAATACTTCCAGCGCCAGTTACAGGTGTGGCTGGTTATGCCCGCACACTGTCAAATTTGGTAAAGCACTTAATTGCAGTGGCAGTGACAGCACTTCACAGATATGAAGGAATCTGGGGAATGACCCCAATCCTCGAAATGCTTTGTGTTGAAGGTGGCCACATTGAAATAGTAAATGGCAGCACCAGAAGAATTCTCTGGTTGACATTCGAAATGAAAGAGCCTAAAGGAACAAGCTGTTTCTTTAATCTGATCACCTGAAATGACTTTCTCAGCAGAGTACAGGCATCTGTGAAACGAGGCCTGTGTAGCGCAAAAACGATAGGGGAAACAGATTTCCGTTGTAGCTCGACAATTATGGAGTGTGAGTCATAATAATACCGAAAGAAACCTTACTGTTCAGCATGCAAGAGGTACCTGAGTGTGAAGAATTTTGGCCCAGATAAAGTTGAGGGAGGAGGTATGTTATTACCAGTCAATGTCGCCGCTACCAAAGTAGCAAATGCAGAAGAAGTCGTCAGATTAGATAAATACGGAGCAGAGGTTGCTATACCAGGTTTATCTGGAGTAATCGTCGTTATTTGAAGAGATGTGATACTGATATTGTGCATCATGAAATTCCTACCAGAAATGCAAGACTAGTTGCCCATAAACTGTACCGAATTCCGTATCAATTACAGTCGCTGTGGAAGAAACACTCTAGCGACAACTTGATGCAGGGTTTATTAACCATCAGCTAGCCCCTGGGTCTGTCAGTCAGCAGTTGCACCTACGAAATCAATTAATGGCGAGAAGGCCTATTGGCTATGTGTAGATATGAGAGCAGGAAATAAGGTTATAAACCATGACACTTATGCCTTGACACGTATAAAGGACCTTTGGACAGATTAGTAAACTGTTGGTTTTCACCGTTCTTGACATGCACTTAGGCTGCCATCAGATCTCCGTATCTCCAAGCATCGGCCAAAAACAGATTTAATTTTTCCACGTGGCTTATACATACCTTTACATATGCCTTTCCACTTAAGAAATAGATCTGCACATTTTAAAGGTGTGCTGATTTGTTGTTATGAGTCCTGAAATTAATCAATTTATGTGACGTTATATTGCTCCCCTGAACCATCGAAGACAATGCAAAACGATTGAGAAATGTGTTGGCAGGGTTTAAGTTTAAGTTTGAAGCCTGAAGAAATGTTGCTTTGGAGAGTTGCAATCTCAGTACAAATACTATTAGATTAAATGGAGTAAAGCCAGTCTTACTACAGGTGTGGAGTTTATAGAACCCCAGTAACTAAAAGGCATATTGGGTCTTAAAGTTAACAGTATACCAGTATGGAGTACCCCATCATTCTGGAAAACTGCATCAGAATGCAGATGGCCTCAGTTAATATGTTCGAATGGTGCAAGCAGATGTTGAGCTAATATCCGAGTTAAAAGATGCCCAGAGAGACTACTCTGATTGCCACGATGCCTGATTTTACCACCGAAGTGGTTATATCCCTCTTGGAAACCGATACGTAATACCAAAGTCATTCCACACTTGAATCACTTCTCTTGCTATTAGTGCACTCAAGCTTGTCATAGGGCAGTAAATGAGTTAAAAACATTCATACTGCCGCCCACTATTGGTGGCACGACTGGCTCCATATTGTCGACAAGTATATACACCCTAGCTTGCTGTGAACCCAAAGGTCACAGACGACAAGGTCGTAAAATGTTTTGCAGACCTTACCAGAGGCTTTCACATCATTTGAAACTGTTGCGTTGAATATAAGGTGACCCTTCTCCCAAACCCAGCACGAAAATAAGTATAATCTGTTAGAAATTGATCACTTCTCCTTCCACCTAATACTAGTGCCGACTGCCGAATGAGCGAGGTGGCGCCATGGTTAGCACACTGGACTCGCATTCCGGAGGACGATGGTTCAATCCCATGTCCGGTCATCGTGATGTAGGTTTTCCGTCATTTCCCTAAATCGCTCCTGGCCAAATGTCAGGATGGTTCCTTTGAAAGGGCACGACCGACTTCCTTCCCCGTCCTTCCCTAATCCGATGAGACCGATCTCGCTATCTGGTCACCTCCCCCAAATAACCCAACCCTAACCCAACCCGATTGCCGATTGGCTAAAATTTACAGACGCGCGAAATTTGGTACAGACTTCGATGCGAGATGCCTGTAATAGGTTCCACAACGAAACATTGTCTCGAAATTTGGTAGAAAATCCGAAGAAATTCTGGTCGTACGTAAAGTACACAAGCGGCAAGACGCAGTTAATACATTCGCTGCGCAGTGCCGATGGTACTGTTGCCGACGACTGTGCCGCTAAAGCGGAGTTATTGAACGCAGTTTTCCGAAATTCACTCACCAGTGAAGACGAATGGAATATTCCAGAATTTGAAACACGAACAGTTGCTAGCATGAGTTTCTTAGAAGTAGATACCTTAGGGGTTGCGAAGCAACTCAAATCGCTTCATATGGGCAAGTCTTCAGGTCCAGATTGTATACCGATTAGGTTCCTTTCAGATTACGCTGATACAGTAGCTCCCTACTTAGCAATCATATACAATCGGTCGGTCACCGATAAATCTGTACCTACAGATTGGAAAATTGCGCAGGTCGCACCAGTGCTTAAGAAGGGTAGTAGGAGTAATCGATCGAACTACAGACCTATATAATTGACGTCGGTTTGCAGTAAGGGTTTGGAGCGTATACTGTATTCAAACATTATGAATCACCTCGAAGGGAACGATCTATTGACACGTAATCAGCATGGCTTCAGAAAACATCGCTCTTGTGCAACGCAGCTAGCTCTATACTCGCATGAAGTAATGGCCGCTATCGACAGGGGATCTCAAGTTGATTCCGTATTTCTAGATTTCCGGAAAGCTTTTGACACCGTTCCTCACAAGCGACTTCTAATCAAGCTGCGGAGCTATGGGGTATCGTCTCAGTTGTGCGACTGGATTCGTGATTTCCTGTCAGGAAGGTCACAGTTTGTAGTAATAGACGGCAAATCATCGAGTAAAATTGAAGTGATATTAGGTGTTCCCCAGGGAAGCGTCCTGGGACCTGTGCTGTTCCTGATCTATATAAATGATCTGGGTGACAATCTGAGCAATTCTCTTAGATTGTTCGCAGGTGATGCTGTAATTTACCGTCTAGTAAGGTCAACCGAAGACCAGTATCAGTTGCAAAGCGATTTAGAAAAGATTGCTGTATAGTTTGGTAGGTGGCAGTTGATACTAAATAACGAAAAGTGTGAATTGATCCACATGAGTTCTAAAAGAAATCAGTTGGAATTCGATTACTCGATAAAGGCTGTCAATTCAATAAAGTACCTGGGTGTTAAAATTACGAACAACTTCAGTTGAAAAGACCACATAGATAATATTGTGGGGAAGGTGAGCCAAAGGTTGCGGTTCATTGGCAGGACATAGAGACGATGCAACAAGTCCACCAAAGAGACACCTTACACTACACTCGTTCGTCCTCTGTTAGAATATTACTGCGCTGTGTGGGATTATAACCAGGCCTGATTGACGGAGGACATCGAAAGGGTGCAAAAAGGGCAGCTCGTTTTGTATTATCAGGTAATAGGGGAGAGAGTGTGGCAGATATGATACGCGAGTTGGGATGGAAGTCAGTACAGCAAAGACGTTTTTTGTCGCGGCGAGATCTATTTACGAAATTTCAGTCACCAACTTTCTCTTCCGAATGCCAAAATATTTTGTTGAGCCCAACCTACATAGGTAGGAATGATCATCAAAATAAAATAAGAGAAATCAGAGCTCGAACAGAAAGGTTTAGGTGTTCGTTTTTCCCGCACGCTGTTCGGGAGTGGAATGGTAGAGAGATAGTATGATTGTGGTTCGATGAATCCTCTGTCAAGCACTTAAATATGAACTGCAGAGTAGTCATGTAGATGTAGATGTAGATGTAGATGTAGATGTAAATGACAGCAGAAAATGATGGCAAGGCATTTGTAAACCACCTGGTACTACTAGCAGTCCTGATGCTTCCATAACTAATCAAGAAACGAATTTAATGTCTTCATTGTGAGTATAAACGTGTAAACGGTTTATAATTAAAAAAGGGAGGAGTATTCCCTTCCACTGAAGTATTATAACTGTATTTAAAGAGTCCGTAAAACCACTGCTCAAATGGTATCCTATTATGCGAGTAGAGCATGTTTTTAGGGGGAGACATGCATCTCATTCACCCATTTAGCTTATAGCAGAATCCTTGAGTCCTCAGGGCATATCCCTTAGGAGGTAGTTTATAGTCCTCCTATGAGCCCACCCTTCGACCTACGCAAATTACCACCAGGCATAAAATCGAAAGAGGTAAGAAGCTTGGTACACAGGCTTTAAAAATTTTGGCACTAAGCACGATGTAATAACATTAAGTCCATAGCTAAACAAATGCATAGAAGAAATAAAGCAGCACCACTACCCACATGTCAGCTAGATCACTGAGTTTTACTGCACAATCCTGCAATCAAGAATGGAAAAACCTGGAAGATTAATACCCATTTTGAAGTTCCAGACCAGAAGATACGTTTAACTTCTCCTGTCAATCTCGAGATATAATAATTTCATGTGGCTAGGACCTCCTGTCGGGAAGAACGTTCGCCGGGTGCAGGGTCTTTGGAGTGGACACCACTTTTTTTTTTTCAACGATACGAATTTGGGCTTTGTTTGTCATATAGGTCTAATCTGTCGTTGAGGTTGTTTATGAAGTGAAAATGTTGATTGATATACTTCCTCTCCCCTAAATTTTTGCAATAGCATTTAACTGTAGAGGTTTTATGACACCGGCGTTAGCAATTCCTTTCCGTTCTCTGAAACGTCAAAAACGATAACATTTTCTGGTTTAAACCTGATGACCTTAACTACCACTTCCGACCAACGTTATATACTTCATGAATCCATACATGTAACTCCAAGTGTGCAGTGTTCCTGCACTGCTGCAGAGCATGTATTTCGAGGTATTCACACAACTTATCGCATAGACTTGCCACAAGGAATGTAACAAAAACTGTAATACACAATACACAACAGACGCTCACTCTCCCTTGACGAAAACATCCGAATATTGGCCAAAGGTTGCACAAATAACTGACTTTGAAAGAAAAACAAGCGAGGTATGAAGCATTTATAAATTCATTGAATGTAGGGAGGTGGTTTAATTTCGTCCCAGTCTATAAAATTAATTTCGGGCCATACTCAGCTCCCCTTCGGCGACCTGCGCGTCACTGGGGATGAAATTATGATGATTAGGACAACACAACAGCCAGTCCCTTAGCGGAGAAAATCTCCGACCCAGCCGGGAATCGAATCTGGGTCCTTAGGACTGACAGTCTGTCACCCTGACCACTCAGCTACTTTTTTTAAAATTTAATTTTGTTCGATATCGTTCTTTGCGTTTGGTCTGGGTGGACGTCACAAGGCATCCGTTGGAGTTGATCTTTGATTCCTTGACTCACTTTTTTTTATTAGGGAGCACACAGCTCTCTGACCGAACACGCTGAGCTGCCGTGCCGACAGCTATCGGGGGTGGACAATCTCGAGTTACAGTTTACCAAGTGCCCATGATCACTTCTGATGCACTAAAAGCTTATCAGGGTAACGCTGTACCAACCGGGCCTGCTGCTTTAATAGGGTTGCACTGAGACAACATACCTGCTGTGAGAAGAGCATCCAGGAAGGCGATACCGCTGCCTCATTTAGGACGTAGATATGCTCTCCATTCTACGTATCCATTTCCACTGCAGTCACACGACTACAAATGACTTGATTAATAATGTGGAAAATTAAAGTGGTTCTGGTGGCTTAGTCAAATGTCGCATATTATATACGTTTAGTTTTGTACTGCAAGAGCCACGGCCTTCTGGAGCCTTTACCCGCCCTTCTCTTCTCCTGAATGAGGCTGTGTGATTCAGTCAAATGTTTTGCCCTGCTGTGCTGTACTGCGTCACTCAGTTGTGGCATATGAACTGTTTGTATATACTTTTAGCGTTTACGTAATTTTACGGGAGTTGACTGAGAAGTAACGCTCCAACTTCAACAGTTGGCATTATTGGTATGCGGCAGATACTGGCTTGTTCCGTAGCCACTTCTCTACAGCTCCAGTTGGCGGAAAGCCTTAGCATTGAACGGTTGTGTTGTTACAGTGTAGAGTATGGAGCCCTGGGCAGACGGTCGGTCAATGCTATTTAAGCAACGTGAAGTCATTGAATTCTTGACAGCAGAAGGTGTCACCCCAAAGGAGGCTCAGCAAAGAATGAAAGCAGTTTATGGAGGTTGTATTGATGTACTGTGCGTCATTGGGCGAGTAGATTTAAAGATGTTGAGGCGGGAACATCTGACCTGCGTGACAATCAAAGAGTTGGACGTCCTGTTACAGCAACCACCGAGTTTCACGAGAAAAATGTTGACATACTGTTTCAGGACGATCGTCGTATGACTCGGAGGGAAACTACAAGCACAATCGGCATTTCACAAGAACGTGTGGGTAACATTAATGCTTTTCTTGGCTATTGGAAGATCTGTGCACGGTGGGTCCAGCCGATGCTGATTCCTGAAATGAAAGCGCACAGACTTGAAATTTGCCAGGAACTCCTCTCACGTTACGAGAATGAAGGTGACGCCTTTCTCCATTCAATTGTGACAGGAGATGAAATTTGGGTACACCATTGCTTCGAGACTTCTTCCGTGACGACTTCAGAAAAGTTGTTCGTCGTTGGCAGAAATGTATCCAGTTGGCTGGTGATTATGTGGAAAAGTAAATAATGTTAATTAAAGATCACATTCTAAGGATTATTTCTGCATTTGATTTATTAAAATATTTCTATCCAAACCCAATTAACGAAGGTGGAGGAATTACTTTTCATTCAACCCTCGTATATGGGTATTATAAATACAGAGGAACTGAGAATGGAGGGCACCCCCCTTACAGCGAAACCATTAGTAACTTCAAGACATAAAGTAAAAGCATTTGTGTGTTTCTTGTCAGTGACTGTTGGTAAGTTCCTGAATGGAAACATCGCCTTGTGACTTTTGTTTTGCCTAGAACCCACTCATGTGCGCGCACAACATGTTGAGTATATGTTCTCCTATATTTCTGATGCTTTCTTGAAATTCCTTCCACAATGTCAGTAGTTAATAGACTGTGCGTGGCGCAGACCACCGACCGTTTGGTTATTTCCTTATATTAAGTACTACCAAGTGATTTATTTGTTTCTGATAAATTCGGACAGGATCTGTTACACATTTCTTATGTAATGGAATTGTATGTTGTAAATAATGCGAATGAAGTGGATTGTTGTGATGGCAAGCTTTAGGTGCATGGCCTGCCACTCGCCGTTACCAGCCATGACCCACCTGTCAGGGTTATGCCAAATGCTTGTGTTTGCGCAACACATCACACGCTGCTGCCAGAGGAACTATTCTGAAGGTACTCTAGACTCCCTCTCCTGCGGAGTGTCCCTGCGCCCCCACGCTGCTCTCAATGACCACTGCTGCTTTTGACATCTAGCTGTCAACTCTCTGGTGTCGCCTGTGTCCTGCGAACTCAAGTGTGGCTGAGAACAAAATCCGCCCATAGCGTGGATCACCCTAATTGCGGTGGCGATACCAATGAGACGAGTTTTCATGTGTAGCATTCGAGTCCTTTTCCCTTGTCGCTGATAATGCACCATAATGATTTATACTTGATGTTTAATGATGCCATAGCTACGAGTTTATGATACACACAAAACGTGTACCCTACCACATAAAGGCTTGCTAGCAGTAATAGGGGCAGATCTTTATTTAGGACTTAACACTTGGCATATTTTACTTGCCAGATATTCTGTAACAGCTTTACACTATTTACAACGGATTACATGTTTCCCCTTCTACAGCAAACATAGTACCCTAAGAATCATCCATGGTGACTAAAGCAACAATAACTGCTCTTAGTACATCACCCTCATTTTCAACCTGACTAATCTGCCCATATAACCCTGAACTCTGTAACCTTGGAGTGGCCTAAAGGGAACCAAATGAACGTCTTTTTAATGCTAGTAGAGTTTTGTTGATTACACTAGCAAAACATTCTGTGCTATATTGGCTGTTAACAGGTGGGAGATTTTGGCAGCTCTTCGGTTCAATACGGAAGGACTAGTTTTGCCTTAGAACACACCTAATGCCTGTGACGTTAAGTGGTGTTCAAGGACACAAAACCTGCTTTTGGACTGAAAGAGATATTCCGCAGTAACATGTATGGGAAAGCCGTATAGTGGACTACACTATGAACCGTAGATATTTTGGCTACTTGCTTTTTATATTTGATCACTGGAACAAACTAAAATACAACCAAGAAAGTCTACGCCCTGTAACTCTAACATGAAGCCGAGAGAACAAATGCTCCACCATCCCTTACACTGGTACAGTTTCGTACACCGACTTGATTAGCTGTTCCAAAACTTACGTATCAAAATGAGGAAATCCTAAAATTCTGTTGACGTCAAAGGTTTCGATTTAGTGATGTAAATTTTGTTACTTTTGTGCTGTGGTCAATTAATATCAATCAATATCTATCCCATATCTTTACTCAGACCAAATCGACCACTCTTAGAAATGGTTCAAATAGCTCTGAGCTCGATGCGACTTAGCCGGCCGGAGTGGCCGTGCGGTTCTAAGCGCTACAGTCTGAAACCGAGCGACCGCTGCGGTCGCAGGTTCGAATCCTACCTCGGGCATGGATGTGTGTGATGTCCTTAGGTTAGTTAGGTTTAATTAGTTCTTAGTTCTAGGCAACTGATGGCCTCAGAAGTTAAGTCGCATGGTGCTCAGCGCCATTTGAACCATTTTGCACTATGCGACTTAACTTCTGAGGTCATAAGTCGCCTAGAACGTAGAACTAATGAAACCTAACTAACCTAAGGACATCACACACATCCATGCCCGAGGCAGGATTCGAACCTGCGACCGTAGCGACCACTCTTACAATCATGATACTAAACCACTGCAGTCATACATATAACATCATACTTTTAGCTTTAATTTGTTTCTTTCTATTTACTCAGTACGAATTATTGGTATGAACCTATTAGTCATTGTACTCTCACCTTTCGGCAAGAGAACCACACCAGCCAGACATTACGCCAAAGCTTGGAAGCACACAGCAGCTGCTGAGTCTCGCTCGGCTGCATGCAGTGCTGCATGTCACTATGGTCCTTAATGCCGCACAGCAGTAGATGAAGAAAAATCACTACTTTCTGCCCTCCAGATTTTTACCTCTGCACGAGTGACTTGGGATAGCATTACACCCTGTAAGTGTCCAAAATCTTGACTCTTCAATAAGAGGGGCCTGTCATAATATTTTTTTAATATGCTATCAGTCACAAATAGATTGCTTAATTCAGAATGAAATTTTCAGTTTGCAGCTGAGTGGGCGCTGATACGAAACTTCGTGGCAAATTAAAACTGAGTGCGGACGAAGTTCGAGTCTCGGTCCGGCACACAGTTTTAATCTGCCAAGAAGTTTCATATCAGCACACACTCCGCTGCAGAGTGAAAATCTCATTCTGGAAACATCCCCCAGGCTGTGGCAAAGCCATGTATCCGCAGTATCCTCTCTTCCAGGAGTGCTAGTTGTGCAAGTTTCGCAGGAGAGCTTCTGGGAAATTTGGAAGGTAGGAGACGAAGTACTGGCGGAAGTAAAGCTGTGAGGACGGCGAGTGAGTCGTGCTTGGATAGCTCAGTTGGCAGAGCACTTGCCCGCGAAAGTTAAAGTTCCGAGTTCGAGTCTCGCTCCGGCACACAGTTTTAAGCTTTCAGGAAGTTTCAAGTTGGTTAATTGTACATTTCTTCCAATTCAGAAAGAAAATCGAAAAAAATAACAAGCGAACCTGATCCTATTCAGATATTAGGAATGAAAAGTTCAGAAACAGTAGTTGAAATTTACAAAAATTTTCGTCACAGTGTGAGTAATGAGTGGTTACATGAGGCAAATGACATCGTTTTCTTAGTATTACAGTTCTTGGGTAGACGAAACTACGTGTTCCAACAGCCCTCCCACAGTCTATATTTCATTTGCTTGTTAGTAGATATGGTATTTTTCTCTCAACCATTAGTTATCAATGATTTTACTATACTTTTCAACGCATTAACATTGACCTTTTTCTGAACATCTTCATTTCTAACTTGGACCATTCTTCTACAACTGATTATCATTCTCAGATACTTCATTTCAGAAGCCAGTATTTCTTTTTCTCTTATCAATAATATACCAGGTTCCCCATCCTAAGAGCTGTCAGGCGCATTTCCTCTGGCGTTGTGGCAGATATTTACCGTTCTGATTTTGCATCGTGGAGCTGAAGTCAGTCCAGACAATTACTGCTCGTCACTTCTTTCACGAGACACTGGGAGTCAATAAAAAGCGTAGGCTTGTTTCCCATTGCAAGCAAAATTATTTTTAAAAAGGAAGGCTACGTGCCCTTCGGATAGAGCGCTCCCAAATTAGTTTAGTAGGATATTCCTCCTATCGATATCTGTTAACACGGATAGTAAAACAAGAAGAGTAAACATGAATCCAGCGGCTTTTTTTGCTGCTGCCAAGCATTCAGTGCTACTGAAGTACTGGCTACACTTTCAGTTTTACTGTCCCTTTTAACACACGTGGATGAAACCAACATCTCACTACAGTATTGTGCGACCATTCTATTAACCTGCATGTAAAATCCAGCTTTAAATATAATTTTGTTTGTAACGGGAAACAAACCGACGCTTTCCGTCGACACTGCGCCTCACCAAGGCGTGATCAATACTACTTGTTTCAATGAGTCCAGCTACACAATGCAAAAATAAAATTGTAAATATGTGCTGAAACACCAGGAAAATTGTGCCTGACGACTCTTAGGATCACTGTCCTTGGGACATTATGTTTCTGGTTTATTTCTGTTGTGTCACATATTGATCTATATTTGTTGGCTGTAGACACTGAATCGCTAGCTGAGCTGTTCTCTCTTTTTCTCTTTAACCTGATGGAGCCACGGTAGTTGCAAAAAAACGTAACCTACCTAAAGAATTAAACCGTAAAATACACTTTTTCTCGAAAAGATTATCTTACCTTTGTTTCTAATGTAACTTTCAACTAGGACTGATAGACGATTCCTTTATAATATTCAGAACGAAGATTTGTTCGGAAAACGTGGAATTTTCGGGGAAATCGATTCCATGTAAAAAGGTTAGAGTATCTATGAGAAATTCTGGACTTGTCAGTGAGTGTTTCATCTGTTAGGTGGTTGAAACTATTGCATGAAGTTATTTTATGACAAATCAATCTGTGAGAGTGTGTATTGGAGAACTTTCGGTTTTGTGGTTATCGTGCATGTTGAAGGCGAGTCAGTGTGTTTTTCTCAAGTACTAATTTTGTTTTACTTTATTGATTTTGATTATTAATATAAACTGTTAGGTAGCCTTGCTGTTCCAGTTTTCTGTTAAACATTTTTCCTGTTTACTTCGTTTATATTTATTTAATGTTCAGCTTTTTACGTTTTACGTGGTATCACCACCTCACTGTCAAAGATGTTATTTACTGCACTTTTATGCTTCAATCTTTAAGTGTAACTTCTTTTTCTGTCTCGTTTACACGCATTGTAACTTCTTTGGTGGCTACAGTCATTAAATGTCTCAAGATAGGCTTGGAAGCCGTAAACGGGTTGTTGTTGTTGTGATCTTCAGTCCTGAGACTGGTTTGATGCTGCTCTCCATGCTACTCTATCCTGTTCAAGCTCCTTCATCTTCCAGTACCTACTGCAGCCTACATCCTTCTTAATCTGCTTAGTGTATCCATCTCTTGGTCTCCCTCTACGATTTTTACCCTCCACGCTGCCCTCCAATGCTAAATTTGTGAACCCTGGATGCCTCAGAACGTGGCCTACCAAACGATCCCTTCTTCTAGTCAAGTGCCACAAACTTCTCTTCTCCCCAATCCTATTCAATACCTCCTCATTAGTTATGTGATCTACCCACCTAATCTTCAATATTCTTCTCTAGCACCACATTTCGAAAGCTTCTGTTCTCTTCTTGTCGACACTATTTATCGTCCATGTTTCACTTCCATACATGGCTGCACTCCATACTTATACTTTCAGAAACGACTTCCTGACACTTAAATCTATATTCGATGTTAACAAATTTCTCTTCTTCAGAAACGCTTTCCTTCCCATTGCCAGTCTACATTTTATATCCTCTCTACTTCGACCACCATCAGTTATTTTGCTCCCCAAATAGCAAAACTCCTTTACTACTTTAAGTGTCTCATTTCCTAATCTAATTCCCTCATCATCACCCGACTTAATTTGACTACATTCCATTATGCTCGTTTTGCTTTTGTTGATGTTCATCTTATATCCTCCTTTCAAGACACTAATGTAGAACAAAAGCAAACTAGCGCTTTTCATTTATTTAGCATTTCAGTAATGTTATCATATTACTAAGTCAGAGAAATCGATTGCTCTGAGACTGAACTGCTGGTATGACACAGATACTTTCTTTTATTAATTTGTTGCCGTTCATCTGGTTTAACCCCTATTTTCAGTACACTTCATGCATTAGATTCATATGTGATATTCATTGATCGGCTACCGGCCTCATAAACAACACGTAGCTCAATGCACCGACGATGTTCCTTCGTATCTTCGTGCTCTTGCCGAAAAAGTCCTAGGTCCGTAGCAGCGAGGCGCCACATCCTTTCTGTCTCTGCTTCCTCTTTCAGACTCTTACAGCGTAGCAAAGTATTACCCGGAAACTGCACATCTAGGGCGCCTCGGGGGAGGGGGCAAGGGGGGCGCTTGCGGTGGAATCAGCGGAAGAAAGACGTACAGGCGCTTCTCCGGAATTTATCGCTGTGGAGCTTTGGCCGCGAGAGACGGATTGGCGCTTCCGGCTTTCCTGGTGCAGTTTAAGAGCGGGGAAAAATTTAATATGCGCCAGTCGCAGATATGTATTCACACATATTGTCTGTAGGCCTTTACATATACGTGTTGAAGACGACCCAGAAATGGCAGAATGCATTTCCAAACCGAACAAGCCTCCTCCACACAAGGGCAAGACGGTAACTAAACGCATATTTGGCATTTGTATTTTCTACACTGTGTCGGAGTAAAGGACCAACAATTATGTTTTGTTGTTTATCTGGTTTCCTTAGAAATACCAATGTAGGTGAGAAGGGGGGGGGGGGAGGACTTATTCCAATCTATTTATGTACCTCATGTTTTAAAATTTCGAAAAAATATGGATTCTTTCTAATGATCTGCTATACCAGATTTTGTAAGTGTATTAAGTTTCTCAATTAAAATTAACAAAACAGTTTGAGTAAAAGTAGTGGATGTGTCTTCACAGCACACGCCATATTCATTACTTCATTTTCGAGACCCTTCTTGGGCACAAATACAACACTGAAAAGTGTGTTGCGAATAAAAGTCAACGACAGTTAAGGAAATTTATACTTTTTATATTTTTTGCGCTGCTCATAGCGTCATAGAGTATACCCACTCCACCAGTAGCACATGTTATGGCAAATTCGTTGGTATTGCTTGCTAAGACTGTTCTAAAAGATATTTTCATATTCTGGACCTCATTTATAGATCAGTACTTATGTAGAATCATGTTGTTATTAAAAGTTAACAACAAATAACGAGTTTTTTTAAAATTTATTGGTGATAGGCATAAAGTAACCATTCCCACTGGTAGTACATGTTATGGAAAATGCGTTGGTATTG
The DNA here is from genome assembly GCF_023897955.1 of Schistocerca gregaria. Lineage (NCBI taxonomy): Eukaryota > Metazoa > Arthropoda > Insecta > Orthoptera > Acrididae > Schistocerca > Schistocerca gregaria. The sequence goes on from NC_064920.1 coordinate 1,118,495,254, forward strand.
CTAGGGTTTCGAGCGAGTCCCTTCATTTTCGAACTGTTTCCTGCATCATTATTACACAACAACGAAATAACTCCTGTGTGATATACACATAAGTTATGCTCCGTTCCTACAGTTAACATTCGAACTGTCTGTCCTTTGTATAACTAACTTCCATTTTCAGTCTCTTTTCCATAGATTGGCAGCACTGATTCTACAACGGCACTTCTTAAACTTAGTGTTGTTCTTGTCTGGTGACTGTGTCGGATCAGTTAATTTTCTTAGTCGTACCTATTTCACATCATTCTATGACGACTACTCCGTTGTCCGTACACACCAAGGGAGAAACAAGAGGAATTAGAAGCGACTAAGTACTGCGTAAATTATTCGCGAAAAGCAGCTGCAGTACGGTAATAGCTATGCTGTGAGCAAAACATTTACATTAGAATAAATCGCTTTAAAAGTATACTTGTATTTGCGTGCTACGAAGAGAGTTACAGTAGATATTCCACTTTGAAAATAGACAGGAGCACTGAGACGGCTGAGTGAATGATTCGTGTTGACTGCCTTGCCAGAATTTATGATACTGCGCATACACTGAAAATTAGACACGGTTCAGAATTTGAAATTGTACATGAATCTCTAAGCTGTCATAATGTTTGTGTTCGGTGCTTATCTTGTCAGCTTACATGGGAACAAATGGAAATGTCGACATTATTTTTAAGGTTTTTTAAAATGAAGGAAAATACTTTCCCATTCACGTATTAATCGTTGACGAAACGCGGGTCCAAATACAACGAACCGTAGGATAAGCGGCAAAATCTGAGGTGGAAATGTTTCTCTCTACTCATATTTCTCAGTGTTTTGGGTTATGGAAGCCCCACAGCTGATTCATTACATAGCTGAAGGTCAAACGGTGAACCGGCGTAGCTACTGCGAGATCTGAAATGAAAAACACAAACGCTACGCAAGCAATGTATGACACAATAGTCATAGTTCATGAAATAAATGCACCAATCTGACCGACCGAGCTTAACCTCTCGGTGCCTCCCCCCCCCCCCCCCCCCCCCCCCCCCCCGCGTTTCCTCAAGCCAATAATGCCATACGACATAAATCCACTGCTAGATAATGGGCTTCGTAGCCTTATTTCCTCTAGTTATACGCATCCACGTGGCTCTTCATGTTTTCTAAAGCCATCTACCCATCTTCCATTAAGCCTTCTAGGCCCTTTCGTAACCCTTGCAGTCTAGCAAAGTAATTTCTTGGCCCTCATACACTTCAGTCCCGCGGTTATGTGTCATCTAACCTCCATTTCTTTTTGATTATGGTTACAATTACGACTTCCACTTCAATCTGCTTGCTGATACATTTGTTTGTTTTGTTCTCTCTCTGCTGAAATAAGATGGGAGAAAGATTAGGGCTTAAAGTCCCGTCGACAACGAGATCATTAGAGACGGAGCACAAGCTAGTATTGTTCCGAGGATGGGGAAGGAAATCGGTTGCACCCTTTTCCTCGATCAACATTGCATCGAGTAGTTTACCAGTATCTTCGTATGTGTAGTTACAAAGTTCTGCAACATCTGACGCCAAACGACAAACCATGCCGACAACAATCCCAGCATTTGCCGGGCTCGATTTGGGGGAATTGCGGAAAACCTAAATACAGGTTGTCCCACTCAACTCTCCCTGATTTCAAGGACCCATTAGAGAAAAACCGCAGTAGATACGACAGTGAAACATGCACCATATTGTAGCGCATCTCAAATAGTTTATATTGCCGCGTCAGAAGTGCCAAGTATCGTCGCCAGAGAGCAGAATGGTTGCATGAAGTGAAAATGGCGACTCCAAAGCAGCGCGTGCGAGCAGTAGTGTGATTTTCAGAAGTAAACACGCCGATTACTGCGCAGAGAAATTATCATGGTGTGTATGAATGTGATCCACCTGATATGAAAACAATTAAGGAATAGTATAGGAAGTTTCTGGCAACAGGAAGTGTTCTGAAACATTCTGGCGGTGCACGTTACGGAGTTTCAGAAGAGACAGTGGAGGACATCAGACAAACGTTTCTCAGAAGCCCACATAAGTCAATTCGTCAAGCATCTAGGCAACCTGATGTACCTCGATCAACATCGCATCATGTAGTTCACCAGCATCTTCGTATGTGTACTTACAAAGTGCAAAATCTGCAACATCCGACGCCAAACGACAAACCATGCCGTCAACAATTTGCTGCAAATATGCTTCAGCGTATTGATATACGTAGATGCCAGATTCCTGGAAAGACGTTTATTCTCAGATGAGGCAACCTTTCATCTTTCAGGAAGGATTAACAGACATAATGTTCGGATTTGGGGTTTGCAAAATCCGCACGTTGTCCTTGAACATGTTCATGACAGTCCTGAAGTACACATCTGGTGCGGGCTAATGCACTACAGGACTGTTGGACCGTTCTTCCATGCGGAACAAACAGTGAATGGGCCAGTGTATCTGGACATGTTTTGGAGCAGTTTGTCTACCCTCGGATACAAGAATTGCAACCCAACATCATTTTTCAACAGGATGGAACTCCGCGGCATTGGTCAACATCTGTTCGCAAGTTTCTGGATAGGTAATTTCCCAATCGTTGGATCGAACGCGGAGGACTCATTGCCTGGCCACCAGGTTCACCCGACATTACGCCGCTAGAGTTTTTCATATGGGGATTCCTGAAGGACCGCTTGTATGCGACCAAAGTAGACGATATTCCAATGTTGCGACATCGTATCACTAATGCGATTCCAACAATAATAGAGGAAATGTTACAAAGTATTTGGAAAAAAATTGAGTATAGACTCGATATTCTTCGTGCTACGAATGGTTCACATGTAGAGGTGTATTGACGATAAATAAATAAATTCTTTGTGATGCTCTACAATGTGTTGCATTTTTCAGTGTCGTAACTGTTGTGTTTGTTGTCCTTGGTCTTTGAAATGAGGGATGTTTGAGTAGGACTCCCTGTGAAAACGATCGGACGCGGATATGAAAGTGCGTCTTCACGAGGACGAAACTAATTATGCTAACCACTGCGCCACCCCTCTCGATAATTTTCTACAGAGCGGGGCGGTGGAGTAGTGAATGCACTGTCCATTCATATTTAATTTTTCTAGGGTTTTCCAAAATGACTTAACGCAAACATTGGGATGATTCCTGATAGTAACATTATTTCTTTTTCCTAATCCGTCAAAGCCGTTGGTCTTAGTATCTCATCGTCGATGGGATGTTAAATCCAAATACATCTCTGCATTGGTCGCTGAACAAGCCTTAACATTTGAATTGTTGCGGAATTAAAAGTTCGTATCTCCTTTCCGGTAATACAAAAGCAAAATTTCCTTTTCAGAGGCTTTGGAAGGTTACTTCTGAAAACTCTTTATAGTATTGTAAAAGTGCTGCAAGCCATTTTTACTTTTTGTGTTGTTTCCCACCCAGTTATTCGTTTAGGTAACATAGCCCAAACATGAAAGCTCATCAACTGGTTGTGTTTCAAATTATGAAATTCTCATTGAACTTGTTAAGACTGAAGGAAACTATAGCACTGAGGTTAGTATTCTCCAGTAAACTAACATAGACTGCAAAGAATGCCTTACGTCTCATTTAATGCCAGCAGAGACTCTGTTGATTCAAAAACTTCCTAAAAATTTATTAGTCCCAAAAATACTAGTAATTAGTACTTTTTGTTCAGTTCTATCACTTTAGACGCCACGTTCAATTGGACTGTTGCACTACATTCGCTTCTGCTGCCAATTAGTTTCTTTGCGCGATTGAAATACAGTTTTTTTCTGTTCGTAGGTGATAATAATGACTAGAGACCTATCAGCCCAAGCTATATAACGTGAAATGTGAAACTATCTGTGTATTACATTACTTTCGTTCTAATTGTACTTCTTTGAGAAAAATATGAGAAGGATCAACGTTCCGTCGACGACAAAATCGTTAGGAACGGAACAGTTTTGGTTGAGAAACGCTAGTCGAAGAAGATGGCGGTTTCCTCCAAGGAAACATCCCACCATTCGTATTAGACGTTTTACAGAAACCATGGGAATCCTAAGTATAGAGGCTGAGACCAGAATTAAAGATAGCTATGTAGTGAAATTGTTCTTAAACAGCTTTATGCGCTGTAAGCGCTACATAATAATAAAATCAAATGCGTCATGAACGTCACAATTAGGGTGCCTACATGCCGTCCTCGTTCCTTTCCTTTTCATTTGAGACGACTACAAAGCCAGAAACCAGAATCTAGTGGATACTAGTTACCAAAAAGTTGTTCCACTTTTATATACCATTTTCTCTACGTGATTAAAACGAAATAATAGAGAACCGAAAATTTCATGTGGAATAACTAGGTCCTATTGACTGTCGCGTATTGTAACAACGCTGGAAAGACTAAAGATATATGTGACACGATTTGAGGAAGCGAAATGCGGGTGCTAAACTCGTAAGGTCAACAAACATACGTAGAGCTTCAGACTGGAATCGCTAAATTTGCTACGAAGAGTTCCTCAGTTGGCCGCATGAAGCTGCTTGGATGACGTTATAGTCTCACGATCAGTGTCAATGCAGAAACAAGTAGTTTAATGTATCGAAGCAGAAATTAGGAGTGTAATGTAAAGTGAAAGAAATCTTATGCAAACTATTATGACCTAAGGACCTTACACGGCAGCATGACTTCTTTGTGTTGCAGCCATGTGAATTTACTTACCTTCATTGGTTAAAAACTACTAATGTCTGATACTGTAATATTTCCTCCTTATGTTATCAGCTGTCCTCAGGTTTTATGAATGAAGAGATTATGTTTGTGATCAATGTGTAGTTGTGAGACAGGACGAGATTAAAATACTAAATTTATGAAATTAGTGTGAGTCACCAAAATTGGAGAACATATGCGAAGTGAAAAGTATTTGTTTTAGAAAATGACAAAATTCGTGTAATATGCAGGAAACTCAATATTAAACACCTAAGATTTACTTATTCGATAATATACTAGCATACTATATACAGTATATTAGCATATTGTGACATATTCGAAACACAATATACTCCAAAAGCACTGAGAACAAATAGGAATTACGAGGGTAGCCCAGAAAGTAATGCTCCACATCCTTTGCTTCAAAAATTGTTTATTAAATATAATGATAATTACACACACGAAAAAATGGTGTTTTACCTACACACCCTATTTTTCGACGTAAACTCCAACTCTTTCTATGGTCTTCCTCCAGCGCAAAGCAAGACCTTGTATGCCCTGTCGGTAACAACCCTTGTCCTGGTGGCGGCGCCAGTGCTCATTGTATGAATCACCTCCTCACGGTCGTCAAAATGTCTTCCACGAATGGCATCCTCGCGAATGACAACATCAGCTCGCTGCAACATGTCAGGTGTGACAGCCGTGGATGGTCTCCCCGATCGCTGCAAATCGTGGAGCTCCACCGAACCGCCATCTGATGACCTCGCCTTCCGTGCCTAGGACTAACTGTGCTTCTATCGACAGCAGATGCTCCATAGACTTCGCAGAAGCATTTGTGAATATTTCTCACAGTTTTTTCTCTGCATTGAGAAATTCAATGACGGCTCGTTGCTTATAACATACATCACCTACAGGAGCCAGTTTGAAACTGTCCTGCAGCTACGCTATCTGTCGGAAGTGACTGAAACTTTGCGCGCTGACTCATGAGACTTCAAATAACACATCCGTAACTTTTCGCATTCGTAGCATCGTTTTCGGCTGAGCACAAAAATGGGGTCCATTACTTTCTGGGCAACCTTCGTACCCTTATTTCTCTAAGACATGTTGACACTGCGATAAACGACTTTCTTTAAGCAGATGCCACAACCTACTGGAAACAGGCAAAAACGAAAATAAACGTGACACTGAAAGCAGTTGGTCTATAGTATATGCTACATCAGGCACAGAGAATGTAGTTTACCACCTGAGCTAGGAAACAAAATTTGTATGTGGAATATATGCTACATAAGCACTGAGGAGGGTATGCTGTCGACTATGCTCCTTCATGCGCATAAGAGATGCATAATCCATTTCCTGTGCAGGCAGAAGACAATGGCGATAACAGCCATCATCAAATATACTACTGGCCATTAAAATCTCTATACCAAGAAAAAATGCACATGATAAACGGGTATTCATTGGACAAATGTATTATACCAGAACTGGCACGTGATTACATTTTCACGCAATTTTGGTGCATAGATCCTGAGAAATCAGTACCCATAACAATCACCTCTGGCCGTAATAGCGGCCTTGATACGCTTGGGCATTGAGTCAGAGCTTGGATAGCGTGTACAGGTCCAGCTGCCCATGCAGCTTCCACACGATAGCACAGTTCATCAAGAGTAGTGACTGGCGTATTGTTAAGAGCCATTTACCAGACGTTTTCAGTTGGTGAGAGATCTGGAGACTGTGCTGGCCAGGACAGCAGTCGAACATTTTTTGTATCCAGAAAGGCCCGTACAGGACCTGTGACATGCGGTCGTGCATTATCCTGCTGAAATGTAGGGTTTTGCTGGGATCGAATGAAGGGTAGAGCCACGGGTCGTAACACATCTGAAATGTAACGTCCACTGATCAAAGTGCCGTCAATGCGAACAAGAGGTGACCGAGACGTGTAACCAATGGCACCCCATACCATCTCTCCGGGTGATACACAAGTATGGTGATGACGAATACACGCTTCCATCGTGCGTTCACCGCGCTATCGCCAAACAGGGATGCGACCATCATGATGCTGTAAACAGAACATGGATTCATCCGAAAGAAAGGCATTTTGCCATTCGTGCACCCAGGTTCGTCGTTGAGTACACCATCGCAGGCGCTCCTGTCTGTGATGCAGCGTCAAGGGTAATCACACCCATGGTCTCCGAGCTGATAGTCCATGTTGCTGCAAACGTCGTCTAACTGTTCGTGCAGATGGTCGTTGTCTTGCAAACGTCCCCATCTGTTGACTCAGCCATGCGGAGAAGATGCCTGTCTTATCGACTGCTAGTGATATAGGCCGCTAACTGTCATTGGATTTCGAAAACGCGAGCAGCAGTGTCGTGATACGATAAACCGCAATCGCGATAGGCTACAATCCGACCTTTATCAAAGTCGGAAACGTGATGGTACGCATTTCTGCTCCTTACACGAGGCATCACAACAACGTTTCACCAGGAAACGCCGGTCAACTGCTGTTTGTGTATGAGAAATCGGTTGGAAACTTTCCTCATGTCAGCACGTTGTAGGTGTCGCCACCGGCGCCAACCTTGTGTGAATGCTCTGAAAAGCTAATCATTTGCGTATCATAGCATCATCTTCCTGTCGGTTAAATTTCGCGTCTGTAGCACGTCATCTTCGTGGTGTAGCAATTTTAATGGCCAGTAGTGTAGATAATTGTAGTCCTAGATATATCAATTAGAAAGTAGCCTATTGCTGGTAGAAAATAATTTGATCCAGAATATATACATCTTGTTAGATAGCATAAAATCGTGTATTATGACGAATGTGTTTTATGAGAGCCTCTACGTACGAGTTACTTTAGTTTATGTGCATGTCTGAAGGAACATACACTATTGACCATCGACAACTGTCGAAAGAGTCGGAAATTATTTCCTTGAATATAAAGTGCTTGACATTAGCTGTACCAGTTACGGATCTACTGCTGGATCGAGACTCGAAACCGGATATCCCATTTATCGATAGTGGTGGTCTTTACTCGATGATTTCAGTGGCCTATGATGTAACGATGTAGACAGTGCGATACAGGTAAATTTTGGTCGGTTTACGGAGAGTGTACACACAGCCGAAGTAGTTAAGACAATCACTCGCTATAAGCGAATTCCGTATTTGAATCCCGGCCTGGCATAAATTTTAATTTTTACTGTTGGTTAGTAGATCTATACTTAGTACAGCTACTATCAAGGAGAATGAGATTTTCACTCTGCAGCGGAGTGAGCGCTGATATGAAACTTCCTGTCAGGTTAAAACTTTGCGCCGGAACGAGACACGAACTCGGTACCTTTGCCTTTCGCGGACAAGTGCTCTACAATCTGAGACACCCAAGCACGACTCACGCCCCGTCCTCAAAGCTTTACTTCTGCCAGTACCTCGTCTCCTACCTTCCAAACTTTACATAAACTCTCCTGCGAAAGGTAAAGGTCGAGAGTTCGAGTCTCGGTCCGACACACAGTTTTAATCTGCTAGGAAGTTTCTTACTATCAAGGAATTCGCATTCATGAAATTACCTACGAATTATTTTATAGAGCTGTGAATCGCCAAGAGTGTCTGTTGTTTCAGACATGCATGTCAGTATTACAAGCCTAGGCGGGCACACAACAGTAACCACGTTAGTCACGGTTTCTTGTTGTCTCATTCATCCCATTACAAGAATCCAGTTACTACTGCATTAGGTGATGAATTCAGTGGACTACGATACGAAGATGTAGACAGTTTGGGTTGGCCTGGGAAGTGGGCACAGGTAGCCAAAGTGGTTAAGGCGACCGCTCACATTAAGCGGGAAATACGAATTCGAGTCCCGGTCCAGCACAAATTTTAATTTACACTATTGGCTAGTTGAACTGTACGTAATACAGCAGATGTCAAGGAATTCTAGTTCAGCAAATTTATTTGGAAGAATCAGTGCAGGTCAGCCAGAGAATGGAACAAGGCAGGTTGGTAAATAGTGTGATGCATAGCAAAAATCTCCAGATGGGGTTATGTTAAACGATGTTGGGAATATGATTAACATGACCATAAGTTAGAGTGAAATCAGTGGGCTGTGTAAAAGTTACAGAAAACACCTGCAAGCAAGGGGTGTTGTTGGAAAGCTCACCGTAATCTTCTTCGTAGACGATGGCGACTCGCGTCCAGTTGAGGAAGGCCATGACGTCCTGGAAAGCGTTGTTGAGCAGCGACTGCGAGGGGTAGAGGTTGATGGAGAACTCTTTGTACTCGGTGTCGAGGTCGAGGCGCGCCTCCAGGTGGGGGATGTCGAGCGCGTCGCAGATGGAGTGGATGTGTGCGCCCAGCAGCGGGTCCGACGGCCCGAACACCGCCTGGACGCCGAACCTCACCTGCTGGCAAGCTGAGGCGCACACAGGTGTCAGTATAAGGACTGCAGGTCACACGAAATACAACAGACTAGAAAGACCCCTTAATGCTGATGAGACGTTTGTCACTACTCCCCATTTGCCTCGTCTTTCCAGCCAAAGCGGGTGACGTAGTGATAAACCTCTCATCAGCATTGGGGAACATGCAGTGACAGGCTCAGTATTAGAACTGTTGATCTCACGATAGAGAAAAGGCTAGAAACACGTAGATAATGACGAGTAGTGATACCTTGTTTACTGCGTGTTCCCCCTTGTCGATCTAAGGTTTATCACTAGTCATCATTTGCTACGTTGTTCAGTTGTCGTTGTTGTTGTGGTGTTCAGTCCTGAGACTGGTGTGATGCAGCTCTCCATGCTACTCTGCCCTGTGCAAGCTTCTTCATCTCCCGGTATTTACTGCAACATACATCCTTCTGAATCTGCTTAGTGTGTTCATCTATTTGTCTCCCTCTACGATTTTTACTCTCCAAGCTGCTCTCCAGTGCTAAATTTGTGATCGCCTGATGCCTCAGAACATGTCCTAACAACCGATCCCTTCTTTTAGCCAAAGTTGTGCCACGAAATTTCTCTTCTCCCCAGTTCTATTCAGTACCTCCTCATTAGGTATGTGATCCACCCATCTAATCTTCATTCTTCTGTAGCACCATATTTCGAAAGTTTCTATTCTCTTCTTGTCCAAACTATTTATCGTCCATCTTTCACTTCCATACATGGTTACACTCCATACAAATACTTTCAGAAACGACTTCCTGACACATAAATCTATACTCGATGTTAACAAATTTCACGTGTTTTCCCTAAATCACTCCAGGCAAATGCCGGGATGGTTCCTCTGAAAGGGCAATGCCGACTTCCTTCCCCATCCTTCCCTAATCCGATGAGACCAATGACCACGCTGTCTGGTCTCCATCTCCAAAACCAACCAACCAACCTACAAATTTCACTTCTTCAGAAACCCTTTCCTTGCTGTTGCCAGTCTCCATCTTATATCCTCTCTACTTCGACCATCACCAGTTATTTTGCTCTTCAAATAGCAAAATTCCTTTTCTACTTTAAGTGTCTCATTTCCTAATCTAACTCCCTAAGCATCACCCGATTTAATTCGACTACATTCCATTATCCTCGTTTTGCTTTTGTTGATGTTCATTTGTATCCTCCTTTCAAGACATTGTCCATTACGTTCAACTGCTCTTCCAAGTCCTTTGCTGTCTCTGACAGAATTAAAATGTCATCGGCGAACCTCAAAGTTTTTATTTCTTCTCCATGGATTTTAATACCTACTCCGAATTTTTCTTTTGTTTCCTTTATTGCTTGCTCAATATACAGATTGAGTAACATCGTGGAGAGGTTACAACCCTGTCTCACTCCGTTCCCAACAACTGCTTCCCTTTCGTGCCCCTCGACTCTTACAATTGCCATCTGGTTTCTGTACAAATTGCAAATGCCTTTCGCTTCCTGTATTTTACCCCTATCACCTTTAGAATTTTAAAGAGAGTATTCCAGTCCGTTGTTCTAGCCGAAGCTAATGAGAGCGAAAAACCTCAGATCAACTCTGGGGAACATGCAGTAAACAAAGTTAAGATCTTCTGTCACTTTGGAAGCAAAACAAAGCGTGGAGGACCAAGCCAGGATCTAAGAAGCAGATTAACACATATGAATTGTGCATTTCTCGCTAAAAAAGTCGACTTGTACCAAACATATGTCTGAATTGTCAGGAAGAAATTTCCGAGAACGAAAGTCTGGAGCATCGCATTTTATGAAAGTAGTAAAAAATCCACGATAAATTAAACAGCATTAGTGTCTACATGCACGGATCACTGGAGCGTATAAATATGGATCATCTAGGTCGAAGCGCACAGAGCGCTATATGTACGTGTTGCTCAGTTGTTGAAATCGCGGGCTGGAAATCAGTGGTAGTGGTCATAAGAGCGGATGGGCCTGTCGCCCTTGCAACACCCAACAACTGTGATGAGATTACGTATATTTTTCCGGCGTGATAAATCTTGATGTCCTTCAAGGGTATGGAACCGGAGCTCATAGTCCTGACGGTAAGATATTTCGACAGTCCGACTGGCGGTCATCTTTCGGTGAGCTTGCAAGTGTACAACCACGCCGGAACTGAGGTAACATCAGATACGGCGGCTCCCTTATACACCGGTAACAGGCCATTCTACTTGCGAAAGACGTGAAAGGGCTGCACTCTTTTAAGAGAAGAAATCCGGCGCTGGCGGCTTAGAAACTATCGAAAAATGGTTCAAATGGCTCTGAGCATCACACACATACATGCCCGAGGCAGGATTCGAACCTGCGACCGTTGCAGCAGCGTGGTTCCGGACTGAAGCGCCTAGAACCGCTCGGCCACAACGGCCGGCCTGGATAATAGTGTTTCGATGAATCCCGTAAGTACAAAAATTCCAATAACGGGAAGCCAGAACAATGATTTGCCTTACTTAAAAATAACACGTTATGCCCTTCGCTGAGACAGTGGTCAGCGACGGGAGTTTTATCGCACATTGGTCATGAACCGTACGAATAGTCTGTCCAATATAAGCCTTTCCGTAATAGCAGGAAATTATATATATACAGCAGGTGTCCTCAATTCCGAATCACCTTTAACTGATCCCAGAAGGACGCTTTTAATTTCGTATTTGCTGAAGATTCTTTTTTTTGTCACTGATTTAGGGCGTAAAACTGCTACGGTCTTTAGCGCCCATTGAAGATTCTTGAAATTGATATAGCGTTTTCTGAGGAAGAAATACTTCCCGCAAAGGGTAAAATAGCACCTGACTTACAAGCGTCCCTTGTTGGTTCACATGGTGATCAAAACTGAAAAGCACGAAAGTTTTTATGATAAGTATATCCATTTTGCCTGAAAACAACCAAGGTAATTAGCAACATTTTTCAATTTCTACCGAAAATCTGATGTGTAGAGGGCAACCGTTTCGCTTGTCGCACATGCGCAGTGGTCTGTTCCTGGGGCATAAGGAGCCGCCGTATCTGATTTTACCTCAGTTCCAGCTTGATTGTGCACTTGCAGTCTCACCTGAAGATGGCGGGCAGTTAGCCGGTCGAAATATCTTGTCGTCAGGTAGATGAACTCCATTTCCATACCCGCGCAGAACATCAGGAAACAGCTGAAATTATACCTATCGCTGACGAAGTGTGTTATATAAAAGGGAATTGTGTGAATAGAATATAAATGGACGTTGCGGCCGTGATGCGCCACCCGCATCGGCCAATATTAGATTTCGGTGAGCACACGTGTATATCATCAGAGTGGCGTATGATAATCGATATTTTAGTTTGATTGGACTGTATCTAGATTAAACGGTTGCAGCTTCTAAGGGGAAAAGAATTATAGGCTAGGATGTTGCACCCAATAAATGAATTTTCTGTGTGAGAACGTAACGAAACTCCATATCGCAACTTTATCTAACTGTTTTCAAGTTTGTACATGACTGCAAAGTTTCAGGTGGCGTGGAAATCCATTTGCGTTTTGAAATGCAATCAAAACCTGTAATCACTGCAGACCCAATGAATCATAAGGAGCCAATAAACGAGAGAAAATGAAAATATCCGTTATTCTACTGAAATCAGGGATATTTTCATGTCTCACATAGTTTAGGGTCAATGTGAGCTATACGTTAGGCGTATTTGTCATGTAGGTAAATGTGTCGGCCATGCATATTCCATAAAAATTCTAACAATCCTCTTTTTACTCTCTGATTTTCTAGTGGAAAGCTGAATCTTCATCACGCTGAAATATGAAATCCGCTTCATTCAACTCCTGTCCTCAAGTAATTCTCTGGCACTGTGCCATCCCCTGAGAGCTGCAACCCCACACTGTTTCATCAGGAAGTCATTAACGGTACATGCACGGCATTGCTTCCCGCTATTATAAAACTTAATTCTCTAGGGAAATGCTAGTATGAACTACACTTGCCTTAATAATTGTAGAGGAATAATACCGAATATTGCCATTGCACCTCGTAAGAGAATGTAGAGTGAATCTCACTGCAAGGTTGCATTGCGAATTGTTCTGTTTTGTTTAAACAGTAGTTTTACACTCACAGCTCTCTTTCCTTCAGAATAAAAATATAACTACAACAGAAATTCATCTAAAAGATCGTAAATTTAAGCGTCAAATTTCCTGGATGACATTTGATAGTATTGTGATTTAATGCACGGAATTTAAAATCCTGGCTGTATATTAAAGAGGAAATGGCGGCCGGGGTGACCGAGCGGTTCTAGGCACTACAGTCTGGAACCGCGAGACCGCTACGGTCGCAGGTTTGCATCCTGCCTCGGGCATGGATGTGTGTGATGTCCTTAGTTTAGTTAGGTTGAAGTAGTTCTACGTTCCAGGGGCTGATGACCTCAATAATTAAGTCCCTTAGTGCTCAGAGCCATCTGAACCATTTTGAAACAGGAAACACTTTCCTAATGCTCTGGAAATCAGTACTTATTTGCTCGTGAACTGGCTTTTTGTTTCAAGGGACAACTAAGAAGCAGAGAGCGTGATGAAATCAATAATATTTCGCACAACCAACGGAAATGTGTTTCCTATATAGTATTATTTTTGTTTCCTGTCAAGTAGTGGTGAAAAATTCAGTTACAGTTGAAAGTTATATTTTGGTGATATTATTCTGACAGCATTTATCAAAGTCAAGACTTGTAAAAGAGTAATCTTCTGAAGCGAAACTAATGTAAGGACGGAAAATAATGTGTCTTGATAACATGAAGAGCATACTTATACTTGTGCAGAGAAATATATTCACATTTCGAAAGAAATTTTGTTTTTTAAACAAGTTAAAATCGATAAACCTTTTAACATTCCGCAATACTTCGTGTTATTAATTAATATTATACAAAATAATGTGGAGTTAGCCGAGCAGAATAAGTCTGTTATGGAGGAAAACACACAGAAAACTGGTCTACAATTCTGCAGTATGTATTACTTGTTTCACAAAACTGTTTCCTGCTGTTACCCCATTACGGGTTACAAAGACAACTGTGCCAAAGCTGAAGTGCTGTCTTTACGATAGGACAGAAAGTATCCCACAGTGTTGTCCAAAGAAAAAGGACGGTTTAAAGTTCCTGGGTTTAAGATTTCAGGCTACATTCGGAATTGTGTACAGTTTATTGCTTTCTAGAGTTCGTGGGTCGAAAACAGGGTAAAGAAGAGCATAAATGTTGTTTCTTCTTTTTTGTTTATTATTGAGTCAACCAATGCCGGAAGGTAATCATTGTTTGATGATATTTGTCAGTCTGCATTTAGATCTGCTTGGAAGTTGTCTTCACACATGAAGACGGATGTTAGGTGATGTATCATTGACTGATAGGCAGCATATTTAGCGGTGAATACACCGGTTCCCGTGAGACACCTTAGTTAAGCGCTGATGGGCGTGGCCGGCACTTGGATAGGTGACCATCCAGCCGCCATGCGCTTTTGCTATTTTTCGGGGTGCAGGCAGCATCGTGATGCCAATTGAGGAGCTACTCGACCGAATGGTAAAGGCTTCGGTTAAGAATAACATCATACCATCTGGGAGAGCGGTGTGCTAACCCCACACCCCACATATCAGCATCCCTCTCGTAGGATGACACGGCTGTTGAATGGTCCCGGTAGGCCACTCGTGGCCTGAAGACGGAGTGCTTTTAGAAGAAGAAATTATAGCCATGATGGTAGGCCTAAGTCGTGAATTAAGTCGCTGTTATAACTCTACGAACGTGAACTGCAAATGAGACCAATGGAGATGTTGCTCGAATACGCGATGACCCGCCCACTGCACTCTGAATTACATCAGCGGCAGCCAATCAGGCATACAGGAGGTAAAATTGTCACTACAATAATGTATGTACAGAATGGTTACACGAAAGTTAATAACAAATGTAGAAATAGGTGCATTACATTTTGCAAAGTAATTTCTATAAACCGCATTTCGTCAATCTGTGATCAAACTATATTCAGAAGAGATAACCAATCCTAATCGGTTGTGAGAACACCGATAGCTATCTGTGGGTATTTATCGCAATGTTATAGATTGTACGGCAGCAAATATAGTGGTTCAGCAACGGTATGGCCATAGCTACAAGCGCCACCCAGCGTAAGAGGATTTCAGAGCTGCGACAGCGGGAGGATGTGAAATATACTGGTTTGCAGGCAGACGTATAGAAACGCATGACATTACTTATTGCATCTACATCGTGGTGTCAGTGAAAATCCTGCTTGAGTTGCTTCGTTGTTTACAGTCGAAGCGTTCTTGGGGGGTGGGGGGGGGGGGAGTGGGGGGGGGAGGTGGGGGAGGGTGGTGCTGATTGGGGAAGGAGACTAAACAGCGAGATCATCGGTCTCATTGGATTAGGGAAGGACGGGGAAGGTAGTCGGCCGTGCCCATTGAAAGGAACTATCCCGGCCTTTGCCTTGAGCGATGTAGGGAAATCACGGAAAACCTAAATCATGATGGCCGGACGCGGGATTGAACCGTCGTCCTCCCGAATGCGAGTCCAGTGTTAGCGTGCATGCGTGCGTGCGTCGTGACTCACGTGCAGTCCATGCACGGTAGATGCAGATTAGGCAGGGCCTGCAAAATCCTGTCTCGGGAATCTTAGTGGATGTGTTGTCATCTCAGTTCGGTTCGTCTTCTCGGTTGTCACAGCGGTGCTTTCTTCTTCTCTTGCTGCCAGGTGATCATTCCAGTAGCATGTCGGGCCATCTGGTGGATGGGCGCCAGTGGAGTTGGTTGCCCACTCCACTGACCAGAGGGCTTCTCGATGTCCTCGTCCACGTGTAGAATCTCGTCGCGAGCACGCGGAAGCAGCTCTGCAACATCGGTTTTCCCCCGATGTCATGTAGCTGCCTTGTGTCGTAGTCTCTTGGACGATGGAGCGCCAGCCGGATGGCTTTATTCTGCACTCATTGCAGTGTCTGCAGGTGAGTCTCTGCCGCGTTTCCTCACACCACGGCCGCGTACTCGATACGCCGACCTGATTAGTGCCAAGTAGAGCGAGAGGCCGCAGTGGGGGGAAGTGTAGTCGTGAGGTTGAGTATAGGATACAGCAAGCGCATCCTTCCGAGCGCTGGGCCGCTCTACTCCCGGATGTGTGGTCGCCAGGTGAGGCGTTTGACTAAGGTGACGCCGAGATGTCTTCCAGTGCGAGACTGCGGAATTGGGCCTCCCATGATCCACACTTTCGGCAGCGCATCGGGAATTCACCGGCGCGTGAACACCACCGCGTCGCTATTCTCGGCCTGGAACTTGAGAGGTCATTTGGTAGCCCAAGCTCCAAGTTCCAAGCGGCGCATCAGCTGGGCGCTCTTGCTACGCGTGTAGAACACCGTGTGATCGGCGTAGAGCGCCAGACGTCTTCGGTACGTCGGCGGTGTAAAGAGAGTACAGCAGTGGACCAAGCACGGACCCTTGCGGTACAGCAGCTCAGATGTGGCGCGCCGTTGTCACACCACTATCAGCACGCACATAGAATGTACGCCCGCGCAGGTAGGACAGAAGCAGGCGGGCAAGCGACACGGGTACTCCCAATACCAGCAGCTGACTGTCGAAGCGGCGTGGAGATGTCGATGTGCACGTTTCAGCAGCAGAAGATTTGAAAGTTGCTCAGCGGCTAGTGGTTACAAAATACTAACGTGCAAGTAAGGCGACTGTCGTAATATGTGCCAGATGACACTGACACAGTAACTAACAAGATAGCAAGTAAAGTAGGGTACATAATATCTAATGCACGAGACTGTGTGAGCTCATTTTTAAATACTTTTTGCCAGACCGCTGTTCTCCACGTGAACAGTTACCAAAAATGACATATACTGCTGTCTCTGGAAATAAGTTGCTTGATGAATTTTGTAAGTTATCTGGTGGTACATGTCCAAAGCACACCACATCATAAGTGCAGCTAAATCAGTATGCAACCTTGGAAGAATGTGGGTCTGTCTGATTCGACCATGCACGCCCACTTGAAGAAACAACACAGGATTTAGCAACCTAGGAAAGGAGACTTAACTTTTGAAGATCACCAGCTTAAAGATGACCATAGTTACAAGGCGCAACATGAAGTATCAGATCACGTCCATAAAATAACGAAAACTAATAAATATATGAATAAACTTTCGTTATATGCGCTCACCCCATCAACCACGGACCTTGCCATTGATGGAGTGGCTTTGTGTGTCAGTGATACAGACAGCAGCAGCATAGGTGCAACCACAAATGTGTGGTTCCTGAAGAAGGACAGCAGTCTTTTCAGCAGTTGCAGGGGAAACAGTCTGTTGATGATTGACTGTTCTGGCGTTGTAACATCAACCAAAAATGCTTTGCTGTGCTGATCTTGCGAACTGCTGAAAGCCTGGGTGAACTATAGCCTTAATTTTTCCCAAGGACATGCAGCTCTACTGTATGCTTAAATGAGATGGCATCGTCTCGGGTAAAATACTCCGGAGTAAAGTTAATCCCCCTTTCGGATCTCTGGGAAGGGAGGGGGGGGGGGGGACTTCTCAGGAGGAAGCATTATCAGCAGAAACAAAACTGGTCTTCTACGAATTGGAGCATGGGGGGCAGGTGGGTGTGCCGGACGCCGGTACATCTCTGATGAGGTACATCTGTAGTTCCTAGATTCTTTGCATGCAACAGCGTCGCCACCGACAGGCTTAAGGACTGATGACCTTAGCAGTCAAGTCCCATAAGATTTCACACACATTTGAACTTTTTTTTTGCGTCCTCAACCGACAATTTGGTAAAATTTGGTATTGCTTAAAGTGGTTTTTGGCCACTGTTTAGCAGTTCAGGGTAAAAACGTGTCTACAGGATGTGTGTGTCCGGGAAAATAATACGATTTGACCCAGATGTCCTTCATTTCCAAGTTTTTGTCTGGGGTTAACAATTTTAGTGTTGGTAAGCATAGCAGGCGTATTTAGCTTTCTTGATTATTGTAAGTGGTATTCGTACATTAATATACATCCAGTGTATGTTAATAAATATAAAGACGCTGACATTTATTGGTTTAGATAGTAAGCTATTTGAAGCTCTTATTCTTTTGTTAAAATGTTTTTGAAATACATTGCAACCTATATTGCTATATAATTATAGAAGGAAATGATTGAATATGTTGAAGTAATATATTCGCTGATTTCTGAAGTCATTTTATCCAGTGTAATATCATACTCCACTCGAGGGAGGGGGGGGCGGTGCAATAGCCCCATAGCCCTCCCCCCTCCCCTTGCCACTGTCCCTGGATAATAAATTTGTGGCAGATCAAAACTGTGTGCCGGATCGAGACTCGAACTCGAAACCTTTGCCTTCCGCAGGAAAGTGCTCCACGAGGTACGGCCAGAATTGAAGCTGGGCGAACGGTTCGTGAGTCGAGCTTGGGTAGCTCAGTCGATGGAGTAGTTGGCCGCGGAAGGCAAAGGCCTAGCGTAAGAGTCTCGGTCCGGCACATAGATTTAATCTGCCAGGAAGTTTCTACCACCTGTTATTCAGACGATGCGGTCCCCTCCTTAGGTCCGTCTTAATTGTGGATACCCGACCGTTATTTCAAATAACTTAGTAACGGTACTCGCGAGCAGAGCCTCCGTTGCGTGTGTCATTCTGTAGTAACTGTTGCCACTTGGATTCTGCGGACATTTTGTACGAGGGCATAAGACTATTTAGTCTTACACTGTAAGTAAGTGTGCAGGGGCTAACTATACTGACGGAAAATAACTCACAATACCAAGAAGGAGTTGTATGACATAAACGAAAGTTGGTAGGAAGCTGTCCTGCATCTGAAAGACAGTAGCAAGAAGACCGGTATCCGGACGGCCACGTGGCACTGTCGAGAGAGAAGACCATCGTGTCCCGCGTCGGGCTGAGGCGCATCGCACTGCATCTGCAACACTGGGCTCAACAGTGACACAACAACTGTTACGAACTGGTTACTTCAAGGACATCTCCGAGGCTGAGGCTCTGTAGCGATCACTCCACCGATCTCAAACCGTAACCATTTGCGGCTTCAGTGGTGCCAGAGATGGCCGTGTGTTGGTCAGAAGGAGGCCAGTTCATGGCCTTGAACTAACCTGTCTGCGCGCTAGACACGCTGAACTCATAACTGGAGTTACGGTCTGCGGTGCGATGTCGTATGACGTCAAGAGCACTCTCGTCGTTATCCCATACACCCTTACTGCAAATCTGTACGGCAATCTCATGATACGACGTGTGCTGTCATTCACGAACGGCTTTTGCGACACGACAAGTTCTACACAGTGTCGACTTGACATGCTCGATCACCAGATCTGTCTCCAACTGATCACATGTGGGACATCATTTGAGGACAACTCCAGCGTCATCGACAAAAACAGCATAAACTGACCCTCTATTGACCGACCAAGTGCAACAGGTATGGAATTCCATCCCACAAACTGACATCCGGCACCTGTGCAGCACATGGCTTGCAAGTTGGCAAACTTGCATTCAACGTTCTGGCGGTACCAGCAGTTGACATTTGCAGTCGCTTACCTCGCGTTTACACTAACCTGTGGTCTTGCGACGTTAGTCACTTACTTATATCACCTAGACATATGTACCCACGAAATTTCATTGCTCTACATCAATTACGAGGGTGAGTCAAATGAAAACTTTAAATATTATTTATTGTGCAGAAGCAGTACAAAGCTGTATCACTTTTCAACATAATCTCCCCCACCCTCAATGCAAGTCCTCCAGCGCTTACAAAGTGCATAAATTGCTTTAGAAAAAAATTCTTTTGGTAGTCCGCGCAACCACTCATGCACCGCGTGGTGTACCTCTTCATCAGAACGGAACTTCTTTCCTCCCATTGCGTCTTTGAGTGGTCAAAACATATGGGAATCACTTGGGGCAAGGTCCAGTGAGTATGGTGGATGAGGAAGACACTCAAAATGCAGGTCTGTGATTGTTAAAACTGTTGTACGGGCAGTCTGGGGCCTTGCATTGTCATGTTGCAAAAGGACACCTACTGACAGCTATCCACGTCGCTTTGATTTGATTGCAGGCAGCAGATGCTTTTTTAGGATATCTGTGTATGATGCACTGGTGACAGTGGTCCCTCTAGGCATGTAATGCTCCTAAATGTCGCTTTTCTCGTCCCAAAAGAGAGTCAGCATAACCTTCCCTGCTGATGGTACTGTTCGAAACTTCTTTGGTTTTGGTGATGAGGAATGGCGCCATTCCTTGCTCGCTCTCATCGTTTCCGGTTGGCGGAAGGGAAACCAGGTTTCGCCCCCAGCAACGATTCTTGCAAGGAAGCCATCACCTTCTCGTTCAAATCGCCGAAGAATTTCTTCACAAACATCATCATGTCGTTCTCTCATTTCAGGAGTCAGCCGCCGTGGCACCCATCTTGCAGACACTTTGTGAAACTAGAGCACATCATGCACAATGTGGTGTGCTGATCCATGACTAATCGGTAAACATGCTGCAGTGTCATTCAGTGTCACTCGGCGGTTTTACTTCACTATGGCTTCCACTGTTGCAATGTTCTGTGGAGTCACAACTCGTTTTGCCTGACCTGGACGAGGAGCATCTTCCATTGAAGTCACTCCGTTTGCGAATTTCCTACTCTATTCGTAGACTTGCTGCTGTGACAAACATGCATCACCGTATTAAACCTTAATTCGTCGAAGAATTTCAATAGGTTTCACACCTTCACTACGCAAAAACAGTATAACAGAACGCTGTACTTCCCTGGTGGCACCTACAGGCCATTCTGCACGCTGTTTGTAGCACGCTTACCATCGTACAGGATAACAGCGCGAAATTTCGATTTGTTATTACGAATTTAAGGTTTTCATTTGAATCACCCTCGTATTATTTGGCAGTGCTATTTTTTTCCGTGATTGTATTTCAGCTGTGGTAGTTCCTTTATGTGGGCGAAATACTATTGGCTATATTTTGAGCAGCTTTAACCTAATGCCAATTCTGTTAAAGATGAATTTAATAAGTTTGGACGGTTGGCACTCTGAGGTAACAGATACCTAGTCTGGCACTTTTGTAACTGTGAAACTTAAGATCATGGTGTGTCTCACTTATGTGCAACTATTTCCAAAACTAAAATAATTTATTTACAGACTGACTGAGGCCTTATTGCGTACCATACAAGGGACCGCGCCCATCTGAATTGTAAACGGTGTCATAGTCGCGTAGTCCAGTTGAATATTGCGCCGTTCTGTAAGGGTACTAGGCGTACACGGGAACGCCGCATGAACGGTCTCGAAGCTGGAGCAGCTAATGAATATATTGTCTGCTGTTATTATATTAATCTGAGTTGCTGGATTATGCATTTGCCAGTTACTTAATCTGATGCTGGATAACCACTCAGTTAGTAATCATTAGTGTATGGCCTTCCACGTATTTATTCTGGAGTTGTTTTTTCGTTAAACTAAATCATTGTCTGAGTTGAGCTTCTATCCTTAAACATTTCTGAATTTGGACTGTGCTGCTAAATTAATATGTGTACAGCCACAGTTAAAATTAATTGGTGTACGGCGCCGCTGATCCACTTTTAATCTTTTGATTACTTCGATTTTGTAATTTTGATTCAAATGTATGTGTTGGCTATTCAGTTAAGTAGAAGTTAATTACGGCTCTGTTAAATTCAGTGGTCGCTAACTGCCTAAATCTTGAATTAACTTTCATCATTTACGGTGTATTATTATTAATATGTTGCAAATATTTGTGTGTTTTTACCTTTTCTTAAAATTCAGAAGGCTGTCTGCGTCGCTTCTGACTGCAGATACTACTCACAATCCCACAAAGGCAACGTCGTAAATTATCCCTGTTGCTCACATCCACATTATTTCCTTTATTTTAATTACTGTAACATCTCGTGTCCTATTAGGAAATATTACTTTCTATAATCACAGTTGCTTCAGTTACTTACTGATCTCACTAGCATATCTTATGCATTTGTAATGCAGGACCTGCTGAAGACAAAATAATATGTTCAGCTACACGTTTGGAACGCGAGAACAAAATTTATTGATCAATTTGTTTTCTCCTAAGAACTACTGTGTTATTTGTTATATACTACATTAGTTAATGTGTCACATATTTTTCTTTGTTAAATTACCTTACATCGCATTTTCGCTGAAATAATTATTCTTGTTTTACTCCTAAATCTAAACCCACCGATTTCTCCTTAGCAACGGAGATACTCTGTAGATGGACTAGCTAAAAAGTGTGGTCTTACAAAAAATTCACTGCACCACATATTTATCTTCGTATGTGATGATGACGTAACAGCCGAAAACCATTTTATGAAATAATTAATAAATACTGTATAATATTACACCAATGTTGTGTGTGTTTTCATTCCTACTGTAAATGTATTCTACCAAGAATTGACGGAGCAGTCAATCAATACACTAGATTTGTTCTTAACAGACACTTGAGGCAGATACAACTACAATTGGATTTGGTAAGAATCAAAGGGAACGGAAAATGTAATTGATTGTATTCTGATAAACAATAAAGGAATTCTCCAGTCTGTGTACATATTAAATTACTTACGAACTGGAAATGATCGTGGGTTCATAAGATGAGGAGTAACCGTAGATCAAAAATCATAATGTATCAAACTCATCAGTCATCGAGACAAAAACTGTTGATTATCAGAAATTATTTGAGAGTTTGGAGCAGTACTATATAACGAATTTAGAAAATTAAGATTACTCAGAAACAGAGGAAGTCGGAAACTATTACATAAAAGTACTTGAGCAAATAAGAAATGTTTTAGTAATACAACGAAAACAACAGGAAACAAAATCTTCAATATCGCTTAGTACATGACAGTGCCAGCGTTTCGAGCAAATGATGATGTGAAAATGGTAAAATAAACTCTCTTCAGGACAATAAGAGAAGTAAAACGGAAATTTGGTAAGCAGGACAATTGAACAGAAAACGAGTGTGAAGACGACAAAACACAAAATTACGTTCGGTGGAGTTCACTTATCTACAGTCAAAAGTGTAATTCGAGAAATAAGTCAGAAAAGCAGATAATTAAGAATCAAAATGAAATTTCAGAAGTCGTTTCACGTGAAGTGTATTGACTTATTGTATGTAGCACAGAATGAAGGCGGCTGGAATGATGGTGTTGAAAATAATTGTTTTAACAGGATGCACAGCAATACAAAATGAACATTTAAGGTATCATTTTCGTCTATATTCTGCAAGCCAGTTCTCGATATGTGGCAGAGGGTACGTATAGCAGCGATATCATGTTTCCCCTGTTCTGTTGCATTCGCAAATGTTTCGATTTCTCTAGCTTTACCGCCGTTGTCAGTTTCTGAGATGTTTATTGGAGCAACTCTGTATCGCTCTCGCGGCTACCAAACGATCCCGTGGGTAAATGTACTGCTCTTAGTAGGATTTTCTCTGTCTGTCTGTCTGTCTCTCTCTCTCTCTCTTGTATGGGTCCCAGATTGACAACTACTCAAGAATCGGTCGAATGAGTGTTTCGTTATCGTTATCCCCGTGGATGATGTTTAAAATTTTCATTTTTCCTTTTGTTGGGAAACGTTGACTTCATATCATGCGGACTACAGATGTTCTTTCGGAACACAAACTTCAGATGATTTATTTTGGAAACAGAAACAGTTTTTGCTCTGTGTACCAATGTATTTAAAACTGCTCATTTAAGGAAAGGTTGACATTGTCTCCAGCAGTGGGCAATTTTTTTATATAACAATTCGAGAAACGTGCATTAATTAGGCTCCCCTCGTCCATATTCATTTTGTCGTTCTGCTGCCAACAAGTTTATCGCTTGTCCACGCGGCGTAGAGGCTCCTGAACATATCCTTAAACATGTGACCAGCATGCACCCAAACATCCAGTTCACTTTCGAGACAGAGAAAGAAGGAAGGCTGCTATGTTTAGATGTTATGGTACAACGGAAGTCGGATGGACGTCTCGGTACCACAAGCCGATGCGCAATAATTTATATATTGACGCCCAGAGTTTTCATCATCCAGAAGAGAGCAGTTTTAAACACATACTCAGACGGAGCAAAAACTGTTTCTGCCGACGACCCCGTGTATTGCGAAATTAAATATCTGAAGCACTGATTTCGAAGGAACAGCGATGGTCTACGTGATATAAAGTCAGTCTTCTCCAAGAAAGAAAATATGAAAGCGTTAAACATTCACGTGATGAGCCGCCGATTGTATTCCTTCCTTTCTGCAAGACTTCATCCAGAAACATAGGCAGAGTCCTGGGAAGACGTGGTATGAGACCTGTTTTCCGACCGCCTAAGAAGGTATGGGAGAAGCTACGCCCTCTTACGGGCAGTATCGGCCTCAAGCTCCCTGGGATTTATAGCATCCCTCCTGAGTGTGGAAGCAAATACATCAGTGAGTCCATCCGCAACGTTTCTAGCTGCATCGTTTCTGAACGCTGTGCAAAAACATAAACTGCATATTGACAATCGACAGCCGAAGAAATGTGCAGCTTCTGATCACAGCCTCTCAAACAAACACCAGATATTGTCTGACGGAACCGAAGTTTTGTTCCAGTTTTCCAGATTCTGGGACTCAGTTATTAAAGAGGGAGTAGAAATAAGAATGTAATCGTAGCTGCGCATGGACGCGACCTCCAGATGCAGAAAAAGAGGCAGAGATATTCTTCGCAATGTCTATGCTCCTACAAAAGCGGTGGCGCTACCAGCGCAAACGTTGTGACAGCATTACGTGATAAGTGACCAATCAGAAGCCGTCTATGGGATATATAAGGCCACCACAGCAGCAGGTTTGAGAGCCAGTTGTTCCTGACCTTATCACCAAATCAGTTATCGATATTAATAGAGGAAGTATTCAGATCCTTAAATTAATGAACGAAGAAGGTTTGTGTGTTAAAGGATCGTATCGTTTCATTGATGACATGGTATTGTTAGGTCTAACTGCCAGGACACTTTGAAATTCTGATGGGTTTGTTTGCCATGATAATCTTCTAAATCACTATCAGTTTCAAGTAAAATTATGAAACCAGAATTTGGTAAACATTCGTTTCGTATTAGCATAATATGAAGATGTGCGATGAAAATGGAAAGCAGTAGTTATAAGCACAATTTCAGTCTCTACTTGTTTCGGATTTGATTCAGCCCAAAATAAAAATATCGTGATGACAAAAAATGAATGAATGAAGTTTCGCTGACTAAAAAAACTTTCTAGTTAACGTGTTTCGTTATGTTGTTGCAATAAAGACCAATCTTATATTCTTTGCAGTGTGTAGCATGTTTCACTGTCAAGTACACTACTGGCCATTAAAATTGCTACACCAAGAATAAATGCAGATGACAAACGGGTATTCATTGGACAAATATATTTTACTAGAACTGACATGCGATTACATTTTCACGCAATTTGGGTGCATACATCCTGAGAAATCAGTACCCAGAACAACCACCTCTGGCCATAATAACGTAATACGCCTGGGCATTGGGTCAAACAGAGCTTGGATGGCGTGTACAGGTACAGCTGACCATGCAGCTTCAACACGATGCCACAGTACATCAAGAGTTGTGACTGGCGTATTGTGACGAGCCAGTTGCTCGGCCACCATTTACCAGACGTTTTCCGTTGCCTAGAGATTTGGATAATGTGCTAGCCAGGGCAGCAGTGGAACATTTTCTGAATCCAGAAAGACCCGCACAGGACCTACAACATGTGGTCGTGTATTATCATGCTGAAATGTAGGGTTTCGTAGGGATCGAATGAAGGGTAGAGCCACCGGTCGTAACGTATCTGAAATCTAACGTCCACTGTTCAAAGTGCCGTCAATGCGAGCAAGAGGTGACCGAGATGTGTAATCAATGGCAGCACATACCATCACGCCGGGTGATACACCAGTATGGCGAAGACGAATACACTCCTCGAATGAGCGTTCACCGTGATCTCACCGAACACGGATGCGACCATCATGATGCTGTAAACGGAACCTGTATTCATCCGAAAAATTGACGTTTTGCCATTCGTGCACCCAGGTTCGTGACAGCGTCAAGGGTAACGCCAGCCATGGTCTCCGAGCTGATAGTCCATGCTGCTGCAAACGTCGTCGAACTGTTTGTGCAGATGGTTGTTGTCTTGCAAATGTCTCCATCTGTTGACTCAGGGATCGAGACGTGGCTGTACGATCTGTTTCAGCCATGCGGATAAGATGCTTGTCATCTCGACTGCTAGTGATACGAGGCCATTGGGATCCAGCACGGCGTTCCTATTACCCTCCTACCGATTCCATAATCTGCTAACAGTCATTAGATCTCGACTAACGCGAACAGCAATGTCGCGGTACGATAAGACGCAAAAAAATATGATTCAAATGGTTCTGAGCACTATAGGACTTAACTTCTGAGGTTATCAGTCCTCCAGAACTTAGAACTACTTAAACCTAACTTACCTATGGACATCACATACATAGATGCCCCAGCAGGATTCGAATCTGCTACCGTAGCGGTTGCGCGGTTCCAGACTGTAGCGCCTAGAACCGCTCGGCCACCCCGGCC
The DNA here is from genome assembly GCF_023897955.1 of Schistocerca gregaria. NCBI lineage: Eukaryota > Metazoa > Arthropoda > Insecta > Orthoptera > Acrididae > Schistocerca > Schistocerca gregaria. Next base: position 1,118,521,885 of record NC_064920.1, read on the forward strand.
GGCGATAAACCACAATCGCGATAGGATACAATCCGACCTTTATCAAAGTCCGAAACGTGACGGTACGTATTTCTCCTCCTTATACGAGGCATCACAACAACGTTTCACCAGGCAACGCCTGTCAACTGTTGTTTGTGTATGAGAAATTGGTTGGAAACTTTCCTGATGTCAGCACGTTGTAGGTGTCGCCACCGGCGTCAATCTTGTGTGAATGCTCTAAAAAGCTAATCATTTGCGTATTACAGCATCTCTCCCTGTCGGTTAAATTTTGCGTCTGTAGCACGTCATCCTCGTGGTGTAGCAATTTTAATGGCCAATAGTCTACATTGATACCTTAAATGAGATATAACAAAACTATAACTTAATATTTAAAGAAAAGTTTTAAATACGAGGTACAGAAAGGAATCGGATATTGTTAAGTTTTACATACCCTTTACGGACAATAAGCCTGACTGTAATTCTCACTTTTGGCAAACATAAGTGTCATGGAGAACCTCCCCACATTAATTTAGGTCACAAATCTGTCAAGTGCCTGGAAATGTTTAGTGCCAATGCGTCACAAATTACAGGCAACTACCGACAAAATGAGTGCCATTAAATTTTTAAAACAATATGAAGGTCACGCATCGAAAAATAATGAACATGCATATTTTAAGTGCCTCGTTTCCACCAACGTTATAAAATTGTAATATTTAATATGGCAATCATCAGTCTCCGATTAGACCAGTGAAAACATTCCGTTTAAAAATACGTACTTCTTTAGTCTGCGAGGTATTCAATAGCTTTTGTTTTGCAAGCTTTCGTAAATTTCAGCACAGGGATGGAACTTCCAGTGCTGGTTAAGACGACTGAAGCCTAACAAGATGAGTCCTAATTACGTTCAAGTTGGTGTTTACTTCACCGTCACTGTCATGTTATTACGTATTCTACTTTCTAGCAATATAAAAATGCGGACTTCAATGTGAGGTGCTTGTAATACCTTTCACAACGAAACTTTGTCTCGAAAGGTGGCAGAAAATCCAAAGAAATTCTAGAATGAGATTTTCACTCTGCAGCGGAGTGTGCGCTTATATGAAACTTCCTGGCAGATTAAAACTGTGTGCCCGACCCAGACTCGAACTCGGGACCTTTGCCTTTCGCGGGCTAGTGCTCTACCATCTGAGCTACCGAAGCACGAATCACGCCCGATACTCACAGCTTTACTTCTGCCAGTATCTGTCTCCCACCTTCCAAACTTTACAGAAGCGGATACTGGCAGAAGTAAAGCTGTGAGTACCGGGCGTGATTCGTGCTTCGGTAGCTCAGATGGTAGAGCATTTTTCAGAAGTCTTATGGCCCTGTACCACACATACGTCTTGGAGTGAAATAACGTGATTATGGAATATCGCCTCAGTTATTTGACTAGACTCGTAATTTCCTATCAGAGGGATCACAATTCTTAACTATTAACGGAAAGGCAACGAGTAAAATAAATGATTTCTGACTTTCCCTAGGGTAGTGTTATAGGCCCTCTGCTGTTCCTTATCCATATAAACGATTTAGGAGACACTATGAGCACCCGACTTAGGGTGTTGTCGTTTATCTTCTAGTAAACTCATCAGAAGATAAAAAAAATGCAAAACGATTTAGGAAAGGTATCTGTATGGCGCGAAAAATGGCAAGTCACCCTAAAGAACGAAAAGTTTGAGGTCACACACATGAGTGCTAAAAGGAATCCGTTAAACTTTGGTTCCACCGTAAATAAATCAAATCTAAAGGCCTTAAATTCAATAAAACACCTATGAATAACAATTAAGAACAGCTTAAACGGGGAAGAACACACAGAAAAAGTTGTGGGTGAGGCAAACCAAAGACTGCTTTTCATTGCAGAATACTTAGAAACTGTAACAGATCTACAAAAGAGACTGCCTACACTATGCTCGTCCGATCTACAAAAGAGACTGGCTCCAGTATGGTCATCTGTCCTCTTTTGGAGTACTGTTGCGCGGTCACCAACTTTCTCCTCCGAATGTGAAAATATTTTGATGACGGCTACCTACTTAGGGAAAACGATCATCATAACAAAATAAGAGTAATTAGAGCTCATTTTTTCCGCGCGCTGTTAGAAATAGGAATAATAGAGAATTATTTTGAAGATTGTTCGATGACCCCACTGCCAGACATGTAAGTGTGATTTGCAGAGTATCCATGTAGATATAGAAAAGAATACTATTACATTTATGGCACACCATTTCGTTGAAACGTTTATTCGATTCATCCCACGTCCTCTGTTATTATCCGTGTAACGATTTGCAAATGTGAAACAAAGTAACTGGGTTAATGAGCATATGCTATATTTCGCAAGAGTGGCTCCAAAGGGAACATATTTCATCTTATTAGTACTGTTATTCATGACGATGACCAGTTGGGAAATGGAGTGACGCATTAAATTAAAATCTTAAAAATTTACCCAAAGTACTATATTTCTTTGAGGTTACTGAGCAAGGGCTCTCGAATACTGTCAGTATATAATTGAGTAGTTTTGCACATTTAGAAAATTAGAATTAATACAAAGATGTCTTTTATTTATCGATTTTCCTTTTTTTCTTGTTTTATTTATTTATTTATTTTTTAGTTTGTCCAAGGGATTAAAGAGCTACCTTGGAATGTTGATTGCTGTGATAGCACATAGTGAGTTCACATGCTATCGAAAAAGTGAATATTAAGTTTAGCTGGAAACAGTAGCATTCTGTACATGAAGCACGTGTGAGATACAGGATCTTTATCTACTTCAGAACATTGGACTGCAGAGTATGAAGCATCGTTTTACCGTGGTGAAGCTAGTTAACATGAAGAAAATTAATTCACATGTTCATGAGAACCGTAAGCATCAACTGGTTTAAGTCTTAGACCACCAACAACAAGGTTAAAAACAGGTCAAGAAAATACAACTCTCATGTCATTATTTGACAGTGTGTTGTAATATGTGATTCATTCCAGCATAGTAGGTTCCCCACAGGACATTTACGGGTGCACTCAATAACGACATCTGTTAACAGGCTAGCATACACTGAGTGTGTAGCGTCTTGATACACCAACTGTTAGCACGCAAGTCGCTAGTCAAACGAGCTTTACATTTAATCCAGTGCACGCACTTGCTGCGGCAACTGACAGATAGTTAGCTGCTCAAATTTCACATTATTCCCTACATAATCATATACGGCCTGTCCTTTGATCACTGGTTCGGTATATGGGGGACTCCGCTTGGTCATCAGACAGTGCTACTCACGTTGTCAAAGCAGTGTTCTACGTTTTTATGTTTCACGTCCTCTACTTAGCTAGAAATTGCTGACTTTGAATGCTGGGTCACCCCATTCTCTTTTCCTGCACATGACTTAATTTTATTGCACCTGATGACGCAGGTAAAATGCTACGAAACATGTCGTCTCTTTAAATAAAGGATTTACAGCTAAAGCGGTCTTATCTTTTCAAAATGACATCCAGGCTGTGGCTGCCCTGACTTTAAACTGTGCTGCGTAACTTATTTTCAGTTTGGAATTACCTTTACGATGCTACCGGCGTTTCTCTGAGTCTTTCGACCACCGCAGTAACGCTGTAAGGTCACACTAGCTTGTGATTTCCGTAGAAATCACATGAATCTGATGCTCTATACAGCCGAGACAAACCATTTTTACGATACTAGCCTTACATTCATTACTATCGTTATTAAATGTCAACTGTTGCCGTTGTACACAGACTATGAAATTCCATCAAGTCTGGTTACTGTAAAAATGCATGTACCAGCAAGAGTCATTCATTGTGCCCAAAAGGTAATCAAAGGCACCGTCTTGTCTGTGTACATAGTATGCTATCATATGTGTCAGATTTAGGAACAAAAATATTTTATTGCACTGGGAAACATTTTTGTAACGAAATTCTTAAAAACACCCTTGCAGCTATTCTACACAAATTAGAATACAGGCGTTACTTGTCAAGTCACACCAAATATTCAGAAGCATATTATAAACAGAATGAGATCTTAATAAGGGTGCCGAATGGTGTAGAGGATGTTAAAAGTTAGATCTACTCTTTGAAATCTAAATACATTATCTCTCTTACGGAGTATTATTAAATAATTCATTGTTGATGTATTATTCGGTACGTGTCATATGTTAATTTGATTACGTAATAGACGGGCTGGGACTACTCAGAAAGATGTCAATATGAGGAGAAACAAAACTGGCGTTCTACGGATCGGAGTGTGGAATGTCAGATCCCTTAATGGGGCAGGTAAGTTAGAAAATTTAAAAAGAGATATTGATGGGTTAAAGTTAGATATAGTGGGAAGTAGTGAAGTTCGGTGGCAGGAGGAACAATATTTATGGTCAGGTAAATACAGAGTTATAAATATAAAAACAAATAGGGGTAGTGCAGGAGTAGGTTTAATACTGAATGAAAAAAAATAGGAGGGCGTAAAAGCTACTACAAATGGCGTAGTCAACACATTATTGTTGACAAGATAGACACGAAGACCAAGCCTACCACAGCAGTACAAGTTTATATGCCAACTAGCTCTGCAGATGATGAAGAGATTGAAGAAATGTATGATGCGATAAAAGAAATTATTCAGATAGTAAAGGGAGAAGAAAATTTAGTAGTCTTGGGGAAAGGTAGAGAAGGAAAAGTAGTAGGTGAATATGGACTGGGGGCAAGGAATGAAAGAGGAAACCCCTGGTAGAATTTTGCGCAGAGCATAACTTAATCATAGGTAACGCTTGGTTTAAGAATTATGAAAGAAAGTTATGCACTTGGAAGAGGCCTGGAGTCACTGGAAGATTTCAGTTAGATCATATAATGCTAAGACAGAATTCAGGAACTACGTTTAAAACTGTAAGACATTTCCAAGGGCAGATGTGGACTCTGACCACAATCTATTGGTTATGAACTGTAGATTACAACTGAAGAAACTGCAAAAAGGTGGAAATTTAAGGAGATGGCACCTGGATATAAGTGAAAGAACCTTAGGTGGTAGAGAGTTCCGGAGAGAGCATTAGGGAACGATTGATAAATACAGGGAAAAGAAATGCAGTAGAAGAAGAATGGGTAGCTTTGAGTGATGAAAAAGTGAAGGCTGTAGAGGATCAAGGATGTAAAAAGATGAAGGCTAGTAGAAATCCTGGGGTAACACAAGAGATATTGAATTTAATGAATGAAAGGAAAACATTTAAGAATGCAGTAAATGAAGCACGCGAAAAGCAAAACAAACCTCTCAAAAATGAGATGAACAGGAAGTGCAAAATGGCTAAGCAAAGATGGCCAGAGGGCAAATGGAGGGAGGAAGATGGATATATCACTAGGGGTAGACAGATACTGCCTACAGAAAAGAGAACTACTTTTATGAATATCAAAAGCTCAGGTTGAAAACCAGTCCTTAGCAAAGATGTGAAAGCAGAATGATGGAAGGAGTATATACAGGGTCTATACAGGGACGATGTATTTGAGGGCAATATTATGGAAATAGAAGAGGACGTAGATGTAGATGATATAGGAGATATCATACTGCGTGAAGAATTTGACAAATCACTGAAAGACCTAAGTTAAAAAAGGCTCCAGGGATAGATAACATTCCATTACAGCTACTGATATACTTGTGGGAGCCAGCCAGGACAAATTCTACCATCTGTTGAGCTAGATGTATGAGACTGGTGAAATATCATCAGACTTTAAGAAGAATATAATAATCCCAATCGCAAAGAAGGCAGGTGTCGGCAGGTGTGAAAATTACTGAACTATCAATTTAATAAATCATGGCTGCAAAATACTAAAACGAATTCTTAACAGACAAATGGAAAAACTGGTAGAAGCCGAACTTGGGAAGATCAGTTTGACTCTACGACTTACCTTAGGAAATATATTAAGGAAAAACAAACGTACATTTCTAGTACTTCTAGACTTGGAGAAAGCTTTTGACAATGTTGACTGGAATACGAGCTTTAAAATTATGGAGGTGGCAGGGATAAAATACTGGGAGCGAAAAGCTACCTACAATTTGTAGAGAAACTATATGGCAGTTATAAGAGTGGAAGCTGTGATTTAGAATGGAGTGATACAGGGTTGTAGCCTATCTCCGATGTTATTAAGTCTGTGTATTGAGGAAGCAGCAAAGAAAACAAATGAAAAATTTGGAGTAGGAATTAGAATCTATGGAGAAGAAATAAAAACGTTGACGTTTGCCGATGACCTTATAATCCTGTCAGAGACAGCAAAGGACATGGAAGAGCAGTCGAACGGAATGGACAGTGTCTTGAAAGGAGGATATAAGATGAACATCAATAAAAGGAAAACGAGAATAATAAAATGTAGTCGATTGAAGTCAGGTGATGATGAGGGAATTAGATTAGGAAATATGACACTTAAAGTAGTAGATGAGATTGCTATTTGGGGAGGAAAGTAATTAATGATCGTCGATGTAGAGAGCATATAAAATGACTGGCTACGGAAAGGAAAGCGTTTCAGAGAAAGAAAAAATTTGTTAACATCATGCATGGATTTGAGTGCCAAGACGTCTTTCCTGAAAGTATTTGCAAGAAGTGTAGCCGTGTATTGAAGTGAAACATGGACGATAAATAGTTTGGACTGGAAGAGAATTGAAGCTTTCGAAACGTGGTGTTAAGGAAGAACGCTGAAGATTAGATGGGTAGATCACACATCGAATGAGGGGGTACTGAATAGAATTGGTAAGGAGAGAAAATTGGGGCACAACCTGACTAAAAGTAGGGACCCGTTGGTAGGGCAAGTTTTGAACCACCAAGCGATCACCAATTTGGTACTGGAGTGAATCATGGAGGGTAAAAGTCGTAGATGTAGACCAAGAAATGTATACAGTATGCAGATTCAGAAGGATGTAGGTTGCAATAGTTACTCGGAGATGAAGAAACTTCCACAGGATAGAGTAGCATGGAGAGTTACATCAAATCAGTCTCTGGGCTGGAGACCACAACAATATAGAAATATGTTTATGTAGCCTGTAGTACCTATGCACTATACCTGACTTAGTAAGGAGAGTCACGAAAGTAAGGGTAACGCAGCTAATTCGAATTCTGACGATGGAATTTGTGTCAGTGCCAATGGTGAATTTTTAAGGGGAAGAAATGGCTGTCTACACATAACAGTCAGAGGTAACTGCGGCAATCACGGATGCTAGTATCCAGTATCTTCAGTTTACGAAGAGTAAGAGTTGGTTGTGATTGTTCCATCCTAATGGCGATTTTAACTCTATGGATTCGTGGTACTTCATGTATGTGGGAATGCTGAGCGTGTTATTTTCATTATACACATAGCTGCAGTAACTCTCCTTATGCCTCTGATACAAATGCTGATGGAAGCAAAGTGTCATCTCCAATTACCATTGGTAAGCATAGTAGCTTCACAGCTCTTTAGTCGGTATGGAACTAATCTGTGTTAGCACGTAAAAATTTTGATATAATGAGTTATCAGTCGAGCACTTGTTTAGTCGCTGCTAAGTTTCTTCTTGATTCGAAAATGCATACTAAATGTCTGGCAGTTAAACTCTTACGTAGCTTAAAAAGCCTGCAATCAGGCGTAGAGAACCGCGCAACGCCGACTGTCCGCCCTGTCACCCCTCTGCCAATGACGTCACTCGGAAGCGGTATGGGGCGGCATGGTGTCGGCAAAACGCAGCTGTAGGGATTCCAGACGGCGTGGTCCCTAATTCTCACTCAAATAGCACCTCGATTGGTTTCACGACGATAAGTGGGTCTCCTTCCAGTCTTCCGATCAGAAAACAATCTCTGGCAACATCGGGAATGTAATTCAGGCCCACTGAATGGTAGTCACAAGCGCTAGCCGCTAAACTATGGAAGCAGAATTTGAGCTCCAACAAAGAAAGTACGTTTTTGCTATGCGCAAAGTAAATGTTCCTCGTCCGCAGTATAGAATATCAGATTTTTTTCTCATTTACAACCCTGAGCAAGTGATAAGGTACACTTCCGTTACATTATTAGTAATGAAAGACGTAAACGTCAAACAGGGAAATGAGAGACTTGAAGATCTGATAGGATACTTTGGTATATTGGTGTTGAACGACGGAGGTTACGACCTACAAAAATTTTGCGAAAATAGATACATGAAATTCACTAATACCTCATTCAGATTACCACCTTGACGACTGTACAAGTAAAAATCTCAGGTAGACAACCAAGAAAGTATAGTTCGTCAACAGAAAGACTGTGTTTCAGTCAACAAACGTTTTGAAACTTAAGTCACGAGAGCACCCACGTATCCTGGAGAAGATTTAGCATCTGGTTCTTTACAACTCGTAGCTTCTCAAGTAACAATATACGTAAAACTATAAAACCCAACTAAAAATCTTATCAAAAATTCAAACAGCCCGAATTGAGGGGTGAATTGGGCAAGGATTTCAACAGTAAAACAGTGACATCAGTTGACGCCTTGAGCTGAGTGATTCAGAAAACTATACCAGAAGAGAGAAACGTTACAATAACCAATGGTAAAGATAAACTAGGATATAAAACAAGATATCGAAAAAGAAATGGATGAATGAATAAAATATTGCATTCATGAATGAACGCCGAAAGAATAAAGCCCACAAAAGTGTAACTAATTACAGTTATACTCAGAAACTTAGAAGTTCAAAGTATAATCACCAAAAAGGAATGTTTAAAATGTGAATGTGAAGAAATTTCAAGCTTTACATGGTCATTTTAATTTAAAGGCAGCTACTGGGATACACAAAAAAAGTCTCGATAGTCAACAAAATAGTTCGTGGTGTCGAGGAGAAAAAAGAGGCACGGGAAACTATATTAAATACTTATTTTCAGATGACAGACGAAATGTTGAGATTCCTAGTAACGATAGTCTAGCAGGATCTTGAATTATAAAAGAAGAAATAGAGAAAGCCAAACGAAAATGAAGAACCAATAAAGCAACAAGACCACATAAAATTCCACTGGGACTCATTAAGCTTCTTGATAAAGAAGTGAAACGAGAGCCCGATTCATTTACAAATACAAAACTACGATTCAGTGGCTCCATAATAAAAATGGTTCAAATGGCTCTAAGCACTGTGAGACTTAACATCTGAGGTCATCAGTCCGCTAGGCGTAGAACTACTTAAACCTAACTAACCTAAGGACATCACACCATCCATGCCGAAGACAGGTATCGAAACTGCGACCGTAGTAGCAGCGCGGTTCCGGATTGAAGCGCCTAGAGTAGCTCAGCCAGAGCGGCTGGTGGCTCCATAATATACAGGTATAGAGTAGACAAGTACTGCATGGAGACAAAACGTCGTGTAGACAATGGCCGTAATGTTTTCATAAAAGTAAAGAAAATTTTCACCAATTCAGATAACTACCTTTAAACCTGAGCGTTCAATTTTGCAAGATACTGCCTCTGGTCTGTACTTTCGTATGGTTCTGAAGGATGGAAACGAAATACGTCAACAGGAAGGATGGTCGAGGCTTGGATTTAGTACAGAAAGCTTAAAATGAGGTGGGCGGCAAGAATAACAACACCGAAGTACTGCGACGAATATGCAGCGATAAATGGTACCAACGTCTGAAAGACGGAAAACTGCATACCTAGGTTGAGCGATGTGTTGCACATAGCTAACAATAAGAAAGGTGTACAGTGCCTAACTCCGGTCTGCCACACGCTTGACACTACAATGACAAAACCTAACGGTACGATGAAGTCGTACTGAGATGTATCAAGAATGTTCGGTTGAGTAATTTTGTCGTATTCAGCGTGTTGTGTCGTCTGCTTCTTTACAATAAACAGTAACACCACTGTATGACAATGAAGTATGGAACCTGTAGCGCATACGGTATCCGCAAAGTCTGCTACTATTGGGTGACGACGTAAGTAGCTATGTATCCTAAAGAATATTGGAAATATCTATGTGCTCGAATGTCCTATAAATTTTAACGTTAAATGTAACAAATATTTTGAAGCCGCTATAGAAAGGCTCCACTTTTTATGTTCTGCAAACTGTTAATAGCACAAATTTTTCTCACGCTAACTTTCCTCTCGATGAATTTGTGTACACGAACGCTATCACTCTCCATTATTTACGTAATATTTGTTACCTTCATGACGTCAGTTATGACGAATATCAGAGTGGCAAAATAGCTTTCTCCATATATGCGTGTATACGAAAAACAACGCCAATGGTTGCGAGTACCCTGGAGTGCACCAGAATGACGCTATTGTTTGACCCGGTAAACTACCTCTTGTTAACCCGCGTAGAAGGCGAATGCTAGGTATTTTCTTTGATTTAACGAAGGCTTTTGACTGTGTTGACCATTATGGAGTAAGGGGGGTAGCTTACAATTGGTTGCCCTCTTACTTTAATAACAGAAAGCAGAAGGTAATTCTCCGAAATATTGAGAGTGGTAGTGATGTTCAGTCCCAATTGGGCACTGTTAAGTGGGGCGTTCCCCAAGGGGGGTGCTGGGGCCACTGCAGTTTCGCATTTATATAAATGATATGCCGTCTAGTATTACAGGTGATTCAAAAATATTTCTGTTTGCTGATGACACCAGCTTGGTAGTGAAGGATCTTGTGTGTATTACTGAAACAGTATCAAGTAATGTAGGTCATGAATAGTTTCGTGGCTTGTGGAAAATAATGTGATGCTAAATCACAGTAAGACGCAGTTTTTACAGTTTCTAAATCATAATTCAACAAGAACCGATATTTTGACTTGACAGAATGGGCATATTATAAGCGAGAGGGAACACTTCAAGTTCATAGGCGTTCAGATAGATAGTAAGCAGTTGTAGAAAGCCCATGTTCAGGATAATGTTCAGAAACTAAATGCTGCTTTATTTACCATTAGAACAGTATCTGAAATAAGTGACAGTTCAACATGAAAAGTAGTCTGCATCGCATATTTTCTTACGCTTATGTCGTATGGTATTATTTTTTGGGGGTAATTCTTCTGATTCAAAAAGGGTATTTTTGGCGAAAAACGGGCTGTTCGAGCTAAATGTGGTGTAAGTTCGAGAACCTCTTCTCGACCCCTATTCAATAGTCTGGGGATTCTGACATTTCCCTCACAGTATATATTTTCTATAATGTTTTTTTTATTTTTTTATTAGCAATATTAGCTTCTTCCCAAGAGGTAGCAGCTTTCACTCAGTTAATACTAGGCAGAAATAAAATCTGCATGTGGAATGCACTTCCTTGACTCTTGTGCAGATAGGAGTGCAGTATTCTGCTGCATCCATTTTCAATAAGCTACCACAAGACCTCAAAAATCTTAGTAGTAGCCCAAACACTTTTAAGTTGGGTTGGGTTGTTTTGGGGAAGGAGACCAGACAGCGAGGTCATCGGTCTCATCGGATTAGGGAAGGAAGTCGGCCGTGCCCTTTGAAAGGAACCATCCCGGCATTTGCCGGGAGCGATTTAGGGAAATCACGGAAAACCTAAATCAGGATGGCCGGACGCGGAATTGAAAAATCGTCGCCCCGAATGCGAGTCCAGTGAACACTTTTAAGTCTAAACTGAAGAGTTTCCTCATGGCTCACTCGTTCTATTCAGTCGAGGAGCACCTGGAAGAGCTGAAAAATTAAGCAAATTCCTGTATTACATTGTTGATTTTCTTTATTTCAACTTACGACTTGTCGCCTGAATATGTTTCTTACATTTCATTTTATCTGTTTCTACTGTCGTGTTATAATCTGATGTATTGACTCGTTCTATAACCGTGGAGACTTGTCCTTAATTTGGTCCCACGTAACAATAAATAAATAAATAAATAGTTTTCGATTGCGTTACACACAGTCGCCCATAGCCCATGAGACTGTCACAGTCTAGGAGCCTTGCTATGTGGGACACTTGACGACACTTACTCCCCTCCAGTCTGAGATTTGAGACCAAATGTATTATCCTTTCGTGTAACTATATTTCTACATTGATAGGTTTCTCTCCCCCCCCCCCCCTCCCCCTCTTTCCCCGTGTTCATTACGTCAGTGGGGAAACATGCGCCTTACGGTCCACATTTTCTTGCCAGTAATTCCTTCTCTTTCCCTCATTCTTCGCGAAGTGCCTTCCGATGTGATGGCTAGTATAGGAGCGGAAATATGAAAACTTAAAATTTTCGTATGGATATCTGCACGACGTTATCTATCAAATTACCAATCATGCTATATAATAATTAAAACGCAAAAGTGTTGCTCTGATTTTATCCTCCATGGATATACGTTCGTGGTCGCAACAGTCTACATAACTACTCTGCAATTCACATTTAAGTGCTTGGCAGAGGGTTCATCGAACCACAATCATACTATCTCTCTACTATTCCACTCCCGAACAGCGAGCGGGAAAAACGAACACCTAAACCTTTCTGTTCGAGCTCTGATTTCTCTTATTTTATTTTGATGATCATTCCTACCTATGTAGGTTGGACTCAACAAAATATTTTCGCATTCGGAAGAGAAAGTTGGTGACTGAAATTTCGTAAAAAGGTCTCGCCGCGACGGAAAACGTCTATGCTGTAATGACTTCCATCCCAACTCGTGTATCATATCTGCCACACTCTCTCCCCTATAACGTGATAATACAAAACGAGCTGCCCTTTTTTGCACCCTTTCGATGTCCTCCGTCAATCCCACCTGGTAAGGATCCCACACCGCGCAGCAATATTCTAACAGGGGACGAACGAGTGTAGTGTAAGCTGTCTCTTTCGTGGACTTGTTGCATCTTCTAAGTGTCCTGCCAATGAAACGCAACCTTTGGCTCGCCTTCCTGACAATATTATCTATGTGGTCCTTCCAACTGAAGTTGTTCGTAATTTTAACACCCAGGTACTTAGTTGAATTGACAGCCTTGAGAATTGTACTATTTATCGAGTAATCGAATTCCAACGGATTTCTTTTGGAACTCATGTGGATCATCTCACACTATTCGTTATTTAGCGTCAAGTGCCACCTGACACACCATACAGCAGTCAAAGTTAAAATGTCAGCTGAAACTCCTATTTACAGTGTGAAAAAATTTGCGTTACGTTTTTCTAAGGCCAAGCCTTCATCATGAGAACTGGTACAAGAACCTGTAAAACCTATCAATGGAAAACAAACGAGAACAATAAAAATAAAATTCAGTGGCTGTCTCCGTTGCAGCTTTGCCTTCTTAAGGTGTACAGTCACATCACTATCAACAGATAAAGTAGGCTAAAATGGAATGGCTACTACTTCTGTCTTTGCTGCATATGGCTTCCAGGAAGATACACGAGCTGTGCACACTGACGATACCCGGACAACATATTCCATTCCATTTTATTCTGTTTTATTACTCGTATTTTATGGTGATGTGAGTGTACATCTTAAGAAGACTCAGGTGCAAGGGAAGTAGCCACGTTACTTCATTTTTGTTGCCCTTGTTTAAGTTTCATTTTGTCATTTATAGAGGGTCTTGTACAGCAGTTCTGATGATGAGCACTTGACCATCGAAACGCAAAAATTCTATTGTTTTTTACATTGTAAGCAGGAGTTTGGGCCGAAGTTGCAACATTGACAAAAGTGACAATGCTGTAAAAGTTAATACACGAGCGAAATTACAGTTACAATGAAGATTCGAAACAAGTGTGTATCTAATGTAAAGTACCACGAATATATCTTTTATTTCACTATGGAGAGCCCGGGCTTATTCATAATTGCAGATGACAAGCTGGAAGCTAGAGTTTCACACTTCAGAATTCGTTTTACGTCAGTCATCTCAGTTCGAATATTCTGAAATTGGCTTTAATGTTCGATAATATCGTCAAGTGAATGACTTCACCGAACTGCTGACCTGTGATGGAGCGTGCAAAATTGAGGTTGTTACATGTTGATGCTACTCAATACTGGAAGAAGTAGCTCCAAAAGCGTTTTTTGTAGTCACACTGTGTACAGACCATTAGAAATTGAACTAATGGAATATTATATAAAACTCGATCAAGATAATGAAGATTCAACGGAATACTTTATTAGTCAATCGCCATTACCTCCACTTTAGAGATGCAACCAGTTACATCAGCTGTTATGGGACTTAGCGGTCACCTACCACTTGTCAAGACTCGAGACGCTCTACGCAATCGGACCTCTAACTCATATGAACCGTTTTTGACTTTAAGACGGTAGTCTCCAGAGCGTTTCTCGCATTAACAACTGCCGGTTGGCGACGCTGTCTGCTCGACGAGTGCTGCTGACACAGCCGGGCACTCAGTGTAATCCTGGCTTACGTCTGGTGGCTGTGCCCTAATCTTGCATGCAGTTTCAGTCCACAGATTCCGACGTCACCGCTGCTGCCTCATCCCTCTCCGAGCCTGCACAAAAACTTGGAATCCTGTCATGTGTTCCGGCTTCTGCAGATTTAAGGGGAACTTGTTATCCCGGTTGGAAATCCGCTCGAAATGAATTCTGGTAGAGTCGAGTGTCCACTTTACTTTAAGTGTTTCTGGAATGACTTGGACCTCTTTTTTATGGCAGAGAGTCGGAAAATGTTTTTGACGCCCAGCGTTCGGTGTGTGTGGAAATCTGAGCTTGTAACTTTAATACCATATACCACGTGTTACATAAATCAGTGCATAAGTAATATTGTGATCGATATGTGCTTTACTTTTTTTATAGTGATGACTTCTATAAATTAATCTTTGTCCTTTATAATTTCGTGTTTTATATTCCAAATTGAGACTTGCTGATTCCTGTATAGGAATAGATAATCGGAAATTTTGAAATAGATGCGCAAAAGACGAAGGGAAGTCCTCCTGTAGAGCGCGGAGGCAGAAGATTGAATGGAAAAGATCGAAGAGCGCGTGACAATCGAGTTCATTCCCTGAGTCGTACAAGGAGCTGAGAGCTAGCGGCAGTTGCCTCGTTGAATACACGTCCTCGTCAGATTAGCGAGGATAAGCAACGCCAGCAGTGGCCAGTATTTTGTTGGCTAATTGCCTGGGTATGCCACCTACAATTGGCTGCTTTCTTTGCCTCTACAGCAAAGGGGAGGAGGGGTGGTACTTGGAGTAAAGTTCCCAGTCACCAGACTTTCCGCCTATGCCGTAGATTAAGTCCAAAAGCTCTCCGCCGTCAATCACAAAGTGAGGGCATACTACGCTGTTGATGGTGACCCGTACGTCGGATGGTGACGTTAAGCTCGGCGCAAAGCCCCCCCCCCCCCCCCCCGCTTACCCTTCCTCCCTTAGTGTTATTGGAGAGGAGAGGGCTGTGTGTAGGCACCAGCGTGTACCCTCTGAATTCTCTCATCTAACACATTAATGACACCATACTACGCACACACATTACATTCGTTTAGACTTACGTGATACACTTAGACACACAACCCTCATACTTCGTGAAGGAAAGGTGCAATTGTAAATGAAGGCAGAAAAACCTTTCCAATCGGGCGGCTGAACCTGCCCTTTGGGGTCTTATAGGACTATGTAAGGACCTCTTGGCGAAGAGAGTCATTAAAGGTGTTGAAGGTGATGGAAAATGTCTCGGGTAATGAATGGTTCAATATTTTGGAAGGTTTAAAGGGAAATGTAACCTCTGTATCGTACTGCAAATACTGAGAAGACGTCTAAGAAGGTTTAGGTACTGGATGTTCGCGTGGTACAGCCTACGTCAACAACGAACCGTATCTGAGGCAAAGTACTGATTTACTCTTGTGTTTCATGGACCAGTCTTTGAATGTTACTTTTCTTTGATCCAGTAAACTTTGTCAACATAAAATAGTGAATTACCTGAGACATACTGCCTGGGACAGGTTTCTTTTCCAACCCCTTCACTGAATTTTAGTCATATTGTTCAGCATGAGCTACGCACTATGTTCATTTTTATGATTTTGGAATTGCACTTGGACGATTAAAGAAGCTGTTCCATAATTTATTTTTAGATTTAGTCAGTACTGCTAAAACGAAGACAGCCACTTAAACTAAGTATCAAGGTCCCTTATAATTTTAGAATGTCTGTGACTGTTTATTACGAAGAGAAAAATAAGTAATTCATTCAAATTTTGCATTTACACGATAATCGTAGTGTTCAAAGTTATGCATGTCCGTCTTGGGCTGACAACTGTGAGTTCACGTGCCATAATTTGTTGGTCTACGCGGCTTAAACATTTCGGGCTTTCACTCATCTGTAATGAAGCTGTTTTGTGTTCCGGATTCCACTTCAAAATCGTTACCATGAAGTCAAATCGTTTTAAAAATTCAAGGCTACACTATTACAATAAACTTACTGTTTCTTTGTGACGGTTCTTCCACAACAGTTAAAACATTCACTGAAAATTTAATACTGCAGTTAGTTCCTCATATTAGCTTAGCTCGAGAAAATATGTGAACATCTACAGAGCAGTGTTACAAGCTTTGCTTGCAATCATTGTTTGCAACTTGTAAAGGAACTGAAAATATTGTGATTTAATCGCAGAGGTGCTGAAAAATTGTTCCAGTGACACACCAGAGAAATATCTGGTAAACTTTTTATCTTTGAGAGACATAGGAACAATTTCGCCCTTCATTTATTTCTTGTATGAACGACTACTTTTTGTTCTGATGGGCTGGTGGGATGTCGTACTGTCTAATTACTAGTGTGTGTGTGTGTGGTAAATGAATGAGTTAAAAGACGCAAGATGTGTTTTATATTATTTTCATCGCACAACAAGCCTTATTCCCATGCCTATGGAGTATTTATGTTAAGCAGAGAAGGCGAGTTTTAGATGGAACCGAAGATCTTCAAAACGGCGATGCTCAACAATAGAGGTACGTGATTGTGCTCTCTACTTTCCTTTCGTGGCCGCTAAAATTACTTCCGATTCGTTTTGCCGAGACATTCAGAACCTGCAATCTTCTTTTTCTTATAAAAATACTAGTCCGATGCAAAAGAAATACTCTTAGATTTAAATAATTGCCATTCTTTTACCCAGGCCACGGGGAATGATAGAACGTACGTGCCTCTACTCTGAATGAACGTTCGCAATCTCCGAGTGTGTTACGACGAAATTATTTCACAATGAAAATTTCTCATCAGACCGCAACCACTCGCACGCGAATGTACGTACCCTCTGAATGTATCTAGTCAGTCACGCGCGTTGTTCAAAAGCTTTACTTTTAATATTCAGTGGATTACATTTCCGAAATTAATTTTTGTTTATGCTGCAAATCGTACTTCACGCGAAGTATTTATTACGTAAGTATCAGGCTCAATTTAAAAAAAAAAAAGGATTCCGAATAATAGAAATAAAGAATAACAATCAAACAAATCAAACCTAAATAAACAGAATGAGGGAGCGTTACAAACTGAGAAAAATACTATTTCTCTCACAACGAAATCATCTGTTGGTATGCATTGTGCAACAGGCATGCGCTATGAATCAAGGACACGCTACCTCAAATACAGATTTACCAAATTAGGAATAGCTCCTACAAAAAATGTTATTCCACAATTCTTAAGAAAAAGAACCAATGTGTGAAACAGATTGAAACCATTTCCTATTAAATATATCGTTTATAAGACACTTAGATAGAACTACTATTGTAATTTTATTGTTCTATAGCAACAGCAAAATACACATGGCTCACAAATTGCCACTACTAGGGTAGCGGATGGCAGAATACATACTATTGTAAGAGTCGTGTTTGCAGCCCCTTTATTAGATTTGCCATTTCATCTAAGTGTTTCACTAATAAAACAGAGTTACTTTGACATGTAATGATTCGCATTAGTTTACATTATATTTGAAACATGAGCTACGCGGAAGATAAATAGGTGTTTTAGATATTCTGTGTAGTTCACATTGCAGTAGAGATGAATGACCACAAAACCCACGGTACTGTTAGCAAAATGCTGTACAATTAAATGCACCAACGCCCAGTGTAGCGATTACGCAAGCTGTGGAATTTACGTATTTGAGATAAAAGATCCAAATTAAAACAGCTCCCAAATCATAGACCGAAATAATAGCCCGCTTCCCTATCCTACTACAGGTAGTGGTAATAGTACCATAATGTTTAAATAAAGCGATATGACATAGAAAGTTACGACTGGATGATCTTCCCTATCCTGCTACACAGTAGCGGACAGATGTTTAAATAAAACGAAGTGTCCTACATGAATACAAGTGGGTAATCATCTTACCGGTCTTATAAACCCCTCTACGTGTATCTTTCTGAATATTGAAAACAGTGTTAAGTTGTTATTTGTACATCGATGGTGGTGATATGTATTTTTCATACGAATAGGCAGTATTTACAATAAGTCGCTTGCTATATGCTTCTGTGATGGTGTAATCTGGCAAAGAGAGAATGGTAGAAACTCTAATTCTGTACAGAATAATATAGGGAAAAGAACTGTTGACAAGCACCCAAGAAGATGTGTGTCCTGCCTGCCTATAGTTTTAATCATTTAACATGAGAAAATTTATTACTCAAGAACATGGATATACGAATCGGAACTCCATACCACATGCGCTTTGTAGTGAGTGCATCATCGAGGCTATTAACAAGTTGTTCAGTGGTTCCTATTTGCGATTAACACAAACGGAAAACGTTGCAGATAGATTGGAACTTTGCAGTACGAATCGCTTTGCAGCATAAGTATGTAAAATACCCATCAAGCTACGATATTAGTGTCACTACAGTACATATAAACAGCTGATTTTCCCCCTAAGTAGATGTCGTGGGGTGGAGAGTAACGGCATATGAACAAAACACATGTAGGTTGCTTATTGTAACATCCCAATCTGGTTACAGGTCTCTCATGGCGAATAAAATCATGTTATGTAACAGACTGGGTTGTAGATGATGTACGAAGTGGGTATAGCAATATAAATGATCTTCGAATAATGTCGGAAGCGCCATGAGAGTGATCGTAGATAACGTTGCTGTCTATAAGAGGATAGCAACGCCATAACGTTTTATTGAATTGGGAAGGATATATGATTGACACAGACACTGTATGTAAATAAATATAATGCACTGCATGTACACAGGAAAGAAATTCTGTATTGTAGGATTACGGTTTTGGTTAAATCTGTAATGAACTAATCATCAAATATTCCTGCCCCCACCCCCTCCTCCTCACCAAAAAAATTCAAGTACGCATATTAGCTGTAAGGCTTGTAACATAGGTAGAGGCGAACAAAACAAGCTACTATCGTCCGTCCATTAAGAGATCATACGCACTGAGAAACCACTGATTTCACGCAAACCGATTGTAAATTGGAGCTAAAAAGCGACGCAGTCGTGTATAGCCAGCTCCAGTCACCGCATACAGAGGCCCTTAAACGCCAACAAAGACAGAGTTAAAGAGTTCGGCAAAGTTCGAGATCGGAAGATCCAGCTACAGCTGCTTCAGATGGGCGACCCTACAGCAGATGCTATTTACGTGAGCACTCGGACTCAGTGACCTTTGTGTACTGAAAGATGCTTTCGAAGATAACTGTTCATGCCTCTTGGCTAGCGTTATTGGTTTCGATCACACATTTGTCTACATGAACCTACGCCTGTAGTCAGTTCATTGTGATGAACACTTGAACCTAAGGGTTCGATTACAACAATACAATCTGGCGTCTCTATGGTTAATACTCTGTAGTATCATACATTACCGCATGCACTCGAATCTTAACGAATTATTGGCTAGGATTCTGGTAACTGCTTGTAAGCTTCATCTGTGTTTTACACTTACAGTAGTTATGTTCTAGAGCAGTGGTTCCCACCCTGGGAGTAATTAGCCCCTGAAGGGTAAAATTAAATTTTCTGAGGGGTAAAAATTAAATGATTAGGTTCTATTTCAGAAACGTAACTAAATTATTTTCCTAAAATCATTATTATTATCACAATTTTGTAAGACTCTAATACTGATTATGGAAGCTACCAGTAAGTACTTTTTCTAAATTAGTAGCGTTAATGCGGTGGAGGTTACAGCTTCCTCACGTAGTACACCCACTACATACGTATCTTTTGCTTTGTCCCGTCCATAGCCACAGCCATAAGTGCTATTAAACTTTGTTAAAACTGGGATTATGAATGCAACTCGAAGTCAACTACTCGTACATGATTTGAGAGCAACTTGGGCAGTTGTGAAAGGAATTTTATTCGAGAAATATAAGTCGAAATGGACTTTGGATTACCATGAGTGTTCATTATTGGCTAGTAGACAGAAAAATGCCGGAATTATATCTGAATTGTCTAGTCGCGTTGACACATTGCAGCACCAATTTGAGAAGCCGTCCAGTGATGATGAGGGTATAAGAAGTTCCGGTTAGCCATCCCCTAATTTTGAAGCTGGCGCTAGCACTATTGATACAAGGAATCGAAGAGAGGATTTAACGTTAGCACAAGCAATAGATCTAGCATTAACAGAGGAAGTATCCGTTGCGTTTTGTAAAAAATACTCGGTGAATCCAGTCACCCGAGCGATTACTGATTCATGTGTAAGAGAATAGGCAATCGACAGAGAAACAGCACGTCGGAGAAACCCTTCAGGAAAATAGACATCATGAAGCCGCGTTCTGGCGGAACAGAAAAACGAGCACCCTATCCTTCATCACCGCCGAGAACGATGGGGTCATAGTAGGAAAACTGGAAGCAAGTGACCGACGGTGTGCCATCGAGGCAACTTTCATGGCCATCCAGCGTGGTGTGATCACGCGAGTCCTGTGATATTTTACATCTGTAAAGAACGAGAACGCATAGCCAGACAGAGTAATGCCGTTGCTAGCGAACACAAGGAATCAGATAACGGGAAACGAAAGAACGGCATGAGTAACCAGTTTACCAATGTCGTAAAGTGGTATTCAGTAGGCTGCAAGAACAGGTATGTTTTGTGATTACAATATACGTGCAGGGAACCACAAGTTTCATTCTAGTTAGTGCGGATCAGGGGAACGTAATAAAGAAATCAACATTGAAGAGTGCGATGGATGTAGCGCGACGAAAGAATGAAAGTAAAAGGAACACTGAAGACATAACAGACATTTGGAGGCCTGATGTTAACGCTGAGGATCGATGACAATGTGTGTGTGGAACACAAGTTTCACATAGTGGAAGAATAGTTAGATGTCCCGTACGAAGGAATTTAGTCTGAGACTTCTCCGACGGTTTAAAGGTAATCAATCATACATTATGCAACGAAGACGTAATGGATCAGGAGCAGACCAGCACGATTATAGACTGAATTGGAGCCGAACCGGCGAATATTGCCAGTCTGGAGAGAAACACGCTGAGAGCAATGGGTCGCGAGGGCAAAATCGACACCACGGGTACCAACAGGAATTCAGGTAAGGGAAACACGCTACAAAGATGAGCAGCAGATGGAAAGGAAACAGCCTGCGCAGCGTTATACGAACAGGCCTACGAAAAGAAAAGATTTTAAGGATGAGAAAGTTCAGACATAGCTCTGAAGGAAGGAACAGTGGAGCTGCAGCAGTCGCAAATGGGCGTGTATTTGCCTGCGGCCTGCAGAGATGCACATGCGTTTCGTATATTTTGAATATCATGAAAGAAATTATGTTCGAAAATCCCAAAGTGAAAATAGAAGCTGTAGCTGGCGTGGGAGAAGGCGAGGAACGCAGAATACGTAGCATATGCAGCATAGTTTCAATGGACCTATACACAAGGTCAAGAATTAACAGGTCAAAGGAAATATTTTGAATGAATCACTTAGACGAAGAAGAAAGGACTTCCATGACTGATTTTTGTACTGCGCATCATGATGTGTTTCACCTTTCTGTAGAGAGATTAATGTTTGATAATATAGTGAGGCATGAATTTAAGTTGGAACTAGAAACGCAAGGAAATGTAATAAACAACTGACCATATCGACTACCAGAAGCGAGAAAGAAAGCCTTACAATCGAAACAGATGTAATGCCGCAATTATACCACGCACAAGTAGGTGGAATTTTCCATTATTGATGATTCCGAAGAAGGTACCTTGGATGCGTCCTGAAAGCGAAAGTGGAGAACTGCGGAAACTGATTGACATTTGGATTAGCAATGGATTTCCTCTACTCCGTATTGATGAGATTTTAGATAGCATACGAAAAGCTAAGTTCTTCACCACTTTAAATTGCGCGTAGAGCTACCACTAGATACTGTTAAATGAGGATGATATGGAGAAAACAATTTTCTGTACGCCAGAACGACATGACGAATACAAAATGTTACTGATTGGAATAATAGGTAGTGAAGCTACTTTTTAGAGAGCGGTGAAGACAGTAATAACCGTACTTCAAGGACACAAAATGTTTCTATGTTTAGCAGATTTAGTCGTGTTTTGAGCTACGTTAGAACAGCATAATGCCAGACCTGCAGAAGCGTTTGAGAGGTTCCGATTGCACAGTTGAAAACTGCAGCTTGACAAGTTGGAGTTCCAACGAAACGAGGTAATTTGCTTTGGGCACATAATTACGAAAGAAGGATGAAAGCCCGACACACAAAGAGTTAGCACGAGAAAAGAGTATCCGAGTCCAAGCACCACAAAACAGTTAAAGAGCCTTACAGGAACCTTGTCATTTTATCGTTATCTTACCGTTACATGCTTGTTTATAAGAAAAATGTCGAAATTCTTCGTGTATTATCGCAGCGTTGGTGGTTTTCGCCTTAAGTGAGGGAAATAACTGAAACATAGTATGTTAGTTTAATGGAGAGGTGTCTTGTGTGGGATCTGTTGCAGTGAGATGTAGTTTAATGCATTCATAATACAAGAACAATTTCATTACATTGCTTTATAATTTTATAACAGGTCACCATGTTTCTTAAACATAATGTTCGTAGATGAGTCATGCCACATCACATAGATTTTTCTTAAATCTCACACATCCAATGTAATTTCGAAGTGTCGGGTTGTATATTTGACTGTGACGTCATTTTTCTGTCATACATCATAGCAATTACGAGAAGGGTGATGTGTATAAAGTATATTAGGGGTATTAGAGTATTTGTTTTCTTTTTGATGACTGAGGTCTGTGTACTGAACATCGTCACATGAATATTTACTTTATATGAAGATTAATAGTCATAGCTGTTAGGAGTAGTATATGTTTAATTTCCTTAGTGGGCTCCATGAACATGTGGAAGGAGGAAGCCATTAACGCTTATTTTCCCCTGGAGAGCAGGGCAGTTGTTGAAGTGTGAATGCAAGCGTGCAGCAACGGTCACTGTACAGTGACAGGTGTAGTCCATTTACACTCCTGGAAATTGAAATAAGAACACCGTGAATTCATTGTCCCAGGAAGGGGAAACTTTATTGACACATTCCTAGGGTCAGATACATCACATGATCACACTGACAGAACCACAGGCACATAGACACAGGCAACAGAGCATGCACAATGTCGGCACTAGTACAGTGTATATCCACCTTTCGCAGCAATGCAGGCTGCTATTCTCCCATGGAGACGATCGTAGAGATGCTGGATGTAGTCCTGTGGAATGGCTTGCCATGCCATTTCCACCTGGCGCCTCAGCTGGACCAGCGTTCGTGCTGGACGTGCAGACCGCGTGAGACGACGCTTCATCCAGTCCCAAACATGCTCAATGGGGGACAGATCCGGAGATCTTGCTGGCCAGGGTAGTTGACTTACACCTTCTAGAGCACGTTGGGTGGCACGGGATACATGCGGACGCGCATTGTCCTGTTGGAACAGCAAGTTCCCTTGCCGTTCTAGGAATGGTAGAACGATGGGTTCGATGACGGTTTGGATGTACCGTGCACTATTCAGTGTCCCCTCGACGATCACCAGAGGTGTACGGCCAGTGTAAGAGATCGCTCCCCACACCATGATGCCGGGTGTTGGCCCTGTGTGCCTCGGTCGTATGCAGCCCTGATTGTGGCGCTCACCTGCACGGCGCCAAACACGCATACGACCATCATTGGCACCAAGGCAGAAGCGACTCTCATCGCTGAAGACGACACGTCTCCATTCGTCCCTCCATTCACGCCTGTCGCGACACCACTGGAGGTGGGCTGCATGATGTTGGGGCGTGAGCGGAAGACGGCCTAACGGTGTGCGGGACCGTAGCCCAGCTTCATGGAGACGGTTGCGAATGGTCCTCGCCGTTACCCCAGGAGCAACAGTGTCCCTAATTTGCTGGGAAGTGGCGGTGCGGTCCCCTACGGCACTGCGTAGGATCCTACGGTCTTGGCGTGCATCCGTGCGTCGCTGCGGTCCGGTCCCAGGTCGACGGGCACGTGCATCTTCCGCCGACCACTGGCGACAACATCCATGTACTGTGGAGACCTCACGCCCCACGTGTTGAGCAATTCGGCGGTACGTCCACCCGGCCTCCCGCATGCCCACTATACGCCCTCGCTCAAAGTCCGTGAACTGCACATACTGTCCACGTCCGCGCTGTCGCGGCATGCTACCAGTGTTAAAGACTGCGAAGGAGCCCCATATGCCAAGGCAAACTGGCTGACACTGACGGCGGCAGTGCACAAATGCTGCGCAGCTAGCGCCATTCGACGGCCAACACCGCTGTTCCTGGTGTGTCCGCTGTGCCGTGCGTGTGATCATTGCTTGTACAGCCCTCTCGCAGTTTCCGGAGCAAGTATGGTGGGTCTGACACACCGGTGTCAATGTGTTCTTTTTTCCATTTCCAGGAGTGTAGTAGTGCAGTTATGACCTTCAGATACCGTCAGGTAGTACATTATGTGATGTGTTTCTGGGAAGATTGCCAGATGCTGCGAAAATCAAATCATACAGTGACGTGGGAACATATTGGGATAACAGTGATCACAATATATGCACTTCTACCTGTTTCGTTGTATGTAATTTTTGGTCATAAATTATTGTAATTAAGAAAGGTATAAATATCGCGTATCTATTTTAGTCATATAGTACAATACTTTAGATAACAAATTGGGTCTGTAACATACATAGGAAATCTGGCGACCATGCAGGATGCTTAGTTCCCCTAGTGAAAATGCTATTGCAATTTATAACTCACCCAACTGACCTGAAGAGGGGGGCAAGGGGAGTGGATTGAGAAACCTTGAATGTGACACTTAGTATTTACATAAAGAGAACCAGCAATAATGCAAGCACAGCTTTCACCCAGCCCATCAACGTTCACTCTGGTTCGTTATTGGATTTCACCCATTCCCTAGTCCCACATCATCGTCAACAACAAAATAAATACACCAAACGGTTTTCGCATGTTTAAAAAATGCAATGTGTGAAAGGCAATAGGACAGCACCCAGACCGAATAAGTTTTCTCGAAAGTACTTAGAGTACTAAAGAGGCGCCACAGGAAGGGTGTTAGTTTGGGCATAGACTCACACGGTATCACATGAGCTCAAGTGGAGGCGCGGCAGTACGTGGGCTGTGACCACGTTTGGTCACATACGACGACGTGCAGGGTGCTGTCTGGAAGTACCAATGTGGAAGGGGCGGCATGGCCTGCCACACAGTGTAAAGGTGGAGGCGGCATAGCTCGCAAGGGAGTTCAGTACAGACAGCGGTCCAGGAAGGACATCTGTGTTCTCAGGTGGGGAACTGGACTTGTAGTACTCGCTCTGGCTCTGCTTGCGCTTATATTTCGTCATGTACCTCCTTGCGTGTTATTTTGGAATCAGGAATAGTGTACTTTTATTCAACTCTTTATAAATTTCTAGCTCAGACGAGTAATTAATGATTGTAGTTATTTCAGTCTTGCTTTCTTGTATTATTTCCTGGCCGTGTTCTATAACTCTACCAAACTTCCAGTTAGTGTCCAGCGAGCACTCTGGATGCTCGGTGACACTGGAGACTTGAGAAGGTCCGTCCACTCAGCTAACGTCTGCGCGGACCTTCTCAAGTCTCCAGTGTCACCGAGCATCCAGAGTGCTCGCTGGACGCTATATAGGGACACCTTTTTCTTGTGTCAGGTGAGTGTTTGTGGGGGATTAGCCTGCAGTTATCACGCTAGAGGAGTTACTGTATAGGAATAGGTCACCTTTCTTTGGAATACCGAAACTCCTCCTTCCGACGCCATGTAAAACGATGGAAGGGGGGTTTGAGAACACTTTTGGATTACTTGAACAACCAATATGCAGGCAGAGCCAAGGGGCAGAAGAATGAAAGAGAAGAAGAAGAAGAAGGAAAAGGCACCTGACGAAAGAAGGAGAGGGTGGGACTAGGTGAGCAACAGACGGCGCCAGGGGCAAGGGAGTACATCCGGAAAGGTGTCCAGTGTAATGCCACTTCCTCGGACGAGATAATAAAAATCAAAAATTATCTCCTAATTCCCCAAAAATTTCCACTCAAGTCCCAAATACCCGCAAAAGTGAATAATCGAACGAAATTCAATTTATCACTATTATTAGTACAATAACAAGTAATTAAATCAGGAATCTAAGACTTGACAATTTAGCAATCTATGAAAGGAAGATTAAATTTCAGTAAAATTAAAATCAAAATCATAATAAATTGCAAAATAAGCATAAATTAACATTCGCAAAGTAGAACCAACGAAAGAATACTCCGTGTGAGTACTCTTTGGGAATCGTGAGTAATGACTGAGGATAATTCAATGTATTGTCACTACGTTACGAGAGTTAGCCGAAGGAGGTCAGATATCTGAATGCTTGTACATGTAGGCGCACTTAGATTGTTTTTGTGATTGAATAATTGCGACGTATTATGACGGAGCAATACGATCTTCTGACTTCAAATATCACGGCATTAGAATTCGAACGGAGGACTTTTACCTACTAGAATAAGGTGAACGTTTAACTAGATAATTGAAATAAAAATTACTTAGACCGTGATTTAGGCAACGAACACTGATAGACAATTTTCATTCATAGTAGCCAGTGGTTTATGGAACTTCTGTGACAGGTCCGAAGCATATAATTTAAATCCCCTCAACACCTGGGAAGTTTTCTTCTCAAGGCTCGGTTATGAAGTTAGTGATATTGTGCAATAAAACGCCCTCTCGCGTCAAGTCGTGCATTTGTGATTTAAAATTCTATCAAATTATTGACATGAAACTCCCGAGTAATAATAAGGTGCAGCGATAATATTTGACTGTAGCGTCGGCGCTTATGTAGAATTTTTGACTCAAATAACAAGCCCACTCTTACGATATCTTAGATACTTGAAATTACAACCAGCTTGTAGGGAATTTGTTGTGGATGTGACTGTATTGGTTTTATCATTAATATTTAATCATTAATCAGTTAAACATCGATTACGAACGATTAATTACGGTTCTTGATGAAGTAAATAACTCACGCACGTCGACATTTCAGTTCAGCACTGTTATTTTGTGCAACGTCATCTTCGTAACTTGATAACTACCTCAACACTCTACCGACTGTCGCCGAGTTTTAGCCGAGGCCAAGTACAAGTCAAGCCAAATCATCAAGAAGAAGAGGCGTTGTACAAGGGACTGCCGACAGTGGCGCGAGGTGGCAAACAGTGTGTAGAAGCGGTGCAGTGGCACCAACTGTTTCGGAAAGTGACGCGAGGCCGCAGAATACGTGGCGAGGGACGACGGCGGCCTGCGCAGGGTCGCTTGACAGCTCTCAGAGCCAGTGCAGTAGCCCTGGCCGCAGATGGCGCGAGAGTATCTAATAGCAGAGAAGCCATGGCGGACAGCAAGGTGTCGCTGTCTGCAGCAGCACCAGAGGCGACAGAAAGTGACGCGGGTAACACACTGCGTGATGGTTGCCAGCTGCTGCAGCACAGACAGACGCCCGAAGTAGCAGGTGGCGGCGTGTGACAGTGGAGGGGACACACCCGCTGTGAGGGCGCAAGGGCAACGCTTCCCAGCAGACGGTGCACAGAAGCAACAGTGGCAGTGAGTATTCCAGCGGTGACTTAAAAGACAGGCAGTCACGTCGTGAGACACACATAATGTTTCCAACACTGTTCTGATACACCTGAGTCACAAAGTAGGCTATTTGTTAGCTTATCAGCTGTGCTAAAATTATTACCGCAATCGTCTGATGGCACTAGTAACTCTCTAAATGAGTTCATTGACACTGTGATTTTAAATTCAAGCTTATAGACCCAGAGAAGCACGATACCCTTTTCAAATTTGTTATAACTAAAATAGTGGGCTCAGCATGTAGCAAATTGTTAACCATAGATCTAAGTATCACTTGGCGAAATGCGAATGCCGTACTAGTAGAGAGTATGCTATTAAAATATACTTGACTTCTATACATGACAAATGTTTGCAAGTTGGCAAGAAAGTGGGGAGAGTATAGGTCTGTGGGGCTCGACGTTGGACACCATGCAGCACCGTTTCAGGGAATCAATCAGATGTACCGTGCCGGAAGTGGACCTAGAAAGGAGTCCAGCTCCAATTTGTAAACTATGCTGAGCATTGCTTATCCAAGGATTTGCGATGACGGAATTAAGAGAACATTGCGTGTGCGAGGAGAGCAGCTAATGTTAGTAGAGGCTATAGAGATAGCTCTGTCTGAGGAGAGCGCGATAGCCTTGGTCCAAGAAAAGATGATCACCCGAGAGGATATATATAAATGACCTAGTAGATAGTGTCGCAAGTTCCATGCGGCTCTTTGCGGATGATGCTGTAGTATACAGAGAAGTTGCAGCATTAGAAAATAGCACCGAAATGCAGGAAGATTAGCAGTGGATAGGCACTTGGTGCAGGGAGTGGCAACTGACCCTTAAAATAGACAAATGCAATGTATTGCGAATACATAGAAAGAAGGATCCTTTATTGTATGACTATATGATAGCGGAACAATCACTAGTAGCATTTACTTCCCTAAAATATCTGGAAACATGCGTACGGAACGATTTGCGGTGGAATGATCATATAAAATTAATTGTTGGTAAGGCGGGTGCCAGTTTGAGATTCATTGGGAGAGTCCTTAGAAAATGTAGTCCATCAACAAAGGAGATGGCTTACAAAACACTCGTTCGACCTATACTTGAGTATTACTCATCAGTGTGGGATCCGTACCAGGTCGGGTTGACAGAGGAGATAGAGAAGATCCAAAGAAGAACGGCGCGTTTCGTCACGGTGTTATTTGGTAAGCGTGATAGTGTTACGGAGATGTTTAGCACTCAAGTGGCAGACCCTGCAAGAGAGGCGCTCTGCATTGCGGTGTAGCTTGCTGTCCTGGTTTGGAGACGGTGCGTTTCTAGATGAGGTATCGAATATATTGCTTCCCCCTACTTATACCTCCCGAGGAGATCACGAATGTAAAATTAGAGAGATTCGAGCGCGCACGGAGGCTTTCCGGCAGTAGTTCTTCCCGCGAACCCGTTAAGTGCCCTGCGCCACATACCATTGGGTGGCTTTCGGAGTGTAAATGTAGATGTAGACGAGGTGTTGGTCCGGTACCGCGGACCGAGGAGAAAGCTACCAAGTGTTTCGCATGTGGGAAGCCAAGCCATGTGGCGCATGAGGGTCAAACAGAGAAAAGACTAACGAATGTGGAAAACTAAGTAACGGCGTAAGAAAGTAGTAGCCTTATGCTTTACCTGGTAACATATGAACAATCTTCTCAAAAGTGAAAGGGAGTTTATAAAATTGAAGTGTTAGGATGGCATGGCTAATTGAATGAGATATCTCGTGCAGATAAGCGTAGTTAGGAGAAGCAGTTTGAGAAAGTTCGCAAAGTATAATTCAGCCGAACGCATTAGGATTTGAGGGATCGATAATATACGAGGGTCACTTCAAAGGAAATACACACATTTTTTAAAAATATATCCATCTATTATTCTACATGTTTGAAAGTTTTACAGTGTGTAGATACCTCCTTTAAGAACAATATTTTCATTTCTCCACATAATTTCAAGCCCTCTCAACTGCCTTATGCCATCTTGGAACCAGCGCCTGCATACCTGCACGGTAAAATTCTGGACCAACCTGTTGGAGCTACTGTTTGGCAGCGTGCACAAGGGAGTCATCATCTTCAAACCTTGTTCCACCAAGAGAGTGTTTGTTTCCCAAAGAGATGATAGTCATATGGAGCGAGGTCAGGACTGCAAGGCGGGTGTTTCAGTGTTTTGTGATCGCTTCCATGGTTTTTTGACTGACATGTGGCCGTGCATTGTCGTGCAACAGAAAGCATTCTGCTTTTGCGGATGTGGTCAAACACGACTCAGGCGAGCTTGAAGTGTCTTCAGTGTCGTCACATATGCATCAGAATTTATGGTGGTTCCAACAGGCATGATCTACACTAGCAAGAGTCCTTCGGAATAGAAAAACACCGCAGCCATAACATTTCCAGCAGAAGGTGTGGTTTTGATTTTTTTTTTCTGGAGTAAATTTGCATGATGCCATTCCATTGATTGCCTCTTCATCTCTGGTGAAAAATGATGGAGCCATGTTTCCTGACCTGTCACATTTCTTCCAAGAAATTCATTTCCACCATCCTCGTACTGTTCCAAAAGTTCGTTGCATACCGTTTTTCTTGTTTCTTTGTGAGCCACTGTCAGCATCCTGGGAACCCACAAAGCACCAACCTTTTTTAACG
Source organism: Schistocerca gregaria (assembly GCF_023897955.1). Taxonomy (NCBI): domain Eukaryota; kingdom Metazoa; phylum Arthropoda; class Insecta; order Orthoptera; family Acrididae; genus Schistocerca; species Schistocerca gregaria. Next base: position 1,118,552,331 of record NC_064920.1, read on the forward strand.
CCAACACTTTCAGTATTCTGCAAACGCTTCGTTCCCCTATCCCAATAGTAGCGTGACAATTCGTTTAGTGTTAAGCGTCTGTCAGGAGTCACCAATTCGTTAACTCTCTGCACACTGTCTGGATTGTGTTCTACATCTACATCTACATCCATACTCCGCAAGCCACATGACGGTGTGTGGCGGAGGGTACCTTGAGTACCTCTATCGGTTCTCCCTTCTGTTCCAGTCTCGTATTGTTCGTGGAAAGAAGGATTGTCGGTATGCCTCTGTGTGGGCTCTAAGCTCTGATTTTATCCTCATGGTCTCTTCGCGAGATATACGTAGGAGGGAGCAATATACTGCTTGACACCTCGGTGAAGGTATGTTCTCGAAACTTCAACAAAAGCCCATATCGAGCTACTGAATGTCTCTCCTGCAGAATCTTCCACTGGAGTTTATCTATCATATCCGTAACGCTTTCGCGATTACTAAATGATCCTCTAACGAAGCGCGCTGCTTTCCGTTGGATCTTCCCTATCTCTTCTATCAACCATATCTGCTGAGCAGTATTCAAGCAGTGGGCGAACACGTGTACTGTAACCTACTTCCTTTGCTTTCGGATAGCATTTCCTTAGGATTCTTCCAATGAATCTCAGTCTGCCATGTGTTTTACCGACGATCAACTTTATATGATCATTCCTTTTTATATCACTCCTAATGCGTACTCCCAGATAATTTATGGAATTAATTGCTTCCAGTTGCTGGCCTGCTATATTCTAGGTAAATGATAAGGGATCTTTCTTTCTATGTATTCGCAGCACACTACACTTGTCTACATTGAGATTCAATTGCCTGACGCTGCGAGGACAATCTTCAATATTGCCCTGCTCGCTTTCATCACGTGACCTGCTTGCGCACCGACTAACTGCACTGTGATCGAAAGCAGCATCTCTATACACCTTTTTCAACCTCTTGTGGATGTTTCCCACTGTCTCGTTTTCACAGCACAGGAATTCTATGACAGCTCGTTGCTTCTGCCGAACGTCAAGTGTAACAGCCATCTTGAAGACATGCTGTGACGGCGCCACTCACGGGAACAGGTTGAACTAAGTTTGAAAGGAAGGATTTATCTACACACTGTAAAACTTTCACATATGCAGAATGAAAACTGTATTTTTTTAAAAAATAGTGTACATTTCTTTTGGAGTGACCCTCGTATTTGCAAAGGACAGACGGAACTATAACTCTTGAATTACGAACAAGAAACGTAATGCAAGTGAGGCATCGTTTCCACGTAATTGGCGAAGATCTGTATCTTCCGTTTAATGGTCTGATGGGCTAAGACTTTTTCAAAGAACGTGGAGTCGTAATCAGTTCTGTCACTGGAAGCCTGTGGATCCATGGGGAACGGATCAAAACGGAGACCGTGAAAGAGTGTGACCTTCGCTCAGTGCCGATTGGTATCAGAAGTCGAAAACTTGTTAACACTCTTGTGCTGCTAAAAGAAAGAGAAGACTCCTTCAGAGAAACCTAAGACATGGACTGAAAGGCGTATAAGGTAAGGTTCAGATGGTTCAAATGGCTCTAAGCACTACGGGACTTAACTTCTAAGGTCATCAGTCCCCTAGAACTTAGAACTACTTAAACCTAACTAACCTAAGGACATCACACACATCCATGGCCGAGGGAGGATTCGAACCTGCGTCCGTAGCTATATACATGGCGCCGGCCCACTACCGGCCAGTAGATCAGCGCACCTGACGATGGCAACGTGGTCGGTTGCCGAAATATTGTGTCCTATGCACACTCATACCGGGCTGTTCACCCGAGATTTGTTTCGACATTACCCATTTAGTTATAATACAACAAACGCTTACGCCCGACTCTTAAGAGAATCAAACTCCTATTTCTAAAAGAGCCTCAAAGGTCGCATAATTTTACAAATGAGTTTTTGTGACCCTATTAGTCTCGCTAAGACAAAGTTTGTTGGATGTTTGGTAAGTGCCCTCATTCTCAAATACTAGATGAATGCAGACGGGATAATATGCCCACTATGAGGTGCACTGACTCACGATGTATGTACTCTTTCTAAATGTAATATTTCTGTTACTGTGTTAGATATTTAACATAAGATTGTACCTTTTAATGAGTAGGTTATAGTAGTATTTTAAATTTATAGATTCGGGCAATAATCATATTACATACTGAAAATCAAATTTTTGTTTTCCCTGAAGCCGTTTGACAGACAAACAGCAACTGAGACCCTGCACCATAAACCATGTCAGCCTTTTGGTAATGTAGAAAGCCATACGACGCCAGTGATGAAAATCTCCCTCATGAATGTGAAAGTTGTAGCAGAGACTTCTTGAGTATGGTTCGCTTTCAGCTGGTGTATAAAAATCGTATCTATTGTGTCAGTGCTGTTTAAAAATGTGAAATAAATTCTATCCTGTAGAAAGGCTGTAACGAGGAAAAGGGTAAAAAACAAGTGTCGCCACGAGACGTCTCACATAGTTTCGTTCCAACTAGTCGCGATATCAGACTAATTGCATATTCTTTCAAGATTGTATCATCGTTTAAGAACACCAGGAAACAGTTCGACGGAGGCCATGAAGTAAATGTGCTGAAATTATCCAAACTGATTATTCATGCACCGAGATCAGTATCGTGACGAGAAGTTGTGGCAGATTTATTGTAACGCTCCTCTTTCGGAAGGAAACTGGCGTACCATTTCGCTTATACAAGGCAATTTGGCAAAAATTTCATCTGCCCTCTTCCCTCGACACCCGTCCGCCGTTAACCACTTTTAATGGCCGCAGCTGCCTCTATTCGTCACTGTCTGCCGTCCCTGTGCCGTTTCTAATTCCATGCAATAAGACAGAGGAGCGCAGCGTAAGCTAAAAGCTGCTTGCTCATTTGTCACTGGTGCAATTCAAAGGTTTACCGAAACGCTAGTCGTATTTAAATAGAACCGGCCTAACAGCCAGCATACTTCATGTAATTCTAATATAAATGTTTTTTTACCTCCAGGCTGGAAAGTTACCATAAAACCACCACAGTCAACTATAACCGTAAACGATGATATATTAAGTCCTGCATGACCATTAATATACTAAAAATCTTATTATAAGCCATATTTAATGGATAGCACACTAGTCACGTTATTATGTACCACACATCCATAACTGAAATCTGCCGCTGGCGGGAGTGGCCGAGCGGTTCTAGGCGCTACAGTCTAGAACTGCGCAACCGCTACGGTCGCAGGTTCGAATCCTGCCTCGGGCATGGATGCGTCTGATGTCCTTAGGTTAGTTAGGTTTAATTAGTTCTAAGTTCTAGAGGACTGATGACCTTAGAGGTTTAAGTCCCATAGTGCTCAGAGCCATTTGAACCATTTTTTTTTTTAAATCTGACAAGAGAGAAATAAATATCCCTCTTCCACGCCATCTCTGTTCCCGTATGAAGTATTTAATTAACACTTCCCATGAAATGTTAGCGATCCGTCGTCCTGCATTGGACGGCAGGAAACTGCTGTTTATCAGTGGTAAATAAAAATCGCTCGCTAAATGTCGAAAATTAGTTAACGAAACTCAGTTTCACACTCAAATGCATTCTATACGCCCAAGCATTCAATTTAGAAATAATGAGAAACCTTCATTGATATAAATGAAAATATTGGACTTACTGTATGAATGAGACTTTTTTGCATGTCCCGCACAACGCAGGTGTTAAACTGAGTAACAAGGTGCAAGCACATAGCGTTATAAACAGTAAGAATATAATGTAGTTTCAAAACTAAAGTCTTCTCAAGGAAAACATTACGTTACAGTGAACTAGATTACTTTGGTGTTTCTCTCTTTTATATTTAAGACTTTCAATTTGGTAACCTGCACAAAAACAATTTATTAGCTACCGCACAGGAATAAATAATGTAATCTGACGTGGTACTACTGTATCAACTTACATTTCAGTTTCCAGTCATCTACCTTTCAGGTTCTCATAGCCTCATGCGCTAACTATTATGAATATCGCAAATTTCAGAAAGTACCGCTTAAATGAATTCAGTTTAGATAACGTGGGAAAAGTGATTCAGAAATAAAAGATTAGCAGAGAGATGGCGTACAGGGAAGTTCAAAGGTTCTGTGCAACCAGAAAGATCTGTGTCACTGACATCACTAAATTTGCAGTAGAGGCTCACCACGTATGCGACACGCCCATTTCGACGACGGTTCCATCCATCCCTTTCGCAGTATATTTGCAATAGGCATGTACATATGCAGATTTCAGGTACAATATTTATCGTAGACATGGTACACCGTAGACGTTTACTGCTACGAGAGGTGTAAGTGCATACCAAGCTTGCTTTCTGCTTGCAGGAAAATGGCTTTAATCCAGTGTGTTTGGTACAGGAGCGTCTGTGATATCTGTACCTCAAACATTACCATTCGAAGCCCTTTGAAATCTTGTCGCGAATGACTCCTTCGACGTCCTCTACTGCGAGCTAGAGTGGTAGCACACTTGCACTTTCGTTATCGAGACTCACACGAACGAATGCCATCGCTGACGTAATGGGGGGAAAACTGATGTTTCTGGATGGGTCCCTCTTCCAGCCAGTGCATAGTCGTGTCTGCGTATGTTTTAGGTGTTACTCTAGTGACTGTCATCTGGTAGTCTTTGTTGTGCAGAAAGGATGAAAAAAGAAAGCATACCATAGCTACAGGGATCCAGTTATTTGGTAGCCCGAGAGGCGTTGGGCATTGTAGTTCCTTAAAGAAATATAACACACCTACAGAAGTCAGTAGACAGGATAGAGCATACTAAGTTTTTGGGGGTACATGTTGTTGTTGTTGTTGTTGTCTTCAGTACTGGGACTGGTTTGATGCAGCTCTCCATGCAACTCTGTCCTGCGCAAGCTTCTTCATTCCCAGTACCTACTGCAACCTACATCCATCTGAATCTGCTTAGTGTATTCATCTCTTAGTCTCCCTCTACGATTTTTACCCTACACGCTGCCCTCCAATGCTAAATTTGTGATCCCTTGATGCCTCAGGACATGTCCTACCAACCGATCCCTTCTTCTAGTCAAGTTGTGCCACAAACTTCTCTTCTCCCCAATCCTATTCAATACCACCTCATTCGTTACGTGATCTATCCACCTTATCTTCAGCATTCTTCTGTAGCACCACATTTCGAAAGCTTCTATTCTCTTCTTGTCCAAACTAGTTATCGTTCATGTTTCACTTCCATACATGGCTACACTCCGTTTCAGAAACGACTTCCTGATACATAAATCTATATTCGATGTTAACAAATTTCTCTTTTTCAGAAAAGCTTTCCTTGCCATTGCCAGTGTACATTTTATATCCTCTCTACTTCGACCATCATCAGTTTTTTTACTTCCTAAATATTAAAACTCCTTTATTACTTTAAGTGTCTCATTTCCTAATCTAATTCCCTCAGCATCATCCGATTTAATTTGACTACATTCCATTATCCTCGTTTTGCTTTTGTTGATGTTTATCTTATATCCTCCTTTCAAGACACTGCCCATCCCGTTCAACTGCTCTTCCAGGTCCTTTGCTGTCTCTGACAGAATTACTATGTCATCGCGAACATCAAAGTTTTTACTTCTTCTCCATGAATTTTAATACCTACTCCGAATTTTTCTTTTGTTTCCTTTACTGCTTGCTCAATATACGGATTGAATAACATCGGTGAGAGGCTACAACCCTGTGTCACTCCTTTCCCATCCACTGCTTCCCTTTCGTGCCCCTCGACTCTTATGACTGCCATCTGGTTTCTGTACAAATTGTAAATAGCCTTTCGCTCCCTGTATTTCACCCGTGCCACCTTCAGAATTTGAAAGACAGTATTCCAGTCAACATTGTCAAAAGCTTCCTCCAAGTCTAAAAATACTAGAAACGTAGGTTTGCCTTTCCTCAATCTTTCTTCTAAGATCAGTCGTAAGGTCAGTATTGCCTCACGTGTTCCAACATTTCTACGGAATCCAAACTGATCCTCCCCGAGGTCCGCATCTACCAGATTTTCCATTCGTCTGTAAAGAATTCGCATTATTATTTTGCAGCTGTGACTTATTAAACTGATAGTTCGGTAATTTTCACATCTGTCAGCACCTGCTTACTTTGGGATTGGAATTATTATATTCTTCTTGAAGTCTGAGGGTATTTCGCCTGTCTCATACATCTTGCTCACCAGCTGGTAGAGTTTGTCATGATTGGCTCTCCCAAGGCCGTCAGTAGTTATAATGGAATTTTGTGTACTCCCGGGGCCTTGTTTCGACTCAGGTCTTTCAGTGCTCTGTCAAACTCTTCACGCAGTATCCTGTCTCCCATTTCGTCTTCATCTACATCCTCTTCCATTTCCGTAATATTGTCCTCAAGTACATCGCCCCTGTATAGACCCTCTATATGCTCCTTCCACCTTTATGCTTTCCCTTCTTTGCTTAGAACTGGGTTGTCATCTGAGCTCTTGATATTCATACAAGTGGTTCTCTTCTCTCCAAGGTACATAAAGATGAGAATCTTAATTGGAAAATTCATATCTAGGATCTTCTAAAGCGACTTCGGTTCAACAACTTTTGCAATCAGAATAATTGCCAGTTTTGAGGATATAGAAAATAGTAAGCTAACATACTTTGCATATCTTCACTCTCTAATGTCATACGGAATAATATTTTGGGGAATCTCAGCATTTGGACAAAAAGTATTCACTGCTCAAAACAAAGTGGTTACAATAATGTGCGGCGTTCATAGTCGCACATCTTGCAGGCATCTTTTTAAAGATTGGGAATTCTTCCAACAGTCTCAAAGTACATTTACTCACTAATGAAATTTGTTCTCAACAACTTGGGCCAGTTTGTAAACGACAGTGACAGTCATGATTATAATACCAGAAAAAGAAAGACTTACACTATCCTTTACACAAACTATCTTTCGCACACACATTACCAGATGAAATAAAATGTCAGACAGCAGTAATAGCTCCAGAAATAAATTGAACTCATATCTCCTTGATCTATACCAGAAATGAATTCTTGAACAGGAATAAATAAATCTATTAATATAGTATATGCATATTGTGACATTTAAGGGAATGGGGCAAATAATATAAATATTAATCTTTGACACTGTACTGTAATATAAAAAATCTTGTATCATATGTGCATTTCTTGTGCACTTGACACGTTCCACAACATAACGGCTACCGTACCGTGCGGTTCATCAATGGAACACGCAACCAACTAACTAAATGCGAGGTGTTTTGACTGGAGCGTGTGTGGGTTTTCACGTTGTAATGGCATTATTGGAGAGGTAGATAGAATTTTGTGGAATGGCGTTGTGTGGAATATTAAGTGATATATTCTCACCATATACTGGAAATGCTGAGTCGCAGACAAGCACAACAGTAAGACTGTCACAGAATAAGCTTTCGGACAAAAGGCCTTTGTCAAAAACAGACAAGAGACGCACACACTAATGCAAATGAAGCTCAAACACACATGACTGTTGTCTCTGGCAGCAGAAGCCAGGGTGAGTGTGGCTTCAACTGCCAGAGAGTCTGCAGTCATATGTATGTGAGCTGCACAATGTGTGTGTATGTGGTCTATTTTTGACAAAGGCCTTATTGGCCCAAAGCTTATTCTGAGACAGTTTTTTTGTTGTGCCTATCTGTATCTGTGACTGAGCATCTCCTCTATATGGTGAGTAACACCATTCCTTTCCATAATATTGTTAATCCGATCCTGCATTTTGCATTGTTTAATTAATATATTCTGAGAGATTATTGTGAATGACTCGTAAAACAGGATGGTCATGAAAGGAAGATAACTAGTGACACAGATTAATGGATGATGATAAGGTGTTCTGATTTAAAGTGACGTAGCTGGTTAATGTTAACAGTGGTATGCTATACTAATCTGTGTAGATCTCATTTATAAACGCAAAGTTCACATAAGTAAAGTAATCGTATCCACCGTTAATGTGACAGAAAATGTGATCTGCGATATTTATATAGCTCAACCGTTATTTGTGACAGTTATTTAAAGTCTTGTTATTTCTTGAAATGCGAATACCAGATCATTACGTCTAATACTGTAAGAAGTACTTATGGGCTATGCACACGCGGAATTTGACTTTCAGTCAAGAAGAAGCAGGATTGGGATCAGTTTGCTCACTTAAGTACGTAAATCAATACCTTATTGTGCAGACAATTCAGAATGAACATAAATAGAAGAATTGTATTTAAACTTTCCTAAACAAGATTTTAACAGGTCTCAAAAATTACAATCTAGTTTTTAAAAGTCTAAGTCCTCACGTGTTCGGTCGATAACTGCCGCGTCCCAGCAAGTATTCGTATGGATTCCCGGCAGAGGTACTGTACTGGTAGGTCCATCAAGAGGTCATTTTTGTTTGCCTCCAAGTCCACGAGAATCAGCTGTTATACTGGGCCGAACATTCAGTGCGACTGCCGTAAGAGGAAGGTGACGACACGGCTAATTGCTAATTGGGCTACTTAATAAGGTAATCGTGCTGTGAGTTGGTTTCATTGCTTGAAAGAAATGTCGACCAGACAGATAGATAAAAGACATCCGTGAAAGAAAATAATTTACCAGTGTAGGAGACAACACAAAAGTGGAGAGCCTTTTTCCGACGGAGTTACCTAAATTCGCGGCTGGTCAGCGCATAAGATCGTACATAAGAGGAAAAAACAAAGTTCAAAGAAAAACATCCACAAAATTCCTTAAACGGAAGAAAGAAATGTTGTTGTTGTTGTTGTGGTCTTCATTCCAGATACGGGTTTGATGCAGCTCTCCAAGCTACTCTATCCCGTGCAAGCCCCTTCATCTCCCAGTACCTACTGAAACGTACATCCTTCTGAATCTGTTTAGTGTAGACCTCTTAGTCTCCCACAACGAATTTTACTTTAATTGGTGATCCCTTAATGCCTCAGAACGTGCCCTACCAACAAATCACATATTCTAGTCAAGTTGGGCCATAAATTCCTCTTCTCCTCAATTCTATTCAGCACCTCCTCATTAGTTACTTGATCTTCAGCATTTCAAAAGCTTCCATTATCTTCTTGTCAAAACTGTTTATCGTCCATTTTTCACTCTATACATGGCTACAAGTACCTTCAGAAAAGACTTTCTGACACTTAACTCTTAACTCAATGAAACCAAATTTCTCTCCTTCAGAAACACTTTTTTTTCCATCCCCAGTCTATTTTATATGCTCTATACTTTGACCGTGCTTTGCTGCCCAAATAGTAAAACACGTCTACTACTGTAAGTGTCTCATTTTCCAATCTATTTCCCTCAGCATTGCGTGATTTAATTCGACTACGTTCCATTATCCTTATTTTGGTTTTGTTGATGTTCACCTTATAGCCTCTTTTCAAGACAATATCCATTCTGTTCAACGGTTCTTGTAAGTCCTTTTTTTTGTCTGTGACAGAATTACAACCACAAGGTTTTTATTTCTTCTCCCTGGATTTTAATTCCTACTTCAAATTTTTCTTTGGATTCCTTTACTGCTTGTTCAATGTACTGGTTGAATAACACTGGAGATATACTGTGTTATTCACTTCTAAACCATTGCTTCCCTTTCTTGCTATTCGGCTCTTATAACTACCATCTGGTTTCTGTACAAATTATAAACAGCCTTTCGTTCCCTGTGTTTTACCCCAGCCACCTCCAGAATTTGAATAAGAGTATTCCAGTAAACATTGTCAAAAGCTTCCTCTAAGTCTACAAATGCTATAAGCGTGGGTTTGCTTTTCCTTAACCTAGCTTCTAAGATTAGTCATAGGGTCAGTGTTGCCTCGATTACTCCTACATTTCTTGGAAATACAAACTGATCTTATCCGAGGTATGCTTCTATCTTTATTTCCAGTCGTCTTCTACCAGTTTTCAATACGTCTGTAAGTAATTCGTGTTAGTATTTTGCAACTGTGACTTACTAACTGATAGTTCCGTAATTTTCACGCCTGTCAGCACCTGCTATTTTTGCAATTGGAATAATTATATTCTTCCTGAAGCTGAGGGTATTGCGCTTGTCTCCATACATCTTGCCTACCAAATGGAAGAGTTTTGTCATGGCTGGCTCTCGCAAGGGTATCTGTAGTTCTACGGATTGTCGTATATTCCAGGTGGTTAGTTTCGATTTAAGTCTTTCAGTGCTTTGTCAAATTCTTCACGAAGTATCATATCTCCCATCTCATCTATATCTACATCGTCATCGATTTCCGTAATATTGCACTCGAGTACATCGCCCTGGTATAGACCTTCTATACAGGGTATTCCAATGATCGTCACCGGGCCAAATATCTCACGAAATAAGAGTCAAACGAAAAAACTACAAAGAACGAAACTTGGTTAGTTAGAAGGTGGTATATTATAATAAAATGATAATATAATAGGATATGGAATGAATGATAATAAAATGTTGTGATGTGTGGCTTTTTTGAAATGGATGAATTAAAGAGATTATTTCTTTGGCATGAAGGACAAGCACAATAAGCTAGGCATTGCCTGTAACGGGAAAGGAATCATTTTACTTTATATTTATATAAATAAATCGTCTTCATAGTATTTTATGCGTACCAATTATTAATATTATGTCCGATCGCCGTCTCCTTGACTGTGGCCGTGTTGTTATATACGGATCTTCGTAAATTTTCCGAAGTACACAGGTGGGCTTCCGTTCTTCTTATTGCATTACTACTTGAAATAATAATAACTCTCACAAATACTGTGTTAATAAAACACTACTACATTTCTGTTCGATGCACATAGAAAATACACACAATGGCGGTCTGCAATTACTCGCTAAAAAATGGCGGTTCTCACAAGTTCACTCACTGAGCGAAACCTTCCTTCCAACAACTCGTACAAGAATAAAAACTGCTCTGTCTTTTAACATCTGAAAGTCAAAAGTACCTGACGGTAGGCACAGGCTCTACGCTGGGCTACTACCACCTCATCTTTTCTCTTTGCTTTTAAAGAGGATGAAAACATAAAAGTAAGAAATGCAAAAGGTTTATCACATGGGAAGCCTGAGTGTATTTCGCCTGTCTCATACATCTTGCTTACCAGCTGGGAGAATTTTGTCAGGACTGGCTCTCCCAAGATCGTCAGTAGTTCTAATAGAATATTGTCTACTCCCGGGGACTTGTTTCGACTCAGGTCTTTCAGTGCTCTGTCAAACTCTTCACGCAGTATCTTATCTCCTATTTCATCTTCATCTACATCCTCTTCCATTTCCATAATATTGTGCTCAAGTACATCGCCCCTGTATAGACCCTCTATATGCTCCTTCCACCTTTCTGCTTTCCCTTCCTTGCTTAGAACTTGGTTTCCATCTGAGCTCTTGATATTCATACAAGCGGCTGGTTTCTCCAAAGGTCTCTTTAATTTTCCTGTAGGCAGTATCTATCTTGCCCCTAGTGAGATAAGCCTCTACGTCATTACATTTGTCCTCTATCCATGCCTGCTTAGACCGTTTTGCACTTCCTGTCGATCTCATTTTTGAGACGTTTGTATTCCTTTTTGCCTGTTTCATTTACTGCATTTTTATATTTTCTCCTTTCATCAATTAAATTCAATATTTCTTCTGTTACCCAAGGATTTCTACTAGCCCTTGTCTTTTTACCTACTTGATCCTCTCGTGCCTTTACTACTTCACCTCTCAAAGCTACCCATTCTTCTTCTACTGTATTTCTTTCCTCCATTCCTGTCAATCTGTACAACCTCTGGTTCTTTCAGTTTATCCAGGTCCCATCTCCTTAAATTCCCACCTTTTTTTCAGTTTCTGTAGTTTTAATCTACAGTTCATAACCAACAGATTGCGGTCTGAGTCGACATCTGCCCCTGGAAATGTCTTACAATTTATAACCTGGTTCCTAAATCTCTTTCTTAGTATTATATAGTCTATCTGATACCTTCGAGTAACTCCAGGATTCTTTCACGTATACAACCTTCTCTTATGATTTTGTACCATGAAGGGCAACAAAACGGGACCTGAATGTCTTCGACGTACCGCTGTGCTGTAAGGGTAACGCGGTTGGCAACTAAAGCGGTGCTCCTATGAAATTAAATTGTGCCCCACTACAGGTTAGCATCCCACCGCTGTCCGGAGCATTTCCAGACACGCCTTCGCTGGTCACAAGGGATCAGTTCGAAACTGAACTCACCACTGAACACAATTCTACTCCAGTCACATAGATTACAGACCGAATGCGCCAGAGACCACTACAAACGGGCTTGTTTGTGTGAGGAGATCTGTGGTAGTCGGCGCAAGGGACGCCTTGAGTTATGTCCCCTTTCAGTGAGCCGTCTATTAATGGTCCTTGTTGTCACTGAAGCACCAGATCCAATTTCGATCATGACAATGATGCATTGGGGGCACATTTACTGCCCAACTGCATACGCAGAATGAAACGGCACTCGTATAGACGTGTCCCCGTTTACTATCTTTACCAGCTGTGCGGTGAAACTGCGTTGCAGTTGTAACACCGGAAATGCATATCTTCCTATTCCCATCTATTGTACTATATTTTTTTCCTTATTTTTTTTTACTTGAATATATGACATTTCTGGCGCTTGGTCATGCCTAGCGAAAACTATACTATCGAACGATTACATCGATAGATCGTGTGGAGAACCAATGTGTGTAGGTTCTTTCAGAGTGTTTACTCAGCCGCCTGGAGCCCGGACAGAGCAGAGTCTGGCTGGAGTAGGGCGGTGGAGCAGGTGTGTTGAGTGACGATCCCGCGAGTTGCCGCACTTTCGGGGCTTTGGCAGCATGTAATTGCGCTCGACTTGCTATGATAGTTTCTGACACGGTGTCGCAGGCGGGAAGCCTTAGCTGTCGCACATGAAGAGCCCGTTTCGCCTGGTGACCATGTCGAGAAGACATCCAGCTTCTGAAGCAGCGACAGCCTACAATGAGTGACTGTCGTCACCTCCTCGATCGACGACTACAAACCTTCAGTTAACCAACAAGGAAGACTGGAAGCACGTACAGTTTTAAGACTGTATGGCAGAACTCAGCTTTCCAAACTGTTAAATTTTTCTCACTAAATTACAGCAACGTAGAATGAACCTTTGTTGCTCATTGTCCCAATTGCATTACCAAGCAGGGTCCCTTCCTTTTCCGGAATGAACCCGAGTGTCGTTGAATTTCAAACGCCAGCATTAAAGTAGTATCATTCGATTTTACTGCTTTAATTTCAAAGTTGAGTTAAAGTACTCATAGCTGGCTAAAATATTTAGATTACACAAGCACAAATTAATAGTGCGGGTTTTGTTACCATATTTTAGCTTACCTGTGACTGCAGCTCAGCTTGGTACGTACTAAATTTTACTATTGTTAATTCAAGTTCAAAGTTAAATCTCTTATTTCTAAATTGCGTAGATTCAAGTAGCTTTCGAAATTATTGTTGAGATATCCCAAGAGTAACCTTATTTCATTGAATTTCGTAGTGCTTCAGAAACAAAGTTCACAATTAATTTCAGTCACCAAATTAACATTGAATTTTCTGGTGTTATTAATTCTTTTGCTAAATTGAGTCAGAGTGTAGCGAAATTAATTACTCCTGACAAACATTCAGTTTTCACACAACATGTGTTAACCTTCAGATGCCACGCTTTTAGTGCTAATTATACCGGGTTCCCGGGTTCGATTCCCGGCGAGGTCAGAGATTTCTCTGCCTCGTGATGACTGGGTGTTGTGTGATGTCCTTAGGTTAGTTAGGTTTAAGTAGTTCTACGTTATAGGGGGTTGATAACCATAGATGTTAAGTCCCATAGTGCTCAGAGCCATTTGAACCATTTTTATTAATTATATGTGTATTAATGTTTCATTTTCATTTATTATACTGTAGTATTTGTCCATAGGACTGGCAACCGCAATTTTCCCCAAATCACAAATATCTAATTAACGCCAATTAATTGTCAACGTAACGACCGCACATTTATTTTCTTTATTAATTTTACCCTTTTCTCAACATTAATTTCCACCAATTTCATTTGCATTTTTCCTTTCATTTAGATGTAATCCTTTCCTCCCTCTTTACCGACAAATTACCTTGCTTTTCCCAAATTGTCATTAGGAGCACGCGATTTAATTTTTCACTGTCATGAAGGTCGATAAGTGAGGGGAGGTTATACAGTGCCCCTAATTCATTCATCGACCGCCCAAGTTTACAGTTTTACATTTTCCGTCGATAGCTGTATGAACACCAATGTATGACCAATTTGCATAATTCCTTAGTGGTGTGTAGCTTTTTCTTTTTTTCTTAAGAGTGTAAATTGAGCCATGGCGAACCCCCCTTTCTGAATTCCAACGCCGCGCGCCTGCCGTATGTCACTTCTCGCGGCTCGGAGATTAAGGTGCCAGGGGGCGTGGTGGAACCGCGCTGGGTGGCAAGGAGCGACGACATATCCGACAGGTAGTCAACGGTTTGAAGCCGGACCGGAGCGTGAGTAGCGCAGGGCCCGTGGGCGGCATGTGCCGTTCGGTCGAACTTGAATTACCATGCAGTGACTGTAGCCTTTTGAAACTTTGTCTATTTAATAGTTGTGGGCACTCGGGTATCTAAAGATGGAACATTTCTGTGGTCGTCGAAATCTTAATTTACTGTGGTTTTTCTCGGTGGAAGTATGGCTATGCAAGGAGCGCCTTTTGATCCGACAAACTGCCTGTTCTGAGTTGTGTTACCCGACTTAATACCTTGTGGCGGTCCATTGGATTGGGTTGGGGTAACGTGTAGCAACAGCACGCACTTCTTAACGCAATTCAATTTCCCACGTTCGGCAATGGATTCCATAACTTGATAATCCGGTACATTCCCATATTGAGATTTTCACTCTGCAGCGGAGTGTGCGCTGATATGAAACTTCCTGGCAGATTAAAACTGTGTGCGGGACCGAGACTCGAACTCGCGACCTTTGCCCTATGCGGACATGTCGCCCACGAGGTACTGGCAGAATTGAAGCTGTGAGTACGGGACGTGAGTCATGCTTTGGTAGGTCAGTCGGTGGAGCTGTTGCCCGCGGAAGGCAAACGTCTCGAGTTCGAGTCTCCGTCCGGCACACACTTTTAATGTGCCAGGAACTTTCATATCAGCGCACACTGTGCTTCAGAGTGAAAATCTCATTCTGGAAACATCCCCTAGGCTGTAGCTAAGCCATGTCTCCGCAATATCCTTTCTATCAGGAGTGCTAGTTCTGCAAGGTTTGCAGGAGAGCTTCTATAAAATTTGGAAGCTAGGAAGCGAGGTACTGGCAAAAGTAAAGCTGTGAGGACGGGGCGTGAGACGTGCTTGGGCACCTCAGTTGGTAGAGCACTTTCCTGCGAAAGGCATAGGTCCCGATTTCGAGTCTCGGTCCGGTACAAAGTTTTAATCTGCCAGGAAGTTTCAATCCTGTACATTGTTTTAAGTGCGACCATGTTTAGACTTAGACAATGTCTTAGAAGAGGGTCAGCTGAAGTATACGTTGATCTGCACTAGTGCTGTGGTTGTATTAAACGAGAATGACAGTGTGCGAGCTAACATCCCAAAGATGTTCGGGCCCACATGCGGTTCCTCTTCGTCGAAATGTCTTGGCTCAAACTCGTCTAGCGGTTGAATCGCACTTGTTTCATTACACGCTCAAAATTAGATACTTGTGACCCATTGTTAAAACTGTCTGGCTCATGGCAAGTTTGTGGAATTGTATGAAACGTACAAAGTTAATATATCTACACCTAGATGGATACCGTGCAGATCACATTTAAGTGCCTGGCAGAGATTTCATCGAACCACCTTCACAATTCTTTATTACTCCAATCTCGTAAAGCGCGCGGAAAGAATGAACACCTGTATCTTTCCGTACGAGCTATGATTTCCCTTATTTTATCGTGGTGATCGTTCCGCCGTATGTAGGTCGGTGTCAACAAAATACTTATGCATTCGGAGGAGAAAGTTAGTGATTGTATATATAACATATAATAACAGTGATTATAATATCGAGAGCTAAATTGAAGACCAATAAATGATGTACGCCACGCAGTAGCGATTTAGTTAGGATAATATTTATTCAGAAAGCAAACTAATAGCGAAAGTGGTCGAAATTAGATTTACTGTTACACTCGATCGCATATTAGTTTGACACAGATCATTCACAATCTGACAGCGAAAAACAAGCTCAATACTCCTCCTCATTATCTACGCGAAAAGTTCGAGTTCACACCAAGCGCTGTGCTGCTCACCGCTCAGAGACTAAGTCCTGCGATACCACACAACGCGAGATTTTCTAAGTCGTTTCACTTCCTAGCTACCTAAAGACCGATCGTCCGCTTTCGCGTCTGGACCGTCTCCGACCGCGTCTCCCTCGTGCCGAACATCGTTGCTCAACTGACTAGTTCGGTTCCCTTCCCTAAAGCCGTCCATCTGATTGACTATAGCTTATACTACATTATTTTACATTTTAACATATTTAAATAATCAAAGCTTGACCATTTTCACGTTCTAAATAAAGTAACAATAATACCCATTACATAATAAACGTTAAATTCTTTTATATAAAACCAATACAACTTCCTTCTTAACTTTGAATGTCACGGCCAGTAACCTGGCACCAAAGTGCTTTCTGATAAATAAATGAAGAACAAAAGTAACTATTATGCACTAAACTTTACAACAAACATTCTATTACCTAAGGATTTCTCTGTAGGCAGCTTTAAATTATGCTGTCTTCTGGTATAGCTATTAAGTTTTAACATTTGACATAAAGTATGCTTCTATGTTGTTTTAAAGAGCCATCCGTTACCTAACATTAATTGTTTATTCATTTTCTGTGTTGTGTCTGGTAACAGTGGAAATTTTGAGTCTGAAATGTAATAACTGCTGTCAGACGCAGCTTTTGTCTTCAACTATTGCCTTATTTAAATTTCACTAAACTAAGGTGCGTAATTTCTTAAATTTGAAAAGCTCAGAGGGTTGTTTGTAATCCTGTTAAATTATCTGATTTAGTTATTTTTCGTAAATATGTTTTGATAAACAATTGTGAATGATGTAAACCCAGATCCGTCCAGTCCTTCCACTTTATTTCCTATCTGCCTCTTGGAGGTTTGGTAAATCATCAGTTCTTTATTAGGCATTGTTAAATAACTATTTATTTATTTATTTATTTATGCATTTATTTTACCTGGCAAGATTAGGGCCTTCAGGCCCTCTCTTACACCTAACCAGGCATACTCAGGTTGAACGAGTTACAGTTTCTACTTAACATTAAGGACATATAACCTATTATGCAGTATTGATGTTAAACAAAAAAATAGATATTATAACAGTAGTACAATGATAATTATAACAATAAAAATAATTATAACAATCAATAATAATAATAATAATAGTAATAATAATAATAATAATAATAATAATAGTAATAATAATGACTATGTATATGAAAGTAAACATACTTTTCTTTTCTGAATGTCAGTCCCATTGTTAGTTGGGAATTTTCTCGTTATGTTCTTGCAGCTTGTGAGTTATTCTCATCGAGCAGAGACATAAGACGATAGAATGGGGTGAAAGAGATATATAAGAGGTAGATAGGTTAGAGGAAGAGAAATAGAACGGTAAAATTAGAAGCTGTGATGGAGAGGAGAAAGAAAGAGATGGGAGGGGCACAAGAATGGTGGTTATACCGTCCCTAATATGTAACTATTACAGAAATGTAAAATCCATGTCATGGTGTTTTGCCTTTCTCTAAGCAGTTTATAACAGACTAAGTAACATTTTTCTTCAGTAACGTATGTTTTCACTTTTAATCACTGCCAGATGGAGGTACCGAATTGTTTTTATTCTTTCGGTCGCGCTACGGAAAAGCCAGTAGATATTTAGTCATCAAGTTATGTTCTGTACATGAGTTTCTATTGGTGTGAGAAATGCATCGTTTTTAATTCTCCTACTTCTCCATCTCAGGTACTAGTCAAATTAATTGTTACGGTACTCTCAGATCACTTCTTCCAGTGCTTCTATAACTGAGTTAACTAGAACTCTTTTTTCCCAAAACGATCTACATGTTCCATCGATTTTCTCTAATTTTCCTTTATTTTTTCGTTCAGGTTATACATTCCTAAATCATTACTTATATCATCATTTATTTTCCGATCTTCCCATGTCTATCCTCCTACTGTTCCTAAAATCAGATTTCTTAAACCTATTTTCTACATTGTTGACGTTTTGTTGCCCAATGCTTCACTTAAATAAGTAAGGTTGGTGGTGTTATTGTTTTATAAAGTTTCGGCTAGGTTTCTTTCATGATATTATTCTGCAACCTTTTTTTTACATTTGTTTCACATATGGAAGTAAATTTGTTCGATTTCTTAGCACATAGTGGTTATTTCGTATTAAAAATGTTTTATTTGCTCCAAGATTTTATTATTCAAGACTGTTTTAGATATTACTGGAAGTCTGCACGGAAATGCCATCACTTTCGGTGAATCTACTGACAATATTAGATTGTAATCTGAGACTATCTGCTGCAACTTAGAGACTTATCTGAAAATCATCTTCATTCTCTGTAATCACAGTTACGTCACTTGCATGTAAAATTACATGGAATCTAGTGTCATGGCCTAAGAGAATTCCATTTATGTTTAACATTTTCCATCTGTTGGTACCTTGATCAATATACTTATATTGAAGAGTGTTGTAGAAATACAGCCCTCTTGTCGTATGTCTTTGTTGTTATAATTCACATCTATAGAAATTTCGGTGTTAGTGTACAGACTCTTAATAGTATTTATGAGCTGAGATAGATAACCTCGTTCATCCGTGATATTCCATAGCATTTCCCTGTTCACGTTATCGAATGCTTTTCCAAAATCCACAAAAGCGAGATGGGTTCCCCTACTGAAATCAGGTCTCTCTTGTTGCAGTGTAAAATAATGACAATAGTTTATCACCCTTTTATAAAACATGATTGTTCTTCAGACATTAGCTTTTCCGTGATATGTGTAAGTCTTCCATTCAGGATTTTGTGACATATTTCATAGGCTGAACCCAGGAGGTTTATTTCTAGATAATTGTTACATTCAATATATATTTTTTTTAAATTATGGGACTTAACTGCTATTGTCATCAGTCCCTAAGCTTACATACTACTTAATCTATATTATCCTAAGGACAAACACACACACCCATATCCGAGGGAGGACTCGAACCTCCACCGGGAGGAGCAGCACAGTCCATGACTGCAGCGCCTGCGACCGCTCGGCTAATCCCGCGCGGCTACATTTGATTCCCCCATCATTCATAAAGATATATATTACTTTAGCTTTCTCATTCTTTTGGTACCTTCTGATTTCTCAAAAAATGATTAAATATGTAAAGTCTTAGATGTAGGAATAACCTTCCATATTTCCACAGTTCTATGTTAATATTATCTAAATCAATGGCTTTGCTATGTGAGTCAGGTGCCAAATGATATAGAAAATTTTTGATTCCTATTTGGAACATTACGTTGGCATAGACCTTTATTTATTTTTTTGTAAAGCTGTCTTATTTACGGTACTTCAGCAGTAAACGCTGAATAATATTTTAAATCATTTCCATACGGCCAAAGCTAATATTCGGGATCTGCAAACATTTTACACCACTTAACTGCCCTGATGAATGAAACAGTTGCCTCATTTCAGTGGGAGTAGCTGTCTCGAACACGGAAGACACAAAGTAGCTCGTCAGTTTATGCACGGGCTTTGATAATGCGTTTGCTAGTGGCGTGAGGAGCTTGCTAGCACCGTGTACGGTATGTATTCGTGTAGTAGACGCAAAACGAAAACGATGGGCCAGCCTGTTTTCATCACTGCCTCGGTGCATTATGCGCTCTGCCCTCGGACGCAGAGTGACAATATTGCTCTGAGGACGTCCTCACACAGGCATTCCACATGTGTGCCAAGTCTGCATAGTACTCTATGCCCTTCTTGGCGTCTGTACAACAGTATATACCACTATACTGCAGCGAAGCGACTCTGCTCTCTGCACTTCCGTATTACTGCTCCGCTGCAACATTATTTTAGTTACGTTAAATTATTATTCGTTTCGGAGTTTGTACTAATTCGGTTGTTGTATATTTATCAGCGCATTGACCAGACACGTCTTCCTTTACAGCAGCTTGCGAATCAATGAGTAGTTAGATACGTGTGACGTAAGAGTTTTGGAGACTAATAGAGCCAGTAAAAATTCCAGTAAATGAATAAAATGCGCAATTTTGAATTCGAAGTATATGTACAGTGTAGATGTCACAAGTATGTAGGAAATCACAAGTTGTTTCTAGTGATGCAGCCGAATACACACACACACACATCCACACACACACACACACATACACACACAAATATTACAAAAAGGTAGGGCCAAACTTTCAGGAAACATTCCTCACACACAAATAAAGAAAAGATGTTATGTGGACATGTGTCCGGAAACGCTTAACTTCCATGTTAGAGCTCATTTTAGTTTCGTCACCTACGCTTCCACCTACGCTCAATGGAGCACGTTATCATGATTTATTACGAGGTACTCTACCTGTGCTGCAAGAATATGTGCCTTTACAAGTACGACACAACATGTGGTTTATGCACGATGCAGCTCCTGCACATTTCAGTCGAAGTGTTCGTAGGCTTCTCAACAACAATTCAGTGACCGATGGATTGGTAGAGGCGGACCAATTTCATGGACTCCACGCTCTCCTGACCTCAACCCTCTTGACTTTCATTTATGGAGGCATTTGAAAGCTCTTGTCTACGCAACCCCGGTACCCAATGTAGAGACTCTTCGTGCTCGTATTGTGGACGGCTGTGTTACAATACGCCATTCTCCAGAGCTGCATCACTACATCAGGGATTCCATGCGACGGAGGGTGGATGCATGTATCCTCGCTAACGAAGGACATTTTGAACATTTCCTGTAACAAAGTGTTTGAAGTCACGCTGTTACATACTGTTGCTGTGTGTTTTCATTCCATAATTAATGTGATTTGAAGAAAAGTAATAAAATGAGCTCCAACATGGAAAGTAAGCGTTTCCGGACACATGTCCACATAAAATATTTTCTTTCTTTGTTTGTGAGGAATGTTTCCTGAAAGTTTGGCCGTACCTTTTTGTAACACCATATATATATATATATATATATATATATATATATATATATATATATATATATGGGTCAAAAAATGTATCCACTGTTTAATAAAGGTACATAACTTGCAAACTAATTGACGGATGTGTCTCATTTTTGGTGAAAGTGTACCTTAAACTCCTGCTTAATGATATCACTGTAGGTGTTCGAAATGGCCACCATTAACGCCCCCACACAAACGATACCGTCGAACTGCAGCACGAACTACTGACTGCAACGTGTTCAGATGGATATTTGCCATGAATGTACGATGGATTCTCGAAGTTCATCCAACGCGCGTGGCTTTTGTCGATAAACGACGTCCTTTAGTGTTCCCCTCGGGTAAAAGTTCACAGGAGCTATGCCTGGCAAACGTGGTGGATACTCCACAGCACCTCGAAGACCTATCCATGTTTCTGGTAGATTTTCGTCGAGATACGCCCTAACACCATTTTGGTAGTGGGCTGGGGAACCCCCTTATTGAAAGTTAACTCTTCCGTCTCCATACAAGTCTCTGATGGCAGGTAAAATGGATGTCGCCTAATGAAGCCCCGGTAAGACAACCCACACCACACGTTTACTCCTGGCAAATTCACGGCTTAGTCTACATGGAAGTTCGGATTGTCAGCGGCCCAGTAATGCAATTGTGGCGATTTACTGTACCATTGAGTTTGAACTGTGCCTCATCAGACCACACAATCATCTATGCAAACTCTTCATCGTTGCGCACCATGTTAGTAAACCACTCGCACTACTCCATTCTACGATCTGGGTCGTCCTCGTTCTTTGCGTGTAGCAATCGTGAGATGTGACACTTCCACTTTGCTGTTTTCAAAATTCGTCTAACACTTGGGCGACTCACACCAGTTTCACGGGCACACCGTCTCACAGACTTCTGTGGTGAGCGAGTGAACTGCTGTAACTCACGGCGGGACTTGTTACGGTTACAGGTCGACCAGATCGTTGTTTGTGCGCATCTTTAACACATCTTTCGGCTTCAAATTGTCTCGAATGCGACGAATCGTTAAACGTATCGGTGGCTCTGTTTGATATTCATTTGTCATTGCTGTTGAACCTCATTAATGTTATGGTGCTTAAATTACCACTTGAAAACTGGCTTCCTTTTATCGAATGTAAGCCTTGCGCCAGCCATGTTTACTCGAGTAAGTAGGTCCAACTAAGAACAAAGCACTGACTATATAGCGACTGTCATCTGACAAAACAAAACAACGCAATACAACGCTTGTGTGGCGATTACCGCAACTACAAACTGTTACACTACCAATGATGAGACAACTCCGTCAGTTAGGTTGCCAGTTATGGACTTTTAAACAGTGGATACATTTTTTTGGACCCTTCTGTATATAAATGCAAATAAACGGGTATGCGACAGCTATATTTGCGAAAATCCGGAACGTTTGCCTATAAAAGGGAATTAATTAGTGAACTGAAGCTCGTGGGAGGAACAACTAGGGAATTCTGGAAACACAGAAAAGCGAATTCGACTGTTTACTGTTAATTTAATTAGCATCAGCTACGTCGCCATATAATCAAACGATATTGAAGTACCTGTGTTGTTGAGAAGAACGAAGCATGCGTATCCGAAGGAACACTGTCTCGTTATTGTTAACAACACAGGCACTGCAGTGCGCTATTTTCCCGCCGAGAATGAATCGACTTCATTTACTTCCGGTACTATGGACGTGAAAGAACATGGGTAAATTTTAAACACATTGTAAATGACGCATTGGACAAGTATGTGTCGAAAATGTGGTTTACGAACGGAAAGGATCCACCGCGGTTTAACAGCGCAATTCAGAGAATGCTCAGGAAGCAAAGGCAGTTGCACTCGCGGTACAAGAAAGATCGGGAGAATGAGGACAGGCAAAAGTTAGTAGAGAATCTTGCTGCTGTAAAAAGAGCGATGCGCGAAGCATTCAACCACTACCACCGTCATACCTTAGCAAAATCTAGCTGAAAACCCAAGGAAATTCTGGTCTGACGTAAAATCGGTAAGCGGGTCAAAGGCTTCCATCCAGTCGCTCACTGATCAGTCTGGCCTGGCAACGGAAGACAGCAAAACGAAAGCTGACATTTTAAATTTAGCATTTGAGAAATCTTTCACGCAGGAGGATCGTACAAATATACCACCGTTTGAGTCTCGTACAGATTCTCGTCTGGAGGACATGGTGATAGACATCCCTGAGGTTGTGAAGCAGCTAAATGGGTTGAAAATTAATAAATCGCCAGGTCCTGATGGGATTCCAAATCGGTTTTACAGAGAGTACTCTACTGCATTGGCTCCTAACAGCTTGCATTTTTCGCGAATCTCTTTCCCAACGTAAAGTCCCGAGCGACTGGAAAAAATGCACATGTGACGCCTGGATATAAGAAGGGTAGAAGGAGGGATCCTCAAAATTACAGACCAATATCCTTAACATCGGTTTGATGCAGGATTCTCGAACACATTCTCAGTACGAATATAATGAATTTCCTTCAGACAGAGAAGTTGCTGTCCATGCTTCAGCACGGCTCTAGAAAGCATCGCTCCTGCGAAACGCAAATTGCCCTTTTTTCGCATGATATCTTGCAAGCCATGGACGAAGGGTATCAGACGGATGCCATATTCCTTGACTTCCGGAAAGCGTTTTTACTCGGTGCACCACTGCAGACTGCTCACTAAGGTACGAGCATGTGGGCTTGATTCCCAAGTAAGTGGCTCGAAGACTTCTTAAGTAATAGAACCCAGTACGTTGTTCATCGGAGGTGAGGGTATCAACTACAGGGCTCCAGGGAAGTGTGGTACGTCCGCTGTTGTTTACTATCTACATAAATGATCTTCTGGTTCAAATGGCTCTGAGCACTGTGCGACTCAACTTCTGAGGTGATCAGTCGCCTAGAACTTGGAACTAATTAAACCTAACTAACTTAAGGACATCACACACATCGATGCTCGAGGCAGAATTCGAACCTGCGACCGTAGCTCTCGCTCGGTTCCAGACTGTAGCGCCTAGAAGCGCATGGCCACTCCGGCCGGCGATGTTCTGGATAGGGTGGATAGCAATGTGCGGCTGTTTGCTGATGATGCTGTGGTGTACGGGAAGGTGTCGTCGTTGAGTGATTGTAGGAGGTTACAAAATGACTTGGACAGGATTTGTGATTGGTGTAAAGAATGGCAACTAACTCTAAATATAGATAAATGTAAATTAATGCAGATGAATAGGAAAAAGAATCGTGTAATATTTGAATATTCCATTAGTAGTGTAGCGCTTGACGCAGTCATGTCGATTAAATATTTGGGCGTAACATTGCAGAGTGATATGAGTGGGACAAGCATGTAATGGAAGTTGTGGGGAAGGCGGATAGTCGTTTTCGGTTCATTGGTAGAATTTTGGAAAGATGTGGTTCATCTGTAAAGGACACCGCTTATAAAACACTAATAGGACCTATTCTTGAGTACTGCTCGAGCGTTTGGGATACCAATTAGGTCGGATTGAGGGAGGACATAGAAGCAATTCAGAGGTGGGCTGCTAGATTTGTTACTCGTAGGTTTGATCATCACGCGAGTGTTACGGAAATGCTTCAGGAACTCGGATGGGGGTCTCTAGAGGAAAGGAGTTGTTCTTTTCGTGAATCGCTACTGAGGAAATTTAGAGAACCAGCATTTGAGGCTGACTGCAGTACAATTCTACTGCCACCAACTTACATTTCGCGTAAAGACCACAAAGATAAGACAGAGAGATTAAGGCTCGTACAGAGGCATATAGGCAGTCATTTTTCCCTCGCTCTGTCTGGGTGTGGAACAGGGAGAGAAGATGCTAGTTGTGGTACGAGGTACCCTCCGCCACGCACCGTATGGAGGATTGAGGAGTATGTATGTAGATGTAGATGTAGACCACGCAGCGACATTAATATGGAAATTTGGTCCTGGCTCTGAGTCGTGGACGGGAAGCCAACCCCATGAAGAGGCTCGCTCGCGTAAAGCTGGAATTCCGGGTTCGAATCCCAGTTCTGTACAAATTCTAATTGTCCTCATTTCATTATACAGATGGTGGTTGTTCGTATTCGCAGCTGCGATTACGTTTCACTTATATTCAAAGTATCGTCATTCATGTCACATATATTTAAGTCAATATTTATTCCTCTCTCTCTCTCTCTCTCTCTCTCTCTCTATATATATATATATATATATATATATATATATATATATATATATATACCGGCCGTGGTGGTCTCGCGGTTCTAGGCGCGCAGTCCGGAACCGTGCGACTGCTACGGTCGCAGGTTCGAATCCTGCCTCGGACATGGATGTGTGTGATGTCCTTAGGTTAGTTAGGTTTAAGTAGTTCTAAGTTCTAGGGGACTAATGACCACAGCAGTTGAGTCCCATAGTGCTCAGAGCCATTTTTTATGGGGCTTTTTATTAGCACCAAAAAATAAAACAAAAAAACAACAAAAACAAAGTATAACTAATTACGTGAAAGATCTCTTGCGCGCGTCGTTAGGTAATGGTCGTGTGCTCAGCCGCCATTTTCGTCATGCTTCCCAGACGTCAGTCCGTGCGATTATTGGCTTTGAGGTTACCTGAAGTCGCAAGTGTATCGTGATCGACCGACATCTCTAGGAATGCTGAAAGACAACATCCGACGCCAGTGCCACACCGTAACTCCGGACATGCTTTACAGTGCTGTTCACAACATTATTCCTCGACTACAGTTATTGTTGAGGAATGATGGTGGACATATTGAGCATTCCCTGTAAAGAACATCATCTTTGCTTTGTTTTACTTTGCTATGCAAAGTATTGCTATTCTGATAAGATAAAGCGCCTTCTGTCGGACACTTTTTGGACTTTTGTATTCTTTTGGTTCTAAAAAAAAAAAAACATGTCATTCCAAGTATGAGTGTCAATTTGTACCTCTCTACCTACATTATTCAGTGATTTTGTTGAGTTTTCAAATTTATACTGACTTTTTGACCACCCCGTATATATATATATATATATATATATATATATATATATATATATATATATATGCAGCTCTCCATGCTACTCTATCCTGTGCAAGCTTCTTCATCTTCCAGTACTTACTGCAACCTACATCCTTCTGAATCTGCTTAGTGTATTCATCTCTTGGTCTCCCTCTACGATTTCTACCCTCCTCGCTGAGCTCAAATGCTAAATTTGTGATCCCTTGATGCCTGATAACATGTCCTACCAACCGGTGTCACAAACTCCTATTCTCCATAAATCTATTCAACACCTACTCATTAGTTATGTGATCTTCCCATCTAATATTCAGCTTTCATCTGCAGCACCACATTTCGAAAGCTTCTATTCTCTTCTTCTCCAAACTATTTATCGTCCATGTTTCACTTCCATACGTGGCTGCACTCCATACAAATACTTTCAGAAACGACTTCCTGACACTTAAATCTATACTCGATGTCAACAAATTCCTCTTCTTCAGAAACGCTTTCCTTGCCATTGCCAGTCTACATTTATATCCTCTCCACTTCGACCACCATCAGTTACTTTGCTCCCCAAATAGCAAAATTCCTTTACTACATTAAGTGCCTCATTTCCTAATCTAATTCCCTCAGCATCACCCGACTTAATTCGAGTACATTCCATTATCCTCGTTTTGCTTTTGTTGATGCTCATCTTATATCCTCCTTTCAAGATACAGTCCAATCCGTTCAACTGCTCTTTCAAGTCCTTTGCTGTCTCTGACAGAATTACAATCTCATCGGCGAACCTCAACGTTTTTATTTCTTCTCCATGGACTTTGATGCATATTCAGAATTTTTATTTTGTTTCCTTCACTGCTTGCTTAACATACAGATTGAATAACATCGGGGACAGGCTACAACCCTGTCTCACTCCCTTCCCAACCGCTGCTTCCCTTTCATGCCCGTCGACTCTTATAACTGCCATCTGGTTTCTGTACAAATTGTAAATAGCCTTTTTCGCTCTGTATTTTACCCCTGCCACCTTTAGAATTTGAAAGAGAGCATTCCAGTCAACATTGTTAAAAGCTTTCTCTAAGTCCACAAATGCTGGAAATGTAGGTTTGCCTTTCCTTAATCTATTTTCTAAGATAAGTCGTAGGGTCAGTATTTCCTAATGTGCTCCAACATTTCTGCGGAATCCAAACTGATCTTCGCCGAGGTCGGCTTCTACCAGTTTTTCCATTCGTCTGTCAAGAATACGAGTTAGTATTTTGCAGTTGTGGCTTATTAAACTGATAGTTCGGTAATTTTCGCATTTGTCAACACCTGATTTCTTTGGGATTGGAATTATTATATTCTTCTTGAAGTCTGCGGTTACTTAAAACTTCGGGGCTGATAGGCCGTGGTCGAAATATAAAACTCTCTCCTGATGTTTCGTCTCCAACTGCGGGAGACGAAACGACACGAGAGAGTTTTATACTTCGACCACGGCCTATCAGCCCGGAAGTTATAAGTGAAGACAATTCCGGCCGTGAAAGCTTACATTGTGTGATCAGTCTGAGGATAATTCGCCTGTCTCGTACATCTAGTTCACCAGATGGTAGAGTTTTGTGAGGACTGGCTCTCCCAAGGCCGTCTGTGGTTCCACTGGAATGTTGTCTACTCCCAGGGCCTTGTTTCGACTCAGGTCCGTCAGTGCTCTGTCAAACTCTTCACGCAGTATCTTATCTCCCATTTCATCTTCATCTACATCCTCTTCCATTTCCATAATATTATTCTCAAGTACATCGGCCTTGTATAGACCCTCTATATACTTCTTCCACCTTTCTGCTTTCCCTTCTTTGCTTAGAACTGGGTATCCATCTGAGCTCTTGATATTCATACAAGTGGCTCTCTTTTCTCCAAAGGTCTCTTTAATTTTCCTGTAGGCAGTATTTATCTTACCCCTAGTGAGATAAGCCTCTACATCCTTACATTTGTCCTCTAGTCATCCCTGCTTAGCCATTTTGCACTTCCTGTCGATCTCATTTTTGAGACGTTTCTATTCCCTTTTACCTGCTTCATTTACTTCGTTTTTATATTTTCTCCTTTCATCAATTAAAGTCAATATTTCTTCTGTTACCCAAGGATTTCTATTAGCCCTCATCGTTTTACCTACTTGATCTTCTGCTGCCTTCACTATTTCATCCCTCAAAGCTACCCACTCTTCTTCCACTGTATTACGTTCCCCCATTCCTGTCAATTATTTCCTTATGCTCTCCTTGAAACTCCTTACAACCTCTATTTTAGTCAGTTTGTCCAGGTCCCATCTCCTTAAATTCCTATCTTTTTGCAGTTTCTTCAGCTTTAATCTACAGCTCATAACCAATAGATTGTGGTCAGAGTCCACATCTGCCTCTGGAAATGTCTTACAATTTAAAACCTGGTTCCTAAATCTTTGTCGAAGCATTATATAATCTATTTGATACCTTCTAGTATCTCCAGGATTCTTCCATGTATACTACCCTCTTTTATATACCAAGTGTTAGCTATGATTAAGTTATGCTCTGTGCAAAATTCTACTAAACAGGCCTCCTCTTTCATTTCTCTCCCCCAATCCGTATTCACCCACTATGTTTCCTTCTCTCCCTTTTCCTACTCTCGAATTCCAGTCACCCATTACTATTAAATTATCATCTCCCTTCACTACCTGAATAATTTTTTTTTATCTCATCATACATTTCATCAATTTCTTCGTCATCTGCAGAGCTAGTTGGCACATAAACTTGTGCTACTGTAGTAGGTGTGGGCTTCGTATCTATCTTGGCCACAATAATGCGTTCACTATGCTGTTTGTAGTAGCTTACCCGCATTCCTATTTTCCTATTCATTATTAAACCTGCTCCTGCATTACCCCTATTTGATTTTGTATTTATAACGTTGTATTCACCTGACCAAAAGTCTTGTTCATCCTGCCACAGAATGTCACTCATTCCTACTATATCTAACTTCAACCTATCCATTTCCCTTTTTAAATTTTCTAGCCTACCTGCCCCATTAAGGGATTTGACATTCCACGCTCCGATCCGTAGATCGCCAATTTTCTTTCTCCTGATAACGACGTCCTCTTGAGTAGCCCCCGCCCGGAGATCCGAATGGGGGACTATTTTACCTCCGGAATATTTTACCGAAGAGGATGCCATCATCATTTAACCGTAAAGTAAAGCTGCATGCCCTTGGGAAAAATTACCGCTGTAGTTTCCCCTTGCTTTCAGCCGTTCGCAGTACCAGCACAGTAAGGCCGTTTTGGTTAGTGTTGCAAGGCCAGATCAGTCAATCATCCAGACTGTTTCCCCTGCAACTACTGAAAAGGTTGCTGTCCCTCTTCAGGAACCACACGTTTGTCTGGCCTCTCAACAGATACCCCTCAGTTGCGGTTGCACCTACGGTACGGCCATCTGTATCGGTGAGGCACGCTAGCCTCCCCACCAACGGCAAGGTCCATAGTTCATGGGGGTAGGATATATCCTAGCCCCATGCGTAGGATATATATATATATATATATCCCCCATGAGTGCACATACACATTTTTGTCACTACTTCATGTCGCTGTGGATACATATGGTTTTACTGGGAACAACTTCTGTTAGAGACAAGATGTTCACCGACACTTCCTATTCACGCTAGGTGTCTTTTATTTCGGGTTATCGGGTTATGGCCCTGAGAAGCTACGTTACAGTATGTGTTGCTTTTAATCTACTTATCTGCTCCATGTGATTCGGCGTAGTGCGAGCGTTTCGCTTGTAAATTATGTCTCTCGGTTTAGAGAATCTTACGAATTCCTCAACAAAAACAAAAAAAAAAAAAAAACCTTGTGCCGCCCGGAGCGTTAGCTAACATTTTGTCACTCATGGAAGTTGGTCTCCCTGGCGTCACATGCCACCTCTAGACGTTTGATGCAAGGATTTTGAATCATCCTATATGACAATATAGACGTTCACGTGTGCAATGAAACTCATACATTTGTGTGACTACGTAATATGTGATATGACTACCGACGTTTCGGCTACTACTCCTGAAAGGTTCATCAGCGTCAGACTGATGAAAGTTGCCTCCAGTGTAGCCGAAACGAGGGTAGCTTAATAACATACTAGACGACGATGCATTCAGGCACCCAGAAGAATTTTATTAAAATTATCTCTGGAGATACTCGGCTGTTATTTTACGTTCAGAGTGTCGCGCAATACTTTCGCGAGGTGACTCGAGTCTAGTCTAAACTTGCTCCTCCCCACGA
Source organism: Schistocerca gregaria (assembly GCF_023897955.1). Taxonomy (NCBI): domain Eukaryota; kingdom Metazoa; phylum Arthropoda; class Insecta; order Orthoptera; family Acrididae; genus Schistocerca; species Schistocerca gregaria. Next base: position 1,118,582,718 of record NC_064920.1, read on the forward strand.
CACGTTTTTCACCAAGACTGTTTCGTGGCGAGACAAACACCAGTCATTTGGGCGCACATCAAACACCTTAGCTTCTCTTTTTTTAACAGTGTAATCGTCATTATTTTCTAGGCGCTAGATAAAGTACCTGCATTCACCGCATTCGATTGTTCGTTTTTTTGTGATTCCTAGGAATATGTCTATTACAACAGGGAAGGCCAGAAGGATGTGCTAAAGAACGTGATAGTGGTTCTTTAGCAGCCAGCATCAACTTTCATACCGCAGATGAGAACTCTGTCTGGAATCATACAGAAGCGGAAGTCGCTGTAATGCAATTATTTTATAATATTTCACAGAATATTTATATGAAGATACCTTCAAAAAAATTCACAATTTAAAAAGAAGTGTTAGTACACTTGCTGTTCATGTTGAATAATAATCACTTTCCAGATGTAATCAATAGTAGTCTGAGACTTTTCGCTAATAATGCAGTTATCAACAAAAAAAATACTATCTGATAAAAAGCGGCAGATATATTCAGTCTGGTTTAGATAAGGTTGCAAAGTGGTGATGCTCGTTTTACATGTTTAGAAATATAAAATTGTACACGTCACAAAATGGAAAATAACATTTATACTGTGACTACTACAACAATGGGTCACAAGTGGAATCACTGTCAGAATCCTCATATTCAGTTCCAAGAATTAGCCTAACTGTCTGTACCGTATTCAAAGGTTATTCTTGAGTCCGTTTTACTTTGAGCCTACCAGGATTTCTTTATCCTGTCGGCCAGTACCTCAACAGTAGTTCCATTAGTGTTCCTCCTGGTATTGTCGTTATATCCTCTCTATTTCTCCATTTCCGTATTGTTTTGATAATCCTATCAACACTCAGTCAAAAAATGGTTCAAATGAAACTTAACATCTTAGGGCATCAGTCACCTACAACTTAGAACTACTTAAACCTAACTAACCTAAGGACATCACACACATCCTTTCCCGTGGCAGGAGTCGAACCGGCCACCGTAGCAGTCCGGCGGTTCCGGACAGCAGCGCCTAGAACAGCACGGCCCTCACGGCCGGCAACATTCAGTCACTATCGATTTTATTCATTCATAATCAGGTCTTCGCATATCGGCCACTACCTCAACAATAGTTCCGTCAGTGTTCCTCGTGGTACTGTGGTTATATGCTCTCTATTTCTCCATCTCTCTATTTTGTTGACATCCCATCAACATTCAATTATCCATTTCATTCAAATGGCTCTGAGCACTATGGTACTCAACATCTGAGGTCATCAGTCCCCTAGAACTTAGAACTACTTAAACCTAACTAACCGAAGGACATCACACACATACATGCCCGAGGCAGGATTCGATCCTGCGACCGTAGCGATCGCGCGGTTCCAGACTGAAGCGCTTAGAACCACTCGGCCACACCGGCCGGCCTATTTTATTCATTCATGACCAGGTCTTCGCATAGCGGCCAGTACCTCAACAGTAGTTCCATCAGTGTTCCTCGTGGTATTGTGGTTATATGCTCTCTACTCTCTACTTCTCCATTTCCCTATTGTGTTGATAATTCCATCAACATTCAGCCATTATCCATTTTATTCGTTGATAATCAGGTCTTCGAATAGAGTGATTCAATTTAGAAAAACTAATGGAGGTTTTACAGTTCATAGGAACATAAATTGACTGCTCGCATAGGCCTAGTCGAAGGTAAATCAGCCTAGAGTAATCGTTTCATTCATAAGATACCCATCACCGCTCATAAGGCATCGCTTTAAAAAACATTCTACAGTCACCTACGTATGAACCCCGTAGGGACACTTTCCCCTCGCTCCATACGGGAATGGAAATGGAAGCAGCTCAGTATGTGGTAAAATGGGAAACATGCTCCGTCATGCACTGTGCAGAGTAGGAAGACGCAAATTTTCAGTACCTTAGCTACAAAATCTAATCACAGTAGTTCCATACTCAGGGAATGAAGGTGAACCAATGCAGGAATCTTGCACCACACTCACGGCAGTGTCCTACTGAAGTTGCTTTGCCATTGCCTTCCTCCGACCTTATATGACGTGGCAGGTGTCTGTCGGCGTTATGTGAGTGACAATGATACGTGCGGTCTAGTACTGGATTGGTATTGTTACGAATGAGGAGAACGGTGAAACATGGTCCCCGCACGTAGCCTACTCCTCTTGAAGAGCACCAAAGGGTTGCCGAGCTTGAGATCCCCATCAGGTGGACAGATCACTATCAGTAGTGACAAATGAACTGTCTTCATGATGCAATGCGGATAGGTGTGGAATTTAAATCCAGGACACAGATGAAAAGGCTGGTGATCACGATCTTCATGCCATCTCCTCTCCTCGCCAGCCAAATACTGGATGTTAAAATTTTCTTCTGCCACGATTCGAACCGGCTTACCTCCGTTTCCACTGCCAACACAGAGGAGTGGGTTAGCGACCTAGACTAAGGATCAGGGTGGCTGGAACATAACTTACGAAAAAAAAGTACTTTAAAAATGAAACAAACACCTGTCAGAGGCATATGTGTGGCATTTGCTGGGACCCTAAAATGAAAGTGAGGAAAAAGAATGTAATTCGAAAAAAATGGCAATATTTTCCTCATATCTAAACAATGATCTAGTGGGGAGGGTAAAATCTAAAACATCTGCATAACGACTGAAATTGTAGTGCAATATATAGTAGACAAAGCTGCGATGAACAGAAAGTAATGGAAGAAGCATGGTCTGCATATCAAAATCCCCAAAACAAGCTTTATAGGATAAACCGTTGGGAACAAGATTATAGAATAAAACGAAAAACGAGATAAGTTAGTGAATCAGTAACTCGCTTAGCTTACTCTGTGCTTGGAAAATCAGAAGCAGCCGAAGAAGAAGGGGTAGGGGGGGTTGGTGTGGGAGTCTAAGTGGAATTGTAAGGAAACATTTTTACAAGCAGCAACTTTACCTTTGTTAATACGTTACGAAACATACTTTCTTTCGACGTTTTCATAATTAAGATATTATAGCCAAAATAAAGGTATTCGTATTCTTCAATAATAGAAGCAAAGAGGAAAAAAAATACTGCGGAAGGCGAGTGGTTAATTTTGTTGCGCTGTGGCACACATTACGTCTCTCGGGATTCGTATCTATTCTGGGCCGAAAAACACAATGGTGCGGCAACTATTTGACGTAGTACAACTGTCGGAGATAAAAGTTGGGGATTTATTGTCTCTGAGATAGGAACCGTGTTCCGGTCTTGGTTTTTGGGGCGGTCGCGCGCGGCATGGCAGAACGCCCTTCGTCTGCAGGAAGCTGAGCTATCGTGCTGTGATCGCTTGCCGGCCCCCATGACTACGTGACTCTCATGATTCACCGCAGTCTCTGTTCACTCAAAAATCAAGAGTTTGACGCCCGTGTAGCAACCACTATCTAAGCAAACGGGTTTTTATATACGCGAGAAACAAACTGGTTGAAGGATGTCCGTCTCCATTAGCTTTAGGATCATTATAATTAAGCAGTTGTGGCTCATTAATGTGTTTAACAGAAATAAAATATTCTTCAAAAACTTGCTGGTACCACATGGGGAGCTAATAGTCATGTTTTAACATTATGCCGCCCGGCAAACCCACAGTGGTGTCGTCTGCATAGTATCGCTCAGTGGCCGGCGACACCACAGTGGTGTTATGATCACAGTATCACACAGCGGCGGGCGACAGCACTTTAGTATCTTTTACATTCTGTTGGTGTTACACACGACAACAAGTTTTTTGTTTTTATAATTAGTAGTGTCCTTTCATCATGGCGGACGAAAGAGACAATAGGATTATTTACGATGAATGTGCGGACGTCTTGTCTGACGTTCCGGACGACTTGGCCGATTGGGGAGAAGACACTGGAAATTAAAACAGTGACAGTGAAGCAGAATCCTAGTAAGATAGTGAAATATGTCCGAGAAGAATTCGGCAAACGCTACGGTTGCCAACTGATTCGGCTGAATTAGGCGAAGAAGACAGTACACAGCGGTCAGACTTTGATTTACCGAGGACCAATAACAAAACTGAAGGACTCTGGTCCAAATCTATTTCCCAAAGATACACAGAGCGTCGAGGATATCGTAGAATTATATACTGGGAACTATATATTTGAATATATTACTATCGAAACCAATAAGTACTACAGGCAAAATTGCGATAGTAGGAAACTGAATTTAAAAAATGCCAAATTTGTAGATGTTAAGGGACCCGAAATTAGAAAATGGTTTGGGCTCGCTATCCTTACGGGAATTGTAAAAAAAAACAAGGATCGAAGATTATTGATCAACGAATCCGTAGATAGACATACCGTTACTTCGCAAAACGATGTTCCGCAACCGATTCAGACAAATATTATCATCTTTATATTTTTCCGACAGCAACAATAAACCAGATAATGCCGACAGGCTTGGAAAAGTGCAATTCCTAATTGATTATTTTTCCAAAAAGTTTAAAGAAACGTTTAATCTAAGTCAAAACATTTCAACTGATGATGGAATGATGCCGTGGCGTGGACGATTAAATTTTAAAGTTTACAATCCGTCGAAAATTACGAAATACGGCACACTCATCCGGATGCTGTGTGATTCGATTACGGGATACATTTCCTCATTCAAGATATATTCCGGCGCTGGACAGCCTTTAGCAAAAACAGTGGTGGAACTATTGACACCTTCCGATGGAATGTGGCATCACCTCTGCATGGATAATTATTATAACAGTGTAGAACTTGCAGAAACGTTACTTGGAAAGAAAATTCGAGTTTGTGGAACGATACGGCAAAATAAAGGATTTACGGAAAATTTAAGCGAGCAAAAGTCAATGTGTTTGAAGCTTCTCATCAACGGAAAGGTGCAAGAGCGGCCGGCGACAAGCCAAGTAATCCGAATCAGCGCTGCCGGCGCCAAGCCGATAAATTTGTACGAGACGTACGGACGGCAAAGTGTTAAGATCCGTAGCCTTAGCCCTCTCAGTCTTTTGCTGAATACTGTTGTTCAATTTGGATCAGTGGTGCTCACACTACGAACATAGACAGACGTGCAACTCAATCAGGCAATGCACATGATTGCGGGATGTGTTCAGAGTAATGACATCCTATGGCCTTCTGTTCTTAGCATTATCTCGCCTCCAGTTCGAAGAAGATCACAAGCTCTACTGAAGGTATGAACCAACAATCAGAAGAATCCTCAGCTGTCCATTCAACGAAATATTGCACAAGCAGATCACCGACGCTTGAAACCAAGAAAACTGTTGTGGTCCACAGTAGAAAAACTTGTTAGGTTCTCCTCCAGTGTCAGTGCACTGGGAGCCTGAGATGTTGCTTTTTTGAATAATTAATAGAATAAGCCGAAACTTTTTAACTGTGGATAAAATACATTAAGACTTAATTTTTTGTGTCTAAATAAACCTGTAAAGTAAGTACCTGTTCCGGTACAGAAAGATCGAGAGAAATGTTTATGTATCTAAGCGGTAAGGCAAGTTGAAGGCAGTCGCCGTAATTTGTTTTCGAATTACATAAAACCAGGAGCTGTGAGTTCTCTCTCTTTGTCTCTCGTTTGTTTTCGATAGCTGTTTCACAAAATGTAGGTGTCGCTCTAGTATCTGTAACGTTTGGCCAATAATTACGTTAATTTAATTTCAAAAGCAGTGTTTTAATTAAGACTGATCTTTCTTTTTTCAATAATTCCACATATCATATTATTATGCAGCATTTTACAACTTTTTTGGGTTGCAGCGAAGGAGACTTGCCGACGAATTGTTTGGTGGCCACAGCCGAACGCTACTAGTGTCCAAACGGCTTTTACGTTATCAAACTTATATTTCAGCGTCCCTGAGATATCTTTTACCGGTCTTTTCTACCAGTATCCTAGCAATGTAATTACGCAAACTGCGTAATTTTTAGATCGGTCACTGGCCCTAAAAAAAATGCTGTCGGTCAACGTTCTCGTCGGTTTGATGGGAATCTGATGCTTGTTGGAGGAATGTGTAACTTCATTATCCACGAGTAAAACATTTTCTATGCGCCATTTTACCATTTTAGAAGTTTGCCACCAGTATAAGCAATAAATTAAATATTACATTATTTTTTTAAATACCATTAATATTTACAGCTGTCATCTTAGTCAACAAAAATATAGTTGGGAAACCCTGCATGTAGATAAAAGATTTCGCTTTTCCCATGCTTCAATGGGAAGTCGTGAACCGGATTCGAACAGAACACGGCATATGTGGTTATCTAAGGCTCTAGTGTGTATAGGCTGTTCCTGCAAATGCTGATTCTGGTGTTTCCTTACGGTTACTGAGGGTCTTCTACGAGGATACAAAGGAATTGTAACGAACGATCACCGTGCATCGACTGGAGCGGACGAATGGATCAGGGAACTACACTCGTGCTCATAAATTAAGAATAATACTGATACATGGTGAAACAACGCTCTGGTGGGTGGTTTGCGGGTTTAAGTCACCACTAGGTATGACCATGCGGTGCATTTGACCTGCGGTCGTCTCACGGTGGCGCTGGCAGCAGTCCACATACGCAAAGTGTGTTGGTGCATGTCAGAGTACGGTGCAGCGAGCAAGTGTGCAGACGTTTTCAGAAGTACTAATGGTGACTGTGTGTTGAAAATGACTCAAAGAACACATATTGATGACGTTATGAGGGATAGAATAATAGGGCGACTGGAGGCTGGTCAAACGCAGCCGGTCGTAGTCCGGGCTCTCCGAGTGCCTCAAACTGCGATCTCAATATTATGGCAACGATTACAGCAGACAGGAAACGTGTCCAGGCGCGGGCGCTACAGTACCGGACATCCACAGTGTGCAACACAACAAGAAGACCGATATCTCAACATCAGTGATCGCAGACGGCCACAGAGGACTGCAGATCGCCTTGCTCGGTACCTTACCTCAGCCACTGGAACATTTGTCTCCAGACGCACTGTCTACAGACGACTTAACAGACATGGGTTATTCGCCTGGAGACTTTCAAAGTGCATTCCACTGATCCCTGGTCACCGGGGGCCTCTTAAAGCCTGGTGTCAAGAACACAGTGCATGTTCATTGGAACAGTGGTCCCAGGTTACGTTAACGGACGAGTTCAGGTTAGTCTGAACAGGGATTCTCGCCGGGTTTTCATCTGGCCTGAAGCAGGAACCAGATACCAACCCCTTGAAAGGGACCTGTAAGGGGTTCGTGTACTGATGGTGTGGGGTGGCATTAGGATTGGTGCACGTACACCCCTGCATGTCTTTGACAGAGGAACTGTAACACGTCAGGTGTATCGGGACGTCATTTTGCACCAGTATGTATGTCCACCTTTTCAGATGTGCAGTGTGTCCCACATTCCTCCTGATGGATGATAACGCACGGACCCACGGAGCTGCCATCGTGGAGGAGTACCTTGAAACAGAAGATATCAGGCGAATGAAGTGGCCTGCCTGTTCTCGAGACCTAAACCGCATCGAGCACTTCTGGGATGCTCTCGGTCGTTGCACGTCTTCAATCCCCTACGAAACTTCAGGAGCTTTGACAGGCACTGGTGCAAGAATGGGAGGCTATACCCCAGCAGCTGCTCCACCACCTGATCCAGAGTATGCCAACCTGTTGCTCCGTCTGTGTACGTATGTATGGTGATCATATCCCATATTGATGACGGGGTATATGCGCAGGAAACAGTGGCGTTTTGTAGCACATGTGTTTCGGGACGTATTTCTCAACTTATCACCTACACCACAGACTTACATATCTGTGTCCTGTGTGTTCCCTATGTGCCTATGCTATTAGGGACAATTTTGTGTAGTGCCACGTTGTATGGCACCACATTCTGGAATTATCTTTAATTTATGAGCATAAGTGTAGATCTGGAGATGTAACATGATACGATCTTGTGATTGTGGGCATTTGTCCAAAAATGTTGTATATATTAGTTTTCATCATACGATAGATAAATAATACAGGGTGTTGCAAAAGAATTCATTCAGGTTCGCAATATTAAGTACATTTTCTTCGTGAATATAAGTGAAAACTGAAACCCTACGACTAAACTCTAGTAAAAATTCAAGTTTTTATAGTATTTCTCACGTAAACCACTGCTATAAGGAGCCTAAAATAATAATCTCCTGGAAAATTTAAGTTATTAGTAGGCCTCCCTATATGCATCTGATTGCTTTCAATAATGTTCCGTCCATGGAGGTGTAAGTTCCGCAGCTCCGGGCACCTCTGAGAAGAACGAAGAATACCAAATGACGAAACAAAGAATAAATAAACGTCTCAGCTCCACTCAGCAAATTAAACGAACTGCACACTGCAAAAATTGATTGAAAAATGTGTAATCTCCCTTTCACATTGACTGCTGATAGCAAATCACAATATATTTTTCAAATAGCCGGCCGCGGTGGTCTCGCGGTATTAGGCGCACAGTCCGGAACCGTGCGACTGCTACGGTCGCAGGTTCGAATCCTGCCTCGGGCATGGATATGTGTGATGTCCTTAGGTTAGTTAGGTTTAAGTAGTTCTAAGTTCTAGGGGACTAATGACCACAGCAGTTGAGTCCCATAGTGCTCAGAGCCATTTGAACCTTTTTTTTTTTTTCAAATAATAATACAGGCAATGAAACTCATAGCAATAACTTCCTAACAGTCTGTGGGAACGTGGGGTAACCGGTGATGCGTGCTTCGTTTACTCGATACAGCTGCAGCGAACGTTAGATTTAAGTCTTTACGCTTTGACTGTTAGTTCAGTTAGTTTTTATTTTCCGACTCGGAAAAGTAAAGTATTTTTGTGCAAAGCTGTATGTGGGTTTAACGTGTTGCCTACATAATTGATGACACCGGGGAAAATAAGAAAAGCTCTCGCAGCATAATATTATGCTGCAGTTTCGTCAAAGACAGAAGAAGTTAATAAAATTCTGCAAGCAACAAAAAAAAAAAAAAGGTTCAAATGGCTCTGAGCACTATGGGACTTAACATCTGTTGTCATCAGTCCCCTAGAACTTAGAACTACTTAAACCTAACTAACCTAAGGACATCACACACATCCATGCCTGAGGCAGGATTCGAACCAGCGACTGTAGCAGTCGCGCGGCTCCGGACTGAGCGCCTAGAACCGCTAGACCACCGCGGCCGGCAGCAACAAGATGTGACGGCCAAAGCAAGATATTGGGCTTTTCGAGCTTGCAACGCCGAAGAATGATAGCAAAACGGAATCCATGAATTTGCAAATTCGGGTATTAGCAGCCACATCACGAGCGCACTCACGTACCGAAGATTTTTCACGCACGAACGCGACGTTTTCAACAGCGCCATAGTTATAGTTAATAGTGCCTCCATTCACGCCTACGTAATCAGACGTATTGTTTGCGATATAAAACTTCGAGCAACAACGCGTAACCGAAGACCTCGAAAAATTCACTCTCGCAATTAGCAACCTTGATCAGAGGGCAACAGCGATAGTCTCTGATATGATCATACATCCACCGCTCCAACTAGCGTACACCACACCTGAAACGGCGTTGATCGCTCGCTGCATGAAATTACCAGAACAGCGCCTTTCCCATGTGATGCACCAGGAGAAACGCCATCGAGTTTTGTAGATATTTATGCACTATAGTCGACGCGAGGACGATATCCAATGAATTGTTACTGAATGTCTGGAGACAGCAGCTTCTTTATCAAGTTCAAGTGACATTGACTGCGTACGAAGAACAGTATCTCGACAACCAACTGCAAATAGCTGAGAAAGCTTTCACAACTCTATAAATGGTCACCCATCCAGGTGCCAGCCACGCCCGACAGCGCTTAATTTCGGTGATCTGACGGAAACCGGTGTATCTACTGCGCCAAGGCCGTTGCCCACGTTGCTGAAAACCCGAGGAAGTTCTGGTCTTACGTACAATCGGTAAGCGGATCGAAGGCTTCCATCCAGTCGCTCACTGATCAGTCTGGCCTGGCAACGGAAGACAGCAAAACGAAAGCTGAAATTTTAAATTTAGCATTTGAGAAATCTTTCACGCAGGAGTATCGTACAAACATACCGCCGTTTGAGTCTCGTACAGATTCCTGTATGGAGGACATAGAGATAGACATCCCTGCGGCTGTGAAGCAACTGAATGGGTTGAAAATAAATAAATCGCCAGGTCCTGGTGGGATTCCAATTCGGTTTTACAAAGTATACTGTACTGCATTGACTCCTTACTTAGCTTGCACTTATCGCGAAACTCTTGCTCAACGTAAAGTCCCGAGCGAGAAACGCCATCGAGTTTTGGAGACATTTACGCACTATAGTCGACGCTAGGACGATATCCAATGAATTGTTACTGAATGTCTGGAGACAGCAGCTTCTTCATCAAGTTCAAGTGACATTGACTGCGTACGAAGGACAGTATCTCGACAACCAACTGCAAATAGCTGAGAGAGCTTTCGAAACTCTACAGTTGACGCTCGTAGCTTCTGTAGCAACGTCATCTGCCACCTCTGCAACGGAAGCCAATGATGACTCATGGGAACGGTCGGAAGAATCAAAGTTAAGCTGTGCAGCCACAGGTTACAGACAAAAACCAGGCATCGCTGATTAGATCAGGAAACTGCAAGATGCTATGGAAAATATGGCTACTTGGGTACGTAACTTGGAGCTGCAGACGTCCACCAGGTCCACCAGTAACAAGAAGAGGTCACATTCCAAACAGGATCAAGCTCACACTGACAGTTTTTGTTGGTAGCACAGACGGTTAGGGCCACAAGCTACGAGATGCTCACACTGACAGTTTTTGTTGGTAGCACAGACGGTTAGGGCCACAAGCTACGAGATGCACAAAACCTTGTCGATACCCATATGCTGAGGGCAGCCCGCTCTAGGCACCACAGACTGCGGCGCTCACGAACGGCGCCGTATACTAACGGGGAACCATGTGACAGTTGTAGGCAGCAACACGCACAGTCAAGGTGAGGCACTTGGTTTTCCGTTTGCTGCATCTTTTTGCCACTCTGTGTCACCCTGGAAGTGTAAGCTAACATCGCAAAGATTAGTGTGGTGAATAGACTCTCAGGCCTCAACTTCCTGATTGTAGCTGGGTAACTTCTTTTTTATGCTAGTCAAGATGAGCATTTCTGCAAAGGGCATTTGATTCTAAAGCATTATGTAAGGGCGAAAAACACTAAATAAATTACTTTATCTCTCTTAACAACATGTGGGCAGGGTGGGTTCTTCCTTGGCTCTGGTATGAGGTAGAATGAAATAACATTTTTACATAAGATAACCTTTATTGAAAGATTTGTGCAATGGTTTCCTTACTGGATTGTTCTGGCTGGGAGAGCGGCAGCTGTGTCGTTTGTGAAGCCTTCTGCTGCTGCAGCGGGGGCGTCTGATTACGGCTGGCGGTGTGTATCTCGTGTCGCCGTCTCGCCCAGTTGGCTGGAGACGCGCGTCGTGAGGTGGCCAGTTTAATTATAGAGAACGAACTCGTGAATCGGATGGTGATACCTTGGATGTGGCGTTACAGTGTTTCTCCTCTCTATGCGGCTGCATGGTCACTATTGTGCGTCGACCAGCAGAGCGGCGCGGCGGGGGAAGGCCAGTGTCCCGGACTCGAACATCGGACTCCAGCTTGCCAGTCTTCGGCTGTCAGTTCTTCATCACCAGCTCACAGGTGACTGCTGATGTGAGGCCGTCTCCTTCCTGTCCTCATGAGTCATCCGGGTACGTAAAAATCAGTCTTCAAATACCATCCAACTTATGTCTTCTGGCGGCGAGGCCGCTGCTTGCTATTCAATGAGAGCGACAGACTTGGTGCTTCTGTGTACGATGTAGTCTCTTTGTGCAAGACGGTCTTCAGCACCGACTGAACTGTACTGGAATTGAAAACTACTGTCGGGCCCTCTGTGTCTCGCGTATTTATTTACTTCAGTTGTACTGGAGGTGAACGACTTCACGATCATTGCCTCTTCTGTCACGTTGAAAAGCTTCTCGAAGAACTTTCTTAACGTCGGTCATTGGCTCTTGGAATGTAGGCGAGGGCCTTTGAACACATGTGACAATTGAGAAACACGTGAGCCGGTCGGGCGATGCCCTGACGGCTGAATCGACAGCTTACACTTATGTGGGGAGGGCGATGGTTTTTCCCGAACGTGCTGACATACAAGCGCCGGCCGTTGCCACTGCTGCTCTGCTCACTGTTTGCCAGTGTGTAACTCTTCTAAACTAAACTAAGTTTTTTATTTATTTTCAGTTTCTGCTTCACTTCACATTGATTTCATTAATTTATTTACCTACCTTATGTGCCATTCAACATGATGAGCACCAGCTCGGAAGTGAGTGCCTTGCACTGCCCCGAGCCTTGTTAAAAAGGACACGCGGGAGGCTTTGTAGTTGATAGTATTTAACAATTCAAGTACAAACATGTACGGTTATAAAGAACTCAAGATAGGTATTGGTTTATCTACCCATTACAAGAGGAATTTTGTAGTGGCAGATATTTTACAGCCGATGTTAGGCGCAGATTTCTTGTCTGATTATGCACTCACCTTGGACTTGGCAAACAACTGTCTTACTCCCGGATCAAATAGAAGCTTTATAAACGGTTTCCGGCGCAGTGCGGCAGTGGCTGTTCTAGGAGTAGTCAATAGCCCAGCTACACAGTCTCCCAAACAAGAAGCCATAAAGACTCCAATAGTTAAACATAATACAGTGGTCATAGCGTGTAGGCTTTCACGGCCGGCGTCTTCAGTAATTAAAACTTCCGGGCTAAGAGGCTGTGGTCCTAATTACTGATAATACAGTGGATTGTATACGCACTACCCCAGGTCCGCCAGTATCAAGACGCATCCGCAGATTATCCCCAGAGCGATTAGTGGACACAAGAGCGATATCTGAGGAGATGCTGCAGGCTGGAGTAATTAGAAGATCTGACAGTTCTTGAGCGTCCCCTCGCCACCTAGTACGTAATAAAGATGCACATGGCGTCCCTGTGGCGACTTCCGCTGATTGAACACGAGAACAATCACGGACAAGTACCCCATAGAAAACAATCAAGAGCTTACCTACGCTCCAGTGGGTGCGAGAGAATTCTCAGCGTTGGACTGTTGTAAAGCATACAGTCAGATTCCTGTGACTCCCGCTGACGTGGCAAAGATGACGGTATCACACCCTTTCGGCTATTCGAATTTCTGTTTATGCTATTTGGACTCAAAAATGCGGCCCAGTACTGGCAAAGATTCATTGATGAAGTGCTCCAGGGATTACGTTTCCTTATAGCATATCTGGATGATATTTTGGTATTCTCAGAGAATATGCAGTCACGTGATAGACATATTCAGGAGGGGCGACAGAGGCTCAATAAATATGGAATAGTATTAAATGAGCGCAAATACGTCATGGCAAAGAGTCTATATAGTCTCAGCCGACGGTATACAGCCATTACTGGAGAAGATCGTCATTTTGCGCAACCTACTCAAATCTACAGACTACAAACAACTCAGGCGTTATCTCGGTATGATTAATTTTACCAGGTCATTTACCAGTTACCGCCGAAACAAAGGCCCCGGTGACGAATGCACTAGCTGGCAAGAATACCATAGGAAAGCGAAAACAATGGACACCAGCAATGACCAATGCTTTAGGCGACTTACAAAGAAGCTTAGAGGAGGCAGTGTTACTCGAACAACCATACTTGCAGCACCGTTGAGTACTGTTGTAAACGCTTGCTAGGTCACAATTGGTGCATCATTGCAACAACAGGTCGATAGACAATGGCCACCTCTTAGCTTCTTCTCAAAGAAGATGCAACTCCGGCAGACCAAATGGAGTGCCTATGACAGAGAATTGTGGGCAATATATGAAAGCGTCAAACGTTTCCGCCCGTATGTTGAAGCCAGGCCAGTAACACTTTTCTCTGATCATAAACCTATAGTTTCACCTTTCAGCAACATCAGCGATAAGTGCCGCCAAGGCAGTTCCAGCACATGGAGTTTATCAGTAAATTTACCACTGATATAAGGCACATCAAAGGTGCAGAGAATCTGGTTGCAGATTACTTTTCTCGTGTTTGCGGCGTCATCAGCACAATAAACTAAAAAGAACTCGTGACATCGCAGGAAGCGGATCTGGAGCTAGAGAAGCTAATGAAGGACCACACAACGGGTTTACACTTACAGCCGATACTTATACCAGCTAGAAGACTTAAGTTACAGCGCCTTATATCACGGCAGTAGCCGCTCCCATACATTCCACAACGATTTCGTAAGGCGGCATTTGACAGTGTTCATGGTCTGCCACACTCAGGGGCAAATCCCACGATCAAGTTACTGACAGCACGTTTCCTCAGGCCATCACTTAAAAAGGACGCCAGGGAATGGGCTCGCGCATCTCTGCAATGTCAGAGCTGCAAAATAGGACGACACTTTCACGCGGAAATTGGGAATTTCACAGGTCCGCCAGCAAAATTTTCCCAGGTCCATCTGGATTTAGTGGGTCCATCAAATACTTGTTAACAGTGGTAGACAGATGCACGAGATGGGCGGAGGCCATTCCGACTACTGGCTTTGAGGCAGAAACGGTTGCAAAGGCATTAGTCTATCGATGAGTATCTCGTTTTGTGTGCCCCCTTCATATCACAACAGATCAAGGCCACAAATTCGAGTCTCGTCTGTCCTACGATCTAGCTAACTTATGTGAATTCCACCATCACCATACTACAAGCTATCATCCAGCAAGCAATGGTATGGTGGAGATGTGGCTCAGAACGTTGAAGGCAGCTGCCATGTGTCTTCAGAGAAGCTGGACAGAAGCATTGCCATTGGTTCTCCTTACAAGGGAACCTCCCCATCGCACCCCCCTCAGATTTAGTTATAAGTTGGCACAGTGGATAGACCTTGAAAAACTCAACACAGATCAATCGAGAAAACAGAAGTTGTGTGGAACTACGAAAAAGAAAGCAAAATATACAAACTGAGTAGTCCATGCGCAAGATAGGCAACATCAAGGAAACTGTGAGATCCGGAGCGCCGTGGTCCCGTGGTTAGCATGAGCAGCTCCGGAACGAAAGGTCGTTGGTTCAAGTCTTCCTTCGACTGAAAAAGGCAAATTTTTTATTTTCAGACAATTATTATCTGTCCGTCCGATGCTATCACTTTTTTGGGAGTCATTATCACATCCACAAGAAAACCTAAATCGGTCAAGGTAGAATAATCTTTATACACATTCGCCAAGTGTACAAGTTAGGTGGGTCGAGAACATATTCCTGTCATGTGACGCACATCCCGTCACCAGTGTCGTATAGGATATATCAGACGTGTTTTCCTGTGGAGGAATCGGTTGGCTTATGACCTTGCGATCAAATGTTTTCGGTTCCCATTGGAGAGGCACGTTCTTTCTGCGAGGCGGTCGCAAAACACAGACACTAAACTTATTACAGTGAACAGAGGTGTCAATGAACGAACGGACAGATTATAACATGCGAAAATAAAAAAAGTAAACTTTTCCCTCGGGCGAGGACTTGAACCAAGGACCTCTCGTTCTTCAACTGCTCACGCTAACCACGGGACCACGGCTCTCCTGAAATGAGTCTAACCTAGATGTTGCCTATCTTAGGCATGGACTACTCAGTTTGTATATTTTGCTTATTTTTTTTCATAGTTCCACACAACTTGTTCCTGTTTTCTCGATTGATCTGTGTTGAGTTTTTCAAGGTCTATCCACTGTGCCAACTTATAACTAAATCTGAGGGGGGTGCGATGGGGAGGTTCCCTTGTTAGATTACGGACCGCATACAAAACGAAGGTCGGTGCCTGAGTGGCGGAATTGGTGTATGGGGAACCATTTAGAATCCCAACAGATTACCGAAACTCCGTCGCATCACCGATGGCAATAAAACTCTCATCAGTGATCGCGAAATCCGTCAGCGTGTGGAAACATTGAGAAGCTCTACGGTATCTCGACATGGTGAGCGACCAGTTTTCGTGCATATGGGGTTGGCAGACAGTAAACATGCCATGCTCCGCACAGATTCAGTCAGAGCGCCAGTACAACCTCCTGGACCTTATCGAATAGTACGACGCAACACCCATACTATGGATTTCTCACAGAACGACAAAACTATTAGCGTGTCCATAGAAATGGTAAAACCAACATGGGTCTTCCCAGAACTTGTGTACGATGACACTCGACAGGATGAGAAGGCCCAAAGTTTGGAACTCACTACGCATGTTATGGCAGAAGAACCCATGGCAAGAGGACATGGAACCACAATGGAACAACCCACACCAGCTCCCTCATCCTCGCAGCAACAAGTCGCCCGTACGAGAACGGGCAGACAAGTCAAGTTTAAGAATCCCATTTATCCCGGGTGATCCACACTTTTTAAGGGGGTGCCTGTTTGGGAACGTGGGAGTAACCAGTGATGCAGTCCGGAACCGCGCGACTGCTATGGTCGCAGGTTCGAATCCTGCCTCGGGCATGGATGGCTGATATCCTTAGGCTAGTTAGGTTTAAGTAGTTCTAACTTCTAGGGGACTGATGACCTCAGATGTTGAGTCCCATAGTGGTCAGAGCCATTTGAACCAACCAGAGATGCGTGCTTCGTTTACTGAATGCAAGTACAGCGAACATTAGATTGCTCTGTGACTATTAGTTCAGTTATTTTTCTTTTTCCGAGGCGAAAAAAAAATATTTTTGTGTAAAGCTGTAATTTGTTGCTTCAAGTCTTTAAAAAGAAATAGGGGGCATCGGAAGAAAGAGATACAACCCGTCGGCTTTGATCAATGACGTCATAGTTTACTCGTAGACATTAATGTCTTTATTTTCGAGCCATAGATAATAAATCGATCATCTTCTGTGGCGAGACATCATCACTGTAAATTGATATAAATGAATGTGTTTTTAAAAAACTGGGCTAGAAAAAGCGCACGATTTTCGGCGCTTGTTAATTTCAATCATTTTTAGTTAAAATTCATTCGGTACTTATTTTCATTCTTAGTTGGTCTGATATATTTTGGAAGAATTTTTTCATTCTGGACCACTTGTACATTTTGATTTTCTTTGTAGGCCTGGATTTATCGGCTCAACTGAAGAATGAGACACTGGTGAAAAACAGAAAGGAAAAGAAAAAAGTGACAGAAGTAACTTTAGTAAGGAATGCATCAGTTGACACGTATGTGTTGTATCCCAAACTTCAGTTGATCTGTAGTGGTAGACTGTAGTACGGAATACAAATTCAACGCTTGTCGACTATTACGCTTTCCCTAGCACTAGTATTCCATTCTTCAGCTGACCTATGTTGGTCAGCTGGCGTACGAGATACAAATTTTACAGGTGTTGCTTTTTTCGCCTTCGCAACTAGAAGTACCCCATTCTTCAGCTGATAAAAGCACCAGCGACGGCGGTAAGAGCGACATCAGCGAAATTTTTATCCTGTACTTCAGTTGGCCTTCGGTAATAGTGGTATCGACTGAAAATTGTCATAGCAATAATAGCATCATTGAAAAAACCTACAATAAAATTTGTATCCTGTACTTCAGTTAATCTATATAGGTCACCCGAAGAATGGGATTCTAGTATTAGCGAAGGCGTATAGGGATATACGTATCATTTGTATCCAATACTGCTGTTGACCTATATAGGACAAGTGAAGAACGGGATACTATCTTCGTAGTTCAACTGTGTTACAGCATGCAAATGTTACGTATGTCACTTTTTTCGTCTTTTCTAGTACCAGCATCCTATTCTTCAGTTGATCTGCATAAGTGTTAGGTCAACGGAAATACGGGATACAAATTTTTTGTATGTCCGTCTTTTCGCCTTCGATAGTACATGCATCTACTGAAAAATATCGTAGTAATACTAGTCCTACTGAAAGTGACAAAAAAGTGACAGTTGTAAAATTTGTATTCGTACAGCAGTTGACGAACCCTGCTTCACGTCTCTCATATTCATACGAATGGATAAATCAGGTCAATTGAAGAACAGAATAGCAGGACTCAAAGAAGCGGTGTGCTTAACATTATTTTCGAAATATGACTGTACGTGCTATATGTATACCATCTACTTTCTCTGTTTCTCACTACTGGTATTTGTTGTTAAATCTTTGCAACACATCATCTCTGGTAATTTCTGACGTCATTTGTCAAAGCCGACGTGTGGTATCCCATACTTCAGTACTCCCAGGAATCGTATAAATTCTAGTGTCCGACTCCATTCTTTGGCTTTGAGCAATGACGTCCTACCAGAGGCATGGACGTTACATACAGGCAATCGATGAAAGCAGCGGATGATATTTGTAAACAAACTAATGTAGTATATCATAAAGTTACAGTCCCGTCACACAATTATTTAATTAGCCACGAATTAAATCGAAATGAACGGAAATAAATAATAACAAAATAAAAGAGGAATATGTAATATATGTATCTGTGTGTGTGTGTGGAATAAATTAGTCGTAATTTATGCGAGTAAGAAATTTTCATTACAGTATAGCGCGTGGTGAAGTTATATTATGAAATAGCGTTAATTTATAATTACTGACTCTAGCGGGACTACCGCGGGAAATTAGAGTTTTGGGAGAGGAGAAACTGAAATGCACCACAACAACGGAAAAATGAAATAAATAATACTTTATATGAAACAGTAACGTGAAACGTAGGAGAAGCGACATAGAAATCCTAAAACAGTCAGTACATAAAAACCGAAAAATTCACAAAAGTAACAAATTTTGGAATCAATAAAAAGAATAGATCTAGTTATGATTTCAGTATTAATAACTTTTTTGGTGTAGTTAATAGAGCAGTTACTAGCGCGGAAGTCGTATTATATTGCAATGTACATACTTTCCGGAAAACCTGTCTAAATAATGAACCATACTGTAGTTGGAATCGTTAACGAGAACCGATGTACATAGGAAGTCTGTTCTAGTTACCGATTCCAACCATTCTATGATTCATAATTTTGGACATGTTTGCAGTAAGTGTGTGAACCTTGTTTTCTTAAGATTTCTAGAGTTCTTGTTAATCTCTGAATTTTTGCGAAAAAGTGACAAATATTGTAGGTATCCAATGGAAGTTTTTTCTTTTTTAAAGAAATGAAGAAAGTAACACAAAATGAAGAAATCCTCTAACACTGTAGTCTATACAAGTGCTACAAAAATGCTTTTAATAACGAACCGCAGAATGAATGGAATCTGTAACTACAGTTAGCCTATATAGGTCGATTTTGATTACCGATCCCAATATTTGTTACTTTTTCGCAATAGTTAAGAGAGTAATTACTAATGGTGAAACCCTATTATGTTTCTGTTTACAAACCTGCTGGAAAATGATCTAAATAACGAACACGAAATGACTTGAATCGGCAACTAGCACTGACCTATATAGCTTAATGCTAGTTACCGATTCTACGACTTGTTACTTTCCATGAATTTTTGTTGCTTCTATAGTGGCTGCTCTTTCAGGATTTCTGTGTCGGTTTCTCTACATTTCTTGCTACTGTTCATACTATGTTCCATATATGTTATCTCTTGCTTCATTTTCCGTTGTTGTGTTACATTTTAATTTCTCTTTGGCCAAAATGCACGATTTTCCGCGGTAGTCGTGTTAGATTCAAAAATTATTATATATTAACTCTATTTTATAATATCACGACTTCATCATGCGCTATACTGCAATAGATTTAAATGTTATCTGTGCCTCGCGGGATTAGCCGAGCGGTCTGGGCGCTGCAGTCCTGGACTGTGCGGCTGGTCTCGGCGGCAGTTCGAGTCCTTCCGCGGGCATGGGTGTGTGTGTTTGTCTTTACGATAATTTAGGTGAATTAGTGTGTAAGCTTAGAGACTGATGACCTTAGCAGTTAAATCCCATAAGATTTCACACACATTTGAACATTTTTAAACAAATGATATCTGTGCTTTTCTTACTCGTATAAATTAGGATATTAATTATTTCAGATACGTATATTTCTTTTCGATGTACTTATTTGCTAATTAATTTATCACGTCACCTGTGACTGTAATTTCATCGTATGCTACATTCGTTTATTTACGAACATTATTAGTTACTTTCAAAGACCGCCTCTATATAGCATCTTTACCTTGGATATGTTGTCATTGCTTAAAACCAACTCTTGGAATCGGACACTACAATTGACCCAATAAATCAATAACCGCAATATCTCCGGCGCAGAAATGTATCGGTTAGTCCACAACGAATATAGAGCAATGACTGACAGAGAGTGTGATGATTATGTTGTTTCTCTGCGAGAAGAGTGGTTTAGGACTGTGTGCCATTTGAAACAACGGTCGGTGCCTCCATGGCACACACATCAGTTGTCTGGGTACATCATTCCCGGGAGCTCGAAGCTGGCTGGAGGCTGGGTTTTCTGTGCTGGTCATATGAAACAATTTTTGCAAAAATTATTAATAAAATGATTTTCCCGGTCGTTCGCGTCCTCCCATTGCTGTGCAAGATACAAAATATGGTGAACGTTAACATAAGAATAGCTCCTCATTTTTCAAAAAGGCCTTTTGATTTTGAAAAGGTGACTCATTTATACCTATGCACATAAAGTTTTGGGGTTGATTTTAAACTAATGGTAATGACCACAGTTTTCATTTACCTTTTACAATTAACGTTCAACACTGCCTCTGCCGGACGTACGACAGATATGCCGCCGGTAGAGAAAGCTATCCGATATTTTTAACAGCAAGTCCGAAGTACAGCATTCACTCTTCTGTTGCTATGCGACGTCGCGGTTAACTCGAAATGGTTAGAAGGAGGAAGGAGCATAGGCGGAACCGTACTTACGCCGGCACAAAAATATCACCTACCGTGACATAAAGCAGCTTTGGAGCTCAGTGGTGTAATGACACTTTAGGGTGGTCCGTAATTGAGGTATCTCACTATAAAGAAATGCTGTTACACACTGTGGCCAATACAAGGGTGCAAATTCTTCTCGAAAAATGAAATTTTCGACGTCATCTCGCAACTGTGGAAATAAGGCAGATTTCGAACATATCCAGGGACGTTGGTTCCTGAGACCTTCTTTTCCACAAGAAACGCCGTGAAGCAAATTAAGCTTTGGATAGTGTCTTTCACACTCGACGGTCAGATTTGCCTTTTGTGATCCCCGTGTTCTAACGTTTCTCCATGCCAGGAATGAATTCACAAATACCTAAAAGTTTTCGTTTATTACCATCATCAAAGACTTCCATTAACTGAATCCTGCACGGCTGGAAACATAGAAGTCACCGCCAAACACCCCAGACACGCTTGTGAGTCTGGCACGGAGAATAAACATACGTGGAATCCATGAAGCACACTGTTGAATGTGTCGGAGGCGACTATCGCGTTTCCCATTACGTAAGCAACCAGTTTCTTGAAACTGATGGTGCCATAATTGAAAGCCTTGAATGCTCTTGTCTTCACAGTTATTGAATCTTACCTGTTGTCTTTTGTTGCTTTTTTTTTATCGTCATCTCGATATGAGGAGAACTGTTAATGAACGATCAAGACAGAGACCGACCTATTGGCACATTTGAGATCAGTACAAATGATCAAATGAGCTGGAAACATACATCTAGTTGAAAGAGTAGCTTTTAATTTCGATGGGTAAGTTAAAAGCAACACAGAGTTTCGACCTTCATCCAGTAGGAGGTATAGTCTTAGGAAGGCTGTTCAATCGCTTTGAAAAACCTTGTATTTTAATACCACGCATGGGTAGGGGCCACTATTACTTCGTCACATCTCACAGTCCTATAATTTCCTTAGACTGCGAACAAACGCTAAACCATCTTATCATTAGAGTCTAATGGCTGTGACAATTCTCCAAGAGTGAAAAAAGCTGAGGTAGGAAATCTGTCTTTCTCTGAACCGTTTGGGTCACGTGCTTAATTGTCTGGTATCGACTGTGATCGTATCACTTACGAATGGGCTAACTGAAATCCATGACTGGCTTTGCAGTTCGTTGGTGTCGTTTGCGTCTAAGGGCCTGCTATTCTTTGTAGCATCGCTAGATTACTGTTATGGTATTTCCGGGAAGCTGATTAAGCGGCAAGCAGAATTTCTTTGTCGAAAATGGTCGATCTCGAAACATGTGGCTACAGTTTAATAGATAAAAGTGTGGGAAACGAATACTTTGACAGAAAGGCACCAAGTGGTACATGAGTAGTTCCCTATTTGTGAGATAAATGATAAAAGGGTCATTCCAGTGCTACTACAGAAAAACCATTCCTACAATTGGAAAATGGGATGAGTAGCTACATGATACCTTTGGATGCTTCTGACGTTACTGGAACTTTTCAGATAGAGGTCCCGGAGAAGCATTCCCAGATGGCGTGCACGTGCAGATTACCGGACTGGCCTGAGGGAGGTGGGAGCATAATGCCAGCAGGTCGCAACGACAGTTCGTTGTAGTGCATGACAGCACAAAAAGTCAAGACGAGTTGGATTCAGGAAACCTGTGGGACAAGGTAAGATGAAATAGGTTCTTCCTTAAGGTACTACAACACGTGAAGCTGATAGTGGTGTTTGAGACTCCAGCGAATAGTGGAATGACAACACCAGAAGTCCAGGCACAGACTACAGGCACTGCGTGTCACCAGGAGTAGTCGGAAACATACACTCACTGACAAAGCAAGTGAGACATTCAAAAGTCATGGTAGGATATCAGTGTCGGCCGGAGTGGCCTGGCGGGTCTAGGCGCTTCAACCTGGAACCGCACGACCGCTACGGTTGCAGGTTGGAATCTTGCCTCGGGCATGGATGTGCGTGATATCCTTAGGTTAGTCAGGTTAAAGTAGTTCTATGTTCTAGGGGACTGATGACCTCAGCTGTTAAGTCCCATAGTGCTCAGAGCCATTTTGTGATATCAGTGTAACCTCGTACACGTTCACATAGGCGGGTATGTAAATGATCAGGAGTTACAATACTCTGTGACATGGAGAACGGCCCCACAGTGCTTTAGTGTTGCTGTTTAATTGTGTTACAGCCTGCTAGGGCAGGTGGCGCGAACAGCGCTAGTTTAACAAAGATTACTGTGAAAGGCACGGAGGTGCCGTGTACTCAAGTAAGCGAGCGTTATCAGCACACGTCAGAGTTCGAAAGGGGAACTTTGGGAATGTCAGTTTCTTAGACTGATCTAATGGTGCACTACCAATATTCAAGGGGCATTTGGAGGTGACAGTGGCCCGATGTTGGAGTGCGTAGAAGTGTAAGGATGGTCATACTCATCGTCATGGTTTCGGTTGACTATGACTGACCAACACAAGGCAGCATCGCCATATTGAGCACGAAGCAGATCGTAACACCTTCACATCTGTGGCTGCCATCCGAGTACGAGTAATAGACCATGTGCAACATTTTATTCAATGCACACCATTTTTCTGAGACTAACAGCCGGACTAAGGAGTTACAGTCCAATGCGTAGGCTTCGTTAACACCGCAACACGAATGGCTATACTTGAAGTGGTGACATGACTGGGAAGTATGGACGCCTGATGAATGGTGTTGCATTGTGTTCTACGATGGATCGCGGTCTTGAACTACCTCAGATAAGCTCTTTGACATGTATGGTGGCGACCTGGAGAGACTACCGTTTTTTGTAATATTTTGACAGGAGCTTCTGCGTGACTGCTAGCGTCATGAGGTGGAGAGACATCGAGTATGACTTCAGGTCACAGCTGGTGCTAATTAAGGGAACGCTGACGGCACTGTGTTACGTCCCAGACACCGTGCAGCCTCTTGTAGTACCTCTCAAGGGATAGTATTGTGATGTAATTTTTTACTGGGACATACCTGTCCACACATGATACTGAGGAAGTCTCAGACTGGGTATATGTTGGTTGTGTGGATCAGTAGAATGTTTTGTATTTCATTTGTGATCTTTGTAAAACAGAGCTGAAATAGTAACAATAAGCTTTATTCTTGCCTATTTCATCACTATTCAGTAAGTATGAGGGCCGTGTACCATTAACAAGTGATGTTATCATAGAAAAGACAACAGCCGATACTGCAAGATACTTTCGACAAGCCTTGTAATTATGATTGCATTCTAAGAGAGCTGCATGGTCACCGGTGGTATCTGTTTTTTCGGACATGTGCGAAAGAACTGATACCATCTTCATATAGTTAAGGCTAACCAGCCATTGACCTTCTTCTTCTGTGCTGGATGCACACGAATTGCCCGAACTCTTACGGGGCTCGGTGAGATTATCTGCCGCGAGTAATGAGTGTGTTGCTCAGGGGTACTACGAATGTAGTGGCTGGACATTAAGTTAGGTCTCACGGGGAGCGTGAAAGTCTCTACAGTCGCACTATCCTCTGTGCCCTCAGTGGCCCAGATGGACAGCTGGCACGGTAGCTCAGTGTGTTCAGTCAGAGGGTTAGCTGCCCTCTCTAATAATAAAAATAATAAAAAAATAACTGAGTTAATGTATCAACGATGAACTTTAACAAGTGTCATAGGACGTCCGCTCAGAACAAATACAACGTATATCAATGCCTGCCGACAACTTAGTGTATTGATTTAATTATCATTTCACTTTGTCCAAGGTTTTACAAATTTTTTGATTACATTGGGAAAACAGTTTTGTGGTTGCACCTGTAACCAAGTTTGAACCGTATCAGTAACTTCTGCATCGGCATCGGTTGCAAATCTTCTGCCCTTGAGCGCTTCCTTCAGTGGTCGAAACAGAGAAATCGCTTGTAGCCAGGTCTGGACTGTATACCGGCTGCTCCATCAATTCGGATCGCAACTGCATTATTGTTTTGGCCATCCGTTTGGCAGAATGTCGCCGAGCTTTATCTGGTTGCATGATGACTTATTTCACTGTTTCCGCGACTTTTGGATCATATAGCAAGTTTCTGTTCAGTTCGTAGCCTATCACACTGTTCACAGTTTCGCCTCTTGATGTGAAATGAACGGCTACAACACCTTCCATGCCCCAAAATACTTTAGCATTATCTTATTGGCCGATGTTGACGTTTCAATTTCTTGACTTCCGGTGATGGTGGGGCTTCCAAACTATGCTCGTAACCTTTCTTTCCGGATCGTGGTGATGCACTCATGTTTCTTCTACAATACCGATTTACTGTAAAAATCCATCTCCCTCGCGATGATAACGGCCCAAATGTTTACGAGAGAGGTCCTTCCTTTGCACCTTCGCTGCGCTAACAATTCTTTCGGTACCCATCTTCCCCACACTTTCTGGAAATTTAGCATGTCATGTAAGGTGGAATACACTGAACTATGACTGATGTGTAAAGTATTCGGGATTTCATCTACTATGATTCGTATGTTTTCCCTCACCATATCCTTAGCGACTTCCAAATCGTCCACAGTTGTTGATGTCGATGACCTGCCCGATTTTCCCTCATCACGTAAGTTCTTCCCTATCTGAAGCGGTCTATCAATTCGTAGATCTCGCTTCGCGATAAAAAGCACTCACCATGCTGCGCTTGCATTCAGCGAATAATTTCCGCAGGTTTAACGCCTCCCGCAAACAAAACGTGAATCACTGCCCTCTCATTTCCTCCTTGCTGCAGGTCAACAATGGAGCTGACATGCTTCACTTTCTGCACGATACAATGACTAAGGCGTGAATAAGTGACACGTTGTGTAGAATTGTTGCAGACGATAATACTTCAGCCCTGGATACTAGCAGTGTTACCAAGCCCTAAGGCGAAAAAATCCAAATGTCCCTTTACATTCTGACCTCCCCTCGTAATATGCCAGTTGTCAAAGTCGCTTGTGTCAGTGTATTTCCCCAATCTGTGTTGCTACAGTGACGACTCATCCGTCTCTTTCCTTGTCGCATCACAAGCCCGCAGTTTAGCCAGGAAGTATTCATCTCATCCGGGTTCGATTCCCGGCGGGGTTAGGGATTTTCTCTGCCTCGTGATGACTCGGTGTTGTGTGATGTCCTTAGGTTAGTTAGGTTTAAGTAGTTCTCAGGTCTAGGGCACTGATGACCATAGATGTTAAGTCCCATAGTGCTCAGAGCCAGTTTATTCATCTCATGATGAGCGATAGCTAAAATGTTTTGGCCCCTTCTTGTATAACTACTTTCATGTTATTTCACTGTGAAGGTAGCAGATTCCTTCCATTCGTCTACCACAAGGCCCACATTTTGATGGACAAGACGAGCCTATGTCGAAAATGAAAGCTATTGTGATCCAAAAGTCAGTTTTCCTCAGCCTGACGGAAACTCATTCTGTTAACTAAGCGGCACAGAGAAATTCTAGATAAAATCCTGTGCAAGATAGTATGCATGATCGACAGTGGACAGCATAAATAACGAGGAATGGAAGAACAGTGCAATGAAAGATTTATCTAATCACTTAAAAAAAGAGGACTAGAGTTTTCCTGAGGTTCGGTTCATTAAGGAGAGAAATTGTCTTGAACAGGATGAATTAAACTGAGGAGATATCACAGATCGTATGAAGTGAGTCAGTGGTCGATGGGTTTAATGGCTTCCATGATGAAGACAAACTGAACAGCGGATGGACTGAGAAAAGAGGACAGGCTGACAGAGAAAGAATGCAAAGATTTAAGACTACTACGGAGAATTAAACTTGTGAGTAATTGTTACTTAATGTAGTCTTTAATTCTCATTATAGGAACAAAAATTAATGAAACAGGTTGTAACGAATGGAGGTACAGAGTAGTGCAGTGTTCATGTTGTTAGGAAGATGACGAAAAAGAAACAGTTGATAAAAATCTCAGCATACCACAGCGGTACATCCCGAGACTCTGTGGAATAGTTTGGAAAGTTTTAACAGTTAGCACAGGAAGTTAGCCAACTGTATTCAAGAACCTCAAGGTACCACTTTCCATTCCATATGAACAACATAATAGCCTTTTGAGAAATAAATCTCTGCGATGACACGCAAGATATAGAAAGGGGAAATGGGTGCCGGCGTGTCATTAACGGGCTGTTAGTGGCAGGTCATTAAGATCCCAAAAGCGGAGATAGTTCACCAGAGACAGGAAATGAGTTTACGTGACGTCCGTTGACATAAGATCAACATTATTATCGACTGCACAACCGACTTTTCCCTGTTAGGGAATCTAGAATACGTTCCGTGTCATGAAAAAATCGCTTATTTTGAGCTAAGTCTATTTCTCTGTGAAAACCAATTAGTAATACAGTAGTCCGACACTCCTGTCACCTGGTGTAGAGCAGATATTCGTTGAAATATCCGGTGTAATCCTAACTGAATAGTGTAGCGCTACTGAAAAAACACGTCCAGAAATGTCTGTGAGAGTGGCGCTTATACAGTGAAGCTAAGTAGTAAATACTCGTCTGCTTATTGACATTGCACCATACATAAGAATTATAGATCGTAAACGAATAAATATACAGGTACAGAAAAGTTTGTTATCCTTTTCCACTCATGTCGATTTGGAAGAGTGTGTCTTATAGTGTAGTGTGTACGAAAAATGCTTACGCGCTAAATGTCCCTTTCTTATAAACAAATTCAGTAGATGACATGAATTTGTGCCTTACGTATTCGGTAGAATAAGGCTAGGAATAACTCGGAAAGCACCAGCAGTTGGAAATGTTTTAATTTGTGTTAATTTTATACTGATAGTGAAAAAAAATCTTTGTACATATTTAATGGTTATTTAGCTACTGATACATTTAGTGTGGATAAAAATACATGCATTTTTTTAAATGATTCAAGTAATTTACTAATAATAATTAACTAAATAGAGACCAAATAAGATTTGAATGACTGTCACGAGTAAAGTGTTGCTTTCAGATGTTCCATTGCTTTTTATTTCTTTAGCACAGATGAAACTTTCATTAAAATGTATTTTTGCCTTATTTTTCAGATGGCGTTCATAGATTTTAGTCAATCAATGATTAGTTTTAACCATAAGCTGCTGACCTATAGATTTATAAAAAACAAAAATGGAGCAAAATTAGCGACAGAATTGAAAAGTTGTTACACAGATAATATAATTTATGACACTACTTTACCATCTGGAACAGAAATTTCGTCATTTTATGACGAAAAATTAAGATTATGTCAGAAAAACTAAAATAAAAAGTCACACCACATCTATGATACTGCAGTTATCTTGCGGTTTTATTAGTGTCTGACGAACTTACGAACTTCGACTTACGTTATTTATTGAAGGTTTTTATTTACAATGTTAGGTAAACAGCGTTAGCTTATAGCTGACATGTCAAACCTGATAGATCTTGAGGTAAGTACCCTGTATAACAAATCTCATACCAAGAGGTTACAATACTTAACAATGGATAGTTTCAAACTGAATTTAACTGATACTTTAAGTCTTTAATATAAATAACGTAAGTCTTATATTGCCGTAATGAAGCACCCAGACGTCCTTAGAAGATGTCAATGTAGCTTCGTACCCATACAAAACATCGGCGCGGTATGTAAATGATCTGAGCTGCAATTCTGTGACAGGCAGAAAGGCCACTCGAATGCATTAGCCTTGTTCATGTTTAATTTTGTTCATGTGCAGTGTTGTTCGTGTTTAGTGTTGTTATGGCGTCTGCTGTGGTATATAAGAGTTGTGAACAGCCCCGGATTTTGAGTGACCACTGTGAAGCAAAGGAAATTTCGCGTACTTGTGTGAGACAACGTTATTAGCACCTGCTAGCGTTTCAATGGAGCCTCAATACTGGTCTCCATTTGACCGGATGGTCTAATCGTGCAATATCCAAATTTGTACGGCATTGAGATGTGGTATTCCTGCCAATAACGTCTGACCACCTCGTTGTATTGTGCACTATCAACACCTGCTATTCGAGAACAAGTAACAGGGTCACTACAACATTCTCTGTCATCGTGCATCAGTAATTGGAGACAAGCAAGTGCCAAGCTAAGGAATTACCAACCCATCCATAGGCTGCCATTAGCACACAAGAGGGATACACCATATTGTGCCCAAGCGCATCAGCACCTGTAATTCGAGAACAAGTAATGGTGTCAACACAACAGTCTCTGTCATCCCACACAACTGATAGGAGACAAGCAGCACCTTGGCTAAGGAATTACCGATTCACCCATTGACTGTCATTAGGATCACAACACAAACGCCTTTATTTGGAGGGTTCTGTGATCGGAAAGCACAGACAGTTGACGAATGGCGTCGCACTGTGTTCGGCGATGAAATGCTTTTCGCAGTAGCACCACTGAACATCGTAAGAGAGTACAGCGTGACATGCGCTGAGGTCCTATGCTTAGATTGTTTTGGAGAGGTGCCTCGGAAAGAAGCAAGTACAAAATTGTTCAGGGGAAGACAGGCATACAGCAACATAAACCAGCTAGGAAGGAAATAAATAGAAAATTCAATGCAGCCTAGACTGAAGGATTGATTCAGAATACAAAATAGTCCAAACAACCTTCGGTGCTATCAAAAGCAACGGTGCTTACATTAAGAGTGCAGTGGAGGGGAGACTTCTCTGACCACCTTATAGAGAAAGAAACCGGAGCTGATAAGGAAGACATATCGGGTGTGGTATTAGAGTCAGAATATAAACGAACCCTCAGAGACTTGAGATCAAATTAAGCGAAAGGGAAAGACAACTCACAGTCGAAATCTCTAAAATCATTAGGGGGAAATGAAACCAAACGGAATTCAAGTTGGTGTGTAGAATCCATGAGGTTGGCGACGTACCATCAGACAGTCAGAAAAATATCATCCACACAATTCCAAAGACAGCACAGGCAGATAGATGCGGAAACTATCTCACAATCAGTTTGGAATCTCATGCATCCAAGATTGTAAAAACAGTAATATACAGAAGAGGTAAAAAGAAAACTGGAGATCTGTTAGATGATCAATTTGGCTTTAGGAAATGTAAAGGCACCAAAATGGTAGTTCTGACATAGTGCTTAATAAAGAAAGCAAGAATGAATAAAAATCAAGACACTATCATCGGATTTGTCGATCTAAGGCACTGGTGAAGTCTTTCGCCTCTACTGTTCAGTCTGTACATGGAAGAAGAAATGACGGAAATAAAAGAATGTTTCATACTGTATTTTCCGAACGAAACACGGCTAGGGCAAAAGTATTAAAGGTACAAAGATGAAAGTTGGTGCCAGTATCGTGGAGACTCGCCACTTGTGCGAGGTCCACCAGCGCTACCTACGGGCGACGCCGAGGATGAAGCTACCGACTTCGCCGCCCCCAATTGCCGGCCGAGTACAATCCGCCAATGACCGGACGACAAGAGACGGAAGCCTACTCGGAAGATAGAAGAGCAGCTCTCGCCTACTTGGTTATAGATCATCGTCCAGGGCTGACTTACACTGGGAACGTCGTTTAGTGAACTGTGGTGCTACAGAAGAATGTTGAAAATCAGATGGACTTATAAGATATGGAATGTGGAGGCTCCCCTCTGGCCTGGCGAAGAGAGGAACGAACAGAAAACGCTGACAAGAGGAAGGAACAGGGTGACACGATATGTGTTAAGACATCAGGGAATGACATCCATGGTACTACGGGGACCTGTAGATAGTGAAAACTGTAGTGGAACACGGAAATTGGAATTCATTCAGCAAATAACTTAGTCTGTAGGGTGCAAATACTACTCTGAAATGAAGAGGTTAGCGCAGGAGAGAAAGTCTACAATTTAAGAATTGTCGCTGAGCAACATACAATGAAGGCTCTAAATGTCCTTCTCTTGCTTGTAAATACGCATACACGAATCACGGATTTTCGCACTCCTTCAGATATTCCTCGACGGTTTCGAATGGTTTTTTAACTTCCATGACGAGTCAACGAAGAATCTGAGTACTACGTAGACCAAATGCTTAAGGTACCTCCAGAAGTAATAATAAAAAAAGACAGATACTGGAAGAACATGCAGGCTGTGGAATTGGTCCTTCTCTACCTATCCATCTGTCATAGTAGATACCAGCCAATGCATCTGGAACAATGAGACTGAAATGTGGTGAAGTTCGATTGCGCATAAGGCACATATTTCTTCTTATTAGCAGTCGGCACATCTTCTTGTATTTCTTGGAAGGTGTTATATATAAAGTCCCTGTAGACAGCACTTCTAAGACTTGCTGGGAGAACGTATGCTCCTACAATATTTTTAAATACAGTTTCAGCCCACACATTAATATTAAAGTGATACTGGACTGTAGCGTGAGAATTGAGATCTGGCCATATGTGTTGATTGTTGAAATTTGTCACTCCATCTCTTTCAAATCTTTCCTCGTCTGTAGATCAAACTTAAGAGACCAACAGCGGAATGGCAGTTTATGCAGCAAACCGTCGGCAAAAGTTCCCCTGTGGTGGCTGATAGACAGGCATAAGGACCTGTACACGTTGAAGATGCGGATACATGAGTTGCTCATGAAGTATCCTCCACGATGAACATCGAGATGTGCCACTTGCCAGGTGCCACCTTGTCTTCCCCTGATACCTGGCTCTTCTTAAACAGCCCTGGTCAATGTGTAAGTAACAAGTATTCTGCCTCGCTCAACACCGTGCGAGGTGGCGCAGTGGTTGGCACACTGAACTCGCATTCGGCATGGAGACGGTTCAAAACCTGCGTCCGGTCATTCTGATTTAGGTTTTCCATTACTTCCCTAAATCGCTTTAGGCAAATGCAGGGACAGTTCCTTTGAAGGTAAACGGCCGACTTCCTTCCCCATCTTTCCCCACTCCGATGAAATCGATGACCTCGCTGTTTGGTCCCCTCGTCAGAATCACCCAACCAAACACCCAGCCCCGGTCAACTCACCGTAGTTCTAGGGATCCCGTCTTGGCAACCCAACGATACACAGCACAAAAGACTGGATTACTCGGCTGCCTTCGGTCTGCAAAAGCCGTGTATACATCCGTGCAGTCTTCTGTCTAGTACCATTCTCGCGGAGGTACATAAAATTCATGTGTGTCTGCTCACGAAATGAGTATCCTGCCATGTTTGCACGGACTACTTTCAGTTAACTCACTTCCTGTATTTCATATACACTCCTGGAAATTGAAATAAGAACACCGTGAATTCATTGTCCCAGGAAGGGGAAACTTTATTGACACATTCCTGGGGTCAGATACATCACATGATCACACTGACAGAACCACAGGCACATAGACACAGGCAACAGAGCATGCACAATGTCGGCACTAGTACAGTGTATATCCACCTTTCGCAGCAATGCAGGCTGCTATTCTCCCATGGAGACGATCGTAGAGATGCTGGATGTAGTCCTGTGGAACGGCTTGCCATGCCATTTCCACCTGGCGCCTCAGTTGGACCAGCGTTCGTGCTGGACGTGCAGACCGCGTGAGACGACGCTTCATCCAGTCCCAAACATGCTCAATGGGGGACAGATCCGGAGATCTTGCTGGCCAGGGTAGTTGACTTACACCTTCTAGAGCACGTTGGGTGGCACGGGATACATGCGGACGTGCATTGTCCTGTTGGAACAGCAAGTTCCCTAGCCGGTCTAGGAATGGTAGAACGATGGGTTCGATGACGGTTTGGATGTACCGTGCACTATTCAGTGTCCCCTCGACGATCACCAGAGGTGTACGGCCAGTGTAGGAGATCGCTCCCCACACCATGATGCCGGGTGTTGGCCCTGTGTGCCTCGGTCGTATGCAGTCCTGATTGTGGCGCTTACCTGCACGGCGCCAAACACGCATACGACCATCATTGGCACCAAGGCAGAAGCGACTCTCATCGCTGAAGACTACACGTCTCCATTCGTCCCTCCATTCACGCCTGTCGCGACACCACTGGAGGCGGGCTGCACGATGTTGGGGCGTGAGCAGAAGACGGCCTAACGGTGTGTGGGACCGTAGCCCAGCTTCATGGATACGGTTGCGAATGGTCCTCGCCGATACCCCAGGAGCAACAGTGTCCCTAATTTGCTGGGAAGTGGAGATGCGGTCCCCTACGGCACTGCGTAGGATCCTACGGTCTTGGCGTGCATCCGTGCGTCGCTGCAGTCCGGTCCCAGGTCGACGGGCACGTGCACCTTCCGCCGACCATTGGCGACAACATCGATGTACTGTGGAGACCTCACGCCCCACGTGTTGAGCAATTCGGCGGTACGTCCACCTGGCCTCCCGCATGCCCACTATACGCCCTCGCTCAAAGTCCGTCAACTGCACATACGGTTGACGTCCACGCTGTCGCGGCATGCTACCAGTGTTAAAGACTGCGATGGAGCTCCGTATGCCACGGCAAACTGGCTGACACTGACGGCGGCGGTGCACAAATGCTGCGCAGCTAGCGCCATTCGACGGCCAACACTGCGGTTCCTGGTGTGTCCGCTGTGCCGTGCGTGTGATCATTGCTTGTACAGCGCTCTCGCAGTGTCCGGAGCAAGTATGGTGGGTCTGACACACCGGTGTCAATGTGTTCTTTTTTCCATTTCCAGGAGTGTACATAATTGATGCGTTGAAGACAGGCGAATGACGAATGTAAAGCAAGTCTCCCTGACAATACAACGCTATGTAGGATACATGAGTAAAAAGAGGTGCGTAGGTAAGTGAAATTGTTGGACCATACATGGAAAGCCATTGAACTCACCTTTCACTGAAAACTCGAAAAAGAATGATTTCAGGACATCTCTTTGTATGTACTTTCTCCCTTGTTCTGGTGTAAGGAATCTGTTCCAAAAGTTTACTTTTGAAACACCTTTAATTATAGATAACTGTCAAAAAAGTACATAAGCTCTGTAGTATTTAGTATACCTATATGAAGCAAAATTCCAGCTGTAAATGCTTCTAGCTTCCGGGACTGTTAGTTCCTTTCTCAAGGAGGAAAGAGAATATCTACAGAAGATTAGGAAAGAGTGATAGATCACTCAGACCCTTGACTGTGGTCAGCCCATCTTTGAGGTTTAAGTAAGTCTGTTGTTAGTACTGGAACTTCGCATCCGGACGGCATTTGATACTGGTTAGTAAGTATCCTTTTGCTACTTACGCAGTAAATTATTATCCATCGTGGAATACTATTAGTCTTAATTTCTACTTACCTTTCTTTGATGCGTGGAAGCTGTCGTCTTTTGGAACGTATTTGATGTCGTACTTGAGCGTGGTTTTCGGCAGCAAATGTTTGTCTTTGTTGATGCGATACACTGCATACTTGAATGCCAGTTCTGTGCTACTGTCTTTTTGATCTTGTGTAAATACAGCACCTGTAACAATAAGATAAATAAACATGAGACATTTCGTTAAGTGAATCACGTCTAATTGCAACATAATGTTACTGTTCGACAGCTTCCTGGTCTACTAAGTCGTAGAAAATCATGTTAGACAGGTAACGAATAATAGTTTCTTGAGAAAACATTAATTTATCTGCACTTACATATATACGAGGACAATTCAATTCCTATCCACAATTTAGTTACATTTTTGGTTATTTTGGTAGTACTGTCGTTTTACGTTGATGATGTAGGCTTTGTTTATTTGTTGTTATAACTTTGCAATTTTCAAAGCTGCTAGGTTAGTTTCGTTATCACTGCCGTGCTGTTTATCATGGCTGCTCCGCTGTCTATTTTCACCAAAGAAGAATAGAGCTCACTGTTCCTTTTGATTGTGGTCGGAAGGCATATCAAGGGCAGAAATTCATCAACGACTTTCGGTACAGTACGGGGACAATGTTTTGCCGCAATGCAGTGTCTACGAATGGATTGAAAAATTCCGAAATGGTCGCACAAGTGTTAACGCACGATGAAGGAGCCGGACGACTATTTACCGCCACATATGAAGAGACTATTGAGCGTTCACGTGATATGATTCTCTCACACACGATTAACTATTGACGAAGTGTCATATCTTCTGCGAATTAGTCACGTTTCTGCCTACGAAATCATCCACAACATACTTGGGTTTCATAAATTTTGTACAAGATGAATCCCAAAACAACTCACACAGTAGCATAAACAAACGCGCTTGGACAACTGCAAAAATCATTTGGATCGCATTGGTAACGAAGGAGATAACTTTTAGACAGAATCATTAGTGGTGACGAAACATGGATCCATAATTACGAGCCGGAGAGTAAACGGCAGAGCATGGAATGGAAACATCCTATTTCGCTGTGCAAGAAAAAGTTCAAGACACAACGGTCCGCAGGAAAACTGATATACATCAACGCCCGTTAGCAGCTGAAGGTATTAATATATAATTGTAATCTATAATAATTCCTGAATTAACACAGTGAGACGAGGAGCGCTGACGATGCCAACAAACGAAGGCAAGTTATATCATGCACCGCATCATAGCTGCAGGCTTGGCTCTTGTAGTAACGAGGCTTGGGGGGAACTCAAAGACACGTCCTGTCATGCTGATATTCAGTGTATGTCGCTAGAACTGAAGAGAATGACCGTCTATTAAGCATCAGTGTAACCAAAACAAACTGACAGATGATTGTCGTCCTGATACACTCTTGTCGACTTCAACGCCGCAGGCCTCAGTGGCCGAGCGGTTCTAGGCGCTTCATCCCGGAACCACGCGACTGCTACGGTCGCAGGTTCGAATCCTGCCTTGGCCATGGATGTCTGTGATGTCCTTAGGTAAGACAGGCTTAAGTAGTTCTAAGTTCTAGGGCACTGATGACCTCAGATGTTAAATCCCATAGTGCTCAGAATCATTTGAACTTCAACGTCAAAACATAATCCAGTTGGAGAAACCACAGCTGTGGTCTGCCATTGATGCCTAATGGGACATTGCCTATTGGCATCTTGCCAGTCTTTCTCCACTGAGGGTTAGCCACCGATGGTCTGCAAGATGTCATCCCCATACAGATGAGACGTGGTACATTCGCGCAGACCCCTGGCTGACACGTGAATTCCTGCGGCAATCTTGGTCGATCCACAGTTGATGACGACCAGAGACTAGTGTTTACTACAACTAAAATCCTGTAGAGCAAGGGCTTGACGAGTTGTGTACAAGAGCGCTGAGGCGAAGGGGCCTAACTGCACCGCAGAAGTGTTCGGGGCGAGCGTGGTGTCACCAAGCTAACGGCCACACAACACACGGCTCTCACTCTCCTGTGGCTCCTACATCACGCCTCTTGGTGGCTTGCTCTGATAGCTGGTAGCCGGCCGATGTACTGCTACTTTATAGAATTTTCTCATTTTGAGTTTACTG
This sequence comes from Schistocerca gregaria, assembly GCF_023897955.1. Taxonomy (NCBI): domain Eukaryota; kingdom Metazoa; phylum Arthropoda; class Insecta; order Orthoptera; family Acrididae; genus Schistocerca; species Schistocerca gregaria. The sequence goes on from NC_064920.1 coordinate 1,118,618,809, forward strand.
AAGAGCGATCTGTTTTAATTGTTAAAAACCACTCAACAGCTGTTATCGTAATAAAGAAATATTTAATGCGAGTTTGGCTGTTGAATGGCTCTATAAACTCATCCGGACAAATAAATGTTGGTACAGATACTGCTGCGTCACTAACGCTCCTGGGCGTACTCTAGAGCAGTGGTTCCCAACAGATTGGTCCGCGGACCCCAGGGGTCGGCGAGCTATACCAGCGGGGTCCACAAGATGCTATTAGAATAAAAAATATATTAAATATATTTCGTATGGTAACAGATTTTCTTTTTTGGCCGCTCAATATTTATTCAATAATGAATGTGTCAATGTTTTATCTAAGTACCGAAAATAGAAAACATCTAAAAAGACGCTTAATTTGGCTTTTTTAGGAACTTGATACTGTAATATGGCAAGGTACCAATCATGCTCGATGAGGGGGTCCTCGAGAAAACCCCTGCTCTAGAGCACTCACATTCCCCGCTATTTCTCCTGAACACAAAACGACCCCATCTCACTAAGTCACAACAATATATTCGCTAATTATTCATCACAATTTGAGAAGAATAGTAATGTCCACAACTAAACACCAGATGCAAAAATGACTTATTATCCATTATTAAAGCTGCCAGGGGCTCAAAAAGAAACTGAATATACAGCTACAAAAATATTTGATCAATTGCCGAATAACGTGAAATGTGCAACAGGCAGCAAAGCAAGTTTTAAATTTGACTAACATTATTTCCCCTGCACAGCTCCTTTAATTCCGTGGATGAATTTCTACTTAAAAACTGGAAGGCTGTAAAAAAACTTGCTTTTAATTGCAGTTGCAAAGTTACGACTGAAAGTAGGGTGTTCATTAATATTAACACAAATGGTGTCTATATATCCTGTAAACTGTCTCGTTACACATCATTTTGACAAAAGAACCATTCAAATGATCAGTGGAACACGTAGCTGGCTAAGTATAGTCTAATAGTCATGGAGGATTGGAATGCTGTTTCAGAGTTCGAGGAAGAAGAAAGAGTTGCGGAAGAATATGGGCTTGGCGGTAGGAACGAGAGAAGAGAAAGACAAATTGAGATCCGCAGTAAATATCAGTTAGTAATACCGAATACTCTGTTCAAGAATCACAAGACAAGGAGGTGTACTTGGTAAAGCCCGGAATATACGGGAAGATTTCAGTTAGACTACATTATGGTGAGGCAGAGACCCCGAAATCAGATACTGGAGTGTAAGGCTTACCCAGGAGCAGACTCAGATCACAATTTTGTAAAGATAAAAGGTGCAAGATTGGTTCAAAAATGAGATTAAAATTCAAGGTGCAAGGATGTCAGCAATTAGCATCGCTGATGGCATTTCTATTCTCAGTGAAAGCTAAGAAGAATTACAGAATCTGTTGAAATGAATGAACAGTATAATGAGGGCATAAGGTGGTCTCAGAAACTTGACATCATAATTGGGTATCACGAAATATATGAAGTTAAGGAATTGTCTTACCTAGGGATCAAAATAGCAGAATGTAGAAAATGAGGTGGACTGGTAAGGTGAGGAATAAAGCGGCTGTCCTCAGAACCAAGGAGTAAAGGAAGCGAGTCAGGGAATATATGGAAAACACTGATAAGAAGAAGGGACAGGCTGGTAGGACATCTGTTAAGACATCAGGCCATATCTTGCATGGTACTAGAGGGCGCTATATGGGGTAAAAACTGTGGAGGGGGACGTTGATTGAAATAACCAAGGACATAATTGAGGCCGTAGCTGAAAACTTTTGGCACAGGAGACAAAAAGACTAATTCGTGGCTGGTCTTATCAAATCAGTTGGGTTGGGGTGTCTGGGGAGGAGACCAGACAGCGAAGTCATCGGTCTATATGGGATTAGGGAAGGACGGTGAAGGAAGTCGGCCGCGCCTTTTTCAAAGGAAACATCGCGGCATTTGCCTGGAATGATTTTAGGGAAATCACGGAAAACCTAAACCACGATGGCGGGACAGGGGATTGAACCGTCGTCCTCCCGAATGCGAGTCAAGTGTGCTAGCCACTGTGCCTCCTCGCTCGGTCTACCAAATCAGTCAAACAACTAATGACTGAAAGAAAAGAAAAAGGGAACTGGCTAAGTAACTAGAAATTGTCTATTGTCTGGAACTGGGACCTAGAAACGACGGAGAGACTTAGTCCCCGCCGCAGACCGCAGCGGTACACAAACCAACAACAGGCTACAGCAGTCCACCGCCGCCCCACACTGAACCCAGGGTTATTGAGCGTTCGCCTCGTCCCCATCCCCCTCCCCCCCACCCTCTACTATTCCCCCTGGGCCAGGAATGTCTCACACCAGACGAGTGTAACCCCAGTGTTTGTGTGATAGAGTAGTTATGGTGTACGCGTACCTGGAGAAAGCGTAAACAGTTTGCGAAAAAGAATCCAAGCATGTTAACGTGAATACCATGATAATGTACGCTAATGAATGTCATGTAGCGGCACGTTTTGGTTTCACAGACGTTCAAGAAACGTGCTCTTTGTGAAGGACAGCCTTTATTTTAGTTACGGATTTGTTTTCATTTTATAGGAAAGTTAATTTCACGAGACTTGTTCCTTTTCGCCATGCTCCAATTGAATCTAAGCCCACACATGTTTGTAGATAACCAGGTTGTGCAGAAGAATTTTGAGCATTTTAATTAGACTAATTTTCTGTACTTCATACCAGTGACAGCTCAGAACGATATGGATAGTACGGGCATTGTATGTCACACCATTAACCAATGGGGGGACGAGGTTGGCAGCACCGTCAACCGGCACCATGGAGCCACTGCGGATGGCTATGATAGGAGTAGTTGGTATGTTCTTGGTGAAGCGTGATAATTTCTGCTGACAATGTACTACAATCGATTTAAGCGTTCTTAAATGTTATATTCTTCTTTGTTGCAAATTTAAATTGGTGGTGATTTCCTGGAGTAATGGCTCTGAGCACTATAGGACTTAACATCTGAGGTCACCAGTCCCCTAGAACTTAGAACTACTTAAACCTAACTAATCTAAGTATAGCACACACACCGATGCCCGAGGCAGGATTCGAACCTGCGCCCGTAGCGGTCGCGCCGTTCCAGATTGAAGCGCGTAGAACCGCTTGGCCACACCGGCCGGCTTTCTGGAGTAAATAAAGTATTTCATATGATGTAACAGTATCGTTTTGGTTTTCCATGGTACGACCGGAAATTAACTCAAGACCAAAATATTCACCGATGAAGAAGAATAGGCCTGAGAAAGATATTATTTGCATAAGATATTGATTGTAAGAAACTGTATGACAGTGAAATGTACGCTGTCGCATGTATTTAAAGCAATGGTGAAGTTTTAATATATTATTTTGTAAATTCAGTCTTTTAATTTTGCTAAATATGTACCAGCGACTGTCGCTGACGAAGATGTGAACTCCTTCGGAGTTTGGAGACTTGGTGGGCACTGGGCGTAAATGAAAGCAGCGGCTGTTTTCAAATTGTGCCGTCGTAACATTCGAAATGTAGAAGTCACGCATTTAAAAGTACAGATACTTTACTTCACTCGGTATTTCGAGAATTACCCAGGTTTAGCAGTATGTTCATCAGTTAACTTTCTGCGTACTGGTAGAAAACCTAAGGATGCTACTATAACTCCAAAGAAGGCAACAAGCAAAAATCAACATAAATCAGCTAATTAAAATTTCCTATTTTCGTACGTGGATGTGGCATTCGATGTTAGTCATTTCAAAATAATGGCTAACGTCCGGTATGAGGAAAAATCATTAAATATGCAGTAGCGAACAGGCATGTTAGGTTATGCAACTGATGTCATGGATTAAGAACAGCGAACGTAAAAAGACGCGTTGACAAACACCCAACGTGGTGCGTAAACAAAACGAACCTGCCGTGAAAACCCAACGTATGCCTCGTAATGTTGTATCCGGTGATGGATCCGAGGTTAATCCTGCTTTCACAGAGCCAGGTGTTGCCCTGTACAGGGTAGTGCTCTGCCCGTTACTCGCTTAAGCCACTGGTGTACGAAGTGGCGCAGCCGACATGGACGTCGATCAACTCCTGAGGGACAAGGGAAGAGGGCACAGACTGCACGCTGGGCGCCATCTCCCATCGGAAATCGCAGCCCCGTGCCCGCGGGAACGCAGGAGCGTCTCAGCACCATTCTTATGCACTGATACGCGAAACTCAAGGAATACAAAAATCAGGGCTTTCGAGGGGAAAAGTTCGGTGTCTGGCGTCCAACTGAAAGGTACAACACCTGCCCATGACGAGAAGAAGAGAACGAAATGACAACGTACAACAGAAGAAGCCTGAGGCTCTTTACGAGGGTAGTCTTGTTTTTGGAATTATCACCTCGAGAAAGTAAACTTCCGTAATTAATTTTTTTTCTTTTGCTTCTTTTGAGACGTGCATGTACAGTGCTGGAACACATTGTAATCCAGACGCCACAACAACGCAGAGTCCACCTCCGGTAGCTGAGAGGTCAGTGGGACAGGCTGTCAGTCCTAAGGGCCCGGGTTGGATTCCCGGCTGGGTCGGAGGTTTTATCCCCTCAGGGGCTGGGTGTTATGTTGTCCTAATCATCATCGTTTCATCCCCATCGACGCGCAAGTCGCAGAAATCGTGTCAAATCGAAAGACTTGCACCAGGCGAACGGTCTACCCGATGGGAGGCCCTAATCCCACAGCATATATTTAACAACGCAGCACGCCTCTGACGTAACCAAAAGGAACTGGCGCAGCCCATTGATCAGATGGCGTGTCGTGCGGTAATTTTTCTCAATTTGGAGAGTAACAAAAGTGCAACATTCAGTGCTGAGATAGTGGAAGTGTACGACAAACGTGTGTCATCCAGTGGCACTGTGGCCAAATGGTGCATAGGTTTTCCTTGTGATCAGACACATCTGGCGAGGACGAGCGAAGTGACAGACCGTGTCTGTGTGAAGAACCGGGAACTTTAAGAGAAGTGGAGGCCCTCTTGCTCAAAGACCAGTGCAACACTATCGAGGTGCCAGCGGGAAAAATTAAAATCAGTTCAAAATGGCTCTGGGCACTATGGAACTTAACATCTGAGGTCATCAGTCCCCAGAAATTAGAACTACTTAAACCTAACTAACCTAAGGACAGCACACACATATATGCCCAAGGCATGATTCGAACTTGCGACCGTAGCGGTCGCGCGGTTCCAAACTGAAGCGCCTAGAACTGCTCGGCCACAATTCCCGGCTTAAAATCAGTCATGCGTCACTTTCTATCACCTTTCGAGACATGTTAAAGATGACAGAGGTCGCCATTCGGTGGGTATCGCGACTACGCACACAGAAACACAAATTCTTTTTCTTTTCATTGTTATTTTAGCCTCATTTAAATAGTACAGTTAGGTCAGGAACAATACGAAAAAAATATCAGAAATTAAGTTCTGTGGAAAAAGGATCTTATACGGTCGTGTGGGGCATGGTTTATTTATTATATATGCGCAGTTTGCTTTGCAGGTACACAGGACTGTGACTGACAGATCAACTATATATTTATCTTGTCCAAATATAATTAAACGGTTTTATTATTCAGTTACGTGTACACTAGAATGTAAATGTAAGTAAGTAAAGTCATTGTATAACTGTCATTCAAGAAACCTCAAACAATAATGTAACAGATATAGAGCATATTTTGTGTGTCTGTGTAAAACTGCTTGAAACAATGTTTGTGCATCAAAAGACATACATGTAAATTGCAGTTTCAGGAGCGTGTTTGGCCGGCCGCTGTGACCGAGCAGTTCTAAGCGCTTCAGTCCGGAACCGCGCTGCTGTTACGGTCACAGGTTCGAATCCTGCCTCGGGCATGGATGTGTCTGGTGTCCTTGGGTTAGTTAGGTTTAAGTAATTTTAAGTCTAGGGGACTGATGACCTCAGATGTGAAGTCCCATAACGCTTAGAGCCATTTGAATCATTAGGAGCGTGTTTGGCTGTGCAGTTACATGAAATTAATCTACGCATTCATGGAGAAGTTAGACTATCAATTACTGAGACATCGTTACTATCAATAACCTGTCATCATGGGGAGAAGGGGCAAGATGTTTGCAATATCTGAAACTTTTACGTGCCTCGGATTCAGTTCTATCCTTACCACCTCAGGTCTTTAATTCACTACAATTACCAGGAAAGCTTCAGTAATTTGCAAGTAAAAATTTATTAAGTCCTTCATATATTTCGATTTAATTTTATATTGTTTTCTGGCTATTCTGTCTTCCACCTAGCTGTCCATTGTTGGTGGCCGAGTGGTTCTAGGCGCTTCAGTTTGGAACCGTGCGATCATTGCGGTGTGTGATGTCCTTAGGTTAGTTAGGTTTAAGTAGTTCTAGAGGACTGATGACCTCACATGTTAAGACCCATAGTGCTCAGAGCCAGCCATTTTGTCCATTGTCGTCGAGTCGGGAAAGCAGAGAATAACCAGTAACATTCCATTTGTTGATCACAAATGCTCACCTCACCACTGACTGCGTACAACGAAGGAACACGGTAGGTAGGTAAATCTTACGATTTTTCTTTTTAGACCAGCGCTCCACTTTGTGTTCTGATTGAATTCCAGAACATGTAAATGAAATTATAATCGGACTGTTATCTGTCCATTGTACTAAAACTATATTGTCATTTCCTCGAAAAATCTGTAATGATTTTCCTTTTCTAGGTTTTGAAGTACCCCGGAAGATTACTCCTCCTGCCCTGTTTGTCATCACTATTCCTGTTCCTTTAGGTCCCATATCAACTAACTTCTCCTACAAGGGAATCGTGGTGTAGCTTCCAGGAGGAGTGGTATGTAATAGATGAAGAACCGAGGAGAGATCTGGTCATAAGGGCACGCGGGATTAGCCTAGCGGACTAAGGCGCTACAGTCATGGACTGTGCGACTGGAACCCGGCGGAGGTTCGAGTCCTCCATCGGGCATGCATGTGTGTGTTTGTCCTCAGGATAATTTAGGTTAAGTTGTGTGTAAGCTTAGGGACTGTTGACCTTAGCAGTTAAGTCCCATAAGATTTCACACACATTTGAACTTTTTTTCTGGTCATAGGTCTGTAGCTTTCAGATTTATTGAGGCATCTTCATATATTCCATAGTCCATTAATAGCCCTGAAGATGATGTAATCGCAAAACTTTTCAAACCCTCAGGCCCATGCCTGTGTCTCAGACGTAGTGTTGACACTATTCTGGAAAAGGAATGGTTTGCTCATGCTCAGAGTAGAATTTGTAATTTTTAGGAAGGCTAATAGCAACGTTCCCAATAGCGTCGATAATTGTTGAACTTTCCATAGTCTTTCGTTTCTTCATACGCTACGTTAATATCAGCAACGTATAAGTCAGTTCTCAGTATTAAAAACACTCAGAGTAAACTAACATGTACTTCTCCTCCATATTAGGAGAATCTACAGAAAGGAAACTCATATCAACAAAATCCTTTTCTCTCGACAGTCACCTTCGATTTAGAAGGCTGACGACTCACTCCATGGCATAAGAGTAGTCGTGGGAATTAAATGAAAACATTTTTAAAAATCAATAATCATCACTATTATTAACTTATTATTCACTCTTGTATATACGTTTCGATGTGTCAAAAATGTGTCTTGATTTTTGAATGTTTGTCGCGGCTTGTAAGACGGGCAGAGATCAGGAATTGTCAGTAGGTTGACATAATATATAATCTTAACACGACATTTAAAATTACGGTAAGCACGTTAGGTCGTAGTAGTAATAGGCAAACCACAATTCTAGGCAACCATTAAAGATATGTTTGTCGTTTGAGACAGTACAATATTCGTTTAGCAAAGTCAATTTGTACTATGGGCAGAGATAACGGATTGACGCTTGGTCACTGTTATTACCTGCGACAATGCTGTATACAAATTATCCAGTTAATAAGTACTTTAAAACAAATAAAATGGTGTTTGTAATAAGACATAATGGAAAGGGAGGCTCTTTTTCGTGGTTAATAAGGTAGCCTCGTAAAATATAGGTATGAAGCTGAGCATGAATGATGCCCTTTTGCCTATGATATTAAAAATTTTCCAAAAACGGTAAAGAGTTGGCACAAAATTGATATACAATGTCAGAAACCGATTATAAAACCTTTCTAGCGATGCCTGACACCTCATTCATCCCTGTACGTTTTGTAGATGTTGCGAAAAAGCGATATTGTTTTGACAATAGGCTACCAAATTCAGTATTGACAATATTTTCTCTTTTGCAACACTTTTAAATTTCAATAGAATATTTGTTTCTAGATACATGACCATGTTGTACCGTGGAACAGTTTTTTAAATTTGGAAAAACCTTACTTTTCTGGAGTAATTTTGATGATTTCAGAAAAGACTGCAGAACACAAAAAGTGTACACCATTATTTAAACCGGAGTAAGAAAATGTAATAAACTTAAATTACAGGGCTGGCTAGAAGCGGAAGTCTAAAAAGTGTTATGAGGTACAGTTCTCTCCCCTATTGCAGAGAAATCCTAAGGCCTGAAATTCAGGTATAGCCTTAGTATGTTATATACCACCGCATACCCTAAGCTCTGCTGAGGTGTCGGCAACAGGTTACAATTGATCAAAAAATAATCCGGGCAAAACGTATGTGACACACTTGTCGTGACTGTAAATCCAAGACAAGTTTATCACGTAGTATGACCGCGCCATTACGTATTTTTTTAAGCTGTGTATAGATTACCTTCGATAAATTAATTTGTTGCTACAGATGCAAAGAATATATTCTTAAACAAGGTTACGTTTTATCTGACCTTATTGTCTTTAGACAGCTTTGGATAATTTTTAAGAACGTACTGCTCAAAGAAAAGACCTTCTGGGGTATTTATTACGTCCTATCATCTCTGACTCAGTTCCGTATAACATTACCTGCTTCTGAGAAGTAATCGTTAACATCAGATATTTTATCTTGAACAAATACAGCCACACAGAAGAAGAAAAGCAACCAGCCGCCCATCTTACTAGGATCATATCAGCAAGAAACACAGCATAAAGGGGCCATACATCGATCTTGCAGGACAACATGTTGTATTGATTTCTTCGAAACATCCTAAGTAAAATTGTAGGGTGTTATCTGGTTCTTCGCTGTTTGGCTGAAAGTGACCAGGTTTAAATGCTGGAGGACGGACGGTTAGCCTTCCGAAATATCTTACACTTTTAATGAATCACAATTTCATACAGATAATAGTTTTACTTACTGCACTGAACGATCCCATGAATGCGTCATAGCATGGATAAGTTATAACTCATTTTACTGGCAGAGTGTGCCAATCCACTTCATACTTGATTTACTAGCTCAATGCTGAATCTGTTAATCTCCTAATCGGTTTTTATCATGCGTTAGCGAGAAGAGATACTGTATGCAGCGGTCAACAGAGACTGCTGGCACTACCCTTGTCCAGACTCTTCTGGAGTATTACTGTGCGGTATGCGATCCGCATCAGACAGGATTGTCAGAGGACACCTAAAAAGTCCAGAGACGGGCAGCTCGTTTTGTTTTGTCTTGAAGCAGGAAAGAAAGTGCCACGGATATGATACATGAATTAGGGTAGCAATCATTAAATGCTAATGCGTTTCTCATTGCGGCACGCTTCTACCTAGGTAGAAGTGATCATCTTAATAAAATAAGAGAAATCAAAGTTCACACGGGAAGATTCAAGTGTTCGTTTTTCCGCGCGCTGTTCGAGATTCGATGGTGGAATGGTAGAGAAAAGGCTTCAAGGAGGTTCGACGAACCCACTGCCAGGCAATTAATTGTGAATTGCTAAGGAAACATGTAGATGTAGATATAGTGCTGATGTAGAGGGAATTTCACTTAATGCGTAACAACCATTTTATTTTCTTCCTCTGAAGCTACTCCAGATTATTATCGAAAGTACATTGGTAAAGATTATATATCAACACTAACGGAAACGACACTGCCGTTTCACATGGCTCCTTCTGTCTCACATTTGAAACGGGAATACGCCTCTCCTTTTTCGGGAGCACGACTGCTCGGGTCCATATATTTCCCTGTCAGCCACCGTTTACCATGTACTCCATACAATCTGTTCTGTAAAATATAACCTTTGATGCAAGAATATGTTTACACACATAAATTATCCCTCCCCCCCCCCCCCCCCAGCGGAAATTGAAACAACGTTTTACGTGGTCTATTAATTACCTCTGTGGCGGTTCTGTAGCAAAATTTGTCGGTGGTAAATCGTGGACTGAACTTTTGTTCAGTAATTCTGCTGAAAACAAGGAGGCTCTCAGATTTTACTGAAGATCGAGTACAAAAATATCCTGTGGAATTTGCGCTATGAAATAATTTCTGTGGGGTAAAAGCTTTTGTAATTAATGACGCCGGGGTACTGAACTATTGAAAACAGATTTAATATATAACTGAGGCTCGTTGGTTGCTATTCGTTTCGTCCTTCTCTGTTTAAACGACGCCTGAAGAAGACACAGCATTTAGGATTTAGATTTCCTCAAATACAATTGTTAATGGTCTGTCCACTGATGGACATAAATCTGTAACACAATCTCAATCCGCCAGAAAGTTTCATCCCAGCGCACACTCCACTGCACAGTGAAAATATCATTCTGAAAATATACCCCAGGCTGTGGCTAAGCCATGTCTCCGCAATATAACCGGAAGAGTAGAGAGGTGTGGTGCTACAGACGAATGTTGAAAATTAGATGGACAGATCAGGTAAGGAATGAGGAGATTCTGCGCAGAATCTAAGAGGAAAGGAATATATGAAAAACACTGACAAGGAGAAGGGACAGGATTATAGGATACGTTTTAAGACGTCAGGGAATGATTTTCACGATTGTAGAGGAAGGCAGAAACTGGAATACATCGAGTAAATTATTGAGGACGTAGATTGTACGTGATGCTCTGAGATGATGAGGCTGGCACAGGAAAGGAACGTGAGGCGGGAAAAAATGCGTCTGAAGCTAATAGCTATAGTCCTAGGCTGTGGCTCTCTCACAAACAGTACGTTGATGTATATACTCCGTCAGGAGAGGGCAGCATAGTTCAATATTTCTCGAGAACCTTTGCGAGATTTTCAAGCATTTGGGTACCGTTCCTGCGAGAGACAGAAAAACTACCACCACAAGCACAGTATGTAAAGCAATATAAAATTGCAAAAGTCGTTTCGAGAGTGGAGTTTACTATTATTTTCAGGCCATTTTCATACTGTTCCAAAGACGTAGTGACGTTCAGTTTAGAGTAAAAAAATGGTTCAAATGGCTCTGAGCACTATGGGACTTAACATCTGTGGTCATCAGTCACCTAGAACATAGAACTACTTAAACCTGACTAACCTAAGGACATCTCACACATCCATGCCCGAGGCAGGATTCGAACCTGCGACCGTAGGAGTCGCGCGGCTCCGGATTGAGCGCCTAGACCCGCGAGACCACCGCGGCCGGCGTTTAGAGTAAAAGCAGGTTGTATTGAGATGTATATGCAATAACTCATCTCACGCTAAATACAAGAATGGTACAATAATACGATTTATAGTACTGTCCAATAAAAAAGATACCAAGTCCCAGTCAATTGTACTTATTTTCACACATTAATGCAAGATTAAACTGGTATATGTTCAGGTTCCTTCCTTCTCCAGTGAGACACAGCGGCGGCTTTGGACGGAATTGAGAGGTGTTTCACGAAATGTGTTCTTGAATGTATGCATTTGCATTTCTCGAGACTGATTAAAGGGATCTCTATACGACTGTGTCAGTCGCTACGGCGTCGGGCGCGGAGGTAATGCCGCTCGAAGTGGGTGCAGAATGTTAAGTGAAGGACCAGGAACAGTTCGGACCTCGTTACAAGGGTCTGCTGTTAGAAACGGGCGCAGTTGGGTATCCTACTACATGAAGCGGGTCTTTCAGTAAACACACTGACTTAAATAGCGTACTGCAGCCCCCGTACAGAACAATAGTGATAAAATGTACTTCATAGCGATAAATTGGTTCTCTAATATAGGACACAATGTTCACATGCGATATACTTAGGTGCGAACAATTTTAGTGAAACTCTGCGTTAGGTTAGGCCCCAGGAATTTACTTCTTCGGTTCTAAAATGTATGAGTCACTGTTGTCTTCTCAGGCTGTTGGTTAAGGAACGTCTTATGTCTGGGCTGTAATAATTATTTGTAATATTGAAATCCACTATGATGTGAAAGGACATATAGTCTTCTTTTGGTTACCCTAGGTACAATGTAGATGCAAATAATTTCACTAAAGAGGACCGTTTTCTTTGTTGCGAAATGTCTGCTTCAAAAATTCTGTGTCAAGTCACCATGAAACTTTTAAACGTGTAATGAAAAACATATTCATTACAAGTCATTGATCTGAAGTAAAATATATATTTTGCGCTCTTGACCAGTTCAGCCTGTAGTTTACTTCGTAATGTGTATGCACATATTCCCATTTGAGGGGACATACACGAATAGCTCCAGCACAGATTGTAGTGTATCAAATGACCAAATACTGCACTTTGTAACTTAATGCTTTTTATCAGTCCCCAGTGAAACCACGTGTCCACGTCCAAACTGACGTACAAAATGTTTCAGTGAGTGGATAATGATACTTCAAAAAGACATACTATTTGTGGATAACAGGGTAGGCTGTCATCAATGTAAGACATTTTATACTTCATCACGAAAGTGGGTATGACAGTCGGCGCCTGCTTGGTGATGACCTAAAGGCTGACAGTGATTTGTAATGTATCTTCTATAATTATTAAAGTGTCAGATGGAATGATTTATTTTGAACAGTTAATGGAGGATTGGATAAATGTCTAAAGAAGAAGAGAATGTAAATTTTTGCTCAACAACATGGTCTAATATTCGATAAGGTGAAACTGTGTGTCTGACCAGAAATCAAACTCAGCTCCGTTCGTCACACTAGTAGTGAACCATCAACGGAACTTTCTTGCACGCCTCAGTCGAGAAACAAGCGACAAATTGGTACTTTCAGTCTATCGGTGACGTCCAACGTTACAGACGGTGGATCCGCTGTACAAGATTTAAAAAGATGGCGAGTTTGGTTGAACATAATGTATCTAGCAAGTTCCCATGAAGCAGACGGATCAGGTAGGTGAGCAAGTGCTGGTAAGTGCTCCGAGTCGCTGTGATAGAGCCACGAGGGCTGATTGGATGCAACTTCGAATTCCCGTGACGGTTACACGGAGCTGCACCGTCGCAGGCCCGTGAACGACGAGCGTTAAAGTCGAGGTCTGACTGTGTTAAAACTAAAAGCTCCGAATATTCTTTAAAAACATTAAAACCACTTTCAGACAAGCTGCAGAAAATATGATGTCAGTGTTGAAATCACAAATTACAGTCCCTGTTAAGGTATATGGGTAAAACTGTTTATAACTGCACCAACTAAAATTACTGGCACAGTTCTTATGCATATGACAAAACCGTTGGACAAATGATGACTAACTGAAAACCTCAGCTGCCGACAGGTGTTGTTGATATACCTCTATGTGGACAGCTGAAAATGCGTCCACATCGAGGTATATCAACAACACCTGTCGGCAGCTGAGGTTTTCAGTTAGTCATCATTTATTCCAGGTAAAAGCTGCACGGTCATCAACAGTAACTGTTCTTTCGAGAACAAGTTACTGTCTTCGTATATACCGTTGGACAAAACCGTTTATCATCGTACCAAGTAGACAGATTAATTGTTATAAATGATTGATTTAATATTCATTGACATAGAGCCACAGATACACGACAGATTAAAATCATTGTGAATGATTTAGTCTATTATTCAACTGAAAAGAATTTAATAACATAATATTTGTAAGATAACCGACTGAGCAGTTTGCGAAATACAAAGTTAACGTAACATATAATAACAGTAATAATAATATCGGGAACTAAATTAACGACCCATAAATGATGTAGGCCCCACATTTTAGATTTCGTTAGAATAATGTTTATTCCGAAAGCAAACTAACAGCGAAATTGGTCGTATTTAGAGTCACTGCTACACTCGAGCGATTATCCATTTGACACAGTTCGATTGTTCATAATCTCATCGCGACGTACATGTTATCTACGCGAGAAGTTAAAGAGTTCGCTCTAGGCGCGCGGCTGCTCACCGCTCGGAGACTAAGTCCCGCGATACAACACAACGCAAAATTTTTAAGTATTTTCTCTTCCTAGCTACCTAAAGACCGACCGTCCGCTTTCGCATCTAAGTCTGAACTGCACCCTTTGGTGTCTCCAACCGAACTGTAGTCTTTGGTGTCTAGACTAGAACTGCCCTCTGCCCGTCTCCTACCGCGTTTCCCGCACTCCGAACATCTTCACTTAATTGACTACCGCAGTTCCCTTTCCTGAAGCCGTCCATCTGATTGTCTACATTTTAAAATATTTAAACAATCAAAGCTTGACCACTTTAAAGTTCTAAATGAAGTAACAATAATAGTCCTTACATAATAAACGTTAAAGTTTTTTACATAAACCCAATGCAACGTCCTTCGTAACTTTGAATGTCACGGCCAGTAGCCTTGCACCAACGTGCTTTTTGATAAATAAATAAAAAATAAAAGTACCTATTAGACCTATGCACTAAACTTCACAACAAATATTTTATTATCTAATGATTCAATAAAGTGTCATGCTGTCATCGTTCAATGTGTTTTGTGTGGAGGAAATGACGATCTGATGCTTAACTGAAAATACTGATAATTTTAATTTACTCTATCTTTTAAACAAAGAAAGCTACACTGTTGATCAGAGTTGTTATTTAGAACGTTTGTCATTTTAATGATGCTCTTCTATATGATATGTCGATCGTTAAGATGGACCAAAGCGTTCAGATTTTAGCATTCAGGTCTTTGTTACAAAACTTGTTAATTTCACATTAACAGTAAATCCTAAACTATTATAGATATGATCACTATTCAAGTTTTATTGGGATCACCATGAAGGTTTATGGAGGATTGGCGATTAAAATTACTGTGGCTTGATTCCCTGCTGCCCTACTACAGAATTAGTTTCATAAATGTTTCCCTTAATGGCCGATCTTATGTCCGTCATATTTAACATTGCTACGTCTCCTTGGCCACGAAAGCCTTTTTTAACTACAGCGGTTAGGCCTCGATAGACAACAGACGCCTGTGAATTTCCCCATCTCGTGGTGACTCTGCGCCCTTTGTGGCACGCGGTCCTGGGCGACTGGGTTCGTTTCACAATTCCTGTAGGCTGACTCTTTCGGCCATATATTTAAGTGAGAGCGCAATGCTCGTTAACTCACAACCTGAGGGTTCATTGTGTATAACTTCTTAATATAAATGGCGACTGTGACCTCCGCTACAGTTCCAGAAGAGTTAGTGTGTCCTGAAAAGCTACACTCCTGGAAATGGAAAAAACAACACATTGACACCGGTGTGTCAGACCCATAATTCTTGCTCCGGACACTGCGAGAGGGCTGTACAAGCAATGATCACACGCACGGCACAGCGGACACACCAGGAACCGCGGTGTTGGCCGTCGAATGGCGCTAGCTGCACAGCATTTGTGCACCGCCGCCGTCACTGTCAGCCAGTTTGCCGTGGCATACGGAGCTCCATCGCAGTCTTTAACACTGGTAGCATGCCGCGACAGCGGGGACGTGAACCGTATGTGCAGTTGACGGACTTTGAGCGAGGGCGTATAGTGGGCATGCGGGAGGCCGGGTGGACGTACCGCCAAATTGCTCAACACGTGGGGCGTGAGGTCTCCACAGTACATCGATTTTGTCGCCAGTGGTCGGCGGAAGGTGCACGTGCCCGTCGACCTGGGACCGGACCGCAGCGACGCACGGATGCACGCCAAGACCGTAGGATCCTACGCAGTGCCGTAGGGGACCACACCGCCACTTCCCAGCAAATTAGGGACACTGTTGCTCCTGGGCTATCGGCGAGGACCATTCGCAACCGTCTCCATGAAGCTGGGCTACGGTCCCGCACAACGTTAGGCCGTCTTCCGCTCACGCCCCAACATCGTGAAGCCCACCTCCAGTGGTGTCGCGATAGGCGTGAAATGAGGGACGAATGGAGACGTGTCGTCTTCAGCGATGAGAGTCGCTTCTGCCTTGGTGCCAATGATGGTCGTATGCGTGTTTGGCGCCGTGCAGGTGAGCGCCACAATCAGGACTGCATACGACCGAGGCACACAGGGCCAACACCCGGCATCATGGTGTGGGGAGCGATCTCCTACACTGGCCGTACACCTCTGGTGATCGTCGAGGGGACACTGAATAGTGCACGGTACATCCAAACCGTCATCGAACCCATCGTTCTACCATTCCTAGACCGGCAAGGGAACTTGCTGTACCAACAGGACTCTGCACGTCCGCATGTATCCTGTGCCACCCAAAGTGCTCTAGAAGGTGTAAGTCAATTACCCTGGCCAGCAAGATCTCCGGATCTCTCCCCCATTGAGCATGTTTGGGACTGGATGAAGCGTCGTCTCACGCGGTCTGCACGTCCAGCACGAACGCTGGTCCAACTGAGGCGCCAGGTGGAAATGGCATGGCAAGCCGTTCCACAGGACTACATCCAGCATCTCTGTGATCGTCTCCATGGGAGAACAGCAGCCTGCATTGCTGTGAAAGGTGGATATACACTCTACTAGTGCCGACATAGTGCATGCCCTGTTGCCTGTGTCTATGTGCCTGTGGTTCTGTCAGTGTGATCATGTGATGTATCTGACCCCAGAAATGTGCCAATAAAGTTTCCCCTTCCTGGGACAATGAATTCACGGTGTTCTTATTTCAATTTCCAGGAGTGTATTACTTCTAACTTAAAGATGTTACTCAGTAAAATTACACAAGCACGATTAACGATTAGGTAAACGAGTGGCAGCCATATTGCCACTCATAGCTGTGTACCAGTGGCGCAGCTATACTCCGTGCACGAATTGGATGAGATCCATCAGACTGCCTGGGATCCCAAAGTGATCTGTTGTGGTTGGCAGGAGAGCCAACACCGTGTTACTAGAGGAGGCCGAAAGGCACGCGATTTACCTCACGCAGGCTGCCGTGAGGTGTAGAACAGGACAAGGAAGTTAGAATTTAGAAACAACGGACGTAGCTGGTGGAATACTTAACTTTAATCCATTAATGACGAACGTCGGTCTGGACAGTACATGATTCTCAATATCAATAGTAACTGATAATGTCTCCTTGCTAGGTCGTAGCAAATGACGAAGCTGAAGGTTATGCTAATTATCGTCTCGGTCAGTGAACCATTGCCATCAAAGTCGGCTGTACAACTGGGGCGAGTGCTAGGAAGTCTCTCTACACCTGCCGTGTGGCGGCGCTCGGTCTGCAATGACTGATAGTGGCCACACGCGGGTCCGACGTATGCTACCGGACCGCGACCTATTTAAAGGCTACCACCTAGCAAGTGTGGTGTCTGGTGGTGACACCACAGATCTGCTAGCGATCGCTACGGTTTCCCCTCACACCTGCGGTCTACAAAACAATCGTCTCTAGTGAGACGGATATCGACGATCCGCCACTCATATATGTTGTTCTTAAGTTAGTCTTTGCTTGTATCCATTTCAGACTGACGTGTCTGGATTTGAGTCTACTGAAATTATTATTAACATTGATTAATGGCTGTGGATCACCCGAGACAAGAACATAAGAGCTTGGGATTCTGTCATTTTCCATTTTGAATCTTTATCAGTTTAGTTTTAGGAGAGGGAGTCTCCACATCCTTCATCACTTCGGACGAATGCAGGGATCTTCAAAATTTCTCCGTCCATTGTTGACCAAATGGAATCTCTGCTCAAAGCAGCGTTGACGTCGGAGGAGCGTGAAATCTTAATATTCGTTCTGTTTTAATGGAGGAATATGTTTCAAATTCAAATTGTTCAAATGGCTCTGAGCACTATGGGACTTACCATTTGAGGTCATCCGTCCCCTAGAATTTAGAATTGCTGAAACCTAACTAACCTAAGGACATCACACACATCCATGCCCGAGGCAGTATTCGAACCTGCGACCGCAGAGGTCGCGCGGTTCCAGACTGAAGCGCCTAGAACCGCTCGGCCACACCGGCCGGTTGCATATGTCTGAGTACAATGTCTACTGTCCAGTTTCAGAACTAAATCTAGTACTCTTACGCCACTATTTATTTAGCGTTATTTACTACATTGCCTTCCATTACTTTTATTCTCCACAGTTAAAGTAACGACCAACGAGGGATCTCTCACTGCATCACGTACAATTTTAAGAAGCAACTCGCTGAAGTACATCCGCTTATCGCACTTTGATTCAGTTCGCACAAAACGTTTCGTAACTCTGTTTGAAAGTGCGTCATTTAATCAGTATTTTCTTCATTTCCTAGTATGTGACAAAATTTAAAATTTCAATCAATGTGTCAAATTTATGACATGTTGTCTTAAAACACAGCACTGAAGTTTATGATTTAAAGTCCTGTCGAAAAGAGGTAATCAGAGACGATTCTTAAAGGAGAAAGGAGGATTGGTTTCCGAGCCTCGCTTTAAACTTGTCGTCTTACGGTAATTTCTCTTAACTGACTAATCATAAAGTGGTTCAGAGAAGAAGTAATAACGTAACGGCGGGTTCATGAAGACTTGCGTTATCAGGGCCACATTAACATGTACAACCGTGAAATGATGCACAAGCATCTACAATATCGGCACATGGAGATAAGTTGTAGTTTTTCATATCTCTCTGTCTCTCTCTCTCTCTCTCTCTCTCTCTCTCTCTCTCTCTCTCTCTCTCTCACACACACACACACACACACACATACACACACACACACACACACACAAGCACATACACTGCATGCAAGACATACATAGATGCAGAGAAAGCTTTGTTTACTGTGCCACCCTTGTCATCGTAAACAAGAAGAATAAAAGAAATTGTTCTTTGTTGGCGGTATACATGCTTATAGGACTATCAATGAAGTGAAAATTTATTACCCCTGTGAGGATGTTCCTACCATCATTACCGACAACTGTTCCTGTGGAGAAGGGCTATTATTTTTTTAAGTCACATACAAGCTAGACTTTTCGATGCTGCGGCTAGTGCGACCTTGGCAGTTCTCTCGAAAAAATTTATTCTGCTTGACCTGTTCCCACAGATACGCACTCATTCACTTGGATCTTCGTCTATTTCTTGGACTGCAGTGATCACCTGTCATCTACTAAAAATAGACAAAATCATTATATCTCTCCTCAGAGGGGCGCAACTGACTTCAGAAATGCGTCGTACGTCACTACCCCCCTCACAAAAGTTTTGTATGGAGCTCGTAATGGTGGATCCCTTGCCTATTTTAGTCGTTACTCATTTAGCCCTTTTTTTAAATGCCAGTGTCTACTAGTCTTACGTGATGAATAGTGCAAATGGCTTTCCTGTGTCTGCTGCATTCTGTACCTCATGCCTGTTATTAACGACAACTTGCAGTTCTAAGTAGCGACAACGGATATGTGCTCTTACATCAGTCTTCATATTTACTAGCTGACAAAGACTAATGTACTCGCTGACATCTTGTCAAAGTGAGCAATCCTTTGGTTTATTTTGGAAACATTAATAAATCAATTTCTGCAGAAGGATGAAGAGCGCATTTCGCAACGGTTGCCCGTATTCGTTTTCTGTACTACTGGCTATTGGAACACCTCTATACGGTAATTTTCTGGACTGTACAGGCGAGACGCATGCTGCCGTCGCAATAGATTCCGGCAAAGCGAAAACGAACGACCTGGCAATTCATCACGCAGGCGAGAGCGCAAATTGCCAGGGCGGCAAATTTATGTCTATTACGCCCCGCTGTATTGCCCATCACTGAGAGGACGTCATAATGGGAATCTCCGATGCATTTCACGGGTTTCATTCGCAACTCTGTCGAGCGCTGGGTATTAGCGGATTATTCCTCCAATAGACTTACCGTCCTATTCAGGACCCCGCACCGCCACACTTCATCAATTTGTGCTTCATCCTGCAGGCATTTCTTTATCGTGTCATTACGTTTCAGTAAGCTCCTGAAAGAAAATATGTTGCAAAGGTGCATTTTCAAAAACATAAGCTAACATCTGTCACGTACTAAAATCAACCAGCGTGGATTCAATCCTTACCGTTTTGAAGAGGTTTCTACTGCAGTAGCCTGTGTGGCAAGAAAGATAATTTTGTTCAAATGTGACATTTAGAATCTCAGCTTTTCCCATACATTTGCTGATGCCTATTGTGAAACATCGATGAACATCGGGACATTGATAGCAGATGCGAGGATACGCCTCAGGGCACCGAAACTAATGTATTGCGAGAGTGGAACTGGACGCTACGAAAACAAAATCATTGGTAAATTCTGGCTGACGTGCGGTGACATGATGTCAAGCAGTTGGCATTTGACAGCTAGCGGGTTCGACTGCTGCCGCCAGAAATGTAGCAGTGAGACTGTAATGGCATTTTCGATTCACAATGTGTTGTTACTTACCATGCGTAAAGCGCTATGTCACTCAGATCTGAAGTAAGGAAGCTTCCAGGTGCGAAAATTTCGCCTATTTCACAAAGAAAAGTAACTTGAGCCATAATTACTATTAAGAAGTATTTTTTCACATGCTTATACAGTATGTGGATCTATACAATAAGTGATTTCCAGAATTTTAACGTGGTTTTTGTAGCAGACAGAGGCTTTATAGTTCTAACTTCTTACGAGTTACATGTAGACATAACTGCAAAAGAATTGAAATGTTTTTTTTTTTCAATTTATAAGTAGTAAATGTAATGCAGTACGAAAACTTGGAAAGATATGTTACTGAGCGCGTCAATCATCGAAAAAGAATGTTTTACTGAATCCTGTACCGTATCATATTATCGATTACGCTAAGTTATGAATGATGTGAACTGTACACTGCGTGTACATGTGGGTATGTATGTATCGAACTGGGGACTTAGAAACGACGGAGAGGCTTCGTTTCTGCAGTAGCCCTCAGTGGTACACAACCCCACAACAGGCTAAAGCAGTCCACTCATCCCACCGCCGGGGGTTATTGTGTGATTCTGCCCCCAGTGGACCTCCCCGAGAACTTCTCATTCCAGACGAGTGTTGCGTGGTAGAGTAATTATGGTGTATGCATACGTGTAACCAGTGTTTGGGCAGAGTAACTGAGGCGGAATAAGGGGAACCAGACCGCATTCGCAGTGGCAGATGGAAAACCGCCTTAAAAACCATCCACAGGCTGGCCGGCACACCGGACCTTGACACTAATCTGCCGGTCAGCTTCCTGCTGGAAAAGCAGTGCGTTAGACCGCACGGCTAGCCGGGCGGGCTGTCTGTACTTAATCGCTGGACTGAGTGAGAGGAGACAGTCACAGAGTGAAAGCAATGACGAAAAGAAAACGCGGCCTGTAATTGAAAATATGCTCTCTCCATGGATAAAAGTTTCAAGACTAGTGCCCCACTTCGGTCTCTTGGGGGGGTACAGCCAAGTGAGAACTCACCATGAGAAAAAGATCGAATGACCTTCGAAAGGATAATGTTCTACAAGTCAAGGCGTGGAATGTCAGAAGTTTGAACGTGGTACGGAAGCTAGAAAATTTGAAAAGGTAGGTGCTAGGGCTCAATATAGATACAGAGGCGTCTGAAGTGAAATGGAAAGACGACAAGAACTTCTGGTTAGACGAATATAGCGTAATATCGACAGCAGCAGAAAGTGGTATAACGAGAGAGGATTCGTTATGAATAGAAGAACAAGGCAGAGAGTGAACTACAGTAAACGGTTCAGTAACACAGTTGTTCCCATCACAAGCGACAGCATGCCAACACAGGCAACTATAGTCCAGATACACATTCCGACGTCGCAAGCAGAATATGAAAATACAGAAGAAGTATACTGAACGGTCAATTCAATAAGTAAAGGAAAATAAAAATCTAATAATCATGGTGGACTGGAATGCGGTTGTAGGGGAAGGAGTAGAAGAAAGGGTTACGAGAGAATAAGGGTGTAATAGCAGGAATGAGAGAGGAGAAATACTGAGTTCTCCAAAAGATTTCAGCTAGTAGTAGTGAATATTCCGTTCAAGAATCACAAGGGGAGGAGGTACTCTTCGAAAAGGTGGGCAGATAAGGAAAGATATGACTTAAATTACCGCATGGTCAGGCACCGACTCTGAAATCAGATATTATATGTAAGACGTATCAAGGAACATATATAGAGGCAGATTTCATTTTAATCATGATGAAGAGGTTTAAGTTGAAGTGTTTTCACAACAAGAATCATCCCATAGTCCGCCCCCTCAGAATTATAATTTCTAATAATCCATTACTACACAACGCCTGCAGTATGATTCACACCTTTACCACATTTCAAGTATCTGTCCTTAGCGGTTTGGACTGAGAGATAATGAGTCAGTAACTCAGAACATTGCATGTTATGTAGAGATATTTCTCAGTTCCAACATTTTGTGACAGGAAACCACCAACTTTATTAAATTTACGGTTTTTATTAATTATTCAGTCAACAGTGGCAGTATTTATTTTAGGCGACTTGTTTCAAACGTTTCAGGTTGATTTTCAATCCTGGTCTACTGAGACTACACTGAGAGTACCGTGGTCTTAGTTATAAAGGTCGAAGTAGCAACACATGATTCATAAATGTATGCAGAATGAATGTCACAATTCAAACGTGCCTCTTATCATGTCACTTGCTAATTCGATTTGGCATTCATTCTGCAAACATTTATGAAGCATGTGTTCCGTTTACCCACCCGAGCGCTGAGGTTTGTCGAGGAGCGCCGGGGGTTAGTTGGACGCGGCCTTGGAGAGGGCGATCGGGAAAGGGGGGGGGGGGGGGTGGCGAGGGGTGTGAGTCGGTACAGAGCACTGCTGCACCGAGCTGGGGCTGGGGTAGCTGAAGAGCAATAGCATCGTGGCTTTGTTGGTAGACGCCGCGCGGGCTCTCCCCTGTAGCGTGACTGGAGTTCGGCAGTGGTCACAAGGCAGACGTAGAGTGGCTGTTCGTGGGCTGTTTGTGCCTGCCTACGACCGCCATACCCAGTGCTGGGGATGGTGCTGTAGTTGCTGCGTTCCTGTGCCTCTGCTGTAGCCGACTGCAGATTGTGTTAATTGGTGAGCTGCCTCCCTACTGCAGATCCGAGCTTCAAGCGGGTTCGAGCTCCGCGCTGTTTATACAGGTAGCTATCAAATCATTTGGTCCGGTACTATAATCCGTTCAGGATATAAATAAACGCGATGTAAACAAACAAAAACGTGATGATTGATCAGAAGGCGTAGAACACATTCACTGGTGTTGTTACGCTCTTGGAAGTAGGTCCTACTTATGTATTAGATATATTGTTACTAAGTTCCATAGAAATATTGGAACACGTGAGGCAATACTGACACTACGACTTATCTTAGAAGCTAGATTAAGGAAAGGCAAACCTACGTTTCTAGCATTTGTAGACTTAGAGAATCCTTTTGAGAATGTTGACTGAAATACTCTCTTTCAAATTCTGAAGGTGGCAGAGGTAAAAGGCTATTTAGAATTTGTGCAGAAACCAGATGGCAGTAATAAGAGTCGAGGGACATGAAAGGGAAGCAGTGGTTTGGAAGAGAGTGAGACAGGGTTGTAGTCTCTCCCCGATGTTATTCAATCTGTATATTGAGCAAGCAGTAAAGGAAACAAAAGAAAAATTCGGAGTAGGTATTAAAATCCATGGAGAAGAAATAAAAACTTTGAGGTTCGCCGATGACATTGTCATTCTGTCAGAGACAGCAAAGGACTTGGAAGAACAGTTGAACTGAATGGATAGTGTCTTGAAAGGAGGATATAATATAAACATCAACCAAAGCAAAACGAGGATAATGGAATGTAGTCGAATTAAGTCGGGTGATGCTGAGGGAATTAGATTAGGAAATGAGACACTTAAAGTAGTAAAGGAGTTTTGCTATTTGGGGAGCACAATAACTGATGGTGGTCGAAGTAGAGAGGATATAAAATGTAGATTGCCAATGGCAAGGAAAGCGTTTCTGAAGAAGAGAAATTTGTTAACATCGAGTATAGATTTAAGTGTCAGGAAGTCATTTCTGAAAGTGTTTGTATGGAGTGTATCCATGTATGGAAGTGAAACATGGACGATAAACAGTTTGGACAAGAAGAGAGTAGAAGCTTTCGAATTGCGGTGCTACAGAAGAATGCTGAAGATTAGATGGGTAGATCACATAACTAATGAGGAAGTATTGAATAGGATTGGGGAGAAGAGAAGTTTGTGGCACAACTTGACCAGAAGAAGGGATCGGTTGGTAGGACATGTTCTGATGCTCAAGGGATCACCAATTTAGTATTGGAGGGCAGCGTGGAGGGTAAAAAGCGTAGAGGGAGACCAAGAGAGGAATACACTAAGCAGATTCAGAAGGATGTAGGTTGCAGTAGGTAATGGGAGATGAAGAAGCTTGCCCAGGATAGAGTAGCATGGAGAGCTGCATCTCAGGACTCAAGACCACAACAACAACAACAACTGTGATCGGTCCCATATTTAGCCTCATAGCTTTTGTCTGGTGAATATTTTTGTTTAACGTTTATTTCCATCGTGAAGCAGATGACACCGGAGCAACATATCGTAATGATAAAACGTTGTCGCAAAACTGGAGCAAGTTACACGGCAATCGCTCGTGAATTGCATGTGAGACTCGGACGAAATGCTGCTCCAACGGTATCATCAGTCTGAAAGTAGCTTCAGAAGTTCGAGACCACGGAATATGTTTCAAATATTAAGAAAAGAGTGATGATCGCGTGCTTTTCGAGCACAAGAAAACAATTCTGTTTTGCGTAACAATGTGACCGTCAGCCCCAGGAAATCAGTTCGCCGACTAGCTCAGCAGTTGAATTCATCACCAAGTTCACTGCATGAAATCTTTTCAAAAGATGTGAAAATGCCGTGGGAACAAGATTCAACTTACACAAGAGTTGAAGCCTGCAGATGATGCAAAGGGTGCTGGCTCGACAAGCGGAGAACGAGAACTTCAAAGAAAGAACTATTTTCTCAGATGAGACACACCTCCATCCCAGTGGGTACGTCAGTAAGCAAAACCGCAGCATTTAGTGTAACGAAAATCCGTGAGTGACTGTGGAAGGTGAGATCAAATGTGTGTGATATCTTCTGGGACTTAAGTGCTAAGGTCATCAGTCCCTAAGCTTACACACTACTTAACCTAAATTATCCTAAGGACAAACACACACACCCATGCCCGAGGGAGGACTCGAACCTCTGCCGGGACCAGCCACACAGTCCATGATTGCAGTGCATAGATCGCTCTGCTAATCCCGCGGGTCGTGAAGGTGAGATCCAGCCACAACTCGCGACCGTGTATTGTGGGTTCTCCGCACGAGTAGTAATCGGCCCATACTTTTTTGAAAATGATTAGGGAGCTGCCGTCACTGTGATCAGCAACCGTGTGAACATGCTTCCTGATTGGGTTTTCGCTCTTATCAATGAAAATGACGACTTTTTGTTGCAACAAGTTTGTCTCATATCCCGTGAAACAATTACTCTGCTGAACGGAAAGTTTCCTCAAGAAATTATCTCCTTGCATGGCCACCAGGAATGGCTTGCCAGATCAGCGATCTTAACGCCTTGTGATTTTTTATTTTGTGACAGTTTGTGAAATCGAAAGCGTATGTGAACAAACAACGAACAATACCTCTAGTGAAGGGTGAAATTAAAAGGAATATTAACGGCATTCCACCACATGTTTGTGAACGCGTCATCTAGAACATCAGTGAACGCATTGCTCGTTGCTGCTTGGGGGTGTGTGAAATCTTATGGGACTTAACTGCCAAGGTCTTCAGTCCCTAAGCTTACACACTACTTAACCTAAATTATCTTAAGGACAAACACGCACACTCATGCCCAAGGGAGGACTCGAACCTCCGCCGGGACTTGCCGCTTGGCCTTTGGTGGTTATATGGAGGTTATACGAGGACTGTGCAGAAAGAAAGGTACGATCGGTCGCGAAATGGAAACGACTATGAAAATCCGATAAAGCTTTGCAAATATGTGTTGGGCAGTGTCTCTAGTATGACTCTAGGTAGAATTATGTCGCTCTTTTCATTCCTGAGCTCTGCTCTTACTGAGCGCGTAAAGATGTTATAAAAAATAGTGTCTCCCGCCAAGTACGAGGGCCTGGTAAGAATTTTCACCTGAAGCTATGCAACCAACATTACATAACTGCCGTGCGGTTTCTTCTTCAAGCCAATTCTCAGCCTCATTCTGCAGGGGCAATGTAGATGTTCCTGCATCGTTTCAATTGGAAATGTTTGGTTACCCACAATACAGCCCGTAATTGTCTCCCACTGAGTTTCATCTGTGCTCAGAGGAACCGCTGGCTATGAAGACAACATTTTGGCACAGACAACGAGCCTTAGTCCAGCGTAGAGAATTAGCGGAAAGCACTGGCGGCTGCCTTCTATGATGGGCGTATTGGAAAGTTGGTACAACGCTACGACGAATGTCTGAGTCAGAACGGCGACTACGTAGAGAAGTAGCTGAAAGGTGTAGCTAACTGTTACAAATGAAACATTTCTGATTTTCACTTTCTGGACAGACCTCGTAATTTGTGTGTTTGTAAAAAAAATACATTTTCAATAAATTTTGTTTGTTCTATGGCACTTTAATATTCGCCTCTGCTTCTCGGACACCCTCTATAAATACTTCACCACGTAAATTATCTTTACCTAGTCGGCCTAACGAACTGATCACAACATCACTAAGTTACTCTGCTACAGTGTAGTAGAAACTTTGGATACCTCACGTCAAAATGATTACAGGCGATATCTCATCTGAATGACCAGCCACATACGTCGCTTCTGCAATCCGCAAGCACTCGGATCGAACCCGAGGAACAGCACTGCACTCACGGACACTGTTCCTGCACGAGAGTTGGAGGCCCCAGGGAACCGGGAGCCGCGGTCGCCATCCATTTCGCTGGAGTGCAAAAGCGCCCGCACGCAGTAATCACGTGTTGCACTCCACACCGAGACAGTGGGGCCGCTTCTCCGCCGTGGTTTAATACTGGCGGCAGTGTGTGTTTGCAGAGATGTAATATCGCGGCCACGGCGGAGCGGCGCCGCCTTAGTCTCAGCACAGCGCTAGGGGCTGCACATCAACCTGAACGAAAATTACGTAAGAAGCACGGCATTAAATGGCATGACATGTTACAAATTCAGGAACTTGGTAGTAACAACAGTGCTGTAGATAAGGACCTGCGTCCACATTTATGAAGTTGGTTTGCCTTTAACTTTTAACTAATTAGCTGATGACAGTTCACAAAACGGTCGTCTATGTTACAAATTAAGCATTTTGGTGGTGAATAGAAACCAATTCCTGCAACGGCTCAGCAAGGCAATCATGATCTGATATTACACATTGCGTTGCCCATGTTTGCCTCTAGGGAAAATGCTGGAATACATTTACGCTGTGTTACAGGTCACTTCTTATTCTCACTCAAACAAAAACAAAAAAGACAAATAAAAAAAAAACGAAAAGTTGTGAGAGAGCGTTTATTCTACCATCAAAAAAGATAATAACAAAATATTCCAGGTGGAATAAGGAACCGCGCATTGAGGGTTCAGTACAAAATTAATTATGTTTGTTAACAGTTCACACATTTCGGCAATCGAAGATTTCGACGATTTTTGCCTGTTATTGACACTGATACAGGCAGCATATCGGTCGCAGCGGTTCCAAGACTTTCGAGAATGTTTTAATGTCATGTCCGAAGTTGAATAACAAGGGTAAAAGAAATTCCTTTTCTGTGATATAAATTATGAATTTTTTACTTTTTTGTACTTTGAAGCCTTGACTCTTGCCAAATTTTATGATTATAGGTCACTGGAAGGTACCCCTTAGGTTTTGATGTGTCAGCTCGCGTATATAGAAATGTTGTTGTTGTCTTCATCCTGAGATTGGTTTGATGCAGCTCTCCATGCTACTCTATCCTGTGCAAGCTTCTTCATCTCCCAGTACCTACTGCAACCTACATCCTTCTGGATCTGCTTAGTGTATTCCTCTCTTGGTCTCCCTCTACGCTTTTTAACCTCCACGCTGCCCTCCAATACTAAATTGGTGATCCCTTGATGCCTCAGAACATGTCCTACCAACCGATCCCTTCTTCTGGTCAAGTTGTACCACAAACTTCTCTTATCCCCAATCCTATTCAATACTTCCTCTTTAGTTATGTGATCGCCCCTCTAATCTTCAGCTTTCTTCTGTAGCACCACATTTCGAAAGCTTCTATTCTCTTCTTGTCCAAAATATTTATCGTCCATGTTTCACTTCCATACATGCATACACTCCATACAAATACTTTCAGAAATAACTTCCTGACACTTAAATCTATACTCGATGTTAACAAATTTCTCTTCTTCAGAAACGCTTACCTTGCCATTGGCAATCTACATTTTATATCCTCTCTACTTCGGCCACCATCTGGTATTTTGCTCCCCAAATACCAAAACTCCTTTACTACTTTAAGTGTCTCATTTCCTAATCTAATTCCCTCAGCATCACCCGACTTAATTCGACTATATTCCATTATCCTCGTTTTGCTTTTGTTGATGTTCATCTTATATCCTCCTTTCAAGACACTATCCATTCCGTTCAACTGCTCTTCCAAGTCCTTTGCTGCCTCTGACAGAATTACAATGTCATCGGCGAAGCTCAAAGTTTTTACTTCTTCTCCATGAATTTTAATACCTACTCCAAATTTTTCTTTTGTTTCCTTCACTGCTTGCTCAATATACAGATTGAATAACATCGGGGAGAGACTACAACCCTGTCTCACTCTCTTCCCAACCACTGCATACCTTTCCTGCCCTCGACTCTTATTACTGCCATCTGGTTTCTGCACAAATTGTAAATAGCCTTTCACTCCCTGTATTTTACCCCTGCCAACTTTAGAATTGGAAAGAGAGTATTCCAGTCAACATTGTCAAAAGCTTTCTCTAAGTCTACAAGTGCTAGAAACGTAGGTTTGCCTTTTCTTAATCTTTCTTCTAAGATAAGTCGTAAGGTTAGTATTGTCTCACGTGTTCCAACATTTCTACGGAATCCAAACTGATCCTCCCCGAGGTCCGCATCTACCAGTTTTTCCATTCGTCTGTAAAGAATTCGCGTTAGTATTTTGCAGCTGTGACTTATTAAACTGATAGTTCGGTAATTTTCACATCTGTCAGCACCTGCTTTCTTTGGGATTGGAATTAGTATATTCTTCTTGAAGTCTGAGGGTGTTTCACCAGTCTCATACATCTTGCTCACCAGCTGGTAGAGTTTGGTCAGGAATGGCTCTCCCA
The DNA here is from genome assembly GCF_023897955.1 of Schistocerca gregaria. Taxonomy (NCBI): domain Eukaryota; kingdom Metazoa; phylum Arthropoda; class Insecta; order Orthoptera; family Acrididae; genus Schistocerca; species Schistocerca gregaria. The sequence goes on from NC_064920.1 coordinate 1,118,648,167, forward strand.
AGGCCGTCAGTAGTTCTAATGGAATGTTGTCTACTCCGGGCGCCTTGTTTCGACTCAGGTCTTTCAGTGCTCTGTCAAACTCTTCACGCAGTATCTTACCTCCCATTTCGTCTTCATCTACATCCTCTTCCATTTCCATAATATTGTCCTCAAGTACATCGCCCTTGTATAAACCTTCTATATACTCCTTCCACCTTTCTGCCTTCCCTTCTTTGCTTAGAACTGGGTTGCCATCTGACCTCTTGATATTCATACATGTGGTTCTCTTCTCTCCAAAGGTCTCTCTAATTTTCCTGTAGGCAGTATCTATCTTACCCCTAGTGAGATAAGCCTCTATAGAAATATGTGGCCAAAAGGCGGAGTCTTCTGATTGCATTGATTTACACTACTGTCCATTACAATTGCTACACCAAGAAGAAATGCAGATGATTAACGGGTATTCATTGGACAAATATATTATACTAGAACTGACATATGATTACATTTTAATGCAATTTCGGTGCACAGATCCTGAGAAATCAGTTCGCAGAACAACCACCTCTGGCCGTAATAACGGCCTTGGTACGCCTGGGCATTGAGTCAAACAGAGCTTGGATGGCGTGTACAGGTACAGCTGCCCATGCAGCTACGACACGATACCACAGCTCATCAAGGGTAGTGACTGGCGTATTGTGACCAGCGGGTTGCTCGGCCATCATTGACCAGACGTTTTCAATTGTTGAGAGTTCCGGAGAATGTACTGGCCAGGGCAGCAGTTGATCATTTTCTGTATCCAGAAAGGCTCGTATAGGACCTTCAACATGCGGTCCTGCATTATCATTCTAAAATGTAGGGTTCCGCAGGGATCGAATGAAGGGTAGAGCCGCGGGTCGTAAAACATCTGAAATGTAACGTCCACTGTTCAAAGTGTCGTCAATGCGAACAAGAGGTGACAGAGACGTGTAGGCAAAGGCACCTCATTCCATCATGCCGGGTGATATACAAGTATGGTGATGACGAATACACGCTTTCAATGTGTGTTCACCGCGATGTCCCTAAACATGGATGCGACCATCATGATGCTGTAAACAGAACCTGGATTCATCCGAAAAAATAACGTTATGCCATTCGTGCTCCCAGTTTCGTCGTTGAGCACATGATCGCAGGCGCTCCTGCCTGTGATGCAACGTCAAGGATAACTTCAGCTATGGTCTCCGAGCTGATACTCCATGCTGCTGCAAACGTCGTCGAACTGTTCGTGGTGATGGTTTTTGTCTTGCAAACGTACACATCTCTTGACTCAGGGGTCGAGACGTGGCTGCACGATCCTTTCAACCATGCGCATAAGATTCCTGTCATTTCGACTGCTAGTGATACGAGGCCGTTGGGATCCAGCACGGCGTTCCGTATTACCCTCCTGAACCGACCGATTCCAAATTCTGGTAACAGTCATTGGATCTCGAGCAACGCGAGCGACAATGTTGTACGATAAACCGCAATCGCGATAGGCTACAATCCGACCTTTATCAAAGTCGGAAACGTGATGGTACGCATTTCTCCTCCTTACACGAGGCATCACAACAACGTTTCACCAGGCACGCCGGTCAACTGCTGCTTGTGTATGAGTAATCGGTTGGAAAGTTTGCTCATGTCAGCACGTTGTAGGTGTCGCCACCGGCACTAACCTTGTGTGAATGCTCTGAAAAGCTAATCATTTGCATATCACAGCATCTTGTCCCTGTCTGTTAAATTTCGCGTCTGTAGCAGGTCATCTTCGTGGTGTAGCAATTTTAACGGCCAGTAGTGTATCGCTGGAGGGTGCTGTAAACATCGTACCTTTTTACGTAGAACAGATAAGGGACTCACATTTGACACATTAGGGAGTTTTCTTCGCACTGTTAATTGTATGTATCTACTGCATGCTACATTATCTGTTTTAGTGTTTGGATTATTTGCGATAGGGATGCCACACATGCATGTCTTCATAAAGATATTCAGTGGCTTACGAAGCAGATGGTTTGAGAATGGATGGAAGTCCGAAACCAGTCACCGTCAGTAAATAAAGGAGGCTTCCTAACGCAACTTAAGACGGCATTCCAACCGTTTCTTTCTTTATAAATAAGGTCGCGAACCCACATAATCTCCTGCGTGGTGGAGATTGCTAAAGATTAGAAAAACCTGAAACTCACATACACGACATGCTGCATCCTGTTAATATGCTGAACGCTCAGAATTGGTCTTCCTGGAGTTCCTTTTGTTATCGATTTTCGATTACCTGATCTTCGAGTGAAATTTGGAAGAAAAGGCTTGGGAAGAAAGCGGCATCTAACGCTGCTCAGCGACTGTGTAGATGCAGGCGGCCACATCGAGTTTACCGTAAGCTACTAACAACACCGAAGTAAACAGAGCGACTACGCGTTAGGAATGGAAAAACCTTGGGACGGGAATGCAGATCGGTTAAAACCGAGACCGAACCTTTAGTTTTGAATAATCGATATTTTGCTGTTATAACAGGTTTATTTTTTACTTTTTGGTAATAACCAGATAAAGGCCATCACATAAATATACCGTAGCAGCAGTATTAAAATTTCTGATTTCTGAATTAAAATTTTTATGAGGATGAGTCCCCCCCCCCCCCCCCCCACCTCATGAACCATAGACCTTGCCGTTGGTGGTGAGCCTTGCGTGCCTCAGCGATACAGATAGCCGTGCCGTAGGTGCAACCACAACGGAGGGGTATCTGTTGAGAGGCCAGACAAACGTGTGGTTCCTGAAGAGGGGCAGCAGCCTTTTCAATAGTTGCAGGGGCAACGGTCTGGATGATTGACTGATCTGGCCCTGTAACGCTAACCAAAACACCCTTGCTGTTGTGGTACTGCGAACGGCTGAGGGAAGGGAAAACTACAGCGGTAATTTTTCCCGAGAGAAAACTTTACTGTATGATTAAATGATGATGGCATCCGCTTGGGTAAAATATTCCGGAGGTAAAATAGTCCCCCATTCGGATCTCCGGGCGGGGACTAGTCAAGAGGACGTCATTATCAGGAGAAAGAAAGCTGGCGTTCTACGGATCGGAGCGTGGATGTCAGATCCCTTAATCGGGCAGCTAGATTAGAAAATTTAAAAAGGGAAATGGATAGGTTAAAGTTAGATATAGTGGGAATTAGTGAAGTTCGGTGGCAGAAGAAACAAGACTTCTAGTCAGGTCACAACAGGGTTATAAATACAAAATGAAAAAGGGGTAATGCAGCAGTAGCATTAACAATGAATAGGAAAATAGAGTACGGATAAGCTACTACAAACAGCATAGTAAACGCATTATTGTGACCAAGATAGATACGAAACCCACGTCTACTACAGTAGTACAAGTTTATATGCCACCTAGCTCTGCAGATGACGAAGAAATTGATTAATTGTATGAGGAGATAAAATAAATTATTCAGGTAGTGAACAGAGACGAAACTTTAAGTCATGGGTGACTGGAATTCAACAGTAGCAATAGGAAGAGAAAGAAACGTAGTAGGTGAATATGGCTTAGGGCTAAGAAATGAAAGAGGAAGTCGCCCGGTAGAATTTTGCCCAGAGCATAACTTAATCATAGCTAACACTTGGTTCAAGAATCATGAAAGAAGGTTGTATTCATAGAAGAACCCAGGAGATACTAGAAGGTTTCAGATAGATTACATAATGGTAAGACAGAGATTTAGGAACCAGGTTTTAAATTGTAAGACATTTCCAGGGGCAGATGTGGACTCTGACCACAATATATTGCTTATGACCTGTAGATTAAAACTGAAGACACTGCAAAAGTTGGGAATTTTAGGAGATGGGACCTGGATAAACTGAAAGAACAAGAGATTGTACAGAGTTTCAGGGAGAGCAGAAGGGAACAATTGACATGAATGGGGGAAAGAAATACAGTGGAAGAAGAATGGGTAGCTTTGAGGGATAAAATAGTAAGGGCAGCAGAGGATCAAGTAGGTAAAAAGACGAAGGCTAGTAGAAATACTTGGGTAACAGAAGAGATACTGATTTTAATTGATCAAAGGTGAAAATACAAAAATGCAGGAAATGAAGCAAGCAAAAAGGAATACAAACGTCTCTAAAATGAGGTCGAAAGGAAGTGGAAAATGGCTAAGCAGGGATGGCTAGAGGACAAATGTAAAGATCTTATCTCACGAGGTGTAAGGTAGATACTGCATACAGGAAAATTAAGGGGACCTTTGGAGAAAAAAGAACCACTCGTATGAGTATCAAGAGCTCAGATGGAAACCCACTTCTAAGCAAAGAAGGGAAAGCAGAAAGGTGGAAGGAGTATATAGAGGGTCTACACAGGGGCGATGTCCTTAAGGACAACATTATGGAAATGGAACAGGATGTAGATGAAGATGAAACAGGAGATGTGATAATACGTGAAGAGTTTGACTGAAAGACCTAAGTTGAAACAAGGCCCCGGGAGTAGACAACATTCCATTGGAACTACTGACAGTCTTGGGAGAGCCAGTCCTGAGAAAATTCCATCATCTGGTGAGCAAGATGTATCAGGCAGGCGAAATTCACTCAGACTTCAAGAATAATATAATAATTCCAATCCCAAAGAAAGCAGGTATTGACAGATGTGAAAATTACCGAACTGTCAGTTTAATAAGTGAAACCTGCAAAATACTAACGCGAAATCTGTTCAGACGAATGGAAAAACTGGTAGAAGCCTACCATGGGGAGATCAGTTTGGATTCCGTAGAAATGCTATCCTGACCCTACGACTTATCTTAGAAGAAAGATTAAGGAAAGGCAAACTTACTTTCAATCATTTGTAGGCTTAGAGAAAGCTTTGGACAACGTTGACTGGAATACTCTCTTCCAAATTCTGAAGGTGGCAGGGGTATAATACAGGGAGCGAAAGGCTATTTACAATTTGTACAGAAAGCAAATGGCAGTAATAAGAGTCGAGGGGCATGAAAGGAAAGCAGTGGTTGGGAAGAGAGTGAGACAGGGTTGTAGCCTCCCCCCGATGTTGTTCAATCTGTGTATTGAGCAAGCAGTGAAGGAAACAAAAGAAAAATTCAGAGTAGGTATTAAAAACCATCGAGAAGAAATAAAAACTTTAAGGTTCGCCGATGACATTGTAATTCTGTCAGAGACAGTAAAGGACTTGGTAGAGCAATTGAACGGAATGGACAGCGTCTTGAAAGGAGGGTATAAGATGAACATCAACAAAAGCAAAACGAGGATAATGGAATATTGTCTAATTAAGTCGGGTGATGCTGAGGGAATTAGATTAGGAAATAAGACACTTAAAGTAGTAAAGCAGTTTTGCTATTTGGGGAGCAAAATAACTGATGATGTTCGAAGTAGAGAGGATATAAAATGTAGACTGGCAAATTCAAGGAAAGCGTTTCTGTAGAATAGAAATTTGTTAACATCGAGTATAGATTTAAGTGTCAGGAAGTCATTTCTGAAAGTATTTGTATGGAGTGTAGCCATGTATGGAAGTGAAACATGGACGATAAATGGTTTGGACAAGAAGAGAATAGAAGCTTTCGAAATGTGGTGCTACAGAAGAAAGCTGAAGATTACATCGGTAGATCACATAACTAATGAGGAGATATAGAATAGAATTGGGGAGAAGAGGAGCTTGTGGCACAACTTGACTAGAAGAAGAGATCGGTTTGTAGGACATGTTCTGAGGCAGCAAGAGATCACCAGTTTAGTACTGGAGGGCTGCGTGGAGGGTAAAAATCATAGAGGGAGACCAAGAGATGAAGACACTAAGCAGATTCAGAAGGATGTATGCTGCAGTAGGTACTGGGAGATAAAGAAGCTAGCACAGGATAGAGTAGCATGGAGAGCTGCAACCAACCTATCTCAGGACTGACGACCACAACAACAACAACATATGGATGAGTAATGTTTATTAATAAAATTTCGATTGCTTTGAAATAATGGCTAATAACAGAAAGTGGAAAAAGTGATCAGTGCGATGTTAAAACAACACCGACGGTTAGAATCTAGCAGGAAACACATGACTTACGGATCAGTGGAGTATTGCTTTGAGCGTGGAATACCTGATATGTGGTATGGCCTGTAAGCCTATACGCTTGTACATGCAGTTTGCAAGTCTTCCCTCGGTCTGGTCTGTACCTCAGTTTCGCGTTGTCGCCCTCTGAGATCGCTTATATTGCCCGAATGGCACAATCCCGAGTTTGGAAGTACAATGGTCCTTTTACTTTAATGCAACTGCAGCACTGGAACACCCTTACATATCTCGGAGTAAAGCTCGAACGCACACTTGCTTGCAAAGACCATTGCATGAATATGAATTTCAAAGCCTACAGCCGACATAACATTACATGCAAGCTCACTAACACCACATTGGTTGTTTTACGTACGTGTGCCCTACCTCTACGTTTCCTCTACGACAGAATATGCTGCACCAGGCCGACTGAATTCTGCATACACCTTGCACTTTGACACCGCTCTTAATACAACAGGCCTTGATATGTGTTTGCCTACGACCAACTTTAGTTCACACAAATCTACATTCTTATGGGTATAAATCTTCCTAAAACTTCTAGATATTTTTTATGAATTTAGGATATGGCAGTAGTTGACATGTGCGTAAGTTTTAATTTTTCATATTCATTAAAGAAAAGATTCTATAACACATTTTGAAGTCTTATAAATTTAATTATATGGGCTCTTGCCTATGCTTTTAAAATGATTCTTCGTACACCGTTATCTGCAATATTTGGCCTACGTTTCCCTCAAACTGGATCCCCATCTCTCGCTTATACCTTCCCAACCCCCATTTTCTCGTAACCGTCTCCTCCATAGTCCCCACATACCAGCAGAGGGCGATATTAAATTTCTTTTTCCTCACCGCGTGACGAAATGATGCATATCCATTGAGTTTTTTTCATTGACTTTATGATGGCCTAAGCACCTACATGTTTTTGTTATAGAGGGGGTAACGGATATAAGTGCATAAAATTTTCATGTGGTGCCTTAATATGTACACACATATGTGCATTAATTGTTTTTTCCTTTTGTTGAACAGTCTTCCAACAAACATGTCACGAACTTTACAGCCTTATGTCTTTTGCGTGGACGTAACTACACTAGAAAGTAGACTATGGCTGTCGGTAAAGCCTGTCTGTTGATGTGTAGACGCAAAACAAACACTCCAGTAGGTGACTTGCTACCTAGAGGAAAATTAGCATTAATGACTCACTATTCCCACGCCTTCTAGGAGGCCTTTTATTTCATCGTACATTTCTTCAATTTCTTCATCATCTGCAGAGCTAGTTGGCATATAAACTTGTACTACTGTAGTAGGTGTGGGCTTCGTATCTATCTTGGCCACAATAATGCGTTCACTATGCTGTTTGTAGTAGCTTACCCGCATTCCTATTTTCCTATTCATTATTAAACCTACTCCTGCATTACTCCTATTTGATTTTGTGTTTATAACCCTGTAGTCACCTGACCAGAAGTCTTGTTCCTCCTGCCACCGAACTTCACTAATTCACACTATATCTGACTTTAACCTATCCATTTCCCTTTTTAAATTTTCTAACCTACCTGCCCGATTAAGGGATCTGACATTCCACGCTCCGATCCGTAGAACGCCAGTTTTCTTTCTCCTGATAACGACGTCCTCTTGAGTAGTCCCCGCCGGGAGATCGGAACGGGGGACTATTTTACCTCCGAAATATTTTACCCAAGAGGACGCCATCATCATTTAATCATACAGTAAAGCTGCATGCCCTCGGGAAAAATTACGGCTACAGTTTCCCCTTGCTTTCAGCCGTTCGCAGTACCAGCTCAGCAAGGCCGTTTTTGTTATTGTTACACGGCCAGATCAGTCAATCATCCAGACTGTTGCCCCTGCAACTACTGAAAAGGCTGCTGCCCCTCTTTAGGAACCACACGTTTGTCTGGCATCTCAACAGATACCCCTCCGTTGTGGTTGCACCTACGGTACGGCTATCTGTGTCGCTGAGGCACGCAAGCCTCCCCACCAACGGCAAGGTCGACGGTTCCCACTCATACACTTATAATGGTGAAGGCTTCACTCTACTCTCGATTTGTTGGTGAAAATACATGTTCAAAGCCTATGGTAGATAGAAAACATTTTCCGAAATTGTAATAAATGCTTTCTGTAAGAATTACTTCGAACAGTTAGTCCATGAGCCAACACGAATTGTAAATGTTTGCAAAAACACACTGACCTCTTAGCCATAAATAATCCTGATCTAATAGAGAGCGTCATGACGGATACAGGGATTAGTGAACACAAGGCCATTGTCGCAAGGCTCTAAACCATATAAATCAAAACCACTATAAATAAATGCAAAATATATCTATTTAAAATAGCAGATAAAAATTCGCTTGATTTTTTCCATGGTACACAAACCACGTCAAAACACTGTTGCAGAAGCAACGAAACAAGCACGCCAAATTCAGAAGGACGGAAAATCCCCAAGACTGGCTACGTTTCACGGAAGCTCGAAATTCAGTGCGGACCTCAAAGCGAGATGCTTTTAATGGTTTCCAGAATGAAACATTGCCTCACGATATGGTCGAAAACCCAAAGATAATCTGGTGGTATGTAAAGTACACCTGTGGCAAAAAAACAGTCAAGACCGTCACTGCGCTGTAGCGATGGAAATGTTACCGATGATGGTGCCACTAAAGCGGAGATACTAAATACAGTTTTCTGTAATTCCTTTACGAAAGAAGACAAAGTAAATATTCCACAAATCGAAACCAGAACCGCTGTTAGCACGAGTGACATATAAGTAGATATCTTAAGTGTTGCGAAACAACTTAAATCACTTAAGAAAGTCAAGTCTTCCGCTATAGATGGTATACCAATACAGGTTCCTCTCAGACTATGCAGACATAATAGCGCCTTTCTTAGCAATCATATAAAACCACTCACTTGACGAAAGGTCTGTTCCTAAAGACTGGAAAGTAGCACTGGTTACACCAATATGCACGAAAGGGAATAGGAGTAACCCATTGAATTACAGACCCATATCACTGACCTCAATTTGCAGTAGAATTATGAGGCATATACTGTACTCGAACATTATGAATCACCTTGAAGAAAATGACTTATTGATACATAACCTACACGGATTAAGAAAATATCGTCCTTGTGCAACATAGCTAGCTCTTTATTTCCATGAAGTAATGAGTGCTGTCGATAAGGGATCTCAGATCGATTCCATATTCCTAGATTTCCAGATGGCTTTTGATACAGTTCCTCACAAGCGACTATTAATCAAATTGTGTGCATATGGAGTAACGTCTCAGTTGTGTGACTGGATTCATGATTTCCTCTCAGAGAGGTCACATTTCGTAGTGATAGACGGTAAAACATTGTGTAGAACAGAACTGATATCTGGCGTGCCGCAAGCTAGTGTCATAGGCCCTCTGCTGTTCCCGATTTACACAAATGATCTAGGTGATAATCAGAGCAGCCCCCTTAGATTGTTTGCAGATGACGCTGTACTTTACCGTCTAGTAAAATCATCAGACGATCGATTCCATTTACAAACTTATCTACAGAGAATTTCTGTATGGCGCGAAAAGTGGAAATTGGCACTCAACAAAGAAAAGTGCGAGGGCGTCCACTTGGGTACTAAAGGAAATCCGATAAATTTTGGGTATACGATAAATAGCACAGATCTAAGAACTGTCAATTCGACTAAATACCTAGGAATTACAATTGCGAGCAACTTAAATTGGAAAGACCACATAGATAATACTATGGGGAAGGCGAAACAAAGACTGAGCTTTGTTGGCAGAACACTTACAAGATGCGACAAACCCACTAAAGATACAGCCTTCATTACATTTGTTCGTCAGCTGCTGGAATATTTCTGCTCGGTGTGTGCCCCTTATCAGGTAGGATTGACGGAGGACATCGAAAAAGTTCGTATCACTTTGGGGCAGTGATGGGGCGCAGAACATTTGTATGTGTTAACCGACAACCATAGCGCTGACCGTCGACCGACGAGCGGCGACAGGGCAACCCCACGGCCAGTCGGAGCCCGTGAAGCCGAGTTTCCGCAGTTTCAAAATAGGGAGTTGTCGACCTACACAACATTTGTCGTCGCCTATCCAGGGTTAAAATTTCGTGACACAATTTTGGGGTGTAGGTGTGTTTGGATGTGTATATGTGTAAGTAGGCTGTTAGGGTTTTTATGTTGGTAACGCCATGTAGCGCTCTATATGAAAATCACTGGCTGTGCTGTGTGCAGTCTGCGGCTGGTTGGCATTGTTGTAATACTCTCCATTGTAGCGTTGGGCAGTTGGCTGTTAACAGCGCGTAGCGCTGCGCAGTTGGAGACGAGCCGCCAGCAGTGGTGGATGTGGGAAGAGGGATGGCGCAGTTTTGAGAGCGGATGAATTGGACGTGTGTCCATCAGAGACAGTAAATTTGTAAGACTGGATGTCATGAACTGATATATGTTATGACTTTTGAACACTGTTAAGGTAAATACATTGTTTGTTCTTTATCAAAATCTTTCATTTACTATGTCTTTCAGTAGTTAGTGCCTTCAGTATTTCGAATCTTTTATTTAGCTGGCAGTATTGGCGCTCGCAGTATTGCAGTAGTTTGAGTAACGAAGATTTTTGTGAGGTAAGTGATTCATGAAAGGTATACGTTATTCTTAGTCACGACCATTCTTTGGTAGGGATTATTAAAAGGCAGATTGCGTTGCGCTAAAAATATTGTGTGTCAGTTTAAGCACAGTCATTTATAATTTTTCTAAGGGGACGTTTTATAATGTGTGTGTGTGTGTGTGTGTGTGTGTGTGTGTGTGTGTGTGTGTGTGTGTGTGTGTGTGTAAGGTGTTATTTCGCTCGGTTTGGTGCCTGTATTATACAACATTCCTTGTGAGCGCGGAAGTAATTACATCGGTCAGTTCATCTGCACCGTTATCTATCATTGTGCAGAACATCAACGGCATATTAATTGCCGAAAGCTTGTGGTTTTACCCTTAATTGTTTTGATAAGAAGTCCGAGATTATTTTATACAACGGTCCTGTCGCGAAAGACTTCATTCTCATTATTTGAAAAGGTTGTATATTTGGTTGTTTTATTTGTGTGTGTTATTCATCACTGCCTTGAAGTTCTCTTTTTTAAAAGAAAAAGAGGTTTTGAAAGTTGTACTTCAATACTTCTTTGCAAAGTTGACCAATAATTCTTCTGTTGTGCCTTCTCAGAGATAATATCGAGAGTAGTAGCGAGCGAACAGTTGTTGAGAGGAGTCGGAAGTAGTCGGATGCAGCCTCCTGTGTAGAAAAGACGCAGGACATCAGAGGCCCAAGCCTGACCTGATCGTGCTAGCAGGGCCGGAGGAGACTTGGGCATTAAAAGAGGATTTTTGGTAATCTGCTTTTTTGCTGCGCGCAGTTGTTGCTTCCTCGCGCGCTGGAGGGATTTTGTCCGATTTGTGTACGCATACATTGAGAAAAATATTCGTTTCTTTGTTGTGGCCAGAGATGTGTATAGTTAGTACAGACATTGTGGAATAATTAAAATCTGTGTAAAGTTTCTCAGCGTTGAATAATCTATTTGGCGACAATAGTAAATTAAAGTATTTATTGCTTCCCGTCATTTTCTTTACACCGGATTTGGACAACAAGCCTTAAACTAGGTAGAGAAAATCAAAGAAAGCAATAAAAACTTTATTTTACTATTGTCGCCAAATAGATTATTCAACACTGAGAAACTTTATACAGATTTTAATTATTCCACAATGTCTGTACACAGTACACACGTCTCTGGGTACAATATATATATATATATATATATATATATATATATATATATATATATATATATGGCAGTTTTCGCGCAATGACGATTAATTGCACTCTGCATCGATTGTAGAACTGATCTTGAATTATTTTTTTAATGACGGTGTACACGCAGTTGCAGTAGCAAGACGAGGTAAGTTTTCTGTTGCGTACAGGAACTCTGCAGAACAATTGTTAGCAGTTGTTAGAGAATATTTTAAAACTCGCAGTCAATTACTTGAGGACTGATTTCATTATAATTTGTAGGAAGCGTAATTAGTTTTTGTTATTCATCAATATTGTTGTCCCCTCCAAAGTAATTCCGCTCAGACAAAACACACTTGTGCTGACGCTTCTTTAAATCCTCGAAGCAATTCTCATAAGCACTTTTTGCTACAGCCTTGAGTACTTCCAGCGATGCAGTGTTATTTTCCTCAATCGTTAGAAATCTCCTTCCCTTCATAGGACTCTTCAGTGTCTGGAACAGGAAAAAGCCGCAGGGGGCCAAATTCGGTGAATATTATGGCTAAAGAATGACTGTCGTGTTGTTTTTGGCCAAAAAATCTCTCACAAGCAACGATGAATGAGCAGGTGCATTGTCGTGATGCAAAAGCGATGAACTGTTTTTCCACAATTCCGGACGTTTTTTGCGTATTGCTTCTCGCAATCGGCGCATAGCGTCAAGGTGATGCTCTTATTGACCGAAAGTCCTTGAGGCAAAAATTCATGATGAACTGCGGTACGGTAATTGAAGAAAACAGAGCAATATTTCGACATTTTATTGAACTTGGCGAGCTTTTTTCGGTCTTGGGATACTTCCATTGTGACGATTGGGCTATGGTTTCGAGATCTCAACTGTAAACCCATGTTTCGTCACCAATTATGAACCTTTTGAGCAAATCAGGATCTTAATTGACGTCCTTCAAGAGCTCCTGAGCGATAACCATGTGACGATTCTTCTGAACAAAATTGAGAAATTTTGGAATAAACTTTACAGTCAGTATATGCCAACATTCTCAGCAACTTTTCTTACAGTGATTCCACGATTCTCTAAAACAATTTTCTCCACAACTTCGACGTTGTCATGTGGCTGAAGCAAACCAAGCACTGTATCATGTGTGAGATACAGAGGTGAGCGAGTGTGCCGTGACTTACCCCAGTTCACTGCTAGTAGCGCCAAGTCACCTTAACGCGTCTGATGTAGCGCAGAAGTATTGCACCACAATTTAGTATGAAATTAAGAATCAAAATTTATGTTTAAAACTTTGTTAAATTATAGTTTAGTGTAATAATGTTCCGAATACCAAGTCTTTATGTTCTAAACTTAATAGTTTGCGGAAAAATGCCGTTTTAAGAAAAAAATCACTGGCACTAAATAATGACGCTAGGGAGCCAGAATTTGGTCAGAAGGTGCAGTTAGAAGTTATAAATTAGTGATACTGGTTTCTAAAACCATAAAACAAAAGTTAACGCCAGAATCCAAGTTTTTCGAAAAAATCAGAGGCGCTAAATAATGGACTTGGAAATTTGAATATTTATTTTATGCTTCAGTACACCCCAAAAATAATAACAGAGAGTCCACGTTAATCTACCTCTTATAGTTTTAGTGTAATTATATAAAAACTACTTTTGTAACTAAAATGTACCTAAGTGTTGTGGATTAAGTACTTGAAATTTTAATGATAGAGGATTTTGGTTAAACCAGATGATCAAATATATCAAATAGTAGAGCTACACCAAGTTTAAGACTTGTAACATAAATAGCAACTGATATAAGCCTTAGCAAAGGTATGGTTCAGAAGAAACAATCTACCGTTAGTTCCACTAAATAAATTCTATTAAGCAAAGTTTTTATTCTAGCGAACTGAAACTTACTACGCGGTTTCAAACTGCTTATCTGCAAACCTGCAAAAATTAAGAAGTTTCTGAAGTAATTGGTAACTATATTATTAAAGATTGTGCGCCCGAGATAGCGTTAGGAAGGTTCACTTCGCTTTCAGACACTTTGGGGTCCACGCCAGTTAAACGTCTGGTCGCACTCTGCCTCGGATAACGTAAGAGCCGAACTGTGAAAGCGCGTATTTGGCAGTGGAAACGGATAGTGAACTCTCGAGGACTGTACACCGTCCTGGATTGTTTAGAATTCGGTGAAATAATTTGTAATGTGCCGTCCGTGTTAAATTCAATTCCGCGTGGTAAGTGGTGAATTTATTTCCACTTTTATGGCGAGCATTAATTTTTGAACATTTATTGCGAACTTTCAATTGAGTGATGTTAGTCAGGGCGAAAAACAATCTGGTAGGAAGTTACCGTAGAAGTCGCCTCTGAAATGCTGAAGATACTGTTGGATTAGAAAAACTTGTTTCCAACTAAACATAATGCAATTTTAAGTGTTGTTTGTGAGAAACTTTAATTAAATTAAATTATGATTGGAACTTCAAACATTTACTGAAGTTATAGTTCTGATCCCGCAAAGAAATGGGAAGTAGAGACTTTTCTTTCAGTGGGCTGGACCGGAATGTGGCCATGCAGACTGGAAACTAAGGTCAGTATGTTTCCCTTCGCTTTCTGGCTGACCACCAAATTAGTTAACAGGCTCACGTCATTAAAGACGGCATCAAAACCGTAAACCAGTAAAGTATCTTAACTCGACGCCCCACACCACGAAAACAAGTCTAGCGTTTCTATCTGTTAAAAACAGGCGAAGTATGCTGTACACTTGAAACTGTGAACATATGCTTGGGACATGTGTACCAACATAACAAAAAGAAAATAAAGATCGATAATCCAGTGTACATGGCCCGCGCAATTTGATAAGTCACCTTACTTTTTGAACAGTCCTCGTATTTCCGTACGTTTTTTAAAACAGTCAAGTTTCAGTGTCTACGACGTTATATATTTGAACTGAAACTATGGGTGCAACCGAAGGCTAATAAACACACATAAAACTGAATGTATGAGCAGATTACTGCTTGAGTATTGCGGCTGTTTACGTACACAGGGCAGGCTGGCGCTCGACCGCAGCCGGTCGCATAGCTCTCTCTGTGCAGCCGCAGCGGGCGAGCGGCTCTCGGCGGGCCGCCACTTCCCGCGCGTTTTTTCCGCCGTCAATGGCCGCGGTGTGGGTACCTCGGCCTGCCCCCGCTGAAGCTCTACAAGGCGGCCCGCATTCCCGCTAAACCCGATTACTGCCCCCGCCGACCGACTACGGCTCTATCTATCCCGCCGGGCCCCGCCCGATCAAACCGACGCGACGGCGCTCCAGAACCGGCAGGTGGCGCCCTAAGAGTTCCTGCTCCAAATAACGCGCTTTACCTATTCTCAAGTTGCGGTCGGTAAAGCAGGAGCGAGTCATCGATCCGCGGTCAAGTTTGCAACCCCGTGCGACTGCCTACACGCTCACACTGAGCTAACGAATTTTTAGCAGACGCAGGCGGCTCCCGTTGTAGCAGATGTGACAGTTCCAACTAATGCAGCAACAATCCACCACAGGCAGCGCACTATTTGCCCAATTAAAAGATCTTAGGAAGCCTTGCGAACAAATGGGCATACATAATACACATTCCGAATTTCTAAAACATCTGGGAAACCAAACGACCACTCAACTTGGTTTCCAGAATGAGTTTCTAGGCATATCATCAGACCTTACGTAAGATATTACCATCCAATCTAAAAGAATGAAAGAAAAAGCACCGCCAAACTGGCCAAGAAGGCCCAACGGGACCGAAGGTATTTGCGTGTGGGTGTTATGTTGACGAGTTGCGCAACGGATTGATCTGAGAAGTACCCTTTGGCTCCTACAAGAAGCAATTTCCAACCCGCACTGCTACAGAAGTTAGACACACGCTCCTAACGTACCAAAAAACAAATTCCTGAAAAACTTTCAGCAATAAATATCTTCTGGAGTCATCCGCTGTAAGGAAAAGACACAAAAATAGTCTATTTTCTTCCGTTACTAGTGGGATACTTGGGTACTGGAGTATTGTTACTTAGTGTGAGAAAAACATTAAACGAACGGAAAATGTTATTTACTGCACTCGAGCATCTGTCACTGCCTGCCGTGGGAAAGCCATTCAAGGTCTCTTACTGGACGCGTTTATTCACCACCTTTAAGAACCTAAATAAATGACATTAAATATTATTCAATCATTTTCAAAATAGGTATACTACCTTTTGTTATTCGGGAGAATATTGTATAAAAATTTCAACATTTTAACTATTATAGTTTTGGAGATAAAAAAATTACTAAAAAAGTGAAAAAACATACACTTAAGGAACTAAATTCAGTTAGGAAATATGATAGTTTATCTTTTGGTGTTTCGAAAACAGTGCCGAGATAGCGTTACCGCGTCGTAACGTCCCCGCGTACCACCGTTCCGCTGCCAGAGATCCTATGCTCCAGACTGAACTCTGAAAGGAATAATCAGTCTTAAATGATGATGATGATCATCTTTTGGTGTAATTGGAAAACATAAACCGAACTCTCAGTGTGCAGAATAATTAACTGAGATTTTCATATTAAAACTTTAACTATTTTTCTTTTTCCTACTATAAAAATCAGACAAAGTTATTATTTGTGTCTAAAATGATTGTGGGAGTGAATGTGAGTAATTTCATTGCATTATATACCGTCTTAAGTAACCTGGAACAGTTACACAAGCCTGTCGTGGGAGAATGATCATAGGTAATTTACTTACTTTGCTGATGACATATGTCTAGGTGTGATTGCTATTATATAAGAGCAGCCAGAAAGTCAGAAATCTGTATATAAGGAATATTTCCAGAATTATTGTATTTTCGTTTCCGTTTATTAACCCTAGAAACACCAAGCTCGGGCAAAAATTGCCTGTGCGTTTTTATTTCTTAAAAATGTCATGGCAAATATCCTTCAACAGTCTCTTTCTGTTTGTTTCTTACTTTATAATGCACTATGCTGTATGTTTCTATGCCTAACTTTTTATAATTGCAAATACACAATAGGAGTTTTACGCCCAAGGGCACATTTTGCCCGTGGTTGGTACTCCACGCGACCATAATTCTTATTATCTTCCCTACAATCACCAAGCATGGGCAAAATTTGCCCATACGTTTTTCCTTCTTTTATTCAGCCTGAAACCTTGAACATGAGTTTTACAGTGGTGTGTTGAGCGTCTAATTGTTGAGTTTTACTTTCATTGTTGATTCTAGACTTGCCATTATTATTATTAGCAGTTATTCACAATAGAGCTACGCCTTTACTGTAAAGTAGATTTTGTAAGATGAGTTACAAAGGCTTGAACAACGCAGAAGTTCTTGCACAACTGTTACTCGACGACGAATTATGAGATTTAAGTGATTTTAGGTCAGATGGTACAGAAGTAGGAAAGGATTCCAGTGAAGAAGCGGAGGACAATGAAGAAGAAACAAACCGTGCAGGTAACGCTCCAAATAAATATGTTACAAGTTCTGGCAGAGTGTATCTTGCAGAAGCTCCGAGACATAGTAAAAGGCATTTTGGTAACATAGTCCATGAATGTCAAGGAATAACCAGTGCTAGGAAAGTGACAAACATAGGTGAATCGTTTGAAAAAATTTTCACTCATGAATTAGTACGGAAAATACTTTACCATACAAATGAAGAAGCTGAAGGAGAAAACGTATCTACCGTTAACGATTCTGAAATACATGCATTGATGGGAATTTTAATTCTAATGGGAGTTTACTAGGACACCAATATTTCTTTATCTGATTTATGGTCAAATTTATTGGGAAGAGCGCTCCATAGAGAAGCTATGGGTAAGACAAGAGCATATCAGCTATTGAAAATTCCTCGCTTTGATAATAAAGGCACCAGTTCAGAAAGACGTGTACGTGACACATTTGTGCCTCTGTGTGAAGTATTTGACGTATTGAATGGAATATTCCAACGGTACTTTAGTAGTGGACCTGACAATACAATTGATGAAATGTTGTGTCTTTTCAGAGGTCGTTTTCCTAAAAGACAAACCTGGGAAACATGAAATATTAGTCTGAATGCTTCGTAGTGCAACTGAACAATACATAACAAAAATGGAAGTGTTTGCTGGAAAAGACAGAAGACCTGCCAGTGAACGAGATCCTCTTGAGATTGTGAAGAGACTAGTGGAGCCAATAAAGAATACAGGCTACAATGTCACAACTGACCGCTTCTACACTTCTGTGAAGTTGGCGGACATTCTCCATCAAGACTACAAACTTACATTGGCTGGGACACTCAAATCAAACAGAAAACATGTATCGCAGGAACTTAAGACGACAGCAGGCAGAGAGCTATATTCCTGCAAATTCGCATTCAAAGACCCATCTTCTAAGATATCGCCAGTAACAATTGTTTCTTACATCACAAAGGAAACACCAAAGAAAAATCTGTTGATGTTGTCTACACAACATCGTAATGCAGGAGTAGAAGTTGATACACCAAAAAAGAAAACACACACAAACCTGTACTATAATTCCACAAAGGGAGGAGTGGATGATGTAGATCAAATGGTTAGGACATACTCTACAAAAAGGGGCACGAGATTATGGCCACAGTGTTCTACAGCCTACTTGATATAAGTGCAGTTAACTCACACACACTGTTTAAGATGAATGCGCTTAATGGAATGAAGGGAAATCAAACGACAGAAAACTGTATCTCCATGAATTAGGCCGCGAACTTTTGAAACCATGTGTAGAAGAGCGAGCCATTGATTTGAAACGACTCCAGTTGCCTATTATTTGCGCGATGGGAGAGATCCTAGGAAAGAAACTAGAGGTAAACAAAATTGCTGCACATCAAGAACCAACTAGGGAAGCCTTATGCTTGAAGAATGCAAGTAACCAGAGAGCAAGAGGCAACATCACAAAAACCAAGTTAACATATGGAAACTGTGGGCGCCATCTGTGCAAGACTCATTCAGAATCAACCATTTTGTGTGCAGGAGATAAATGTCATCTGCAAGTGGCAATATTCTCTCCAAGTGAAAAGTGTTTTCCGGGAGTTTCCAATGTACAATAACATATATTTTAGCAAGTGCTTTCATTTATGTTTTTGAAACTTTCTCTCAATGACAAAGCTGTATTATTCAGTTAATAGATCAAAGAGGGCATAGAAACATTAGACACCCATTGTATTCAATTCCAAACCTTCTTATCTTGTCTACACAAACTTTCATTGGCCAAGATTTGACCATTCTTGGTTGTTATATTCACGCTGTGAGTGTTAAAAAAATTAAGCTTTGAATTATGTTGTCACTATTTCCTGTAAAACTAATATCTCAATGGAAACAGATTTCATAAAATAAAGACATATTACAACAAAGTACAAGATGAACAACTTATTGTAACACGGGCAAAATTTGCCCTTGGTTGGTGTTCCGTGTAACCTAAAATACCTTGGTGTTTTTAGGGTTAAACATTACTGTAATAATTGCATGTCAGATTGATGCAAATGCGTCTGTGTATAAGGATTTGTGCAGGCCAGTTTCGACACGAGTATGATCATGGGCGAGCATTCTGATTTGCATCGAATATGGTCAGCCAGTCAGAATTTTGCCGGTTCCTGCTCGCTACCTGATAGTTATACTGGGAGTGAGGCTGGAAGAAGGAAGGCGCTCGGTAGCTTTGAACGATCATGTTAGTAGTGCCAGTGAAAATAATGTGTAAGATGTAGAATTTCTTATTGTTTGAGATACTGGTGAGCTAAGTCGATAACAGTTGCTGTGGAGGACTGTTTGGCGAAATTTCAGAGATTCTCATTAAATCTGTTGGAGAGATATTCGCATGTGAAATTTTGGCCTTCATAGTATTCACGTATCATATTTCATTATTCAACCACTGAGCATTTATGGCGAGCAGTTTGTTTTTTAGAGATATACAAGAAGGACCGAATGTAATAACTCAAATAAGTGGTGAAATTAATGACAGTGAAAACGTTGGTTAGTTCGGGTAGGGTTTGAACCGACTTCTGGCTGCTATGCATGTGAAATATGGGTATGAGTTGTGAACTGGAAGCAAATAACCAATAGTCTAAATGTGGACTGAATAGTACCCATTTTTTTGCTATCAAGGACAAAATAAACATTTTTGTGTGGAATTCTTGGACATTATTTTCTAGAAGCCAATTCATTTTCTTACTGTCCGACAAAACTGAATGATAGTTTTTCTACAGAACTTTCTTTCATAACTAGAGTTGCGTGGCCTCAGTAATTATAGATATTAGATAGCGATTTTTATCAACGCTGATTTTATATCATTTTGTAAGTATCTACATTGCCGAGTGAAGGGACATCGAGCAGACGCCATTCTGAATGCAATGTCATTTATAAGAGATAACATATAAGACACATCCTGAATGTGCGAGTGTCCGGACAATACCACATTCCAACGCATTTAAATCTTTCCGCATGTCACACCATCAACAAATGTATGGCAATGACTTATAAAATTTGTTACAGTTCTCCGAAGCTACAACAGTGATGTGACGTTTTTGTGCAAGATTTGGTTTACGGACGAAGCACTGTTTACAAAACGAGGGGAAATCAATTTGCACAGTACGCGCTGCGAGTCAGCTGATTATCCTCGTCTGCTAAGTGGATAACGATGTTGGACGTGTGACTCGGGTTTTCCTGTAATGACATCACTGGTCCCTGTTTTACTGAGGGACTCTAAATAGTCACAAGTGTCCACAGTTCCTAACTGACAAACTTTAGTCATTATCGGAAGACATCATAATTATAACACCCCATTTTCTAAACTACGTGAAAAACCTACCGCTCTTCTGAAGAAGGTCTTGTAAGCCGAAACCCGTCTAACACAATAAAAGTAATACCGTGCGACTAAAGCAGACTAGCGCTTTTCATTTATTATAACGTCATTCTACCAAGAACCGACGGAAGATTCAGTTAACACAAATGATCCTAATTTCTCCATTACTCTCTTCTTTCATTGCTTCCGACCTACTGTAGATGGACGCTTTGATAGGAGGTGCAGTATTTTAATGTACATATTCTATGTCAATATATCAGTTGGACGCTGAAATATTCTTATTTAAACTAAATTACTTCAATGACCTTGTCCTAACCTGTATTTATGTGTATCAGAGTCAGTACTTACGTTCTGCGATAGCAATCTCACTTTAACTACTTATTTACGTTATTGCGAAACCAGCTGTGGAGAGAAGCAAGATTTGAAAATGAAAGAGATTTATTGTTTCCGTGATGCTAGTGTATAATCAATATGGACACTTCCAGTAAGACAAGCAATTCATTTGAATAATAGCTGACCACTGTGCTCCATGAAAAAGTAAGAGCCAAGAGCCGCACTATATGTACTGATTACGACTTTATGTCGAAGAGTTATTTTGAGTATGCCTGTACAAAATAGTTTATTAGTTCGCAACGCTGCATAATGCTGACTAAAGTGCTATATGTCCATGGCTACGTATGGCATGGGCTTTTATGGACAAAAACAAAAAAGAATACTTTATGTAAACGTTTTACATTGAAGCAGTACTCTAAATGTACTAATTTTGTTCTCATGATGATTTATGTAAGCAACTTCTAAGCCTATTTAAGGCCTTTTCTGACGGCTTTGCGTCCAGTAAAAGTAGGGTCTAATAGACGAACGTTTTACTCAAGTTGACTGTACGTACACTGTGCAGCGATGCTCCACGATTCAGCTGTTGTGTGCTTTGACTTAGTTCTCGTGTGATTTTAACATCATACGGTTATTCTTGCTCTGCCGCTTGCAGGCGTTTGCTGCTTGGTATGGGGTATGCCTTCTATTTCAGTTTGAAATAATTTAAGACCGGTATCGTAATGAGTATTTAGAAAACGAAGTCGGTCTAACAGTTATTTGTTCGCCCTTACATGATGTAATGAGATACAGGTTAAATACTTTCATGAAGCGTAAGGCTACACATCTATAATCAAAGGGAAACTATGTCTCAGAGTATACTGTACAAAATAAGTAAATCGATTTCTTGCCGAGGTCTGCAGGGACTATCTTGAACTGTTAATTGGCCATACTATTTGAAAACTAGAGTAAAGTCTATGCGAAACCATTTTGCGAATGTGCATCTGCCATGACGTGTCCTTGAAAGTAAAGATTTAAACATTGCTACGGTCAAGTGTATGATGTACCTGTGAACGAACTATTACGCCGACACTCAGGGATAGCACAAGCGTTTTACTGATGTCTACATCGTTTCACTGATGTTTACATCTACATTTACATCTGCAAAGATACTTCGTAAGACACCGTACTGTATGTAGCGGAGGGTGCCCTGTACCACTCTCCGTTATTTCCTTTCCTGTTCAACTCGCAAACAGAGTAAGGGAAAAATTACAGTGTATATGTGTGAGCCCTAGTCTCTTGTATCTTATCTTCGTCGTCCTTACACGCAGTGTATGCCGGAGGCAGTAGAAGCATTCGGCAGTCAGCTTCAAATGCAGATTCTCAAAAAAAAATTTTCAATAGTGCTTCTTGCCTTCCCTCCAACGAATCCCATTTGAGTTCCCGAAGCATCTCTGTAACTCTTACGTACTGTTCGAACCTTCCGGTAACAAATCCAGCAGCCCGCCTCTGAACTGCTTCGATGTCTTCCTTCGATTCGACCTGGTAGGGACCCCAAACACTCAAGTAGTACTAAAGATTAGGTCGCACCAGCGTCCTATATGCGACCTCCTTTACAAGCGAACCACACTTTCCTGATAATCTCCCAATAAACCGAAGACGACCATTCGCCTTCCTTACAGCAGTTCTCACTTGCTCCTTCCACTTCACACCACTTCGCAACGTTACGCCCAGATGTTTAAACTGCTTGACTGTGTCAACTACTAGTACTGTATCCGAACGTTACAGGTTTTTTTCTTCACGATCTTGATACTCATCCGGATTTACTTACATTTTTTCACAGTTAGCACTAGCTCCTGTTCTTCACACCAACTACAAATTCTGTCTAAGTCGTCGTGTCTTCCTATAGTTACTCATTTCCGACACCTTCCCGCATACCGACGCATCATCATCAAACAATCGCACATTGCTACCCACACTGTCCGTCAGATTATTTGTGTGTATAGAGAATAACAGCTGAACTGTCACACTTTCCAAGGCAATTCTGGCGATACCATTGTCTCTGATGAACATTCGCCGTCGAGGACAACATATTGGGTTCTATCACTTAAAATGTCTTTGAGCCATTCACATATCAGGAAACCTGTTCTGTATGCTCGTACCTTCGCTAACAACCTGCAATAGGGCACTGTGTCAAATGCTTTCGAGAAACCCAGAAATATGGACCCTGCCCGCTGCCCTTCATCCAAAGTTCGCAGTATATCACGTGAGAGCGCTGAGTTCCACACGACCGATGCTTTCTAAAACCATGCTGATTCGTGGACGTAAGTTTCTCAGTCTCAAAGAAGTTTATTATCTTCGAACTGAGAATAGGTTCAAGGACTCCGAAGCAAACCGAAAATAGGGATATTGGTCTGCAATTTTACGGTTCCGTGTATGGAAAGCTGAATTACGTAATAGGAGGTGAACAGTTTGGTTTCAGGCGAAGAGTGGGAATTAGAGATGCCATTGGGCTACTGAGAGTGAAAGGGGAGAGGTAAATGGAGAAGAAATTTAAGGTGATTGCTGTGTTCACTGATCTTGAAAAGGCTTTTGACTTTGTGAGATGGGGCAAACTGATGGAAGTCCTAATGAAACATGGAACTGACTGAAGGGATAGCCGCCTAATTAGAAATTTATATTTGAACCAGAGAGCAAGAGTGAGAATAGGACATGTGATGAGTGAAGAAGTAGAACTGGGCAGAGGTATAAGACGAGGTTGTTGTTTATCACCAACAATGTTCAATATATATATATATGGAGAAAATTATTAGCGAAAGTTTTGATGGAAGGAGAGGAGCTTGTATAGGGGGGTCGAACAGTGGAGTGTATAAGATTTGCAGACGACATGATTGTGATGACAGAGAATGCAAGAGAGATGGAACAAATGTTAGGTGATCTAAACACAAAATTAGGAGAATATGGAATGAAGTTTAACAAGAAGAAAACGAAAAGCATGGTAACTGGAGGAAAGGGAAGAAACTGCCGTATGAAAACTGGGAAAGAAGGAAATAGAACAAGTGAATAACTTCAAATAGTTCAAATGGCTCTGAGCACTATGGGACTTTACATCTGGGGTTATCAGTCCCCTAGAGATTAGAACTACTTAAACCTAACTAAGGACATCTCACACATCCATCCCCGAGGCAGGATTCGAACCTGCGACCGTAGCGGTCGCGCGGCTCCAGACGGAAGCGCCTAGAACCGCTCGACGACTCCGGCCGGCTTGAATAACTTCAATTACTTGGGAAGTATAATAATGGATGATATGTACTGCTCAAAAGTAGGAAAAGAATTGCAATGGCAAAAGAAGGATTAAAGAGGAAGCAGAAATTACTTTGTGGACCACTAAACAAAGATCTGAGGAAAAAACTTGCCAAATGTTACATCTGGAGCGTTGTAGTAAATGGTGCGGATACCTGGACATTAAGAAAGGAAGACGAAAGAAGATTGGAGGCACTAGAGATGTGGATATCGAGAAGAATGGAAAAAGTGAAATGGGAAGACCGAGTGAGGAAGAGCTGAAGAAGAAAGAAACATGCTGAAATTTGTCAGAAAGAGAAAACGGAACTGGACTGGACATTGTTTGAGGAGGGACTGTTTACAGAAGGAAGGAATAGAAGGAATGGTTAAAATGGCTCTGAGCACTATGGGACTCAACTGCTGTGGTCATCAGTCCCCTAGTACTTAGAACTACTTAAACCTAACCTAAGGACATCTCACACATCCATGCCCGAGGCAGGATTCGAACCTGCGACCGTAGCAGTCGCACGGTTCCGCGAGACCACAGCGGCCGGCTAGAAGGAATGGTGGAGGGAAAAAGGGGAAGAGGAAAAAGAATATATCAAATGCTGGACAATAAAAAAGGAGACAAATATTCAGAAATGAAAAGACTGGCTATGGACAAAAAAAGTGGAAGAGGCTTAACGTATGACAAGACCTGCCGTGAGGCAGAATCCCATACTACTGCTACTCTTGTACCGTTCTTATATATAGGAGTAACCTGCGCTTTTTTCCAGTCCTGTGAGAAGAAGCACACTACTTGTGATTTACGGTGTGAGATATTGGGTTGCCATGGACTCTTCACAGGAGTACCATCTCGTCATTTTTCACACATAAACACATTAAACGCTATGCGGCTGCAGTCAGCTGACTGCTTCGGCTGTGTGTGCACTCCCGGGGACAATCCTGAGTACGTACCACAAGAGTTTACTGTCGAGCCGAGTGCAACGCAAGGAACAGCGCAGCAGAATTTCAAATGCCCTAAAGCGACAATGAACGTAAAGAGAAGTAACAACGAGGACGCCAATACACGCTGCGTCTTATGAATATTTATAGTGAACAGAGACGATAAAGACTGCGTTGTGGCGTAATGCAGACGCAGAACTTCCATAGTTACACCGCGACGAAAGTTAGTAAACAAACTATGACGAAGTAATCTTTAATAAAGATCTTTTCCCTTGACAGAAAACCGGACCTCGAAGATATATAAAAAGAGAAATTAACTTTATATCCCTGTACGTGATGTCAAGAACGACAAAATTATATTTTTATTTTTAATGTTTTTCTTTCCCCACAACCATTGTGCATTGTGCTGAGGCATCACTGGTCCTATTGTATGATTGTTTAATGACTTATCAACCTGTTGAGCGCCTGAGACCTACATGAATGGCATCCGGGTGACCCTACGACGGCATATGCCAGGCCGGGTGGTCGACTCGTTGCTTGGGTCCTTTTGTGTGGTAGTAGTCGCTATTCTGTGTCGTTACCCGGCACACGTGGACTCACTGTCGACAACGTTTCTACGTCTAGGCACATAATATACTACTATACAGAACCAGTGAAGAATCCAAAACTGCAGCCTTTATTCCTTACGTAACCTCTACTTTTTGTTAACAATGAAACAACTATGTACCATCCAATATCGACAAAGAACAGTGTACTCAAAAGAAAAGGAAGATGCAGCTCCAAAGTTAGCAAAGACAAGACCTATGTAAATAATACTACAATTTGTTACTTATAAACTCACATATATGTACAGTGAAAACACTGACCGATGTATTGTTAAGTAAGTTGTTGATTTATTACGTGAATATGTCGTAGTAAGAAATGTTTATGAGAGTAACAGACAACTGGCAGCTACCATAGCGCTATTTGTTGAATGGTGTCTGCAAATTAGGCGATATAGTACGTTAACACCCCACCGAGCGACGTGGCGCAGTGGTTAGACACTGGACACGCATCCGGGAGGACGACGGTTCAATCCCGCGTCCGGCCATCCTGATTTAGGTTTTCCGTGATTGCCCTAAATCGCTCCAGGCAAATACCGGAATGGTTCCTTCCCATCCTTCCCTAAACCGATGAGATCGATGACCTCGCTGCCTGGTCTCCTTTCCCAAACAACCCAACCCAACCCCTACTACGTTAACGCCATTTAAGGGTGCCGCATATTACCACTTTTTCTAAATTAGTTGGTAAGTCTATCGCTCAACAGATGGAACGAAGCGACGTGGTAACAAATTACGTAAAAGTAATCTGTGACTCTTCAAATGTCAACTAATGCCTGATGAAACAAACGATTGTTATTTCTTTAGAGAGAGATCTTGTCTCTATGACTCTTTTCAGTGTTTGCTTCCGATACAAATACACACTTTGACAGGAGATACGGTATTTTAATGCACAGATTAGCTAAATTCTGAGATATTCGTATTTAAAGTGAATTACTGCATCTGCCTTGGCCTATACTGTATTTCTCTGTTTCTGCATTAATTTGAGAGCAGGCGACGTGGAAGTCTTGATAAGGTGATGCAATTGATCGTCCACCACTGTAGCGGCCTATATGCAAAATTTGGATAATCAGTCATAGAACCCACCGTCTTTACCTTTTCATGATTTATGCTTACAGTGTGTAGTAGACATTTTTATGCACGCCAGCACTGGCGATTCAAATCTTTATTACCGATACATGATATAGCATCAGCCTTTAATGACTACGAAACCTAGTTACGCCTATTTTGAAGTGTGATTTTTATTCAATTCATTTTATTTATCAGAACGTTTCCCCTTTCCTTGTAATAATTGCTTCTCTCATCAATTCCATTAGTAGACATTTTTAATAATTAACTGTCAAGCGGAGTAGAAATCTCATAGACTGGACATTTGTATAGTACTAAATCGACGGATATCCCTACCGTTCGTCTGCCAGAGTGGTCGTGCGGTTCTAGGCGCTACAGTCTGGAGCCGAGCGACCGCTACGGTCGCTGGTTCGAATCCTACCTCGGGCATGGATGTGTGTGATGTCCTTAGGTTAGCTGCGTTTAATTAGTTCTAAGTTCTGGGCGACTGATGACCACAAAAGTTAAGTCGCATAGTGCTCAGAGCCATTTGAACCATTTTTTCCCTACCGTTCCACGCAGATAAACCTTCTTAACACAACATTTTGAGGTAGTTGGATTGGACGGTCTGTAAACACGAAATGACTTTCTAATACGAAAATAACTAAAACCCTATGGACTTTTACATGTGGTGGAATTTTGAATAGTGAGTCCACAATGAAGCACCGACTGCTTCCGCACACTTGAAAAGTACAACATGAAACTGTGCTGCGATAAGTCGAGCTGAAATTCAGCGTACTGTATTGTCTGTCAGAAATCGCTTTATAGCATATACCAGTGCTCCAGGCCACCTTCTAAGCACTTGATATGACAAACATAACAACGAACACACGAACCGTAAATTAGTTATGTTTGTGCTCACTCCTCTTACGACGACGGAGAAGTGATAGATGGTGCTATTGTCTTGTTACTAAGCTCCTCTTATATTGTGTCGTTCATATCCCAAGCCTCGATCTGGTGTCTCAGAAGAAAGATTATACTTTCATTTAAAAGAAAAGTCGATGTCATAACTCGTCAACTGTGAAGGTTAAAAATGATTTGTGTACTTCAGAAAATACGCCACATAGTCAGATACAGATTAGCGAAAGCCGCACTTCGCCCTATTTACTCCTTATGCATACATTTCGACGGTGTGTCTTAGCTGTCTCACGTTATATACTC
Source organism: Schistocerca gregaria (assembly GCF_023897955.1). NCBI lineage: Eukaryota > Metazoa > Arthropoda > Insecta > Orthoptera > Acrididae > Schistocerca > Schistocerca gregaria. Next base: position 1,118,676,132 of record NC_064920.1, read on the forward strand.
CGAAACCTTCTGCAAAATATGTACCGGAGGGTACTTCTTAAAAGTATTAACGACTTTCTGTCCTAATCCTTCTCATGTTCGAACAATGATAGAATTTTTCCTTCTGGATACCACCTATCTGTGTTTTCTGATTCTCATGAGCACTGCATGGGATGGTGGCAGCAGAAGAATCGCACTGTCTTTTCTAAAAACAGAACTTAGTCTAGAGGGCAACGTCGTCTTTCTTCCAAGGATCCCCATTTATGATAACCGAGTGTACTGTTTTCTATGGGCAACACCGACATGTTACTGCCTTAAAATGGTAGTAGTAGCAACATGGGGGTTAATGGAAACGAAACTCCCCAAAAAAAAGTGTGCTATCATGTCTGACGACAAAAGCGAAAATCAAAGATCTGTTTTTTTTCTGGGTTGCTAGTAAACCAGTCTAACAGCAAAATCATCAATATCAAACTTGGTGACACTGTCACTTGATGTCCCCTGTAACAAAATCTTCGGAAGTGGTGCTGAATTTGCTTACTCCGAACTTTATCTGTATGTAACAATATAAACTGCGTTGTTTTAATTTAAGTATCTGGAGAGACAATTTCCAATTCTGTATCATTATTAAATATTTATGTTTTAACAGTGTACTTTAATCTCACTTGGGGTTGGGAAATTGGAAACATGAGGGTTACGTTTTCGGAATTTGTGCAATGATCAGAAACAGTAACCACCAGTGTTTCTTCTAAGGATTTATGCGACATTCTTCTGAAGTTACTCAGAGGAACGACAGGAAGTCCAAGCCCACCAGCAGATTACCGCAAGTACCATCCTCTTTTGCCCTCATGATGCCGGCATCGTGGCGCCACGAGACACCGAGTGCCGTTGGGAGCCATCATGGTACCACTACCTGTAACTCATAGATACGGTTCAGACCTCGATCCAATATGCGCACAGACTGCTGGATGGACGATATTGAGCTCAGGTTGCCTTGAGAACACTGTGGTACTTTCATGTCCTTGAAGGGTATCTCAAAACATTTGGGCACAGTTTGGGAGTGATGTGGTCGAGAAAACTGATGCATGTGGTCGGACGGCACTTTTCTGTATGGTTGGACCGTGGTCTAGTACACTTTTTTTTTGTCATCAGTCTACTGACTGGTTTGATGCGGCGCGCCACGAATTCCTTTCCTGTGCTAACCTCTTCATCTCAGAGTAGCACTTGCAGCCTACGTCCTCAATTATTTGCTTGACGTATTCCAATCTCTGTTTTCCTCTACAGTTTTTGCGCTCTGCAGTTCTCTCTAGTACCATGGGAGTCATTCCCTCATGTCTTAGCAGATGTCCTATCATCCTGTCCCTTCTCCTTACCAGTGTTTTCCACATATTCCTTTCCTCTCCGATTCTGCGTAGAACCTCCTCATTCCTTACCTTATCAGTCCACCTAATTTTCAACATTCGTCTATAGCACCACATCTCAAATGCTTCGATTCTCTTCTGTTCCGGTTTTCCCACAGTCCATGTTTCACTACCATACAATGCTGTACTCCAGACGTACATCCTCAGAAATTTCTTCCTCAAATTATGGCCGGTATTTGATATTAGTAGACTTCTCTTGGCCAGAAATGCCTTTTTTGCCATAGCGAGTCAGCTTTTGATGTCTTCCTTGCTCCGTCCGTCAGTGGTTATTTCACTGCCTAGGTAGCAGAATTCCTTAACTTCATTGACTTCGTGACCATCAATCCTGATGTTAAGTTTCTCGCTGTTCTCATTTCTACTACTCCTCATTACCTTCGTCTTTCTCCGATTTACTCTCAAACCATACTTTGTACTCATTAGACTGTTCATTCCGTCCAGCAGATCATTTAATTCTTCTTCACTTTCACTCAGGATAGCAATGTCATATCATTGATTTCACCTTGTATTTTAATTCCTCTCCTGAACCTTTCTTTTATTTCCATAATTGCTTCCTCGATGTACAGATTGAAGAGTAGGGGCGAAAGGCTACAGCCTTGTCTTACACCCTTCTTAATACGAGCACTTCGTTCTTCATCTTCCACTTTTATTGTTCCGTCCTGGTTGTTGTACATATTGTATATGACCCGTCTCTTCCTATAGCTTACCCCTACTTTTTCAGAATCTCGAACTCAGTAGTATACTACTGGCCATTAAAATTGCTACACCACGAAGATGCCTTCTACAGACGCGAAATTTAACCGACAGGAAGAAGATGCTGTGATATGCAATTATTAGCTTTTCAGAGCATTCACACAAGGTTGGCGCCGGTGACGACACCTAAAACGTGCTTACATGAGGAAAGTTTCCAACCGATTTCTCATACACAAACAGCGGTTAACGGGCGTTGCTGCGAAAATAAAAACGTTGTTGTGATGCCTCGTGTAAGGAAGATAGATGCTTACCATCGCGTTTCCGACTTTGATAAAGGTCGGATTGTAGCCTATCGCGACTGCGGTTTATCTTATCACGACATTGTTGCTCGCGTTGGTCGAGATCCAATGACTGTTAGCAGAATATGGAATCGGTGGGTTCAGGAGGGTAATACGGAACGCCGTGCTGGATCCCAACGGCTTCGTATCACTAGCAGTCGAAATGACAGCAATCTTATCCTCATGGTTGTAACGGATAGTGCAGCCACGTCTCGATCCCTTAGTCAACAGATGGGGACGTTTGCAAGACAACAACCATCTGCACGAACAGTTCGACGACGTTTGGAGCAGCATGGACTATCAGCTCGGAGACCATAGCTGCGGTTATCCTTGACGATGCAGCACAGACAGGAGCGCCTGCGGTGATGTACTCGACGACGAACCTGGGTGCACGATTTTCAAAACATTTTTTCGGATGAATCCAGGTTCTGTTTACAGCATCATGACTGTCGTTTCCGTCTTTGGCGACATCGCTGTGAACGCACACGGGAAGCGTGTATTCGTCATCGCCATACTGGCGTATCACCCGGCGTGAAGGTACAGGGTGCCATTTTCTACACGTCTCGGTCACCTCTTGTTCTCATTGACGGCACTTTGAACAGTGGACGTTAAATTTCAGATGTGTTACGACCCATGGCTTTAACCTTCATTAGATCCCTGCGAAACCCTACATTTCAGCAGGATAATGCACGACAGCATGTTGCAGGTCCTGTACGGGCCTTTCTGGATACTGAAAATTTTCGACTGCTGCATTGGCCAGCACAATCTTCAGATCTCGCACCAATTGAAAACGTGTGGTCAATGGTGGCCGAGTAACTGGCCCGTCACAATACGCCGGTCACTACTCTTGATGAACAGTACGTGTACATGCCATCCAAGCTCAGTTTGACTCAATGCCCAGGCGTATCAAGGATGTTATTACGGCCAGAGGTGGTTGTTCCGGGTACTGATTTCTCTGGATCTATGCATCCAAATTTCGTGAAAATGTAATCAGATGTCAGTTCTAGTATAATATATATGTCCAGTTATTACCAGTTTATCACTTGCATTTCTTCTTGGTGTGGCAATTTTAATGGCCAGTAGTGCATAATTCCGCTTCGAACGCTTGCGCGGAGTTTTCCTCGTTAATGTTGTTCTGCCTGCTGAGTGAGTCGTAGCGCCTCCGCTCTGCCTTACTTTCTGTTTGTGTTTACTTGCAGCGGCGTCGGCCGCTCAGCTGTGGCTAGCATGGTTTCCACGTGTATTCTACGGAAAGGTACTGTGAGCTTCACTTTCGAAAAAATAACAGCCCGGGTCTCTAGAAATCCACGACTGGCTTGTCGATACAATTCATGTGAACTCTGATCAGATGAACACCGCTTATTTTGACGCAGACGACTACGTGTTTTATGTGAAGTTTATTGATCACCTTCACGTTGAAAGATTACTGTCGCGACATGGTTGTCAAGTCCCGTTCAAGCATCGCGATAATTCTGTTAGTATGATGTCACTCGCAGATGCTGAAGCCAATGTTAGTGTTCAATCTCCTGCCGGAGGTTGATGGCAGCTGTCTAAAGGACATATTGACTCCTTATGGGAACATGAAAAACGTCCATGGTGAACGTTGGTCTACTCAACACAGATAACAGTGCTACAGTGGAATTCGTTCCGTGGAAATGCATGTTAATCGCAATATTCCATTATGTAGTTATCGCGTTCGTGTAATGTATACTGGTCAAGAGGGAACCTGCTTCCTGTGTGATGAAAGTGGGCACGTTCGGTCTAATTGCCCGCGGACGTTTTTTTTTTTTATTAAAGCCGTCATTAAAACAGCGACGAAAATTGACGGTTGCTGATCTTGTTCCTTCCACTCTCGACGTCGGACCTGTTTCTGCTTCAGGTCACAATGAACAAAAAGTCAGGTGATACTCGTGTAAGGCCGCGCGGGATTAGCCGAGCGGCCTAAGCGCTGCAGTCCTGGACTGTGCGGCTGGTCCCGGCGGAGGTTCGAGTTCTCTCTCGGGCGTGGGAGTGTGTGTTTGTCCTTAGGATAATTTAGGTTACGTAGTGTGTAAGCTTAGCGACTGATGGCCTTAGCAGTCAAGTCCCTTTGGATGTCACATCCATTTTACTCGTGTAACTTAATTTCCGCCGGATACTGATTCCTCTTGCACCCAGGATAGAACCGTAACAGTAACAAACAAGCGACGTCGCACTCAACATGGTGAGGGTGAGTATTTGGCTGTGCCTTATGTTCCAACCTCCTCTGCGTCGACTGTGTCCCCTGTTCCTCTCGATGCTACGATACCTCCCATCCGTGGTACGGTGAGTGGTGCAGAAGTTATCTCCAGCATCCCTCCTGCTCGCGAAGTGGCTCCTCCTGCCTGCCTGTGTGTGGAGAGGGAATGGAGTCCCCCCCCCCCCCCCACTTTCACCTTTGTGTCCTGCGTTACAGTCTGAGACAACGCAAAGTCCTCCTGCTCCTTCGTATTCAGATTTCGACGATTTCCGAATTGGCCGCCTACAAATCCTGAGGAGAATAAAATTAGCGACATAGTATCACCTGTTGTATTGGTAGTTCCATAGAATGCTTCCGCCTTAGTGACTGCACCTGCAGCACCTGACCCTTGTTCTGAGGGGATGTGCCTACAGCCCCTCCCACACCTCCATTTGCACACGCCGCCATGCCACGTAGCCGACAGAAACAGCGTATACAACTTGACCGTGCGGTGGCACGTAAGAAATGTAAGAAAAAAGGTTGTGTTGGTGGGGGTTCTGGTCCTCCGATGTCTGATTCATCTGTGGACTCCGAAGTGAACCTTGACGCTCAGCTGTGTACCTAATTCTGTTAAATACCTTCCGTATATACAAGTATAGCTGTGATCAATGACCTAAGCCCACACCTTCCTTTCCTTAAATGTTAATCGTGTGGAATCAGAACTGAGATTGGCTTCTTTGCATCAGTTCAATTTATGATTCATGTGCGGACATAGTCTTCTTATAGGAGGTGTTATTTAGTAATTTCTCCTTACCTAGTTTTCGTGTGATCTTTAATGTAGCACCCGAATATTCTACGGAGACCGCCTTATTCTTTCATAAAGGCATTCCTACTGCTGAGGTGGAAATGTTGGATTCTGGCAGCGGCATAGGTTTCTAATCTTGCTTTTGTTCTTTATATGCCCCTTCTGGCACTGGTCTCGCAGTGGATCGCTCGCGTTTTCATAAAAAGTATGTTGTTTATCAGTTGCGTAAGAGCCTCTGGGTACTCCGTTGGGTGCTGATTTTTAACTGGGTATTGCGTCCTGTTGATCAGTCTCCCAATTTTAATTTCTCTCCTGAATTTCATGAATTGGTCCGCTCCTTACGCCTAAAAGACGTCTGGATATGTAATGACCCAACGTTAGTTTAATTTACCCACATTACTGCGACCTCTAGTAGCAGATTAGATAGGTTTTACTTATCAGACTGCCTGAGCGATAGTATTCTTAAAATTGAAGTCATCCCAGCTTCTTTTACGGATCACTGTGATGTGACCACAACTCTCACTCTTGAACGGCAAGCAGTCAAATTGTTTCGCCCTCCATGGATGTTAAACGTCGCTCACATAGCTGACCCCCTCTCCCGACGTAATGTGAGTCATGTGGGAGCGCACTCTACGGTCGATTGGTAAATACTCTCCCACCCGTCAGTGGTGGACACAGCTATCAAAATCGAGGCACAAGCAAACTTTGATACTCCTCTGTGCTGCCAAACTTTTTGGGAAGTTACGAATCTTATTACTCCATCTGCGACTTTATGCTGCTTCGGATCGCGCCCCTCTGAGGATTGCGGATGTTAGACGTGTAAAGGCAAAATTGTTGACCTTGAAGGGAATACAATTGGAAGGTTTGATAATCCGATCGAAATAACGTTCACTGGTGACGGAAGAACTGACTTTCTTAAATCATTTGCTTCGGCATCAGACCCGTTGCCGACCCGCTTGTGTTCATTCTCTCACGACAAATGATGTACGTATCGTAATGGCGCAAGCTGATATAGTGCATAGCTTACACCAGTACTAAGCAGGCATCCACGACATCGATGAGTCCACTGAAACTTCTTACGACCCACTTTTCAGCATCATATATATTGAAAGGTCTATGTTGGATTCCTTTCATGTCAATTTCTTAAATATGTTGTCATTTACGGCATAAATTCCTCTTCTAAATTTACTGTGGTGTTTCTGACTATCTGGGAGGAGACTGAGCAGTGAAACGTGTTACGTTTAGACATAAACATGAACGATCTGTCACACTACTACACATTAAAACACAGTTTATGTGTAATTCATGTCACACAGTTTCATACGGAACCTTCATCCGCTTTTATATACTGTATATGATAAGATGCTATCATCCCCCTTCCCTTCTTCGTGAAAGAATGAATGAGCAAACGTATTTCTAAGTGCTTGCTTGATGATAGCAGACAAGCCTGTCTGCTAGAGAACAGTAAGACCAACGTCGGTACAGGTAGCTACGCTTTCTAGAAGCAAAGAGGTTTCTATTCTTAGTATGGTCCTGTCCGCTCTTGTCATGTTGGTATAGGAAGCTGCCTCTCTGGTCACTTCCGTTTGTATTTGTGAGGCACCCTTCAGGGGGGACCCAAGGCAGCCTGTCCGCGGCGAGCGTCTGAAGTGGTAAGATCTCCGGATAAGTGAATGTCTGCTAAGTCCGTAGGACAATGGATTTCTTAAGTTCAGCCTAGCTGAAAATTTAATCACCTTTATTTCAGGTTCAGATCTAAAATATCTAATGTATTTCGAGTGTGAAGTTCAGAATATCTTCCAGGAGTTGCTTTGTCACTACTATGTGAGTAAAGTGGTACCACGTGTTGATCAGTAACTCTAAGATCATCAGTCTTAAATGCGAATGTGGGTGAGATTATAACGTCTCGTCTTGACAATATTTTTCAATAAAGCAACTTTTCTTTAGTTCAACCCAAGTGGAGTGTACTTTGTGAGGCCAGTACCACATGCTTATACAATTGTTTGACCCATCAGGTTAATAATAAGACGATAGTATAAAGTTCGAGGTTTTTCTTTTGTAAATTGCTTTTAGATCTAATTTATATTAATTACCAAAATTATTGTGGAGTTACACTCTTTGTGTAAACCAAGTTGACCACGTGAAGCATGTGGTGTAATCATCAAAGTACCCCGCAGCTATTCTTTTCGGGAAGATTCCACAGAGAGTTTGTATGAATTTAATATACCAGTGTGTGGTAATTACATGACGGACAGGATTGCGCTACGAACGTAACTTCTTTGGGTGAAAACTGAATCGGTTGGTTGTTGCAATTTCCTCTTGCATATGTTTCAACGTTCTTCGTGTGTTATTTTATGAATGCAGTGTTGTATGCAGTGTCCCAATCTTGGCTACGTATTTAATGTGTTCCGTAAGATTACAAACTCACATTTTCACAATCCTAAATTAGACACCAGTTTAGTTATGGATCAAGTTTAATATGCTGAAATTTCAATGATCAATGTTAAAATAAATTTCCAAATATAAACTGATTTATTTCTTTTTGTTTAAATTCTCTTTTTTATATATATATATATATATATATATATATATATATATATATATATATATATATATATATCAGCGGTTGTCGTATGACGATTAAAAGATTATAATTAATGTTAGTCTGGTTGGGAATTTGGTAAGCTAGACTGGACACCTGGTGAAACAGTTGCTCAGTAATGCAGGGTAAACTTCCCCAGACAGCACACAGCTTTTAACCCGCTTTCATTGTCTATCAGCACCGATTTCAAAACAAATTAATGCAACAACATTACAATATGACAAGTACACCTCAACTTAATGCAATGCTCTTAGCGGCATTTCAGCCTGAGGCAGGTTACAAACTTATTGTGGGATCGCCTTCTCAAAAGTCCCCGGGTCCAGATGGCCTTCCCAAGGAATTTTGCGTGCGCTTTTGCCGTTGTTTGGTGCTACCTTTACCTCCCTTTTGAATTAAGTGTTAGTGGGTAGAGTAGTTCCGACCTCGTTTAAAATGGGAAAAACTGTTTTAATCCGGAAACGCATGGACCGCCTGACAGCTCGGGCATGGATGTGTGTGATGTTGTTAGGTTAGTTAGGTTTAAGTAGTTCTAAGTTGTAGGGGACTGATGACCTCAGGTGCTAAGTCTGATAGTGCTCAGAGCCATTTGAACCATTTTAAACCCTGATAGCTTTCGTCCACTTACTCCGTTGAACTTTGTTTATAAGACTGTGGCGAGGTCAGTTAATAGTAGGATTTCCGCTCTGATGGAGACGATTGTTGCAAAACATCAAAGCTGCGTGCCTGGTCGTACTATTCTTACCCCTATTGTCGAATGTCGTGACATTGAATGTTTCTAGCTGCCTAACCAAAATTGGCAGAAATTTCATTTAAATTAATTCTTGCATCGTCGGTTTAAATTCGTCAACGACATGCGAAAATGTTCTATTTGTAAAATTATAATTCGTTGCGGTACTCTCTGGAATATAACATCACTTGTGTTCAAAAGGACGCAGAAGGAGTACCATTTCTTAGATCTACGTATGTAAATAAATATTGGTTGATGAATTATTTTGTAAGATTTATACAAAAACACAGGTATCGCGGACATCCTGTGTACGTGAAGTGAGATCTGTGGAACCGTATTACCCAGCTAGGAACTAAGACGCTTCGAATAAGACCTACCTCTTTTCTTCCAACAGGCGTCTGCACGACTCTTGCTTCCTTTCATAACGTCGCCAAGGCCGCGGCATAAACGCGGACACCGTCCCCTGTTGGTAATGCATACGCAGTGGCGCAATGGGAGAGCCGAGAGCAGTAGAAGAGGACGGAGCAAAACGAGATGCGTATCTGCGCCAGCGGGCTAGCGGCCGGCGACGTTCTGCGCGTGCGCGATGCCTGGTCCACCCCAGGACTTACCTGCTGTGACGGCGTATAGCTTGTCCTCACGAAGCACCTGAAATGTCTACTGCCACGGAATGTCTTTCACTGAGCCATGCCCGGAAATTTTCACTTGTTGGAAAGTGATGCCACGTAGATGCCTATTTAAGCACTTTCAAATATCAGTTGCATTTAGGTAACGTGGGTACTCGTAATACATCATCACTGCTACATAATCGTCTTGACAAAATTCAGCAAGGGTATTGATATTTAAAACAATTCTCATTTATTGTTACGTCTAAGCTGAAAATTTTTAATTACTCTGAAGAGCCACTGGTACACCTACCAAAAATCATGTAGGGACCCCGCGATCACGCAGAAATGCCGCTACACAACACGGCAAGGACTCGACTAATGCCTGAAGTTTTCTGGAGGGAACTGAAATCATGAATCCTGTAGGGCTGGCCATAAATCCGTAAGAGTACGAGGGGGTGGAGATCTCTTCTGAACTGCACGTTGCAAGGCATCCTAGATATGCTCAATAATGTTCACATCTGGGGAATTTGGTGGCCGGCGGAAGTGTTTAAACTCTGAAGAGTGTTCCTGGAGCAACTCTGTAGCAATTCTGGACCTGTGGGGTGTCGTATTGTCCTGCTGGAATTGCCCACGTCCGTGGGAATGTACATGGACATGAACTGATGCAGATGATCAGACAGGATGTTTACGTACGAGTCAATTGTCAGAGTCATATCTAGACATATCAGGTGTCCCATATGACTCCGACTGCACACACCTCACACCAATAAAGAGCATCCACCAGCTTGAACAGTCCCCTGCTAATATTCAGAGCCCATGGATTAATGATTTTTGTCTACATACCAGTACACGTCCATACAATTTGAAACGAGACTCGTCCGATCAGGCAACACATTTCCAGTCATCAACTGTCCTAAATGTTGGTGTTGACGGGCTCAGGAGAGGCGTAAAGCTTTGTGTCGTGAAGTTTTCAAGGGTACATGAGTAGGCGTTCGGCTCCGTAAGCCCATATCGTTGATGTTTTCTTGAATGTTTCGCAAGCTGACATTTGTTGATGGACGAGTGCAGAAATGTGCAGCCGTTGGCGGAAGGGCTCCACTTCTGTCACGTTGAATGATTCTCTTGTCATCGTTGGTCCCTTTCTCGCGCGGTCTTTTTGCAGCCTCAGTGATGTCCGAGATTCGATGTTTTACCGGATTCCTGATATTTACGGTACACTAGTGAAATGGTCGTATGGGAAAATTACCACTTCATCGCTATCTCGGAGATGCTTTGTCCCGTCGCTCGTGCGCGGATTATAACGCCACCTTGAAACTCTCTTAAATCTTGATAACTTGCCATTGTAGCGGCAGTAACCGATCTAACAACTGCGCCAGACACTTGTTGTCTTACACAGGCGTTGCCGACAGCAGCGCCGTATTCTGCCTGTTTACACATCCCAGTATTTTAGTACACATGCCTGTACCAATTTCTTCGGCACTTCAGTGTAGATTACATGTTTCGAACACTTTGGATCAGTCTTCAGACCCACAACAAAGTAAATCTAGAAATCTACCATCTAACATTTTCCAGTAAGTAGAAAAGGCAAGAAACTGTACATAAAGGTACAAAGTAAATCTAGAAACGTACCATCTAACATTTTCCAGTAAGTAGAAAAGGCAAGAAACTGTGCATAATGGTACAGTTTACCGAAAGTACTTGCGTCAGCATTCCGCCTTGTCTACTCAGGACCAGGTATAAAACTATTGTGTTTTGCTACTGCAATCAACGTTTTGAGGAGGTTTATATAGAAGGTGGTTGAAGGGGGGGGGGTGAGAAGAAATGGGGTGAGGCTGATTTGGGGTGGAGGGGGGAGGGGGTTGAAAGGAAGCAGGGAGGGGATGGTGGGGACGTTATCATTTAAACAAGAGAGGTTGTGCTAAAGTTATTATGTAAGTTAATTATGTAAAAATTCTCTCTGGAATACTAATAGTACATACCATTGTGTATGAACAAGGTAAACGACGTGAAATAGAAAGTTTATAAAATGAAGCGAGGTAAAGTGGAGTGTGATAAATTCTACATTTATGTAGTTTTTTTTCTTTTCAAGTTGTTGTAAAATGTTAGTTGGTACATGTTCAGTTTTGCTTAGTTTTAGATCTGAAGGTGATCCAGAATGATCGAAACAGGTAATCTAATTAAAAATGTGCAGCTGAGACGGAAAACTAAAAGAGAATTATCTTAATATACTTCATAAATGGTTTAACACATTCTGGTAATTGGAGGGATAGTCATACGTTAACTTGCGATTGGCTATTAAAAAAAATTGGACAACTGTGAGAAGAACTTTTGAGGGTTAAGTACAAACTTGACTGTGTATGTAGATAATAGTAATAATTTCGTGTTGCTCAACGGTCTGGTGGAAGTCTTTCTATTGGACTCCACATTGGTGGCTTACCTGTCACTAACTCACCCCCAGTTATTCACCTGGGAAGGGGCACCTAAAGTTTAACGTGGAATTCGAACAGCGTGGCATTTCTGGAGATTCCTCGTAGTGTTGAGAGGTGAAGCATATGGTAAGAGGAAGACTGAAAAATCCGTTGCCTGACGGAGGTTCGATCCCCAGACCTTTTGATTTCCGTGCAAGCGCATATCGTTACACCACCATGCGGGATATGTTTGTAGATAGTTTATTTACAGATTTTAATGAGTGAGTGCAAAGCGAAATTAAGGGTGAAGAGGAGCAATATGTACCGGAAGATGCAAAGGGATTCACCATCTTGGAAACAGAAGTAGAAAAGACGCTGTAGGGGGTGAAGAATAGGATGGCATTTGGAATTGATGATTTGCCAGCAGAAGTATTGGAGAGTCTGGGAAACAAGGCAAGAAAAGAAATACTCTACCTCTGCAATGAGATATATGACAAATGGGAATGGTTTGAGAACTTCCTTCCAACAGATACCAACAGAATAAAAGAGAAACAGTAAAACATTTGAAAGAGCATAGGACCATCAGTTAATTTCTCATGCAGCTAAAGTGTTTCTGAGAGTGTTGAATAGAAGACTATGTGGCAAGCTGGATAGATGGATTGCAAAGGAGCAGTTCGGATTTAGAAGAAGAAAAGAACAAGAGATGCCATTGGCCCGTTAAGAACTAAAGGGGAAATATTTGTGGAAAAGGTAAAGAAATCTTTGCTGTTTTTATAGATTTTATAGGCTTTTGACAGAGTTCAGTGGAGCAAGATGATGGATATTTTAAAGAGGAAATGAGTAGATTGTAAAGAGAGACGACTGATATAGAATTTATATTTCCACCAACTAGTAAGGATAAGGATTGGAAATATAATGTCAGAAGGAAGCAGCATTGGACGAGTTGTTAAAAAGGTTGTTGCTTTTCCCCACTGTTGTTTAACGCATACCTTGAAGACATCATTGCGAAAGGCGTAGATGGGAAAAAAGGAATATGTCACGTCTCTTGTAGTGGCTATTTTCGCAGCAGCTATATATAAATTGCAGTTGTTTCAAAGAAAATGCCTTTTTTGCATGCTGCACATCGAAATTTGTATTTTGAATTATGCACCAGACGCGTTTCAATTTTTTTACAAGGCAACTTCAGGGGGAGAGAAAAAGCAGTTTGCTTGGATGCAGCGAATTAGAAGTTACCTGACACCCAATGGAGATGCCTTGTAAAAAGTCGAAACGCTTCTCGGTGCATAAATAAAAATAAAAATTTCGATGTGCAGCATGCAAAAAAGGCATTTTCTTTGAGACAACTGCAATTTGAGGAATATGTATTGGTGGAAAGAGAATAGAATGTATAAGATTTATTGATGAAATGATATTAGTGGCAGAAAGTGAATAACATGCTAAATGATCTGAATGAAGCTTGTGGGGAATATGGGATGCAAATAAACAGCAAACACTAAGAGTGTAGTCATCAGTACACGACGCAGACTGTCCAATATTAAAATAGGACAAGCTACCATTAGCCAAGTATGTGCATTTAAGTATCTTGGAAGCACAATAACTGAAGTCTTGAGATGTCACCAGGAGGTGAAAACTCGGATTGTCATAGCGAAGGAGGCATTCAACAGAAAGAGGAGACTGGTATGTGGCAAATTAGATAAAGGTCTGAGGAAAAGACTTGGCTAATTTTTTTCTGGAGTGTGGCACTATATGGGGCAGAAACATGGACTGTGAGACGAGAGGCTGAAAAAAAGGTCAGAAGAATTTGAGATGTGGCTGTGGAGGAGAATGGAGAGGATCAGCTGGATAGAAAGAGTGAGTAATGAAAGAGTATTGAAAAGCGTTGGAGTGAGAAGATGTCTGCTGAAGGTTATTAGAGAAAGGAAAAAGAACTGGTTGGGACCCTCATTGGGAAGGGATTGCTTGCTATCAGATGCTTTGGAAGGACTGGTTTGTGGGAGAAGACAGAGGAAGAAGGAGATACAAGATGATAGACGACATAAAGAGAAGCGGATATTATGCAGATCTGAAGAGGATGGCAGGAGACCGGACAGCCTGGAGAACTACCATGTGAAAACCTGCCTTCTGGCAAAACACTAATGAATGCCTACCTGAGTGTTATTTTCCTCGGACCGAATCGGGGGCTGGCCACTTCACGCTGCATGTACGAGGATTGCCCAGAAAGTAATGGACTGCATTTGTTTCAACAATTCTTTATTGAAATAATGAGAATTACGCGCATGTTTTGTCTACACACCCTATTTTTCACGTAATCTCCGTCCCGCTCTATGGCCTTCCTCCAGCGTGAAACAATGGCGTGTATGACCAGTCGGTACCACATCTTGTCGTCCGAGGGCGCTATGTCAGGACTGTAGGATGAATGGGGTAACACTGTCCAACCCTATTTTCCCATGTGTTCAGCGGTTCTCAGACTTGTGTGGGGCCGAAAGTTATCGTGTTAAAGCAAACCATCTCCTGTGTTGCTGTGGCGCCGAAGTCGCCGGAAGCGCGTTTTGAGTTTTGTTAATGGGTTGACATATTCTTCTGAATTAATGGCACCAACTCTTGGCATGACATCAACGTGAATAACACCTTCACAGTCCCATAACGTGGTGAAATTAGTTGCTTTGAATTTTGTCTTATGTGGGGTGTGGGAATAAAACCACACCATCGACTGTCTTTTTTTTGGGGGGGGGCTCAAAATAGTGACCCCAGGTTCATCATGGGACAAGAAGATCTCCCCCTCAGATTAAAAACGTTGCAAACGATCCAAGAAGGATGTTTTTTTCTGTACCATTTGTGATCCCTCGTTAAACACTCCGGAGACCATTTGCACACGCTCTTGAACAGCCAAAGTGCGGATAATTTCATCCATACTTGCTTTACTGATTGACAGATGCAGCGCATACCTGCGTTTGTACTCGCGAATGACAACATCAGCGCGCTGCAACATGAGAGCCATGGACTGTCTCCCCGATCGTTGCAAATCGTGGAGCTCCGTGGAACCGCCTTGTGATGACCTCATCCTCCGTGCCCAACGACTATCTGCTGTCGCAAGCAGATGATCCATAGATTTTGCACAATCATTTGTGAATATTCCCCTTAGTTTCTATCTCTGCAATGAGAAATGAAACGACGACACATTGCTTGTAACGTACATCACCTACAGACGATGTTCTGAAACGGTCCTGCAGCTACGCTCTCTGTCACAAGTGACTGAGTCTTCGCGCGCTCACTCATGAGACTTGAAATAATACATACTTAACGTTTCGCATTTGTAGCATTGTTTTCGGCTGAGAAAAAGAAAAGGCAGTGCATTACTTTCTGGACAACCCTCATAATTCCCTATGCATTGTTCGTTCGGATCCTGGACGAAACTGACAAGCATTCACAGACAGTTATCAATTCTTGTTGGGTTACAAATCTCGTAGGTTAGAATCATTTTTCGATCTCTGTTGTTGCGTAGTTGCTAGGTGTTGGTTGGGGGAGGGGATCTAACAGTGAGGTCATCAGTTCTATCAGAAGGAAGTCGGCCGTGCCCTTTCAAACGAACCATCCCAGCATTTGCCTGAAGCGATTTAGAGTAATCACGGAAAACATAACCGTCAGTCTCCAGAATGCGAGTCCAGTGTGCTAACCACTGCGGTTTGCTAGGTGTCATCTTTCGATCTGTACAACTGGGACAGTCAAATGGTTCAAATGGCTCTCAGCACTATCGGACTTAACTTCTGAGGTCATCAGTCCCCTAGAACTTAGAACCACTTAAACCTAACTAAGGACATCACACACACCCATTCCCGAGACAGGATTCGAACCAGCGCTCGTAGTGGTCGCGCGGTTCCAGACTAGTGCCTAGAACCGCACGGCCACCCCGGCCAGCAGTGGGACATTCAGCGTTGGTACACAGACAAAGCCGACAACTTAAGTCAGTCGTTGGCACGCCCAAATACGAAAGCTTCTTCCTACCATAAAGTCGTGTCTCCATGTTGAACCATCTTACTGCTATTAATCCACACAACCGCCTACCGCGCGCACGACACTTCACTACCAAGAGATAAGTCTGCGGTGACAGTTCTACGCCATATACTGCATTCCCAAGGCACACAAGAAAGATAGGCGCATACGTCCCATTACGTGACATTGCAGGTCTTACGAAGGATCCGCAGCGCTACAAAACGATCATTCCGCTCTTTGAAGTTTATAGTGTAACAACACTTTCAGGTGAGTTTATTTAGCAGAGAACTTTACACTAATTTTATCACTAATATCTCTACGATACATATATACTCATACCTTCATTCTTCCGTGTAACAGTTTTGTGTCAGTATTTATTAATTCTCGTGGTAGGTTATGTCTGTTTCTCTTCCATTTTTCCCTGATTGTTTTATGGCCTCATTCCATATTCTCTTGATTCTCCATTCCTTTATTAGTCCTGTTGCTGTTCCTTTATTTACACCATTTTCTCCTTCATTTCTGTATCACATCCACCTTATCACTATTCACATTAATTTGGAATAAATTTTATAGATACCATTTCTTTGTCGAATACGTTACGGTAATTTGGAATGGGTGAGGTTATCTACATATACATCTACGTGACTACTCTGCTATTCACAATAAAGTCCCTGGCAGAGGGTTCAAAGAACCACATTCAACCTGTTTCTCTACCGTTCCGCTCTCGAATGGCACCCGGGAAAAACGAGCACTTAAATTTTTCTGTGCGATCACAGATTTCTCTTATTTTATAGTGGTGATCATTTCTCTCTTTGTAGGTGGGTGTCAACAGAATGTTTTCGCAATCGAAGAACAAAACTGAAGTTTCATGAGAAGATCCCGTAGCAACGATTGCCACTCCAATTCATGTATCATGTCTGTGGCACTATCCCCCCTACTTCGCGATAATAAAAAACGAGCTTACCTTCTTTGTGCTTTTTCGATGTCATCTGTCAGTCCCACATCATGCCGATCCCACACAGCACAGCAGTGCTCCAGAATAGGGTGGACAAGCGTGGTGTAGGCAGTCTCTTTAGCAGACCTATTGCACCTTCTAAGTGTGCCGCCAATGTATTGCTGTCTTTGATTTGCTCTACCTACAATATTATCTATGTTGTCGTTCTCATTTAGTAATCTCTTTGTAATCCCTAGGTATGTAGTTGAATTTTCAGCCTTCAGATTTGTGTGACCTATCGCGTATTCGAAATTTATCGATTACTTTTAGAACCCATATGAATAACTTCACACTTTTTAAAAAAATTCAGGATCAGTTGCCACTTTACGCACCATATTGATATCATATCGAAATCGTTTTGTAATTCGTTTTGGTCATCTGATGACTTTAGAAGATGGTAAATGACAGAATCATCTGCAAACAATTTAAGACGGCTCCTCACATTGTATCCTATGTGGTTAAAATAGATCTACATCTACATCTATATTTATACTCCGCAAGCCACCCAACGATGTGTGGCGGAGGGCACTTTGCATGCCACTGTCATTACCTCCCTTTCCTGTTCCAGTGGTGGCGTATGGTTCGCGGGAAGAACGACTGTCTGAAAGCCTTCGTGCGCGCTCGAACCTCTCTAATTTTACATTCGTGATATCCTCGGGAGGTATAAGTAGGGGGAAGCAATATATTCGATACCTCATCCAGAAACGCACTCTTTCGAAACCTGGCGAGCAAGCTACATCGCGATGCAGAGCGCCTCTCTTGCAGAGTCTGCCACTTGAGTTTGTTAAACATCTCCGTAACGCTATCACGGTTTCCTAATAACCCTGTGACGAAACGCGCCGCTCTTCTTTGGATCTTCTCTATCTCCTCCGTCAACCTTATCTGGTACGGATCCCACACTGATGAGCAATACTCAAGTCAAGGTCGAACGACTGTTTTGTAAGCCATCTCCTTTGTTGAGGGACTACATTTTCTAAGGACTCTCCCAATGAATCTCAACCTGGTACCTGCCTTACCAACATTTAATTTTATATGGTCATTCCACTTCAAATCGTTCCGCACGCATACTCCCAGATATTTTACAGAAGTAACTGCTACCAGTGTTTGTTCCGCAACCATATAATCATACAATAAGGGATCCTTCTTTCTATGTATTCGCAATACATTACATTTGTCTATGTTAACGGTCAGCTGCCACTACTTGCTCCAAGTGCCTATCCGCTGCAGATCTTCCTGCATTTTGCTTCTCTGTATACTACAGCATCATCCGCGAAGAGCCTCATGGAACTTCCGACACTATCTACTAGGTCATTTATATATAATGTGAAAAGCAGTGGTCCCATAACACTCCCCTGTGGCACGCCAGAGGCTGCTTTAACGTCTGTAGACGTCTCTCCATTGATAACAACATGCAGTGTTCTGTTTGCTGAAAACTCTTCAATCCAGTCACACACCTGGTCTGATATTCCGTAGGCTCTTACTTTGTTTATCAGGCGACAGTGCGGAACTCTATCGAACGCCTTCCGGAAGTGAAGAAAAATAGCATCTACCTGGGAGCCTGTATCTCATATTTTCTGGGTCTCATGAACAAATAAAGCGAGTTGGGTCCCACACGATCGCTGTTTCCGGAATCCATGTTGATTCCTACAGAGTAGATTCTGGGTTTCCAAAAATGACATGATACTCGAGCAAAAAACATGTTCTAAAATTCTACAACAGATCGACGTCAGAGATGTAGAACTATAGTTTTGCGCATCTGTTCGACGACTCTTCTTGAAGACTGGGACTACCTGTGCTCTTTTCCAATAATTTGGAACCTTCCGTTCCTCTAGAGACTTGCGGTACACGGCTGTTAGAAGACGGGCAAGTTCTTTCGCATACTCTGTGTAGAATCGAATTGGTGACCCGTCAGGTCCAGTGGACTTTCCTCTGTTGAGTGATTCCAGTTGCTTTTCTATTCCTTGGACACTTATTTCGAATTCAGCCAGTTTTTCGTTTGTGCGAGGATTTAGAGAAGGAACTGCAGTGCGGTCTTCCTCTGTGAAACAGCTTTGGAAAAAGGTGTTTAGTATTTCAGCTTTACGCGTGTCATCCTCTGTTTCAATGCCATCGTCATCCCGGACTGTCTGGATATGCTGTTTCGAGCCACTTACTGATTTAACGTAAGATCAGAACTTCCTAGGATTTTCTGTCAAGTCGGTACATAGAATTTTACTTTCGAATTCACTGAACGCTTCACGCATAGTCCTCCTTACGCTATCTTTGACATCGTTTAGCTTCTGTTTGTCTGAGAGGTTTTGGCTGCGTTTAAACTTGGAGTGAAGTTCTCTTTGCTTTCGCAGTACTATCCTAACTTTGTTGTTGTACCACGGTGGGTTTTTCCCGTCCATCATAGTTTTACTCGGCACGTACCTGTCTAAAACGCATTTTACGATTGCCTTGAACTTTTTCCATAAATACTCAACATGTCAGTGTCGGAACAGAAATTTTCGTTTTGATCTGTTAGGTAGTCTGAAATCTGCCTTCTATTACTCTTGCTAAACAGATAAACCTTCGTCCCTTTTTTTATATTCCTATTAACTTCCATATTCAGGGATGCTGCAACGGCCTTATGATCACTGATTCCCTGTTCTACACATAAAGAGTCGAAAAGTTCGGGTCTGTTTGTTACCATTAGGTCCAAGATGTTATCTCCACGAGTCGGTTCTTTGTTTAATTGCTCGAGGTAATTTTCGGAGAGTGCACTCATTATAATGTCACTCAATGCTCTGTCCCCTACCACCCGTCCTAAACATCTGAGTGTCGAAGTCTATATCTGGTAAATTGAAATCTCCACCTAAGACTTTAACATGCTGAGAAAATTTATGTGAAATGTATTCCAAATTTTCTCTCAGTCGTTCTGCCACTAATGCTGCTGAGTCGAGAGGTCGGTAAAAGAAGCTAATTATTAACCTAGCTCGGTTGTTGAGTGTAACCTCCACCCATAATAATTCACAGGACCTATCCACTTTTACTTCACTACAAGATAAACTACTACTAACAGCGACGAACACTCCACCACCAGTTGCATGCAATTTATCCTTTCTAAACACCGTCTGTACCTTTTTAAAAATTGCGGCAGAATTTATCTCTGGCTTCAGCCAGCTTTCTGTACCTATAACGATTTCAGCTTCAGTGCTTTCTATCAGCGCTTGAAGTTCCGGTACTTTACCAACGCAGCTTCTACAGTTTACAATTACAATACCGATTGCTGCTTGGTCCCTGCATGTCCTGACTTTGCCCCGCAGCCGTTGAGGCTGTTGCCCTTTCTGTACTTGCCCGAGGCAAGACGATCTCCCACTCCACCACAGGTGAGGGATCAGCCACAGCCACAGTCGTAGTCCGATCGGCGGATGCGTGGGGCGAGCTGGCCGTCCCCGACAAACCCCCATCCGGACCCCACAGTGATGCCCATTGGCAACAGCCTCAAGCTGTGTGACTGAAGCCAACACTGCCTGAAGCTGGGAGTGAAGGGATGCCAACTCAGCTTGCATCCGAACACAGCAGTTGCAGTCCCTATCCATGGTAAAAACTGTTGTCCAAAGAACGTCTGAACTAATCTACAGAGAGCAAAAAGAATTCGATAGAAAATTTAAACGGTTATTAAAATACAAGATTGCATAGTAAATGCAGTAATGCTGCTACTTGTCCACTACTGACACAGTGCTCGGCGGCGGAAGGAGACTACGCGATTTTACACTATTCAATTACTAAAACTCGATGCTACATCTCTCAAATACTATAATACGCCCGAAATTTATGAATTAAACAATGCAAGTACCAAAAACATGCAAAGAAATTAAGAATTAAACTATGTAACAAGTGAGTGAGCTAGGAGTATACGACTTGCTGCGGCAGCTGCTTATCCAACGGCGGCAGGAAGCAAGGATCAGGAACTTCCTTTGCGAACGCCGGATATTACCTCCGTTTTATTCGGCGACTTTCCGTCTATTACTACGAACTAGGACCCTTCTGACAGGAAGTCACGAATCCAGTCGCACAACTCAGGCGTTACTCCTAGGCACGCAGTTTGGTTAGAAGACGCGTGGAAGGAACGGTGTCGAAAGCCTTCTGGAAATCTAAAAATATCGAATCAGTTTGACATCTCCTGTCTATATCACTTATTACTTCATGAGTATAAAGAGCTAGTTGTGTTTTGTAAGTTATAAGGCACTTTTAACAACATATTTTAGTTGCACTCAATAACGTTCGTTAGATTCGGAAGAACTGCAAATCTGTCTTCGTAGTCTGTTACTATAAACCATTGTGAATTCTAACGGTCTTTCTAAATATTACGAAAGTCCCAACACCAATTATGAGGATTTTTTTAAATTCTGTATTTCTCATTCACATTGCAACACCGTAAGACTGCGGTCTGTTTCTATCAGTTTCACTTAGGAAGTGCTGCAATAGTAATTTGGCCCATGTTTTCCTAGGTTTGTGTCCGTAGCTACAGCAGTTCACGTCCAACTTTCCTGATACAAGGAGAGTGTGAAAATTCTGGAATGCTCCCTAGATATGTCGAAGTTTAAATTGTCTTTAACTGTCTTAAATTGTCACAGTGAATGCATTCATAATCTTTTCTAAAAAAAGAATTTGCATAAAAATATAATGATTCAGTTTATCAGTGTGTTTTAACTACATGTGCCCATTTAATTACGGCTGTGTATTTAATTTTATTTTAATTCCCTCGCTGGTGCAGCCCAGGGAGAAATAACTGGGGCTTAAGTGAATTGTAGTAAAGGCAATTACTCATCACTCGCTTTTTAATAGAACTTTAATGAATACAAAGCAAATTAATTTTTTAAATATGAGTATTTTTCGAGTATGCCGTTCATAGGAGGAAATAATTTCAGAGATAATCGTCATTTTTTGTCCATTTTACAGCACCGGGAAATCGCTATCAGGCTGTTCTTCTTCGATTTTATGAAAATATATTACTTCCCAAATGTACTTTAGATGAATTAAGTTATACCAGTGAGCATGTTGAGTGTCTGTTGTTACCTCTAGTGAAAACTGACTACATTTATTTCGGTATAGATATTGCAGTGCACTTAATGTGTTTAAAATATTTAAATAAAATATTTAATTTATATCAGCCTTTGAAAAGGATAAGGCAAATTTGACTCATCTGCTACGACAGAATTTCGTATTGAGCGTGCTCTCAAAGCACGTCATCAAAGCACGACCCATAGACGTCCTCGAAGTTTAACTTCTAAGTACCATCTCTAAGTTTATTTCAGCGTATTCAGTTGTGATTCTGCTTTAATTTAGTTTCAATATAAATACATTAGTTGTTAGTGACAATAATAGTGACGACTCGATGTTTTTACCGACTCGCTAAACAACTGGACTTTCCATTACAGATCGCTGAAGTGTAGGTTATTTTCCCACTCAGCGCAGATGTAACGAGGCAGCAGAAAAGCGCAATTAAATAGAGAATTTACATAGGAATTAATACAATGTATTTATTCCTTTTGTTTTTGTTTCATTATTTACCTTTATCTTATTTTGTTCATACCTACTAATATTTCGTATGTACACTCCTGGAAATTGAAATAAGAACACCGTGAATTCATTGTCCCAGGAAGGGGAAACTTTATTGACACATTCCTGGGGTCAGATACATCACATGATCACACTGACAGAACCACAGGGACATAGACACAGGCAACACAGCATGCACAATGTCGGCACTAGTACAGTGTATATCCACCTTTCACAGCAATGCAGGCTACTATTCTCCCATGGAGACGATCGTAGAGATGCTGGATGTAGTCCTGTGGAACGGCTTGCCATGCCATTTCCACCTGGCGCCTCAGTTGGACCAGCGTTGTGCTGGACGTGCAGACCGCATGAGACGACGCTTCATCCAGTACCAAACATGTTCAATGGGGGACAGATCCGGAGATATTGCTGGCCAGGGTAGTTGACTTACAGCTTCTAGAGCACGTTGGGTGGCTCGGGATACATGCGGACGTGCATTGTCCTGTTGGAACAGCAAGTTCCCTTGCCGGTCCAGGAATGGTAGAACGATGGCTTCGATGACGGTTTGGATGTACCGTGCACTATTCAGTGTCCCCTCGACGATCACCAGAGGTGTACGGCCAGTGTAGGATATCGCTGCCCACACCTTGATGCCGGGTGTTGGCCCTGTGTGCCTCGGTCGTATGCAGTTCTGATTGTGGCGCTCACCTGCACGGCGCCAAACACGCATACGACCATCATTGGCACCAAGGGAGAAGCGACTCTCATCGCTGAAGACGACACGTCTCCATTCGTCCCTCCATTCACGCCTGTCGCGACACCACTGGAGGCGGGCTGCACGATGTTGGGGCGTAAGCGGAAGACGGCCTAACGGTGTGCGGGACCGTAGCCCAGCTTCATGGAGACGGTTGCGAATGGTCCTCGCCGATACCCCAGGAGCAACAGTGTCCTTAATTTGCTGAGAAGTGGCGGTGCGGTCCCCTATGGCACTGCGTAGGATCCTACGGTCTTGGCGTGCATCCGTGCGTCGCTGCGGTCCGGTCCCAGGTCGACGGGCACGTACACCTTCCGCCGAACACTGGCGACAACAACGATGTACTGTGGAGACCTTACGCCCCACGTGTTGAGCAATTCGGCGGTACGTCCACCCGGCCTCCCGCATGCCCACTATATGCCCTCGCTCCAAGTCCGTCAACTGCACATACGGTTCACGTTCACTCTGTCGCGGCATGCTATCAGTGTTAAAGACTGCGATGGATCTCGGTATGCCACGGCAAACTGGCTGACACTGACGGCGGCGGTGCACAAATGCTGCGCAGCTAGCGCCATTCGACGGCTAACACCGCGGTTCTTGGTGTGTCCGCTGTGCCGTGCGTGTGATCATTGCTTGTACAGCCCTCTCGCAGTGTCCGGAGCAAATGTGGTGGGTCTGACACACCGGTGTCAATGTGTTCTTTTTTCCATTTCCAGTAGTGTATTTACTTACTAGCTGCGGTGCCCGGCGTTGACCAGGAAGGTTAACATTTGCCACAAAAAAGTGACGGTCTTGTACCTTGTTGATACTCATAGCGAACGTAAGCTGCGTGGTGAACTGCTGTCGCTTTAAATTTGTGGCCATATGTTAATCACTGTGTATCAACGGAATGCGACGAATGAATACGTCTTCACACGCACGAAAAGATGATTAGTTGCACCATCTATTGTTACATACTGCGACTAGTACCTCTCTTTTTTTCTTTTTTTGAGAATTCGTATTGTGTTGTGTCAGGTCAGTTTCAACTATTTAAAGCAGGGATTTGTATGCACACGACTCTAACTATTCGAACGGTTTACGTCACAATTGTATTCGATCTTTTGGGCCGCCGGCGATCTAGTGACTATTGGTGGTACTCTATCCTGAACTGCCTTAGCGCTTGTATGACCCTGTGGATTTGAATAATAAAAGTAATTTTGAAACATATGAAAGTAACAACGGCAGCTAATCAAAAAATAAGAGTTTGCAGTTATGCTTCTGTCAAATTCTCGAGCTCTCGCTCGTCCTGCGATCTAATGACGCCTGGTGATACTAGCCCCAAGACGAGTATTGCCGCTGTAAATTATTCTCGCGACAGGAATTGCAGTCAGTTTGCCACGATATATTTTGTTTGTTAGGCACTTAATTTTTATTAATTTTCTTCGTTGTTCCTTCTAAATGTAGAAATTAGAAGTAAATCGGCACGAAACCCTTAAAATAAAATGATCAAGTATTTGCCGAGAGTATTTTCGGCCAAAAATTTTCAGAGACTTTTGGTAACAACTGTTTCGGCTTGATATATACTTACATATGAGTTTCAAGTCAGATTACGGAATCTTATGTAGACAGTGATTCTCCTCTTGTCTCGAAGGTGAAGTGTGCAAAATTTCATCAAGATCAGAATAAAACTGTACATTTGTGAGAATTAGAAAAGGACACTCTTCTTCACGTGTACGTATATTATTAAGTTTTATTGTATAATTTAGTATTTTAATATTGATTCATTAGTGCGCAAGAGAAAAAGATTATGAAGACAATTTTCAATGTACTGATGTATTGTGTGACCTAGGCGCACAGGACGACAGGTTTTGCGATTGTAGTAAATAAGTAAAAAATAATAACTTTTCTACCACACTTAATATTCCCGCTATAGTCGAATGACTGGATTCGTAATTTCCTTAATGTGGCCGCAATACTCGAGTCTTCGGATTCGTAATTTCCCCTTGTGTTGGATATGTGATTGCATTTCATATCAGTTGAGTAATTCGGTACTCTTTCTATGTAAGATATGGACCAGACCTCCGCTAACACGTCTACAGGTATATGTGAAATATCTAGGAAGGGTGCAAGGTTAACAGATTCAAAATGGAGGTAGGATGACGCTTCACTTTTCGCTCAGACCTTACCCGTCTGCGGAAGCCTTATAATGATTCTGTTGAAATCAGAAGGGCAGAAAGCTTCGTTAGAAGGGAGACAGGAGACCAACTCAGCATGGCGTGAAGCCTACAAACCATTCAGAGGAGCAGAGGCCATGTGGTACTGAATCTAATAGTGACTATATGCTACACCAAGTACTTACCGGTAGCGTACCCCTCACAGGTGAGATAGAAAGGACTTTATAGGCATATTCTGCACAGAAGTATGTATTTGTTTGGAGAACCCCCTTCACTGGTCCTATGAGATTTCCAGTCCATCTCATACATGTCGCCGCAGAATAGCTGAAAGTCGTAGTATTAACGCTAGTAGAAACTACGGGTGGTCAACACGTTTGACTAACCCACTTATTCGGCAGCCTGACGTGCGAATGAAGGATATTAATGCTGAGACCAACAAGTGACCCTACTCGGTAAGAGAGTAAGATTAAAAGAAAACGACGTAAATATCAACGAAATTTTCTTACATGGTAAACAAACTAAACGAAGTGTCCGCAAATACGTACGCAGTAAGGTTAACAGCAATTAAAAAATCTCCCCTGAAACTCAAAAAATGAAGTGCTCGACACTGCACTGGAGCAGTGATTTTCTTCGCAATAATGCCCCAGCGGCACACACACCGATCTACCAACCCACAAACGTCAGTGAGCAGCCTTATGCATAACCGTTTCTCGGCTACGTCAGGAAAACCTGACAATTTAGGTCTAAATATGTTACATGACTCGTATAAAAGAAGTTAAAAGTGTGAATTACTGTAGGCGGAATTTGGAACAAAGCATGCAAAATGACAGCGAACTCATGTCTATTATTTTGGTCTACAGTCAAGAAAGTACTTTGATGCAAGTCCCCACGCTAGTCTATCCAGTGAAAGCATCTCCATCTCTGAATAACAGCAGCAACCTACATCCATTTGAAGCTGAATACTGTAGGCTATTCATACCTAGGCCTCCCTTTACAGTTTTTCTCCCTCACACTTCCCTCCAGTACCAAAATCACCATTCCTTCAGGGGAGATATTCATAAAAACACGCATTATTTAAAAGATGCCGCCCGTGGTGGCCGAGCGGTTCTCGGCGCTTCAGTCCGGGACCGCGCGACTGCTACGGTCAAAGGTTCGAATCCTGCTTCGGGCATGGATGTGTGTGATGTCCTTAGGTTAGTTGGGTTTAAGTAGTTCTACTTTCTAGGGGACTGATGACCTCAGACGTTAAGTCCCATAGTGCTCAGAGCCATATGAACCATTTAAAAGATGGACGAAATACATAATTATGAAGATACAGCAATAAAATTCTTCACCGTTCTTTACATGAAAGTAATACATTTACTGTTAATATCCTTGGATAATATATATATATATATTAAAATCTTTTTTATGCGATTTAAAAACTTTAGTTTCTTAAAATTATGTGTGTTCTTTTATGCTCAGAAAATATTCAAGAGAGTTTTACTAAATTTTATCTGTTTAATCTCTTTGCCTACAATAAGCTTCTCTCATGAGATTTTTTGAATATATAGAATAGGAGAATTTTAATAATTTTTAACTCTAGTTCCGTAAGTACGTTAGAACAAAGTCTTCCGTGGCGGCATATTGTATAAAACATTCTCAGTCTTCTTGCTGTATCACTTCAGAATAAAACCTCGAACTTTCGACAGTTTCCGTTGTCAGTATAAATAAGTGAGTGTAACATAAAACTAATAAGTACAGGTAAGTAGGTATAATACAAAATAAAGTGTAAGTACAAGTAAGTAAAAACAATATTAAATTAATGAATGAAAATATAAATACAAGCAAGAAGTATAACATAAAGTTAATAAGTGTAAGTAAGTAAGAATATATAAAATTATAAGCGTAAGTACAAGCGTATGGATGTAAGTATAAATAAAGTTAATAAGTATAAGATAGTGTAAATAAAATTGATAAGTGTTAGTATAAGCGTAGGTATAAATGTAAGTATGTAAGAATTATATAAAATTTATGTACAAATACAAGCACGTTGCCTCATGTCTTATATTACATTCAGAATTCCAAAATTTAGTCTTGAGGTGACGTTTACTGAGTTTAAAGACATACATTTACAAAATTTCATACTTCCAGCTCTCATAGATCTTGAGAGAAAGGTATATAAACTTTAAAAAAACCTAATTTTCGGGAAATGTAATTTTCAGTGAAACCTTAGGGTTTTTCTTATGTCACCTCTTCAGAAGTCCGCAGAGTTGTACCATCAAGGATTCTCCTCTGGATTCTTGTTTTCTGCCTTCCTTCTTTTACGAAATCTCCAACTGACTTTTCTGCTGCAGAGAGGCGATGTAAATTAATTTTTCTCGAGATTTTTTGCATGAAATTGTACTTCCTACGTTCCTATCATCAAGTACTATATCTGAATCATAACGTCCAATTAAAGTAACTGTAACAGATGAAAATGTGGATTTAGGTCATCGTTTCTGTGTGAGTGAATTTAAAGACTACTTCGAATTCTGTGTTTTGCACTAACATACATTTTTAGAAGTTCAGGATCGGCTAGAAACTTGTTAGTCGGCTTTACAACATCCAGGATACAATTTGAAAGTCTCTCCTTGTGACTGTAGAGGTTGTTATTCCTCTGGGCCTGTAGCTATTTACACCAGCTAATGCAGCACAGATGATTAACAGGATGTTCATATTTTGACACTATGTTGAAATGTGTACCTCTTACTGCACTTTTCGAGTCACAGTTGATAGGTTCTGTGTGATAGCCTTACCGTAATACAAGTCAAGAGGCAAAGCAAGAATTGCTTCTTCATAAAAAAAGCAACTGGTTTCTTATTGTTTTAAAGGTACTGAATGCAGTCACAGACGACCTACAAACCAAAGAGAATATATCACAGCTTTCTCGATGTATCCCGTGCAAGTTTGCTTGAAAGTAATCCACAGAATCGTTTTCTGAGATGTTATTGAAGTACTGCTTCAAAACGTGGACTTGGCAGGAAGGTCGCCTCACACATTTAATTATTTTACAGGCACTTCGGATGCGATTTCATCTTTGGAACTTTGAGAACTTGTCCATGAGTTCTACCAAAAAATAAAAAAAAGGAATGAACTTAGGGTTTCCCGTCAGTTTCATGACCGTCTGTCCTTCAGGCCCCGGGATGTTACCTGTCAATAGAGCTTTTATTATCTTTTTGTCTGAACTCTTTACCATCCCCGTTTCACTTTTGTACAAACCTGCACTGCAAGTAAATGCCCTAGGAAAGGATTAATCTGTACTACATGTTAAGAAATTTCTCTTTTTCGGAAATGTTTTTCTTTTCATGTGCTCTCTGCTTCGGCCAAATCATCTACTACCATAATGGCGCGTGCTAAATGTTTTTTCTGAGTCGGGTAAAAGAGACAAGTCTGTGGTATGTCTTGTTGAAGAGAAGACGCGAACATTTTATCTTTCTTTCTATCGTAACATTTTTGTTAGAAATTTAGCATTTTTGGGATGCCTCTCACGGCATCGAATATAAGTTTCTTTCATTAGGAGACACGGTCAACAAATAGCAACTTCTACTACGGCTGTGTTCACAATGACCATCGCAGCATAAATAACAGGTAAAATTTCCCACTGAGAATACAATGCTGGTAAGAACATTTACTATTAAATTTCCTAGAAAGTTCATTTCAGATACGTTTAATGGTGTCTGTTCAGCACCCAGCCGTAAATGTATTTCATAAACTTCTATTTACGACTTCACAGTTAAAAGTGTAAAAACATTTCCAGTTCAAAAATTTTAATTCGTTATCCAGCCATCAGTAAGAAAGAATATAATACAACGTCGACCCAACAAAGATCAGATCCCCCCAGACAGTAAGTAAAAAGTAGTGTAATTGTAACAGTGATTGTTGAAAACTAACTGTATTCTGTTCTTGTTCCATATATTCAACAATGAGGAGAGAATGAGCGAAGGCGAACGTTACCAATAAAAATGGAATAAAATTATGGAATCTGAAGAAAATTTTCTCCAGAGACAAGTAACTGAACTTTAAGAGAACGTCAAAAGAATTGAAACAGCCAGAGGTACTATCAAGAATGTTCTATTGATCATAGCAATTAAAAGCAATTTCACTACAGTATCATGATCCTTAATGTGCTTAAAATATTTTTGCAAGCAACAATATTTATGGTAGGGTTTATTATTGACTGCAGTAGTAAACAATTGTCGTATACGTATCAATGACAATATCGAGAAGCCATCTTCGAGTAAAATTTTTCACAACTATTGAGTTTTTATTATATTTCAATAACGTTATTTAAGTGTGTACCTTTTATTGCCAGTAAAAAGAGAATCAAGTGTCAGAGAGAAAAGTAAATACTAACGGCAATGATCACGAAAATACTGAATCAGTATCTAATGCATTAGAGAATTAAATGTCAGTGCATCGCAACAGGATGACAGTGTTATAATCTAAAACAATATACAACTGAACTCAACTCCAATGAATATTATACCGAATGAAGTCACATGGATAAGATTCAGTGAGGTTAATTCAAATACCTCAACAGGAAATGTCTCTTTTAAAAGGAATTTGGATAGAAACAATGGAATGGACGTAGCAAATTTTCCGAGCTCGATGTTG
Organism: Schistocerca gregaria; assembly: GCF_023897955.1. NCBI lineage: Eukaryota > Metazoa > Arthropoda > Insecta > Orthoptera > Acrididae > Schistocerca > Schistocerca gregaria. The sequence continues at coordinate 1,118,705,956 of NC_064920.1, forward strand.
AGTGAACGGAATGGACACAGAAATACTCAGGCTATACCTACATTAGACAATTATCATTCGCAGGTGTCCACCATAGAACAGTACTTACAGAAATACACAAATGAATACTGAGATAGCATACAGAATTGAGTACAAAAATCACAAACGTCTCCATTGGGCCGTCCGGAGTGGCAGAGCGGTTCTAGGCGCTATCGTCTGGAACCGTGCGACCGCTACGGTCGCAGGTTCGAATCGTACCTCGAGCATGGATGTGTGTGATGTCCTTCGGTTAGTTAGGTTTAAGTAGATCTAGGTTGAAGGGGACTGATCACCACAGCAGTTAAGTCCCATAGCGCTCAGAGCCATTTGAACTTTTTTTTTGTCCATTGGTTTCGGCAGTTTGGATAAGGGTCTCAGTAGCTTACACCAAAACGCCACACTTCGAAAATTTTGCGTACTAACTTGAATACACAATTGACAGATGCAGCCAATAAATTAGATACAAAGTTTACTAACATGTACAATGATCTAGACCAAGGAACTTTCTAATGTATTTGAAGATCAAGATAAAAATTGCACGTCAAGTTGAGGAAATTACAACGATGCATTGCAGTTTACAAAGCGCACGTGAAAGCTTAGCTCAGGTGGTAACAATAGTTCAAATACACGTATCTGAAATGAAGTCTGAATATTTACCGGATGGTGTACAAAACCTCGAGCATGACGTAGGATTTCTGACTTTTGGACCATTTTCCTAGGAAACCCACTATAGAAATATCTATGAGGACGTAAAAAGATTAAATGAGGGAGCTGATACCGGTGACTTTGACATCGATTCTACCCTGGCAAAAAAGAGCGTCCTGGAATACGAAACTTATGTTGATGTCGTTGAAGGGATAATAAAAGAAAAACAACATATAATTCTCGCTAAAATGGATAGTAATAATAATAATGTCGTGTGACGAGGGCCTCCTGTCGGGTAGACCGTTCGCCTGGTACAAGTCTTTCGATTTGACGCCACTTCGGCGACTAGCGCATCGAGAATGGATAGTGATTTGAAGACAATAGAAGGTAAGATTCGTTCTGAACTTATCAGTGAAAAAGATGGTTCGAACGAACCGACTTCTGCAGCTAACCGAAACAGAAAAGCAGTATTAGACAATAGTCACACGAACACTTTCGCTGAGGATTATGACAAAATCGAAGGAGAAGAGATTGCTAACGTTGGAACGTCTGGGCCATTGTCACCATACGCAGCCACCGGAAAGGCGTAGGTCGGTGTCAATTTGATGGCGGAATACCTGTCCTGTCGTTGGTCACAACAGACGATGGTTTAATAAAACAATGACAGTCCCCGTCTTCTCAAAACAAGCCAAGGAAACACCCTCCCCCCTCCCTTCCGAAAGCGGGAGTGGGGGCATAACACTTGTAAACAATTATTTCTGAGGCTATGACGAAGAATTCGATATGTGAGATGACCTATGTGCAGATAAGACAAATTATACAAAAAGAATGAAAAATTAAGTACATGGATGGTACATATAGGCCCTGTTATGTGAAAATGTGTAAAAATATGAGTCTGCTTCTAGAGGACGATACTCGATGGAAAAGACAACAACTAACAAATAATAGCGATACAGACTTGTAGACACGTTATAAGTTACGTAATGGAGAGTTGTTTTATATTCAAGCGCCATAGTCTAGTAACTGGTGTGATTGTTTACCCTAAGCATATGTCGACAGTTTCGTCAGGTGCATAGATAGCTCGTGGGACCACTATGGTTTACCCAAGTGCGCTCAGAAAATCATGTCATACTTTTATTCTCCTGACATTAGACATAGAGCGCAACAGGTCATCAAGATATGTGCAATCTGTCAAAACACAGATCACAGTTCAGTGTGTCACTAAAACTCTAACGGCATCGCCTATAATCAAGCTAATCGTGACAGAATATTTTGTGAGAGTGTGTAAACGAAAAGCTATTCTGACTGATAATGCATCTATCTTTACAAGTCAGAAGTGGAAAGAGTTTGTCAAGTCACATAACAAAAAACGCATTATGCATCCCAATTTCATCCCAAGGTGCCCTTACAGCTAATAGTAAATAACTTGCCACATTCATCAACAAGTTGTACACCAATCGAATTAAGGGGGGACGTTGATGAAATTAACCAAAAATTTCAATTTTCGATTTATTTTTTATTTGTTAGTACAACTCATACACAATACGTTTCCTAAATTTCAAAGTTCAAATAGCATCCGAAGTGCCTGAAAATTAATTAAAAGTGTGACGAGGCCACCCTGCCTCGCCCACGTTTTGAAGAAGCATGTCAATACCTGTGTATTGAATTCAACCAAACGTGTGCAGGACACATATAGAAGCCCACGTAAGGTTTCTGGCCGATCCTGCACTTCTCAAAAAGTGTGTTCATGGCAAAACCCAAAATTTAAATGAGTCTCTAAATTCACTCATATGGAGACAATGCCGTAAAAACACATTTGCATCTGCTGCAGTTGTCGGAATTGAAACTTATGATACAGTTATTGTATGTAATGATGAGAACGTCGGAGGATGAAGGTATTAGAAAGAACGGGCTTCAAGATAGGAAATTTTACTCATCATATCCTGAGAAAAATATATTTACAGCACGTCTCTGCAGCTGAAGAGTCAGTTGAAGATCTGGTAAAGGAAAGAAGACAGGCAACAAGAAACCAGAAGAGAAGCCTTGATGGGAAAGACGAACCAGAGTACAAATGTGGTGCCTTCTTAAGTGACATAAGGAAAAAAGTTAGGTTGAAATTTAAATAGCTTTTCCTGAAAAGTTAAAAAAAAAACAAAGTTTATGCACCTTTGCACAGATTTTATGAATGCTAGAATTATGAAATTTTGTACACATATTTCTGTAAACCTAGTAAACGTTGTCTCAAGAGCTAATTTTGAAATTCTGATTGTACGATGAGATATGGGGCAAAGTGCTTGGAATTTTTGCATGAATTTAAAATTATGCTTGTGGAATTATAATAAAAAAATTATAAAAATTCTCCTATTTGACCTATTCCGAAATCCTCATAAGAGAAGCTTTCAACATATAAACAGATGAAACAGAGAAATTTTTGAAGAAATCTCTTGAATACGTTGTGTGAAAAAGGAACATACACTATTTTTTGAAAATAAAACTTCAAATTTCATTAACAAAATTGAATATACATAATCAAAGGGTTTTGTATGTAAGTGTGTTACTTTCATGTAAAGCGTTGTGCAAAATTTCATTGTCATATCTCCAAACCTGTGGATTTGGTGCATTTTTGAAGTAGTGTGTTTTTTTCATCAACGTCCCCCCTTAATGTACGAGAAATATAAAATAGACGACATAAAATAAATGACTAGTTTAAACACTTACCTAAATTTTCTGAAAAAGAGATGCCGTTAGCAGAAAAGGGTTAGATAAGCCTTAATAACATTTAAAGCAAAGACACCCGCTAGGAAGAAACAGTTTGAAAAAAGATTAGGTTGTACACTATTTCTCACGTCGGACAAGTGGTGCTATTGCGCACACATCATCAATCTACGAACATAAAAGTCTTAAAAATGGCAGTTGTTGTGCATAACACCTACCTTAAAACTTTTTATGTCATTAGCACTTATCACAACTTACAAACAAGCTGCGTACGTGCATTGTCAATTCAAACCATAAAAGTTAAAACATAGTAAACCTGGTCATCCACCGTTCCCGACCTACAGTTGCAAACTGAACTGTCATCACCTACCTACGATGATCTTTACTTAAAGCCTAATGCTCAGCACAAATAATACTACTGTCTGTCATAAAATCTTTGAGAAATGCCTGTCTGTTTATGACCCATTTCCACTCGAAACTACCTCTACTCTGCAATCTGGAAGGAAATAGTATTAGTAAATCCTGTGTCCCTAAGTGAAATATGTTGGGTGGGTTCTTCTTAAGAAGGATATCGCTAAAGTGTGCCCATAAATACCCCTTCAGACACTTCCGTCCTGTCATTTAAAACGCCGATGCACTCCTCTTTGAAGGCACAAAAAATCTCTACCTCCTCTAAATGAGATAGCAGTCACCGTTTTTCGTCAACGTGCCACACCCTCGACCTTTCCTTATGCCTTCCAACGAATGCTGCTCATTCCTGAGATGCTTTTTTACAGCTGAGTAGCCATCCTCTCCATTATCATGCTCTTTAAATCTGAATCAGGATAGAGGCTGTCACAAGAGCGACACAGATAAGAACTGCATGAAGCAATCGGAGGTGTATGAAGTAAAATGTCAAGACTGTACAGCATGACATGAAGGACAGAAGGGATGAATTTTTGAAGTTAGATTTAAAGAGCACCACGGCTCGTTAGCTGTACCGAAACGTCTCAAAATGAGCAGCTGTCGGTGGGAAAAGCACGAGGGTACTGCACGTTGAAAAAAAAGGGTGATTGTTGTCAAATTTAGAGGAGGTAGAGATGTATTGTGCCTTGAAAGAGGAGTGCGTCTGTGTTTTAAATGAGAGGAAGGAAGTGTCTAAAGGGCATTTCTGGGCACACTTCAGCGGTATCCACCTTAAGAATCAGCCACCAACATATTTTACCTAATGACATAGGATTTACCCATGCTATTTCAGACTGCAGCGTAGAGGTAGTTTCAAGTTAGAACGGGCTAGCACCTGACAGGCACTTCTCGAGGATTTTATGATAGACAGTAGTGTAGCTGGTACTGAGCATTAAGCTTTAAATAAAGGTCATCGTTGGCAGGTGATGACAGCAGTTTGCACTTTGCAACTGTACCTTGGGAATGACGGATGCGCAGGCTCATTATGTTTTATCTTTTATTGTTTGGGTTGACAATGCACGTGTGTAGCTTCCTTTTAAGTTGTGAGTAGGCCTAATGGCATAAAAATTATGAGAGGTAGGTTATAACTCAGGACATCTATAACCCTTATATGTATATCGGTATAAGGAGGATTATTTCATCTGGTTCCTTTGTTTTTAGCAGTTGAAAATCGGATAATGTTCTCCCAAACCATGATGTGGCAATAATTACACGATTGCCAACTGGGCTGCATATCTCAATACTGCTCGAATAACAGTTGTAAGGTAACTTCAGAAGCTTCACATCAGTTATCGTAGTAGCAAGTTTTCTACGTTATGTATATAACTAGTTAAACTAACAAAAGGTACACTTGATAACCTATATCACTAGCCCATGTATTAACCATAAGAATAAAGCTGTGGTCACGTTCTGTCGGAAAGAACTGGTTACAGAAATGTTCCGATTATACTAAAGCAATGGGCAAAACAAACGTTAACGAGTAAGCTACGAAGAGTACTAGGCTAATGGATATAGTGGCGGTACTAAAATTAAGGACAATTTATATTACACTACCTTCAGGTTACAATAAATAAGAACTATGCTATTTATGCTACTAAAGTTAAGGACAATTTATATTACACGACCTTCAATAGCTTACAGTAGAGCTATGCTATTTATGTATAACTACAACCGTTTACGCTACGGCGATTACAAAGTACCTTACACTATTCTATTGAAAACTACCTCTACATGAAAGTGAATACGAAAAACTAATGTACAGAAAAATGGCAGAAACTTTGCATAGCTAGCAACTACAAACCTCAAGTAAAATGAAGGTTCATTTCGGAAAATAAATTTTAATTACACAAACACAGTTCAGCAGGCAAATCACTGTCACAGAGCTCATAAGGACGTATAGAATATTGATAAACGTATATTATGAGAGGTAAGAAGACGAAACGTTCTTATCAAAAATACTAAATTTACCAAGTTGTACTCCATGTGTGTATGTGTGAAAGAACACTCTGACTGACCTAAGGGGACTTTTGGATAATTGAGTAGTTATGTAGTAATAAGAATTTTCCAGGGAATTATGCAAAGCAGCATGTCCCACTTGGTGGAAGGATTGGAAGTGGAAGTTACCAAATAAAAGGGCCATCACCTCATATTAGTTTATAAGTTATGTATAATTTTGATTGTGTGTTAATCTGGGAAAAGCAGGATAAGTGAGTACATTTATATTCAGTAAGTTGAAACACTTAAACACGAGAGTTGCTCTGGCAACTGAAGAGTAATAACTGGCACAGTGGATTTCACATTAAGTTAGCCTACGTGTTAAGAGATTACTATACCTTGAGTGTTATGTCCATTGAAGTATATACACGGTTCTGGAAGTCACGTCTGAGGGAAAGATAATGCTCAAATATGTGTGAAATCTTACAGGACTTAACTGCTAAGGTCATCAGTCCCTAAGCTTACACACTACGTAACCTAAATTATTCTAAGGACAAACACACACACCCATGCCCGAGGGAGGACTTGAACCTCCGCCGGGACAAGCCTCACAGGCCATGACTGCAGCGCCTAGACATGTCGGCTAATCCCGCGCGGCGAGGGTAAGATAACATTTACGTTAAAGTTTTGCAAAGAGTAATACAAAACTAGAGTTATAAAAAAATATTGAACAGCGTAGTCAAACACAGAGTTACCGGTGAAGCTGATCATAAAATGCAATCAAAATATGTAGACACATATATCGGTTTGTAGCATTAAAAGGCGGTCTCAACAGTGGATAGCTGAGTGAAAATTATAAATATTGAACAAAGGATCCGAGACATAGACAGGAATATAATAACACTTTGCTGTGACAATAACGAGTATTTCACCTGTCCTTGTGACATGTAGCAAAAATGGTTTGTGAAAACGAATACTGGTACAAAAAGATGCGTGATTTTTATCTTAAACCGATGCCTCTTGATGTGATTCCTAAGCTTATCCTTTCCTCATATATTGGTGATCGTGTCGATTATATCAGTTTTCAGGTTCTTACGGGAATCATGAAGATTTTGAGAAGTAAATTCTTCACTCAGAAATAGAAAGAACAAAATTTTCTTAGAGCTAGAAATAAAGGTGTCAGCCAAGAGTAATTACGAGGAACGTACAGTTACAATAGAGAGAAGATTTTCTCGTAACTCTGCTTCTAAGACTTTTATTTGTTTCATGTCTTTGTAAATATGTTCATGTATACAGAATGAGATTTTCACTCTGCAGCGGAATGTGCGCTAATATAAAACTTCCTGGCACTTTGGAAGGTAGGAGACGAGGTACTGGCGGAATTAAAGTTGTGAGGACGGGTCGTGAGTCGTGCTTGGGTAGCTCAGTTGGTAGAGCAGTTGCCCGCGAAAGGCAAAGGTCCCGAGTTTGAGTCTCAGTCCGGCACTCAGTTTCAATCTGCCAGGAAATTTCATGTTCATGTATATTTTGTAAACATGTGATATCCAATATTATGCGACATGAAGCATATTAGAAATTGCAAATATGTATGAAAAAGTGCTACGTAAGTTGTGCATCATACCTTAAATATGTGAAGTTGCCACATAGTTGTTAAAAAAACACTGCTGTGAAACGATTTAATTAACAACCACCAAGTGATTCATTATGTGCAATGCAGGAAGTTTAACGAATCTGCAGTGCCGAGCTAAATAAGCGGGATAGTGGCACGTGCGTGCTATGGGTAGGTGAACACTCATCAAAATGTTGACGAAGATTTGATCCAGATGTAGCTGCTCCACGAGGGTCCTTCGACCTCACAGTACAACGGTGACTGTCGTAGCTTGCAGGTGTAAACAGTTACCCCAAGTGAACACTACAAACTGTTCACATTCTATCGCGTGCTAGAATAATGCCCTGCGTGGTGCGGAAAACAATAGCCGCGAGGAATCTTAAACAATGGAGCCAGCTCACGCAAATGACCCAACGACAATAGAAAAACAAAGGACGGAGAAGATTGAAGTTTTTGTTGCAAATTTCGGGAGAGAGACCTAGTTGTCATACATCTAAACAAAGAAAGATAAAGAAGGTCTACATGATGTGCAAAACATTGTTATTTGTTCTTTATATTTGTAAGTAAATGATTTATTTGCAAGTATAATATAGTGAAAGAAATTTTTTCTTAAAATAAATGAACCCTGGGAATTAGATAAAAATGATGTTCCCAAATAGCTGACACACATTAATCAAGCAGTGTATTAAGGAATAATAGACAAATATGCCAATAGTCGAACGACCAAACTAAAGCTTTCTGATCCTTCGACCATGATAGCAGAACACTGCAACTTGCCCTTCTGGGAAAAAAAACATAAAATGTAAAAATCAGTATAAATGAGTAAGAAAAGGAAATGTTGTACTACGTGCTATGTATAAGAATCCACAGCTTACAGTAAGGGCTGGTGTAATGTCACCTCTTTGGAAACTCCACAGATGCAAATATAAAATAAGAAAGGGAACCTATGCGCTGCAGCAGAGAAGCTGTTAGAGAGAGAGAGAGAGAGAGAGAGAGAGACAGAGAGAGAGGGAGAGATAGATAGGACTCACTTTTTTCTTAATCAGGATAAAAGTGAGATCCTGTGGTGTGTGTTTACGAAGAGAGGACGTGAACATCTTATTGCTGTTCCTGTTGTAAAAGTTTAGAATAATACTATTGGATTCTTGGGTTCATATAAATAACGTGAAGTGACTTACAGCACCTGTCTATTTATTAGAGAAACAGATCATCTCACAGTAACAAAATATGAATTTCTTGCATTAGGTGACACGGCCAGCAATTGGAAACTTCTGCGGTGACTGTATTCGACGAGACGACCATCGCAGCAGGAAGAAGAGGTAAAATTTCCCTCTGAGAAGAAAATACAAGTATGAACATTTACTATTAAATGTCCTAGAAAGATTGTTTCAGATATGTTTCATAGAGTCTGTTTGGCAGCCGGCCGTAAAACGATTTCATTGACTCCCATTTATGACTTTACAGTTAAAAGTCCGAAAAAATTTCCAGTTCAGAAACTCTAATTCATTATCCTGACAGCAGTAAAAAAAAAAGAATATAAAACACTACTTTTAGTGCCTAATTTCGTAATGCTCTCAGCATCGCCTGACTTAATTCTACTACATCCAGTTATACTTGTTTCACTTTTGTTGGTGTTCACCCCATAATGTCTTTTTCAGTACACTATCAATTCGGTTCAACTGCTCTTTCGCGTCTTTTGTCGTCAATAACAGAATTACAGTGTCATCGGCAGACTGCAGTGTTTTTGTTTCCTCTCCCTGAAATTCTACGCCCTTTCCATATTCTTGGTATCTTTCACTGCTTGCTCAGTGTAAAGATTGAGTAACATGAGGGATAGGCTACAATCCCGCCTCACTCCCTTATAGATTACTGCTTCCCATCACGTCCTTTGACTCTTATAATTGCCGTTAGGGATAACTTTTCACTCTCTGTATTTTATCCTTCCTACGTTCAAAATTTCGAAGAGTGGTTTCCAGTGAAAATAATTACTTTCATTGGAAATAATTACTTTCATTATGGTCTTTCAGCGACAACGCTTATACCTCAGGAATGAAAGGTAGTGAAACTTATTACTGAGTATCTCGTTTTTTAAATGAGTGGGCACGTACAACCAATGATTTGAATCGAGGTAAGTTGCTTGGAGTTGCAAACTGTCATCCAGGGCGGACTCTTGTAGAGACATGCCAGCACCCCAGCAGCGAGGTAGGCGTCCGCGATCTGTTGCAAAGTGTGTCTGCGAGTACCAAGTGGTCTGCCTTACCATCTCATCAACTGGTTCCTTGCAAATGGGTTGGCGCTTCCAGCAGTGGTGGTCGTATATTGCGGCTCAGTTGACCTTCCTCAACATTGAGAAAACAGACTGACCATCTGAAGAAATTAAACGAAAAGGAGTCCCCAAACGTGCTGCATGTAAAAGAAAACTCTTCTCAAAGACGTTTTATATACCTGGGATACCACCAAAAGGACACAGTGACAACGAAAAAGTGGATACCGTTACTGACGTCTTAACCACCCCTTCCTGCTCAAGGGATAATAAACTAAGGTCGAATGACAACGAGGAAGAGAGTTAAGAATGTTAATGCTGCTATGACATCTCTGAAGGAGGCTGGATACGGTGTATTAGCTGTGGACGCTGGGCCCACGACACTTGTGCAGGGATGGAAAGTGATGACGACGAGGCTGTCCACATTTGTGTACTATGTGAAAGTAAGAGGCCTAAATAAAACGTAATACCTGATTCTGCAATTACGCAGAACCATGTTTCGAAACCTTATTGTCACATGATTTGGTTATTCCAGTCCTTATTTAAGCTTTAGAGATGAATTCATGCTAGTTCCCCATCTTACCCCGCACATGGGGCAAGACGGCGAAATGGTAGTTTATGTTTCAAATCGAGATATTTCTAACTAAATGTATCAAGTTTAAAGGTTTCTTTGTATGCTATGTAATTCAGTGGTTAAGTAAACAATAAGTAAACAAATTTTAATCAAAACTACACGAATTTGTTTATTTTTGTCCCTTTTGTAAGGGTTTAAAGTTAGCTTCCCCGTCTTGCCCCGCCATCCCCTACTATTTGTTACATAGATTCCTGATGTCATCAAGGCTCCATATAATAGGACTACATAAACTCTAAGGGAAAAAAAATGATACTCCAGGAAGTAATTATCCGAATGGGACGGAAATCGACAAAAAATGGCTCTGAGCACTATGGGACTTAACATCTGCGGTCATCAGTCCCCTAGAACTTGGAACTAATTAAACCTAACTAAACTAAGGACATCACACACATCCATGCCCGAGGCAGGATTCGAACCTGCGACCGTAGCAGTCGCGCGGTTCCGGATTGAGCGCCTGAACCGCTAGACCACCGCGGTCGGCGTAAATCGACAGATGTGGTGTGCATGTATGGAGAAATATATGATCACAGTTTCAAAAAATTCAGGAGAAACAGCTTCACAATTTGAGCATGTCAATAACGCGACGGTCCACCTCTGCTCATTACATGATTTATTCGGCTTGACATTCATTAGCGGAGTTCTATCGAACCAAATTGTAAGCAAGTGGAGCTTTACATTCCGAAAATCCCGAGCAGGTTAGAGGGCTCTGTCCATAATACTACAAATGTTCTCAATTGGGGAGAGATCCGATGACTTCAAATGGTTCAAACGGCTCTAAGCACTATAGGACTTAACATTTGAGGTCATCAGTCCCCTAGACTTAGAATTACTTAAACCTAACTAACCTAAGGTCATCACACACATCCATGCCCGAGGCAGGATTGGAACCTGCGACGGTAGCAGCAGTGCGGTTCCAGACTGAAGAGCCTAGAATCGCTTCACCACAGGTGCCGGCTCCAGCGTCCTCACTGGCCACAGTAGGGTATCACAACCAAAGGGGTCCGCTTATTAAAATAAATGGCACCCCAGACCATCACTCCTGATCTCTGGGGCTCAGTTCGAAGCAAGACTCGTCACTGAATACAATTCTACTCAAGTCAGTGACGTTCCAGGCCGAAGACATATCAGACACCGCTGGAGTACCAACCTGATTGTCGGCCGCCATACGGCCAGACTCCCAGGTGTGATGTTTTGAGGTGCCATTTTATTTCATCATGGTTATAATCCGCGTCACCATTAGGGAAAAGCGATACGTCGATGTTGTTCTATGCCCCGTTTAGTTGTCTTTCATGGCATGGCATTCTGGGCTTAAATTTCAGCAAGATAAAGCCCGCCCATGCGTGAGTTTCTGCTTCTTGTCTTCGAGCTTGCCGAAACCTAGCTTGGCCAGAAAGGTCTCTCCCCAGTTGAGAACGTTTGGAGCACCTTAGGCTGGATTTTAACGATCTAACTCGCTAGTTGTGAATACTTTGCCACGACATCCTTTAGGTGAGTACCATGCAGCTATGTCAGTCAGCACCAAACTGACTTACGGCTTGCATCGGGGCCACAGGTGGACCAGCGCGTTGTTAATTTGCTTAGTTTCCGAAGCCAGTTGAAATGGCTCTGAGCACTATTGGACTTAACATTTATGGTCATCAGTCTCCTAGAACTTACAACTACTTAACTAACCTAAGGACAACACACAACATCCAGCCATCACGAGGCAGAGAAAATCCCTGACCCCACCGGGAATCGAACCCGGGAACCCGGGCGCGGGAAGCGAGAACGCCACCGCACGACCACGAGATGCGGGCTCAAAGCCAGTTCTCTTGAATAAATCATCCATTTTTTCTGAAATTGTTCTCATTGTTTTGTCTGTACAAATAAATCAGATCTATCGATTTACATCGCATTCGAATGGTTCCTTCGCCTTGTGTTGTTTTTTTCCTGTTTTCTTTTTTGCCTTAGAGTGTTGATTTACAGTAAAAACGATGCTATAATTTCATTCACAATCCTAAATGTAATGGTTGTAATGGATCTACAATAATTCACAGAAACCTTCTTCAAATAACTTACGGGATGCCGCCGGATGACGTCTTCCACAACTACCGATATTTCAAGATGCGCACACACTGTAATTTTTAAAGGCACGACCGCAAATATTTCGACAGGTATTTCACCAGTTGAAATATCGGCAGTTGTCAAAGATGTCACACGTTGTATTCTGGTGCGCTCTTTTTCCATTTGATGTGCCTGGAGGAACTCGGACGTGACAGTATAACCTTTAACATGTTTTGATTTAAGAGATAATAACAAAATGTAAATTTATAATACACGCAGGTGCATACGATGATTCTTAGCTACTGTAGGCATGTATTACCAAACGTAATATCGGCTTGCAACACTTACTAACATTCAATGCCTTGCTTTATTGAAAATGTGAAGAAGTCAGATTTTACGTAACATCGACAATATTTGCTGTTGATAATATGTATACCAATGGTTAGACTAAGAAATTCTTCATTGCTGTACAATGAGTTTAGCCACCAAAAAATATTTTAAGCTTCTCTTAAACTTATGCTTATTAACGTCTAATCTTTTTAAGGCCGCTGTAAACGTATTAAAAATGATAAAGAGTTATATCATTTATTAAACTTCCTGGCAGGTTAAATCTGTGTGCCGGACCGAGACTTGAACTCTGTACCTTTGCCTTTCGCGGGCAAGTTCTCTACCGACTGAGTTACCCAAGCACAACTCACGACAGGTACTCACAGCCTTGATTCCGCCAGTACCTCGTTTCCTACCTTCCAAGCTTCACAAAAACTGTCCTGCGAATCTGGCAGAACTAGCGCTCCTGGAAGAAAGGAGAGTTTCTGTGAAGTCTGGAAGGTAGGAGACGAGGTACAGTCGGAACTTAAGCTGAGAGGACACGTCGTGATTCGTTCTTGGCTAGCTCAGTCGGTAGGGCTTTTGCCTGCGAATGGCAAAAGTCCCAAATTCGAGTCTCCGTTCGGTACGCAGTTTTAATCTGCCAGGAAGTTTCATATCAGTGAAAACGCCGCATCAGAGTGAACATTTCATTCTATATTATTTATTGTTTTAAAGAAGTATATTATTTATTCAAAATTTAGTAATGAATAAATATTTTATGGAACATAATATCCTCAGCTCTTTTCTTCGGTTCTCACCACAAATAATGTGTGTTACACCCTTTTGTAATTGTCAAAATTTAGCTTGGCTTGATGACTCTTGTTGTTGTTGTTGTTGTTGTTGTGGTCTTCAGTCCTGAGACTGGTTTGATGCAACTCTCCATGCTACTCTAATCTGTGCTAGCTTCTTCATCTACCAGTACCTACTGCAACCTACATCCTTCTGAATCTGCTTAGTGTAGTCATCTCTTGGTCTCCCTCTACGATTTTTACCCTCCACGATGCCCTCCAATGCTAAATTGGTGATCCCTTGAGCATCAGAACATGTCCTACCAACCGATCCCTTCTTCTGGTCAAGTTGTGGCACAAAATTTTCTTCTCCCCAATCCTATTCAATACTTCCTCATTAGTTATGTGATCTACCCATTTAATCTTCAGCATTCTTCTGTAGCACCACATTTCGAAAGCTTCTATTCTCTTCTTGTCCAAACTATTTATCGTCCATGATTCACTTCCATACATGGCTACACTCCATACTAATACTTTCAGAAGTGACTTCCTGACACTTAAATCTATACTCGATGTTAACAAACTTCTCTTCTTCAGAAACGCTTTCCTTGCCATTGGCAATCTACATTTTATATCCTCTCTACTTCGACCATCATCAGTTATTTTGCTCCCCAAATAGCAAAACTCCTTTACTACTTTAAGTGTCTCATTTCCTAATCTAATACCCTCAGCATCCCCCGACCTAATTCGACTACATTCCATTATCCTCGTTTTGCTTTTGTTGATGTTCATCTTATATCCTCCTTTCAAGACACTATCCATTCCATTCAACTGCTCTTCCAAGTCCTTTGCTGTCTCTGACAGAATTACGATGTCATCGGCGAACCTCAAAGTTTTTATTTCTTCTCCATGCATTTTAATACCTACTCCGAATTTTTCTTTTGTTTCCTTCAGTGCTTGCTTAATATACAGATTGAATAACATCGGGGAGAGACTACAACCCTGTCTCACTCCCTTCCGAACGACTGCTTCCCTTTCATGTCCCTCGACTCTTATAACAGCCATCTGGTTTCTGTACAAATTGTAAATAGCTTTTCGCTCCCTGTATTTAACCCCTGCCACCTTCAGAACTTGAAAGAGAGTATTCCAGTCAACATTGTCAAAAGCTTTCTCTAAGCCTACAAATGCTAGAAACGTAGATTTGCCCTTCCTTAATCTAGTTTCTATGATAAGTCGTAGGGTCAGTATTGCCTCACGTGTTCCAACTTTTCTACGGAATCCAAACTGATCTTCCCCGAGGTCTACTTCTACTAGTTTTTCCATTCGTGGCTTGATGATTAACGCCAGGAAATAATCCCATAAGACATTATGGAATGAAAGAATGGGAGATATGCCTGTGTTTTTACTTTTATCTCACATATGTCCCATACTAACATTGCAAAAATGTGTTTGTTTAGACGCTTAAGCAATCCTGTAGTACGCTCATCAAAATTAGATCTATGATCAACTGATAATTCCAAGTACATAACGTAGCCTCTTCATCTTATTGTGAAATTTTTGACACGTAGTACGTTGACACCTTTTACAATGTCTGAACTATATGTAGTCGATTCAACGTTAAGTGACCAAGGGATAGTTGTGAAAATGCCACTAACCTATCTTTCTAAAACTGTACGTCATGTGACATTTATCTGCAGAGTGTGTTTTCTGAACAAGAAAGTAAACTTGTATGTAGTAGTGTTACAGACGAAAAGTCGTGAATTTAGGCAGGATGCAGGGAGGACCATAAGATGGAACCTTGTGGATTACCCCATGTAGTTACTTCTCTGTTGGTTGATTATAATTAGAGTACTCTTTGATATCAAAAAGATGTAAGGTCTCGTTTATTTTTTCACTATCTGTGTACGACGTCTGTTTTTATAAAGAAAATTCGACCGCAAATACCAATACAGACACCATTTGCACTTTAATGGAAGTAAGCTTTTCACGTCTTGAAACAGATCAATCCCAGCATCAGTCAACGCTCCACAATGCATCATTTTAAAGCTTTGTTCACGAATGCAGAGCACTCGAAATATGGGTTGTCAACTAGTAGAATGTCGACATAAAAGTAACCCGTCCACGATCAACAACTGTACTTAACCAAAGGATGAAATAGAGCGCCATCCGAAAGACAGTTACCTGCAGAATATACTAAAGTCAACCTTCCCACCTCTTTTTGACATTTTGCCAACACACTACAGTGACAGAAATAAAATGTGTTAGTTAATAATACATCAGACTGAGTTTTTCCAACTTCGTGGAAATGTTCATCAGCTTCATGGAAATGTTCATCACACAACAAATTTTATGTGATCGACCTTCCATTCCATATGAATTGATCGCAAATATCATTTTCAGAGTGTATTGTGGTTCCATGGGTAGAATATTCTCTGGTATTCGTTGTAGCATTGTGTCAAACAACCTCCGAATGTCATTTTAAATTTCTTGTCATTTCTTAATCACATACTGTATCATTTTATGAGGGCTGGTATGAAACTGTACGTATGCCTGTCACATACCATTACTGGTCCATGGTTGCCACATCAGCGGACATGACAGGCCAACTACAGACCTGTGAGCACTTTTAGGTGTGGTGTGAACTGAGTAGTAGGGAGTTGCATTATCCTGCTGTAATATGCACTGATCATGAAGAACGTTAGAACACGCCTTTTTCTGAAGAGGTTCCGTAAAGGCTGGAAAATCCCTATCTTGTATTGTATTGTACTGTATGTTTACCGTTGACCTAGAGACGACGGAGAGGCTCCGTCCCAGCCGTAGCCGCAGTGGTCCACAACCATACGGCGACTACCGCAGTCCACTTCACCTCTCTGCCGCCCCACAGTGAACTCAGAGTTACGTATTGTGCGGTTAGCCACCGGTGGACCCCCAGGGAATGTGTCACATCAGACTAGTGTAACCCCCATGTTTGCGTGGTAGAGTAATGGTGCTGTACGCGTACGCAATCGCCGACATAGTGGAGCTGAGGTGGAGTAAGGGAAACCAGCCCACATTCGCCAAGGCAGATGGAAAACCGCCTAGAAACCATCCACAGACACAAGTGCGCCGGGAGGATTCGTGCCAAGGACCAGGCGCTTCTTCCCGTTCCGGAATCCCTATGTTAATCAATGTAAACTTTATTAATATAAAAGCCATCTTGTCTCAGAAACTACTGGGATTAAAACTTTGAAAAAAAAAAGTTGTGCCTACACATTTCTAACGACTTTAACAGAAAGATTTCCAAAAGTATTGCTTAGTTCAAATCAATAAGTATTTTTTAAACTAGACATAAAAATGTTAAGAAACCTCTGACTTCTTTGAAATTCGCAAAATGAGAAAATCCTCAAGTTCAAATATGGATAGTACTCGAGTGAGTAGACCCTGCAATTTTGAACAAATTGTAGTTATTATGAGCTGAGAAAAGTTACCCTTTATTCCTAAAAAATAAAACTTACGGGAAACAAATCACTAAAGTTGCCATTGAATCCCTGCTCCATATTATGGGCTGCCTGCTGCCTCTTTCATCTCATCTTGCAATTCCCTTTTTCCTGCTCATCTGCGCTGTCTTGTTCTTGCTTCAAAGTCTCTAGCAGCTCTCTATGATGACCTAAGGATTCCTTGATCTAAATGTAATATTTGTTTCATTGTGCAACAACTAACATTTGTAACATGCTTTTCAGGACATCACACATTGCAACATTGTGTCTTAGATCGCGTATATTTTGGTATGTGCCTGCTCAGCAGCTCAGTCGGGATCCATCCGTGATTGCTGGAACATCTCTTCGCGTCTGATTTTTTCGACAATCGAATTTTAAATGTGCACTGCAATCGAAAATCCCGCCAGTTGTGAGTCGTGGTCTGTGATACGTTTTTTGTTGGCAAAAAAAACTAAAAACCTATAGAAATTTAACGTGAACTTTGCGAAGTGTACGGAAACAACGTAATGAGTGAATTTTCGTTCCAGAAATGGTGCATTCGGTTTAAAAATGGCCGAACCAACGTTCATGATGAAGAGAAGTGTAGATGTCCGATAATTGTGACTGATGATCTTATCGCTAAAGTCGGTTCATGAAAATCGTCGCTTCACAATAACGGATCTTTCGCTTTCCTTTCCACATGTTTCAAGGACTTAGTTGTTTGAAACTGGCACTCAAAAACAGGGCTACCACAAATTTTGTGCACGATGCGTGCCCAAAATGCTTACAGAGCACCGTAAAGACCAGCGAATGGTGCCAACGTTGACGTTTCTGGAGGTCTACCACAAACATGGTGATTCATTTCTGGATCAATCTTAACTGGTGACGAGACTTGGGTGAAGCATGTCAATTGCGACACAAAAATACAGTCCATGGAGTGGGGGCACACAGTGTCCCCCATAAAACCAAGCAAATGTGTGCAAACCTTGTCAGCAAGGAAACTGTTGGCGACAGTGTTTTGGGATAGGCAAAGTGTGCTTCTTATTGATTTTCTCGAACGTGGAGCAACTTTGCACAACCTTAGAAGAGCAGTTCAACACAAACGCCGAGGAAAGCTGACGTCCAAAATTTTGTGTTTGTACTCGTAGGTCAATGTCCGACCACGCGGCAAACCGCACTAAAGAATTCCTTAATTCATTCAAATGGGAAAATTTCCCTCATCCGCCCTACAGTTCCGATCTTGGACCAAGCGACTTCCAGGTGGTTCCCAAGATGAAGAACTGGCTTGCAACGCAGCGCTTTGATGCCGATGCAGAACTCCAGGTGGGCTTGAGTCACTGGCTGACATCTCAGGTGGCAGAATTTTTATGACGAAGGTCTTGCAAAGCTTGTCCACCGCTATGATAAGTGCCTCAATGTGTTTTGTGACGATGTGTAAAAGTATTATGTCAGTCGCTCTTTCATATGTGTAAATAAAATGTATTTCTTGTACTTAGTTTTTTGAATGCCAAAACGTCCTCTAGTCTCTGAATAGCCCTCGTATTTGTACCGTGAACTACTTCCTTGAGGACATAGGTCGGTAATGCATTTATGGTCTTGAAGAGGAATGAAACAAAACGGCCGGCCGCAGTGACCGAGCGGTTCTAGGCGCTTCAGTCTGGAACCGAGTGGCTGCTACGGTCGCAGGTTCGAATCCTGCCTCGGGCATGGATGTGTGTGATGTGCTTAGGTTAGTTAGGTTTAAGTAGTTCTAAGTTCTAGTGGACAGATGATCTCAGATGTTAAGTCCCATAGTGCTTGGAGCCATTTGAACTATTTTTGAAACAAAAAAGATGGCCCGTATAGTTTTTTTCATGTCTTCTACACTACTAACATTTTGCCTGACAGCCATGCCATAATATTTTTGAATTTTATCGATGACTGATTCTATGAGTCTGTTTTCTCCATCTAACCTTCCGCCGTCTTCCAGTTTCTTTCTAGTTTTCAGTCGTTGCCGCCTCGTACCCATTCGCTTTTGTTTATGAACTGTGCACTCGACTTCTGAGTTTAATTCCATTTTCTCCATTTGGCTACTCTTCCTGAACTGCTTTCAAACCTTTTTAATACGCATCTCCTAAATAAACGCCCTCGGAAGACAGATGATTCAAAAACCAAATTTCAGTATGAGAAATGACAAATGTACATGGTCACGCCTGCACAACGTCTTGATGATAATGATGTTTGATTTGTGGGGCGCTCAACTGCGCGGTTATCAGCGCCCGTACCAATTCCCAACCTTTGCTCAGTCCAATCTCGCCACTTTCATGAATGGTGATGAAATGGGGAGGACAAGTTAAACACGCAGTCATCTCGAGGCAGGCGAAAATCCCTGACCAGGCCGGGAATCGAATCCGGGACCCCGTCCTGGGGAAGCGAGAACACGACCGCGAGTCCACAAGCTACGGACGGCACAGCGTTTTGTTTCAGTCACTGAATAAACCAGAAATAAAGCAATAATAAATATCTGTATTGTATGTTACTGCAGAGGGGAAATCCCGTACATTAACTTTATGACAAAAACAAAAAATGAGAGCTCCAGGATTTCAGCCAGTCCGGAATTTCTTAATACATATTGAAGAGTATTCAGGCTCTCTTCAAAGAAATGACCAAATCCACCTTGTTGTCATGTTGCCTTATGGTTTAGCGGTAAAGCGAGTGCCTGGAAATCAAAGATGGTGGGATCGAGTCTCCGTCAGACCACCTACTTTTAAGTCTTCGCTTTAACCTAGCATTCAGCTCCCAACGATGTGAGGCTACGACAGAAACAGTGCGTTACTCGGTTCGGACTCCATGTCAAAGTTTGGGACCCCTTTCCAAGGGTGGATAAGTGGACGCACGGGTCGCCGAGGTGGCGTCCACTGAGCCGCATGAAATAATTATTGTATAACAGCTACCCACACCATGATTGTAGCAGATGCAGATTCATGGATTTAGAGAATAAGTCTTTCGTGCTGCATTTCAGCTGGTAGTCTATGGACAAGTTACTTCGATGTCACCACCACGAACAGATGCGATACTCACCGCTGAACAGCATAAAATGCCACCAAATATCCATTTGATGCCTGCTCTTCACCATGCAAGACCGTTGTCGGCAGCCCAGTATCAGCGGTGAACGGGGCAGAGTAATGCGAGATCACAACCCATCTTCCAGTAACACATTGCTGTCCGTTCGTGATCTTAGGAACTAAATGAGTAGTCCAGAACAACTTTTACCGTGATCTCAATGTTAGGTATGATATCGCCGGGTATCTACTCGTACATCTTACTGTGTAACGTTTTATATGGCTTCTAAATATAAGCACATGTTAGCTATCTTTGCCGTTTCGAAGATGACTCCTCCCTTTATCGAGGCAGTTTCTCAATGTGGGTGCGATTGAAGGAATACTGAAGTCTACTCTCATTACCTACCACAGTCAAGCACTGAAAGTAAGTGAGGTAACTCCATTAAATGGTTTAACTTCGCTTTCAGTTCTGCCATTCTTGAGTTTCGTAAGATGACACTGGCTAAATTGATGTTTGCCCACCCAGTAAACACCTCAAGAGCTAATTAACGTACTAACAATTTCTTTCTTGAATACGTAGAGCCTTATATTTTTTAGCAGAACTGGAAGAGAATATTCACTCAGGAGATCGGCGAGAGAGGCTCACAGATAGAACCAAGGTACGCATCCGCCGTCTGTGGTTAGGTGTAGGTTTCTATTAAGAACTTACAGGCGCACAGTCATGCGAATGAGATGATCTCATTTGAGTTACTACTACGTTTAGTTGGCCCCTGTGAGCTCACTGAGATTCCCAGGTGTGTAAGTTTAATTACTAAAAATTTAAAAACTGGTAAAAGAAATATGGAGAACATTTATGTCAAGTAAGAACTGGACTATCGCTAGAGGAGAACTAGTTTATATGGGGGTTAGAGATCCCCCCTTTGTTATACTTTTAGTGGAGAAAGACTGGCCGGCCAGGGTGGCCGAGCGGTTCTAGGCGCTACAGTCTGGGACCGCGCGACCGCTACTGTCGCAGGTTCGAATCCTGCATCGGGCATGGATATGTGTGATGTCCTTAGGTTAGTTAGGTTTAAGTAGTTCTAAGTTCTAGAGGACTGATGACCTCAGAAGTTAAGTCCCACAGTGCTCAGAGCCATTTGAACCAGAAAGACTTACCTGGCAAACGCACAGGATCGAGAGTTTCTTACTCTGCTAAATTCGGTGGAACATGTTTAAGCAAAATGCTGTCTTAAGTGCATCGGTTCGCTCACAAGTCAGTG
Organism: Schistocerca gregaria; assembly: GCF_023897955.1. Lineage (NCBI taxonomy): Eukaryota > Metazoa > Arthropoda > Insecta > Orthoptera > Acrididae > Schistocerca > Schistocerca gregaria. Next base: position 1,118,727,114 of record NC_064920.1, read on the forward strand.
CCGGAATTTCTCCGGACATACAGTGGTGATGTGCCAGGGGCAGTGCGCTACCATATTATTCCACATTGTGGCTCAGTGGGAAACTTCTACTTGGTTTCTGTAACTTCCGTGTAGTTCCTGCAGATCATGCCTCGTGCTTGACTTGAGAAGTGATTTACGAAAGAAGTTGGCCTGAGTGTGTCTAATTTGGGCGCATGACATCAAGTGATGTGAAGCCCTTACTACTGGAATATCACAGAAGAAAAGATTATTTGTGAGGTCTTTATGCTGAAATGGTTTCTGCAGTTCTCACTGAAAATTTGCTGCTTGTCAAGGTTAATACATTTTGGAACATTGAAAGTACCACACCAAGAGATAAGAAAGGTGCAAACGCAGAATTTTGAAAGAAGTACATTGACATCCGATATGGAAATGATCCATGATTGGCCCCTATGCGCTTTTCCATAGAGCCTGCAGTGGCGCTACAATCGGGCAGGGGACCCCATTTAAAGCGTGTTAAGTGGACGAACCATACACGTGACAATCAAATCCCGACTTGACGATTACGTTAGAAGGCGAAGAATGCCAGGTGGACTTGTTAGACGAAATATTAAACCAGTCTGAGAGGGGCCTAATCATCGGCATGATACCGCAAGCTGGTGTGCACCCCGTGTGGCACGCTAATTAGGTAATTCGGAGTGTTCCATCAGACGATGCAAGGAGCCGTGAAAACGAGATGGCACCCATGTGCGACGTACCTGGTCTGGAGCGACCAGGAAGACGACAACGCTAGTGGATCGAAGGATCATTTAGCAGACGATTAGGAATCTTGCAGTGATTCCTTTAACGATACAAGCACATGTGCGAGTGCCAGTTGTTCCACAGACCATTTCCAGACGCCCTGCGGATGCGACTTTGCAGTCCAGGACCTTCTCATGTACTGACGTTAACTTCGAAATATTGACGTTTCCTTCTGAAATGGTGCCAAGCCAGATCAATGTGGATTGCCACAGATTGGCAAAACGTGGTGTTTAGTGAAGCCTGCCGATTCGGTTTGTGGACGGATGATAGTCAAGTACGGATATGGCGGCAGCTGGTCTGTGGGGCCATAGTCTACGATAGCCGATCCCCTCTAATTGTGTTTGTGGAACTTTAGCAGGCTAGCGTTATGTCAAAGTAATGCTCGTCCGCATAGAGCTCCAGAATTCCTACATCATGTTCCGACTCTTCCATCGCCGGATGGCTCCCTAAACCTGCCCTCTATAGAGCCTATGAGCGAACTACTGAAACGCCAGATGCTTCTGTGTCCCTCTGCACATGATTTAGAAGTGGCTGTCCAATATTTGTGGTCTAGTCTACCCGAGAACAACATCAAACGTCTAATCAACTCGATGCCATAACGTGTTACGGCATGTATTGTAGCAAAAGTTGATCCGACGCATTATTAATACTACGTTGTGTTTGTCTATTTGTACTCACTATATTTTTTTCATGTCTTCTTGGGATCAAGTGAATCTCTCATCCGTATCATTATGTGAAAAAAATTCTTTCCGATCCGATGCTCCCCACTTGGTGCGCTACTTTCAGTGTTTATGAGTTATTTCCTGTGTATTAGTGAATTTTATTTATTGTGAGTGATGACGTTTTTCTCATCTTTATCTGAATAGAATGCTAACGTTATTACTCTACTTTTAAATTAAATACTGTACTTTTAAATTGTTGCAGCTGGGGATCCTTTTATAATCATTTTCTTTTTACTAAGTTATGTCAATACTTCGGGAATGTCAATGCAGAAAAAGTCGCTTCAGCGCTTTGCCATAAATCATTTGTGTCTAAGACAAGTTAAACTACAGACAGGCACAATTGAAAGACACTTAAACAAAGCTTTCGGCCATAGCCTTCATCATTAGAAGAGAGACACATACCATTCATACACAGAAGCAAGCACACCTCATGCACACATTACCTCCAACTCCAGCATCTTGACTCTTGATGCAACTCACACGTGGGCTGCAAGCAGCAGTCTAGAGGGGGTGGGGAAGAGATAGTAGTGTTATGGGTGGGGAGAGAGATGAACGATGTCTAGTGGTGTGCGCTGGAACTAAAATTCTAACAAGTGAAGCGTTAGTAGGTCGCGGAGCAGTGAGGTGGGGAGAAAAGAAGCAAAAATTGTGAGGAGTTGGGTACAGATGGGCGGATGCCTTGGGAGAGTGCGGCAAATAAACAGGATAGAATATGACAATGGGGTGAAGGGAGAGGATAGCACAGAGGGGGAAGAATCTGTTGGTTGGAGGGTGTGGGGACAGTATGTTAGCGTAGGTTGAGGCCAGGTTAATTACAAGAGCGGAGAATATGTTGCAAGGGCTACTCCAACTCACACAGTTCAGAAAAACTGGTGGTGGAGGGATGGATTCAGCTGGCTTGGATAGTGAAACAGCGACGTCATTACATTCAGCTGCATGTTGTGGCACATGATGGTCTACATTATCCACAGTTTGCCGATGGCCGTTCATCTTAGTGGACTGCTGGGTGGTAGTCAAACCAATGTAAAAAGTTTTGTAATGTTTGTAATAGAGCTGGTAAAAGACAGGGCTGCTTTCAAAGATGGCCCAGCCAGTGGTGGGGTAGGATAAACTTGTGAAAGGGCTTCAATAGGGAGAGCTGGGTGGGTGAATTGGGCACGTTTAGCACCTGAGTCTTCCACAGGGATATCATCATTTTGGCAAGGGGATGGAATTGGGAGAGATATAGGGATGGACTAGATGTGTGCCTGTCTTTTACTGATGAAGGCTGTGGCCAAGAGTTTTTTATAAGGGTCTTTTAATACTCCCTGTCCGCAACTTAACGTGTCTTCCTTACGGTAAGTGGCAATCTATGTTTCCCTGATTGTTGACATTCCCAACTGGAGCCCCCATTGTTAGATATGTGTATAAATGATTCAAGAAAGAGCAGTTCAGAATATTTTGCTAACTAGATTATGGTTCAAATGGCTATGAGCACTATGGGATTTAACATCTGAGGTCATCAATACCCCTAGAACTTAGAACTACTTAAACCTAACTAACCTAAGAACATCACACACGTCCATGCCCGAGGCAGGACTCGAACTTGCGACCGTAGCAGTCGCGCGGTTCCAGACTGAAGCGCCTAGAACCGCTCGGCCACTGCGGCTGGGCAACTAGATTTTATTTACGACTCACCTGATCCATACGTATCAAATATGTCTCAATGTCATAACAAAAGTTTGCTGTTCAGTAACGTGCAAACACATAATTTCAAAATATTGGAGAAATTAAAATGAGAAGCACGTTTAAAAATTTCCTAATAAAACAGAACCGCCTTTTCCATTATTCTGATACAGTATTACAGTTTCTTCTGCACTAGCCGCCTCCACCGGTGCCAATTACTGGTTGGAAAATGGCTCGATTTCAGCATTTTACGATCCCTCTTTCGTCCGGTTGTCGAAAGAAACGGCGAAACAGCAATTTGTTGCCGTTACGAATAGCCGTTTCCCTGGAACGGAGCTCCGTACTGCTGGCTGTACTTCTCTTCCTTCCACGCGGTTGAGTCAGACCAGCGTCGCAGTGCACATTTTACAAAAGGAGCAGAAAAATTCTACCATCCGCAGTTCCGGGGACACGCCATATTCCGAGATATACAGCACGGCCAGGCCACATCTTCCTCACCTCCAATTTCCACCGCATTCTGACGCTGCCTCTTTGCACGCCACGCTAGTTTTAATGTGCTATCCTGTCTACCGAGTTCGTTGACTACCTTATTTTTTAACGTAAAAACACTTCAATTACGCAACAAATAAATATATGTGAAATATACGTCATCTCAGCCGTGTAGTACTGTCATTAACATCCTAACCTAATCAAAATTAAGTGCAGATATAGAAGTATTTTACCAGTGCGGAAGACGAATGATATGTGGCCAACATTTTATTTCTCTAATTTATTTATTTCATTGCTCTTGCTAGAAATATTTTTCTGGTTAAACTGTCAATTGTGTCGTTCTGTTATTCTTACGTGAAACACTGAAGCGGATACAACGCCCATATGTCTGTAAACATCTTGAGAATGGAATTGTAACTCCGAAGCATCTTGGACACTTGGAGTGTGAATTCAGCTATGGTCAGATTAAAATCGTTTTACCACCATGAGCATGTACTAGCTTTCAAGCTATACATGACTCGCTAATAAACTCACTGATGATAGCTATACTGTAGCTGAAATCTAGCTAGATCTGCAACAATCTACAGATTGGTATCTGAATAATCGCTGTGTTCATCCCGTATTATGCTGAATAGCAATAAGAAAATAAAAGTTTTGTTGTTGAAGACCGGAATACCATCAGTACAATATATCTCTAATCTAGAATTTACAATCACAGACGAATCAATATGTATTAATAATGTAATATATTTATATGTCTGACTTGTCCAATATTTGATATTGTCCAAACTTGTTCCACGATTTTACTATTTTCTATGTATTTTGAATGTGATTGTCTACTGTACACTACACGTGTTAGTAATTCCATTAATTGCTCCTGGTTTTATCTTTGTTCTACGTAACAGAAAATATATTGAGGAAATTATTATGAAACTGTATCATTACTAAGGAAGTCTGCAGACTTTCGTGGCTAGTGTGGTTGAAGTTAAGGTCTTCTAGGTTGTTAGGACACGTCATGCTCAACTAGCCAGGGCATTATAAGATACTGAAGATGATTTCGTCAAATGGGAACAACGAGAATTTTCTAAGAAGAAAGTCTGAAGTAGAATTCTGATGAATGCTTAGTAGGAGTGGTGTTCCTATGTATTACTGCTTCGCGAAGGATTTAGATAGAATTTTCCACTAGTTCGTTAGTTTCTGCAATAAATTTACATTCAACGACGTTTTGCAATGAGCAATGTTGTCTGGTCCTGGTATAAAAATTAGAAGCTACTGCGTGTTTCATCATCTCGCTCCTGCTTAAAATAGAAAGGTTTCTCTATAGGAAACACCGAGAACCAGCTGCTAGAACATAAAACACTAACTGTCCTACTGTAAGTACGACCGATTTACATACAGAAGATGCACAAATGGAAGTGGCTTAGGTGAGTTTCGCTAGTGATTGCTTCAGTGCTACGTAATGAGACTGCATTTCTGAGGAAAATAGTGTTAACGTGCTTTAGAAACGGAAATGTAACTATTTATTACGTTCTTTGTACTCATTATTGTGGCGAAGACAGGGCTGTTGATAGATGGATGTTTCGCCACACTAGACGAGAACTTCAGCTACTAACGGACACCTCGATATCCTCCCACCCTCATTCCACGGCCACCAACATCCAACGGCAGTCTTGCGTATTGATAGAAACAGCCCTCGATGGAAGTGATAAATGTGCCTTGTCAGACCGCAGTTACTTCATTAAAACTTGTGAGTGAAAGAAAATTCTAATTTGTAGTTGTATAATCATTAAACGTAGATGACCAGACGTTCTCACTTTCTGGGAACAGTATTGAATTTTCGTGTTTTGCCCTTAATTCATTTAAAACTAATTGAGTGCACCAAATGCCTTACTTTCCTAACTTTTGACCTCAATTTTTGAAAATGAATTTGTCATCAATTTTTATTTCATTTGAGATTAAACTTTTTCTGCCGTTTGCCACCCCTAAAATTTTACCGCCCTAGGCGGCCTTCTAATTTTGCCTAATGGTAGAAAAGAGCCTGGCTGAAGATGATAATTGTAGCTTCTCAGACAGTTGCTTAATTGAAAATTATCACTGAAAGAGGATTCTAATTTACATTTGCCTTTTGGTACTAACAGCATTAAACTTTTAGGGCGTGGTGTTAATTGAGATGTGTGCTGCTGTTATTTACTGTTAACTTCGCGGAATAAACGCTTGTTCAGCTTAACTGAACTTTGTTTTTGTCTGCTTAATAATTTCCATCCCACTAATCTTCCATAAGTATTGTGTTTACAGTAGGTCGGGTTAGATTTTATGATGTAATTCCCAGATAGTAAATAACAAAGAAAAAGGCGGTAAAAAAGTAATGAAACTTCCGGCAGATACAATTTCAAGTTCCGTGGAAAGAAAAATAAGTGGTCCTAATCGAACTGGTTATTTTGCTTAATATACAGAGTATTATATTAACGTTGTCCAGCGTTAGCAGAATCCGTCGGACAAATAAATAGCCGAAAATATCGACGAATCGAGGCTTAAAGTGACTTTTGGGGAAGCTAGGCACTGCAGAATGCTATTACGTAAAATTAGATATCCAAAGATAAATTGGAAATCGTTTGTGATATATCAGTTAAAATTGGCATACTGACAGATCTGTAAATGACGCGATATCACGCTACCTGTCATTACGGAGGCAACACCACTGCACATATGAGGCACGGGCTCGCAACAATAAATTGTTTAAAGCTTTGTAACTGTGGGCTTTAAGCGTGTTTACACGACGTATGATCATTTACTGTTCTCTCACTCGTATTTTAATATTACAGCAACAAGGTATTAAAGGGACCGGCAAAAAACAGAGGCATTAGAGCAATTTCAGTCAGTGTAGCATTATATCCATTGGATTCCTTGACTAGTGGAAATCGATAGCCAATTAAAGACACGACAAACCAAGAATGGAAAATTGTCAAGAAAACTATCGCTTCACTCTGAGGAGATAAAGTGTGGGTGAAAAGAAACTTCCACGAACCATGATCATACCAAAGTTCTCTGAAGGTCATTGGAAGACGCGGTTAATGTTTATGGTTTTATCAGGATGTCCTACGACAAACAAGCAAACCAACTTCCAATCAATCTATCCTAACCCAAGTTCCATGTAACTGGCTTAAAACAAACTGAAAACGACCTTCAGCATAGGGTTAAAGGTCTCGGTAGAGGAAGGAACTAAATTAAAAATTCTTTTTTACAGTCATCATTTTGGGAGGAATCGAAATAGTAGATATACTAAAATGGACAGAAGAGCGTTGAACGAAATAGAAGATGACTAAATTTTGACAGATGAAGCGAGGAAACGCGTTACCTATATTTTAATCATGCTCCCCATTTGAAAATAACAAAGAACAAAAAATACTTTATTGTTCATTAAAAACTACTCTAGAAAAGTGACCTCCTTGTACTTGGCAGACAGCTGCACAGTACTAATAACAATAAGAGTCAACAGCTTCAATAGTACTCTGAATGCATCACAGTACATAAGAGTACTCATCCAAAAAATGATTCCATTTTCCCTCACTGCACTAATATAGGGGCTTTCATCAGTTACTGCTAGAGATAGTGACTCTGTTTGAACTAGAGGTTGTGAACTTCATAAATTATAATGCAGGACATTAATAGACACATAATCACAAGCTGCCCATGGGCTTTTTTTATACGCACTCGGCACAATAATAAAGCAGTAGCTGAATACAAATTCTGTTAAGATAACTTTTATGTTTAAGAAGTCAATTTAAAGCAAAAATCGCAATTATCAATCCAGAAATCACAAACATACTATAGATCCTAACAACACATTTCATGCCTCCTGCAGTCCCGTTTCTACCCGAGAATAAGAAAGGAACCGAGAGCAATACCTATTAATGCGTTTTATAAGTCTGAAAAGCGCTTCTGACACTTTATAATAATGTTATTAAGAAGTGGAAGACAAAACTTATTCATTCGAAACATAACTTTTGAAAAATCCACTGACCATTGCTTATTAACAGAGAAACTTGTTTGGATGAACACACAATTTTGTTTCCATAAAGCAGAAAGAATGCTCCAGTCATGACATTATTATACAACATATAAAATGTTTTATTACATGAAACATAATACTACAATTAGTTTCTTAGTGGTATCTCGTGGAATTCACTTCAGTTTTTGGTTTCCGCGCATTTATTATTAGCTAATGGCAGAGGTCTTGGAGGAACGAAAATGGTCGAAAGCAATTATCAAAAGGCTTTTAATTTAGCGCATGATTAGTTCTAGATGGAGAGCTATTACCAGACTGCTTCGTAAACTAACTTATATTCAGTAATTGGCCCTAACTTGGGTTGATCTGCAAGCTGCTAAGCAGTGTTGCCGAAGTGAAGAGCTGATCACGATGCTGATCGATAATACAGAATAACGTACTGAATGATGGCTCTGGGAAAGGGATACGCTGCAGGCAGGGACTTCGTAAAATGTAAACGACAATTTAACATACAATTGTTAATTAATTATTAAGGAAGGACACGTGTATGTGGAAACAGGTCAGAATTAACCGAAAACGCTCAAACTGACCAGATTTAGCCACGTACCCGCATTTCGCAAAAGAAAAGGAAAAACAGGAAAGAAAACTAGTGACAGATGAATGAAATGATAAAGCTTTGTGATTCCTATCAAAATACCAAAAAGCTGAATTAAAAATCAGTCCAGTTGTCCACTTCAGGCCAATGGGTGAAACGAATCGAGATTTTTATAAGAGCTCGCTCCTTCGATATAGAAAAATACAAGTATTCCTGTGTCGAGGATAGGTTACTGTATATACAACAGATGTAAATATAGAACAAGAAACACATTTACAGCAGGTCGCGATACTTGAAAGAGTTAAGTTGTCGGTAATGAGACGGTTCATAAAAAGGTATATGTTACCTGACAATTTCTTATTTTCTCTGATCTGCGAATAGGAATGAATGTGTAAATATCAACTTCTCTGAATGCAACTTAGTTGTTATGCAACAGAGTTGTAAAGGTACTGCAAAAATGTTTACATTCAACTAAATATATGAACAAATGTGTAATTTGTGGACTCAGTAATCAGTATGCTAACGCATTTTCATTTATTGTTGATATTTGACAGTACCTCCTTAATCAAGAAAAAATAACCCATTGTACTAGATACCGTAGTCAAAATTATGTGTAGGATAGACAGACGTTTGTTCTACAAAAATATTAGAAGAATTGCGGATATTAACTATAGAAATTTGTTTGTGAATGTCACTTTGTTTGATAAAAGTAGCTATATCTAAATACTACATTCGAAATATTATATGCACGAGATAGGGATCACACTTTTAACAGAAATGAGTCAAATACGCAACAAAAAAGCGGTCACTTTTGTTTCACAAATGTATAATGTCATAAAGCATTTGAAATACAGATTACAGTTGTTCATGCGTGGTAGGTTCCTGTATAATACACACGAATTATTTAGTAGAATTAGTTGATATATTAGATATCTACATGCGCAGCATACAGCCAAATGTATTTACGAAAACAATTTGTGAGTTTTGTTCGACTGATGTGTTGAACGTAAACGTTTATCGTGTCTATGGTGTGTGGGATACGTAACTAGAATAACTGTGCACAGTAGTTCTTATCTAAGTTATCTATTGAAAAGTAAGTCTTCTTTACGAAAACTATCAGAGAATTCCGCATGATACTTGTTTTACGCAACCGATTTCCTTAACTATATCTTCCAACCAATGTCTCATGGCAATTCACTGTAAAAAAAGGAAACGGAGCAATTCTCCTTATTACCATGCAAAAAAGTGCAGGACAACAAGAAACGTGCAACTCTTTTTATTGATCCTTTTTTATTGTTTTATTTATAAGCACCAGATTAGAATATTGGAATACATTTGAATTTTACGAGATGTAGAATACACTGGAGAACGCTGTCTCGTAAAATGGGGGTAGGAACATTGTTTTGATGTAGAATACGGGCAGCAGTCACCTGTTCTTGAGGTTATGATGCAACTCCGAATGAACACGTTGTAAGAGACGAATGGATACAGAGCTGGAGAAGACAGCATTTGCACACAGGATCGTGACGGCTGTCATCCATTACAACAAGTAGGCACGCGAAGGGTCTCTGCATATGTATGAGCGCGGCAACTCAATCGATGATTCCTGTCACCAGGTGTGCAAGTCTTGGCGCAGCGCTCTGATACGTAATGGCAGTGTTCCTTCTTCCCAGAAATGCGCCACAGATAATTCTTTCGTATTACTCCCTGCGTATTCGTAAACTTTACCAATGTTATCAATTTTTACGCTGAGAGGAAACTACTGTGTATATTACACCAGTGACCGCCAAGCTTAAAATCTTCAGAGTGACCGTATGGCTTTAAATCCTACTTTGAAAAGAAAAAGAAACTATGACAGAAATAAGAACTGTTTAAAAGAATCGTACTTTTCTAATTGCCTGTAAATTTACATTTCTAGTAAACATGAAGTGATCTTTAAGGAAACTTCATACAAAGAAAGAAACTAAATTGGTCGAAATTTATCATTATTAGAGATAAAAAGAAGCAATCTATACTTGCTCTGAGGAAAATTTAATAGCGAAGATTATATGCAGTACTGTTTATTCCTGATGACTGGTTTCAACAGTTACGAGTGCCGTTTATTTATTTATTTATTGTTCCGTGGGACCAAATTAAGGAGAGGTCTCCATGGTCATGGAACGAATGAATACATGAAATTATAACACGATAGTAGAAACAGATAAAATGATATATAAGAAACGTATTCGGGCAACAGTTCGTAAGTTTAAATAAAGAAAATCAACAAAGTAACACTGGAATTTGCTTAATTTTTTAGCTCTTCCAGGAGCTCCTCGACCGAATAGAAGGAGTGAGGCACCAGGAAACTCTTCAGTTTAGACTTAAAAGTGTTTGGGCTAGTGTTAAGATTTTTGAGTTCTTGTGGTAGCTTATTGAAAATGGATGCAGCAGAATAGTGCACTCATTTCTGCACAAGAGTCAAGGAAGTGCATTCCGCACGCAGATTTAATTTCTGCCTAGTATTAACTGAGTGAAAGTTGCTAACTATTGGGAATAAGCTAATATTGCTAACAACAAACGACATTAAAGAAAATACATACTCTGAGGGAAATGTCAGAATTCCCAGACTATTGAACAGGAGTCGACAATCTTCTTATCTTTAAAGAAATAACTGTCATACGTCCTATTACATTATAGCTGTATCACAAATACCATGGTGACATAATAGTGGATGTTATTTAACACATTCCGCAGAGGTGGATTAAAGATTGAAATAAAATCGCTTCTCACAAATAGAAACAATACTTTCGAGTACCTTGTGTAAATAGGGATGTGCATACACATAACATTCCACTGATTCTTGTTAAATGCTGTTATTACGTAGAAATACATGTTTGTATACTTGTTTACGTTTACAAGACTAGTTACGTATATCATGGATCAATATTCTTTAAAGTGCGCAGTTCACGGTGGGTTTTAAATGTATTGGTCTCACTTGCGAGAAACCGGTTTTTATTTTTAACCAAACTAGTATTAACTTATATTTTTCTTGATTTTTAGCAACCTGCCATTCATCACACAAATGAGAGACTCCATCTTGTCTCCTTCAACATTCATAAACTACGACATCTTCCCGTACTCCACAGCATCATCAGCAAACAGTCGTAAATAGTTACTCACCTTGTCCGGCAGATCAATGACGTATAAACAGAATAAGTGCGGTCCCGTCACACATCGCTGGGGCACTGCTGACGACACTCCTGTCTCAGAGGAGCACTTGCCTTCGAGAAAAACGTACTGTATTCCATACTTAAGAAGTCCTCATGCATCTCAATTATCTCTGAGAATCGTAGTGTGCAGTGGTGCACAGTGTGAAACACTTTCCGGAAATGTATGGATGTAGAATGTTGCCCTCCACCGATGGTTTGTGGAATAGTAGGTAAGAAAAGGAAAAGCAGTGTTCCGAACGAGTCGATGATTTGTAATACCGTTCTTATCTGCGGACAAAAGCTTTTCTACATCAAGGAAATTTATTATACTCGAACTCAGAATACGTTCACGAATTCTGCAGCATAAGATATTGGTCTGTAGTTATGTAGATTTTTTCTTTTACCTATCTTACATACGAGAGTCACCAGCGCTTCTTTGCCCTGTTTTAGGACTTAGCACCGGTCGAGAGATTTGTGATAAATGTAGGCCAAGTAAAGGGCCAAAGAACTGGAGTGCTCTCTGTAAAACCGAATGAGATTCCATCTCCACCCACAGATTTAATTATTTTCAACTCTACGCCGTGCATGCCTGTTACTGTGTCCTAGATACGGGAGTCTGTCCTGCGTGACTGACTTCTGATACATGAAATTCAGAACCTCAGCTTTCCTTTCATTTTCTTCTGTTGTCACACCAGAGTGGCTACCGAGTGACTAGATACAAGCCTTCGCTCTGTTCAAGGCAAATGCAGGGATGGGTCCCTTGTAAATTACACCGTCGATATCCTTCGTTGTACTTTCGTAATCTGACCTTGTATTCTGACGCTAGTGACCCCGTGGTCGACGATACGTTAAACTCTTAATCTTCACTTCTTTCGTAAGTGCCTCCATGCTCGCTGTTGCTAGTCTTGCAATGTCTTTACAGTATCTGTGGGAACCGTATATAGGAGGCTGTAGTATGTTCTTTCATTCTTCACTTGATACTGGTTCTCAAAATTCGTAAGTTGGTTTCCACATAGTAGTTAGCACCTTCTTCAGGTTTCTCAGCGTCTCAGATATGATCTTCCATGTGACACATAACCCTGCGGCCGTTGTTTCTTCTTTCTTTTTGACACGTTCAACGTCCCCTGTTAATCCTGTTTGGTATTGTCCCATACACTTGAGCAGTTTTCTAGCGTGGGTTATCACGTGTATTTCCTTAGCAACCTCGTGTGTCGACTGGATTTTCTCATTTTATACCAAATGAATCGACATCTGCCCCCCTGCCATGCCTACAATCGAGTCTATGCGATCTCTCCATTTCATATCTTTACAAAATGTTAACTCAGATGTTTGTATGAGTCTACTGATTCCATTTGTAACTGACTTATTCCGTCAAGTGTAGTATTTTTCCAATCATGTTACAACTTTGATGTTTTATTAAGTTCTGACATTATCTCTACAGCTTTTTTCAGACTGTAATTCATAATAGAAAATTGCGTCTGCTTAACGTCTTCACTTACTTTTAATACTGCGTTCCAGGTAATTAGTATAGAAAATGAAGGGCAAGGGCCCACCTGAAAATACTTTCATAAAGGTGTCCCAGGGAGAATGCTCAATGTTAATGAATATGGCAGGACCAATTGTTCAAAGCAAAGTAAACACGGGTTCTAAAGTGTATACCTTCACTGCTACGAGCACTCTTTCATCTTCAACTGTGAAAAACATCTCTTCTACAGAACAAGTGCGGATAAATATTTCAGATATGCATTTTAGTACCCATCTTTGGTACACAATTTATTCTTCTTTTGGTAGATACTACGTCCTCCAAAAATATGGAAAGCAACGTGCTCTCAGTAGAAGAGATGTGCCTTACAATATCGAAGAGGTGCTATTAACTCTTACAATATGTATTTTCGTCCCCATGTTTATTCATTGCTTCGATTGATGGTTCCTGTTGTCTCCCTGAATGTTGGACATTCCTGAGACTCCCCGTATTCATCGATGAGCTTTCGTCCAAGACCACACGCTCTTTCGTCCCTAGCAATAAATAAGCTGGTCAAAACTTTAGTAATATGATACTCCAAGTCAATGTTCTTCGACTATGTAGCGCTGATAATTTGTAATCTTTTCATTCTCTGCCTACGAAAGTAATCATGGGTGAGACGTTTTATGTGATATAAAGAATGGAATAAGGAATATTTGATTTCCGGCAACTTATACTCGTGTTCATACTGCATGAGTGACTTGGCGCTTGTTCATTTTATACTGCAGAACTTCCAGCTTGATACCTATATCCTATGTATTTCATTCCGATTTATATTTTTTCAGAGTAACTTAGAGAACTCTCATTTCTTTGTGTACTTTAACTGCGCAAATGAGGTGTCTATTGTGTGCTATAGTTTATTATGTTTGGTTGATAATGGAAGAGAGAATGTCTTCATCAGGCTAGCGACCATAATGAAGAAAACAAAATTAAATGCATGTGCATCTCGCTGTATTGCAGTAGTTCGCGTAACGAAGATTTGTGTGAAGTAAGTGATTCATGAAAGGTATAGGTTACTGTTAGTCACGGCCATTCTTGTGTAGGGTTTATTGAAAGTGAGATTGCGTTGCGCTAAAAATATTGTGTGTCAGTTTAGTGTTGATCAGAATAAGTAAAGAGAGAAATGTCTGAATACGTCCAGTTCTGCTCAGCTGTTTGAAAATCAAATAACGTAAGAGGTTTATGAGCACAGTCAGGGATTTTCATATAGAGCGCTACGTGGCGTTACCAACATAAAACCCTAAGCAGCCTACTTTCATAATAAATACAGTGTGACACGTGAAATAGTACTTAATCGTAGCATGCATCCCCTTCTACTTCATACGTTTAAGTATTACAATATATCTGACGCAATACGCTACGCTGCACTGATTTTCTCATTGTGGTTTGATCCGACGATCACTGTCTGCTGAAATGCGTAATATATGTCTATAAACTAAGTGCTATGCAGAACGTTAATTTTGTGTAAATTTGTGGTTGTGCGTGGCCCATTTATGGATGAAAATCCCTACTATTCTAACGATGTCATTTCATTTATACATTAATTTTTTGTGGGTAGTAGTTACTGTAAAATTAAAACTCTCTTTCCTCAATTGGCTTTTGAGTCATACATCACAGCAGACAGTTGAAACAGCGTTTGTATGAGACCTCGGACAAATCCTAATTTAATGTAAATACAGTATATCTGTTGGCTAGAGCGCGCTCCCAAAAAGCGTATTTCGAACCATAGTAATAACAAAATATTAACGAGTCGGAAGATTCAACTGCTTTCATTTTTAGTTGCAATGAAAACCGTAACAGGAGCTGTACAATGACGAGAATGAAACTGGGCCTTAACGCTTGACGGGAGGGTGTGGAATTGTTGCAAAATCGTGGTGCGAGGGCACATTCCTCATGGCGTCTATTTGGAGATTAATACAAATTGCAATTATTTTCAGTGTCTCCGGAATCCTATGCAAATGAGCGTTTGGCGTCATTGGCAGGGAGAACCCTTACGGGGCAGGTCCGGCCGCCTTGGTACATGTCTTATTACATTCGCCGCCACATAGGGTGATCTGCGCGCCAGAAGGGGATGACATGATTATGAAGACAACACAATACACAGTCCCTGAGTGGAGAAAAACCCCGATCCAGCCAGGAATCGAACCCGGGCCCGTAGGACGGCAATCCGTCACGCTGACCACTCAGCTATCGGAGCGGACTCCGGAACACTATAATTCATCGCTAATGATCAATGCACAAGTTGATTCCGCACGATGATAGTTTTGAGCTATAACTAAGATTTCATATGTAGATACTATTATAGACTTGTTGGTAACTGTCCGATGGGGAGAATAACGATAGGCTACAGTGACAAACATTATAGAGGGTTAAACTCTTCATCCAGAGTCCCAAGTGAGCTTTCACTAGGGAGGCTGATTTCTGATCACCATATTTCCGTACAATAGTACATCTCTCATTGCAGATTGTAATGAATTCATTCTTTTTTTTTTCGTCGAGTTAATACTGTTTCATACACCGTTGCGGTCAGCGTTTGTCATCGTTTGTCTGTCATTTTATTTTTATTAAACTGTGACGATTCAGATTACAGGTATATGAAAGTAAATTGAAAGTATGATGGTCTACTTTGGCTAAAAAGAGCTCTGCTTCTATACACCGGGCTACAGTGCATAAACCCGTGGCACTTCACTTAACAAGGGAGGACTAAGCGACGCTTTTGTGACTTTTGTTACACTAACGAGCTCATCTTACGAGGAGACGAAGGCTTTAGCAGGTAACGCAGGAATGTTCTCCTCAGCGGAAGGCTTAAGACAAGAGCTAATTGATAACGGAAATACCGCTAAAAGGTACAGGAAAAACCCGCACTGTTTTATTCTTAAAATATGTACCAGAATGTGCACCGCTGTTCCACGAGATAACTCTCACGCAAGATATTTTATTTTCCTTAGTCATGAACTTTCTTACTACAATTTATTTATCCTTTTGGGTCGTAAGTGGTTTAAATTTCACACAACTATTTTCACAGTGATCAAACTCGAAGGTTTTGGAGAAACACCAAAGCAATGTTAATGTAAGAAGAAAGTTAAAGCGAAAGTATCAATGACTCCTGTTAGCATAATTATGTAATGACTCTAATGGTCCACAGTTTTGCAAGTGCCACTAAATTATTCTGCGGACATTATTCCTGCACAATTTCTTTTATTTCGTCATATATTTCTTCAATTTCTTCGTCATCTGCAGAGCTAGTTGGCATATAAACTTGTACTATTGTAGTAGGCGTGGGCTTCGTGTCTATCTAGGGCACAATAATGCGTTCACTATGCTGTTTGTAGTAGCTTACCCGCATTCATATTTTTTTTATTCATTATTAAACCTACTCCTGCATTACCCCTATTTGACTTTCTATTTATAACCCTGTATTCGCCTAACCAAAAGTCTTGTTCCTCCTGCCACCGAACTTCACTAATTCCCACTATATCTAACTTTAACCTATTTCCCTTTTTAAATTTTCTAACCTAGCTGCCCGATTAAGGGATCTGACATTACACGCTCCGATCCGTAGAACGCCAATTTTCTTTCTCCAGATAACGATGTCCTCCTGAGTAGTCCCCGCCCGGAGATCCGAATGGGGGACTATTTTACCTCCGGAATATTTTACCCAAGAGGACGGCATCATCATTAACCATACAGTAAAGCTGCATGCCCTCGGGAAATATTACGGCTGTAGTTTCCCCTTGCTTTCAACCGTTTGCAGTACCAGCACAGCGAGGCTGTTTTGGTTAGAGTTAATAATCCAGGCTGTTGCCCCTGCAACTACTGAAAAGGCTGCTGCCCCTCTTCAGGAACCACACGTTTGTCTGGCCTCTCAACAGATACCTCTCCGTTGTGGTTGCACCTACGGAACGGCTATCTGTCTCGCTGAAGCACGCAAGCCTCCCCACCAACGGCAAGGTCCATGTTTAATAGGGGGGGGGGGGCAGATAATATTATGTGGACTTAAACATATCAGATATCGTAATATGTACATTATATGTTTCTTTGAAGGAAATTCTGTGGTATGTAAAACAAAAAAGCAAATATCTTGGTGCACTACCAAATAGATTTAAATGTACAGTACTTGTACTGGTCGAGACTTGCAGTTTTGATACCTTGCTTCCATAGCTTACGTTGTACACAAAACGAGGGTCATTCGGAATGTAAAGAATGTTTTGTTTTGACACGTGAATAGTGACCTCGGAGCTCAGGCGCTTCAGTTCGCCGGCAGCTACGATCCACTACAGTTGCTTACCGTTTAGCCGTGCGACTTTAAAATGTATAACACAATTGAAGATCCCCTCAAGAGTGAGGTGCGCAGTGAGATCTGCTTTTTAAACGCGCAGGGAATCCGACCAATCTACATTTATAGGCAGATAACTGAGGAGTAGTTAATGTGACAAACGAAGTGAGTTCGGAAGTGGTGTACCATGTTTAACGGCGGCCGGGAGAACGTTCAAGACGAAGATCACTGGCGTAGGCTCTCAGTGGGGACTAACGGGCTCAAACGAAGGATTAAAACAAAAATCCAAGAAGTAGGCGTTTCACAATTGATGGACTGTTCTCATTCTCGCCAGACATTTAAAGAACTGTGTTGTACGAGGTAACGCAGGTCTGGGCTACAAACAAAATATGTGCCACGAGAGTTCCTCGGAGTTTAGCAGAAAGAAACAAAACAAAAAAAATTGCAGCTGCAATGATGTTTCTCAGTCACTAGGAAAAGGATGGTGATGAGTTTTTGAATATCACTTTCACTGGTGATGAGACTTGGAAATCATATTTCGCACAAGAAACATAGCGCCCTTCAATGGATTGGCATTATTCGCAGTCGCTAAGAAAGAGATAAAAAGGAAAAAAAAAAACTGAGCACCAGAAAGATTATGGCAACTGTGTTTTGCGATCGTAAGTACGTTGTGGTGCTACGTGCCTAGAGGCGAGGCCATAAATATAGTGGCTTACTATCAGACGCTTCACAGAGCTTCGCTTCGCTATTAAAAACAAGCGGCACGGAATGCTGAGCAGAGGAGTTACCCTTCTTCACGATAATGGCACAAGAGTTATTTCAGCGGTTTCAGTGGGGCATATTTCAACATACGCCATACAGCCAGGTCTTAGCTCCATGTGATAATCACTAATTCGCCAAACAGAAATATATTTTGAGTGGACAACGCTACGGAAGCGATAATGAACGTATTCCTAGAAACGTCGGGCTGGTTGTGTGAGACCCACTAGTTTTTGTGTCAGAGAATTTGTATTCTTATAGTGGCAGGTTTGACTCGAGCACTCTGCTAGCTTCCTCCAACATCCTAGAGAGGGCGTTCACGTCGTGAACAAAGTTTGGTTTTGTTTAGTCGTTGTTTGGCAGGCTTCCAAAAAACGCCCGACCGTTTACTAATTTATGCCATTTCGGTATCATTTTTATTTCGGAGTAGGTTGTTGTTCACTTACTTTGATAACTATTCGTGAAGTCCTAAAACCGAATTATCATTGTCAATAGTTTCGAATATGAAATAGGGAGAGAAAGTGTTTCATACAGTGAAATTTACTGATATTTATATGATGATGAGAGTGAAGAGGACAATTCTGACGCACACCTAGACTTCCAAATAAATAGTGATCATGACTGTAATAGTGATATAAGTGGTGGTGAAGAGGAAGACGTTCAGCCTTTTGCCAGCACCGATGCACCTGCTGTTGTTGATTCAAGTACGATTTCTGTAACTGAGTCAGGTACGTCACCTATGCGCGTTTATAAAAGAGGAAACTGAGCAACTAAATTGGGAGTACCTTGTTTCCCCACAAAGAGTTCGAACAAGACGCAAAAACATAATTACCAGGCATTTGCCTGTAGGCATTCGATCTGCAGTGGATGTATACTTATCGTTAGAATCATGGCAGTTATTTTTTAGCAATCATTTGATCGGTTTAGTTCGTGAATCAACCAATATCTGAATTTATTCAGTTCGAAATAAATATATAAGTGACACAAGTATGGCTAGGCCTACAAGTTTTGATGAACTGAAAGCATATTTTGGTTTACTTAGCTGGTACATTGAATATCGGTAAAATGAATATTGAAGACTTTTGGGATGCAGATGGGACCGGAATTTTAATCTTTCGTACAACCATGTCACTGTAAAAGTTCAGATTTTTTACTGGTTGTATCAGGTTTGAGAACATCCATATGGGGGAAGAAAGCAAATAACAAGATAATCTCACTGCCACAATATCCATTCTTGATATGTTTGCCTCCAACTCAAGGCAATTTTTTTCCGTCACAAAACATTACATTGGACGAAATACTCTTTCTATATAGAGGCACGTGCAGGTTCAGGATGTATATCCCAAATAAACCTGGGAAAATATAGGATCAAGGATACTATGTAAAACATTGGGAAGTCTACGCAGGTGCACAACTACAAGGACATTACAAAGACAATAACTAGGCAGACGACGATGTTCAATGTCTTGTAGACCCAGTGAAACGATCTGGAAGAAATCGCACAATAGACAATGGTTTACGTCTTACGTAATTGTCAGAAAAGTAGTACAAGAAAAGAATGTTGCTGTTGTTTATACACTAAAGAAATAAGCCCGAAATTCCAGTTGAATTTCTACCCACAAAATTCTAAAAAATAGAATTCAAGTAGGTTTGGATCTAAGGAAGACATCACATTACTTTCATATGTACCAAAATAAAACAGATCAGCACAGCCTATTTTGTCAATGCTGTTTCATGATGAAATTGACACTGACGGCAGCAAGAAGAAAAAGAAGCAAGTATGATAACGTACTAGAATGAAACAAAAGGTGGCGTAAACGTCGTTGACGCTGTGTCTGGTAAATTTACGTTTGCTAGCGGGACAAGACGGTAGCTCCTTCTCTTTCTTCAGTTGAACATCGCAGCTCTCAATGGCTACCTTACATTCGAAGCAAACAAAAACGTTTCAGTTAGAAGAGAATACTTCAGAACCATAGGAAAGTCTGTCAGTGGCAATGTGTGCAACCTAGGCAAGCCTCCAGCGTGAAATTCGCAGACTTGCCTCTAACCTCTCTGGCACCAAAGAAAGAGGAATAGTTGAAGACCCACAACCAGGGAAAAGGGGAATGTGCTACAAATACAAGGACAACTAAACAAATACCTTTACAAAGTTTACAAGGTGCGGCTATGCATGGTGCATGCAGAAATGGATTGCGGCGACTGTATTAAGAAATAATGATTTTAGAGGACGATATTTCGCAAATACTTTTCATATTCAGAATTTCTATTTATATAACGAAACACCAACATTTTTGCTTCTTAGTTCTACAAATTATTCTTATTTATATTCGTATTTCAATCGAATTTACTTGTATTTACTGTTTACTTACATTTATTACTACAAAGAAGTATTATTTCAGTCTTTCTACAATTATTACATAATTCAGAAAGTTAAAATAAAGTCAATATAGCATTTAGTTGTACCCTAGCGAAATAAAAATTCATCAGTTGTTGTAAATATTCTGTTTGTCACACGTTAAAATTGTTTTATTTATCGGGTCCCACAAATCCAGCCCGACCATTTTTCGCTTGACTGTTCTGAAGTTACAAAAGCCGTTAGTCAGTGGTTCAACAATTTGGCGGCAACCGAGCATGTTGAAGGCATACAAAAGCGGTTAAAACGTTACGACAAGTGCCTAAATTTGAACTGTGACGTAGAAATGTAGTCTCAGTATCAAACTGTATGTAATATGCGGTTTCGTTCAGTTATGTAAAATAAAAATTTCTTTCGAAAGAAACGTTCTTTATTTTCTGAACGACCCTCATATTTATGTCTGAAAAGTTAAAATTAAAATATTGCAGACGCTTCACTTCGTTTTGTTTGGGTAGAAGGAACGCCGAATTGTGTTACAGGTACAATCTTTTATGTTAGTAAACCGCAGATTCTTTAAAGAATCGGACTCCCATCTAGAAAAAAACGGCTTCAAACGTCACGCTGTTTTATAAATGAGTCAATGCGTTAAATATTTCACTTTATGTAGTGGAGAAAATCTTAGAAAAGGTTTGAAAGTATGTTTAAAGTTAGTTGGAAGTCGCTAAGTGTTCCCATTTTGAAATTGTGGATGAATATGGTATGGATAATTTGCGTTGCATTTTAAGCCAAAACTAGTTCTTCGTGCATTTAAGTGTTTATGACTCCATATCTCCTGAAAAATATTTTGTAAAGTGAAACAATTTTGCAGGTTCATTCAGTAGTATCTGCGGATACCGTTTTGAGAATCGAGTTGTCTGTACAGATGTAATTAATAAAAACATTTCTCATCCGAAAATATAGCCAGTGATAAAGATTTTTCCTTTCATCATTTTGAGGTGGTGTCCTCGAGAAAACGTTTTATGAAGGATTGCACCTATGTGTGAAATTCATAGGATTCACTAAGCTCGTTCTCAAATACTGTCTGAATATTATCCATGTATTATCACGCAGTCAGTCGTGCTACCTAAAGACAACACACAGTGTGCAACTGTAATACTCATCTCATTGAGCTGAACTTTTGGCATAAGATTATACCTCTTCATGAGTGGGTTATCACAGAATTTTAAATTCGGTCAGTAATTGCCCAAAATATTGAAAATAAGATTTTTGTTTCCCCAGGAAGCCGTGAGACAGGCAACCTGTAGCTGATATTGGATTCCGTGTTAGCCGCTGAATATTGTATCAGAGCTATTCGGAAAGCAAGGTCCGATCGATCACGAAATGCAAACCACAGTGAAAATCAAAAATGTTTTACTTGCAACAGCTACAGCTTCCAGCTACTTTCCTATATGGTCGCCGCTCAGATTTAGACATCTGTCAGAGTTCTACCAACTTTCCAGTACCCTATCCATAGAAGACAGCCGCTTGTGGTTTCTGCTAATTCCTTTCAACTGATGGTTGTCCTTATTCGCCATTGCGAATTCATTTAACGTATTCTCTACGCTGGCTTGTTACCTGTGCCAAAACTCAGTCCTCATTGCCAGCAGTTAACGTGGGCAGACACAAAATTCCGAGGGAGCCAAGCCTGCGCTCTTTGGTGAGTGGTCAAACACTTCGCATCGAAAACACTGCAGGGAAGTCTTCATTCTGCACTTTATGTTATGAAGAATGAAATGCGTGCAGTTACGTTACGCGGGTTGCATAAAATCAAGCGAAACCTCTCAGCAGCACTCGCACTTGGCGGGAGACACAGCTTTCTAGACATTTTTGCTTACTGACTGTACGCTTATAACAACAACAAAAATCTTGAGACGATCGACGAGCATACCAGAGACACTAATAAACAAATCTGTGCAGATCTTCGTCGAATTTTTACTTTGGCATCCATTAAGCAACAGCACAGACCTTAATAAACGAATAGTCCTCATAGATAAGATGATAATATGTAGCTGTCGCTCTGTAAAATATTCTCGTTGCACAATGATGTATGTTGCTTACCCAGTACTTCGTCATTGCTACGAATTTTAGTATAAGCACTCATATCTATAAAGACCAAAGCTCTGACTTATTAAAGTCTACAACAGAAACTGTTCGTCCAAGAATTCATTATGACATATCATGGATCGAAAAGAAATTATTTGGTGCTCAGCAGCAAGCTGTAGGTTATAGAACCTAATGCAGGCTTATAGAATTTAATTCCATCCTGTTCAAATGGTTCAAATGGCTCTCAGCACTATGTGATTTAACGTCTGAGGTTATCAGTCCCTTACAACATAGAACTACTTAAACCTAACTAAGCTAAGGACATCACACACATCGATGCCCGAGGCAGGATTCGAACCTGGGACCGTAGCAGTCGCGCGGCTCTGGACTGAAGCGCCTAGAACCGCTCGGCCACCGCTGCCTGGAATTACATCCTGTCTAACTGCATTAGTGAATGTGGTGTGCAGTTGTTTTGCCTTATAATAAAAGTCAAACATCATCATCTATATATCTTTTTGAAAACATTTCTGTATCAGGAATGGAACTTACAGACACCAGACTTTATCAAGGAATCTAGTCAACTGGCAATCGGCACTGTCTAAGTCACAATGGAAAACGAAATTATTCGAACAAATATATGGTTTACTTGATCAAAATACAAACTATCTTTACGGATAATAAAACGGTGGAAATCTCACCAATGACAACATACACACCCTTGCCCGAGGGAGGACTCGAACCTCCAACGGGGGCAGCCGCACGGACCGTGACAAGGCGCCTCAAACCGCGCTTATTCAATGCAGTAACAACAGTAGGCTTATGTGTACTCAATCTTGAATATGGAATTCTTCAACAGTTAATCAAATATTATAATACACTTTCCATATTACGCCAATCCCCCGCCATGAAAATGATGCGCTATTTTCCTTCTTCTTCTTCTACACTCAAAGTGTTAGGCATTCGCCTGTTGCGATACCCATATTTTCCTTGATCTTCCTTGTAGTCTTCCCCCGCTATGTTATTATCTTATCATTTTGAGAGATTATCATTGGTCACTCACACAGTTAGCGTTTTCATTCCATTTTGTTCTGTTTTCGTGGATTCTGTTCCCCAGTTTACAAATTTTCAATCTCAATGTCATGATTACTAATTCTAATTTCCTATATCATTTCACTACTCTGCTGCCCTTGTGCTACTTTGTTGTTGTTTGTATTTGACCTATGATTCACACCCATACAATAAAGCATGAACAGTCAAGTTGTTTTAAAATTTAAACCGCATTTCTTACTATATTTTATTTCTCAGGCAGCTATTTATTATACCACATTTACCTGAGAACTTTATTAGTTTATTCTCTTTATGTACACTGTAGAGCCAAAGAAACTGGTACAATCGCCTAATATCATATAGGACTCCCGCGAGCACGCAGAAGTGACGCAACACGAACTGACATGGACTCGACTAATGTTTGAAGTAGTGCTGGAGGGAACTGACGTCATGAATTCTGCAAGGCTGTCCATAAATCCGTAAGAGTACGAGGGGGTGGAGATCTCGTCTGAACAGCACCTTGCAAGGCATCCCAGACGTGCTCAATAATGCTCACGTCAGAGGACTTCTGTGGCCAGTGGAAGTGTTTCAGCTCAGATGACTGCTCATGGAGAAACCACTCTGAAGCAATTCTGGACTTTGAGATGTCGCATTGTTCTGCTGGAATTGTCCAACTCCGTCGGAATGAACATTGGACATGAATGGATGCAGGTGATCAAGACAGGATGCTTACGTACGTGTGACCTGCCACAGTCGTATCTAGACTATCATGGGTCCCATATCACTCCTACGCACATGCGCACACCATTACAGAGCCTCCACCAGCTTGAACAGTCCCCTGGTGACATGCAGGGTCCATGGATTTATGAGGCTGTCTCCATATCCGTACATGTCCGTCAGCTCGATACAATTTGAAATGAGACTCGTTCGATCAGGCAACAGTTTCCGGTCATGAACAGTCCAATGTCGATGTCGACGGGCCCAGGCGTGGCGTAAAACTTTGTGCCGTGCAGTCATCAATGGTGCCTAGCGGGCCTTTGGCTTCGAAAGCCCATGTCGATGATGTTTCGTTGAATGGTTCGCATGCTGACACTTGTTGGTGGCCCCGGATTGACATCTGCAGCAATTTGCGGAAGCGTTTCACGTCTGCCACGTTTAATGATTCTCTTCAGTCGTCGTTGCTCACGTTCTTGTTAGATCTTTTTCCGGCCGCAGCGATGTCGGAGATTTGATGTTTCACCGGATTCCTGAAATGGTCGTACGGGAAAATCCCCACTTCAACGTTACCTCGGAGATGCTGTGTCCCATGGCTTCTGCGCCGACTACAACACCACGTTCAAACTCACTTAAACCTTGATAACCTGCCATTGTAGCATCAGTAACTGATCTAACAACTGCTTCAGACTCTTGTTGTCTTATATGGGCGTTACCGAGCGCAGAGCCGTGTTATGCCTTTTTACATATCTCTGTATTCGAATACGCATGTCTATACCAGATTCTTTGGCGGCTCAGTGTATATCATAGTCATATGTCACATCAATCATTAGATAGTTAAATCATTTAACTTGTTTTTCTATTTGTTTTCAATAGCGATTTTTCATCTTCTACGTGTCTTTTCTCATAATATTCATGGTTATTTATTTTGTTATTATCTTTAAGTGATATTCATATGGATTGCACGAACAAGAATAAAGTCTCTGAGGCATTTTCTTTTTCGGCCAGAAGTGTGGCATCATCTGCGGCTAAAAGGAAAGTATAATACTAATTTTGAAAACAATGCTGTAATTTACATGTAAATAAGAAACCACAGAAAATGCAAATTACGCTGAGAGCCTAAAAAAGTAAAAGTCAGTCAAAAACCATTCTGTTCACCTATGACAATAACAGAGAATATCAAATAAAGAGGACTTTTACTCTAGAGAATTGTTTCAGGTGAAACTACGCAGGGGGCTTCTACTCCAAAGAATTGGTTCCGCTGAAACTACGCAGTGCGTAAGTAAGCCAACACAAAGAGCGGT
Organism: Schistocerca gregaria; assembly: GCF_023897955.1. Lineage (NCBI taxonomy): Eukaryota > Metazoa > Arthropoda > Insecta > Orthoptera > Acrididae > Schistocerca > Schistocerca gregaria. The sequence goes on from NC_064920.1 coordinate 1,118,752,616, forward strand.
CCCGTATTTCGCAGAACGACGTTAAAAATCCTCGTCAGACGGCTAATTCAGAGCCTCGTTTCGAGGCGAGACTGCAGCCAAAGTGAATTACGGTCGATCGATTTTGGCCTCGCTAGCGGTCCGTGGTCTGTTATTGGTGGCGGAGCGAAATCAGGTGGCAGGTGGAAGAAAATCTGCAGGCGCTCGGAGCCCGGAAAATCCTCAAAATCAAGAAAATTACCGAAGCATGTTTGCTTCTGGTGGACGCCACAGAAACCAGTGAGCGAAATAATTCTTATTTTCAACTTGCATTACAAGCGATTAAGACATATGGGAGGGTGTTGTACTTGGGAGATAATATACCTAAGAACACGTGAAGTTTCCTGGTCAATATTTTCACTCAAGTGACAAATTTTAGAATCACATGAAGGAATGCGGGCTACAAACCGCCACAAGTATTTTTCGACATTTTCTACCGTTTCTATTCTTGTGACAGATGTGGTTGCATTTTGCGCAGTTTTAGCAAATATTACAGGTTATAGGTTTTTAGGAACTGTATAATATATTAAAGATACTCGGAGGATGTTGTTAATTCTTAAGTTACAGAGTTTTATGGTGAGTAAAGATCTGTTTATTTTTAGAAATAGCTATGGGGCGTGTGTACGATTAATCCATATGTTGTTTATCGGGCACCATCTTGTACCTTGAAACGGAATAAGGCCTTCCACCACGAAACACTTGATATTTGAAAATGAACCTACTTTCTTTAATGTATTTATGATTTTCCATGTCCTGAACATGGGATTTGTGTTAGTTGCCCACAGCTTCTATTTCAGTTTTATGAAGGAGGAATCTGTGTCGATGTACTACCCTATCACATATGTACACGTCACGTAACTATACAAGTATTTTTCTTACCCCACCCACAACCGTTGTATTTTAAGTCAGTTGATGAACTATATTTCACGTCACCAGGTATTTGTGGATCTCATAATATCTTATTTATGTATCTCATAATATTTTGTTATTAATTGTGTAATCTCTGATGTTAATGTTTGTGGTATCACACATTTGTAATTTTTATTGTTGTTGCCACTTTTTCCTGTTATAAATAGACCTGAAGGTCATCTGCAGCGCGGATTGAAACCGATAGTCGGAAATAAATGAGGTGATCCAGGTGTTGTTTGTTTATTTATCTAAATTCATTGTTGGGAAACATTATTTACATGCAGCTCCTATAAACAGATTTATATTCTGATTTCGCGTAACAGAGAAAGTTACTGTAAATTTATTACTGAAAAGGTGAAAGGTACTGACACTAAACGCTGCAGCGATACGAGCCAAAGACAAATTGTTATTCCATAATTTAAAATGGGGGACTGCAGTATGTGTTACAGATACTTTTGGTACTATGGATACAATATATATGAGAAATTAGTAACAAATCAAGATTCTATTCCTAGAAGCGTTTCTTACAGAAGAGAAAATGGGTTTCTGGTGGGAAGATTTTACCCTTTGTATATTTACAGTCTGTCAAATTACTGGAAAGCGCAGAGAATATAATGATCCCCTTATTAGCCTTAAAGACTACGAGAAAGGTCTGACTAAAGTTAGCAGAGGTAAATTAAGGGGAATTTTAGAGGAGAATGGCATCCCTCAGCATCTAGTAAAAGTAATTCGAAGTGTGTAAACACACAACAAAGTCAAAATACAAAAAGGAAGTTTGTTTGTGGGAAGAATTTGTCAAGGAGTGAGAGAGGGGGTCCTTTTTCACCTACGTTATTAAATAAGTACATAGACCACCTCACAAACATCCGGCAGAATAAGATAATGTATCACTTAAAGCTTAATGACAATAATAAATGTACTTCTGTTAGCAAATGAACAAATAATCTTAGCGGATTATGAAGATAAATTGTAGAGGCCAATTTGGTTCTTGCATAAAGTAGCAAATGATTGTAATATTAGAGTATCTAAAAATAATCTAAACTACTGGTATTAGGTGATAACAAGCATTCAGAGCAAAATTAATAATTGAAGATAAACAGCTAGTTCAAATAAATAATTTCAAATACCTGGAATTTGAGGGGTTAGATGTTACAATCAATTGTCAAAGATACAAGTGGCAAAGGTTTGAACAGTTCGGAGGTGCAGTAAATCTCACTCCTCTCGAAAAAATTAGAAAATGGCACTGAAATATAATATTGTGACGGTTGTACCAGTTGTAACGGATGGGTCAGAGACTTTAATCGCCAGGCGTTGGAGGACGACTGAAGCTGCAGGGGTCACATTACCATGACAACTAGCTGTTTACATAGACGAGATAAAGAACAGTCAAATGAGAAATGAAATGAGCGTAGAAAGCATACTTGAGAAAGTAGGAGAGTACAGAAAGAAATGGCAAGAACCATTGAAAGGATGTCAGACGAGTGAATACCTGAATTAATACGCAAATAAATACCTGCAGCGAAAAGAAATGTTGGGCGCCGTAATAAGCGTTGGCAAGATCAGCTATAGTCTGCTTGAAACTGGAGCAGACAAAGGTATCTAAACCAAAACAGGAAATGATGCTGATAGACGTCCGGATGCTTTTAACAAGATAGTGTAGGTTTCCCGCAAACATCTTACGGAAAATGTCGACATGGTTCCTTCGAAAAGGGCAGAGCTCATAATACTTTCTCAACCTTCCCTCGATCTGTAGCGATATTGTGAGTCGACGCAACTTTAAACCCAATCTTCCATTTTTCGTTTTAAGGGAGTGGTTTAAGCGGGTACGCACGTTGGTAGTTTATGTAGGTGTTAATATTAAAATTCCAGTCGGGAGCTTCACTATTAGCTCAAGTATGAAACGAGAAAGAAGATAACGGCTGTGCAACTGAAATTTGAATACGAAATACTTGCACGTATTCCAGTTTCAATTAAGCTTAATCGCGGTATTAGATTGGCTTCGTTTCTCTACTGTGCTGTGCCTTTCTTTTCTCATTTAGTTTTTGTCTCGATTGTACTTGCTTGCTCTCCTATTTGGCGATTTCTAGCGAACCTGTGTATGTTCTGGTCATGCGATAATAGAGACGCAATTGGCTGCACGAAGAGAATATAATCAAGGGCATTAATGCAGTTGACAATGGGCGTAAGAATAGCTTAGGAAGGAAGGATTACCTAAAAGCAGACAGCCAAAATAGTTATTTACCAGAAGCTAAACTGTAGTAACCGGGTGAGGAAACCTGTAGCTATTTGTGACTCTGGTGAGTTTTCTAGTTGAAATATAAGTTAGAACTGAAAATTAAATGTTTTTCTTCCAAGCACGAAAAGTTACGAGGACGACTTCCGCGACCGCTTTTAAGGCAGATTGAAATTTCAACATTCACCTTAACCGGTAGTTTGAAGAAGGGAACAAGTGACAATAAACAAAAAAATCAGTTTTTTTTCATCAAACCTGTTTTAGTGTATAGATGCACTTTGTGAATTATAAAAAAGGAACAAAAACCTCTCATTTGCCCGGTGACTGGGAAGTTAGCTTTATATTTTAGAGATATTAGTTGCATTCAGTTGAAGATATAATTGTTGTACACGTGTTATGATAGTCCAGAAGCAGTACAATGTAGGTGATACAATTATACCGTCTTTAGATAGTACATAGGTTCTCTGGTTATGTACCTACTCTTATAGAGTGTACTAAGTCTGAAAGCTTGAATGGGTGTTGCAGGGTAGAGTGTGCTCAGAAAGAATTCTTAAGAAAATTTATTTCTTTATTTATTTCATTAACAGTACAGACTAACCCACCGCCTTCACATGTAAGGTGGGTAGGATGATTCTAAATCTAACAGCAAAGACTTCTAAATGCGACAATATTATTTGTATACAGTTGTTATGCTTTTTTTGACAATAATATAAAGAACATAATACTTAAAGATTTCTCCAAAGCTGCAGCGAACTGAATTATTAACAATTGTTAAAATGGTTCTATATAATTTGTTTCTGTCCAATTGATGCGTTTATAATTTAAATAATGCAGATATCAATAAAAAATAAAGAAAGAAGAAAATGTAATACAACGAGTGTCGTGAAAAATATTTGCATATGTAGAGGGAAGTAACATACCGTATTTGGATGTTACCATAGTCTAAATTGCATGTTGGTTGATAATTACATATTTCTACCTATTTCAGGTGATATTGTCTCGGTAGAACTTCGAGCTACTCTCATCTGAAGTGGTTTGTGCTTATGTATGTTTACTATGTCTGTGTGTATTGAAATACACTACTGGCCATTAAAATTGCTACACCACGAAGACGACGTGCTACAGGCGCGAAATTTAACCGACATGAAGAAGATGCTGTGATATGCAAATGATTAGCTTTTCAGAGCATTCACACAAGACTGGCGCCGGTGGCGACACCTACAACGTGCTAACATGAGGAAAGTTTCCAACCGATTTCTCATACACAAACAGCAGTTGACAGGCGTTGCCTGGTGAAACGTTGTTGTGATGCTCGTGTAAGGAGGAGAAATGCATACCATCAGGTTTCCGACTTTTATAAAGATCGGATTGCAGCCTATCACGATTAAGGTTTATCGTATCGCGACATTGCTAATCGCGTTGCTCGAGATCCAATGACTGTTAGAAGAATATGGAATCGGTAGGTTCAGGAGTGTAATACGGAACGCCGTGCTGGATCCCAACGGCCTCGTATCACTAGCAGTCGAGATGACAGGCATCTTATCCGCATGGCTGTAACGGATCGTGCAGCTACATCACGAAGCCTGAGTCAACAGATGGGGACGTTTGCAAGACAATAACCATCTGCACGAACAGTTCGACGACGTTTGCAGAAGCATGGACTATCAGCTAGGAGACCATGGTTGCGGTTACCCTTGACGCTGCATCACAGACAGGAGCGCCTGCGATGGTGTACTCAACGACGAACCTGGGTGCACGAATGGCAAAACGTCAGTTTTTCAGATGAATCCAGGTATTGTTTACAGCATCATGATGGTCGCATCCGTGTTTGGCGACATCGCGGTGAACGCACATTGGAAAGGTGTATTCGTCATCGCCACACTGGTGTATCACCCGGCGTGATGGTATGTGGTGCCATTGTTTACACAACTCGGTCATCTCTTGTTCGCATTGACGGCACTTAGAACAGTGGACGTTACATTTCAGATGTGTTACGACCAGTGACTCTATCCATCATTCGATTTCAGCAGGGTACTGCATTCCCGCTTGTTGCAGGTCCTGTACGGGCCTTTCTGGATACAGAAAATGTTCGGCTGCTGCCCTGGCCCGCACATTCTCCAGATCTCTCACAAATTGAAAACGTCTGGTCAATGGTGGCCAAGCAAATAGCTCGTCACAATATGCCAGTCACTAATCTTGATGAACTGTGGTATCGTATTGACGCTGCATGGGAAGCTGTACCTGTACACGCCATGGAAGCTCTGTTTGACTCAATGCCCATGCGTATAAAGGCCGTTACTACGGCCAGAGGTGGTTATTCTGCTTACTGATGTTTCAGGATCTATGCACCCAGATTGCTTGAAAGTGTAATTACATGTCAGTTCTAGTATGAATACCCGTTTATCATCAGCATTTCTTCTTGGTGTAGCAATTTTAATGGCCAGTAGTGTAGATAAAATACTGATTGAGCATTTGAATCATGTAATACGTGAAATTTATCTTTACGTGAGAAATACACCTACGTTTGTAACTTTTCTAGTAGAAAAACAGTAGATAGGTTGCGGCGTTTCCGAGTTAACTAGCGTTAAAGTTTGCCAAGGAGGCTGTTGCGTGCGCTAACTCTAGCGGCCCACCAGATAAAATCGTTGTCAGTTGTTCTCATCAAAAATAGACATGATTGTCTTATTGGGATTTCCGCAATCTTTCTTTAAATAAAAGTATGGCATTTCAGTCTTTGATTGCTATTCTTTTATTTTCAATGACCGGTTTCAGGTCAGCAGTCCATCTTCAGAACTATCGGTTCACTGTCATAACAGTGCACGGTGAACCGATAGTTCTGTACTGACAAGTTACTCTGTAACTGCAATATATGATCTGAAGATGGTCAGCTAGCCTGAAACCGGTCATTGAAAATAAAAAGTAGCGACCAAAGACTGAAAGGCCATATTTTTATTTTAGTTGTTCTCATGGCGAAGATGACAGGACAAGAGACTGCTCCACGTTTGGCTCGGATTCGATCCTTACAAACGGACCACGTCCAGTTTTGTGTCGCTTTCTTATTCGGTTTCAGTTTTTGTATGGCTCTCTTATTCGTTTTTTTTCTTATCTCTCTCTTATTCTGTTTTAGGAAATCAGATGAAGAACACGTACAGTTACACCATCTTTGGCGGGCTGCTTCAATTTGCACAGGCGACGGCCAGATTGGCTAACATCAATGCTACTTAGTTTGGAAACGGTAAAACGTATAGAATTTTTGTTAGAAATTATTTCTCAACACAACCTACCCTGAGACACCTTTACAAGCTTATCAGACTACTTTTGACGACGCTGTATAAGTTAGTTACCTTTTAAATAGAGGATAACGTACACGTAATCTTTTAATTGAAAAAAAATAAATGGTTCAAATGGCTTTGAGCACTATGGGACTTAACTGCTGTGGTCATCAGTCCCCTAGAACTTAGAACTACTTAAACCTAACTATCGTAAGGACACCACACACATCCATGCCCGAGGCAGGATTCGAACCTGCGACCGTAGCGGTCACGCGGTTCCAGACTGTAGCGCCTAGAACCGCACTGCCAAACCGGCCGGCTTTTAATTACCCTAGGGTATAATCAGATAAATCAGTCATGTGTTGTGTGATTAAGACTGCTTGTGCACCGAGTGACGAGCGAGTAATGACTCTGTATTGGGAAGAACGGCAGTACTAACCAAGAGGTACATGACTTACCTTCCACACCAGGACGATTACTGCGACCAAGAGACAAAGAACAAAGGAAGCAGTGTAAACATTCCGATTCACGACTGCCGAAAACGCGACCATCCAAATACCATCGATAAAGTTGATGGTGAGTATACAGTGTGTATCAAAAATGTTTTGCGCAGAGCGGGTCAGCGCGACCTTCCTACTAGATGTGGTGTGGATCCTCCTACAGCCAGAGTATTAGACGATGGCATGAACAATTCCGAAAGGCTGTTTGTGTAAAGGCAAATAGCCGGGCCGTCCCCGAGTGTCTGACACAGGCGTCAAACGCACCCGCCTCAGTTTCACAAGGAGTCCGCAGAAATTCGTTCGCCGTGCAGTTGGACAGCTTTACATGCCCCCAGTGTCCATCTGGCCTGTGTTGCGTCAATGTTTACACAAGGAACCACACAAAATTCATCTACTGCAACCTCTTCGCGACAAATTGACAAACAACTACGATTGGAGTTTCGTAATTTTGTTCTTAGCAAGATGAAGGATGCCAGTTTTCTTCAACACTGAGTGTTTACTGTCGAGGCAACATTCCATTTAAATGGAAAGGTGAACAGTCATAATGTGACAATACGGAGTACGAAACAATCACTTAAAATTATACAACGTCAGAGTGATTCTCGAAAATTTAACGTGTTTGCGCAGTTCCGTGAGAAAAGGTGTATGATCCCTTTTTCTTGCCGAGAACACTTATACGAAGCACATCGAGAACTTTCTTTTCCAACAATTTGAACAACTTTATTTACGAACATGATGGGGCACTGCCACACTAACAACATGGAAGTGTGGGGATTTTTAAATCAAAAGATTACTGAACAATGGATCGGTTGCACTGGACCAAATGATTCAGACTTACATTACTGGTCTCCAAGGTCACCAGAACTCCCTGTATGTGATTATTTCTGTGGGAGTTTGTGAAAGACTCTGTTTAGGTGCCTCCATTACCAACAGAAATGAATGAACTGAGACGTCGCATAACAGCAGTTGTGGAAGCTGTAACTCAAGAAATGCTCGCTGCAGTGTTGGAACAATTTGAACACCGCATTGACATATGCCGTGCAACTCAAGGGAGTTTCCCGATCACAAAAAAATTATATATTTACATGTTTCAGAATTATCATATCGCATGATTTTATTTAAAGACCCTATATTTTGTTTTTTCCATGGTATGGTGCAAACATATCATACTTGTAAGGAGCAGTCCGTCACATCAGCATACTACCGAATTATATTGCCAAAAATTACGTGAGGTTGTCAAGACGAAACGTCGCTGTAGGTAGTCTGAGGGATCAATTTTGCTACCCAAAAACCCCACAGTTGATCCTCCACACGAACACAATCACACACGCTGTGACTTCTTTCTCTTTCCTCTAATGAAGAACTCATTGCATGAAACATCTAAAACCACGTACTTCGCCAAGTAATACCTATCATAGGGAAAAATATGTCACATTGAAGGGTGACTGTGTGGAGAAGATCTAAGATCTTCACAATGTTTCAAGATCGCAGTTTCGACGAGAAAATTAAAACTGGTACTACCCTCGTAAAAGGATGATTGTAGATGCTATAGAAACGAGAGCACCAATAGATGGTTTCACAGGTTTCGATGTACCATTGTAAATATTTTTAAAAAATCCTGTTGTATTATCCTTTGCAGTTTTAATTACATTATAGATAGAAAAGCTTGACTCTGATGCCACACAGGTCCACCCACATAATACCGAGGATTTTCCAGTATCTTGTTTTCGAAGTGTGTCTAATTCAAACAGGCCCATTGGGTTTATAATTGTTGGCCTGTGTGTAGTGTGTCAGTGGAGTTTGGTAGTGTGTATGTAACTTCTAACACACCCTTAATTGTATGTTGTTTTTTTTTACCCTTGTTTGTGGACACTTCGAAAGCAGTACGAGGTTATTTTAATGCAATTTATAAAAGGCTCCATATGTAGATAGAATAATGCTGCACCACGTATGAGCGAATTAATATGCAGAAATATATACTATATTCGGAAACTGTAGAAACTAACTGTTCCGTAAAGATTTTTCGATGATTTCATTTTCGCTCTAGAACAGAGAAAATAGCTGACTTCCTAAAAAGAGCCGGTTTTCTGTTCCTTCACTACCTTTCTTTAGGAGGCCTGGTCCTATATTTATATCCAATTAATGTTCGCCCCCGGTAGCTGAGTGGTCAGTGCGACAGAATGTCAATTCTGAGCGCCCGGGTTCGATTCCTGGGTGAGTCGGTGATTATCTCCACTCAGGGACTGGGTGTTGTGTTGTCCTAATCATCATCATTTCATCCCCGTCGACGCGGAAGTCGCCGCAGTGGCGTCAAATCGAGACTTGCACCCGGCGAACGGGCTATGCGACGGGAGGCCATAGTCGCACGACATTTACATGTTTTGTATTTTTTTTTTCTATCCAAATAATAACAGAAATGTTAAGGATAGTGGTGCTGGTGGTGGTGAATGTACGGGGTGGGGGAAATAAAAGAGATCCGCAAAATATTTCATGCAGCTTAAGAAAGGCAACCCCACTTCTTTTATCTAAAATCGCGGCAGCTGGGTTGCCTATCTTAAGGTGTATGAAATATTTTTAGGGCCTATTTTATTTCACCCACCCTGCTCCGTTTTTTTAAAAAGAAAATTTTGTTAAATACAAACATGAATGAAAGGGCCAGGCGAGGGATTCGGTGTTATTTGTGTGCATTTCAGAGGGACATCCGCTCCAACGCCTCCAGGGAAGAGTAATTGGTGGTTATAGCATTTCCAGTTCCAGTACCCTTATTAAAACAGTTTGCTTGGCTGGAGTTGCGAGAGCGCCTGGTTGCTCAACATTCACGAGAATGGTGGGCTTTAACAGTGTGCGCCTCAAAGATAACTCTCTGCAGTTGGCAGGATACATTTGCATCAGATCGGCATTCCTGCCCTTCGCAGATACAGCGATCGCCTCCCGTTAGCAAACGAAGTTAGGTGCCTGCAGCAGGCCCTGTCGGATGGCAGCAGAATCACACAGTCGATACTGTATTCCGCAATAGATCCCCTTTGCTGTGTAGTTGTCGGACCTGAAATTGACAGCTGAGTCTTCTCAAATAAGGAAACACATTCATGTCCCGTGAGACGATTACTTTTCGAGAATAAATTCAGCTTGTATGCTGGGAACTCAACACACAGCAATAGACATGATAAGAAAAGGTCATTTTCGAGGTGAAATACTTTATACTACATTGAGAACTAATTGTTTTCTAGCATTTTACGAAATGAGAGAAACAGAAGTCATATCCTTAACTCTGCCGAAGGTATTTGATTTTTGTATATATCGACTATCTAAACAGAAGCAATTACTACGGTAAATTGTTATAATTAATGAGATGCTGGATCGGTCCACAGCCTTCATGAACTTATTAAAAAAGGTTTTTTGCGCTTACGGATATCAGATAATTTTTATGTGGTTTCTTAATTATTTGTGTACGTTTTGTATGCACTCACCTTATACCCCTGTCGATATTTGTATGTGAGAGTTCAGTCTGATGACTAGAAGTAATATTCGAAACTGGAATCGCAGTAGACGAGAAATAAACTTATAACAGTTTCCACAACGAAACTTTTTTTCGAAACCTGGCAGAAAATCCAAAGAGATTCTGGTCGTATGTGAAGTATGTTAGCGGCAAGAAATAATCAATGGTTTCTCTGCGAGTCAGCAAAGGAGATACTATCGAAGACAGTGCGGCGAAAGCAGTTACCAAACACAGCCTTCCAAAACGCCGTCACAAAACAAGACGAAGTAAATATTCCAGAATTGGAACCAAAAGTAGCTGCCAACGTGAGTAACGTAGAAGTAAATATTCTAGAAGTAGTGACGCAACTTAAATTACTTAATAAAATCAAGTTTTCTAGTCGAGACTGTATACCAATTAGGTTCGTTTCAGGATATGCTGATGCATTAGCTCCATACTCAGCAAACACAGACAACCGTTCGCTCGACGGAAGATCCGTACCCAAAGACTAGAAAGTTGCACAGATCACAACAGTATTCAAGAAAGGTAGTAAGAGTAATCCACATAATTACAATCCCATATCATTAACGTCAATATGCAGCAGGATTTTAGAACATATATTGTGTTCGAACGTTATGAATTACCTCGAAGTAAACGGATCTATAACACACCGTCAACGAGGGTTTAGGAAACATCGTTGTTGTGAAACAGAACTAGCTCTTTATTCGCATGAGGTGGTGAGTGCTTTGACAAGGGATTTCAGATCAATTCCGTATTTGTGGATTTCCGGAAGGCTTTTGGCACTCTACCACGCAAGAGGCTTGTTGTGAAATTGCGTGCTTATGGAATATCGTCTCAGTTATCTGACAGGATTTGTGTTTTCCTGCCAGGGAGGTCACAGTTCGCAGTAATTCACGGAAAGTCATCGAGTAAAACAGAAGTGATATCTGGCATTCCCCAAGGTAGTATTATAGACCCTTTGATGTTCTGTATCTGTATAAACGATTTGGGAGAAAACCTGAGCAGCCGTCTTAGGTTGTTTGCAAATGACGCTATGAGGTCTTGCACATGAGTGCCAAAAGGAATCCGTTAAACTTCGGGTACTGGATAAATGAGTCAAGTGTAAAGGTTGTAAATTCAACAAAATGCCTCGGAATTACAATTAGAAACAACTTAAACTGGAAGGAACACATAGAACATGTTGTGGCGTAGGCAAACCAAAATGTAACAGATCTACTAAGGAGACTGGATTCACTACGCTTGTCTGTCTTCTTTTAGAATACTGCTGCACGTTGTGGGATCCTTACCATATAGGACTGACAAATTACGTCGAAAAAGTTCATAGAAGGGCAGTACGTTTTGTATTATCGTGAAATATGGGAGAGAGTGTCACTGAAAAGCTACAAGGCGTTTTTCGTTGCAACGGAATCTTCTCACGAAATTCCAATCACCATCTTTCTCCTCCGAATGCGAAAATATTTTGTTGACACCGGTTTACATAGAGAGAAACGATCACCACAATAAAATAAGGGAAATCAGAGCTCTTACTGGAAGACATAGGTGTTCGTTCTTTCCGCGCAATATACGAGATTGAAATAATAGAGAATTGCGAAGGTAGTACAATGTACCCTCTGCCAGGCACTTAAATGTGATTTGCAGACTATCCATGTAGATGTAGATATAGAATGCTGCAGAAACTAAAGAAACTTTAATAAGCTTAACCCCTGTACGCGCCATTGTGGAAAAGAGCTGTGGTGAAACCTTTCAAATATTTTGCGAACCCCCTGGGGGTTTGTGAACCATAGGTTGGGAAATAATTCTGTACAGTGTTGAAGGATCGTGAGGAAGAAAAAGAAACTCCTGGGTTGGCTGACAGCTAAACGTATAACGACGGAGGAAGAAGATTATTCACTCCAGAACGTTGTGCTCTGTCGAAAAACACCTCCACTATTTTATCACTGTCAGGGGATAGACGCCCTCCACCGGGCCCATTATATCTACGCAGCGTAAAATTGGTGCTCCTAGGAAAACCTAATTTAAACTTGAGGACCGTGCTACTGGGCATGCAGCTACAGATGCACAAGCGCCAGCAACGTTGATTGGAGGCAAATACGTGTGCATAAATTGAACCTGTGGCGAAGCAGTCGATTCAGCCTGAGATATCTACATATCATTATGAGCGGCAATGTAGCGACGTCCTAGCAAGCTCCTCAAAGGAGCCGCCGGATTCCATTATTTGTTCAAACTGAAAACGATATTTACATTAACTAAATTCTTCGCCAATCGAATTTCAATTGCTTCTTTCGCCACCTAATCCCAAAAATAGGCAGTTGTATGTGTGTTTGTATCTATATGTTTCAGAAACAATAAAATAAAATATTTAATTACAGGATGCATGTGTAGTCACCTCGGTTGCACAAAAATATTCTAAAATTGACCATCGTTTCGGCAGCACTAAGTCGGTCTTCATCAGAATAAAAATTACATAGTATTACATGTAATCACACCATGGGTGAAAAACATCTGAGCAAAAATGCTCTCGTCAAACGGAAATTGTCACAAGAATAAAAATTAATTGTCACAAGAGCATTTATTCTCAGATGTTTTTCACCCATGGAGTAATTGCATGTAATCGTATGTAATTTTTATTCGGATAAAGACCGCCTTAGTGCTGTCGAAATTATAGTCAATTTGACACTAATTTTATGCAACCGAGGTGGCTGTACATACATTCCATAATTAAGTTAACGCACGCTTACTGGACCTCAGCCAATAAAAATTTTTTAAATTGAAAAAACAATGAATTGAAGGTGGCATATCTGTAGTGAAACGTGGTTGTGGATTAAGCAAACCAAAGAATTTAGTTCTTGCAAGAAGGCGGACCTTCATTAACTCATTATTATATTCCGCAAGCACGGAAACAGAGCTCAAAATTCCATCATGTTTGGCTCTTGTCAGCTCATAAGTGACAGGGTTCGCAACTTGAATTAGATACTTCTACTTTGCTATTACTCCCTTCATGCAGCATTCTTAGTTCATGCTGCCCTTTTTTCTGCCTTACTTTCATACCCTCCATTTTTACTTGTGCATACGGTTTAATTTATCACTTTTTTCTTTTTCATTATTCTCTCCTGTTTTTGTACAAGTCCAAAAGTAAAAATGCATTTGCAGACATGAGCCCGTTCTTTTTTGCTGCACCATACTCTTGCTGAAAGTCACAAAACAATGGAAGATAAAAAAAATTACACTTTTCTTCGTTCCAAAGTCAATGTAAACCATTATTCTCGGCCCTTTTTGTTCTCTGGCTTTGCGGCAGGTTTTAGGCCTTATTCTCTTTCTGTTAATGTTTCTTGCCCAATTTGTTTTGTGGCAGCTTCTCACGGACTTGAAAGTGTACATTTGAATCATTCAGCACTGTTGTGTTTTTGGGCGTTTTTCCTGACTGCTAATGGACGTTAATTTAATTCGTAAATGATATTTTGGCGGATGACTTTGGTTTCCAAATAAAAGAGAATTAATTTGAAAGAAAATAAAGTATTGATTTCAACTTAGGAAGGTATAGTTGCCCATCTGACTGAAAATAAGGAAGACTTTGGACTCGAAATTTAGTTCAAGAATTGAAGCAGAGTAAGTAGTATGAGTGTATGCCAAAAATAAATGTGTCGCAATTTTTCATGCGAAAACTATTTAAGTTTTTTTAAAAAATAAAACGAAGTCATCATCATTCTACATCTTGATATTTATGTCTACATATTTTCAGCCCTCTGCCACTAAATGACTCTGAACTGTAGCAAGTAACATTGCTGTGTGTAAGGTAGCATTTTAGGTGCGTGACAAACAGCTTGCCATAATTGAGTTAACGAATTCGAAGAGTTCGTCCACACATGGAACACCCTCTCCCCCTCAGCGTGATTAGCGTCAGGTCAAACTTGCGTAATGCGGTATCTGAAACAATACGACGCCATGGGTTCACTGTCATCGATCACGATCCATACAGTCCCGACCTGCCTCTATCCGCTTTTAATTTGATTCCAAAATTTATAGAACATCTGTGATGACTTGACTTTGGTGGCGATGAAGCGGTACAAACAAGCGAGGTTTGGGCTCTGTCAACGTTGTCAAGTATTCTACAGTGACGGTGTCAACAAACTGATCTCTCGTTCAGGGGAATGTATTCGACGTCAGAGTGACGATCTTGAGAAATAAATACTTAGGCTTGAAGAATAAAGATGTAGAATGCTAAAAACGTTCCTTTCACTTAAAAAGCTTTACGAAGTTTCACATACAAAATTTCGGAGTCATTAATTTTTGGTACACTGTCGTGTAATTGAGAAACATTAGTTGTCGCCTGGAATTTAATACAGGACATTAGCTCAAAGATGAACTTCACGCTACCATCCCTCTTCTCCATGTCGGCCATATAGTCGCAGTGAAAGTTTCCACCAGATTTAGGACCGGCTTACCTACACATCAAGCGCTACCACACAACCGGGCGTTAGCTATTTCTGCTATGGATGATGATCACTGCACCGTACCATGAGCGAACAAATTCCTTTTTCTATGAGTAAAGCCTTATCGAAACGGCTAAAGCTAATGAGTTGAAGCAGAACCACAAAGTGGAAGAAAGTTTTTCTCCAAGAAATAACTCTCTACGGCTCTCTGCTGTTGTCCTAGAAATGAGGAACAAGTGCTTAAATCATTGCGCCCATAACGAACAAAAAAAAAGGTCTGTCACTATTCACGTGTAGGTCAACTGCGCTAAGCTCCTGGATTTGCGTAACTCTGAATCGCATCTTTAAAATATGTTTGGGATGGAGGCTGGAACACAATGTCTTGTAATTGTGACATGAAGTCGCGCAGTAAGAATGCAACCATATTGCAAATCTATAGGGGGACTGCACAATTGCTGTATTGGTAACGGAGTAAGAAACCACTACCTGATCAGCTAATGACTTTATTTGACGCGTTTCGGGTAGAACTCATCATCAGATCGTCTGCAAACCAGAAATGCATAGCAAATAGTAGAAAATGTAACCATACAAAAACTATGAAACTACAACTATCGTAAAAATGATACAAGTGAAATACATATCATGGACATCGGTGATCAGATATATAGAGAGAATATGTAACAAAACTGCCATGACAGATTAACTGACTAGCTCCACAGCAGTGTCCAGGAAGGCAATCTGAACGATCAGAGGTACGAAAGTAGCGCAACGTGGCAACAAAGGCAGAAAAAAAGGTATTTTTTTCTTTTTCATAAGAAATGCAGTATACAAAATTAAAAATTAAAAAATTACAAAGTAAGAGTAATAAACTGAACAGTTGCATAGAAGATTTCATCGAGAAGAAAGACATGCATCTAATATGACGGAGAAATAGGATAAAAATTCCAAAATACTTACATCAATTCGAAGCTTCATACAAAATTACATAAATGGAACATGTGCGGAAAAATAAATTGAAAAGATAGAATATAATAGAAATAATAAACAGCATTCGTAACATAGGGAAAGGGTTCAAACACTCATAACAAAAGTTGAAGGAGATTGTGCAAGCAAAAGACATTAAGCACTATAATATCATTTCAAGAACGCTGGGGACTCGAGCTCTAAAGAAATACACATAACAAAAGTAACAAGAGTGGTAAACAGCTGTTCGGTGGTAGACATGTAAAAAATGGGATGAATTCTGAGAAATACAGGCCCAGTATTTCACTGGATATCTTAAAGAACCGCTAGGATCTAGAAAGGGGTTCTTCATACAAAATTACGTAATGCAACATGTTTCATTATGTAATTCTGTGCGAAGGTTTTAATTTATGTAAATATTGTGGAAATTTATTCTATTTATCTGTCAGTTTACCTGCATGTCTTTCAGGTCGATGGATTTTTTTATGTAACTCTTAATATTATTAGTCACACGTTGTAAACTATTGTTAATGTTTAAGTTTCTGTACTACATTTCCTATGTAAAAGAAAAAAATTCTCCTGTCACTAATGCCATGACAACTTCGTTACATACACTCCTGGAAATTGAAATAAGAACACCGTGAATTCATTGTCCCAGGAAGGGGATACTTTATTGACACATTCCTGGGGTCAGATACATCACATGATCACACTGACAGAACCTCAGGCACATAGACACAGGCAACAGAGCATGCACAATGTCGGCACCAGTAGAGTGTATATCCACCTTTCGCAGCAATGCAGGCTGCTATTCTCCCGTGGAGACGATCGTAGAGATGCTGGATGTAGTCCTGTGGAACGGCTTGCCATGCCATTTCCACCTGGCGCCTCAGTTGGACCAGCGTTCGTGCTGAACGTGCAGACGGCGTGAGACGACGCTTCATCCAGTCCCAAACATGCTCAATGGGAGACAGATCCGGAGATCTTGCTGGTCAGGGTAGTTGACTTACACCTTCTAGAGCACGTTGGGTGGCACGGGATACATGCGGACGTGCATTGTCCTGTTGGAACAGCAAGTTCCCTTGCCGGTCTAGGAATGGTAGAACGATGGGTTCGATGACGGTTTGGATGTACCGTGCACTATTCAGTGTCCCCTCGACAATCACCAGAGGTGTACGGCTAGTGTAGGAGATCGCTCCCCACACCATGATGCCGGGTGTTGGGCCTGTGTGCCTCGGTCGTATGCAGTCCTGATTGTGGCGCTCACCTGCACAGCGCCAAACACGCATACGACCATCATTGGCACCAAGGCAGAAGCGACTCTCATCGCTGAAGACGACACGTCTCCATTCGTCCCTCCATTCACGCCTGTCGCGACACCACTGGAGGCGGGCTGCACGATTTTGGGGCGTGAGCGGAAGACGGCCTAACGGTGTATGGGACCGAAGCCCAGCTTCATGGAGACGGTTGCGAATGGTCCTCGCCGATACCCCAGGAGCAACAGTGTCCCTAATTTACTGGGAAGTGGCGGTGCGGTCCCCTACGGCACTGCGTAGAATCCTACGGTCTTGGCGTGCATCCGTGCGTCGCTGCGGTCCGGTCCCAGGTCGACGGGCACGTGCACCTTCCGCCGACCACTGGCGACAACATCGATGTACTGTGGAGACCTCACGCCCCACGTGTTGAGCAATTCGGCGGTACGTCCACCCGGCCTCCCGCATGCCTACTATACGCCCTCGCTCAAAGTCCGTCAACTGCACATAGGTTCATGTCCACGCTGTCGCGGCATGCTACCAGTGTTAAAGACTGCGATGGAGCTCGGTATGCCACGGCAAACTGGCTGACACTGACGGCGGCGGTGCACAAATGCTGCGCAGCTAGCGCCATTCGTCGGCCAACACCGCGGTTCCTGGTGTGTCCGCTGTGCCGTGCGTCTGATCATGGCTTGTACAGCCCTCTCACAGTGTCCGGAGCGAGTATGGTGGGTCTGACACACCGGTGTCAATGTGTTCTTTTTTCCATTTCCAGGAGTGTATTATCTTTACATATCTGATCACTGACATTTTAATGGCGTGTATTTTACTTGTTTAATTTTGACGATTCTTGTAGTTTCATACTGTCGATCGTCTTTGTATAGTTACATTTCCCGTTTTTTGCTATGTATTTCTGGTTTGAAATCTGCTGATAGGTTCTATTCGAGACAAGTCAAATAAAGTCATACGTTTAGCAGCTAGTGGATTCTCATTCCGTAATCAATACAGCAATTATTGTGCAGAACGTCTATTGATGTGGAACACAGTTACTGCGGAGAACCAAAAAGAGGTTGAAAGAAGGCGGGCAGCCTTCTTCGGGATCATGACTTAAAATGCTAATGCGCAACTGAATCGCGACATTTCAGTGAGCAGTGAGATGGTGGGTCTTCGCAGAATAATGCATTTTATAATACGTTTGCAATAGAGGCTAAAATAAAATTAATTATTGCATCAGAAATGAAAAGGGAATTTCTGATGATCACGCAATGTTACCGACGTACGTCTTGGCCACCTTCATTCGGTGCAGCCTCCTTGACCCAGTCTTTTTTTAACACCACACACCAAACGCTTAGTTATTCTCCTTTTCTGTGTTTGTCACTTCCACACAACGCTAAGCTCCAAACGTACATCCTCAGAAATTATTCCTCAAATTAAAGCCTATGTTAATACTAATATAGTTGTTTCATCAAAGAATTTCGTCTATTACTGTGTTGTTCTGCATCTAGTATTCTACCTTCTTTGTCCGTCAAGTATTTTTTGCTTTCATGATAGCAGAATTCCTTTACATCGTACATAATGAGGTTCCCAATGCTGACGTGTTCCTGATCTCATTTCTGATACTCCTCACTCTAGGTCTTCAATCTTCGTTGTATCTGCATCTACATCTGCATCTACACACATGCTCCGCAAGTCACCCTTGGACACGTGGCAGAGGGTACAATATACCACTACTGCCCATTTCTTTTCCTGTTCCACTTGCAAATAGAGAGAGGGGAAAACAACTGTCTGTACACCCCCCTATGAGCACTGATTTCTCGTATCATATCTTCGCGGTCCTTAAGCGCAATGTACGTTGGCGGCAGTAGAATTTTTCGGCAATTAGCTTCAAATGGCGGTTCTCTGATTCGTCGAAAAGAACGAGGGCTTCCCATTTGAGTTCCCGAAGCAGCTCCGTAACACGTCTTGCTCGGAATTACCGGTAACGAAGATAGCAGGCCGTCTCCCAATTGCTTCGATGTCTTCCATTAACCAGAGCATTATGTATAGCTTGTGTCTTATTTTCCATGAATTTGAAACACTGTTTCTATTTTACGTTGGCAGAAGCTTCTTCTGTGTCCACAAATACAAAGAAGGTGGCTTGGTTTCACGTAAGCCTTGCCTCTGTTTTTAAGCACAGCCTCAGAATTGCCCCTCTGTTGCTTTAAATTTCCTGAAAGCAAATAGTTCGTCATCTAACAGATTCTCAGCCAATTTTTCGCTACTGAGAACCCTGAACTGAGAGACGCTTGAAGGTGACATTAACTATCCCACGAAAGTTTACTTACAACATTTTACAAATCATTTGTTCCTCTCCACACGCGAATGGAACGGGCGGAAACATTAATAATTAGTACAATGGGAAATACCCATATCCATGCACTGTACGGTAGTCTGCATATGTAGACTAAAAATTGTGTCACCGACGCAACCCGCTATTTTTGTGTGTACGATGACAAATCCATCTTGGGCGATGGGTAAAGAAAGTGATGTGTGTGTGTGGGGGGGAGGGGGGGAGGAGGGGTGGTCCTACGGTTATACCATAGCCCCTCACCGCCCAGAAAGATTTGAACTCCAATGTATAAGAAAGTTCAAACATCTGATTTCTTTACGGGTGACTTTATGTGTTAAATATTTAACGTTAAGCTTGCAAAACATTCATGGTTGAAAACGAAAAAACGAAATTATGTAGGATTTATTAGTTTTCGATGATTGATCCATAGAATAATGAAATTATTTTTAAAGTTTCCAGGAATTTCCTAAGTGCTCTCAGTATTAAACACTGGTTGAGCTTAGCTTTGGCAAAGAAAAATTTTAAGAGGAGTTCGTTTTTGACGCATGTGAATGATTATGAAGTCATACAGGGTGACAATTATTGAAATATACGAAATAAAATCGTCATAAATTCTGAACGGTTTGCGTTAGGACTTTCAAAAAAATGGTTTCAAATGGCTCTGAGCACTATGGGACTTAACATCTGATGTCATCAGTCCCCTTGACTTAGAACTACTTAACACCTAACTAACCTAAGGACAGAACACACATTCCTGCCCGAGACAGGATTCGAACCTGCGACCGTAGCAGTAGCGCGGTTCCGGACTGGAGCGCCTAGAACCACTCGGCCACAGCGGCCGGCAGGAATTGCAATCACCACGTTTGGCCGCGGGGCATGATGGGAATTAGCCTTCTTGTTGCCGGCCATTTGCGCGTGAAAATGTCACGGTACAATGTGCCTGAGAATATCGCGCTTACTATGCGACCTTTAACAGGCCAACTGCAACTCGAAGGTAGTTTCCGATCGAATTCCAGATGAAAACAACCGGTCCAAGTGTGCTAACAATCCAGAATTTGATTCGCAAGTTGGAGAGAAAGCGTAGTGTTCGTGATGACAATGGTGGCTATGTCGGTCGTCCAAAATGGTTTAAAACGCCAGATAACGTCGAGAAGACACGCACTGTGCTTCAAACGAACCCCAGGAAATCGACCAGACAGCTGAACCACATGTGGGAGTCAACCGGGAGAAACTGCGAGAAATTGTCGTTGAAGACCTGCTTCTCTTCCGATACAAAATTCAAACGCATCAGCCATTAAGCCCAAGCGCCATAGCACAGCAGCTATATTTCGCCGGCACTATTGTTTCCAGTACTGACGAACAGGAATTTGATGTGGTGAAGCCCATTTTCATTTGGATGGGTTAATCCAGGAACAAAAATGACGCATTTGGGGGACTGAGACACCGCATTTCGCGATCGAGACGTCTCTTCCCCCTCGATGGGTGACTGTGTGCAGTGCAATGTCCTGTCACGGAATAATCGGTGCGATATTACTTGATGGAACGGTGACTACCGAACGGCGCATGAAGGTTTTGGAGGGTTGTTTCAACCCAATTATCCAAAGTGACTGATTTCTACAAGAGGTGGTTCAAATGGCTCTAAGCACTATGGGACTTAACATCTGAGGTCATCAGTCCCCTAGACTTAGAGCTACTTAAACCTGACTAACCTAAGGACATCACACTCAACCATGCCTGAAGCAGGATTCGAACCTGCGACCGTAGCAGCAGCACGGTTCACGACTGAAGAGCCTAGAACCGCTCGGTCACAAAGGCCGGCGACAAGAGGTGGTTCATGCCAGACGGGGCTCGACCCCATCGAACCAGGAGAGTGTTTGATGTCATGGAGGAGCACTCTTGGGAACGCATTCTGCTCTGGGGTACCCAACGACCACTGACATGGCTCTCGATTGGACGCCATATCCTCCGGATCTGAACAAGTGCGACTCTTTTTTCTGGGGCTTCATGAAAAAGAAGGTGTACAGCAATAACCTCTACATCTACGTGATTATTCCGCTATTCACAAAAAGTGCTTAGCTGAGGGTTCAATGAACCACCTTCAAGCTGTCTCTCTACCATTCCATTCTCGAAGGGCGCGCGGGATAAATGAGCTCTTGAATTTTTATGTGCGAGCCCTGATTTCTCTTATATTATCGTGCTGATCATTTCTCCGTATGGAGATGCGTGCCAACAGAATATTTTCGTAATCGGAGGAGTAAAATGATGATTGAAATTTCATAAGAAGATCCCTTCGCAACGAAAAACGGCTTTAATGATTTCCACCCCAATTCATGTCAGTGGCACAGTAATAATACAAAGAGAGTGCCCTCCTCTGAACTTTTTCGATTTCATCTGTTAGTCCCATCTGATGCGTATCCCATACCTCACAGCAAAACTCCAGAGCTGGTCGGACAAGCGTGGTGTAAGCAGTCTCTTTAGTAGACCTGTTGCACCTTCTAAGTATTCTGCCAATGAACCTCAGTCTTTGATTTGCCCTCCCCACAACAGTATCTATATGATAGTTCAAATTTAGGTTATTGGTGACCATCGCTGAGCTGAAAACAGTCACCCAACAGGTCATCGACAGTAGCGACGTTCCGACACTTCAGCGGGTCATACAGAAATTCGCTATTCGTCTGCGTCACATCGTCTCCTGTGATTACAGGAATATTGAAAATGTCATAATGTAAATCCTAATAATTGTAGTGACGTTTAAAAGTAGAATAAAGTGTGTGCTTATCCTAGTTTGTAATTAATTTACGTTTTTTTCGTAAGATTCAATAATTGTCACGCTCTTGTCTTCTGAAGTAATTGTCCTAAAGTGATATAATTTGCAGGTGCATTGAGCGGTATGTGGGGATGCCAACTGCAAAATGTATTTCAAATAGAATTTGTAGTAAAGAAGTAATATGTTAAAAGGTCATACCCGATGCTGAAGTGTTACTGCGTGAACAGCGAAAATGTAAGACAGAAACATACCTTTCGTGATTAATGAAAACCACCTCAGGTGTATAATTACACGTTTGTTGTGCTACGACCGCTTTCGTTCTTAGAATATCTTCATGTTGCCTAATTCTAGTTGCCAGCCGCGAGGCCGAGCGGTTCTTGGCGCTTCGTCCGGAGCCGCGTGACTGCTACGGTCGCAGGTTCGAATCCTGCCTCGGGCATGGATGTGTGTGATGTCCTTAGGTTAGTTAGATTTACATAGTTCAAAGTTCTAGGGGACTGATGACCTCAGATGTTAAGTCCCATAGTGCTCAGAGCCATTTTAACCATTTTGAACCTAATTCTAGTTATCGTATGCGATGTTAAACACCAAATCCAGAAACAATAATCGCGAACGTTCTGTCGATTCCCTGGTCACTGTTTCTGGATTTGGTCCTTACGACCGCATACGTCAAACAGACTATTTATATAATAGCGCAACTCGGCAACGTGAACACGTTCTAAGAAGAAATCAAGTAGTAGCAAAGTAAGTATGTGATTATACAGCCGAGGTGGGTTTAATTAACTATTAAGATTAGTGTTGGCTGCGGTGCTCAACACTCTTTATTTCCTTCCATTATTTGTGTATGTGTGTGTGTGTGTGTGTGTGTGTGTGTGTGTGTGTGTGTGTGTGTGACAGATAGAGACGTGGGGGGGGGGGGTGGAGAAAGGAGAGGGACGGGTGTCAGAAAAAGTATCCAAGATATTTAAAATTATGTGTGAGGTTTGATAGCTCTGTCGGTAGAGCACTTGCCTGCGGAAAAGTAAAGGTCCCGAGATCGAGGCTCGGTACAATACACAGTTTTAATCTGCTATGAAGTGTCATATCAGCGCACTGTCCGCTGCAGAGTGAAAATTTCATTTTGTATGAATATAGTTTGAGTAACACGCGCTTCGTGAGTTTACACTGCCTCAGGACATACGCTCCGTTTCTAAATTTAGTACACGACTTGCAGTGTTAAACCATTAGTATATGATAAAACATCGTAATGAGTAGATTATGGCAGCATTTAAACATTTTAAATTCGATTCATAATAATTTTATGAAATACTGAAAATAAGATTTTTGTTCTGTCGCAAGCCGTTAGGTATCTTGCAACTAGTATCCGAGTTGTCGTTGTGCTAATATACATAAATAGTTTGCGCAACCTCCCATTTAGTCTTTTACGAGGAGGTAGTAACGACATTAAGAGATTAAATATTGATAAAATGGATAAAATTTCGGGTGAGCTCTCCTAGGCCATCGTCACTGGACAATCACCGAAGACAACTCGGCCGAAAGCTCGTAGATTTTATACCAGTGGATCAGGGTGGAAGCTCGTGAGCCGTGCGTGGCTTGTGTACCCGCCATCATGTATTTGACATCCCGTTTTTAACGTACTTCCACCTCACTACGCTGATTAAAATTACTGCTGTCACTGGTTGCTGCTTTGCCTGACCGTGAGCGGCGTTAGCAGCACGTATCGATATACCTCCCCCTCGTGAGTGTCTGGACTGCTATTACTTCCCGGTCGTTGTCTGTCGTAAGCGAATTCGGGCCGCGAGTTTGGGCTGCCAGTCAGTTGGAACGCGTCTGGAGAGCAGCCCGGACCTGCCAGTCGGGGACTTGCAGTGTGGCACTAGTGCAGTCGGCTTGGAGCTGTGAGGCCTGCGTCGACATGGCTCGCTCGGCCATTGCCCCCACGCATCACTTCAGACGGGCCGTGGTCTTGGGGGATCGTCGGTCGGTCGTCCTGCCAGACGACGCGTTTGGGCTCACCGATCGTTCACAAGTCGGCTGTGTGTGTGTGTGTGTGTGTGTGTGTGTGTGTGTGTGTGTGTGTGTGTGTGTTTGTGTTTGTGTGTGTGTGTGTGTGTGTGTGTGTGTGTGTGTCTTCGTGCAAGTGTTTGTCTGATTGTGTGTGTAGTTGGCGTTATGTACAATGACGACTATTCTACATGTTTTCGGCATTCTGAGGAGTCGGTTGGTTGCTGCGAACCAGGGAAATTACACTCCTGGAAATGGAAAAAAGAACACATTGACACCGGTGTGTCAGACCCACCATACTTGCTCCAGACACTGCGAGAGGGCTGTACAAGCAATGATCACACGAACGGCACAGCGGACACACCAGAAACCGCGGTGTTGGCCGTCGAATGGCGCTAGCTGCGCAGCATTTGTGCACCGCCGCCGTCAGTGTCAGCCAGTTTGCCGTGGCATACGGAGCTCCATCGCAGTCTTTAACACTGGTAGCATGCCGCGACAGCGTGGACGTGAACCGTATGTGCAGTTGACGGACTTTGAGCGAGGGCGTATAGTGGGCATGCGGGAGGTCGGGTGGACGTACAGCCGAATTGCTCAACACGTGGGGCGTGAGGTCTCCACAGTACATCGATGTTGTCGCCAGTGGTCGTTGGAAGGTGCATGTGCCCGTCGACCTGGGACCGGACCGCAGCGACGCACGGATGCACGCCAAGACCGTAGGATCCTACGCAGTGCCGTAGGGGACCGCACCGCCACTTCCCAGCAAATTAGGGACACTGTTGCTCCTGGGGTATCGGCGAGGACCATTCGCAACCGTCTCCATGAAGCTGGGCTACGGTCCCGCACACCGTTAGGCCGTCTTCCACTCACGCCCCAACATCGTGCAGCCCGACTCCAGTGGTGTCGCGACAGGCGTGAATAGAGGGACGAATGGAGACGAGTCGTCTTCTGCGATGAGAGTCGCTTCTGCCTTGGTGCCAATGATGGTCGTATGCGTGTTTGGCGACGTGCAGGTGAGCGCCACAATCAGGACTGCATACGACCGAGGCACACAGGGCCAACACCCGGCATCATGGTGTGGGGAGCGATCTCCTACACTGGCTGTACACCTCTGGTGATCGTCGAGGGGACACTGAATAGTGCACGGTAAATCCAAACCGTCATCGAAGCTATCGTTCTACCATTCCTAGACCGGCAAGGGAACTTGCTGTTCCAACAGGACAATGCACGTCCGCATGTATCCCGTGCCACCGAACGTGCTGTAGAAGGTGTAAGTCAACTACCCTGGCCAGCAAGATCTCCGGATCTGTCCCCCATTGAGCATGTTTGGGACTGGATGAAGCGTCGTCTCACGCAGTCTGCACGTCCAGCACGAACGCTGGTCCAACTGAGGCGCCAGGTGGAGATTGCATGGCAAGCCGTTTCACAGGACTACATCCAGCATCTCTACGATCGTCTCCATGGGAGAATAGCAGCCTGCAATGCTGCGAATGGTGCATATACACTGTACTAGTGCCGACATTGTGCATGCTCTGTTGCCTGTGTCTATGTGCCTGTGGTTCTGTCAGTGTGATCATGTGATGTATCTGACCCCAGGAATGTGTCAATAAAGTCTCCCCTTCCTGGGACATTGAATTCACGGTGTTCTTATTTCAATTTCCAGGAGTGTATATCGGCTCTGTGCAGTCGGATGGGCCCGCTGGTGGTCCCTGCGCAGTGTCGGAGCGTGTGTGGAGCTATCGGATCGCTACGAGCTTCGTGGCTCACCGGCCCAGTCCTTTCCTGAATTGTTGTCGCTTTCCAACACGGTGTGTAGTTTTGACAGATTAATACATATACGTATTTGACTGTGGGTAATTACGTCCGTAACATTTTGCCTTTGAGTTATCATGTACCGATTGGTGGCAAGCAAGTCGTTTTGTCGGTCGGTCCGTCGATGTCTCTTGGGTGGGTTCCGACGGATCAAGTGTAGTTGGGCTCATCACCTGTCTCACCTAAGTGTACAAGGGTAGACCAACTTCCCTGGACGATTTCTGAGTGCTGTTGTCTTTACTGCCTTCCTCACCGGTGTTTAATTGTATGTTCATAATCTATCATAGCCAATTATATAAAAAAAATCCTGGTTTTACTGTGTTTTATGTAAGTAAGTTTGAATTCCGGCAAGTGGATATTTGCTGAAAGGTTATTGCCATTGTTCTCTTTTCTTTTAGTACAGTTTCAGCTCCTTAAAACGTAAGGCATATGGTTATATTTTCTTTAAATTTTGGAAACTTAATTGTGTGCCATCAGGCTTGGAACCTTATTCTTGCAATTACCTTTCAAGCTTAAACATTGCGGCCTTCTGCATTTGAAAGGTTATTGTAATTTATTTTAAAATCTTGAAAATTTAATTGTGGGCCTTCAGCCGTTTGTATTTCATCTTGTTCACGTCTGTCTATCTTATTTTTGGCTTGAGGGTTTCCACCTGGCTGTAATATATCTATAGGGTGTTCCATTGATAGTGGCCGGGCCAAATATCTCACAAAATAAGCTTCAAACGAAAAAACTACAAAGAATGAAACTTTTCTAACTTGAAGGGGGAAACCAGATTAAACTACGGTTGACCCGCTGGATGGCGCTACCGTAGGTCAAACGGATATCAACTGCGTTTCTTTAAATAGCAGCCCGCACGTTTTATTACATGTTCGTGTAGAACGTAAAGAATTATGAATGTTTTAGTTCGACCACTTTTTTCGCTTCGTGATAGAGGGCACTGTAATAGTCGCAAACGTGTAAGTACATGGAATCATGCAACATAACCGTTAGTGCAGACGGTATTTGCATCGTGATACATTACCCGTATTAAAATGGACCGTTTGCCAATTGCGCAGAATGTATGGCTATTGTGATCAAAATCCCCAACGGACGTGTGCTATGTATGCCGCTCGGTATCCTGGACGACAGCATCCAACTGTCCGGACCGTTCGCTGGATAGTTACGTTATTTAAGGAAACAGGAAGTGTTCAGCCACATGTGAATCGTCAACGACGACCTGCAACTAATGATGATGCCCAAGTAGGTGTTTTAGCTGCTGTCGCGGCTAATCCGCACATCAGTAGCAGACAAACTGCGCGACAATCGGGAACCTTAAAAACGTCGGTATTGAGAATGCTACATCAACATTTCTGTGAACTAGGAATTGCATGGCGACGACTTTGAACGTCGTGTACGGTTCTACCACTGGGCATAGTAGAAATTACAGGACAATGACAGATTTTTTGCACGCGTTCTATTTAGCGACGAAGCGTCGTTCACCAACAGCGCTAACGTAAACCGGCATAATATGCACTATTGGGCAACGGAAAATCCACGATAGCTGCGATAAGTGCAACATCAGTGACCTTGGCTGGTTAATGTATGGTGTGACACTATGGGTGGAAGAACAATTGGCCCCCATTTTATCAATGGCAATCTAAATGGTGCAATGTATGCTGATTTCCTACGTAATGGTCTACCGATGTTACTACAAGTTGTTTCACTGCATGACAGAATGGCGATGTATTTCCAACATGATGGATGTCCGGCACATAGCTCGCTTGCGGTTGAAGCGGTATTGAATAGCATATTCCATGACAGATGGCTTGGTCGTCGAAGCACCATGCCATGGCCCGCACATTCACCGGATCTGACGTCCCCGGATTTCTTTCTGTGGGGAAAGTTGAAGGATATTTGCCATCGGGATCCACCGACAACGCCTGAAAACATGCGTCAGCGCATTGTCAGTGCATGTGCGAACATTACGGAAGGGGAACTACTCGCTGTTGAGAGGAATGTCGTTACACGTATTGCCAAATGCATTGAGGTTGACGGACATCATTTCGAGCATTTATTTCATTAATGTTGTCTTTACACGTAATTACGCTCTAACAGCACGCGTTATCAGCGATCATAAGTTCACAAAGGTACATGTATCACATTGGAGCAAACGAAATAAAATGTTCAAATGTACCTACCTTCTGTATTTTAATTTAAATAACCTACCTGTTAAAAAATGTTCGTCTAAAGCTGCGAGCCATATTTTTGTGATTATTAGAGGGCCATGTATCACAAAGCGAGAAAGTGGTCCAACTAAAACATTCATATTTCTTTACGTACTACACGAATGTGTAATAAAAATGGGGGATCCTATTTTTTTTATAAAAATAAACCCTGTTGACATCCGTTTGACCCGTGGCAGCGCCATCATGCGGGTCATCCATAGCGCCATCTGGTTTCCCCCTTCAAGCTAGACGAGTTTCGTTCTTTGTAATTTTTTCGTTTGACGCTTATTTCGTGAGATGTTTGGCCCGGTCACGATCACTGGACCACCCGGTTTGAAATTTTATTTGCTATTTTAACTGCGTTTTTATCTTGTTGATTTTCAAGATTTCTTGTTTGGAGGCCTTCAGCCGTGAAAGATTTGCATTTTGAATCTCGTAGTTGTAAAGGTTCAGCTGTGTGCCACTTGGGATGTAAATGTGATATTTAATTACAATAAATTACGAATTTAAGGTGAAACTGACCCCAACCTTATTTGATCCTTTCCACAATCGTAACCGCTTGTTCTGCCCAGCGGGTTTAGCTGAGGTATTAGCCCGAGATAATTTTATCAGTATATATCGCCGCGAATTTATGCATTCGTAGATTAACACTTGTTTTCCTAAAGGCGCATCTCAGACCTGAATCCCCATTTATGCCTGCGATGCTGTCAAGGGAAGTGAGTGGCCGGTGATGAATGTATCGTAGACAAACAGGCGCGCTGGAACTCCCGCTAAGTACTGGTGACGGCCGCCGCAGTGCTCGTCAAGCGCCCGACAAGCGCTCTCCGTGAGCCGCCGTCCGTCAGCCCGGCGGACGTGACGCGGCGTGACGTGCCGCTGACGTGTGGCCGGCCGCGACTGCAGCGCTGCGCTGCGGCCGGATTACGACTTCCGGCACCCGCGCTCCAATTACACCGGCTTAGCGGCCGCACCGCACTGCCGGCCCATTCCGAGCGTCGGCCGACCGCCACTGATACGCTTCTTTCGGACGGAATTAATTAAAATGTTTGATGAGCTCCCTGCGGGTAGCCCCTGCAATTCAGATGGCAGACTCGGGTCCTGCAGGTTACGCATGAGGTCTTTTGTGCTCGCTGCGGTGGATTACTGTGGTACGTACTCATCAGAGTTCGTAAAATGGGCCTTTTATTTCTTTGCAGAAAATGTGTATAATATCTTTCCAGCCGAATGGGATTCTGGGTGAATTACTAAATGGCCGCACACGCGAGAGACCGACTGCAGCAAATCGCCGCCAGATCGCGCGACTTGTGCATAGATTGCCAATTTGAGGGCAAATCGCAGATCGCAGCAATCGCAAGCGATGAATCGGATATGTGCGGCGATGTGGCTGGCTGCCTGCGACTTGCCTAGTTAATGCTGTTTCGTTTCGCTGTGTCCATATCGAGTTAAAACGTAACGTTAGTATTCATATTTGTTCAGTGAGCACGAACTGTAACGGAATATTCCTGGTGTATGTATTTGTGTAGGCTTTCTCTCTCTTTTTCTTTTATTCATATTACCTTATATATACAAGTCATTATTTAGCGCCGGCCGCGGTGGTTGAGCGGTTCTAGGCGCCTTAGTCCGACACCGCGCGACTGCTACGGTCGCAGGTTCGAATCCTGCCTCGGGTATGGATGTGTGTGATGTCCTAAGGTTAGGTTTAAGTAGTTCTTAGTTCTAGGCAACTGATGACCTCAGCAGTTATGTCCCATAGTGTTCAGAGTCATTTGAACCATTATTTAGCTTTGTTACCAAAAATATGGACAAGTTCCTGACCAGTTTACTTCAAATTTTTATACAACAGCCTAATAAACTTTCGGGTGGGTATAGCCTTCATATCTTCCTAATGATATTGTATACTGATAAGTTGTTGCCTAACTTTTTACCAAACACTCCCAAAAGTTCTTAATTCATTTACTTCAGACTTTTACACAATACTGTATTAAACGTTTGCACAGATACGCTACATTATTATTTTAATATATGTGATATATAAATGTATATATATTTTACCTCACATTTTTACATGATTGTATCAGATTTTTGCAAGTTGTACTAATAAAGAACTGGACGGACATTTGCTACATATTATTTAACATACGTTGTATACAAATATACATGTATAGTATATAAAGAGCGAAAGTTGATTGCAAAGATCTCGAGAACTTCTTGATCGATCAATTCAAATTTTTAAGTCATTCTAATAAAAATGTAGACAGACATAACGCGTTTTTTAATACATACATTTTTAAGGGTAGATATAATATACGAATGCACCCTTTGTGAACAATACCCTCGAAAAGTTCATGATCCATGTACTTCAGACATTTACACCGTACTCTATTAAACGAAGGGATGAAAATGGGACAGACACAGGGTGCAAACGCTGTTAGCCAAAATCTCAGAGTCCTTGAGTGACCACGTCGAATTTTTACACGGTGCTTTGACATATTCATACTGGAACAGGGTATATATTTGTTTCAAACAGCAATTATAGGTTATATCTTAAAGGTTACCGGGAGAAAGAAAACACTGTAATGTAAAAAGCACAGTAAGTTTTAAATACGGTATCAGGCAGACAAATGGTTTCTCTCAAATCTGTTCTCCTCCTTTAATGTATTATTTTACACAGATATATTATTCACAACAACCCTCAGATTTGAATCATTCCTCACTGTTTTGACAGAAATGAAGAAAGTAGTTTTTATAGCTGATTGGCTTACGATCAGAATGCTACAACGAAAATTACATCATATGAAACGATGTAATCCTACCCGGTCGCTTATTACAATTATGCAAAAAACTGTCCTCAATAGATCCATTACTTTGAGGGGTACCTTTCATATCCAGCTTACCAATGATACCAACCACTTTCCCATACATTTTAAGTGAATTCAGCTGGCAAACAAAATCTCTGTTGCATTCGCAATAAACAAGGGTCTAGTTCAGGGAGGGGGTGGAGGAGATGGAAATGACCGTCTCGTCTCGGTACAGCCTGTTTATTCCATCAGCCACCACCGACCTGCCTCCGTCAGTGTACTCTCGTCTCATTCTTGACAAGGTTGTGTTCCAAGCGGTGCTGAGTTGGAAGCCACTATCCCGCTTGACCAGGTTATCGCCGACCCGTATCTCCACTGCCTCTCCAATAATAGTCTCAGAAATCTTCCAATTTACACAGTCTCTTGGTTTCTTCAAATTGAGACGTGTGTTGTTCACTGAGTCTGCGCTCCGCTACCGCCGCTTTTAATTTTTGTCCAAGGCGAATGCTTCTCACATCTTCAGAGATGCGTTGTGTTATACAACATTGGGTCTGTCCAATATATTGTTTCCCACATTCACAGGAAATGCTATAGACACCTGGTGTTCTTAGAATCAAGTTGTCCTTCATTGAGCCGAGCATATTTGTGTTTTTTGCTGGAGGGTGGATGATGATTTTATCTTGTTCTTCTCCAGTATCCTGGCAATCTTGGCCGTGGGCGGCCCTGCGTACTGGTGGAACACCAGACCTTGGTTGTTCTCTTCTTCCTGAAGGTCCTACACTTCTTCTACTTGCTTATCTTGAGAGATTGTCTAATCTGCGTTTCGGTGTATCCATTCTTCTGGAAGGTTTTCTTCAGGTATTGAATCTCAGTAGATAAACTGTCCTTGTCGCGTATGTCATAAGCTCTGCGGACAAGGGTAGAGAGCACGGATTTCCGTTGTGCTGTGTGATGCCAGCTGTTGACGTTGAGGTACAGGTCTGTATGTGTTTTCTTTCGGTAGACAGAGTGTCCCAGTGTGCCGTCCGATATCTTCTTTCTTAGGATATCGAGAAAGGGTAGGCCCGCATTTTGTTCCAATTCCGATGTGAACTTATGGTGTTCAGATGGTTGAGAAATTCAGTTAGAGTGTTCTCGCCGCGTGGCCAGATCGCGAAAGTATCCTCCACGTACTAGTAAAAGACCTTGGGTTTAAGGCGTGACGTTTACAAGACGTCACCCTCGAAGTATTCCATGTAGAGGAGCAGAGCCTCAGTGAAGAACACACGTTTCAATTTGAAGAAACCAAGAGACTGTGTAGAGCGAATGGTTTCTGGGACTCTATTATTAAAGAGGCAGTGTGGATACGGGACAGTGATAACCTGGCTTCCAACTCGGCAGAGCGTGGAACACAACATTATCAAGAATAAGACGAGAGCGCACTGAAGGAGGCAGGTCGGTGGCGGCGGATGGAATAAACAAGCCGCACAGAGACGAGACGCCAGAAGCCCGTGACCCAGCGGCTATAAAGAGCCGGAGTAGACGTGAACCCGGCATTTCGCCTGAAGATGACAAGTAAGAAACTTGCCAAAGCGTTGCTGGAGAACAACGCATTGACTCGGTTGTCAGCCCGAGTATATTTTATCACGAGATTCGCCGAGAAAGCCTGCATTCTCATATTTCATCGTAGTATCTAAGAAAAAGAAGCTGCCAAACTCGATACAGCTTCAGACATGGCAGCATCACTTGTACTCTTCAAACATCATGTATATGTCTTTAGACATCTAAAATTATCGACCTCGGAAGTGACTACAGAAAACAGTCGACAGGTACATAGCAAGAACCAGAATGAACTTTAAAGACTTCCTTCTCCTATCTAAAAAGAAAAACAATTATGATCAAACTCGGGTGAAATTAACTGCACTAACTGTACATCTAATATATTTATTTCGATATACTGCAGAGTAACTGCCACAACACATTTTAACTGGCGATATTTTAGATGATAATATACACTGACGTAAAAAAGTCGTAACACAAAACAAACTACTTATGACGAATAATGAAAGTTAGGAAAGCAGTTGTCTAGATAATATATGTAAATGACTGACACTTCAAGATCACAGGTTAATGTAAACGCGAGATACCACATTGCAAATTAATAACCGGTGTATGCCAGCATGCAAAGGTGCTTGCGGTGTGCTGTACAGGTGGTGGAATGTCCGTTTATGGGATGGAGTTCAAGGTCTGTTGCAACTAATCGTGATAGATGAGGTGATATGTCGACGTTATGTAAAGCGTATTTGGTTACAACAGCAGTATGTGAGCAAGTGTTATCCTGCTGGAAAATACCCCCAGAAATTCTGTTCATGAGTGGCCGCACACCATGTAGAAGCACCAGGTAGACGTACAGATTTGCAGTTAGGGTGCGTGGAATAACCTGAAGATCGCTGTTGCTGTCATACAAAAATCCTCCCCCCCCCACCCCTTTCTTAACTCTAGGTCCATATCCAGCGTGTCTGGCACGTGGACACATTGGTTGAAGGCTCTCAACTACGCCTCTTGTAACCAACATACAGCAACGAAGGACACCGAGGCAGAAGCAGCTTTCATCAGAAAACAAAACAGACCTCTACCCTGCCCTCCAATGAGACCTCGAGAGACAACACTGAAATCGCAAATGGCGATTGATTTGGATCAGTGAAATGCATGGCAGGGCGGCACTCGGAGCTTTCCTTGAAGTAACCGATATGCAACAGTTAATTTTGTCTCTCTGATGCCAGCTGCAGCTAAAATTGCTGCTGCAGATGCAGTATGAAGCGTCACAGCCATACGCTGATCACAATCGTCTTCCTTCTCCTGTTTTCTTGTGGCTTCCGCTTTTGCTGCAGCATCACAGAAGTAATTTCCAGCTTCTCGTATCCCTGTTACACGACATCGTTCAAATTCAGTGAGGTGCTGATAATGGCGTCTTTGTATCCGTAAAGGCATTCTTGACTAACATCAGCTCAATACTTCTAGTCTCAAAGGTAACTAACGCTGACGACCGGTACGGCGTGTATTTAAATCAAACCTGATCTGCATCTTCATAGCGAGGCTATTAACACCGCTCTCATGCTACTGGCGCGAAATTTTAATAGGCATAATCCTTCAGATGTAGGAATACTTCTAACTTTCGTTTATGTCGCAGAACTCCTCCTTGGTGTTATGACTTTTTCCGTCAGAGTATTTCGAACCAATAATAAGTTACCGCAATGTTAAAACTTTATTTAGCAAGAACTTTCACAGTCTGTAAAGTTTACAATCGATCAATATTGTGTAAATGCGTGAATCCGAAAATGGATCGCGAAAGCAATTTTACCATCGAAGAAAAGTAGCGCTATAACATTAGTAAGGAAGTAATAAATTAATTTCGGTACAGCTATAAAACCGTTTTGAATATTTAAGCTGAAGGCACTGTCCCCACTTGTATTAAAAAGAACGAATTTTAGTGTAAGCAGGGGAAACGAGTTTAAAATTCCTATATGATAGTTTGTGTTACAAAGGAATCCAAACTCTTAGATTTTGCAGTGATGAGCATTTTGATACTTGTGCTGTGGAGGCAGACAGTCATGGGAAATTCGTGATAAAAGTCATGATATACTGGGCTCGAGTTATGTCGTAATTTATTTATTTATTTATTTATTTATTTATTGTTTCGTGGGACCAAATTAAGGACAAGTCTCCATGGTTATGGAACAAGTCAATACATGAAATTATAACACGATATTAGAAACAGATAAAATGAAATATAAAAAAACATATTCAGTTGACAAGTAAGTTTAAATAGAGAAAATCAACAACGTAACATAGGAATTTGCTTAATTTTTATATCTTCCAGGAGCTCCTCGACAGAAGAGGAGGAGTGAGCCATGAGGAAACTCTTCAGTTCACACTTAAAAGAGTTTGGGCTACTGCTAAGATTTTTGAGTTTTTGTGGTAGCTTATAGAAAATGCATGCAGCAGAATACTGCACTCCTTTCTGCACAAGAGCCAAGGAAGTGCACTCCACATGCAGATTGGATTTCTGCCTAGTATTAACTGAGTGAAAGTTGCAAACTCTTGGGAATAGGCTAATATTGCAAACAACAAACGACATAGAAAATAAATACTATGAGGGCAATGTCAGAATTCCCAGACTATTGAATAGGGGTCGACAAGAGGTTCTTGAACTTACACCACATATAGCTCGAACAGCCCGTTTTTGAGCCAAAAATAACCTTTTTGAATCAGAAGAATTACCCCAAAAAATAATACCATACGCCATAAGCGTATGAAAATTTGCGAAGTAGAATACTTTTCGTGTTGAAGTGTCACTTATTTCAGATACTGTTCTAATGGTAAATAAAGCAGCATTTAGTTTCTGAACAAGATCCTGGACATGGGCTTTCCACAACAGCTTACTATTTATCCGAACGCCTAGGAACTTGAACTGCTCCGTCTCGCTTATAATATGCCCATTCTGTCTGATCAAAACATCGTTTCTTGTTGAATTGTGAGTTAGAAACTGTAAAAACTGAGTCTTAATGTGATTTAACATCAAATTACTTTCCACAAGCCACAAACCTATTACATGAACTACATTATTTGATACTGTTTCAATATTACACACAAGATCCTTCACTACCAAGCTGGTGTCATCAGCAAACAGAAATATTTTTGAATCACCTGTAATACTAGAGGGCATATCATTTATATAAATAAGAAGCATTAGTGGCCCCAGCACCGAACCTTGGGGAACGCCCCACTTAACAGTGCCCCATTGGGACTGAATATCACTACCACTGTCAGTATTGCGGAGATTTACCTTCTGCTTTCTGTTCTTAAAGTAAGAGGCGAACCAATTGTAGGCTACTCCTCTTACTCCATATTGGTCCAACTTCTGCAGTAATATTTTGTGGTCAACACAGTCAAAAGCCTACGATAAAGAAAACTCCTAGCGTTCGCAACTTTTTATTTAATCCGACCTAAAACTCACAGAGAAAAGAGAATATAGCATTTTCAGTTGTTAAACCATTTCTAAAACCAAACTGAACATTTGAAAGCAAATTATTTGAATTTAAATGCTCCAGTAACCTTGTATATAGAACTTTCTCGATAACTTTAGCAAACACCGATGGTATATAAATAGGTCTATAATTGTCAATATTATCCCGTCTCCCTTTTTATTAAGTGGCCTCACTACCGAGTACTTTAATCGGTTTAGGAAACCGACCATCCCTAAAGGAAAAGTTACAGATATGGCTAAGTACTGGGCTAACATACATAGTATGTTCAGTATTCTGCTAGATACCCCGTCATATCCATGAGAGTTCTTGGTCTTTAGTGATTTAATTATTAACTCCCTCTCCCTCTTGTCAGTATCATGGAGGAGCATTTCAGGTAACAGTCTCGGAACACTTTCTTCTATGAGCGCTATATTTTCCCTGTTGGGACTAGGTTTCTATTTAGTTCACCTGCTATTTTCAGAAAGTGATTATTAAATACTGTACATATATGTGACTTATCAGTAACAAGGACATTCCCACAACGCACTGATTCTATATTCTCGACCTGTCTCTGCAGACCAGCCTCTTCCTTTACGACTGACCCTATGGTTTTAATTTTACCCTGAGACTTAGCTGTTCTATGTGCATACCACATACTTTTTGCCTTCCTAATAACGTTTTTAAGCACCTTACAATACTGTTTGTAATGGGCTGCTCCATTTATATTGTGACAGTTTCTAACGTTTTGATATCATTGCCACTTTAGCCACCCAGGCTGCCTGTTTGTGCTAGTACCCTGTTTTGAACGTTCTAACCGAAAGCAACTTTCAAAGAGCACGAGAAAAGTCTTGAGGAAGGCATTATATTTATCGTCTACTGTATCAACACTATAAACATCTTGCCACTCTTGTTCCTTGATAAGGTTTACAAAAGTCTCTACAGCAACTGGATCAGCTTTCCTAAAAATGCGTTGCAGCACAAAAATCTTTTAGACTTAAAATTTGGGCACCATGATCTGGAAGCCCATTCACATTTTTGCTAACAGAATACCCTTCTAGAAATGAGGAATG
Source organism: Schistocerca gregaria (assembly GCF_023897955.1). Taxonomy (NCBI): domain Eukaryota; kingdom Metazoa; phylum Arthropoda; class Insecta; order Orthoptera; family Acrididae; genus Schistocerca; species Schistocerca gregaria. Next base: position 1,118,789,680 of record NC_064920.1, read on the forward strand.
AACAAAAATGTTGTCTATGGTTGTTCTACTGTTCTTTTGCACTCTCGTTGGAAAGAATACGGTTTGCATAACATAATATGAATTAAGGCGGTCTACCAGCATCCTTTTCCTTGCACAATCACTTATACAATTAATATTGAAGTCACCACATATAACTAACTTTTTGTATTTCCTATAAAGTGAACCAAGAACCTCCTCTAGCTTTAGCAAAACTGTTGTGAAATCGGAGTCTGGGGGTCTATAAATAACAACAGTTTGAAGTTTACTTCCACTAAATTTAACCACACCTTCACAACATTAAAAATACCTTTTCAGTGCAGTACTTTTAAACATCAATTGACTCAAATGGGATACCGTTTTTCACATACATGGCTACTCCCCCACACCGGAAAGAGCTCCTAGAAAAGCAGCCAGCCAACCTGTATCCTGGTAAAGGAAGCCTCTGAATTATCTTCTTATTTAAGAAGTGTTCAGATACACCAATAATTTCAGAGTCAACATCTATAAGCAGTTCACTGACTTTATCCCTGTAAATTTTGATGAATTATACTAAATCCCTCATTAATCGGGTACCTGAGCTTTGTCGAAAGTGGTTTCTTTGTTAGAGAGACTTCCCTTAAGCAGGAATACCTATCAGCTGACTTCAATCTAAAAAAGGTACAGCTCTAACACCCACAACTACCAGAATTATCTTGAGTGATCCCACCACACCCACCTATGCTGTCACCTATAAGCTTTGCCTACCTCCCCTTTCCATACCTGTTGAGGTGCAGTCCATGTCTAGTAAAACCCGTCCTGCTGATAGACTCCACCGACACCACTGAAATGTGACTCATGCCTTCTGTCATCAGCGCACCCCCAAGTCTCATGTAATTAAGCCTGACGGCTGTATTAAGATGAGGCCGATCGTGACGCTGAAACAGTTCCACGAAATACACATTCGTGTTGCCAGTCTGAGTGGCTATCTTTTCCAGGTCACCATCTATGTCATACTCCCCCATCCCTATCAGTACTATTACCAGCCCCACCCACTATCACTACCTGATCCTATTTAGTAAAATCCCTACATAAACTCCCTATGTTAACAGTCACCTGAGCCAATCCTGTATTAGGCTTCACAATGCTGGTGACCTTGTACTCACTCCCCAGCACTTCCTGCAACTGTTGGCCTACACCTCTGCCATGAGAACTACCTAACAGCCGAACCTTCTTCTTCCTCTTCTACTTTGCAACTATTCTAGCCACCGTAACTACTGAGGTCTGCTGCATACTTCCTACATTTACAGCTACTAGAGATTCCTCTCCACTAGACTCTAACAGTTGGTCATATCTATTGCAAACTCCAATAGTAAAACTATCTGAAAATCTCCTTCTCGTAGCAGATCTCTTACCAACAGCCAGCTCCCATTGCCCAAACCCCTTTTCACTCCTCATCCTACTAGCTCCTCCTGTGCGTTTTTCAACTGCACCTGAAGGGCACAGATCTTACGCTCCTGCTCCTGGGTATTTTAAAACTTTAGGGCACACGTATTCTACAGCTATATCTAAGTCCCTTGGTCTTCACACAATACGAAACAAGATTTGTAGAAATCAATAGCGCTGCATTGGGCAACAATTCTGTAGATACAAACAAACTGCAAAACGCTTGTGAAAATACACTCCTGGAAATGGAAATAAGAACACAGTGACACCGGTGTGTCAGACCCACCATACTTGCTCCGGACACTGCGAGAGGGCTGTACAAACAATGATCACACGCACGGCACAGCGGACACACCAGGAACCGCGGTGTTGGCCGTCGAATGGCGCTAGCTGCGCAGCATTTGTGCACCGCCGCCGTCAGTGTCAGCCTAGCATGCCGCGACAGCGTGGACGTGAGCCGTATGTGCAGTTGACGGACTTTGAGCGAGGGCGTATAGTGGGCATGCGGGAGGCCGGGTGGACGTACCGCCGAATTGCTCAACACGTGGGGCGTGAGGTCTCCACAGTACATCGATGTTGTCGCCAGTGGTCGGCGGAAGGTGCACGTGCCCGGCGACCTGGGACCGGACCGCAGCGACGCACGGATGCACGCCAAGACCGTACGATCCTACGCAGTGCCGTAGGGGACCGCACCGCCACTTCCCAGCAAATTAAGGACACTGTTGCTCCGGGGGTATCGGCGAGGACCATTCGCAACCATCTCCATGAAGCTGGGCTACGGTCCCGCACACCGTTAGGCCGTCTTCCGCTCACGCCCCAACATCGTGCAGCACGCCTCCAGTGGTATCGCGACAGGCGTGAATGGAGGGACGAATGGAGACGTGTCGTCTTCAGCGATGAGAGTCGCTTCTGCCTTGGTGCCAATGATGGTCGTATGTGTGTTTGGCGCCGTGCAGGTGAGCGCCACAATCAGGACTGCATACGACCGAGGCACACAGGGCCAACACCCGGCATCATGGTGTGGGGAGCGATCTCCTACACTGGCCGTACACCTCTGGTGATCGTCGAGGGGACACTGAATAGTGCACGGTACATCCAAACCGTCATCGATCCCATCGTTCTACCATTCCTAGACCGGCAAGGGAACTTGCTGTTCCAACAGGACAATGCACGTCCGCATGTATCCCGTGCCACCGAACGTGCTGTAGAAGGTGTAAGTCAACTACCCTGGCCAGCAAGATCTCCGGATCTGTCCCCCATTGAGCATGTTTGGGACTGGATGAAGCGTCGTCTCACGCGGTCTGCACGTCCAGCACGAACGCTGGTCCAACTGAGGCGCCAGGTGGAAATGGCATGGCAAGTCGTTCCACAGGACTACATCCAGCATCTCTACGATCGTCTCCATGGGAGAATAGCAGCCTGCATTGCTGCGAAAGGTGGATATACACTGTACTAGTGCCGACATTGTGCATGCTCTGTTGCCTGTGTCTATGTGCCTGTGGTTCTGTCAGTGTGATCATGTGATGTATCTGACCCCAGGAATGTGTCAATAAAGTTTCCCCTTTCTGGGACAATGAATTCACGGTGTTCTTATTTCAATTTCCAGCAGTGTACTTAAGAAAAATACAAGTCTCATAAACGAAAAAATGAGCGGGGACTTCAAGAACTATTTGCGAAATACAGACTGGAAAGATAAGCACAACGCACTCGACATCAATGAAGAATGTATAGGAGTTTGTGAAGCAGGCCAGAATCCGCATGAAAAGCGTTCCGAAACAATTTTAATAACTGAAGAACCATTGGAACTGCTGTACCTGCCTAATATTGTCTAGGGCCTCAAGGAGCACGTAGAAGTGTCGCAACACGACTTGGTACAGACTCGACTAATGTCTGAAGTAGTGCTGAAGTGAACTGACACCATGAATCCTGTAGGGCATTCCATAAATCCGCAAGAGTACGAGGGGGTGGAGATCTGAATAGCACGTTGCAAGACATCCCAGATATGCTCAATAATGTTCATGTCTGAGGAGTTTGATGGCCAGTGGAGGTGTCGAAACTCAGAAGAGTGTTCCTGGAGCCACTGTGTAGCAATTCTGGACGTGTGGGGTGTCGCATTGTCCTGCTGGAATTGCCCAAGTCCTTCGGAATGCACAATGGACTTGAATGGTTGCAGTTGATGAAGACAGGATGGTTACTTACGTACGTGTCACCTGTCAGAGTCGTATCTAGACGTATGAGCGGTCCCATATCACTCCAACTGCACACGCGCCACACTATTATAGAGCCTCCACCAGCTTCAACAGTCCTGATATGCAGAGTCCATGACTTCATGAGGTTGTCTCCACATCCGTACACGTCCGTCCACTCGATACAATTTGAAATGAGACTCGTCCTACCGGCCAATATGTTTCTAGCCATCAACAGTCCAATGTCGGTGTTGACGAACACAGACGAGGCGTAAAGTTTTATGTCGTGCAGTCATCAAGGATACACGAGTAAGCCTTCGACTCCTAAAGCCCATATCGATGACGCTTCGTTGGATGGTTCGCTCGCTGACGCTTGTTGATGGCCCAGCACTGAAATGTGCAGCAGTTTGCGGAAGGGTTGCACTCCTGTCACGTTGAACGATTCTCTTGATGTCGTTGGTACCGTTCTTGTAGGATCTTTTTCCGGCCATAGTAATGTCGGAGATTTGATGTTCTACCGGATTCCTGGTATACACGGTACGCTCGTGAAATGATCGTACGAGAAAATCCCCACTTCATCGCTGCCTCGACGATGCTGTGTCCCGTCGATCGTGCGCCGACTATAACACCACGTTCAATCTCATTTAATTCTTGATAACCTGCTATTTTAGCAACAGTACCCGATCTAATAACTGCGCCAGAAACTTATTGTCCTCTATAGGCGTTGCCGACCGCAGCGCCGTATTCTACCTGTTCACATATATCTGTTTTTGAATACGGATGCTTATTCCAATTTCTTTGGCGCCTCAGTGTAAATTTGAAATCCCATTTTCTTTCTTTATTTCTTACGTGTAATATTCACGAATTCTAAATACAAAGATCAGCCGCCACTGGTGCTAAACATAATAGTTGACTTTCTGTAGTAGACACAGTGGCGCACGAATGACAGGGTTGAAAGCTCTTGTGTCTGGCAGAATCAAAGCGAGAGAGCGATACAACGCGATATCGCTGGCGACCCTGAACGTGAACTAACTCTCGATTACGGGTTTTGACCGGTCGTCCTTTCATCCTCCGGCAACTGACATTAATTGGACACAGTTTGAAGGCACAAGGTCCAGCACCCCTGCTGTACCGGTTTTCGAGGCCTTGATGACTCTACATGTCATTAGGTCGCTCCTGAATCAGCGTCAAGTGACCGAGTACACTCAGTCCCAGACATTCCACCATGAAAACATCCCACGTAGTACAGGGAATTGAATTCAGCTTTTCGGATAACAGACGCACAGTGAACTGTAAGCACATTGCAATATTGCTGCTTACCGCGCCGCAGTATCAATATACAGCTCTCTGGAGCGCTCAGAGCCTAATTGTTAAGAGCGTACGTTACCTGTCGTGGTTGACGCCACATGGAGTGCTGGGAGTCGTGGAATGTAAACTCGCAGACTGCTGTATTTTACAAATACTGGTGAGGCGTGTCGCGACGGTTACGGGACCAACAAACGTGGAGTTTTTTAATAAAATCATTAATAAACACTACAACAACTTAAATGCCGTCGTTCAGACCGTCTTTGCAGTTGCCCTCTTCAGGTGTCTGAAGAAGACCGCTGAACATATTTTCGGAACTTTAGGATTTGTTTTAGCGGCGCCATTATGAAACACTGAAGCAACTATAATGCCTAAATTTAAGCTGTCATTGGAGCGTTTCTCTTAGACGTGGCCTAAAACAGTTAACACTGACCGGGGAAGGCTATGAACTAAGAAACTTGGTCGTGATTCAGTGACCTCTGAGAGAGTCTCATAATCTGTGTGACTAAAATTCGCAGTGGAGATACTTTCTTTCGCATGTTGTCGTTATCGCGTGATAAATAACCAGCCGCGTTGCGAAACGTTTACTTGTGTCCTCGTGCAAAATTATTGGTGACATCGTTAGGAAGAAATGCAGGAAATGTGTGAACTATTAAACCCAGAACAAACTATCTGGAAAGTGATTTTAGCACCACTGCGGCGCCAGCAAACGAACAGAGTTACTGAACGGCACGGAAATAGATTTCATTCTACTCCAAATAGATCATTACTAATTGGCATTATTGTGCGATAAAATCAGTTGTGAACACTGCAGCTCACGCTATTGTGTCGTACTGAGAGAATATACTTGGATTTTTAGCATATTTTGTGGTCCTCATTGTGTGAATGTTCCCCCATGCTGCAACTAATTACCGAACAGAACTATATTAATCTTCAGTTGGTGGTGGAAACAGCAAGAGAATAAGCGCCGAGGGGAAACAGATGCGTGCGATTTAGCCTCTTGGTCACAAAATATCCACGTGGTTGTGTGTTATGTAACACCGTGTGCAGAAATCAATGTGTGATAGCGGTTGTTTTAAACACCTCAGTCATTTATGACCGGTACTTGTAAAATATCATTACATCCTTATTTCTGATTCCATGTCAATATCCAGTAACTAAAAATGTATTTCAAATTGCATACCACATCACAAGACATTGTTAGGTTTTAGCTGGGTTTGTATTTCCTCGTCGTCAGCATACAGGGATACATATACAACGAGACGTCTACTTACCCACGTCACCCACAAACTGCACGTTTGGGCAGCCACCCATGAACCTCGCAATCAATCCATTTAATCTATTATTTAACTCTTAAATCACGAGGGGGCTTTTCTGTAGCATGTACTACAAGGTGGGGCTCTGGAACTCCAACGTATAATCCGAGATTTAAGGCAAAAATCGTTTTCAATTTTTAATTTAAGTTATATACAAATTAATTCTGCAATTATTTAAGTGCGTTCAAGTACTTTTTGTTGATCTTATAGCATTAAATAATACCTGCAGTATTTACAATTTTATCACAGAACATCAGATACTTTTGTGCGATTTCTAGAATAGTACACTTAAACGAAGTGTTGGAGAACTGAGTTCCTACAAGATTGTAGTATCTCTATAGCACATAAAGCAAAACTCCAGGGTTTCCACTTGCATATAATAATTGTACTCGATAGGTGCAGTAAGGATATCTGCGGAGTTGTCATTCAGTGTTGGTATCTACATTTTACTTTATCACCGATCTGAACACATTTGATTTTAATCAACACATTAAGTACTTTATTGGAGAAAAAAATGGTCCTGAAGGTCTTCTTCAGAAGGATGGTCTTGTTTGGTAACAGAACTGTGATCAATGGCTATTGTGAAATTTTCTTCTTTTTCATTTATTTCTTGATCTATATCATTGACATCTCGCTCCATCCAACCGAATAAGCATTTAATGAAACTTAAGACCATTAAAATTGACACTTTCCTGGCAACACATTTTGTACTATACTGAAGAAAACAGAAAAGATGGAAGACTGGGTTTAACATCCCGTCGACATCGAGGTTATTAGAGTCAGAGCACAAGCTCGTGTTGTGTCAAGGATGGGGAAAGAAATCGGCAGTGTCCATTCAAAGGAACCACCCCAGCATTTACGCGGATGATTTAGGGAAATCACGGAAAACCTAAATCTGGATGCCGGCAGCGGATTTCAACTGTCGTCCTACCGAATGCGAGTCCAGTGCTCTGACCATTGCGTACCTCGCTCAAAGAAAACTGTTATGTAGTTAACGAGGCGCGGTCTGAGAAACCCAAACACGTGTTTGTAAGCCGATAACGCAACCGACAGCAAAAAAATAAATTATAGGATTGGCGGTTTATGAACGGTTTTGGGGAGGGGGGATATAGAAGCATTTCACTGGAACTTACCTTGGAGAGCGAGTTCGAAAATGTTCGCACAGTCTCCAAGACCATACCTTGTGTGTCAAGGGTTAATGCTTGCACGTTTCCAGTCCTCATCTCCATCAGCAAACCATGTTAAGGCTTAGGAATGTTAGGGTGCCCCATTGTGTCAAGTGTACACTATTTTGCCAAGGTCCCTAGGTTGGCACTATTTTCTGGAGTTCGCTGTTGGCTAGGGTTCAGGAAGTGCTTATGTGGCAGTGCAGAAGCCTGAGAGACCGGGCTGTCAGCAGAACCATGAGTGCTGACGCTGCTGGTCAGTCGCCGGTAGAAGTTTCGTCGCAAGTCGAGAGCGAGCGAGTTTGTGGGAGATCGCCCGCGGGCACGGCAGTTATTGTAGGTCTGCTGAGCTGAGAATAATTGAGATTATCGAACCTGAGGCGTATGGAAGCTGGCTGTAGTGTGTCAGATAAATGGAATTGTAGCATATTACATGAGCTATTCGGAAAGTAAGGTCCGATCGAACGCGAAATGGAAACCAGATTGAACATCCAAAGAAGAACTTTGCACACATGAGTTGAGAAATGTCTCTAGTGTGCCCATCGATACAATCACTTTGCTCTTTTCAGCGATTGCACTCTGCAGGGGCAATGAAGATTCTCTTGCAGTGTTTTCGGTGACAAGTTTCATTGCACGCAATAGAACCCGTAACTGGCTCCCCCTAAGCATCATCTCGGTTCACACTGAGACTGTATATCGGGAGAACGTCTCATGCGTGGACAGTGACAGACGGTCTGAAGCGCTTCAGTCGAGTACGTAGTTCTAATTTTCACCTGCTAGAGGACAGTAGTGGTTAGGAGTAAACAGAAATAACTATAATGCAGTCAAGAATTTTGACCAGCAGAGTCCAGTAGTGCACACAGACATTCAGAATGTTTCTGAGAAATGTTCTGTTCATTTCTAGAAGTTTTTTTGTTTATTTATGTTTGTACAGTCTTGTACATACTTTTAATATTGTGAATGATTTGTGAATGTGGACTAATGTAAATATGTGGATCATTGTTGTACTGGTGAACGCTCTACGAAGTAGTGTGATAAAATCTTAGACAGTGTGAATGCAGACGACGGGGAATATTTTGTCATAGTATGTTAAGTAAGTTTATGGTGAAAGGAAAGCTAATTGGCCGGCCGGGGTGGCAGAGCGGTTCTAGGCGCTAAGTCTGGAGCCGCGCGACCGCTACGGTCGCAGGTTCGAATCCTGCCTCGGGCATGGATGTGTGTGATGTCCTTAGGTTAGTTAGGTTTAAGCAGTTGTAAGTTATAGGGGACTGATGACCTCAGAAGTTAAGTCCCATAGTGCTCAGAGCCATTTGAACAATTTTTTGGAAGCTAATTCGAGTGCAAATCAAAATACTTTATTACGTAAAATGGTACACAACATATCAGAATAATAAACATTTATTTCGAGGAAAAGTACAGTCCAAAAGTATGTTATTTGTTGATTGGTTAGTCACGAAAAGCGTGGACTAACGCGAGAGAATAGTGTTTTCTATTGGCCTTAGAGAAAACTGACCAATCAAAACGGAGTATTCGGCGCGTCTTTTCTCTTGGAAATATAGAATGTTTACAGCAATCTAAGGGAATCGGAGCCCAGTCTGTAAATGGTACGGTCGTGTGTAATTTGAGATCCGAAGGAAGTTACAATTTGCCGGTTTTAGTTGTTTGTCTTATTTAAACAATAATGTCGAGCCAGAACAAACTGCTATGGGCCTGGAAGGTAAATTGCCCATGTGCTGGCGAAACAAAATTATTACAGTTTCGAGGGATGACGTTCATAAATTAATTAGTTATTTGGAGAGAGTTGAGAAGTTGTTGCGTGAGGAGAAGCATGCTCATCGTAATTTCAGACCACCGAGTAATGCAGAACCGCGGCAGAATGTAAACCTTAACAGGATTGGCGTGTACCTTGGAAATAGCAAGAGTGGAGGTGACGGGAGGTGGGAAAAATGTGGTTGTACCATTTTCTCGAAAAAATGTTTCGAGCAAAGAAGAAGTAGCCAGTATATCAAATAGTGATTGTCGAAGGATGGAAGATTTGGAGGGCTACAATTAGTATGGGAATGATGTGGGGGTAGACCCTGAGAAATGAATGTGGTACAAGGAAAGACAGAACAAAAAGTAAAACCGGTGCCTGACTTGGAGGGGCATCAAAGGGACAAATTAAAACAATTTCTACTAGATCACAAAAATGTCGTCTCTGATGAACCTGGCTTGGTCAACGAATGAATGCTACTTAAATTAAAGTAAATATGTAGATCTTTGTTCTACTGATTAACGCTGTGCGAACAACTTTGAGAAAGTTTTAAGACAGTGTGAATGCAGACGACGGGGAATTTTGTATCATAATATGTTAAGGAAGTTTATGGTAAAAGAATACCTAATGCGGGTGCAAATGGAAGTAGTTAATAAAGTAAATTATAAACAAAATATCAGAACGTTAAATATTTATTTTGGAAAAAAGTACAATTCGAATATGTTTTATTTGATGATTGGTTAGTCATGAAATTCACAGACTAACGCGGGAGAATACTGTTTCTCTAGCGGCATTAAAGAAAACTGACCAATTAGAACGGAGTATCCTTCCCACATCTTTTCTCTTGGAGATATAGAATGTTTACAACAGCCTATGGGGGTCGTGTGTAATATGAGCTCCGAAGGGATATATAGCTTGCCGGTTTTGGTTGTGCTTCATGTTTCAAAAGTGTTTTAAAGTGAAGGCATATTTATTCAAATATCTCAGTCCGAGTAGCGATTATATGGAGAAGTAGCTGGAAGGTGTTGCTAAACTGTTTCAAATGAAACATTTTTGATTTTCACTGTGGTCTCCATTTCGCGACCGATGGGATCTTTCTTTCCACGTAGCTCTAGTATGATTCACAGGAAGTTCGATATGATGTTTGCTAAAACTAAAAACTTCACACAGACAATTTGTCGCTAGACTGTGTTAATAACCTGCGTTTTCCAGCGGCTGCGCACTGTGTAAACATGGTCTCCTGTACAGGATACAAAGTTTGCACCGATTGTATGCTACCAGTTGGAAGTCAGGTTGCTAGATGTTTTTATACATTATGATTAACGATCTGTCATACTGGTAGTGTCGACCATGAGCAGAGTATGTTATTGGTATAACAACACATGGTTTTTGTCTGCTGCTACAGAAGAAACGAAACGAAAATTGGTGAACTGTTAGATGTGGATCACTTTGGCCTGAGGAAAGGCAATGGCACGAGAGAGGCATCCCTTGCGTGATGGTTGAAAACGGAAGAAAGACCGAACAAAAAATCAAGAAACCTTCTTAGCATTTGTCGATCTCGACAATGTAAAATGGTGCAAGATGTTCGAAATCCAGAGAAGAGTTGGGGTAAAGAGGAAACAATAACAGTAGGAGACCAAGAAATAAGTACACGGATTAAAAAGAGTCTAAGACAGGGATGTAGTGTTTCGGCTCCATTGTTCAATCTATACATCGAAGAAGTGATGACGGAAATAAAAGACAGGTTCAAGACTGGAATGTTATCAATGATAAGATTCGCTGAAGACATTCTTATCCTCAGTGAAAGTGAATAAGATTGCAGGATACGTTGAATGAAATGAGCAGTCTAATGAGTACAGGCCATGGATCGGGGAAGAAAGAGGAAAGTAATGAGGAGTAGCAGTACTGAGACCAGCAAGAAACTTAACATCGGGATTGGAGACCACGAAGGCACAGACTAACCTATTATGGACGGAACAAACAGGGCATAAAAAGCAGTCTAGCACCGGCAAAACGGTCATTCCAGCGAAGAGAAGTCTACTAGTGTTAAATATTGGCCTTAATTTGAGCAAAAGGTTTCTGAGAATTTAAGTTGGGAGCATATCATTGTATGGTGGTGTGACATGGGCTGCGGGAAAACCAGAACAGAAGATAGTCGAAGCATTTGAGATGTGATGCTACAGAAGAATGTTGAAAATTAGGTGGACTGGATAAGATAGGAAAATGCAAAAAAAAGGGATATGTGGAAATACTGACAAGAAGACGGGACAGGACGATAGGACATCCGCTAAGACCATGGTACTAGAGGGAACTGTATAGGGTTAAAACTGTGGAGGAAGAAAGAGACTGGAATACATCCAGCAAATAACTGAGGACGTAGGTTGCAAGTGCTAGTCTGAGATGAATAGGTTGGCACAAGAGACAGTTTAGTGTTAAGCTGCGTCAAAGCAGTCAGAAAAAAGATGACTAAGATGTTCCTCCATATCTATGACAGTTTTCAAACAGTAAACACCTATGATCCTTCAAAACAGATGTTAATTTTCTTAACTGTTATTTGATCTTTGGACTCAATACTTTTCTGAAGTTGTCTTGAAATGGCTCGTTTTATAATGGTGTTGTTTTCATTATGATGTGAGTTCATGTCAATTACATTTAATCTCAGCTTTTGTTGGTAATTTATTGATATAATAATATTTTAAGTTGGAAACATTATGTTTGTGAAGCCAGTGTCTGTAGCCGTTTGGTCTGATTAACTCAAATCTGTATATGTATAAGGCTATTTAATCATGCATACAAATGTATTAACATTGTACATGTAATCTAAACTCAATCAGTTTCGCCCTTTAATTCTAAGGACCTATCTGTCACCATGTACTGCTCTAAATATCTGGAGCACAACAGACTCTCTTTAAATTATTTGTCACTTTGTATACTTACATGGAATTATTTAGGTGCCGTGTCATTCCACAGAGATGCTTGCATGTTCCAAAACGTGATATAGTTTAATTTTATTGATGTCCAGTAACAGCTAAACATAGTAAATTTAAACTCTGTAATGATTTATCAATATCAGTGACTTCTGTTACAGCCGGCCACAGTGGCTGTTCGGTTCTAGGCGCTTCAGTCTGGAACCGCGTGACCGCTACGGTCGCAGGTTCCAGTCCTGTCTCGGGCATGGATGTGTGTGATGTCTTTAGGTTAGTTAGGTTTACGTAGGTCTAAGTTCGAGGGGACTGATGACCTCAGCTATTAAGTCCCATAGTGCTCAGAGCCATTTGAACCATTACTTGTACTTCTGTTACATCAAGTTAATTGCATTTCAAGACCATGTCTTTTCTAGTCAAAGAATAAACATTTGTAATAAAGTTAAGAGGGGTATTCCCAGGACAAAAAAAAGATGTTCCTGTGATGATATTTCCTGCTGTGCACTGTTACTGATTGACATACTTTGACAAACTACAGCGTTACATGAAGTGCAGTGGCCATATCTCAGGAGGTGTATCAGCAATGAGCGAAAGTGGAAACATAGTATCGCCTCAGTGAGGATTTGAGACTTTCTAAGGTAGATCATACCATATTGCTGCTGAACAGCTAAAGCATAAAACGCTCTTCGATTTCATTAACGCCATTAACAGGAGTTGCGCAACATTGCGTTTTTCGTGGGGCTCGAAAACAAGTGTCCAATGGATTGAGGAAGAAAGAAAGTCACAGTTGTTTTACTTAATTTTATCCCTATATTTGGGTACACAGATCTTGAGTATCTGTTATATAATGAATCTACTAAGGCTTCCTTACCTGAATTTTTTTTTTAATTTGTCACTGTTGGCCAGTTTCAAATACGAGATCATTATCAAGCGTATCATGATGCCAGAAGTGTCAGAAGTGTACTTGGAAAGTAAGGTCCGATCGGACGTGAAAAGGAAGCAACTATGAAAATCAAAAATGTTATACTTGAAACAGTTAAGTACACTTTTCAGTTACTTCTCTACACAGTCGCCACTCCTACTTAGACATTCGTCGTACTGTTGTACCAGCTTTCCAGTATAGAAGGCAGCCGCCTGCGCTTTCTGTCAGTTCTCTACGCTAGTCTGCAACTCGTTGTTTGTGCCAAGATGTTGTTTTCATAGCCAGTGGTTTGTGTGGGTATAGATACGGGCTGTGTTGTGGGTGATCAAATACCTCCCTTCGAAAAAGTTTCAAGAGTACCTTCATTACCCCAGCAGAATGTGGCCGAGAATCGTCATGAAGAAGGAAATGCATGACAGTTATGTTATGTGGGCTGCATGACATCAGGCGAAATCTCTCACCAGGCCCTCCAACTTGGTGGAAGACTCTACTGTTCTAGTTGTCTTAAAGTGCTCATTGTGCGCTCAGAACTGAAAAGCGTGACGTGCCGCGATCGACGGGCATACCAGAACCACTTCCCAATGCATCTGTGCAAAGTTTCATCTGATTTTTGCAGTGGTTTCCATTTCGTCCCCTATCGGGCCTTACTTTCCAAATATCCCTCATTCAGGATGATTCAAAAGTAACTGCACATACTTCGTGGGTGTAATTTATCCATTAAAATAAGATCAAAATGTTAAATAAAGTCTTTTGTGAATTTGTTTTATTTCCGAGTACGATGCATGATGTCATCTATGGCAGGAATTACATCATGAGCCAGTAGAGGCTTTTGGAGTGTCGTGTTCGCATGCATATCGACTGCTGTTGCTTTGTAGACACTTTTACACTGCTCAGTTGCTTCTGGGACGAGATGCGTTTGTTTTCTTGAGTTCTGTGTAGTCCATTGCACTCTATGGCGCTGTTGTAATATAGCGCCACCAAAAGTACTATGTTCATTAATAATGTCAGTAGTTCATAGACTACAGTCGCTGTGAATGGTATGATGGTGTACTCAAAATGTGAAAAAGCGGATATGCGCCTCCTTGACAGTGTAGCAGAAGGAAATGGACGAGCTACAAGACGACGGCATATGATAGTGTTTCCAAACAGAAGAGTACCAAATCATCACACTTTCACAGCCGTGGATGGGCGTGAAAGAGGATATGGCATTCGTGGTGCGCAACGGTTGGGTCAGCCTCAACTGGATGGAGTGGGTGTTGAGAAAATCCTAGAAATGGTAGAGGAAGATCCTACAACAATTACTGTAGGGGTTCCTCAGTCAACTGTATGACTCCTCGTTCGGAGACAGCAATTCCATCCATTTCAGCTGCAGGAAATACAGGGACTGATACATGTAGTCAACTCCAGATTTCAGAATATCTGTCAGTGGTTACTCCAGCATCATACTGATAATCTAATGGTGGCTCGTCAGGTAGCATTCCGAGAACATAATTTTGATCACGTTCTGGGGTAAGTGTACAGTACGTAGTTGTGTTGAATTTCGGATTCGCTCTTGGCGTTGTTTTCTGTGATGAATTAATTTTGTGTTGTTTTTGTTGGTTTTATGATCGCTACTCTACTTTATTGCTCTGAAATAATGCGATTTCAGACAAAACGTTTTACACTTGTTTTGATACATGCATTACACCCAAAAAATGTGTGAAGTTACTTTTGTATCATCCTGTACATGATCACGCTAGTGATCGTATCAACTTTCGTGTGGTCTTAACACTGTATACTGACCACATGATTGAAATTCGCCCATAATGACAAATAAAAAACTTATTCATATTTGTCAGGTGCGGTTTAATCTTGATGTGTTTTAAGTTGTTTTCATTTAGCACTTCGGGATCGCCAACATTTTCTATATATCTTGTTTCATATTGACATCTGTCACGATTTCTTTTTCTCAGAAGTGCACAGTTACAATAGCTATTATCACTGAATACTGTGATACACGCAGTTTACATGAATATTCGTTAATGGTTTGTCTTTAGATGCTTGTAGCTTAGTGACATCTCTAGTGTGCATACACTTGTTCTGGAAAAGTTTCCACCATCCGTTGACAGTATCTTCAAACGTCAACAAGACTCGAGGAGAGCACTTTGGGGAGTTCCCTTTTGTGTTTCTCTTGCAAACATCCGAAGGATGAGCCTCTTGGTTTGTTTGTTGACCTGAGCCCGGGATTACCGGCCACTTCATTGTCTTGTTTCTCAGAGCCTTGAGGCGTTTTCGGAAAATAAAATGTTAGAACTGCAGTCGTCGTCAGTAATGGCCTCTATTTTTTTGAAAGAAAACTAAAGGAGACATGTAGTCCGTCTCTACGGAAGAAGATTCTTGTACTGTGTCATTACTTCTTTTGCCTGTTCATGTAACTTGAGTGAGGAAACAATAAATTGCAAAGCACAGGACAATCTTAAAACACGTAACAGCGATGACATCACGCACTAGCAAGCACATCTGAATGCTTCATTTCGCGCAACTTTAAATTTTTTGTACCAAGATATTTTCATGATGGTAGAGTAAAGAGACTCTTGTAGAGTCTAATGAAGCAGGAGTTAGATATAAGGAAGAACCTACAGAAATACACAAGACATAACCGAGCGAGGTGGTGCAGTTGTTAGCACACTGGACTCGCATTCGGGAGGATGACGGTTCAAACCGGTGTCCGGCCGTCCTGATTTAGGTTATCAGTAATTTACCTAAATCGTTTCAGGCAAATGCCGAGATGGTTCCCTAATCCGAGCTTGTGCTCCGTGAGCGAAGCGAGAAAGTCGATAAAATGAAATGCATGACATGTAATTCCTCAACCGATATGGAGAACAGAATAAAAAATTCAGAGGCATTATTTTTCAGTGCGCTTTCACATTTACACTGCATTTTGCAAAAATTAAAACACCACTTTAAAAAAAGCAATGGTCTGCAACACCCGACAATAAGAGGACGTGAACAGCGAAACTACAACAAGTGATTCAAATGGCAGAGAGGTGACGTTTACGTATGCCCAGCAGCGCTCTCTTTTGTGTGACAGGACAGTTCAGTGTTAAGCAAATGTTAGCCAGTGCGGAGTCGCCATACGCAGTGGAAACGTGTAACCAAGTGCCACTATGTCTCTCCCACGCCACAGGTTGGAACACCGGCGAGTAAGTGCTTTCGATCTGGACAGAACGATTGGTCTGCAGGAGACGGTCTGACGTTCTTGCGTTGCAGCTGGAATAGGCCACTTTGATTGATCAGTGAGGCGTGTGTGGAACCAGTGGAGAGAAGAGGGCCGCACATATCTCCGATACCATACTAGACGACACTGGGTTACTACAGCGCGAGATGACCGCCACCTTGTCCGCTTGGTCGTAAAGGACGGAAAAGCATCGTCCACAGTGCTGGCGCGACATTGGAACACTGCAACGGATGTGGATATGTCTGCGTCGATCGTTCTACGTCTTCTGCACACTGGACTGGCGACAGTCATGTCTTTGCGTCGGCTTCCATTGACTAGCAGCCACCAACAACGAGGATACAGTGGGCGCATATATGTCGGTGAGTCCGGCTCCACTTTCATTGCAGTGAGGACAGCATACGCGTTTGATGCCACAGTGGTGAACGTAATCGGACAGCCTGTATTCGTGAGCAGCATAGCGGACCAATTAATTTGGGGCGTCACTGGCTGCAACAAGCAGTCTCGCCTCCTATGTCTTCAGGGCAATTTGAGCAGCAGCGGCTACATCAGAGAGGTTTTACAGCCTAAGACACTGCCCTCCTGCAGGCAGTCCCACAAGCCATATTTCAGCAGAACAACGCACGGTTACGCGTGGCGAGGAATGTACAAGACTTCTTCGAAGAACGACGGGCACAACTGCTTACTTGGCCCGCCCGTCCACCTGACATATCGCCCACAGATGCCTGGGATACATTCAGTCGGCAACTTAGCCGCTCACGTCATCCTGCAGCCACATTTGATTCTTTATGGTCACACCTACAAACCGCGTGGCAACCTATTAACGTGCTGTTTGATTCCATGTCATGACATCTTGCGGCTCTGGTTTCAGCACGTGGTGCTGCTTCTCCGTATTGCATTTACCAGATTGTAATGCTAGTCTTTTGTGTAATGTCATGTCCTTAATCAGTGGAATAAATTTCAGTGTAATCAAGTCTCTGTATCTCGGTGTCTCACTTATGTGTGTATGCAGAAGCGAAATGAAGCCGGCAGACATTTGCTCATAAAATTTATATCCTTCACTGTCTTCCTGATCCAAATGAATCCATTACGGAAAAATCGGCAGATGAATTTGTAACTGTGGTCCTCATACCATGTCACTTTCCCTGGCATAGATCGAGATATGCAAAGCAGTTGTCGTGGCGAATGGTTAGATTTAATTACTGGGAACTAATTTGAGTGCCGGTCACTAGAATGTACGAGGGCTGTTCAGTAAAGAATGATCATCTTGTCCCAGCGTTTCTGTCAGTCTTCAAATTCATGCTGGAAACCATTTTGTGACGAGTCCTTCAAACTCACCTCTGCAGCCTACACCACAGCTTCTGATGGTTTATAATTCCTCTCATGATGGCGTTACTTCATGTTAGGGAATCGAAAAAAGTGAAATGGGACTAAATCCGGACTATGGGGGGGGGGGGGGGGGGGGAAATGCACTTCACGTTGATGACTGCAAGATTTTCAGCAAAAACATTGGCAATATACGGTCGCGCATTATCATGATGCAGCATCCAGCTTGCTTCACGGAAATTTTTGTGTCAGCAGCGTGGGGGTGGCACGATCCTCCCTTACAATGACAGCAGCAGAGTTGATGTTTTGTTCCGTAAGAGCAGTAACTGGAGCACCGGGCCCACTTTCCTTTGAAATTAATTTTCTCCCCTCTTTAAGCATTTTAAACTAACTTCGAGCTGTGCTGTAGGGAAGAACACACTCTCCATAGGCCTCCTGTAACATTGTATATGCGTCAGCTGAAGATTTGTTGCAGCGAAAGCAGATTTATCATCGCGTATTACCTCCATTGCAGCTGTAGGCGATACTGAACATGTTTCACCTTGGCTGTCTCTCACAGGCGGGAACCAGGAGGCTCAACAATGAAACTACTGCGGCGTGTTTGTTGCACATTAAGCTAACAGAATATAATAAGATTAAATTTTAGCGCCGCGGGGAGTGACTGCGCGGTTTGAGGCGTTATGCCACGGATTGTGCGGCCCCTCCCGTCGTAGGTTCGAGTCCTCCCTTGGGCATAGGTGTGTGTTGTTCTTAGCTTGAGTTAGGGTTAGATCAAATAGTGTGTAAGTCTAGGGACCGATGAACTAACCAATTCTGTCCCGTAGGAATTCGCACACATTTGAACATTTTTAAATTTTAGCGCTAGAATTTATGAACATAAAAAATTATGATCATTCTTTACTGGACAGCCCTGGCGTCACAGGGTAACTGGTTATTGAGGGGCAGGGTGCATGTCGAGCAGCGGGGCCCTGGCCGGGGGTTGGTGGCAGTCATTAATCTCTGGAGCTGAGCTGTCCTGTAGAGACGCTGAGGACCAACCGTGGAGCACTTACAGCTCCGCTAGAGTCTCCATTACATGGCCCGCCCATTGTGCACACTGTCCGGCCGCTGTGTACGTAATTATAATCCGCTTAGTGTGGCTATAGGGTGCGCCATTCATCATGCGGACGTTGCCCTTAACTGCGCTAGCGCGGTCCGCCCCGCTTTTGCAACAGCGCCAGACCTTGTGGGAGGTGAGAGGTCCCCTTGTAAGTATTTTTAGTAATCGTCCCTATTGTGGATGCGGGCGCTGGATTCTGTGCTGATAAACTGTGACGTTTTATTGCCATCGAATGTTTTCCTTTCTCCAGACATAAACGTAGCGCTGACAATGTGGGCTAACATTTTGGGAAGGCAAACTTCACTGTACGTCTCCAATTAAATGACAGATTTGCAGTGTACGTCTGTAGCTCCTGTCCTGAAACCCTTTACGAGATCACCACCATTTGAAGTGATAAAACGGTGTAACATAAACAAGAATAAAAACGTAAAATCACAGAATTTCCTTCAAAACCATGCACACATATACCATATCATGGGTTAGACTTATAATCTGTTCCCTTTTCTGAGCAGTGGGTTCCAAGCCTGTATAGTCACTAGAATGTTTCCTCGTTCATCTATGCTTATGTTTTCATACTTTTCTTTCTGAGTCACATACTCACACCGCTACGAGATGGCAATAAATCTAGCGTTGTGTAGTGGTCATAATTTTAAGACTCATCAGAGCATTTCGCAACCGAAACTGTATTTCTTAATATCTATGCAACGAGGTAAGTTGTGGCTCAGAAACTTGTACTTTTCTCTGAAGCTATTTGTTTCTCGGTTGTCTTGATCTCTCTTTCATATTGGTTTATAACTGACCGCTTGTTTATCTTGCCCAATTCTGTTCATATTCTTTCTTTCCATTTTATACACTCTTTCTCCATGTTTTTCGTTCGTACATTATATACTATGTTGTTCTCTTTTAGTATGCTTGTATTTCATCTTTGAGGGTACATGCTTCAATTTTCCTTAATGATATGATATCAGCGATCTCACTCCTTCTTAGGAAATTTCCAGGATTCAACATCCATACAATAGAATAGCTTTAGACATTACTTTGTAAAATTTTAGCTTTGTAACCTCCATTGTCTTGTCACTCAGTCTTCTTTATTCTGCGGGATGTATCTTTTCAAACGTATTTAATATATTAGTTATTTCACTGTCTATATATGGCAAATATTGCAGCCTAACTTCTAGAATTGTCAAACCTGTTGTGTGTACTGTTCATCTGATACTTTTTTAAACCGGATTTGAGGTTTATCTTTGAATAACGATACTTAAGTTTTTTAAGTCAAATTTGGAATTATAGTTTTTACGTAATTGAATTTGGTGATTTACTAGAAACAACAAATCAGTTATAGTATTTCGTCGTCGCTGAAGAGCAGAGTATTTATTATTTAATGTGTGCGTGTGTGTATAATTTTATACTTTACTTAATTTCCCGTTTCCATAGTACATATATAACATGCCGAGACATCTAGCGGATCTAATATATATATATCCCGAGGTGCAACAATGTCATATGTCTAATGAGTGATCAATTGTTATATCCCTCTTTTGTTTTACTGCTATTCCATCACAACGTGTAAGATCAATCGCTCTATTCTATGTCGCTATATAATAGTCACATATTTGCCATTTGTTTCTGGCCAACCACGAACTAAGTGATGATGGCGCAGACACTAACATTTCTGAGCATGCTCGGCCTGTAGTTAGGATGGAATAATGGAAATCGCCTGTAATGGAGCAATGATAGTGGAGACCGGACAGGGGAAGACACTCGATCCTGGACTTGAAAACAGTACAGTGACTTCATGCGAATTTGCTGCGTTCAGGTTGGATAATCATCAAATGGTACTGGGTCCCAAAGACAGTATCACTCAAGCGGCTAAAGTCAGTGTTGCTGCGGCGTTTGCATGAAGTACCAGGGAGTCCCTGAGAAAGATTAGAGTAAAACCGGTTTATCATGCGGTTCGGACCAATGGATAATGAAGACCATCGACTGGAGATCATGGAAACAACACTTTGTCCAAGCATTGACGCCGAAAGACGTCGCTGAGAGGATGGAGTTTGCTGATTGCACATTACAATGGATGGTGGAAGAACCACATATCCTGAGTAACATTTTATAGTCAGAAGAAGTCATGATCCATGTGAGTGGTTTCACTAATCGCCATATCTCCCATTACGGGTGTGCGAGTAACGACAGTATTGGAGTTAATATTGAAAAATTGCCGTAACGTCCTATCGTTGACTGTGTGGTGTAGTAATCATGACGATACTCTTATCTGTCCTTACAGTCTTCGTGAAACAGTGCATGCGCAGAGGGTTGTGCATATACCAGAAACTTTTGTTCATATCATAGTTTTAACCTGGGACGGTGTGGAGAATGTGCACTTTATATGCGGTGTGACACCTCACCATATTGCATTGATGTCGCGAGAATGGCTTCACAATGCACTTCCACACCGCATTCATCTACATCTACATTTATACTCCTCAAGCCACCCAACGGTGTGTGGCGGAGGGCACTTTACGTGCCACTGTCATTACCTCCATTTTCTGTTCCAGTAGCGTATGGTTCGCGGGAAGAACGACTGTATAAAGCCTCCATGCGCGCTCGAATCTCTCTAATTTTACATTCGTGATCTCTTCGGGAGGTATATGTAGGGGAAGTAAGATATTCGATACCTCATCCAGAAACGCACCCTCTCGAAACTTGGCGAGCAAGCTACACCGCGATGCAGAGCGCCTCTCTTGCAGAGTCTGCCACTTGAGTTTGCTAAACATCACCGTAACTCTATCACGGTTACCAAATAACCCTGTGACGAAACGCACTGCCCTTCTTTGGATCTTTTCTATCTCCTCCGTCAACCCGATCTGGTACGGATCCCACACTGATGAGCAATACTCAAGTATAGGTCAAACGAGTGTTTTGAAAGCCACCTCCTTTGCTGATGGACTACATTTTCTAAGGACTCTCCCAATGAATCTCAACCTGGTACCCACCTTACCAATAATTAATTTTTTATGATCACTTCATTTCAAATCGTTCCGCACGCATACTCCCAGATATTTTACAGAAGTAACTGCTACCAGTGTTTATTCCGCTTTTATATAATCATACAATAAAGGATCCTTCTTTCTATGTATTCGCAATACATTACATTTGTCTATGTTAAGTGTCAGTTGCCACTCCCTGCAACAAGTGCATATCCGCTGCAAATCTTCCTGCATTTCGCTACAATTTTCTAATACTGTAACTTCTCTGTATACTACAGCATCATCCGCGAAAAGCCGCATGGAAATTCCGACACTATCTACTAGGTCATTTATATACATTGTGAAAAGCAATAGTCCCATAACACTCCCCTGTGGCACGCCAGAGGCTACTTTAACGTCTGTAGACGTCTCTCCATTGATAACAACATGCTGTGTTCTGTTTGCTAAAAACTCTTCAACCCAGCCACACAGCTGATTTGATATTCCGTAGGCTCTTACTTTATCAGGTGACAGTGCGGAACTGTATCGAACGCCTTCCGGAAGTATAGGAAAATAGCATCTACCTGGGAGCCTGTACCCAATAATTTCTGGGTCTCATGAACAAATAAAGCGAGTTGGGTCTCACACGATCGCTGTTTCCGGAATCCATGTTGATTCCTACAGAGTAGATTCTGGGTTTCCAAAAATGACATGATACTCGAGCAAAAACACGTTCTAAAATTCTACAACAAATCGACGTCAGAGATATAGGTCTATAGTTTTGCGCATCTGCTCGACGACCCTTCTTGAAGACTGGGACTACCTTTGCTCTTTTCTAGTCATTTGGAACCTTCCGTTCCTCTAGAGACTTGCGGTACACGGCTGTTAGAAGGGGGGGCAAGTTCTTTCGCGTTCTCTGTGTAGAA
This sequence comes from Schistocerca gregaria, assembly GCF_023897955.1. Classification (NCBI taxonomy): domain Eukaryota; kingdom Metazoa; phylum Arthropoda; class Insecta; order Orthoptera; family Acrididae; genus Schistocerca; species Schistocerca gregaria. The sequence continues at coordinate 1,118,812,202 of NC_064920.1, forward strand.
TTGAATTGGTATCCCGTCAGGTCCAGTGGAATTTCCTCTGGTGAGTGATTCCAGTTGCTTTTCTATTCCTTGGACACTTATTTCGATGTCAGCCATTTTTTCGTTTGTGCGAGGATTTAGAGAAGGAACTGCAGTGTGGTCTTCCTCTGTGAAACAGCTTTGGAAAAAGGTGTTTAGTATTTCAGCTTTATCCGTGTCATCCTCTGCTTCAATGCCATCATCATCCCGGAGTGTCTGGATATGCTGTTTCGAGCCACTTACTGATTTAACGTAAGACCAGAACTTCCTAGGATTTTCTGTTAAGTCGGTACATAGAATTTTACTTTCGAATTCACTGAACGCTTCACGCTTAGCCCTCCTTACTCTAACTTTGACATCGTTTAGCTTCTGTTTGTCAGGTTTTGGCTGCGTTTAAACTTGGAGAGAATCTCTCTTAGCTTTCGCAGTAGTTTCGTAATTTTGTTGTTGAACCACGGTGGCTCTTTCCCGTCCCTCACAGTTTTACTCGGCACTTACCTGTCTAAAACCCATTTTACGATTGCCTTGAACTTTTTCCATAAACACTCAACATTGTCAGTGTCGGAACAGAAATTTTCGTTTTGATCTGTTAGGTAGTCTGGACTCTGCCTTCTATTACTCTAGCTAAACAGATAAACCTTCCTCCCTTTTATATATTCCTATTAACTTCCATATTCAGTGATGCCTCAACGGCCTTTTGATCAGTGATTCCCTGTTCTGCACGTACAGAGACGGAAAGTTCTGGTCTTTTTGTTATCAGTAGGTCCTAGATGTTATCTCCTCGAGCTGGTTCTCTGTTTAATTGCTCGAGGTAATTTACGGATAGTGCACTCAGTATAATGTCAGTTGATGCTCTGTCCCTACCACCCGCCCTAAACATCTGAGTGTCCCAATCCATATCTGGTAAATTGAAATCTCCACCTAAGACTATAACATGCTGAGAAAATTTATGTGAAATGCATTCCAAACTTTCTCTCAGATGTTCTGCCACTAATGCTGCTGAGTCGGGAGGTCGGTAAAATGAGCCTATTATTCGCCTAGCTCAGTTGTTGAGTTAACCTCCACCCATAATAATTCACAGGAACTATCCACTTCTACTTCATTGCAGAATAAACTACTACTAACGGCGACAAACACGCCACCACCGGTTGCATGCAATCTATCCTTCCTAAACACCGTCTGTGCCTTTGTAAAAATTTCGGCACTTATTGGACGCCACGGAAATTTTGAGTGGCACCATGAAGTCCAGACTTGACCAGACTGGAGTGTTTCCTCTGAGGACCTTTGATAGAGAAAGTGAATGCCAAAAACAGCATCACTTGGACACTTTAGAAGCAGTCATTAGAGAAGATTGTGCGCAGGTACCAAATACATGTTGCAACGGTCTGTCAGGAATTCTTACGTAATACGAAGTTATTTATCTTTTGTGCGGACAAAGTAGAACTTCATAACGATATCAGTACGGAGAGTATGACGAACTAGTTGGCCAAATACGTGAATTATTTCCCACAATATGTTTCCGGAAGACATGATCCCATTATCAATTGCGTAAAGTTATTAAGTACTCGATAATGGGATATTGTTTTCCCGAAACATGTTCTGTTAAATAAATCACCCACGTTTTATCAAATAGTGCGTCGCAATATCCGTACTAGTAAAGTGAGTTGTACGCCACATACCCTCAGATTCTGACGAGAGTATGCAATCATGAGCTATTGGACCGGTTCCTTTGTCGAGGCGGGTATCGTCACTAAATCGCATCAGTTCCCGGTATGAGGTATGCCATGGCCGGATGGTTGGCTTCACCAAAATTTTTATTAGATGGATTATAGAAACGTTTCCTGCCATCTGATACACTGAGAACACACAAACTACCCTCTTCTTTGCTCAGGTTTTTGCGATGCTTCACAACACAGCCATCACTATAATGATTACTAATTCCTGACTGCCTGTTTCTCTCACAAATATGTCCTAACCTTCCCAAGTCCTAGGTCATTGTTACCTCTAATATGTCCTCAGCATCGATAGCAATGCACAATAAAAAATAATTAAATAGTGTGTTTACAATAAAGACGAAATTTATATACGATTTGTGCAATTCCCTCTCTTACGACACGTTTTACTAATATTCATCATAAGTTAAGGTATGCATTGGATAGGCGGGTCTTTTTGATTGTTTACGTATTTTTTAATGTAATACAAATCAAATCTGCCACTTGTCGTTGGTCTGAAATTCGCAGTACACTGTCCTACTGAAAATGGTTTGCCATTGTTTTCTTCACGCATGAAAGTGACTTCCCCATATTTTACAGGGGACGTACCAATTAACGTGCTCTCCTATCTAAGATGTATCTTGTGATTATTCACACATACATATCTCGGTAAGAGGAGAAAAAAGCGGTAAGTATACATAACTGACAAAAGATTTAGCTCCATACCCTCGAATTTGTAGAGCGCCGCTCATTCAATATATGCTCTCGTTGATGAGGCTCAAATTCCTGTCCCTAACAACATCGGACTGCTAATCGATAACACGTCCTTTGACATTGTGTCAATAGCAATTCAGTAGGTATTTTGTATTTCTCTTTCTTTGGTTGTCACATAAATCTTTAAAATTATCTTAATGTTTGCATGTATTCACTGTAAGGCTTCCTTCGCATGAGGAATACATAGGTTTTCACTATTGTTGTAACAGTTCGGCATAGTTCATACGAAAGTGATGCAGAACGTTATGAGCACCTTGCTAGCAGCCAGTGTGTCCACATTTAGCACGGATGACAGCGGCGATGCGTCGTGGCATGGAAACAACAGGCCTCGGTATATCGCTGCAGCACGTCGGTACCACGTATGTACACGAAAGTCACCTAATTGTAGTAAATTCTGGAGAAGAGGGAGATGAACTCCGACGGCACGTTCAATCACGTCCTGATGTACTCGATCGGGTTGAGATCTGGCGAGCTGGATGGGCCTGCCGGAGTGGCCGAGCGAGTCTAGGCGCTACAGTCTGGGACCGCGCGACCGCTGCGGTCGCAGGTTCGAATCCTGCCTCGGACATGGATGTGTTACTTAGGTTTAAGTAGTTCTATGTAACCTCAGAAGTTAAATCCCATAGTGCTCAGAGTCATTTGAACCATTTTTGAGCTGGATGGCCAGTACATCAACTGGAACTCACTACTGTGTCTCTCGAACCACCATATCACACTGCTAGACTTATGACATGGCGCATTATCTTGACGAAAAATGGCACTATCGTCGGGTAACATGATCATCACAAAGGGTCTGCAACCAATGTAGAATACTTATTGGAACTCATGTGCCCTACAAGAGCTCCTCTGGCCTCGCGGGTGCACACGTGAATGCTCCCCACAGGGTAATGGAGTCGCCACCAGCTTGTCTCCGTACCGCAGTACTGGTGCTAAAGAGCTGTTCCGCTGGATGACGATGGATTTACGCTCTCCCATCGCCATGATGAAGTGGGTATCGGGATTCATCACACCATGCTATGCTCTGTCTCTGCGCCAACGTCCGGGGCCGATGGTCACGTTCTGGATTCAGTTATAGTTACCCATGCCGCGGTGCTAACATTGACACATATATGGGCCGTCGGCTGTGGAGGCCCACCACTAGGAGAGTTCCGTGCAGTGTGTGTTCAGCATTAAAGTGTGATGTTAGTTCCGCCGCAGTTCGCCGTTTCTCCTATTGAGCCGTGGATGGTCCATGCTATGCGCTGGGTTAAACTTTCATTACGATTCTGTCTTTAGTCTCTCGCGGTTATCGCGATTATGCTATTATCCTCTCCTTCCGGGGGCGGCAACAGCGGTGTGTATCGATATTCGCACCTTGGACTATCTTTGACCTGGCGCTTATAGTTCCCGGCTGGGCGGTGTGCGAGGAGTCGGTCGGTTGGCGTGGAGCAATGAGGAATTCCCGGCGGGGCGTAGTTTGACCGGGGCCCGCTGGCGGTCTCTACGCGGTGTCGGAGAGTGTGGCGTTGTTCCCATTGCTACAAGCTCCGTGACTCACCGACACTGGACACGAGAGTCGAGTTTTGATTTAACCTACCAGCAAGTCAAAACTGTTCACATTGTATGGTTTGGAGTTCGTTGTTGGCTGTTAGGATATTTCCGCGATCAACAACGTGGTTTTCAAGTTGGAAAATTCTAGTGCCCCTCCGGTGGAGTTTCGCTGTATTTGGTTATTTGAATTGAGGTGCACCAGCGGAATCTTCTGCCTTGTGGTCGTTAAGGTTGCGGTTACCTGCCCTGAGCGTTGACGTAAATTTCAGGCAGTTTAGTATCCTTATCGTGTTGTTGCTGCCCAGCACGGTGTGTAGTTTGACAGTTCCATGTATGATTGGTTGTGGATGCCAATATCTTCTACGTTGTACCGTTGAACTCCCTTTTGAGCCCTGGTCGGGTGAAATGGAAATTATCTTGTCAGTGTGTCCGCTGACTTTCGGTCGGTTGGGTTGTTGTCGGATCGTGAATGGTTGGCCCGACTGCCTGTCTCACCTAAGCGACCGTCAGTGTTTGAACTACAGGCCAGCCCTCGGACATCTGGGAGGCCTTGTGTGGACTGCCTTATTTCTTTTTTTTTTAAGCTGTTCTTGTTGTTGGTACCTGTATGGCTTCTAGCCGGTGTTGGTGTTTTAGAGTTATTTTACTCTTAAGGCCTTCAGCCTAGTTTATAGTACTATTTCACATAAGCCCTTTGGCATTTAAAATTTTTTTGAATTTTTAAGTCTTCGGGCCTCAGTCGATTTGAATTTAACTTGATTACTTCAACCTATTGAATTTTTAAGTCTTCGGCCTTCAGCCGGATTGAGTTTTAGTTGTTTGCTCTTAAGCCCTTAAGCCTAAATTAAAGAACTGTTTCACGTAAAGACTTTTCTATTAAAAAAGAAAAAAAAATGTTTTCGAGTTTTAAGTGTTTTGCTTTCAGCCGATTTTAATTTAACTTGTTTACTTCAGACTAGCTATAGAACTGTTTTAAGCTGAAGGCTTGCCTTTTTAATTATGCTCTCGTGTTAAGTTATTGGCCTTCAGCTGTTTTTAAATTAAAGTGGCTTTCACACGGTAAATAAGTCCCAAACATTAAAGGTGTGTGTTTAAAATTTTTTCGGGCTCTTGTAATGTTTGATCAAATAATAAAGTTGTAAGTTCGAGTGTAACTGACAGCCACTTATTTTGGCCCTTTTCCACAATTTATTCCACCTGTCCTGTCCTGCAGGGTTAAGCAGGGAATTTCACCTGTCTTACCAGTCTGCCAAACCCACGACATCCGATATCTTTAATGAGAGGTGACCGCCCAACATCAAGACGTCTGGACGCTGTTTCTACATCTGTTGACGACACTCACTATAGCAGTCCTCGAACACCCAAAAACTCGCGCAGTTTCCGAGAAGCTCGTGCAGTCTCCGCGCCACACAGTCTCTCCTAGATTGCTGTACTTCCCTATTTTACACACGGACAGTATTCTCGCTGATACTACATGCACCGTGCGTGTGTCTGACTGGAGCTCATTCCTCGCCAGATGTAGCAGCTACCGCCTGGACGGGTTTATATGGATAGTAGGTCGGTCATCATAATGTTCTGCCTGATCAGTGTGTAAAGTTGTAAGTTTAGGCTCAGTACGCTCTTCTTCGGTTATTTTAACATAGCGTTTGTCCCAGGCGTGACATTATGGGACCGTCAATGACCTCAAAATATGCAGTTAGCAGACCGAATGATAAGCACTCTCAAGCTGCCGACCGATTATACATGCTTTAGTTTTCCAATAGTCAATATTAGGCACCGCTTTTTAAATTTGTGGCAAGTGCATTAGTTCTCGGAGGTCAAAATATTTCCGAAAAAAATTCTAATATCATTCCTTTCGAGCTGTCACATAAGACACCCCGTTACAATGGAAACAAAATTTAGCTCTTCGCTGCCTCCACCGCATGGCTGTGTTCCTCATAATGCAAGTTTTAAAGGTTTCCGTAATCAATTACAGGAGGTATCTCAACGATGTCATTGTGTTGTTTATACTGTACTGAAATCAATGTGAAAAAAGCGCCCTAGCTATAAAACGGTCTTCATATAGGCGTGCCGTACGAGTCCATCATCTAACAGCAACGTAGAACAGCATCACCTGCACATTAGGACGTTTTATTAGCATATGTGCCGAGAAACTGCGGGTTATGCAGTTGCCGATACCACTTCGTGCATGTCATTGTTCAGGTATTTCTGAACACTGTCTCTGCCATCCCTCAAATTAGATTCCAACAGAATATTTTTTTATGGACAATGTTGACCCATTCAGAGGAAACTGCCACAGTTCGCCTCTTGTTGTTCTACCAGTATGTCCAGCCTACGAGGTCCGACCTTTGTAACTCCCCTAAACATTTAGCAGAAAGGTGTAAACTAATCAGCAGGATTTGTTTTCAATAGGGTTGCAGTACAACTGAAAAATTGAGTGGTAGTCTGCAAGTATTCAAATCAAAGTTGAAAAGTTTCCTTTTAACACACTTTTCACCCCGTACAGGAATTGCTTGCTGTAGTTGAGAACTTTCATTTAATAATGCAATCTTTCTGTATGTTTGTAAAGCATGTACCACTGCTGAAGGTAGCCCAAATATTGGATTATCTATTGGGTAGAAGTACGCAATGCCGAAGAGGAAAAAGTTAGTTATCTGATACTAATGTACACAGAAAGTAGTCACACACAGCACACTTACATAAATTCAGCGCAGCGAAAAGAATGTGCCTGTATATCGAAATATTATGTATATACATAAAATCGGAATAAATAGTTTAATGAAAGCAAGAGATTAGTTTCAATATGTCCGTTGCACAATAGTTAAATGACTGAAAGGTCATTTATACATAATCTTACCTACACCTTGTACGTAGTGAAGACTTTTCAACAACAATGCTTTCCGTCAAACGTAGTTGATTTCATCAGAACAGCACGCAACCTCGAAAATAGGTCCTCCAACTCATGACCAGAGCCAGACTAGATGCAGCTCCCTCTAATCTCTAACTCCCTTTGAATAAGGAAGCCATATGGCTTGATCTCAAAGATGGTAATAAAACAAGTATTACAATTTACGGAACGTATAATAGATAAAAATAACCGCTGAGGAAATGTAAGAGCCTACTGACAGTTACCTTTCAATGTGTTATTCGTTGTTATACACTGTCACATTCTTTCGTATTTTATTAACTCTCGGGTTTCTTTTGTTTATACATTTAATTATCAGCATTCGATAAACTATTTATTCTCTCGTCCCATGACCAGAAAGCTATGGCTGACATGGTCCCACGGAACCTCATAGATAAATAAAATATATAGCACTATGTTGCTTGTTTGAGAAGGAGTATCAGTGTCAATGAACAAAAGAGATTGTCAAAGATTTATAGAGATCACTCCACCACGTCTAAACAATAATCTATAATATTTTCTGGTGCTAAGCAGGATATGTTTAAACGAAAACTCAAATTTCATTGACTTATAAAGACCTATGGAGTTGGCTGCGGCCGTCACAGTCAGACTATGGAAGGAGTTATACGTAACGAATTGATAAGCTCGTCCTTTCCAGATGTAAGCTAAAAACGGGAAAAGACTGCAAGGACGTACGTACAAATCAAACAAAGGATAATGTTCTGCTAGATTGGGAAAATGTGGCACAGTGCAACCTCTGGAAATACAGAGAACACCAGTTTCAGTATGTTGAATTCCTTTGGTTCTAAAACACCGTTCTTAGCGCCCTGCCTGTTATATAGTACGTGGCGAGTCTGTGCATATTGCGTGTGTTACTGTGTCTCGACAGAGCCACTAAACCTCTTAGTGTTGCATCATTTGGCGCCCAGCCAAGGAATTCAGGAAGCATATAATAGTGCGGCGTGACAAGTTCATTGTCTCCACGCCCGGAAGTTGGCGCATATTCAGAAGATATAACCCAGGAACTGCATCCCCTCAGCGACAGTAAATTAGGACCTTACTTGAAGAGGCGAGTGTGTGTAGCCTGACATAGTTAAGCGCACTCAGACTAAGAAAAAGGTTCACTTCAGAACTAGCGATCTGAATGATTTGTATCCGGCAGCCACTTAGAAACAGAATGAGGTTATCACGCCAGACGGTAGGATGTAGCAGTGCAGGACATCTGAAATGATGTAATTCGAAATTTTGAGCGCCTAGCGCCAGCTCGCCTCAACGTATTTTCAAGTACATTACTTTACAAACACCAAGATTATGTGCTTTTTTATTGAAGCGACATCTTAAGAGAACTCATCATCATTATCATCATCATTATCATTTGAAACTGATTATGCCTTTCAGCGTTCATTCTCGAGCATAATCCCCCTTATAAAATTCCTCCATGATCCCCTATTCAGTGCTAACATTGGTGCCTCTTCTGATGTTAAACCTATTACTTCAAAATCATTCTTAACCGAATCCCGGTGCCTTCTCCTTAGTCTACCCCGACTCCTCCTACCCTCTACTGCTGAACCCATGAGTCTCTTGGGTAAACTGGCTTCTCCCATGCGTGTAACATGACCCCACCATCTAAGCCTGTTCGCCCTGACTGCTACATCTATAGAGTTCATTCCCAGTTTTTCTAGGATTTCCTCATTGTGGATACCCTCCTGCCATTGTTCCTATCTAGTAGTACCTGCAATCATCCTAGCTACTTTCATATCCGTAACCTCAACCTTGTTGATAAGGTAACCTGAATCGATCCAGCTTTCGCTCCCATACAACAAAGTTGGTCGAATGATTGAACGGTACTCCGATAACTTAGTCTTGGTTCTGACTTCCTTCTTGCAGAAGGAAGACTGCCGGTAAGCCTTCGCATTAGCTCCAATTTTTTTTCCGCTCTAGTCTTTTGGCGAGATGTATGCAGGAGGGATTAATATATTCTCCAACTCTTCCCAGAAAGCGCACTCAGAAATTGGATTACTAAGAGTCTCCATAAGGCACAACGGTGCTCTTGAAACGTCTGCCACTAAAGTTTTTTTAAGCAGCTCCGTAACACTCTCCCGCCAATTAAACGACCCCGTGACGAAACCCGCTGCTCTTCTTCGGATCTTCTCCATTTATTTTATCAGTCTTACCTGGTAACGATCTCAGATTGATAAACAATATTCAAGAATCGGCCGAAAAAGCGGATGAGATACATTTCCTTAAGGTTCTTTCTATGAATATCACGTTTTCTACTATTTATTTTATGTGGTCATTCCGCTTAAGGTCTCTCTGGATAGCTACCCCTAGGTATTTTACAATAGATACTATCTCCAGGATTTTGTTATCAATAGTGTAGTTGTGCAGTAATGAATTTCTTTTCCTTAGATAACATAAGAGGTACTGGATTTTCAGACGAAAGGGAAGAAATACATTTAAAAATTGACAGAAAGTGCAAAATGCGTCAGCGGCAAAGACTAGACGTCAAATGTCAGTCTTAGCCGAGTCAAATCAAGCCTAATTTTGATTTTAGGGAGAAAAGCAGTAATAAGCTGGATGTTTGCTTACACACATTCATCATACCTTTCTCAACAGCATACTGGAAGTTCCAAACGATCGCCCTGGAGCTTCGTCCGCAATATTGGAAAATGGTGGCAAAATGTCACCTTGACGCATTTTTATGGAAAAAGATTGCATTTATGAGCAAAATACTTCAGTAAAAATTAAGAAATACAGAAGTACCTACAGAAAAGTCCAATGTGCTGTTTTCGCAGGATACACGGTTTGAACACATAGGCCTTTTTTTTGAAATCTCAGTACGAAGCAGCACCTCTCCGCGTCCTGCATCCTGAGAGTTACTATGGAGCATTTAGTGGAACTGTTTGTCACTGAAGCTACGACAATTCTGATTAGTCAGAACACATCCTTAGGAAACGATACTACCAAAAGTCATCTCATAACTCTGTTATCTGAAAAACGCGAAAAGCCAGGGACGGATGTGAGACTAGTGAAGGACGATGCCAATGCGTTAATAGTTCAGAAAGCAACCGAGGTCACAAATTCCAATCCAGTGATCCAGTTGTTGTTTTTGTGGTTGTGGGAGAAGATGTAGATTTATTGATTGAAATAGTAGTATTAACTCTTTCTCAGGAAGACATTATCTCCCTTAAAGCAGGAAAGGCAAACAAGACACAAACATGATACCCAACGAAGGAAAACAAGCAAATGACAGGTTCCAGGAATATGTTGTTCTTTCATGCCTTCAGTGGATGTGACTTCATATCAACAACATTCATGAAAAGAAAAAGAGAATCTGAGTAATGAAGAATTTCATATATTTGGTACCTAGCAGCGTCAGTGTTAAGGATCCCAATGCATAACATCACACAATTTTTAGGCCGGCTGTCAATGGTTTATTGCCCTGTACGGAGCTTCTGTCAACGAAGGGTCTCTGAACAAGTTGCGTTATCGCCACTTCATAACCTCAGCTTCTAGGAAAGAAGTTAATCTTTCATCATTTCTCCCAACAGAGGAAGCTACTAAACAATGCAACTACGGGCCGTACCATCAGGTACAACTATGGGTGAGTGCTACGTCTCCGGACAAACAGGGGTAGAGGAAATCTTTTAATAGGCTGAGCACAGTAATCACTCAGCAACCTCCCGTTCCAGGCCGCCAGCTGAAGTTGATAAGCTGCAAGTGTGCATAAGAATTTGGGTTTGCCTGTAGCTGTAGGAAGGTTGCGCTAGAACAGTCCAAAGTGATCAGCTTTTGTTGAGGTATTCTTGCCTTAACAAGTTCTCCACATTTGCAATGCAAGAAGAAGATACTGAAAAACTGCAGCTGGAAGTACCGGTAGGACAAAACACTTAATCAACAAACGTTAATTAACTTTTTATTATGGGTCATTGTATGCTCTTTCTACAGCAATTTACTGACATTCGCAATCAGAAACTAAATTCCCATCATTATACGGTCAGACTAAATTTGTAAACTTCATTTTGAATCTGAATCGTTAATACTTTGAAAACAGCACATAGGACTTTTTTTGTAGGTAGTCTTTATGTTCTTTAATTTTGTACTGTAGTAATTTTCCCTTAAATGCAACCGTTTTCCATTACAAAATTCGGAGAGATGTTTTTTTGGCGGCATTTCCCAATATGGCGGACCAAGCTCCAGCCCGATCGGTGGGGACTTTCAATATGTTTGAAAGGTATAAGGAATGTCTGTGCAAAAATTCAGCTTATTCCCAGTTTTTCCTCTAAAATTCCTAATCTGACTTGACCATCTACAGAAGGATGTATAGTTAGGGGACTCGTAGATAATGGCTGAAGGGAAATTAATGAGGCCTTTGCAGAAAAAGGAAGCAGCTCTATCAAAACCATCTGCAAGGAGAAGTGGGATATATTAGAGGTAGAAGGTATATATTATAGAGATGCTCTATGAGAGGATAAAATTGGAAGAAGCGAGTAAGCAGGTAAAATGAGAAGGAAGATATGACTGCGAAACAAGGCCCCAGTAGTAAACGACATTCTCTCAGAATTTTTCAGATCCTTGGGATAGCTAGCAGTGACGAAACTATTCGATCGGGTGTGCAAGATATATGAGATGAGCGAAACACCTTCGGCCTTTGAAAAGAATATAATAATTCCAATGTCAATGAAAGCCGATGCTGACAGATGTGATTATTACGTAACTGTCAGTCATCGTTGCAAAATAGTGACACGAAATATTCACAGAAAGATTGAACAACTGGTAGAAGCCGGCCTCGGGGAAAGTCAGTTTGTGTTCCGGAGAAAAGTCCGAACAGATGAGGCAACACTGACCCTACACCTTAAAGAAAGTCAAATCCGCTTTTGTTGCATTTGAAAACTTAAGGGAAAGCGTTAGAAGCTAGAATATATTCAAACAGCTGACACCAGAGACAGACACATGGAGCGAAAGGTTTTACGCAGCCTGTACAGAAACCAGTCGAAGAATATGGAAGAGAAGCAGTGAATCGGACGGGACTGAGATAGGGTTGTTGCCCTGTACATTGAGCAAACAGTAATGGAAAGGAAAGAACAATCTGAGGAGGGATTTACAGTTCAAGGAGAAAAAATTAAAAATCTGAGATTTGCCGATAACATTGTAATTCTGTGAGAAAAAGAAAGTGTTACAGCAGTTGAACGCAATGGATACTGTCTTGAACAGAGGTTATGAGCATCGATAGTGGAAAGCGAGGGTAACTTGGCGGGCGAGGTCACGTGGCTCGTATTTATCTTCCCTTCGTTATGTGTGTCTTAGTGTGATTCCTAATTCTGAATGACAGGTCGAAAATTTACGGACATATGTTAGAATTACTTTATTTCATATCAGAGTTAGTCACAATATATCGCTGTTAACAGTATTGAGTGGTATAAGTTTTTTGAGAGTCTGAAGGGAACAGGGTTGACATAAAGGGAGTGAAGGGCCTTCTAAACGTAAACAGAAACTAAACTGCAGTTATGACAATTGATGGATATGAAACTGAAGCAGTGACTCGGAAAGGATATAACCTCCCCCTTCCTAATATCCCTACTGGACTGCAATATAAATGACCATGGTCGTTTGTGTCTAATGAAATCTTACAATCAGTAAGGCAATCGTTACCGAAGGAAAATAAGTAGAAGGAAAGAATACAACAGACCTTTCTGAAGGAAGAATTTATTCTAAACGAAATCTAAATATTGATTATAATTTTGAAATGGGTGGAATTAAGTGCAGTCGCTCACGAACCACACTAGCGGGAAAGGGATACGACGTAATATTTAATACAAAAATAATACTGTTTAGCAAATAAAATAACTAAATTATCGTCAGCTCACAAGGACAACGAATATCCAAAGATTGTCACGCTTTTTCACAACTCAACAGTTCACGAGAAAGTAAATGAGTCAGAAACCACTGAATTTGCAGTTACTTATTCTGAAGTACTAAATTTTGAAAATAAAATTAAATGAATTTGCTGGTTAAATGAATTACTGTCTGTAATTGAAACTTCCTTACGTAAAAAAGAAAAGACTTTCAGTGGCCTCAGCGTAAAGTAAAAATTTGGAAAAAGGCAAGCTATTTACTTTTAATTATTGAAAGATTGAGCTGAATTTACTTTGAGCGACTGTTTTATTTTCAACATAAGAGCTACAAAATACGTACCAAACCTGCAGACGTCATTCGCTAAGCTAAATGCAGAATAAATGAAACTGTGCATCCCTAATTTGTGATGTATCTTTAGTTATTAGTTTTACCAGTGAAATTTTACATTACTTTCAGTGAGTGAAGTTAATAATCCCAACTGCAAATTAATGAAGCCTCTGTTACGCAATACAAGAAGGAATAGTTACTGGGGCAGCAAACAAAAAAAAACCTATCAGTAAATAGTTAAACAGTTTTCATATTTTTAAGAGACTCGGTGCTTGCATGGAAACCAAAGGGACCCTGTTAGGTAATAATGTCGAAGGACAATCACAACACAGGCACCCTACAAGTCTATTCTAGGTTATTACTCCAGAAAGTTACGCATTAAAGTTTGTGAAAGAAATGGCACTGGGTAATGCCCGTACAATATTAATTGTACTTTGGCAGTTAACAGTCTTACGATATACGGAGAACTAAGAATGAAGCCGACGAAAATGTCGAGCTGCTGGTGGTGGTGGTGGTGTTCAAGAGCCATGGATAGTTACGGGACAGGCAACAGGTAGAGTTGTAGTTTCCTAGCTTCCTCAGCCTCCCCACACCGACCGTGCTCTCAGTAGTCGCCGGTTCATGAAATAGGCGGGCCATAGCTGCCGCGATCATAGCTGAACACCACGTCTGCATGAGCAACCACCAAACACTCTTTCATGACTCAAGCTGGTTTCTCTCCCCTCTGCTCGAACCGCGACAGAGACTCCGCATACGCAAAGATAAACCACTGATCAGTTGCTGGTATTTCGTCGTTGCTATCTATACATTGAAATAAATTTCCCTTGGCCATTACTTAGCAATTTACAATGTTTACATTACAATCCACTATATACATTCACAAATAAATACACTTTACTGCCATTACGTGTTAAATGTAGTTTCTGTAATGATGCTTACAGATACAGAAATAGCAGTATACTACAAATTATCAACAGATAATAAGCAAACGGAAGATTCTGGATGGTGCAGAAGGTATTTTATCTGCATTTCCGGTTTTACAAGGAGTCAGCGAGGTTTATAGCCTAACGTCGATGTTATTCAGTCTGTATATTGAACAAGCAGTCAAAGAAACTAAAGAAGAAATTTCGAAAGGGAATTTGCTGATGACATTGTAATCGTGCCACGCACTGCAAAGAACTTGGAGACCAGATAAACGGAATGGTTTGTCTTGAAAAGATGTTAAAATCAACAAAAGTAAAGTAAAGGTAATCGAATGTATTCTATCCTGAGGGAATTGGAGTTGGAAAGAAGACACTGAAAGCAGCAGCTGAATTTGCTGCTTGGACAGTAAAACCACTGACGATGGTTCAAGTAGAGAGAGCGAGAAAGAAAGATTATAAAATGCAGACAGGCGATAGCAAGAAAAGCTTTTGTGTAAACAAGGAATTTTTGACGAGTAATATATATTTAAAAGTGAGGAAATATTTTGTAAAGATATTTGTCTGTAGTTCCGCGTTGCACGTAAGTGTAACGTGCACTATAGGCAGTTCAGCCACGTTGAAAAGGAAGCTGATGATTAGAAGAGTGAATTATGAGCGATACTGAATCGAATTTAGAGAAAAAGAATTTTGGGACTCAATTTGAGTAAACGAAGGGATCGGTTAAAAGGACATATGCTGAGGTATACAGGGATCGTCAGTTTGGTAATGGAAGAAAGTGTAAGTGTAAGAACTCTAAATTGAAACTAAGAAATGAATACAGGTGAGCCGGTCCAAATTAGTGCATTTTGCCGCAGTTCGTAGGAGAGAAAGACATACAGTATAGACTTGCATGAAGAGCTGCATCAAACCAGTCTTCGGAGTGATTACCGCAACGTCGTTACCCCTTGCAGATTTTTTCCTAGTTATTTCGTCTCTAATCGCTGAGTGATATTAAAATTATTTGTTGTGGAATTGAGATACAAGTTCAGATTAATCTGTACTTGGTAACTAACGTACGATCTCTATGCAATGTAGAGCATGTGGCTAGACAGTCTCATGGGAGCCATGTTACTATCTTTCGTGATCTATTCTTCCACTTTTACACGTCCTACAAAGTAAAAGACAATTACCAAATATTTCTTCGCATCACCAACTTATTTTTGTAATTCACATTGAACCGTGTATTAGACGTAACTTCCTGACGCTCTATTATGAGCGACTTCGCGACCCCTCCGATATGGCCCATTTCCCGGCAGCTTTTCGCTTCTAGTGTCTTCCTCTTCCGCTTGCTACGACGGAGCCGCAATTTCTACATCTCGAGATTCTTGATGCTTTTATATTTCTTTCAGCGCATCCCGGGAATATCGATGTGAGCTGCAGGCAGTTAGAAGTCTCTGCAGCAATTAGAACAAGCGCCGAAACTTCTGTCTTTTAGCAGCAGCGAGTCAATTGTCAGTTCTTGTGCTAAGTGTGCTTCAGCGGAAGAATGCGTCCTGTGATTATTCAGAACATTGTAGTTCTCTGAGTGAATGCAGTTAGTATCAGTGAGGAGACAGCAACATAGTCTGTAAAATATGAGTCAGTAGTGTACACAAAAAATGCCAGGACCATAAAAGAAGAAAAATGCGTTCCGGTAACCCTTGGAATAGATGGAGGGTGGTACTCATTAGGTATGAAGTGTGGCACAATCGAAAAATTATGTTATTAGTTAGTAAACACTAATCAGATGTAGAGGAAAACTCAACTGTAACATGCAGTACGAAAACCTCTCTCACTGTATTCTAAGAACTCGTACAAAGGAAGGAATGCTAATGGTTACGGTTTGTATTGAAACACCTAAGATAGTCATTAAAACGTTGAAATAAGTAACCGTAATATACACTCCTGGAAATTGAAATAAGAACACCGTGAATTCATTGTCCCAGGAAGGGGAAACTTTATTGACACATTCCTGGGGTCAGATACATCACATGATAACACTGACAGAACCACAGGCACGTAGACACAGGCAACAGAGCATGCACAATGTCGGCACTAGTACAGTGTATATCCACCTTTCGCAGCAATCCAGGCTGCTATTCTCCCATGGAGACGATCGTAGAGATGCTGGATGTAGTCCTGTGGAACGGCTTGCCATGCCATTTCCACCTGGCGCCTCAGTTGGACCAGCGTTCGTACTGGACGTGCAGACCGCTTGAGACGACGCTTCATCCAGTCCCAAACATGCTCAATAGGGGACAGATCCGGAGATCTTGCTGGCCAGGGTAGTTAACTTACACCTTCTAGAGCACGTTGGGTGGCACGGGATACATGCGGACGTGCATTGTCCTGTTGGAACAGCAAGTTCCCTTGCCGGTCTAGGAATGGTAGAACAATGGGTTCGATGACGGTTTGGATGTACCGTGCACTATTCAGTGTCCCCTCGACGATCACCAGAGGTGTACGGCCAGTGTAGGAGATCGCTCCCCACACCATGATGCCGGGTGTTGGCCCTGTGTGCCTCGGTCGTATGCAGTCCTGATTGTGGCGCTCACCTGCACGGCGCCAAACACGCATACGACCATCATTGGCACCAAGGCAGAAGCGACTCTCATCGCTGAAGACGACACGTCTCCATTCGTCCCTCCATTCACGCCTGTCGCGACACCACTGGAGGCGGGCTGCACGATGTTGGGTCATGAGCGGAAGACGGCCTAACGGTGTGCGGGACCGTAGCCCAGCTTCATGGAGACGGTTGCGAATGGTCCTCGCCGATACCCCAGGAGCAACAGTGTCCCTAATTTGCTGGGAAGTGGCGGTGCGGTCCCCTACGGCACTGCGTAGGATCCTACGGTTTTGGCGTGCATCCATGCGTCGCTGCTGTCCGGTCCCAGGTCGACGGGCACGTGCACCTTCCGCCGACCACTGGCGACAACATCGATGTACTGTGGAGACCTCACGCCCCACGTGTTGAGCAATTCGGCGGTACGTCCACCTGGCCTCCCGCATGCCCACTATAAGCCCACGCTCAAAGTCCGTCAACTGCACATACGGTTCACGTCCACGCTGTCGCAGCATGCTACCAGTGTTAGAGACTGCGATGGAGCTCCGTATGCCACGGCTAACTGGCTGAAACTGACGGCGGCGGTGCACAAATGCTGCGCAGCTAGCGCCATTCGACGGCCAACACCGCGGTTCCTGGTGTGTCCGCTGTGCCGTGCGTGTGCTCATTGCTTGTACGGCCCTCTCGCAGTGTCCGGAGCAAGTATGGTGGGTCTGACTCACCGGTGTCAATGTGTTCTTTTTTCCATTTCCAGAAGTGTAACTAAAGGGCTTACAGATGATCAAAGCTTTGATACTGATACGTCTAGTAATTAGCACTCACAACCCATTTATCTCACGTCATTATATTTCTATTATTTCTCAGCATAAGTCTCAGTCTAGTAAACACAGAAAACACCTGAAACCCTTGATTTCCGTGTGCAGCCTGATGTTAATTTATTACGCCAACAATTCGTGTATAATTGTGAAAATCTACCAATATGTAAGTCCCCAATCCCTCACATTTTTCACTTTTTGACTGATTCGATGCGACACGTCACGTATTCTTCTCTCGTGCCAACCTCTTCCTCTCGGAGTATATCATGCGTCCTCAATTATTCAGTAGATATATTCAAATCTCCGTCTTTCACTGCAGTTTTTATCCTCTAGAGATCCATTTCGTACTATGGAAGTTATTACCTGACGTCTTTAGGTTATGATCCTCCCCCTTGTCATTGTTTTCGAAAATTTCCTTTCTTCACCGATACTGTGGAAAACCTCCTCATTTCTTATCTTACGAGATTAGATAATTTTCAACACCCTTCTATAGACAGCACCATATCTCATATACATCGATTCCCTTCTGTTCCTGTTTTTTCACAATCAGTGATTCATTAACATACAACATTGTGCTACAATCACTCTCTTTTTGAAATAACTTCCCCAGATTAATATTAGCAGACATCTCTTCGCCAGGAATGCCCTCTTCCTCTGTGCTAATCTCCTTTTTAGGTCTTTCATGCTCCTTCCGTCGAGAGTTACTCTACTTCCAAGCTAGGTAAATTCCTTCATCTACTTGGAACTAACCGATTTTGGTATTAAATTATCGCTAACCTCATTTCCGCTGCTCGCAATTAATGTCATCTTTCTGCGGTTTACTCTCAATCTATTTTCTGTACTCATTAGACTTAATTTCACTGAACACGCCCTGTGATTCTTCTTCACTTTCAGTGAGAATAACAATATCATCAGCGAATCTTTTCCTTCATATGCTATCCTTTTAAATATTAATCCTTATTTTATTTCCGTTATTGAGTCTTCCGTGTGTAGTTTGAACAAATGGGCCGAAAGACTACATTCCTGCTTTACATCCTTAATCCGAGCGGTTCGTTCATGGTCTTCCATTCTCATGGTTACCTCTCATTTGTCGCACATCTTTCCCATTTTTTTTTTGTTTTAGATTTTAAAGTGCAATGTTATACGAACAAATATACCACTATTTAGAGTCTCAGGGACCTATATTCGTGTAAATTCAACAAATACATAGGGTTACAATAACGAACAACTATATGTGGAACGATCACGCAGAAAATGTGGCAAACAAAAGTCTAAGATTTATTGGCAGAAATCCTAGGAAATTTTGCTAACGAGACTGCCTACGCTTGTCTGTCCTCTTCTGGAGTAGGTACGCAGTATGGATTCTTTATCTGATAGGACTGACGGAAAATGTTCAATGAAGGGAAGCTCATTTTGTATTATCGCGAAATAGAGACTCACTGACACGATATGCGAGTTGGGAAAGCAGTCATTAAACCAAAGACGTTTTTGCTTCACGGTGAAGTGCTTTGTCTAAATTTCAAACACCAGTTTCCTCCTGAGAATGCGAAAATATTTTGGGGACGTCCGCATACATAGGAAGAAATTATCAGCAGGGTAAAATAAAAGAAATGAGAGCTCACACGAATGATTTAAGTGTACGTTTCTCTCCCGCTCATTTCAGTAGTAGGACACTCGAGAAGTTGTCTGAAGATTCTTCAATGAGCCCTGTGCCACACACTTAATTGAGAACTGCAGGGTAGTCATATACACGCAGATGCAGATATATGAAAAATGTCCTACAACGGGCGATAGCTATTACCTATGATAGACGTAAATAAGCAATGAAGAGCCAGTCAACCTGTTGTAATGAAGAAAGCTATTTTCGCCCGTGAAAACAAAATCTTCTGATACCTGCTAGGCTTCGTCCATCCAGCGGAAGGTAACTTCCTTGGCTGCACAACTCAATTGTTTTTTATTGTGTCTTTCCCATCTTTAATGTTAAGCAGTTCGTTATTTTCCTTTCTACTGTTTTCCGTCACAACCTTTTTGTTGCCTTTAACCATATTCAGTGTTTAACGTGCTGTCTGTTCGATTCAACAGGCCTTGAAAGTCTTTCTTAAATCAGACAAAGGTGTCTACGCTTTCAAGTAGAACCAAAGAAAGAAAATATTGCACGTACAGACAGCACAGATCACTGCAGAACTGCTCAGCAATACAAGACTCTATGTTAGCTTTCAAAAAATGGAAATTTGGTAATAGAAAAGAACGACGCGTTATTGCTCCCACACTATTTAACTTGTACACTAACGACCAATCTCAAAACGGTGCTACCACCTCATTTATTTATACTGACTATCTGAATCACTCGAGCCAGTAAAAGGTTCTTGAAGGTGTCGATAAACAAGTTTCGTCTGCTCTTGACAACGTGGGAGAGTATTACGAAGCCAACACCCTGGTGCCAAATCGTTGCACAAACGGTGTCCTCCACAACAAACGTGCCAATTATATTTAAAGGTCTTGTGGCTGGGAGCTCCTCTAAGTCACAGCTCTACTTCACGGTTATTCGTGATACGAGTCTGACATTCAGAGAGCAATGTGACATTTTATAACTGTTGCAGAACGAAATACTAGCCACAAAAAACTGAAAAGCACAAGTTAGGGAGCAGGCCTACATGTACTTCGCACGTCGGCTTTAGTCTTATGTTACCCAGCCGGAGAACACGCTTCCCATGTATAGTACGAATCCTGCAACCAAACTTGCCATCCCGTGACAGGATGCTTGATACTAGCTCCAGTCGACTAGCACCACACTTCAGATGGGTGGTAACGGCCAATTCTGTGCGTCGACACTGATGACGGACTTGTTGCTCAACATCTTCGAAGCAGGGATACTTGTATCTCACGTACGGCTCCCCTAGAGAAGTCTGAGGCCGATGACAGACTGACGTTGGGAGGGCAGAGTTAAGCGTGATTGCGTACCACCAAAAGAGGAGCAAATATATGGGTACAACCTACGTAGGTCCACACAGAACTCACTCACCCGCTTTTGTGTGGGAGTTGGCCGAAGTAAAACTGCCCTGTTAATGTGATGACTCTGTGATAACGAAGCTATGTCTTGTACGTGTGGTGCTGAACAGACAGTGATTCATTTCCTTCACTGTCCCGTTTACACCATCTCCTCGCGCTTCGTGATGAAAGACGATCTGGTATCAGCAAGCCCAAAAACGGAGCAGCTTGTTGAGATGACACAATCCCTCTAAATGGCATACAAATTGTTTCATGCACGTGCTAAAAAAAAGAAGAAGACTCTATTAAGCACAAAAACCCCTCGAGATTTCTAATTAAGTGGCGTTTTCTGGTAGTAAAATCAGCACTGCAGTAATTCATTATGGATATGAAGATCTTTAAATGTATAAGTGGATTATGACAGGAAGTAATACCTACGGTTTCAGAGTCCGAACAAGTTATACAACTGCACGCAGTATATCTAAATACCAGTCCTAGCTATTACTGCCGTTAGACATTCAATGAGAATACAGAAGCACGTAGACAATCATAAAATATCACATTCTTTATTTCCGCTTGCATGATAATGATACTAGTGATAAGGTATCTTAAGACTTGAGTTAACAACATAAACTACTGTTCCCAAATTGATTGGAGGAATGAAGCCATTATCACAATAATTATGAAGCAGTCTTCAAAAATGCTGTATGGTTGCTCAAATTGTTCAAAACTATTCACAGCTTTTTTGTGAATTTCTTTAATTCTTTTTGCATGACACTTTTCGAGAATATCACATCCCCTCTTGACCTTATAAGTAGAATAAGTTCTATATTACGTATGGTAGATGTTACAACAGTCTTGTTGTGATAACTACAAACACAAAAAAAACAATCGAGAGTAATAAAATATGGATCTCCGATACATACCATTGAGTACACATGTACAACACGACTAAATCTTCATCAGTTAAAAACTCAATGGCAACATCAAAACCTAACAGGCGTAAGGCTAGAACTGTAGTTTAAGCCGAATGGTTCTTGTTTATTTATCAGGCACTTGATGGTGTGATAATCGTGGAGCGCATCATGACAAGAAACAATAAAAGAATTCACTTCTGAACAACCTTACAGTATCTTTAACATCAGTTTCACAGTTACTCAAGTAACGTTGCCGGTGAATCAGATATTATGTATTATCGTTTGTGTTACGTAGAGGAATCAACAAAAATATTTGATGTATAACCTTTCGCGCGATATTCACTTCCTTAGAGCCTTTTCGTTTATCGCTTGTCTTGTCATTTTATAGGGAGAATCTCGTAATTGGAAGATATTGCTGATCATCGCCTACAGCATACTTTACAAGCAACCAAATGCCTATTTGTAACTCAGCAACTTGTGCTACACAAGTATTTCTAACGTTAACTGGGCAGGAAGCAGATTAAATTGCAACTTGCTTCACAATTTAATTTCCTTTCTGGCGTTCTCATTACGCATCCTGATTAAAATCCATAACTCCGCTTTAGTGTCATCAAAAAGTTGTTTGTAAAGGTCGAGGCCAGAGAACCAGAGTAAGGTTGCGTTTTCCTCTTATAACATTCTAGCGTTGCTACCTCTGGATTAAAGGGTCCCGGGCTCGATTCCCATCCGGGTTGGGGATTGTCTCTGCACGCAGACTGGGTGTTTGTGTTGTTCTCATCATTTCATCATCATCATGATCATCATAATCATAATCATTATTTGTGAGAGTGGCTAGAGTGAATTGAGAAAAGAAAATTGACTGTGGAAAAACTGGGACCTTGTACAGGCGCTGGTTACCAGGCAGTTGAACGCGCCACAAACCAAAAATCATCATCCTCTTGTAACTTTACCAGCGTTACCGATTCATAAATGTTTAACCAAATGTTTCTTATCATTTAAAACAAACCGCTGATGTGAATGTTTCTATAGTTTTATATAGTAATGAAGGATTCATTATGTTACATAATGTGAAACTGTAATGAACAGTGATCAATATTTTTCAGTCATTGGTACATTAAGTGCTATAGTGTTGCCCAATGGTATTTCCTATCTTTCGCTAAGCGTTTTATCTCTGTGCAAGCACGAAGGCCGGCGTCCTCTGTGATCAGTTTTGCATGCGGGTACTCTAGTCTTTATCTGTCCATACTTTTCCTCGTTGAATTCTCCTCCCAGCACCAAGTTAACTATTCCTGGATAACGTTGCAGATGTCACGCTGACCAGTCCCTTTATCTGAAAACGGACTTTCATACACTTCTTTGCTCTCCCGCTATTTCTAGTAATTTCACACTTTATCTATCCACTTCTTAACATTATCCAACAGCATCATACTTCAAATATTTCCAGTTGTTTCTTCTCCAGACTGCCGAGGGTCCATGTTTTATTTTCATACAATGCCGTACTCCAGATGCACACCTTTGAATGCTTTTTATTTCTGTATCAGTACCTGATACGAGTGGATTACTGTTACTGGAGAAAAGTATCTTCACTTATACTAGTGTGCAATGCCTGTTACAAAGAAGAAGCACCCAAAAGGGGAAGAGTAATCGAAATGAATCATCAACAGATAAGAGGAAGTTATCTTAGTGATCACAAAATCGAGTGAATTTTGGGAATAACTTGGCTGTATGAGCCCAGTTGGCAGTATGACGTTGGACTCCCTCTGGCTTGGAGGCATGACCTAATTTAGTTAGGAATGGTGTCACACAGTCTTTGTACCACCTCCTGAGGCAAGCTGGCCCACAACTCTTGTAAATGTTTCTTCATATCCTGAGCACTCGCAAATGACCTACGAGCTGGTGCTGGGCAGGGGAGTACATCAACATGGCGTAGGCATTTGATAGACACACGTACAATGTGTGGACGACCATTCTATTGCAGAAAAATGGCACCACGGTACTGTCGCAAAACGTGAACACACGAGGGCGCAGAATGTCCACGACGAATAAGTGTGCCATCTGGGCTCCACCGCGGGAGGCGGCCCAGTGGTTGGCAAACTGGACTCACGTTCGGGATATCGACGGTTCAAACCCGAGTCTGGCCATCCTGATTCAGGTTTTCCGTGATTTTCCCAAATCACTTCAGACAAGTGCATGGATGGTACCTTTGAGAACGCACGGCCGACTTTGTTCCCAATCCTTTCCTAATCCAATGAGACCGATGACTTCGCTGTTTGGACCCCTCCAACAATTCAACCATCCAACCAACCATTCAGAGCTCCTTCAAACACTCCAAGTATAACACCACTGCACCTCACCAAAACATCGCAGGAATGGGAATCCTACACGGGTAGTCCCATTACGTGTGAACGGTGTGGTCACCGCTGGAAACAATGTGATGCCATTCAACAGCAGTCCATGCTTCCAAGTCATGGCACTGCTCCGCACACGGTTCTCGTGTCGTGGTGCTAACACTAACAATGGCTAACACATGGAACGCAAATTCTGTAGTTGAGCTGGCAGTCTCCGACCAGTACTGTGGAACGACATGCAGTATTGCCGGGAGCCTGCAGCGGAGCGGTGTTAAAAAAAATGATCACTAGCACTGAGTGATGCAAGCTGCAAGCTGCAAGCTCCAAGCTGCAAGTTCAGTACAGCATTCGTTCACCATCCGTTGCTCTGAATTCGTAGGTATTATGTAGACGATGTTAAAAGCAGCGTTGAAGCATCGTCCTTACTTATGATTGCATAGTCCGCGTAACTCAGGTAACAAACCTGTAATCTCTAGTAATAATGGGCGAAAGTGGATGCTTCCTTCCTTCATTGAAAATTTCCGCTTCCCGATACTACCATTTTTTATCGTCTTCTAGTTATGGTGTCAACAAGCCCACATTTACGTTGATAACTCATCTACTAGTAGTTCACGCAGCTTGTGTCACACGCAAGACAGCCAGAAATGTACTGAGTCCACCCCGAAATATTAGGAGATTAATACAGTCAATACTCTGCTACGAAATGAGTTTCACATTAGGTCCTTTTCAGTGGATTCATCAAAGGAAGACGCTCGATAAAAAATGCTCTGTAAACGCATATTGAGCACGTCACGTAGAGTTGTTGACAAAGGCCGATAGTTTCACACGTAGCTTTTTCTACAAAAAACACTCCAGAATCTCCCAAACTTCACAGAACTGTCTGCAAAGGCGTCTGCGTTTACGGCGATACAAACCGAACACGAAATAAGTCACTTCTTCATTTTACACATAACGTTTTCGGGCACCTCTAAAAATGACCTGTTCCTCCGGCAGCTAGTCCACGACTGTCTGAATGCCTTTGCTTTCATGGCATATAACTCATTCTAATGCACGGGAAAGACTTTACTGTGATTGGTTGATCAAAACGAATAGCTAATCAGATAAATCTTTCAAGATCATGTTCGCGCTTAAACTGTTTTACTCCAGTCAGTATTCGCAGATGCATTTACGTCATACTGCAGATATTAACAAAACGTTCCACCAAACCAAACCAAACGAAAACTAAGAGAAAACTATGCTTGAAATATACTTTAGAACTGATTATCCTCTTATTACCTTTCTGGCAGCCTTATTACAAAAGCAAACATTCGTAGACATACGTCATCCAACAGTTAGGGGGATTTACAGTTTTCATGACACCCTGGTGGCGTAACACTTTCTAGTTACGTAAGGTGTCATACAACATAGAATTGAAATTTGACGTATGCCCCACATGCACACATTCACTCTCATTTACTCTCACCCTAACATAAAATACAAATATTAACTTTTAAGCTGCTATTTTCATTACGAAAGAAAAGTTATCGAAAGTTTAGAATTGAAAATCTGTATAAAATAAATCACCACAATCAGAGTGCTATTACCGTTTTCAAATAACAAAAGAAATATAAACTGCTATTGTTCCTGCCTGAATTTACTTTCTTAAGTGAGGCTGGCTGGAGTGGCCGTGCGGTTCTGGGTGCTACAGTCTGGAACCGAGCGACCGCTACGGACGCAGGTTTGAATCCTGCCTCGGACATGGCTGTGTGTGATGTCCTTAGGTTAGATAGGTTTAATTAGTTCTAAGTTCTAGGCGACTGATGACCTCAGACGTTAAGTCGCATGGTGCTCAGAGCCATTCGATCCATTTCTTAAGTGACGATCAAGTTCATTTTAAGGGTTTTTTATATCTCCGAAAGTATTAAAGGTAGCGGTATCAACTTTGACACAAAGTTCGTCTGAGTAACGAACGGCCACGTACCAAATTTGGAATAAAACAGATAAATTTTAACATAGTTATTTAGTTTTTTAGTTTTTTAGTAGCACTTGCAACCTACGTCCTCAATTACTTGTTGTATGTAATCCAATCTCTGTCTTCCTTTATAGTTTTTGTCCTCTGCAACTCCCTCCAGTACCATGGAAATCATTCCAGGTTGTCTTAACAGATATCCTACCATTCTGTGCTTTCTGCTTTTCAGTGTTTTCTACGTACACTAAATGATCAAAAGTAACCGGACACCTGGCTGAAAATGACTTAAAATTTCTTGGCGCCCTCCATCGGAAATGCTGGAATGTAATAAAGTGGTGGCCTTGATGATAGCTTCCACTCTCGCAGGCATACGTTCAATCAGGTGCTGGAAGGTTTATTGGGAAATGGCAGCCCATTTGTGGCTTATGAGCAACCGCTCGACCATGAAATCCTAGTTATATCCCCCCCAACCTAACTTTCATAGTACTTTCAGTGGATCCTGATGCAGTTTGGAATTCCTGTGTGGTGGCCTGGACAGATGTTTGCCTATTATACATTACGACCCTCTTCAGCTGTCTGCAGTCTCTGTCAGTCAACAGACGAGTTCGGCCTGTACGCTCTTGCGCTGTACGTGTTCCTTCACGTTTCCACTTCACTATCAAATCGGTAACAGTGGACCTAGGGAAGTTAAGGAGTGTGGAAATCTCGCATACAGACGTATGACACAAGTGACACACAATCACCTGACCACTTTCGAAGTCCGTGGGTTCTGCGGAGCGCCCCATTCTGTTATTGGTTCAAATGGCTTTGGGCACTGTGGGACTTAAAATCTGAGGTCATCAGTCCCCTAGAATGTAGAACTACTTAAAGCAAACTAACCTAAGGACATCACACACATCCATGCCCGAAGCAGGATTCGAACTAAAGCACCTAGAACCTCTCGGCCACCCTGAGCGGCCCATCCTCCTCTCTCGCGATATCTGATGGCTACTGGGGTCGCTGGCAGCAGGCGGCAGCACAGTGCACCTGATATGAAAAACTTATTTTTGTGAGGGTGTCAGGATACTTTTGATCACATAATCTATTCCTTTCCTCCATGACTATGCGCAGATCCTCTTTATTCCTCACCTTGTACACCTAATTTTCTACAATTGTCTGTAATACCAAATCTGAAATGCTTAGATGCTCTTCCGGGTATCCCACAGTCTACGTTAAACTGCCATACAATGCTGTTCTCCAAACATACATCCTCAGAAATTTCTACCTCACATTAAGGCTTATGTTTGGCACTAGTAGACTTCTACGGGTCAGGAATTCTCTTTTCAGTAGTGCTAGTCTCCTTTTCATGTCCTCCTTGCTCAGTGCGTCACTCTTATGTTAATGCCTTGGTAACAGAATTCTTTAACTTCATCTACTTCGTGACCATCGATCCTGATCTTAAGTTTCTCGCTGTTCTCATTTCTGGTACTTCCAATTACTTTCGTCTTTCTTCTGTTGGCTCTCAATCCATATTCTGTACTCATTAGACTGTTCATTCCATTCAGGAGATCATGTATTTCAAAAACGGTTAAAATGGCTCTGTCATCAGTCCCCTAGAACTTAGAACTACTTAAACCTAACTAACCTAAGGACATCACACACATCCATGCCCGAGGCAGGATTCGAACCTGCGACCGTAGCAGTAGCACGGTTCCAGACTGCGCGCCTAGAACCGCGACACCACCGCGGCCGGCTCATGTATTTCTTTTTCAGTTTCACTCAGAATACTAATGTTAGCAACGAATTGTACCATTTCTATCCTTTCACCTAGGATTTTAGTTCCACTCTAGAATGTTACTTTTATCCCCATCATTGCTTCTTCGGATTACAGAAAGGGTGACACACAACATCCCTATCTTACACCCATTTTTAATCCGAGCATTTCGTTTTTCGTCGTCCACTCTCATCATTTCCTTTTGGCTTTTGTAGATATAATACACTCCTGGAAATGGAAAAAACAACACATTGACACCGGTGTGTCAGACCCATCATACTTGCTCCGGACACTGCGAGAGGGCTGTACAAGCAATGATCACACGCACGGCACAGCGGACACTCCAGGAACCGCGGTGTTGGCCGTCGATTGGCGCTAGCTGCGCAGCATTTGTGCACCGCCGCCGTCAGTGTCAGCCAGTTTGCCGTGGCATACGGAGCTCCATCGCAGTCTTTAACACTGGTAGCATGCCGCGACAGCGTGGACGTGAACCATATGTGCAGTTGACGGACTTTGAGCGAGGGCGTATAGTGGGCATGCGGGAGGCCGGGTGGACGTACCGCCGAATTGCTCAACACGTGGGGCGTGAGGTCTCCACAGTACATCGATGTTGTCGCCAGTGGTCGGCGGAAGGTGCACGTGCCCGTCGACCTGGGACCGGACCGCAGCGACGCACGGATGCACGCCAAGACCGTAGGATCCTACGCAGTGCCGTAGGGGACCGCACCGCCACTTCCCAGAAAATTAGGGACACTGTTGCTCCTGAGGTATCGACGAGGACCATTCGCAACCGTCTCCATGAAGCTGGGCTACGGTTCCGCACACCGTTAGGCCGTCTTCCGCTCGCGTGAATGGAGGGACGAATGGAGACGTGTCGTCTTCAGCGATGAGAGTCGCTTCTGCCTTGATGCCAATGATGGTCGTATGCGTGTTTGGCGCCGTGCAGGTGAGCGCAACAATCAGGACTGCACACGACCGAGGCACACAGGGCCAACACCCGGCATCATGGTGTGGGGAGCGATCTCCTACACTGGCCGTACACCTCTGGTGATCGTCGAGGGGACACTGAATAGTGCACGGTACATCCAAACCGTCATCGAACCCATCGTTCTACCATTCCTAGACCGGCAAGGGAACTTGCTGTTTCAACAGGACAATGCACGTCCGCATGTATCCCATGCCACCCAACGTGCTCTAGAAGGTGTTAGTCAACTACCCTGGCCAGCAAGATCTCCGGATCTGTCCCCCATTGAGCATGTTTGGGACTGGATGAAGCGTCGTCTCACGCGGTCTGCACGTCCAGCACGAACGCTGGTCCAACTGAGGCGCCAGGTGGAAATGGCATGGGAAGCCGTTCCACAGGACTACATCCAGCATCTCTACGATGGTCTCCATGGGAGAATAGCAGCCTGCATTGCTGCGAAAGGTGGATATACACTGTACTAGTGCCGACATTGTGCATGCTCTGTTGCCTGTGTCTCTGTGCCTGTGGTTCTGTCAGTGTGATCATGTGATGTATCTGACCCCAGGAATGTGTCAATAAAGTTTCCCCTTCCTGGGACAATGAATTCACGGTGTTCTTATTTCAATTTCCAGGAGTGTATATTACCGGTCTTTCTCTATAACTGACTCCTATTTTCTCAGAATTTCGAATACCTATCACCATTTTATACTGTCGAACGCTTTTTCCAGGTCGTCAAATCCTATGAACGTGTCTTGATTTTTCTTTAGTCTTGCCTCCATAATCAAGTGCAACATTAGAAGCGCATTCGCTCGCCCCCGGTAGCTGAGTGGTCAGCGCGACGGACTGTCCATCCTAAGGGTCAGTGTTCGATTCCCGGCTGGGTCGAAGATTTTCTCCGCTCGGGGACTGGGTGTTGTGTTGTCCTAATCATCATCATTTCATCCCAATCGACGCGCAAGTCACCGACATGGCTTTAAATGGAAAGACTTGCTCCAGGCGAGCGATCTACCCCACGGGAGGCCCCCCGTCACAGGACATTATTATTATTTTTATTAGAATTGCCTGTGGTGCATTTACCTTTCCTAAAGCCAAACTGATCTTTATCAATACTAATAGACTCTGGGTTGCCATTCTAAGTGTGTGAAGGTATTGCAACTCTAATCTTTTACATATACGCTCATGGTGTGTACGGTTACGAATTTCTACTACCTTCTGACCATACCTTGAGGTTGCTTCATATTTTTGTCGGTCAGTATACTAACATTCTTCCTGTTTTATCCTGCTTCGTAGTTCGGACTATTGTTTAACCACGGTGCCCCTTCCGGCATTGTAGTTTAGCAAGTCGCTATTCATATTTCTACTCCCTTCTGCCAGAGCGACTACATGTGAAAGGCTGTGAATCTTTGGTGTAAAGGTGTACGTTACCTAATCTGTAGCAGCATATCAATAAGCTGGCTGCGTTTATAGCACCAACAGCGGAAAGTCCTCCTCTATGGCTGAGAAGTCAGTGCTTCTGACTGCAATGCAGAGAACCTGAGTTCATTTCCCGGCACTGTACCCAACCGAGAAGCTTCTTGAAAGAGAAGTGGCATCTTTGAAGTCTACATAGTTCACAACAGCCAGGAGACCGACGTACCTTACCAGCCTCATCCAAATGATGCCGTAAGATAGAGGACAACACACTGGCGTGTCACAATCAGATTAACCTCTGGGCTTGATCCCAGATGTTTTTTTTAAATTCCTAATATGAATGAAAAAGTACTTACATAAATAAGAAAAGAGTAATGAAACGGGGAATTATTGTGCTACTCTACTGTACACTCAGATGAGGAGGTTGGTTGGTTGGTTTCGCGGGAGGGGAACAAAGAGCGATGTCATCGGTCCCATCGAATTAGGGTAGGATATCGGCCGTGCCCTTCCACAGGAACCATAGCGGCGTTTGCCTGAAGCGATTTAGGGAAATCACGGGAAACCTAAATCAGGATGGCAGCATGTGGGTTTGAACAGTGGTACTCCCGAATACTGAGAATTACTGTCCGCACAGTAATTTTTTGTCTACTAGTGGTTCATATGCAGACAGGAGTATAGACGGTCAGTACCAGTTGTAGCATAGCATTTAGGTGGAGAGAGGTTCGGGCTGGGTGCTGTACAAGCATGGGGCTGTTTTACAACCGAATAGAAGTGTGGACCAGCGGCTGTGCCGTGGTGCATACACCAGTTCCCGTCATATCGCCGAAATTAAGCAGTGCGGGGCTTCGTTGGCACGTGGGTAGGTGACCGTCGGGGCCGCCTTGCACTGTTGACATACCGGAGTCCAATCAGCATGGCTGCACCATTTGACGAACTTGGCCAAGTGTAGCGACTCCAGATCACAAGCACTGACCGTGGCCGGGAGAGTGGTGTGCTGAATCCACGCTCCTCCGTAACCGAGTCCCATGACTACTGTAGGCTGAAGATGACAAGGCGCCGTGGTCATTGGCGTTGGCCCTTCCGACGCCAGCTCGCTAGGAGTTTAGTTTAGTTACACTAGAAATACTCTTTCACTAAAATATGTCCGTAGACCATAAAGGTCCCTTAAATAGGGATCCACATTGTCAATACAAAATATCTTTCATTAACTAAAAGAATGAAACTCAATTGCCCTTATATACAAAACTGGGCAACAACATTAACAAATTTGGAAGCCTGACCCTGGTCATAACCAGTGACCTCATCTCAGACAACTTCAGCAGTAAAACGTAAGATGGGGAAACGACCTTCACATTTAACTAGGAACAAGTTGCACAACTTCGCAGGGATCATCTATTACTATCGTTACAAAAACAGCTAGCATAACGACGTACACATATATTTTAATAATGATACACATAGTTGTGATTCTTGAGTTTCTCCCGGCTTATTTGATAATGAAAATATTCACAGGTGTACTGCCGGTCTACAGTGTCCAACGGGCACAATATTTCGGCGATCATACATGTCGCCATCATCAGGTGAACTGACGGACTGATCTCCTGTGAACGTGCCCGCACGGAGATCCGTACGCTATGGCTGCTCAGGGGGAACTGGGTTCGGTCTCGGCGGTGGCCGATTTAAATACCCTCCGCCCGCGGCGCGCTCCCTCCGCTGTCCGCGTCCCGCGCGACGGTTGTGCGGTGGAAAAGATTGCGACGGCGTCTGAGATGACGTCGGAGTGATGGCTCTGTCCGCCGTAGTCGTCACAACTATACGTTTGCTCGATTTACTCTTCATTAACCCAATTGCTGGTTTCCAAGATTATAGCCACAGTCACGGTTTATGAGATCGTCATTGGTGCGAATTTCGATGGATTCTCTAACAACGCTATCCCAATATCCCGACGTCTGTAACAGAATCTTCGTGCGTTCATACTCCATAGCGTGATCTTCCGACAAACAATGTTCAGCGACCGCCGACTTGTTCGGATACATCAGTCGAGTGTGCCTCTGGTGTTCACGGCATCGATCCTCGACGGTATGCATCGTCTGACCAATATACGACTTGCCACATTGACACGGAATCTGGTACACGCCGGCCTTCCTCAAACCGAGGTCATCTTTGGCGCTCCCCAACAGTGCACGAGTTTTATTCGGAGGACAAAACGCAGTTCCGCCCTGGTGTTTCTTCAAAATGCGTGCGATTTCCCCCGAGAGTGCGCCCGTATAAGGAATAAACGCAGTGCCTATCTCCTCCCTCGTCATTTCATCCATCTCCACAGGTTGTACTGTATTGGTTGGGTGGAGAGCACGTTGAATCTGCCACTCTGAGTACCCATTTTTCCGAAATACAGTTCTCAGATGTTCCAGTTCCTGGGAAGACAACGCACACTGATCTGTACTTGCACGCAGAGATTTGCTACCACCCTTCACAGAGGAATGGGGTACTTAAAACTCTAGTACATAGGGCGCGCACTATCTCTGACGCAGAGAGTCTACCGCAGGAGCTCAGTCCGTCAGTTCACCTGATGATGGCGACATGTATGATCACCGAAATATTGTGCCCGTAGTCACTACAGCCCGGCAGTACACGCTTGGATATTTTGATTATACACATAGTTGATTATTCACTTCGAACAAATAACAAGTGAAAACACAGCGGAATTACGCACAAGGGGCAAAGAAATTGGGCGCTGCAGGACGTGGCATGGACTTGACTAAAGTCTGAAGTACTGCTGGAGCGAACTGACATCATGAATCCTGCAGGGCTGTCCATAAATCCGTACGAGTACAAGGGGGTGGAGATCTCGCTGTTGCAAGGCATCCGAGATGCACTCAATAATTATCATGTCTGGGGAGTCTGTTGACCAGCGGAAGTGTTTAAACTCAAAAGAATTTTCCTGGAGCGACTCTGTAGCAGTTCTGGACTTCTTGAACTGCCCACATGCGCCGGCCACGGTGGCAGAACGGATCTAGGCTCTTCAGTCCGGAACAGCGCGGCTGCTACGGTCGCATGTTCGAATACTGCCTCGGGCATGGATGGGTGTGATGTCCTTAGGTTACTTAGGTTTAAGTAGTTCTAAGTTCTAGGTGACTGATGACCTCAGATGTCAAGTCCCATAGTGCTCAGAGGCATTTGAACCATTTTTTTCCCCAAGTCCGTCGGAAGCCACAGTGGAAGTGGATGGTTGCTGGTGGTCAGACAGGATGCTTACGTAGTTTCTAGAACTATGAGGGATCCCATACCAGTGCAACTGCACACACTCCATACCATTATAGAGATTTCACCAGCTTGAACAATCCTCTGCTGATATGCAGGATCCATGGACCCATGTGCTTGCCTCCATACCCGTACAAGTCCATCCACTCGGTACAATTTGAAATGAGACTCATCCTACCAGGCAACATGTTTCCAGTCATGAACAGTCCAATGTCGGTGTTAACGGGCCCAGGCGAGGGGTAAAGCTTTGTTTCGGCTCCTAAAACCCATTTCGATGATGATTCGTTGAATGGTTCACTCGCTGACACTTGTTGATGGCCCAGCGTTGAAATCTGCAGCAATTTGAGCCGAAGGGCTACACTTCTGTCACGCTGAATGATTCTCTTCAGAAGTCGTTGGTCCCGTTCTTGCAGGATCTTTTTCCAGCCGCAGCGATGTCGGAGATTTTATGTTTTACTGGTTCCTGATATTCACGATACTCTCGTGAAATGGTTGTACGAGAAAAATCCCCATTTTATCGCTACCTCGGAGATCCTGCTTCCCACCGCTTGTACGCATATTTTAACACCACCTCCAAACTTACTTAATCTTGAGAACCCGGCATTGTAGCAGCAGTAACCGATCTAACAACTGCGCCAGTCACATATTGTCTTATATAAGCACTGCAGACCTCAGCGCCATATTCTGACTGAATACGCATCCCCTATACCAGTTTCTTTGGTGCTTCAGTGTATACTGTAACGTGTAAAGTTATAAAGCGGCTTGGAGGCAGTACAAGTGTCGTATGTGGTAGGTCAGCAGCCGCGCTCAATGTCGTGCTAATAGCAGAACGCCTATCCACGTGTCCACTTCTGTGGCGTCAGCCGTCTGGTGCCGTTGATATGGGACGTTGCCCAGCCTGTAGGAAGATACTGCACCCGACATACTGTTGATTACAGTAGACCCTAACTAGACCCTGGCCGTTGCCCTGTTCAAGATGGTACCAAGTGACACGCAAACTCTGCCCTTCGTCAAATTCAGCAGGAAGAAGCTGTATTTAAAACCAAGCCCAGCAGCGTATGTCATGATCACCCCAGCATGGCCGTGTGTCATTACGAGTTCCACTCCTACTGCAACTCTGCCTCCTCTGGATCGAGACTCACGGATCTCTGCCTACCTGCCCTCCACTGGCAACCAGAACGTTCTCACTGCTGCTGCCTCCACGGGACTACTGGAGTCCGCCAACAGCCCGACACCAGTGTTCCGACTAGCAGGTAGATTCTTTGGCAGAAGCCAGACCTCCTGCTAGGTCTCACTGCTGCTATATCGCCCGTCGTTTCAGAGTGCCACATGCATTGTCCTGGGCCGTCGCCGTCGAGTCCGCATGCACAGTGGGCATACCACAGAATCAGCAGCTCGCGTCCCTGCATTTCTGGTCACTGCTACACCCCTTGCCACTCTTACAGGATATTATGTGAAGACGTAAACTCTCTCACATGGTTGTATGGGTTGAATGTATTAATTAAAGACCCGTTTATGTTCCTGGTGGCGTCAGGTTGGATGACTGAAAAGAGGACAGTGTGTATGTTATCGGTATTTGACTGCAGCTTCCCCACACGTTTCATCTGTCTCCCAAACCATTTACTTAGCCTGAACACCTCAGGGAGGCTCGAAGGGAGGAAGAAAGACTGGGTTTAATGTCTCGTTGACAACGAATCCCTTAGAGACGGAGCTCAAGCTCCGACTGTGTCAAGGATGGGGAAGGAAATCGGCTGTGCCCTTTCGAAGGCACCGTGCCAATATTTCCCCTGAGCGATTTAGAGAAATCACAGAAAAACTAAATCAGAACTGTTGGTCGCGGATGTGAAACGTTGTCTTCCCGAATGTGAGTCCAGTGTGCTAACCACTGCAGGAAGATGGCTCTGAGCACTATGGGACTTACCATCGGATGTCATCAGCCCTTTAGAATTTTAGAACTACTTAAACCTAACTAACCTAAGGACATCATGAAGGCAGGATTCGAACCTGCGACAGTGGCACGGTTCCGGACTGAAGCTCCTAGAAGCGCTCGGCCACCGCGGACGGCTCTGCAAGCAGACTCGAGTATATTCTGACAATCAACTGCTGTGTATTTTTCACTTGTTTCTACGTAGTTACTTCTGACTTGCTACATTATGGCGTCCAACTTGGGACATCCTGCATATGACTTTTTTAAATTTATTGGCTTTCGGAATGTGCCTGAACAGCAATCTCATCATTGGAAAACCTATACTGCAGTTTGTTTTGATAATCCATAGTATACGTTAGTTTAAGTAGTTCCCTGTAACATAGGCGTAACATAGGACAGCTTATGGCATAAAATAAATTTTTGAATCGAATAAACAAGACGAAGATGCCATACTGGATACTCAGAGGAAGTATGCTATAAAAATCATACTGGTAACAGAAAGATATGATTCATTGGTAAACATTTTGGATAGCCTCATTTCAATTCATATAAATGACTATGTATCCAAATTAGCACTAACATTTTCTTTTGTATGTCTTGTAAGAATTGTTTCAGAATCTACGAGTGGAGGATTAAATATTTGTGCAATTCTATAAGCTGAATCTAGACAGAGAATGAGAACAGCCTGAGTGTTCCACATTCTGTTGAGTAGCAAGTGGGAATATTCTTATTTAACTGGGTTTCAGACTTCCCCTGGCATTCTAATTACCAAGTGCATTAGATCAGCAGTCCATGGATGCTGGCACTGTTGAAGAACTCGTACAATGGTTTTTACGTAACTGTATCGCTGGATACTGGAAAGCTTGGAGACTGCTCGGCACCTGATGGCCAAGGGCCTGAAGACTGCTGACGGGGACGTTTGTGTTATACGTGTTCTGAGGAAATTGTAGAAATGTTATGGTTTTGACCTTATTCCTCTCCCAGCATATGCCATCTAAAGTGATCGATAACCAAGTCATGTACACGGCATAATTTAAAGAAACACTTCAAAACTAACACAATTAATTACGATCACAGCCTGTAGTTAACCTATTGATCTTCATTGGCTCGCAGTCTCTTCACTTTCTCTCGAGCTTGACATCAATAAATACCCACAACTTGTTACCTAAAAACCACGAATTGGCAGGCAGAATGCTATCGCTAGCAAATACATCCCAAGGCAGTGTTATAGGTCCTTTGCTGTTTTTTTTATCTATATAAACGATTTGGGAGACAATCTGAGCAGCCGTCTTAGGTTTTTTGCAGATGCTTCTGTCGTTTATCGACTAATAATGCTATCAGAAGATCAAAACAAATTGCTACACTATTTAGAAAACGTATCTGAATGGTGCGAAAATTAGCAGTTGACCCTAAATAACGAAAAGTGTGAGGTCATCCACATGAGTGCTAAAAGGAATTCGTTAAACTTCGGTTACATGACAAATCAGTCTAATCTAAAAGCAGTAAATTCAACTAAATACCTAGGTACTACGACTATGAAGAGCTTAAATTGGAAGGAACACACAGAAAATATTGTGGGGAAGGCTAACCAAGGACTGCATTTTATTGGCAGGACACATACAAAATGTAACCGATCTACTAGGGAGGTTGCCCACACCACGCCTGTCCGTCCTCTTTTAGAATACTGCTGCGCGGTGTGGGATCATTAATATATATGATTGAAGGAGTTCATCGAAAAAGTTCAAAGAAAGGCAACACTTTTGTATTATCGCGAAATATGGGAGAGAGTGTCACAGAAATGATACATGATTTGGGCTGGACATCTTTAAACGAAAGGCGTTTCTCGTTGCGACGGAATCTTCTCTTGGAATTCCAATCATCAACTTTCTCCTCCGAATGCGGAAATATTTTGTTGACACCGATCTGCTTAGGGAAAAACGTTCATCACGATAAAATAACGGAAATCAGAGCTCCTATGGAAAGATATAGATGTTCGTTCTTTCCGCACGCTATAAGAGACTGGAGTAATAGAGAATTGTGAAGGTGGTTCGATGAACCCTCTGCCAGGCACTTAAATGTGATTTGCAGAGTATCCATGTAGATGTAGCTCACTCGTATACCACACAGTGTACAGTATCCACCAGTGTCAGCTTCAAAAGCACTAGGGTAGTGCTCCTCTATGCAGGAGGCCTTTGCACCATCTGGACTGGGATCGGTATCTGTCCGCCCGGGAAAGACACCGACTGCTCCACCATGCTATCGTGTCCAAACAGGTGCAAGGGCTTTACAGACCGCACTAACTGTGGCTGGCAACATTGCAGCACACCAGATTCTCGATGCCCTCGCTCATGGCTCTGCCCACAACTCGCTCGTTCGTCTCTGTGCAGTGACTGACTACTCCAAAACCTTTATGCCTACCTCGCCATACAGACACATAGACCACACTGCCAGTCCAGTCCCTGGTGACGCGACACTTGCTGTGTCCGCTGCCACACCCCCTTTTACCCATTGTGGCGGCGGAACTCACCTCCGGAGATGTCGCTGGCTGACCTCTGACTGACCTCTCAGCCGGCCGTGTTTGGTTCCAGCACGGATCCAGTGCCGCTAGCGACAATCACGTGCCCGCGCTGTACGTACGCTCTATCGTGGCTCCAGCGCAACACTCTGCTAATATGACTCTGTGGCCGC
Organism: Schistocerca gregaria; assembly: GCF_023897955.1. Classification (NCBI taxonomy): domain Eukaryota; kingdom Metazoa; phylum Arthropoda; class Insecta; order Orthoptera; family Acrididae; genus Schistocerca; species Schistocerca gregaria. The sequence goes on from NC_064920.1 coordinate 1,118,849,847, forward strand.
GGGGTGAACAACCGGGCCGTTCGATGCGGCACACCGTATATTGATTAGGGGTGGTTGTTGTCCTGACGACAATGAAATGAAGAGCCTGATCGTGTTTGCCTGATTAAATTGAGCCTTGCACGCTCGTTTATACTGATGGAGAATGCCATCGCTGCTTTTCACATCAGAATCTGATAGCTTTGCACTGCAGCTCTGGCCAACAGCCAGTTCAGTCTAGAATCATAAATTCTTGTTGCCTTTCGCTGAAATTAATTTGGACTTGATGTAAATTGGCGTTAGTGTTTCTGCTATCATCATCACAGTTGATTGTCACTTCCATTTGTGGACTACTAAATTTATACTGATTTGTAGCAGGGATGGATGAAACGCATCTACAATTACTGACTTCGCCTAAAATAAGTTAGACTTGCTGTGTTGATTGAGAAGCGTTCTACAATATTTTAAAATTTTCGTGACGACGACGTTCTATTCATTATCGACTCGGTTTTCATTGTTAAAAAGTCGGCCAGAGTAGTCGTGCGGTTCTAGGCGCTACAGTCTCGAGCCGAGTGACCACTACGGTCACAGGTTCGAATCCTGCCTCGGGAATGAATGTGTGTGATGTCCTTAGGTTAGTTAGGTTTAATTAGTTCTAAATTCTAGGCGACTGATGACCTCCGAAGTTAAGTCGCATAGTGCTCAGAGAAATTGGAATTTCATTGTTAAAATCTCTGAATAATACTATTATTACGGTCAAATTGTTCTGTTGGTGAAGCGGGCTGTACAACAGCAATCAAATGACAGTATGTGAACGACTCATTTGCTTTTCTTGCAGCACTGTCTATTATTGCCAATCTGCGTTGATTCTAGGTGAAATAAATATTTGTATTGCTTCAACTGCATTGTGTAAATCTGTGTGAAATACTCCTATCTTCTAAACGGAACTGTTGTGTATTATGAAGGTACTATACAGGCAGAAGTATTAAATGTGGTTATGTCGATATCATATTTATAGTTATCTTGAATTAACTGGAAGCTTATATCTCAGCAACATAGTGAACACTCTGGAGAAATGTCTTACATTAATCACCAAAGAGTACTTCTTTACACTTTGCAATATCGACTGCAGTGCGTTGGCCATGGCAGCTGTGTAGATCCATGACTATTGCCGTTATAAAATGGTTCAAATGGCTCTGAGCACTATGGGACATAACTGCTGAGGTCATCAGTCCCCTAGAACGTAGAACTACTTAAACCTAACTAACCTAAGCACATCACACACACCCATGTCCGAGGCAGGATTTGAAACTGCGACCTTAGCGGTCTCGCGGTTCTAGACTGTAGCGCCTAGAACCGCTCGACCACTCCGGTCGGCTTGCTGTTATAGCATCTGTCCCTAAGCAGCACAGATGACCTGCGCTGTAAGGGTAAATTCACGCAGGTATAGCTCCAAGGTACTCTAACGTAAGGCTTACATATATATCACAAAAATTGCGTCATTACCGACAATAACGGTTGCTCAAGAGCCGTTGTGTCCAAGATTCCTCTGTATAATCACAGATCAACGGTTGGATGCACTCTGCAGCAGTAGAAAAGTAAATTGTGTGGTATTAATGGTCCAAAAGCATTCAACAGTATTTAAAGGTGAAGATTTTTTACGATTACGTGATATAAACGAGTGCGACATTGATATGGTACATCATTTCAAAGCTGATAGGCTTAATTTTGCTCATGTAGTTACCTTCGTACAATCTTTCGGTTAAGTCAATCCAAAAGTTATTTCATGATTGAGTAACACCTAGGCGAAAAGACAGATACACATCATTATCAGTTCATTATTACCGAAAATTAGGTAAAGCGACTGTCTTTGACTTGTCCTGACATATCATTGTGCAGTCTAAATAGGCAAAGGAGCCCAGTGAGATACTGTATGTAGACATCTGGTGCTGTAGTGCATTTATTTGGATATCGAAAGAATACTAGAGCAATGTAAGTGCGAAGCGATTTCAGACTACACAGTACTAATTCGACAACCCAACAGTTAGTAAATTGGGTTTACAACACGGCTTAGTTAATTTGTATGGAAGGGTCCGCAAGACAGTTAAACCGAATCAGGCACTTCCCGGACGAATCACTGTGAACGTAAATGATAAAAAAATATTGAGTTTGTAGTGTCAGAATAGTTGAGAAATAAATAATTGAATTATATTTCGTGCCGGCCGTGTGGCCGTGCGGTTGTAGGCGCTTCAGTCTGGAACCGCGTGACCGCTACGGTCGCAGGTTCGAATCCTACCTCGGGCGTGGATATGTGTGAAGTCCTTAGGTTAGTTAAGTTTAATTAGTTCTAAGTTCTAGGCGACTAATGACCTCAGCAGTAAGTCGCATAGTGCTCAGAGCCATTTGAACCTTCTTTTATATTTAATGAATCTTCCATTGAAGCGAAATTATCTGTGTAGGACCACCATTTTCTGAATCAAATCCCTCTTCCCGGGCTAATAGCTCCCTTACAATTTCGCTGTCTTATATTGTAAGTATAGTAAACAAAGTATCGTTGCATTGTAACAGTCATAAAATATTATGCGGCTGTTCCTTTTCATGCCGTGAAACAAGAAACTCCAGGTAGGAGCACAGCATCTTCAAACAATTCTGTTCATCCAAAGTTGTACGTAAATAAGTTCCGTAAATAACAATTTGATTATGCAACATTTTTTGCTTTTTTATCTTGATTTGGGAAAGCCTAAAGTTCATGTAACTCTCTTTAGTAACGTACTCAATTTATGTTTCCAATTTTTCGTGGAAATCCTGTTCATTTGTTACTTTTAGAGGTTAGTAGTTCATTTCAAGCTGTACAAAATATTATTGTGACGTACATATAATTCCGTTTGATCAGAGGATTAAAAACTTGAATCAAATTTTGCCTAGGCAAGGTATTATGAAAGTTACTGAAAAGTCTTTAACTACGTTCTAATTAATTAATAGTAATTAAGACATAGCCTTTTAGGTGCAAATAGTTATTAGAAGCAAGGTAGTGGGACTTCCTTCTTCGACTGACTAACATCGATTTCTTGAAAATGCTTTCCCAAAAAAGTGTCAGGAATAAGTTTAGTGTTGTCATATCAGACTTTACCCTAGTAGCAGACGGAAGTCATTCACAGAAAAAACGGTTATGCCACTTCTAAGATAGATCAGTAGAGCTGGGGACGATTTCTAAAAGACAAACCAAATACGAAAACTTTAACTACACAAAGAATGCTGGTAAAGTATGTAGAAGTAAGAAATTCCTTACGAAAAGGGACGAATAATTTCTAACAATTTCGTGTAGCGGTCGTCAGTGTCTGTTTTGATACATCAGAATAAAGTATTATTACGTAGAATTTAAGTTACAGCGTTTAAAACACTTTTAAGTTGAAGCAGTCGGCTTGGAATTTATCGAATGTTCTCAGTCGATGCAGAATTTTAGAAAAAGAGGCGAGTTAAATACAGTTGCATCACAACCGTTTGGTTGAAAATAAGAGCTTTGTAAAATTGAGGTTATTATTTTCACTATTATACGGAAAACTTTTCATACTACCCTTGTAAAGAGCGACATTCCAAAACACGTAGCTGTGGTCCTGAAATGCAGACGGACCCGTGTCTCCCCAGATTTTACCTCTGAGATTGAACACAATCCTCCCACTGTTCTCCGTGGCTTCATTTTGGCAGACAACAAACACAATATGTGTCACACGTAGCTGCAGTCCTTGCCTCGCCGAGTACACTGCCGGCATTAATTTTGCAGGATCCTCAGCCACTGGAGACATTCCGCAAAGTTTTGCGACCACAGTTGAGCAAAGACGAGCACCGAGCACGCGGTTGCCCGCAAACGTGCCGCCCTGAGGACCCCAAACAGGGAGCAATATTCTGACTCTGGGTCGTGAAACGCGCAGTCTGCGACGTGGAAACACAGCTCCTGAGTCACTACTGTCCGCTATCCTTAACCACCAATATCAGCTTGTGTAGCAAATATTCCATTCTGTGCCGCGTTGTTCGTAAGTGCAACCGCAGTTACACTGTTCATCTCCGATTTTACCTACAAGTTTCTAGTCTGAGCAGATTTGAGACAAACTTGTATGTTAGCTTCTAAAGTTACGAAAGAGTTATTGTCCTACTTACTGGGCAAGGTAAATTTCTAGAAGATTTCTGATAGATTACGTGAGGGGACTTCTAAAACAGTTTACATATTATTATAGTGGGACTAGAAAATTTATTGAATGCTATGCCATACCTCAAGGTGACACAGATGTATGATATTTTTCGGAACTTCCTACCAGTTCTTCAATTCCCTGGATATAGAAATGCAGTCCTTGGTCAGAAAGCCATTCGAGAACTGCTGTGTGGGCGTCCCCAGAGTCGGAAATTCTGTTCCCCCGAGATAGTCTTTCAGTTTTCCGAAAAGATGGAGATCACACGTGCGGATGATCTTTACCTCATGGTGAATCAGTTTCACCCCTTTCTGTGCTTCATTGGTCAAATTGCTGGAACCATTTCAGTACCTTTGGACGCGACATTTGATACATACGCCGTCAGAATTTTACTTTGCTTCTTCGTGCAATTTAAAGGATTTGCCCGTAAGAATAGTAGTGTCAAACGAACTTCAACTTTGGAGTACGTTTACAATTGCCGCAACATTTCAATCTAACACTGTCATTCACCTGATATGCGTACTGTAGTGGAACTGAGTCTTCAGGAAACTGCTAACATGTAGGACCTATTCCCTTCTGACAATGTTCCACTTTCGTTGCGCAGTTTTCTTAGCTTGGGACTACATGTTTAACTTACTTCATCTACATCCACATCTATGTAATTACTCTGCTACTCACCAATAAAGTGCCTAGCAGAGTGTTCAGTGTACCATCTTCAAGCTGTCTCTCTACCGTTCCACTCTCGAACGGCGCGCGGGAGAATCGAACACTTAAATTTTTCTGTGCGAGGCCTGATTTCTATGACTTTATAGTGATTATCATTTTTACGGGAGATTGAAATTTCACGAGAAGATCCCTTCACAACGATAAACGCCTTTGTTTTAATGTTTGCCACCCCAGTTCACGTATCATGTCTGTGGCACTATCTCCCCTATTTCGCGATAATACAAAACGAACTGCCCTTCTTTGTAATTTTTCGACGTAATCCGTCAGTCCACCTGATGCGGATCCCACACCGCACAGCAATACTCCAGAATAGGGCGGACAAGCGTGTTTTAAGCAGTTTCTTTAGTAGATCTGATGAACCTTTTGAATATTCTGCCATTGCATCGCAAACATTCGTTTGCTCTCCCCGCAATATACCCACAACCTTATCTGTGTGATCGTTCCGATTTAGATTGTTTGTAATTGAAGACCCTAAGTATTTAGTTGAACTTCATGTTTGTGTGACTTACTGCGTAATCGAAAATTAGCAGATTTATTTTAGTTATCACATGAATAACTTCACACTTTTCTTTATTTAGGGTGAACTGTCACTTTTCGCACCATACAGATATCTCATCTAAATCATTTTGCAATTCATTTTGGACATCTGATGACTTAACAAGACGGTAAATGACGGCATAATCTATAAACAATCTAAGACGGCTACTCCGATTGTCTCCTGTGTCGTTAATATAGATCAGGAACAACAGTGGGACTATAACACTTACTTGGTGATGACTTTCCGTCTGTTACTACAAACTGAGACCTTACTGACAGGAAATCACGAATCCAGTCATTCAACTGAGGCGATATTCCACTGACACACAGTTTGGTTAGAAGACTCTAGTGAGGAACGGTGTCGAAAGCCTTCTGGAAATATAAAAATACGGAATCAAGTTGACATCCCCTGTCGATAGCACTCATTACTTCATGAATGTAAAGAGCTAGTTGTGTTTCGCAAGAACGATATTTTCTTAATCCGAGTGGCCTATGTGTCAAAAAATCATGTTCTTCGAGGTATTTCATAATGTTTGAATACAGTATGTGTTCCAAAACCCTACTTCAAATCGAAGTTGTGATTTGGACCATCTACTACGCGTAAGATATTTAGGAATCACAAGTAAAACCACGGTTCACAATTTCTGTAACGGAAAGACACAGATGGGATTAAAATTATAGGATATGAGTCTGAAGAAAGAAAGAACGGCTCCTGTCTTAGCCAAGACTCGTCGGCCCATAGAATCCCATTAGCTTTGGCAATGTAGGGCAGGCTCATAAATAGCAACAGATGTTACCTTTTCGGAAAGCGTAAATGGTGCTAAATATTTGAAAAAGCTTGTAGGCGTTCGTGAACGGTGCGCGTAACAAGGCTTTTAAAATGCTTTTAGCATTTAGTACACCCAAAATTTACATTTTAAGATTAAACTAATTCAGTTATCCACGTAATTGTAATAGCTCTTTGGCTTCGTTCAGACGAAAATTTTCGTTGTGTATGCTTCCGGATACTGTAGGTTAGGTATCTTGAGGAAAGACCGCCTAGAAGTCCGCCTGTTTAGATGAGTGGTGATGTTCTTGCCTCCAATGCAGCGGGCCCGGTTCGATTCCCGGCTGGGTTGGACATATTCTCCTCCCGTGGACTGGGTGTTGCGTTGTCATCATCATCATCGACGTGCAGGTCGCCCAATATGGCGTCACATACAGTAACACATGCAGTACGGCGGCCGCACGTCCCCGGACGGGACCTCCCGGCCACCAATGCCATACGATCACTTCATATTTACCCCCAGGAAAAGGTAACAACGTTTCATCGGGCACCATTTTTTGTAATTCGTTTCTCCATCTCCGTTCGAGAATTGCTGCTGGCTGCCCAGCCTGTATGAGACAACGAGTCAAGGCACCAAAAGTAGGTTGTAGAAAATTCACCTTATGCTAATAAATTTGACAAATATCAAAAGCAGTTGGGCTGTATGTGTAACAAAGGGTTAAAAATTGTGTATAAATGTCTCGAAGTAGACAGAAATATCTCGAAGTAGACAGAAATACGCATCTTTTGAAGTCAGCATATACCGAAACTTCTTCCTCGCGGGAATTTTACGTATTTGTTCATATCTACACATCTGCTGTTAACTAGATATTAGGAGGCAGTCACCGAGTTAACAGAAAAATGTCAAAGACAAAACAAACACTTAGACACAAACTTGATTTTACCAAGTGGTGCTTGGTAGACGAAATTAACGAATTAGAAACGCGATCAGCCGGGTAAGAGTCCTTGGCGGTATGAGGAAACTGGTGCGCTACTCACAGGAGTAACAAGTACCACTTTCAATTCCTGTAAACGGACGTTTATAAAAGATTCCATGAGATGGAAATGATATTCACTTTGTGAAAAAGAATGTAAACATCAACCATACCAGAAAATCATTTAAAGTATACCACAGCGAACAACTGCAGGCAGATCTCATGAAAGTAAGCAGGAACACAGCATTAAAGACGTTGTGCAGAATTTTTATGTGTGGTTTAATAAAAGGTGAATAAGCTAAAAGTTGTTGCATTAGAAATCGTTAATGCAAGACGAAAAGTTATGTACAAAATGAATGTGCTGAACAGAACACACAAAGTTTTCGGAGAAAGGCAGTTCACCAAAACTGCAACAATGCTCCAGCTATTGTTCTTCTTCACAGGGACAGGACAACCAAAACCGCGCCCGGGTTCCCGGGTTCGATTCCCGGCGGAGTCAGGAATTTTCTCTGCCTCGTGATGACTGGGTGTTGTGCGATGTCCTTAGGTTAGCTAGGTTAGCTCGAACAGAAAGGTTTAGGTGTTCGTTTTTCCCGCTCGCTGTTCGAGAGTGGAATAGTAGAGAGATAGTATGATTGTGGTTCGATGAACCCTCTGCCAAGCACTTAAATGTGAATTGCTGAGTAGTCATGTAGATGTTGATGTAGATGTAGGCTTAAGTAGTTCTAAGTTCTAGGGGACTAATGACCACAGATGTTAAGTCCCATAGTGTTCAGAGCCATTTGAACCATTTTTTATTTGACAACCAAAATATACACCCATAAAAAAGTTTTGCATCACCACGAGTCAGAGAGTTCCGGAATCTATACAGAAAACTAGAATAGAGAGAAACATAAACATCTTTTCCGCCCCTTCCATTGCTCATGAAAACCACACATTGCATGTTGTACCACCATACAGCGAGACCTTCAGAGTTGTTGGCCCAGATTGCTGTACACATCGATACCTCTAATACCCAGCAGCAAGTCCTCGTGCATTGATGCATGTGTGTATTCGTCATAGCATACTGTCAACAAGTTCATCAAGGCACTGTTGGTTGAAATTGTCCTACTGCTCAACGGTGATCCGGCATAGATCCGGAAGTGAGGTTGGTGGGTCACATTGTCCATAAACAACCTTTTTCAATCTATCCCAGGCATGTTAGATAGGGTACATGTCTGGAGAACATGCTGGCCACTCTAATCGAGCGTTGCCTTGATCCTGATCGAAGTCAGTCACAATATGTGCACGATGGGGACACAAATGTCTCACCAATTTGCTGCCGATACGGTTGCACTATCGGTCGGAGGATGGCATTCACGTATCATGCAACGGTTATGGCGCCTTTCATGACCACCAGCGGCATACGTCGGCCCCACACAATGCCACCCCAATACAGCAGGGAACCTCCACCTTGCTGCACTCGCTGGACAGTGTGTCTAAGGCGTTCAGGCTAACCATGTTGCCTCTGAACAGGTCTCCGACGACTGTCTGGTTGAAGGCATATGCGACACTTGTCGGTGACGAGAACGTGATACCAAGCCCATCTGTACCGCGTTGCCTGTTGTCGTAGTTGCAAAGCTGGACCTCGCCATGGACGTCGGGAGTGAAGTTGGGCATCATGCACCTTATTACGCACAGATTGAGTCGTAATAGGGCGTCTTGTGGCTGCACGAAAAGCAATATTCAACTTAGTGGCTTTGCTGTCAGGGTTCCTCCGAACCATAATCCTTAGGCAGCAGTCATCCGCTGCAGTAGTAGCCCTTGGGTGGATTGAACGAGGCATGTTATCGACAGTTCCTATCTCTCTGCATATCCTCCATGTTAGAACAACATCGCTTTTGTTCACTCCGAGATGCCTAACAATTCCCTTGTTGAGAACCCTTCCTGGCACAAAGTAACAATGCGGACGCGGTCTGGCAGCAGTATTGACCGTCTAGGCATGGTTGAAATACAGGCAACAAGAGCCGTGTACTACCTCCTTGGTGCAATGACTGATACTGATCGGCTGTCGGACCCCCTCCGTCAAATAGGCGGTGCTCGTGCATGGTTGTTTACATCTTTGGGTTGGTTTAGTGACTCTCTGAACAGTCAAAGGGAATGTGTCTGTGATACAATGTCCACAGTCAACGTCTATCTTCAGGAGTTCTGGGAACCCGGGTGATGCAAAACTTTTTGGATGTATATAGAAAAGGACAGACGTCTCAATTTCCTCGGCCGTGAAGTACATAATTATTGTACATCACTTAGGGATGAAATTGGATGTGAAATAATGAAAGGAATATGGCTGCTACAGGACTGTATATAGTAAATTAAACCACAAGCATGATCTGTACGAGAGGAAAGAACGGAGGAGTGAGTATGAATTATCTCTCCGGCTGCAATTCAAAGATTTTGAAAACTAAACAACGAAAGCTGCAAATGAGACTGTAAAATTATTTGTTGAGTGATATTAGGGAGGAAAATATTCCGTCAACTGTAGAAAGATAAAAATTTCAGATTTCACAATGTGGAACCAAATGTATTCAAACCATGAAATGTTTGTGAAATGGAACCGAAGCCAAATGAAGCGTAACAAATAGTCGGAAGATAATGCGAAAGATCTGCCGGTGAATGAATCTGTGTTACCTGTAAATGGAAAGCAAATAACTGAAATATACAATACCTATCAGGACACTATCAGATTACACAAACGCGTCTCCGTAGAGACTGTACCAATGAAGTAGTGAGATAAACCGACGTACTGTTTCCTCATGAGTTCAAAATTCTAACAGCAGATGTTTTACAAGTCTCATACTACCTTGCTACACAGTAAATAACTCGTAAATTGTGATACGCGAATCTGAAAGAAGTAAGGGTTACTACTAAGGGAAAACTCTCAGCAATTACAATGTTTACGTTGGTGGCTGAATTGCTAATGTTGGCGAGCTAGAGACATAAACTAATGGCTGGTACACGTCCTGCACTATAAATGCTCTTTACGATGCGTACGTAGTTGTAATATTTCATACAGTAATTAATGCGAAATTCCGCTGAAAGTTACAGCTACGGGCATGAATTACCCGTTGTATTAACGGTGCCTAATAGTTAATCTCCTAGTATGGCAGGGAAATGTAACATGAGAATGTGATCTAACATTGGTCGTGTGTGCTCGTTAAAGAAATGGAAAGTGGTGCTGAGAAAGTGTAATACTTTTTATAAACTGAGCACAGCCTCAGTACTTGGAGCAACTAAGAAGTTATGGGCGATGTAGTTCGATTTTTTTCTTTTCTTCCTTTGTAGTCTTCAGTCATCTGATTGGTTTGATTGGGTCGACACGAATTCCTCTGCTGCGCCAACCTCTTCATCTCAGAGTAACACTTGTCACTTGTAATTTACGTCCTCAATTATTTGCTGGACGTATTCCAATCTGTCTTCCTCTATAGCACCATGGAAGTTATTCCGCGCTGTCTTAAAACATGTCCTAATGTCCTGTCGCTTCTTCTTGTCAGTGTTTTCTAAATATTCCCTTCCTCGCTGATTATGCGGAGACCCTCCTCATTGCATACCTTATCCGTCCACCTAATTTTCAACATTTCTCAGTAGTACTACATCTGAACTCTTCGATTCTCTTCTTTTCCGGTTTTCCCACAGTCCGTGTTACACTATTACATTTCTGTGGTACAACTATACATTCTCAGTAATTTATTCCTCAAATGATGACCTATTTTAGATACCAGTAGGCTTCTCTTGGCCAAGAATGGTCTTCTTGGCAGTACTAGACTGCTTTTTATGTTCTCCTTGCTCCGTCCATCATAGTTTATCTTGCTGCCAGGTAGGAGAATTCCTTAACATCATCTACTTCGTGGTATTCAATCCTGATGTGACGTTTCTCACTACATCTACATCTACATCTACATTCATACTCCGCAAGCCACCCAACGGTATGTGGCGGAGGGCACTTAACGTGCCACTGTCATTACCTCACTTTTCTGTTCCAGTCGCGTATGGTTCGCGGGAAGAACGACTGTCTGAAAGCCTCCGTGCGCGCTCGATTCTCTCTAATTTTACATTCGTGATCTCCACGGGAGGTATTATTAGGGGGAAGCAGTATATTCGATACCTCATCCAGATACGCACACTCTCGAAACCTGACGAGCAAGCTACAGCGCGATGCAGAGCGCCTCTCTTGCAGAGTCTGCCACTTGAGTTTGCTAAACATCTCCGTAACGCTATCACGGTTACCAAATAACCCTGTGACGAAACGCGCCGCTCTTCTTTCGATCTTCTCTATCTCCTCCGTCAACCCGATCTGCTACGGATCCCACACTGATGAGCAATACTCAAGTATAGGTCGAACGAGTGTTTCGTTAGCCACCTCCTTTGTTGATGGACTACATTTTCTAATGACTCTCCAAATGAATCTCAACCTGGTACCCGCTTTACCAACAATTAATTTTATATGGTCATTCCATTTCAAATCGTTCCGTACGCATACTCCCAGATATTTAACAGACGTAACTGCTACCAGTGTTTGTTCCGCTATCATATAATCATACACTAAAGGATCCTTCTTTCCATGTATTCGCAATACATTACATTTGTCTATGTTAAGGGTCAGTTGCCACTCCCTACACCAAGTGCCTATCCGCTGCAGATCTTCCTGCATTTCGCTACAATTTTCTAATGCTGCAACTTCTCTGTATATTACAGCATCATCCGCGAAAAACCGCATGGAAATTCCGACACTATCTACTAGGTCATTTATATATATTGTGAAAAGCAATGGTCCCATAACAGTCCCCTGTGGCACGCCAGATGTTACTTTAACGTCTGTAGATGTCTCTCCATTGATAACAACACGCTGTGTTCTGTTTGCTAAAAACTCTTCAATCCAGCCACACAGCTGGTGTGATTTCCGTAGGCTCTTACTTTATCAGGCGACAGTGCGGAACTGTATCGAACGCCTTCTGGAAGTCTAGGAAAACAGCATCTACCTGGGAGCCTGTATCTAATAATTTCTGGATTTCATGAACAAATAAAGCGAGTTGGGTCTCACACGATCGCTGTTTTCGGAATCCATGTTCATTCCTACAGAGTAGATTCTGGGTTTCCAAAAACGACATGATACTCGAGCAAAAAACATGTTCTAAAATTCTACAACAGATCGACGTCAGAGATATAGGTCTATAGTTTCGCGCATCTGCTCGACGACCCTTTTTGAAGACTGGGACTACCTGTGCTCTTTTCCAGTCATTTGGAACCTTCCGTTCCTCTAGAAACTTGCGGTACACGGCTGTTAGAAGTGAGGCTAGTTCCTTCGCGTACTCTGTGAAGAATCGAATTGGTATTCCGTCAGTTCCAGTGGACTTTCCTCTGTTGAGTGATTTCCGTTGCTTTTCTATTCCTTGGACATTTATTTCGATGTCGGAAATTTTTTCATTTGTGCGAGGATTTAGAGAAGGAACTGCAGTGCGGTCTTCCTCTGTGAAACAGAGGAAACTACTTCCATTAGTTTCGTGTTTCACTCAGTCCATGTTCTGTACTCATTAGAATGTTCATTACTTTCAGCATATCCTCTTCACGTTCACTGAGGATAGCAATGTCTTCAGCTAATGTTAACACTGACATCCCTTGCTTTTGTTTCCGTCATTGCTCCTTCGATGTATGTATTGAACAGTAGCAGTGAAAGATTGCTTCCCTGTCTTACATCCTTTTTAGCCCGAGCATTTCGTTCTTTGTGTACTGGTCTTGGTTCTTGTACGTACTGTATGTTACTGTTTTTCCTAAAAGCTTACCACTAATTTTTTTCAGAATTTCAAACATCTTGTACCATTTCACGCTCTCACCGCTTCTGCTAGGTCGGAAAATCCTACGAACATTTCTTTATATTTCTTTAGTCTTGCTCCCTCAATTTTCTTTTCCATTCTTCTGTATATTATCCCTGCCAGCAACTTGGATATTACGTTGGTTGTCGATAATTCTCACACTTATCAGCTCTTGTAATCTTCCGAACTGTGTGGATGATGTTTTCCCGGTTGTCTCATACATTTTACACACCACCGCGTATAGTCGTTTTTTGCCGCCTTCCCGAATGAATTTTGAAATTCCGACGGAATTTTTTGTTTTTCTTTTGCCTAACGTGACCTTATGTCATCCATTAAAATTCTGATTCTTATATTGGATGACCTTTTTCTTCCCTGTCGACTCCTGTTTCGTCTTCTCACTCATAGATGCCGTTAGTGTTCACTTTTCACTATAAGCTCTCTACTCTACATTTAATTGTGGAAATTCAATTTCACTCTTTTTGTTACCACCATTAAAAGCGCTGCTTGTAACTTCAGCAAAGGTTGTACTGACGTTACTGCTGAGTCAGTTCTTCCGACAATCAATTCTTTTTCGATTTCTTCACATTATTCATGCAGCTATTTCGTCTTAGCTTCCACGCACTTTCCTTTTGTTTAACTCATAACTGTTCAAATGTTCAAATGTGTGTTAACCTACATTATCCTAAGGACAAACACACACACTGTGAAGACAACGTATTTTGCAATATATATATATATATATATATATATATATATATATATATATATATATATATATATATATATATACCTTGTTTTTTCCGTCTGCTCATATATCTCAGATGTTGTAACGCATTTTGCTTTTGTCCTGTAATATAGAGATAAAAGTTGTTTTCTAGATGTAATATGTAACTGGATATTATTTATTTTTTTGTAAGTAGATAAATATGTTTAGAGTTTATTGATTGAGGAAAGCTTTAATTTTTTGTGTGAAGATATATGTAATTTACTTTGATGTTGTATGGACTGTGGGCGAGAGTATTGAGAAAGAGAGAGAGAGCAATATCGGTAGTCGATCCAGCAAAGGGGTTTGTGTTGTTGGGTAGCTAGAGAAGCGGACACATGTTTTAGTGTGGGAGTTGTGACTTTTACGAACTGGTGAAGATTGAGTGTAGTGGCAAGCGATAAAAGTTTTGAATGACTGTTTTATACCAGTCCGTGATATGATAATAGTGAGTGTAGAAACTGGGCGAAGTAAATACTGAGACTGTGCCGTGAGACGAAGTAACTATGACAACGCAACCGAGAATGGGCGGTACTGTAGCTCTGTGTCTGTGATTTGAACTGCACTTGTATTTTGACTGTGTTTTCGTACACTCAAGTACTGTGAACTTACATATTCATTCGCGTTTCGATGAACTGTCGGACGCCTATAATCAGTAACAGTCGTTATGAACTTATGCGAACTGTCTATTGTGTGTGAGTACATTCCCGCCCAGGATGATTTTTCGCGATCGCGACAGGCATAATATGGATTGACTTTCTATAGAATTCGCCGTCGGCAAGTTTTATAAACTGTGTGTGGCATAAGTAAACTTAAATTGCGTGTGCCAGAAACATTAATACTGTGCACCTACGGATATCTGTAACAACAATTATATCAACCAACCTATGGCCTGCAAAACGCCACTGTAATCAGATTTGCAGCTTAATGAATACCACCGCCCACCCGATTACGAGGAAAAATCATCAGCTGCAATCACACGACTGTGGGAGCAGATCTCAGCGTTTCACCAGGACCAGCCAGCTGCCGTCGATATCGTGACCATCGTCACAACACGCAAAATAAGATTTAAAAGCAGCGCTCTCGTCTCAAAGACTCAAAATTATTGCAAACAATTTTAATTTCTTTTTGGCTGACATACACGTAACATTTGTCTTCTTTAGAATAAAAGTGTTCCCCACGAAGTGGTGTGTTCTACGTAGACATTGTTGACTTTCATTGGCAGTAGCCATTTTCCTTTTAATCATTTCCATTTTTTTTATTTTTACATTTTAAATCCGCTGCCGCTGCATGTGTATTTTTTTTATAACTTTTGGAGGGTATGTGTCTAAATTCGTGTGCCGTAGCATTTACCAGAAGTATTGTAATGCTTTGCTACTTGGAGAAGGGCGGCCGACATTAATTTCTTAAACGTCGACCAATGACAGTGAAGTTCGCTTGCTATTGGTGCTAACATTCTGTAATGGGTAATTCAAAGGTGGGTAGCTGTCACACCACCCGGGTTGGGATTACTTTGAATGAGAGTCGTGTAAAATTGTGGGTTCATCACTTATCTTTGGTATTCTTTTGATTATTGATGTTAGAAACAATTTTTTTCAATGTCCTTGAATCTTATTTAACATGGTCATTCTATGCTAAACTGGGATATATGCACGGTCAGATATTGTGTTGGGAAGTAAAATTTGGAGAAACGTCTACTTAGATACGACTAGATTTGGACTGCATTAGTTAACAAGGTACTTTTCGGGTAATTTGGCGATACTTAGGGTAGAATCGCAGTCGTCACAACACCCATGACCGAGGGAGGACTCGAACCAACGCCGGGACCAGCCGCACAGTCCATGACTGCAGCGCCCTAGGCCGCTCGGCTAACTCTGAGCAGCATTCCTAACTGATGTGTATTTATTCATTGGTGAATTTCGCTGAACGTTTCTTTACTTCCCTCTTTCTTCGATTTACTACGATTTCTTCTGCTACACGTGGGTTATTGGCACTTTCCTTCTTGTACCTATGATTTTCCTTCAGACTTCAGTGATTTCCCTTTTCAGACAAATCCATTCCATTTGAACTTAACTGCCTGGTGCTGTTCATTATCGCGATACTTATATCATTAGAGAACTTAAATCGTATCTATTCATTCCATAGTACTTCTGTATCCCACTTCTTCGCACACTCATTCTTCCTGACTGTTCTCCTAAATTTCAGGCTACTTCGTAGATCGTATGTGTTTAGAGTTTTCGCATTACAGGTGCCAAGGGAATAGTATGACATTGTTCGAACAGTATGCGCACACATATATCTTGCTGTTCCTTCTGTTTAAGACTATTATATCAATCTCATTTTATTCATCGATCGCTCTGTTGGGACATTCTTCAAAATCTTCTGGTACTCCATCTTAGCTGCAAAGTTAAGCTGATCAGTTCCTGAAGGTTTTCCGGTAAAGTGGTCGAAATTTCGATGTTCGATTTTGTAAGAATAAAGCAATAGGGAAAACGACGCGACTTAAAAACCTGGATTATATTTTCAGGTTCTATGACTAAAGAGAAAAACAATATTTAAATCATAGAGAATTGCACTTTTCAAAATTTAGATGTATTTATATGGCGTGCATTTAAAACAGTTTGCTGATACATAACAAAAGCAAAATGAGGATATGTAATGTAGTCGAATTAATTCGGGTGATGCTGAGGGAATTACATTAGGAAATGAGACACTTAAAGTAGTAAAGGAGTTTTGCTATCTGGCGAGCAAAATAACTGACGAAGCAGAGAGGATGTAAAATGCAGACTGGCAATGGCAAGGCAAGCGTTTCTGAAGAAGAGAAATTTGTTAACACCGAGTATAGATTTAAGTGTCAGGAAGTCGTTTCTGAAAGTATTTGTATGGAGTCTAGCCATGTATGGAAGTGAAACATGGACGATAAATAGTTTGGACAAAAAGAGAATAGAAGCTTTCGAGATGTGGTGCTACAGAAGAATGCTGAAGATTAGATGGATAAATAACATAACTAATGAGGAAGTTGTTGTTGTTGTCTTCAGTCCCGAGACTGGTTTGATGCAGCTCTCCCTGCTTCTCTATCCTGTGCACGCTTCTTCATCTCCCGGTACCTACTGCAACCTACATCCTTCTGAATCTGCTTAGTGTATTCATCTCTTGGTCTCCCTCTACGATTTTTACCCTCCATGCTGCCCTCCAATGCTAAATTTGTGATCCCTTGATGCCTCAAAACATGACCTACCAACCGATCCCTTCTTCTAGTCAAGTTGTGCCACAAACTTCTCTTCTCCCCAATCCTATTCAATACCTCCTCATTAGTTACATGATCTATCCACCTTATCTTCAGCATTCTTCTGTAGCACCACATTTTGAAAGCTTCTATTCTCTTCTTTTCCAAACTAGTTATCGTCCATGTTTCACTTCCATACATGGCTACACTACAAACAAATACTTTCAGAAACGACTTCCTGATACCCAAATCTATATTCGATGTTAACAAATTTCTCTTCTTCAGAAACGCTTTCCTTGTCATTGCCAGTCTACATTTTATATCCTCTCTACTTCAACCATCATTAGTTATTTTACTTCCTAAATAGCAAAACTCCTTTACTACTTTAAGTGTCTCATTTCCTAATCTAATTCCCTCAGCATCACCCGATTTAATTTGACTACATTCCATTATCCTCGTTTTGCTTTTGTTGATGTTCATCTTATATCCTCCTTTCAAGACACTGTCCATTCCGTTCAACTGCTCTTCCAAGTCCTTTGCCGTCTCTGACAGAATTACAATGTCATCGGCGAACCTCAAAGTTTTTACTTCTTCTCCATGAATTTTAATACCTACTCCAAATTTTTCTTTTGTTTCCTTTACTGCTTGCTCAATATATAGATTGAATAACATCGGGGAGAGGCTACAACCCTGTCTCACCCCTTTCCCAACCACTGCTTCCCCTTCATGCCCCTCGACTCTTATGACTGACATCTGGTTACTGTAGAAATTGTAATTAGCCTTTCGCTCCCTGTATTTTACCCCTGCCACCTTTAGAATTTGAAAGCGAGTATTCCAGTCAACATTGTCAAAAGCTTTCTCTATGTCTACAAATGGTAGAAACGTAGGTTTGCCATTTCTTAATGTTTCTTCTAAGATAAGTCGTAAGGTCAGTATTACCTCACGTGTTCCAACATTTACGGAATCCAAACTGATCCTCCCCGAGGTCCGCATCTACCAGTTATTCCATTCGTCTGTAAAGAATTCGCGTTAGTGTTTTGCAGCTGTGACTTATTAAACGGATAGTTCGGCAATTTTCACATCTGTGAGCACCTGCTTCCTTTGGGATTGGAATTATTATATTATTCTTGAAGTCTGATGGCATTTCGCCTGTCTCATACATCTTACTCACCAGCTGGTAGAGTTTTGTCATGACTAACTCTCCCAAGGCCTTCAGTAGTTCTAATGGAATGTTGTCTACTCCGGGGGCCTTGTTTCGACTCAGGTCTCTCAGTGCTCTGTCAAACTCTTCACGCAGTATCGTATCTCCCATTTCGTCTTCATCTACATCCTCTTCCATTTTTATACTATTGTCCTCAAGTACATCGCCCTTGTACAAACCTTCTATGTACTCCTTCCACCTTTCTGTCTTCCCTTTTTTGCTTAGAACTGGGTTGCCATCTGAGCTCTGATTATTCATACACGTGGTTCTCTTCTCTCCAAAGGTCTCTTTAATTTTCCTGTAGGCAGTATCTATCTTACCACTAGTGAGATAAGCTTCTACATCCTTACATTTCTCCTCTAGCCATCCCTGCTAACCATTTTGTACTTCCTGTCAATCTCATTTTTGAGACGTTTGTATTGCTTTTTGCCTACTTCAGTTACTGCATTTTTATATATTCTCCTTTCATCAATTAAATTCAATATTTCCTCTGTTACCCAAGGATTTCTAGCAGCCCTCGTCTTTTTACCTACTTGATCCTCTGCTGCCTTCACTACCTCATCCCTCAGAGCTACCCATTCTTCTTCTACTGTGTTTCTTTCCCCCATTCCTGTTAACTGTTCCTTTATGCTATCCTTGAAACTCTGTACAACCTCTGGTTCTTTCAGCTTATCCAGATCCCATGTCCTTAAATTCCCACCTTTTTGCACTTTCTTCAGTTTTAACCTACAGGTCACATCCAATAGATTGTGGTCAGGGTCCACATCTGCCCCTGGAAATGTCCTACAATTTAAAACCTGATTCCTAAATCTCTGTCTTACCATTATATAAGTTATGCTCTGTGCAAAATTCTACCAGACGGCTTCCTCTTTCATTTCTTAGCCCCAATCCATAATCACCTACTATGTTTCCTTCTCTCCCTTTACCTACTGACGAATTCCAGTCACCCATGACTATTAAATTTTCGTCTCCCTTCACTACTTGAATAATTTCTCTTATCTCATCGTACATTTCATCAATTTCTTCATCATCTGCAGAGCTACTTGGCATATGAACTTGTACTACTGTAGCAGGCATGGGTTTGGTATCTATCTTGCGCACAATAATGCGTTCACTATGCTGTTTGTAGTGGTTTACCCGCACTCCTATTTTTTTATTCATTATTAAACCTACTCCTGTATTACCCCTATTTGATTTTGTATTTATAACCCTGTGTTCACCTGACCAAAAGTCTTGTTCCTCCTGTCACCGAACTTCACTAATTCCCACTATATCTAACTTTAACCTATCCATTTCCCTTTTTAAATTTTCTAACCTATCTGTCCGATTAAGGGATCTGACATTCCACGCTCCGACCCGTAGAACGCCAGTTTTCTTTCTCCTGATAACGACGTCGTCCTGAGTAGTCCCCGCCTGGATATCCGAATGGGGGACTATTTTACCTCCGGAATATTTTACCCAAGAGGACGCCATCATCATTTAATCATACAGTAAATCTGCATGTCCTCGGGAAAAATTACGGCTATAGTTTCCCCTTGCTTTCAGCCGTTCGCAGTACCAGCACAGCAAGGCCGTTTTAGTTAATATTGCAAGGCCAGATCAGTCAATCATCCAGACTGTTGCCCCTGCAACTATTGAAAAGGCTGCTGCCCCTCTTCAGGATCATCATGTTTGTCTGGCCTCTCAACAGATACCCCTCAGTTGTGGTTGCACCTACGGTACGGTCATCTGTATCGCTGAGGCACGCAAGCCTCCCCACCAACGGCAAGGTCCATGGTTCATGGGGGGGGGGGGGGGGGGACTGAGGAAGTATTGAATAGAATTGGGGAGAAGAGGAGTTTGTGGCACAACTTGACAAGAAGAAAGTCATGTTCTAAGGCATCAAGGGACCACAAATTTAACATTGGAGGGCAGTATGGAGCATAAAAATCGTAGAGGGAGAAAGAGATGAATACACTAAGCAGATTCAAAAGGATGTAGGTGGCAGTAAGTACTGGGAGATGAAGAAGCTTGCACACAATACAGTAGCATGGAGAGCTCCATCAAACCAGTCTTAAGACTGAAGACCACAACAACAACCTCAGGTTTTACGCCAAGTAAAATATGCAATACCCTTCTGGTATTCGTCCTTCTTGGAGCAATTACAGATTGCTGTTCCGATTCAGATATAATTCAAGTTACATACCGAAATAGCCAGCAAGTAGCTGCAAAAAAATTTTCGTTTCCTTAAACGGTTTAAGGCATTTAATGCCCTTCTTGATATGGTTGTACAGAAAAATATACTACAGATAAGATGAAGCTAGATAAAAATATCAAAATTAAGAACGAAAATTTTGAAAATGAGATAGAAACATAAAAATATTACATACTTATAACTATAGAGTTATTTGCGAGTGTCAACAGTAAGGTTAATGCAACATATTGCCGGGGTCCTAGAAAATATAAGAGCGATAAGTTATACTTTCAAGAATCCATTAGTACAAAACAAGATCATAAATTCTTGCTTGTGGTTCACAACACCTTTGCAAAAATTATATAAAGAGGCCATATAAACATTGCAGACATCAGGCTAGAACTGGAGCTAATTAGTTACAACATGCTTATCATGAGGCCCGTTTAAGGGTGGAAGGACTGTATATAGATAACTTACAGCAATTAATACAACAGTGTGTGGCCTATCTATAGTGCGTTAAATACTAATAAATATTTACTGGCTATAAATAGCAATCTAAAGACTGTCTCAATACAGCTACTTACTGCTTGTTATCGAAACTAGCGTACTGACTGCAACCTATTGACTGTAACTTACTGAATACAACTACAAACACGTAGTTGTAGTAGCGACCATAAGCAGCTCAAACATAGTATCCTACCAATGAAAATTATTTGGTTCATATAATTAACTACCTCTATCTAGGGACTCCAGTTACATCCACACTCTGATTTTATGGCACTGCAATCGTTATAGACCAGTTACAAGAAAAATGTGAAGAGGGAGCTGCGGAAATTGGAGGGGGGATGGAGGGAAGAACTGGGGATTGTGAGGCGGGGGGAGATTAGTTTCAGACACACAGAATGAGGGGGGTGAAAGAGAGAAGTTAAAGTACATATACAAACCTGTGTGAGCAAAATATAGCGTATGGAGAGGTTGGAGGTTGGGAGGGGGTTTGGGAAGGGAGTGATGTGATAAGCTGGTAAACCGTGTGGTAAGTAGTTGGTAGAGTTGGATGTTGTGGATTGGAGGAAGAGATAGATGAGATGTTATTAATAGTAACAAAATTGTCTTATAAGAATTAAATTCTTCCGACAATTAAGCTGTACCGTTCATGATAATTAGTTGCTACATGATTATACATACATTCTGCAAATTATTGAAAATAACATACTAATTGCAACTTATGGAGTGTAACCTACTGTAATGGAATGATTATGACACTAATTGTGGTAATTATGTTCTACCTACTATTCGTTTTAGCTACTGAATGGGAATTGGCTCTTGATCAACTCCAGTTATTGTTTCTCTCCCCTTGGTGCATCTTGCACGCTGTTTGCGCTGCCATATGTGCTGCTACCACGCTATTGACATAACTACACCAGTTCAACAATGTGTTGTAAAACTTGCAGTACCATACAACTGATATAAATGCCGCTAGTTAAAATTCTTTCGTGAAACATACTTGCGACTTGCATATATTAAAGTACTAGTTGTTTCACTATAATATAATTAAGCAAACCCTTCTTTTCCAACACTTAATAATAGTGATTAACAGAACATTGTCCATCCCATTACTCCAGTTACAGATTCCAGACACATGACGCGCTTCTCACATAATTTTTGCTGACAGGTTCACTGCTAGTATGTTACTGACCTCACTACAGTTACTTGGAGAATAGTTCTGAGGTCTCTCACGCATTGCTCCAATTGTTGTTGGTATTACAATTTTTTATTTATCATTAGATATTTATATGTTACTTATTAACCTGCTGATGCGCACTCACGTTTTTCGCTTATGCCTTATCACAATCACAGTTGTGTAAGGTTTTATTTTATTATTTTATCTTACTTTTTCCCCCATCCTGATGCCCTCACGATATGCATGTCATTAGCTGATAAACTCCACTTCTGGCAAGACGTCTCCGATACTTATATGGCTTCTTTACATCATTTTTGCAGAGGCGGTTCGAACCACATGCAAGCATTTACGAGCTCTTTTGTATTATTCGTTTTTTGTACTGTGTAAATTATTACTCTTGTCCTTTTTAGGATCACAGCAATATGCTACACGCATCTTATTGTTGACCGTCGCAAGTACTGCGATGGTTATAAGTATGTATCATTTTTTACCTTTAAATTTTTTTGAGGTTTTTAAACTTTTCGTTCTTAATTTTAATATAAGTTTTCTAATTTTTACTTAATTGGGATATATTTTCCTGTACAGCCTTCTGAAGAAGGGCACTAAGTGACTGAAACCCATTTCGGAAATAAAATTTTTGTTATGCAGCTCGTTGCTGATTATTTAGATATATACAACAACAGTTGTTGAAGATCCATAAATAAAATACTTCAAGATGTTCATCGCTGAGAAAACAAGAAGTCCTGTGGTATGTCCATAAGTAGATCATTTATTTGGCGTCTTTTCATCAATACGATTGTGGCTGAAATCATTTGCAAGTTATCGTGCACTTCTTCTCATTACAGCTAATGATAATCATGTAATTAATTTAGTCCTGAAGCTTGATACTTTTCCAGGTTGTTGCGTCATAATTTATATCTACCAGTGCAGTTATTTAGTAGCTAGGTGAACTGGTATTGAGAAAATGTTATTCTGTTAATGTTGTTGTTATTGTTATCCTCGTTGTAACTATGTTCGTTATAAATTCGGATACAGTGCTCTACTTAAAATGAAATTTAACCCACAATTTTAGGAAAGCAACATGTTATTCTCCAATTCTCATTAATTTCTTCGTTGTTTTTGTCATTGCGAATACTCACGGTTCTACTGGCACCACCAGTTATCTAATGGTGAACCAAACCGGGCGTGAAACATGCTCACGAGCGGAAATGAGCCCGTTTGTGATCGCACTTTAAACCTACAATAAGTGGCTCGCGCCGTTCACACTTGTGGGCAACGTGCTCGCTAGTACCCTTGCGCCGTTCAACTCGAACCTTTACGAAGCTTTATACCTCTGTGCAGTGTGTCGTATGTGCATGTCCTGCGCATCAATTTGTCATTCGAGTGGTGACCATGAGTTGCAATTCCTGTTACTTAGACTCTCCTCCACACAACGAAGTAAAGCAGGTCAGCAGACTCGCCAGGCGAAGCTAGTCCGTCAGCAAATTGAGGCGGCCTGCTGCAGAGATCTGCTTCTTGTCATCGCCGTGGTTATCACTACAGTTTACTGCCGGTCATCTACCCTAAGAAGGATCAGCGCGCTTCGACATATCACGATATGTTTTTTTGGTTGTAACAGGACTGTTGTCATGTCAGTAGTTATTACAGGTATGCCTGCCCTGTGGTTGGTTAGGAGTAGCTACCCTGTTTACACAGAAATCAGCTGCACATCGATGTTTGTTGTCAACCTATATATTGGCGACGACGTACGACTCCAGCAGTACCCTGCGAACAGGTTTAATATGCCCCTGTGCCTGTATCGAGGTTGCACAATTACAGGACTAAAAGATTATCGATTCCTGAGTGTTCTCAGTGTTCTCGAGAACTGAGATCGAGTATCCGAATGTCACAGCGGATAACAAGAATTCCCGTTCTACGTGACATATCGGCTTTTGTCGGCGGCACCCGAGGCCTAAAGACGTTCTCGGATGTGTGATCGTCTCCAGTTGTTTCCAGCTACTGTTGTCACTTATTAACTTGTTGTAAAAAAAGAAAAGTTACTTTCAAAGATGTGTCTATAACTGCAGTAATATAAACCCATTAAAATATGCTAAGAAAGATTCCAATAATAGCAAAAAATAATTATTAAAACACAAGAGAATAAAGATTCATGAAACAAGCTATGAGAAATATAATAAAGATCCTCCTCCACTGCCCAGAAAGTAAGTTAGGATCGGTCGCGGAATGGAAACGACTATGAATATCCGATAAAGCTTTGCAAAGATGTGTTGGGCAGTGTCTCTAGTATGACTCTAGGAAGAAATATGTCGCTCTTTTCATTCCTGAGCTGTTAGTGAGCGCGTAAATATGTTATAGAAAATAGTGTCTCCCGCTATGTACGAGGACCTGGTGAGAATTTTCCCCTACAGGTATGCAACCAACATTACGTAACTGTCGTGCGGTTTCTTCTTCAAGACAATTCTCAGCCTCATTCTGCAGGGGCAATGAAGATGTTCCTGCATCGTTTCAATTGGAAATGTTTGGTTACCCACAATACAGCCCGTAATTGTCTCCCACTGAGTTTCATCTCTCCTCAGACGAAGCCCTGGATATAAAGACAACATTTTGGCACAGACAATCAGGTTTAGGCCAGCGTAGAGAATTGGCGGAAAGCACTGGCGGCTGGTACAACGCTATAACGAATGTCTGAGTTAGAGCGGCGACTACGTAGAAAAATAGCTGAAAGGTGTAGCTAACTGTTACAAATGAAACATTTCTGATTTTCACTGTGATTTTCATTTCGCGATCAATCGTAACTTACTTTCTGGACAGTCCTCGTATTTAAGTTACATTTAGAGTTGAGTTTTAAACTTCTGTACGCTCTTATGCGACAGAACTTAGTCGTATGTTTATTTTGTCTACAAGTATAAATAGATAAAGACTTGGAGATGTCTAGACCACAATTAAACTATTGAAACTACGTTTTGCGTTTCGACTTACGACATTAACAAAGGCGATCACGTTGTTTACACTTGGATGTTATCCTGCAATTCTTGAAGGTTTTGAATCACTGTGCTTTTTCGCAAATTGTAGCTGCTACTACGAGTAATCGGGTGTTTAGAGACCTCAAAACGAGGTATTATGAAGAAAACTATGAGCATTTACTTCAATGAAATGTGTTTATCTTACGGAGTTACTCCGAAATATGCAAGTTTAAAAACCTTCAACATCTCCAGGACAGCATCCAAGAATTACAAAAAATGTCATGAATAGCTTCGACTTTGATAATGACACTCTGAAGTAATAAGATTGTGGTGAAGACATCTCACTGACTTTAAGTCCACCCAATGGCCGCTTTGTCTCACACAGCTTTTACAAAAATTGTTGCTGAAACGTAAATAAATTTGTGAAATTAACGTTAACATTAATTTTTTACCGAACGGTAAGAATAGGGCAGCATAGGGAAGGAGAACACAGTAATTACGGAAACAGTGGTGTTTTGCAAAAAATCAAATGCTCCTCGGAGGGCTAACTTCAGAACCGGTTGCAGATTACCTTCAATTACAAAGGACTGTATACTTTAGAGGATCAGAAGAAGACAACCGAGAATCGATAATCTTACGACTGCGTAGCTGAAGCGTACCGTTTGCCTAAACAGCTGTGTTGTAGTAAAAGTTCTCCGATTCGTGTTTGTTAGATTCCTCTTTGTTCGCGAGAGTAGGAGTCTCGGTTAGTCGTCCTAGGTGCTCCCCTCAACTAAAATAAAATTACTCGTGAGGTAAGGAAAGGATACCTATTTCATTTCAATTTCTATAATAATGTGTCACATCACCAACAACTTCAATGTCGCCAGAATTAAGAGCTCCTTTAAGCCATACGGACAGAGACTGTAACCCATTTATTTTACGATGATTCTTCCTAAGAACCAACAGCATTGTAGACATATAATAAGACGTACCGCTGTCTCTGTTTTAGACTTCAGAAATCTGAAATGTCCGATAAGTGATAATTTCTCGACTGTTAAGACTCCAGCTCTACCACAGTATCTACTTTAGGACCACGTATTACAGCCACAGTAACCCTATCATTACCATGTCCATTAGCGTATGTGTTAGTAAGCATGAAATTCAGTACACATGCACAAAAGACTGAAGAACCATGCAAACGTCAGCATAGTTACATATGTTCTTCTACTTCTACATCTACATCTACATCTACATGATTACTCTGCAATTCACATTTAAGTGCTTGGCAGACGGTTCATCGTAACACAATCATACTATCACTCTACCATTCCACTCCTGAACAACGCTCGGGAAAAACGAACACCTAAACCTTTCTGTTCGAGCTCTGATTTCTCTTATTTTATTCTACTGAAAGTGAGTGAGAATTTAAAATCCTGTCGACAACGTTAGAGGCGGTAGAACAAACTCTGATTGCAATAGAATGGGGAAGGAAACAGAAAAGGACCCATCCCGTAATTTGAACCAAATTCTACACTGCTCCTCTGAATCCAGTACGTTACCACTGCGTCGCCTCGATCGGTGATTCAGTTCTAAGTTGTCGTTTGCGATCGAGATCTCACAAAACACCGCGCTGCAGATACATTTTTTGCTTTTTGTAGGAGCAATGTGTATATCTCTGTTGCATTTATGAGTCACAAATTAATTTCAGTACACCCACTGTACGTCTCAGAAAAGGTGGGGATCTTACCCGCTGCAGTACGACAGATACCCTTGATACCTTGCCGAAAATTTCGGTTTGTAGAATACTTTGTCCTCTGTTTACGGAAGGCTAAGACATTCCCATACAAAACTGCCAGCAGTGTGTATAACTTCAAGATATATAAACACCCTGCCGTATTATAATTGTGTGCCAGACGGAGGCTCCAACTCCAGACCTTATCGTTTGAGGTTACGCTCTGAGAGCGGGTCGTGTGTCGTGCCTGGATAGCTCAGTTGTCGCGAAAAGCAAAAGTTTCGAGTTCGTGCCTCGGTATGGCACATAGTTGCAGTATGCCAGGAAGTTTAATGTTAACGCACACTCTGCTACAGAGGAAAATCTCATTCTGGAAACATAAATATTAAAAGAATAGTTTAGCATACTGGAACCACTCCCCACACTGATGTCTCACATGTGTGGTAACATTTGTTAAAAAGAACTGTCGAAGACTAGGAAATGAATGGAATCAACGTTACGAAATTCGGCAGATCTCTGAAGAAAACACGGCTTTTAGGAGCTAGAGAGAATTGTCACGGTTGGTCCTTAAGGAGTCAACCTCAGTGCCCCATGGTGTTAACACGTAACTCGTTGTCGTTGCTAAAAATGGAACGAACGTTAAAGGAGCACCGAACGACCTTCTGTACGATATTAAACAACTCTCAACAAAATACAGTGATTTAAATATAATAATAAAGGTTCTCGATATTGTGATTAGACATTGCGATGTTTATGTTGGCCTGTGGATTTTTATTATCTCTCAATCCATCTGATTTTATCATACAGTCAGGTACATGTATTTTACAAGTATTTTTTATCTGACACAACTGGACTAATAAATAAGTTGTCAACTGTTTGTATTATATCACAGACTTCGAATATTATTGTGCTGACAGTAGTGGCGATTCGAATGACGACACGTATTTTCACTTTTGAAAATAGCTGTTTTAGAAGTCCTGACCTACGGAGAATTAGTCCAAGGGGGACAACACGTCATTAGAGGATAACTGTAAGATTGCCTCTCTTTGAACAGTCAGCATTCCATCGAATGCAACTGTTCAGATGCACACTTTATGCATCGTTGCCCTCAGCTTGTAAACTGACGTAATGAACGACTTAGGGAGTTGCAGTGACGTATCGCTTCAGGAATATTCCATCCGTTTAAAAGCACAGGAATCACTACAAATTGTTACTATCATTTTATTCCAATATATCATTATTCCAACATTAAAATATATTTCTTATCTTCTATTTTGGTAGGGTATCGTAGAACAAGCCGACTCAGTAATACGTTGGTCGAGGTGATGAAATTCACAGTGACATAGAGAGAGCCATAAGATGGAGCGGCCGATGGTAATCGGATATAGATGGATCGATGTTACTTTACTCTCCCTTCCAAGATTTATTGACCGGTTGGAACGTCGTATTCTACACCGTCTCCGATGCCAGTCAGTGTCTTTAGTTTTTATTTTGCGCTATATTTACGCATTATTGACGTAGTGTTAACCATTTATGGCAGAAACTTTCCTTACGAACTTTCGTTCAACTACAAGTTTTCATTTGTATTGCTCCTTTGAGGTATGTATTTTATATCAAGCTGTAAAGAAGTATGACTAAGTTTAGAGTCTGAGTTCAAAGATCCGTATGGTATTTAATCCAGTTATCGTCACACGCAAGTCAATCACGTCAGCGTAATAAGTGCAGAAAAGAAATGGACTTATTCCGTCATTTATGGTGGAAAATCAATCCTAGTAATTTTCCGCAACGTTTCGTCATTGGATCTCCACGTCAGGTATCTGAACATATCTGTTGTCGTCGTTTCTAGACGAAAGCTAGAGCTCATTTGTACGGAATTTATGAAAAAGAATGAAATCGCCAGTAATAATAATGGTAATGATATTAACAGCTTACAATCGATAGATGCAGGATTTGCTGTGCTGGTATGAAACCTACAGAGATGGTGAACATGGGCAACACCATTTATTAGTCTGCTAATGGGATTTAATTACATTCTCTTTGAAATTAATGGACAAGCACTCTTTACTGTTTCACGAAACTTGCTTTGTTCCGCTATTTGGCATGAAATTAAAAACACTGGTGGTATAGCATTTTGAATTTTTTTTATTATTGTTGTACGTGTAGCTTATAAATATTAAGAGAAGTGCTATCATCGTAAAAATTAAACCCCTCGGAATGCCAAGCATTAATGAAGAGTATATCAACAGGGCATATTGGCCAGTTATGCACTAGAAGCGGAAAGTCTGTCATCGATTGTAGAATGGGCAGTTTATCAAAAAGGGTGCAAGACTTTAAGATTCTAAGAGAGCAAGATTCCTGTTCCGGTGTAAGTAATTTGGTGAGTTTGTGATGCGTCGAATTGAAAGAATTAAGCTTTATTCGTTATATACGGATCGTAAGATAGTGATAGACTCAGTATTTTTTTGAGGTAGGTTATTTTGATACTTTGCAAGCATACTGCGTTAGTATAAGCGATTATCGTTGGAATAATGGCAGCTACATTTTTAAGTTCTTAAATTAAATCTATATATGATTAAATCTAGTGTAGCGAACGAGTTAGGAAGTAGAGGTAGAAAATATTTTTATATGCACATATAATTCACTTAATCAATAGATTTCAAAATCGATAAAACGATATCAGCTTAAAAAATACCAATATTCATCTTAGAAATTTTTTACAATTTGTTTGCTTACGAAACTTCACTTGTAATCATTTAATGTAGTCTATATATTACATTGTTATATTTTATTTTTCGATGTCGATTGTACTAATTAATTCTTATATGTTCTCAAAACGACATATTTTTGATTGTTTGTGTAAAGTGTAACTCGGCTGCAGAGTTCGACCAGAACGAGACGCGTATGGGAACCCCCAATACTTTAGTGCCACTGGCCTGTAAAACCAACACTTGACAGTATAGGACTGAACCGAGGCTATCCTCTTATCACCAATTCGTAACATTTTATTGTGCTGTCATGCTAACTTGGCTGCACAGTTTGTGTATTTACGAATGCTTGCTGCACTGTGTAGAACCCGTAGTAGAAATCAAGAAGACAACTTTTACAGGTTGAAATTTTCCAAACGGTTTTTCATTCCCCTAGCGCAGAAAGTAGTATTTTATCTATCCAAATGGTGAAGTAGAGATAGAAAAAGAAGCATAGATGAACAATAGAACAAGCCCGTGTTTGTCTGCTTCAATCACTGTATCGTGTAAAATTGAATGTGGTATCGTTTAGACGCCATATGATACTACAGTTACCGTTCTATGACATGAAATGGTTACTAAAATTCGTGTATAGTTTCTTTGATGTTTACTCTGTGGTATGAGAGCTGTTTATTACTGTATGTGCACCATAAAATCATTTTATTTTACATTTTATAGTTGTGTGACGATTAAATTTTTGTGTGATTTAACCTGAGTGTGAAAAGTGGTTCTGGGTGAACCAACGACATGCAGTTGTTATTCTTCCTCTACAACTACATGGGTACTTTGCAAGTTTCATTTGAGTACCTGGATACGGTTTCACCGAACCACCTTTAAGCTACTTCTCTAGCGATCCACTCTCGCGAGAAAGACGAACACCTAAGTCTTACCGTGCGAGCTCTAATTTCTCTTATATTAATATGATGAAGATTTCTACCTATGTAGGTGGGCGCCAACAAAATATCGTCACCGATTGAGGAGAAAGTTGTTGATTAAGATTTCAGAAGAGGTCCTGCCAGTGAAAAACGCCGTTCTTTTAACGTCTGCCACCAAAGTTTCTGCATCATATCTGGCGTACTCTCTCATTTCGCGATAATACAAAAGGAGATGCCCTATATTAGAATCTTTCCGATGTCTTCTTTCAATCACATCTGATGCATCTCATTGCTCTGCATTACTTCAGAAGAAGGCGGACAGGCGTAGTGTAAGCAGCCTCTTTAGGACACTTGTTACATTTTCTATGTCTTCTGCCAATAAATTACATGCTTTTCTTTGCTTTCCCACAACATTGTCTATGATATCGTTATAATTTAAGTTATTCGTAATTGTAATCTCTAAATAGTTATTTGGGCTTACAGCCTTCAGAGCCGTGCGTTGTAGCCTCTAGGTATAAGGCGTCCTGTCATGTTTCTCGCGGCTTCCCCCGTCGGAATTTCGAGTCCTCCCTCGGGCATGGGTGTGTGTTGTCCTTAGCGTAAGTTAGTTTAAGTCAGAGTAAGCTGTGTGTAAGCTTAGGGACCGATGACCACAGCAGTTGGGCCCCGTGAGACAATACCCGAAATACCCAAATTTTTCCAGCCTTCAGATTTGTGTGATTTATAGTGTAACTGAAATTCATCGGATTCCTTTTAGTGCTTATTTGAATGACTTCAAAGTTTTCATGATTTAGAGTTAACTGGCGCTTTTTGAACTATACAGATATCTTGTCTAGATCATTTTGCCATTCGTTTTGATCATCTGATGACTTAACATGACGGTAACTGACAGCTGCATGTGCAAACAATCTGAAAGGGTTTGCTCAGATTGCCTCCTAAATTGTTTATGTGAGTCCTATAACACTTCCCTGGGGAGGGCCAGATACTATTTTAGATTTACTCTCTGACTTTCCGTCAGTTGTTTCCAAACTGCGACATATGTGACAGGATATAACGAATCCCGTCACACAACTTAGACGATACTCCTTATCCACGAAATTTGATTAGAAGTCACTTATGAGGAATGGTGTCGAAAGCCTTCTGGAAATCTAACAATACGAAATCAGTTTGAGATCCCATATCGATGGCACTCATTACTTCGTGAGAATGACATTTCCTTGATCCGTTTTCGCTACATGGCAGCAAATGAATTTCTTCAAAGTGATTCATAATGTTCGAGCACAGTTTATGTTCCAAAATCGTAAGTAAATCGGCGTTAGTGATATGAGTCTGTAATTTGGCGGATTTCTCCTATTTCCTTTCTTGGGCATTGGTACGACTTGTACAACTTTTCAGTCTTTTGGGTACGGATCTTTTTACGAGCGAGCGGTTGTATATGATGAAGTATGGAGCTACCGTACTTGTATACAATCTAGACCGGAAGCCTCGCCTTTCTTAAGTCCTTCAGGCTGCTTCTCTACGCCGAGGATATTTTCTTCCAAATAACTCATGTTGATAGTTGTTCTTCTTCTTCCTTTGTGAAAGAATGTTGGAAAACCGGGTTTAGTAAGTCTGCTTCGGTGGCACGATCATCAATAATATCACCATCGAGCAGTGAAGCTATCGATTGCGTCTTACCACTTGTGTACTTCATATCCGATAGGAATCTCTTGGTTTCCCGCCAGATTTCGAGACAGAGTTTCATTGTGGGTACTACTGAAATCATTTCGCCTTGACATTCGTGCTAATTTTCGAGTTTCCGTAAAACCTCGCAAATCTGGGGTATTTTGCGTTCTGTTAAATTTGGAATTCTTCTTTAATAAAAACGTGAGGTGACATAAGAAGTTCCCGAGGATACGGTCACCGTACAATGTTGTTTGGATGGTCAAATGGTAAACTACTGCTTTGGTCGAAATGTTCACCGTGAGGAGGGGGAGTCCTAGTGGATATTTTATATGGATGACTGCTAAGTGTCTTGTGTGTACGACTATTCTGTGCTTTTGTGAAGGGCGAAGGGTGTCCAGGGAACTGTCGACTATTTTCGCACGCCAGAGTTATGAGCTGGTACTTTTTCTGCAGCTCGGTAAGGATGGATACGAGGGAGTGAGAGTCGAAACGTTGGAGACCATCTCGGCACTGTTTTGTAACGGTTCGCTTTCGCTTCATTACAGGAGTGCAAGGAAACGTCTTAATAGTCCGTGAATTGTCCGACAACAAAACAAAGACATTATGCATTCCTCCCCGTTATAACAGACTAGACCTGTGGGTATTAGAATCTCAGAAAACTAACTTATAGAAACAACTAGGAATTCTGCAATGGTTAAACAGTCTGCACTGCAGAATCCAGGAGGGCTTGTACGCCCCCTGTTCGCCCGTTGCCCTGGCGGTCACGTTGGTTTTAGATATGAATGGTATCAGTTCTGTCGGACTTGTCTGATAGAACGGACAGCACTCATGTCTGTAGTTCTAAGGACGCGACGGCTGGTTGATGAAGAGGTTTCAGTGCCCATGCACAACCATCGTCCGAATTATTATGAAATGAGTAGGGGATTAATGAGAGGGGTCGTCACGGTGCGGAGAGCGGTGAGTTAGAATTTTGGGTCTTACGGAAAGCGTGTCCAGATGATCGAGGTGGTTAAGGAAACCGTTCTAAGGAAGCGAAATACCGGGGTTCGAATCACGGTCCAGCATAAATTTTCAACTACAGCCACTGCATTGTCGAAATGCAAATTATTCGTGTATGTGTTGGTGTATCGTCCTGTGTCTTTCCTGCGGGGTGATGTAAGCGTAACAAAGGAGGCACTCCATCGGACAGTTTCTTCACTAATGTTCGGCGGCGACTGGCGATGGTCCAAGAGTGCAGATCCTGCATGACCTCACTGACGCCGTGCACCTTCAGTCGTAAACCCACGGTCTGATGTCTACTAAATGCGGTGACAATTTGTGTGGGGTCCTGCCCACTCGTCGCTCGTGGCATGCCTGAGGGATGCTCCGTTCTTGAAATGCTATACAACAATTCAAGCAAATAATATTGGTAGTTTTATATCAAATAAGAGGATAGACAATATGTAACTTGGAATTTAGAATGGTGTCGCAAGCGATGGGCGACATGCAACATGGCGACATGCAACATAAGTACAAGTCTTTTGCTATATAATATGTTCATCCATGCTTAAGGCACAGTTTGTGGATCACTGATAATAGCTATGGTAGCGTTCTCTGCTACGCCTGTCCGTATACTGTTCGAATACGGAGCCGTAACTGAGTGGGCGAGGCTGTTTCTTCCTTTCTTTATTGTTATTTTCACACCTTTTACAGGTAGGCCAGCAGAGGCGTACTACGCCTCTCTTCAGCCTCAGATAAACTAATGATACAAAAGAAGACTATTTCAGAACAGACATGGTGATATACAAACGTAGACATACAAAATTAAAACACACAGAGCCATTCACGGGCGCAGAGTACAAAATAAAAATGTTCAGAAACGCGGACACGCACAGAGATGACAGATGACACACGCGAACGTTGGAACACAAACAATGAAACACTGGAACACTGGAACACGAACACAATGGCAGACACAAACTAGGCGATGATTTCCGGTGCGCGAAAGTTCACGATACGTGTACGAGTCCGGGGCCCTGCCAAAAGAGGGAAAGGTGGGGGGAGGGGGAGACAGAAGGGTGTAGATGAAAGTGGCAGGGGACATGGGAGGGGCAGGAAAGAAGGTAGGGGGTAGGGAAAGCCTGGGGGGAGGAGGAAGGGAGGAAGGGATGTGGGAGAGAAGGGAGAGAGGGTGACCTCGGGAAAAAAACACAGGATGCGGTAGAGGATGATCAAAGTTGGTAGGAGGGGTAGATGGAGGGGATTAGGGGATCATCAGGGAGGGGGAGTCGGGAGAAGCCACCTTGGGCGAGGGTTTTGAGAGTGGAGAGATGGAGAGCAGGTGGGATGTGGGAATGCAGGTGCGGCAGCAGATGAGGAGTGGGAGAGGATGGGAGAGACACAAGCGGGTGAGGGGGATCGAGTTTGTGGGAGGTGTAGAGGATCCGTATCCGTTCGAGGTAAAGGAGGAGGTGCGGGAACGGAAATAGGTAGTACAGGATAAGCGTGGGGGAGGGGAGACGGATGCGATAAGGGAGGCGGAGTGCATGGCGTTATAGGATTTGAAGTGATTTGTAAAAGGTGGAGGGGCAGAGATTAAGGTGAGATGAGCGTAGCAGAGGATAGGGCAAGGAAGGGCGAGGATAGCAGGAGCGGCGCTTATATTCCTCTGTTGTAGAGGCCGCGGTCTTAATCAACGCACCATTGGCCGACGTCATTTCACCACCATCTCTTCTCTTTTGTTCTTCATCTTCGGTCAGGAGCTTGTGGTTACGCCAAAATAAAGTTGAACGAATACGTTTTTGGATGCAGAATGTAAAGTGAGAGTAAGCCAAAGGAGTATAGAATTAATGAAGACAAAAAGAAATAAATCGATATACTTATCATCAAAATTGGGGAAACATGAACTGATGGAGTTTTACTACCGTGGAACCGAAATTACGTATATGGGACCAAGCAAGGAAGACAAAATAAGCAGAAAAGCACAATAAGACAGTGCACTGCTCGTACTAGTAATAAACGTAGGACATAACCTGAGGCAGTGCGATGGTACTTAACGGTTACAGCGAGTGTAGTTGCTCTTCTGAACAACAAGCCCTACATGCAAATCAATTGCATCTTTATCTGTGCTTTCTCTTACTTTAGGCCCTAGGGCCATGCACGGCTCTGTTTATAAAGCTAGATGTATTCATACGTTCGAGCTGCACATGTCTGCTTTCATACCCTGAAGATAATACGCTGC
Organism: Schistocerca gregaria; assembly: GCF_023897955.1. Lineage (NCBI taxonomy): Eukaryota > Metazoa > Arthropoda > Insecta > Orthoptera > Acrididae > Schistocerca > Schistocerca gregaria. The sequence continues at coordinate 1,118,885,081 of NC_064920.1, forward strand.
AGATAATAACCTATAGCGTTCGTCCAGCAGTCAAATAATCTATGCATTGACTAGAATGTAATAAAATACACAGAAATGCAAAATAAAAGTTAAATAACAAATTTCATAACAAGGAATCATTCTAACATCTGCAACTGATGTAGACGGCATAGAACTATATTGAATATTGTATATTCAAGCATGGATATCTTAAATAAAATGTAAGTGATCCTACGACATTGAAAGTACAGACCGAAAAAACTCTTATCAAATGCAGGAAAGTTACGTTGAGAGCATTACAAGAATGGTAGCAAAATCCCCAAACCTATCAGTCATCAAAGATACACGAAAACTAAGGCCATTTCGTAAGCACAGTACACGAAATATTCACCAGCTCAGTTCAACAACTAGCCGCAGAGGCCACTCCCTGCACTACTACCTCCTACATGCTTCTTACAGTCCATAAACCCAACCACACAAGACGTCCCATTGTGGCCGGCTACTGTGCTCCCACTGAGAGGATCTCTCCACTCATAAAGCAATACCTTCAACCTATTGTCCAGAACCTACCCTCCCACATAAAAGATGTCAACCATTTGCTCTACTGACTCTCCACAGTTCCTGTCCCTTTGCCACACGATGCCCTGATCGTCACTATTGATGCCACCTACCTTTACAATAACATCCCTATTGCCCGTGGCCTTACTCCTATTGAACGCTACCTTTCCCAATGCCCGACGGATTCAAAACTGACAACCTCCTTCCGAGTTGCCATGACCAACTATATCCTCACCCTACTTAGAAACAAATCTAAGGTACGGCTATGGGCTCCTGCATGCCGCCATCCTATGCTAACCTATTCATGGGCCGTCTACAGGAATCCTAAACCCCTCACCTGGTTCAGATTCATTGATGCCATCTTTGCGGTCTGGATAGAGGGTGAGGACACCCTATCCATATTCCCATCAACTTCTCCCCAATTTGCTTTAACTAGTCCCAATCAACCCAACAAGACACCTTCCTAGATGTTGACCTCCGCCTTAAAGATGACTACGTCAGAACCTCCATCCATATCAAACCTACTAACCACCAGCAATACCTCCACTTCGACAGCTGCCACCAGTTCCTTCCGTACAACCTGGCCATCTGTGGTTGTCGCATGTGCAGTGACAAAGGGTCTGTCTCAAAATATACCGAGGGTATCGCTACAGCCTTCCCTCGTAACTCAGTACCACCCAGGACTGATGCAACTGAATTACGTTCTCTGCCATGTTTTCGACTACCTCTCAGAAATGAGAAATATCCCGCCCACTATTCTTCACAACCCTCCCACTGTGGTATTCTGCCATCCACCGAACCTACCCAATATACTGGACCATCCATACACAACCCCTTACCTCATGGCTCATACACCTGTAATAGACCTACATCCTCCCACCACCACCTACTCCAGTCCTATCACAGACATCACATATCCCATCAAAGGCAGGGCTACCTGTGAAACCAGTCATGTGATCTACAAGGTAGCGGCAACCACTGTGCTGCATTTTATGTGGGCATCACGCTGTCTGTGCATATGAATGGCCACCAAAAACTGTGGTCAAGAAACAAGTGGACCAGCTGGTTGCTGAGCACGCTGTGAGATATAACATCCTTCATTTCAATGACTGCTTCACAGCCTGTGCCATATGGATGGATCCCACCAACACCAGTTTTCATGACTTGTGCTGGTGGGAAATTTCCCTGCAATATATTCTATATTCCCGTAACCTGGTCTCAGGCTTTGTTAATCATTGTCCTCAGCCATCCAGCCTCCCTGTTCCCATTTTGGCACTATACAGCCCTCATTCTATCATCGCACCCATACTTCTCTCCTTTCCTGCCACCCACTCTGCCCACCTCTCCCCTGCCGCCGTCTAACCTCCCGACTGCGTATAGCTGCCCTGCCCTCCCCACCTCGTCCCTGCCCGCTCCCTAACACTGCTGCGCTGTCCGCCCCGCTACCCTACTATATCTCCCCATCTCCGCCCCAGCTTCCTTCTTACTCCCATCTTGTCGGCACTCCCTTCATGCATTAGTGCTGCTTCTCGCACTGTCGCTACAGTTGCTTTAGACGGCAGTCACGTGTGTGTGAGCTGAATTTGCGTGTGTGTGTCATCTATTTCTGACGAAGGCCTTAGGGGCTGAAAGCTTTATTTGTAACAGTCTTTTTGTAGTGCCTGTCTGCAACTCAGCATCTCCACTATATGGTGGGTATCAACTTTCCTTTTCATAATATTGCAGAGATGATAGCTGTAGTGAAATGTTATGATGTGAGATATTGTAGGTTGAAATCGCATAAAGCGGTTAAATGATGTTAATTCAGAGGTTCATTTGAAAATGTTTATTCTCTGTGAAACATAAACTTTTGTAGTTTTAAAGATATTGAAAATATTGTTGTGACACTGGATGCGCCTCATTTTTCTGAGAACGTAAATGTATTCAGTTTTGCTTTAATAGCTGACTATGGATTTTTGTAGATTCTAGTACAGGTGTAAGAAGCCATCATTCAGCTTATCTGAGAGTCCATCATTTCTTGGAGTATTGCCTGTCCTACTCAAAGGCCATCCATATTCCGAGCTTTGGGATTCACCTGTTTCCGGCGACGCTGCTCGTCTTTATACCTGGATGGTCTGTACCAGTTGCAGCGTCTTGAACGGCCACAGCGGTTTGTCTAAGATGCCCTTAGCCCCAGGCCCCACACTAAAATTCACCTTACCTCCTACTAGTTCTAGGCGGCTAAATCGCCCATCTACGCATAACGTTATAGCAGCAATAATGACTATAGTCGTTTGAGACAGTGGGGAAAAAAAGAAACAGAAACATTTTGGATGTTTTGGTGAAGGCTTCTTGAAAACATATGGACTGGTAATAAATCAGCAGTTTCTCCTCGGATTTGGTGAGGAAATAAAGAGCGTACTGAAACGTAGACTGCAGATCTACAGAGGATGAAGGATTTTGCAGGGACTGTCTGTTAAACCTGAACGTGAATAAATGTAACGTACTGCTTATGAATAGTCGAACTGATGTGTTGTGATATGCTATCAGTAGTGGTGAGGTGCTCTGAAACCACCATGCAATAAACTCTGTTTTATTATCACAAATACCTTGATAAGAGCTCTGAACACAAGTATACAGTACTTCCTGTTATTCAGTCTCAAGCCTAAGACTAACTTGTAAGTCTGGATAAAGAAACAGTATCAGATTGTGCTGGCTACGGTAAGTTTGGCCACTGCTATAGTATACTCCAGGGTGGTGTGCCGGTCAGTCCACAGTAACAGAAGAACGGGCGACTTCGACTAGATGTCCAGGGTTTGGCTTCGTGGTGTCACTGTCTTTGCAACCCTCGGTCACGAGTTATAGTACCACATGGATAGGTACAGCGGAGATACTGAGCGCTTCACTGGTTGGCTTTCCTCAACGTATGATGTTATCTTAGTCTCGAACTGGAGCCTGTTGGAGGTGCGACAAAGTAGTTCCTCCACCGACTGTGACCTCTGGACTGGCACAGTTCACTGCGTAGCAGGTGGGACCGGCAACACGCAGCGCAGCGATGTGAGAAGGGATGTATCCCGCAGGAGTAGGCGGTGCATCCAACAGAATCCACTGCTATTTCATTTTACCTCTGGCGAAAAATCACTGGAAACCGTAAGTACTGGAATCATACAGTATAATCCAATGTGAAATAACCATTTAAAACCAAGAGTAGGAAAGAAAAGTTCCGACGATGAAGTTAATTGGGACAATCTTAAGGAAATGTAATTTGTTTACAGAAGAAGTGACCTACAAAACACTTTCCCCAGTCAGAAATAAGAAGCCGTACCCTGTTTCAGGACATATCCCTTCTTCAGTTGCATAGTAAAATTTGAATCCACAAGGGATGAAAAACTTAAGTTAAAGTAGATTAGTTATGCATCTTTTGTGAACTCACGTTTTAGTATGCCCCTGAGGATGTGAAATATGTCCTGAAATGGGTCGTGCTTTCCTTTCCAGAAATAAATATTTTTTTGAATGTAGCGGATTTTAACTTTGACAAAGAATAACAGTTGTCGCTGTCCATTGGAGAGAAGTATTCCTATGTATTTTCCGTGAGTATGGGACCCTCCCCAAGTGGAATTTATAAAAAAGAACAACGTGTTTCATAGCCTGTCGTTTAGTATGAGCAACGGCGTTATGGCCAAGCTAAACAAATTTCAGTGGAAAACGCTGAATGAGAAGCATTGTGCACCATGGAGAGGTTTACTTTTGAAATTACTAGAGCATAATTTTCAACAACAGTCAGAGGACAATTACGTCCACCCATATAATTTTGGCAAAATGAAAAGTACGGGAAAATTGGAGCATTTATGGCTCATATGGAGCTTTACCAAGATCATTGCACCCACACTCGTGGACGGGACACAGGGAAAGGTGGGACGAGATAGTGATCCCAGAAGTACCCTCCGACAGACAACGCAAGGTGTATGGCCTAGTATTCATGTACACGTAGAGGTGAAAAACAGAGGAAGAAGGGACTAGCAGATAGGAGACGTGTCAAGACATCAGGGAATATCTTCCTTCGATCTAGACGTAACCGTAGAGGGCAATAAGTATAGAAGACGAAGATTGTAATATATTCGATAAATACTGGAAGACGTTCCGTTGAAGTGCTTCTCCGAGATAAAGAGGTTTGCCTGGGGAGTATATCTTGGTAGGCAGCATCGTTCAGAAGATTCCTTAGCAAACAGAATACTTAACAGGAAGGGAAAACGTTAGTCGCGGCATTATTATCGGATGTTTTCTTCCTGTTAGTTGAGTGGCTACAGTTCTCAGAATGATTATGTCCAATGCTCGACGATTAAAATTCTGTGGTCCGATAAATCTTCTTGCCTGACGCCCTCCTTTCTCAATTTAACAGAATGCTGCACTGCGTTTAGATCTTTCAGACATACGTAGATGGTTTCAGCGGATCGAAGACTGTTTATGAGGTACCCAATCTTATGAGTTACGACACTTAAATTGAAATGACGTTATGACATACCCAATGCGAAAAGCACTTCTATTGAACCAAAAACTTATTTGCTCGTTATAAACTTAAATGCAATTAAAACAAGCCAAAGAGAAAATTTATGCTAAGTAGTACAGTTTAATACAGTACTATCACAGAAAACTGACCATTACCTCACAGTGGAGGAAAACCGTACAATAATTACCTGAACGCGTTACCGCTCGCACATAAGTTACTGTCTGTAAACCATTTCCTACAGGACTTCGACGACCAAATTCTGCGTCTAGTAAGCCTATTCAATGGAGGATTTCGCCCTTTCTAATCAAAGACATATAATTGTCTCTGGCTGAAACTAATCTTGTAATGAAGCAATTGTCTCATAGTGGTGTACGAAATTTACTATCCTTTCAAGAGCCACGTAAATGGTTATGAAACTTTATGTCGATTTGGAAACTATAGTACAAAAAAATTCCTCAATTACAATTAGCCGCTGAGCTAACTCTCATACTCGGCAAGGACGATCAAGAGAGCTGCTTAGTGAGATTGATATCGCTCCAATATTTGCCTGCAGAGAAATGTTTATGTTGCGGTGAATCAAGACCGACTTTAACGAGGCAGTTGGATGTAAGAAGCTCATCACTTCCTCCAACAAAACAGCCCAATCGCGAAAGTCCTCTTCCCGCTTAAAGATTAAGCCGCACCGCCAGCTCATTTCTCGAAACTTTTCCTGGCGACGCCCGAAGTTCCTGGCCCGGCTGTGGCAGAATGTAACAGATATTAAAAGAAAACTTCCCTCCCTCCCCCCCCCCCCCCATCTCCTCCTCCATCTCCACCTCCTCCGCAGCTGAACACTGGCCGTGGGGTTGCGTCTCGCCTGAAGAGCAAACACTGCCCCCACCAATGTGCAGATTACGCGAAATCCGAATTTCCTGTGTCAGCAGTAGGCGATGAAATTTCATTCAGATCTTAGCACATGGCCTCTGGCACCGACGTTTCCTTATACTGAGCTCCGCGTTCAATTTCGGAGCCGGAAGTGAGCAAACATTTCGCAGGTTTGGGGATCATATCTAGACCGGAAACTGGAACTTCAGTTTAGTTGATATGAGTCAGTTTCAAATAATGTAAGTCATAAATTCCACTCGGTATGGACAAAAACATTATCACCGTAAAATGAAGAAGAAACCTCCTTCAGTCACAAGCTGCTTTTATTTACTGCACTACGCATTTCGAGCCCTGGAGGCTCATCTACAGGAGCTTTCACATCAGTTTTTTTTAGTTGTTTGCAGTTTAACATTGTATGATGTTTGCTTCTGTTGTGCAGTTGGTATACGCAATACACATCTTTAATTTTGCAGTACAGTATGTTAAACTTCAAACAACTAAAAAACCTGATGTACATCATTAAAAAGCAACTGCCTACAGGGCTCGAAATGCATGGTGTAGTAAATAAACGAAACTTGCGACTGAAGGCGGTTTGTTCTTCATTTTACGAAAGTAAAACAGTCGCGGACGAAACACTGAAAAACAATGGATAAAATTGAAAATAAGAAAACATTATGATTCGACAAAAATTCAGACTTATGCAAGACACCGTTTGGTAAGTTTTGTTTTATCAAAACGCGTTTCAAAACTTTCTTTGTGATCTTCTGTGAATCTTCTTTTTTTATGGTGTCTTGCATAAGATGGAATTCTTTTTCAGTTAATTTTAGCAGGCACGGAAAGTAGGAAAAGTTGCTAATCCCAAGGAAAAACACCGATCCATGTCTCTGCATCTAACTTTAGCTGCTCGACCGATCGTAACTGTTGTTAATTCAGAGAAATCCATTTGATAACCACACTGACTATAAATATAATTCTCTATATATTTGTTCCTCCCCCCATGAACCATGGACCTTCACGTTGGTGGGGAGGCTTGCGTGCCTCAGCGATACAGATGGCCGTACCGTAGGTGCAACCACAACGGAGGGGTATCTGTTGAGAGGCCAGACAAACGTGTGGTTCCTGAAGAGGGGCAGCAGCCTTTTCAGTAGTTGCAGGGGCAACAGTCTGGATGATTGACTGATCTGGCCTTGCAACATTAACCAAAACGGCCTTGCTGTGCTGGTACTGCGAACGGCTGAAAGCAAGGGGAAACTACAGCCGTAATTTTTCCCGAGGACATGCTGCTTTACTGTATGATTAAATGATGATGGCATCCTCTTGGGTAAAATATTCCGGAGGTAAAATAGTCCCCCATTCGGATCTCCGGGCGGGGACTACTCAGGAGGAAAGCAAGGGGAAACTACAGCCGTAATTTTTCCCGAGGACATGCTGCTTTACTGTATGATTAAATGATGATGGCATCCTCTTGGGTAAAATATTCCGGAGGTAAAATAGTCCCCCATTCGGATCTCCGGGCGGGGACTACTCAGGAGGATGTCGTTATCAGGAGAAAGAGAACTGGCGTTCTACGGATCGGAGCGTGGAATGTCAGATCGCTTAATCGGGTAGGTAGGTTAGAAAATTTAAAAAGGGAAATGGATAGGTTAAAGTTAGATATAGTGGGAATTAGTGAAGTTCGGTGGCAGGAGGAACAAGACTTCTGGTCAGGTGACTACAGGGTTATAAACACAAAATCAAATAGGGGTAATGCAGGAGTAGGTTTAATAATGAATAGAAAAATAGGAATGCGGGTAAGCTACTACAAACAGCATAGTGAACGCATTATTGTGGCCAAGATAGATACGAAGCCCACACCTACTACAGTAGTACAAGTTTATATGCCAACTAGCTCTGCAGATGATGAAGAAATTGAAGAAATGTACGATGAAATAAAAGAAATTATTCAGATAGTGAAGGGAGACGAAAATTTAATAGTAATGGGTGACTGGAATTCGAGTGTAGGAAAAGGGAGAGAAGGAAACGTAGTAGGTGAATATGGATTGGGGCTAAGAAATGAAAGAGGAAGCCGCCTAGTAGAATTTTGCACAGAGCACAACTTAATCATAGCTAACACTTGGTTTAAGAATCATGAAAGAAGGTTGTATACGTGGAAGAACCCTGGAGATACTAAAAGGTATCAGATAGATTATATAATGGTAAGACAGAGATTTAGGAACCAGGTTTTTAAGTTGTAAGACATTTCCAGGGGCAGATGTGGACTGACCACAATCTATTGGTTATGACCTGTAGATTAGAACTGAAGAAACTGCAAAAATGTGGGAAATTAAGGAGATGGGACCTGGATAAACTGAAAGAACCAGAGGTTGTACAGAGTTTCAGAGACAGCATAAGGGAACAATTGACAGGTATAGGGGAAAGAAATACAGTAGAAGAAGAATGGGTAGCTCTGAGGGATGTAGTAGTGAAGGCAGCAGAGGATAAAGTAGGTACAAAGACGAGGGCTGCTAGAAATCCTTGGGTAACAGAAGAAATATTGAATTTCATTGATGAAAGGAGAGAATATAAAAATGCAGTAAATGAAGCAGGCAAAAAGGAATACAAACGTCTCAAAAATGAGATCGACAGGAAGTGCAAAATGGCTAAACAGGGATGGCTAGAGGACAAATGTAAGGATGTAGAAGCTTATCTCACTAGGGGTAAGGTAGATACTGCCTACAGGAAAATTAAAGAGACCTTTGGAGAGAAGAGAACCACGTGTATGAATATCAAGAGCTCAGATGGCAGCCCAGTTCTAAGCAAAGAAGGGAAGGCAGAAAGGTGGAAGGAGTATATAGAAGGTTTATACAAGGGCGATGTACTTGAGGACAACGTTATGGAAATAGAAGAGGATGTAGATGAAGACGAAATGGGAGATACGATACTGCGTGAAGAGTTTGACAGAGCACTGAAAGACCTGAGTCGAAACAAGGCCCCCGGAGTAGACAACATTCCATTAGAACTACTGACGGCCTTGGGAGAGCCAGTCATAACAAAACTCTACCAGCTGGTGAGCAAGATGTATGAGACAGGCGAAATACCCTCAGACTTCAAGAAGAATATAATAATTCCAATCCCAAAGAAAGCAGGTGCTGACAGATGTGAAAATTACCGAACTATCAGTTTAATAAGCCACGGCTGCAAAATACTAACGCGAATTCTTTACAGACGAATGGAAAGACTGGTAGATGCAGACCTCGGGGAAGATCAGTTTGGATTCCGTCGAAATGTTGGAACACGTGAGGCAATACTGACCTTACGACTTATCTTAGAAGAAAGATTAAGAAAAGGCAAACCTACGTTTCTAGCATTTGTAGACTTAGAGAAAGCTTTTGACAATGTTGACTGGAATACTCTTTTTCAAATTCTAAAGGTGGCAGGGCTAAAATACAGGGAGCGAAAGGCTATTTATAATTTGTACAGAAACCAGATGGCAGTAATAAGAGTCGAGGGGCATGAAAGGGAAGCAGTGGTTGGGAAAGGAGTGAGACAGGGTTGTAGCCTCTCCCCGATGTTATTCAATCTGTATATTGAGCAAGCAGTAAAGGAAACAAAAGAAAAATTTGGAGTAGGTATTAAAATTCAAGGAGACGAAGTAAAAACTTTGAGGTTCGCCGATGACATTGTAATTCTGTCAGAGACGGCAAAGGACTTGGAAGAGCAGTTGAACGGAATGGACAGTGTCTTGAAAGGAGGATATAAGATGAACATTAACAAAAGCAAAACGAGGATAATGGAATGTAGTCAAATTAAATCGGGTGATGCTGAGGGAATTAGATTAGGAAATGAGACACTTAAAGTAGTAAAGGAGTTTTGCTATTTAGGAAGTAAAATAACTGATGATGGTCGAAGTAGAGAGGATATAAAATGTAGACTGGCAAAGGCAAGGAAAGCGTTTCTGAAGAAGAGGACTTTGTTAACATCGAATATAGATTTATGTATCAGGAAGTCGTTTCTGAAAGTATTTGTTTGGAGTGTAACCATGTATGGAAGTGAAACATGGACGATAACTAGTTTGGACAAGAAGAGAATAGAAGCTTTCGAAATGTGGTGCTACAGAAGAATACTGAAGATAAGGTGGATAGATCACGTAACTAATGAGGAGGTATTGAATAGGATTGGGGAGAAGAGAAGTTTGTGGCACAACTTGACTAGAAGAAGGGATCGGTTGGTAGGACATGTTTTGAGGCATCAAGGGATCACAAATTTAGCATTGGAGGGCAGCGTGGAGGGTAAAAATCGTAGAGGGAGACCGAGAGATGAGTACACTAAGCAGATTCAGAAGGATGTAGGTTGCAGTAGGTACTGGGAGATGAAGCAGCTTGCACAGGGTAGAGTAGCATGGAGAGCTGCATCAAACCAGTCTCAGGACTGAAGACAACAACAACAACAACAACATATATTTGTTTTGTATTTAGAAACCTGTTTCGACACAGTTAAATTTTACTACGCACGAGGATTATTCAAGAAGGTATGCCACACATTTTTTTTTTAAATAAGCCAATAATATATACAGACAAACGACGTTGTTGGTGCTGCCCTTTTGATGTTTGTTGTGTGCGCCGGTGAAGTGCGAAGGTGCAGATGGCAGAGCCGTAGTACAGCATCAAAACGACGTCTACATAATACTCACGTTACAAGCAGCGTGCCGTTATTGAATTCTTGTGTACAGAAAAAGAAACCGTAATGAACAACCATAGACGTTTGTGTGCAGTATATGGCGATGCTGCAGTTGATAGGAGTACAGTTGGGCGATGGGTAAAGAAACTACATAAAACGCAGAAACACAGCTGTACGATGAGCCACGCTTCGGACGTCGTGTCACACCCACTGCTCCAGACATGCTGAATCGTGCTGATGCCACTATTCGTGCTGACCGGCGCATCACAACTCGATTCTCTACGGGGAACACACTTTGAAGATGACGAGAGTGTCAGTCAAGCAGGGAAAACATGACTACGCCTACAGGACAAGAGCTTTTAGCACCAGGGAATACTTGCTCTTCCACAACGTTGGAGTACGGCAACAGAGCTTGTTGGAGACTACGTGCACAAATAGGAAATGGACAAGACATTTTGGAGTATACTGTCACCAGATTCTGATTCTTAACAATGAAGATGTTCTGAGAGAAAATTGTTGCTAGACGAAATGGCTTTCTCTTGCTGAATTTGGATGTATACTTCCTGTGTAAGAAGGTGAAACATTGCAATGGAAGTTTGAAATAACTCAAGTTGCGCTCTGTACATGGTGTCCCGGTAGGAGCGGTCGATATTCAAGGGTATGACAGAAACGATCATTCGATGCAGAAAAGTGTGGTAAATACGAGATCTAAAATACATTCTGTAAGCTCTATGAGTATTTAAAGTACACATTTTAGAGCTTACTTGACTTCTTTGCTTCGAATGATCGTTCCTGCCTTATCCCTGAACATCGACCAGTTCTCCCGGGACACTGTGTATTTTCCTCTTCGTTAGATATGCATCCTTCATTGGTAAGTTGTGACCGCATAGGACACCTCATCCGCTGCCGTCTCTAGAGGATATTCGGTGATTCTCCAACCTGTCGATTGCTTTATCCTGCAGCCGTGCAAACTTTTTCCTGGCCCACGTAAGCTGGCCTCCTATTTTTCTATGTGTAATAGGAATAAATGATACCAGCAGTATAGGATGATGAGACTCCTATCAAAAGTTGTTCTTCTCTATAACGTGAGTAGCAACATTCACGTTTTGGTTCACTGTAGCAAAACTTCATTTTTTGATTCTCATGTTGAAGGATATACGGGAATCGAAGGAAGATTCAACTTTTTCATGGTGAAATATGATCAACAATGATTAAAATAAGTAGCGTTTGATTCAAATACTCTCTCAACACTACTGAAAAATTAATGTGGTGGTTCAAATTAAATAGTTTTTGGATATATTTCTGGAATGGGACTGTTATGTTGGCAGCGCTGATTAAAATTACATAATGGACCATGAATTTACATGATATTTAAGTGGAATAGGATTGGTTTATAGTAAAGCGGATTATTTACCTTAAGTATCTGTGTACAATTCAATTAAGCCAACCTCTCAAAGACACACTGCTACCCTGTAAAGACGTTGTAGCAGTTGGAGTAAGTAGTAGCTAGCAGTCGTGTGTATGTAGTTGGCTGGGCCGCTGCTGGGGAGCGATGGCAGAGCCTGAGCGTTGTAGGATAAGGTAAAAGCAGCGTCGCGCATATATAGTTTTGTTATATCAAGTCCCATGTAAACGTTAAAAAAAATCGCTTAATAACAATCTTTCTCATAAAAAGTTACTTTTGACCATTATTCATTTCAATCTAAAGAATTTACTAATTTCTCCGATCCTTGGCCTCCCCTATTATTGAAAAGAAAAATCCGTTGTTTCCTTTTATATAAGACAAAATGTATCGGCAAGCACTGCACTGAGCTGCGCCAGAAAATTTTCTTATAGGAGCAGATATATGTACGCGTTATCCGGCGACCTTATTGAGGTAAGAATTTTCAATTTTTTCAGAATGAGCTTTCAGGGCCATGACGCAGCAATGCTGACGTCCAAAATTTACCAGTTTAAATCCACAGTCAATTGTTGAAAGGTTACAAGTGAGCCACAATTTTTTATTGAGTGATTAGTCACTTTTTTATTATTGATAGGTTACGCAATTTAATTGAGAGGTTAGTCACATTATATTATTGGTAGGTTACGTAATTTTACTGTTGGGAACTTTTGGAGTGTATCTGTTGGAAGGTTACGATGAATGTCAATGAAATGAATAATTATATTGATTTTACTGTTGGGAGGTTACGGAATTTTTCTGTTGGGAGGTTACAACGTCAGTAGAGTGTTGGGTAGCATCGACTCTGTTGGACGCTTGGAAGGGCCAAGATCCGACGTATAAGAGTGGCGAGAACATGGCAAATCCACTCACAGGTTAGAACCAATTGATTTAGTTCTCGCCGGCCTATGTGCCCGAGCGGTTCTAGACGCTTCAATCCGCAACCCCGCGACTGCTACTGTCGCAAGTTCGAACCCTGCCTGGGACCTGGTTGTGTGTGATGTCCTTAGGTTAGATAGTTTTCAGTAGCTTTAAGTTCTAGTGGGTTGATGACCTCAGATGTTAAATCCCATAGTGCTCAGAGTCATTTAGTTCTCAGGATCAGTAAAGGACGGTGGAATTACGTTAAGAGGCAGGTCGGCGTACCCGGTCATCGGCGTAGTTGCTTCAGATGCTGGCATTTCACAGTAGGATGACTACAGCGCATGCGGGGTATGTTAGTGGACTGATTGGCAGCGGCTGTTGATGGGAGAAGTTGGATCAATGGGGAAAACCCCAGCCTTCGGAGTCAGGGTGGCGATAGTAAACACTAAGTCGGTCGATCACGAGGAGGGTCCTGGTTTGACACTCTGCTTATCGCAGCTGAAGCTGTTCCATATAGGAAGCTTTAGAAAAAATAAAAGCACCAGAGAGGCAATTCTAACGTTGCAGTTGATAATAGAAGCAAGACTAAAGGAAAACCAAGACCCGTTCCTAGGATTTGACGACTGGAAAAAGTGTTGGACAGTAAAAAATGGTGCAAGGCGTTCGAAAATCTGAGAAAAATAGTGGTAAGCTATAGGGAGAGACGGGCAACATACAATATGTACAAGAGCCCAGAGGGAATAGTCAGAATGCACGACCAAGATCGAAGCTCTCAGATTAAAAATAGTGTAAGGGATGTAGTGTTCCCCACCTACTGTTCAATCTGTACATCGAAGAACCAATGATGGAAATAAAATTGAAGGCGAATGGATATCAATGATACCATTCGCTTATAAATGAAGAGAAACTACAGGATCTGCTGAATGGAATGAACAGTTTCGTAAGCACAGAATATGGACTGAGAATAAATCGAAGAAAGGCGAAAGTAATGAGAAACAGCAGAAATGAAACAGCGAGGAACTTAACATTAGGATTGATGGTCACTAAGTAGTTCTACTACCTAGACAGCAAAATAACAAATGATGGACGGAGAAAGCACGACATGAAAAGCAGACTAACACTGGTGGAGAGGGCATTCCTGGACAAGAGTAGTCTACTGGTACCAAACATAGGCCTTAATTTGGAGAACGAATTTCTGAGAATGTACGTTTGGAGCGCAGGATTGTATGGTAGTGAACCGTGGACTGCGGGAAAACCAGAACAGAAGTGAATTTGGTGCTATAGATGAATGTTGAAAATTAAGTGGACAGGGTATGGTACGAGGAGGTTCTGTGCAACATTGGAGAGGAAAGGAATGTGTGGAAAACACTGACAAGGTGAGGGGACAGGATGATAGGATATCTGTTAAGACATCAGTGAACGATTGCCATGGCACTAGAGGGAGCAGTAGAGGGCAAAAGCTGTTGAGGAAGACAAGGAATGGAATAAATCCAGCAAATAGTTGAGGATGTAGCTTGCAAGTGCTACTCTGAGATGAAGAGGTTGGCGCAGGCGAGGAATTTGTAGTGGGCCGCATCAAACCAGTCAGAAGACTGATGAAAAAAAAAAGGAAAAGAAAAAAAACAGGAAACAATTTCATATGATATCGGATGATAATGACTGCACGAGCGGGTCGCCAAAAATCCACGATGTTTGTCTGGACCAGTCATCGGTAGCCCGCTCCACGGTAATCACCAGTTCCAGGTATCTTCCGTCTGTTGGATTAGGCCCCGGCATGTTGACTTGCTCATACCTTGGGCGTCACATAGCTCGCTTGTCGCGATGCTTTAGGAGCGTCCTGCATTTAGGTAATACTGTTGGCAGAGACGGTGTGTTCATACCAATGTAATGGTGAAATGCTGTACCAACTGATTACTGCAGTAACTGCGGTTACCTCAGTGGTGGCTTGTGCCCGCCGTAGCCGCTACGATGTGTTTCTTAAAATTGTAAGGGATATCATGGAGAGCAAAAATAATATCTAGATGAACCAATGGCACAATGCAAGACTGCATTATATAACTTTTACAATGAGTGCACAAAAAAAAAATTGTAGACCAGCTTTTCAAAGAGCAAGATTATCCCGTGTTGTTTTGCCTGGGTAACAGTGGAAACACATGTTGTGCGGGATTGCAATGTCTGGTGTGTAGCGAGCAGGATTAAGAGAAACAGAAGATTAGCAGTGACGCACTGACACAGCAGGTAGTGTCGTGCTCTAAGGCGTGGATTAGCTACACTGACTCGGGAGGCGAATGTTCCTCTCATCCTTGACAACATACAGTTAATCTCACATCATCATAATGCCGACAGCGTGCTGAGTGAGGTAGTCACTGACATCGGCAAGGTTACCGTCTCAGTGCTGCTGTGAGTAGTGAGACTAAAAGAGAGCTGCACCTCATAGCAACATGTTTTACAGGAAGGCTCCTATGAACGAAACTATCTCGCAAAATTTTCTCCTCCAAGGCTCCAAATGAAGAAAATGTTCTTCTGCCCTACTCTATTTGCCCGTCTCTTTCACTCATTCGCTAATCTGTTGTATGTCCTCTAGGAAATGAGTTGCAGTGTTGTCAGCACGTGACATGCTGTAGGTAGCATTGGTGCCACTTCGTGTATCTGGCAAAGAAATTCCTCCATGAAGACGTTGCGACGGGAATTTCCACACCCAACTGCTGCGTGCTTCTGGCTATGAGAATGTTCCTTCTACGACGGTGAGCTTTCTTCGTTTCGCTATTTTCTTGCGGCGTATTTTGTGCGTTTGCGGCGTCGTGCTGAAGTTGTTCCACTGGGACCGATGTCTCGTGTCATTCTAGCGTATAAAGAGATATGCCAGGCCATCTGCTGACAAGCAGCTAACAGGCAATTACTAGGAAGGCTTTTTCTTCTGTAGTGGTACGCGCGCTTTTCCACGTTCTGTCGTGGTGGGAAGAATAGTAAACAGCGTCCACCTCAGTAACATAATTTTATTTTGTTTCTTCGTGAGACTGGTTTTATGCCATCCACCAGGAATCCTCTCCCAAGTGGTGCTCTTCATCTTAGAGTAGCACCTATCCCCAACGTCCTCAATTGTTTAATGTATATATTCAAATCTCTGTCATGCCTCACAGCTCCACCGAATACCATGAAAGTTATTTCTTGATGTCTTAACGCAAATGGTATCACTCTGTCCATCGTGTCAATTTTCTCCACATGTTTCTGTCCCCACAGATTCTGTGGCGAACCTCATCATTTCTTACATCAGTCCACCTCGTTTTCAACATCCTTCTGTCACACCACATCTCAGAAGGTTTCTATTATTTTCTTTTCTGATGTTCCCACATTTTTCACTTCTGTACTTTACTGTAGACCAAACATACAATCACAGAAATTTCTACCTGAATGTAGGGCTTATGTCTGATACTAGTATACATCTTTTGGCCAGGAACGCCCTGTTTGCTCCTGTTAGTCTGCTTTTTATGTCCTTCTTTCTTCGTCTGTCGTTTGTTCCTTTGCCCTCGTATACACAGCCGGTCGCATAGGAGAGGTGACTGACGTGAACTAAAACAGAAGAAGTCGTTTATGTTTAGTTTACATTATTGTTTGTTCAAAACAAACTTCCTGTAAGTTAATATGCAGTTGGAAAAATTATTCGAAACGGTTCTGATACTGAGTCTTTGAAGGTGCCGGAAGTAGCATGAGCGTACCTTTATGGATACATGAAGTAGTATGTAAACAATTTCCTTTCAAGCCATTTTCTATTCTGGAGATAACCATAAGTCGTACGGCGACAGAAACTATGGAAGGAGTTAAGCCTGCAAAAGAATACAGCATAGAAATAACTAAACTGCGCCCACTAAGTCTTTTATAGACAGGCGCAAAGATCCTTCAAACTCTGTTAATAAATGTAATAATGCACATATTCACCAGACATCTTCTACATCAAAATGGTGTGAGTTTCCCCTCATAAATAGGCATGACTGAACCTTTAATGACAATCAAAATTTTTTTCGATAATAATCTCGCAGCCAGAATGTGTGTAACCATGACCAGCTTCGGAGCCATAGGTATTAATACCTTAATAAACAACAAAGTTTTATAATATAGTCAAATATAAAGACGGTAGACGTATAGGCTTCGCCTTGGAGTACAGAAACAGGTCACACGGAGCGGACTTGCCCAGAATTAGAAAGAAGAAAATCATTATTACTCTGTTGAAGTATACAGGGATCGAGGCATATCAGACGAAGAAGCGGGTTGAAGGTTGTAAGGGGTCAACCGCCCCTGACGTACTGAGAACAATATCTTTGCCTCACGCAGGCCACAGTAGGTACTATCGATAGATGAGACCTCAGTGCCCCAGGGAGACTCTGGGCAAGTAAGTTGTTGGCTGCTAAGCGATTACGGAGGATTTCAGCAGGACGGCCGACCGCGTTCGCAGTTGTTTCGCGGCTGTGTGTGTCACCGAACACCGTGGACCTGACCATCAGCAAATACGTAAATGGCGTTAATTGAGTGATTTGTTTGATACGTTTAAGGGTTCATTTGTGTACCGTGATTACGCGACAACCGCGCCGGACACCCGCGATTGGGATTGCAGTGAGGATTGTGTATTCAGTGCCACCTGAAGAATATTGGCGTGTGATGGCATTCGAAATTTCGAAATTTGTGGTAAGGTCTTGTGGGAGCAGACTGCTGAGGTCATCGATCCATAAGCTTACACACTACTTAATCTAACTTAAACTAACTTACGCTAAGGACAACTCACACATCCATGCCCGATGTCCGAGGGAGGACTCCAACCTCCAACGGGTGGAGCCGCGCGGATCATGACAGGCGCCTCAGACCACGCGGCTACCCCTTGAGGCGTGACGACATTAATAGGCGACCTTTGATGAGTTAACGTTTGTTAGTTTGTCAGACGAAGGGAGTACCTGCCTCGTTCGTGCTGCTTAGACAAAAGATATAGAACATCAACAACGAATGATGTATCGATAATTGCCAACTGACTTCCTGATTAGCTTTGTTAGATTTGATACGAGACAAATCCCCTACATATATTAAGCGCTCAGCCTTTGTCAGTTGCACACGGTCAAACTATTTTAAACTGTTTAGCTATACTCCACTAGTCAGTAATGGTGGGTTGAATCGGTAATGTTTCAACCGTGACAATATTTATCAGTAAGAACCTAACTCAACAGCTACAGCGCAAATTGTATAATAAATGCACAAATAAGCAAGCCATCCTAACTGCGTGTGAGTCAATGACAGATCTAACGAACATTCACGGAGTTGCAATAATCCACACCGACAGCACGAAAACATTATACTGAGTATGAAATTCGAAAAATCACAGATTTTTGATTTAAGAAATACGAACCAAAAACAGAAGATTACAAAAGCACAATTGACAGGTAAATTTCTGTTGAGTTAAAGTTCATAAATGCGTAAGAGGAAATGAACAAGATGACAATCTAGCTAAACGAGCAACTCGATCATGGAAAACAAACTACAAATAAATACCTATAAGCATTGGAGGCCGAAGACTACCGGCATAAGTAGTCAGCCTCATTCTGCCAACGGCCTTATCAAAGAGGGCGGAGGAGCAGATAGAGGTTCAGGGCACTCTCTTGTTCTAGGGGTGGGAAATTGCCCCTAAAGGCGGAAGAATCAGCAATGATCAACGACATGAGAATGCAGAAGGCAATGGAAACCACTGCATTAAAGACACGTAACGTGTATCCACAGGACATGTGGCCTGTAGTTAAAGAAGTGGCATGATGATCTCTCCATTGGCAAAAGATTCCGGAATAGTCCCCCACTCGGATCTCCGGGAGGGGACTGCCAAGAGGGAGGTTACCATGAGAAAAAGATTGAATAATCAACGAAAGGATAACGTTCTACGAGTCGGGGCGTGGAATGTCAGAACCTTGAACGTGGTAGGGAAACTAGAAAATCTGAAAAGGGAAATACTAACGCTCAATCTAGATATAGTAGGGGTCAGTGAAGTGAAGTGGAAGGAAGACAAGGATTTCTGGTCAGATGAGTATCGGGTAATATCAACAGCAGCAGAAAATGGTATAACAGTTGTAGGATCCGTTATGAATAGGAAGGTAGGGCAGAGGGTGTGTTACTGTGAACAGTTCAGTGACCGGGTTGCTCTAATTAGAACCGACAGCAGACCAACACCGACAACGATACTTCAGGTATACATGTCGACTTCGCAAGCTGAAGATGAACAGGATATTGAAAGGGTAATGCAGTATGTAAAGGGGGACGAAAATCTAATAGTCATGGGCGACTGGAATGCAGTTGTAGGGGAAGGAGTAGAAGAAAAGGTTGCAGGAGAATATGGGCTTGGGACAAGGAATGAATGCTCAAGAATCACGAGAGGAGGAGGTATACTTGGAAAAGGACGGGAGGTACGGGAAGATAACAATTAGATTACATCATGGTCAGACAGAGATTCCGAAATCAGATACTGGATTGTGAGGCGTACCCAGGAGCACATATAGACTCAGATCACAATATAGTAGTGATGAAGAGTAGGCTGAAGTTCAAGACATTAGTCAAGAAGAATCAATACGCAAAGAAGTGGGATGTGGAAGTTCTAAGGAATGACGAGATACGTTTGAAGTTCTAACGCTATAGATACAGCAATAAGGAATAGCGTAGTAGACAGCACAGTTGAAGAGGAATGGACGTCTCTAAAAAGGGCCATCACAGAAGTTGGGAAGGAAACATAGGTACAAAGAAGTTAGCTGCGAAGAAACCATGGGTAACAGAAGAAATACTTCAGTTGATGGATGAAAGGAGGAAGTATAAACATATTCCGGGAAAATCAGGAATACAGAAATACAAGTCGCTGAAAAGTGAAATAAATAGGAAGTGCAGGGAAAATAAGACGAAACGGCTGCAGGAAAAATGTGAAGACATTGAAAAAGATATGATTGTCGGAAGGACAGACTCAGCATACAGGAAAGTCAAAACAACCTTTGGTGACATTAAAAGCAACGGTGGTAACATTAAGAATGCAACGGGAATTCTACTGTTAAATTCAGAGGAGAGAGCAGACAGGTGGAAAGAATACATTGAAAGCCTCTATGAGGGTGAAGATTTGTCTGATGTGATAGAAGAAGGAACAGGAGTCGATTTATTAGATATAGGGGATCCAGTATTAGAATCGGAATTTAAATGAGCTTTGGGGGACTTACGGTCAAATAAGGCAGAAGGGATAGATAACATTCCATCTGAATTTCTAAAATCATTAGTGGAAGTGGCAACAAAACGACTATTCACGTTGGTGTGTAGAATATATGAGACTGGCGACATACCATCCGACATTCGGAAAAGCATCATCCACACAATTCCGAAGACGGCAAGAGCTGACAAGTGCGAGAATTATCGCACAATCAGCTTAACAGCTCATGCATCGAGGCTGCTTACAAGAATAATATACAGAAGAATGGAAAAGAAAATTGAGAATGTGCAGGTGACGATCAGTTTGGCTTTAGGAAAAGTAAAGGCACGAGAGAGGCAATTCTGACGTTACGGCTAATAATGGAAGCAAGGCTAAAGAAAAATCAAGACACGTTTATAAGATTTGTCGACCCGGAAAAAGCGTTCGACAATATAAAATGGTGAAAGCTGTTCGAGATTCTGAAAAAAGTAGAATTAAGCTAAATGGAGAGACGGGTCATATACAATATGTACAACAACCAAGAGGGAATGAGAAGAGTGGACGATCAAGAACGAAGTGCTCGTATTAAGAAGGGTGTAAGACAAGGCTGTAGCCTTTCGCCCCTACTCTTCAATCTGTACATCGAGGAAGCATTGATGGAAATAAAAGAAAGGTTCAGGAGTGGAATTAAAATACAAGGTGAAAGAATATCAATGATACGATTCGCTGATGACATTGCTATCCTGAGTGAAAGTGAAGAAGAATTAAATGATGTGCTGAACGGAATGAACATTCTAATGTGTACACAGTATGGTTTGAGAGAAATACGAAGGCAATGAGAAGTAGTAGTAATGAGAACAGCGAGAAACTTAACATCAGGATTGATGGTCACGAAATCAATGAAGTTAAGGAATTCTGCTACCTAGGCAGTAAAATAACCAATGACGGACGGAGCAAGGAGGATATTAAAAGCAGACTCGCTATGGCAAAAAAGGCATTTCTGGCCAAGAGAAGTCTACTAATATCAAATATCGGCCCTAATTTGAGGAAGAAATTTCTGACTATGTGCGTCTGGAGTACAGCATTGTATGGTAGTGAAACATAGACTGTGAGTAAACCGGAACAGAAGTGAATCGAAGCATTTGAGATGTGGTGCTATAGACGAATGTTGAAAATTAGGTGGACTGATAAGGTAAGGAATGAGGAGGTTCTACGCAGAATCGGAGAGGAAAGGAATATGTGGAAAACACTGATGAGGAGAAGGGACAGGATGATAGGACATCTGCTTAGACATGAGGGAATGACGTTCATGGTACTAGAGAGAGCTGTAGAGGGCAAAAACTTTAGAGGAAGACAGAGATTGGAATATGTCAAGCAAATAATTGAGGTTGTAGGTTGCAAGTGCTACTCTGAGATGAAGAGGTTAGCACAGGAAAGGAATTCGTGGCGGGCGCATCAAACCAGTCAGTAGACTGATGACCAAAAAAAAAAGTGCAATAAATAGAAATCTAGGAGGAGAAATTAGAAACAAATCCGACGAACAGAAATGAGGGAACAAAAGATGTATTTTTCAGTGGTCTGCCGACTTGTAATTAAGCCACCAAGCCATGTTAACACCAATAGAAAAGTAGAAACGTATCATAAATATTTCTGGAAAGTCTTCCCTTCCCCCCCCCCCCCTCCCCCAACACACACACACACACACACACACACACTCATAAAGAAATTTGTAGGTGTGAGGTTAAAGATAACGTCTTCTAAATATTCTCTCACATCAAATCTCAGTAATGACATGATAGTCAGTTAACTCAGAATGTAATCAGTCTTCAAGATGCCCAACGTCAAACCCTTCAAGGACCACTAGCGGGGAAACTGTGCACCCATGACATTTCTGTCTCCTCTAAAATATCTAAATCTATATAAATATAGGTGTAAAACGCTTTGTACACAAGTTATAGAATGTTCGTACGAACATTTTTGGTTAGTCTTTACTGCGACTTCTATCGATATAGAATGAAACAAAGTTTACTATTTATTTATATCGAGAATGCCTTTAACCCTCCATCACCAGGTAGATTTATATGTATTAGTATGATATATGCGCGTGTTGTGGTACGAATTTGGGGTAACTATTGCACTTTTTCGTTTTCAGACAGCGTCCTTGTTTCCAAAATATGACAGTTTGCATGTGTTGTGTTACGCCAGAGAAAGGAGCCTATGACGGCTGGAGACAATGCGACAGATTGCCCCAAAATGGCAACAATCTACATACATATGTCATACCAACACACATAAATCTACCTAATGGTGGAGATTTAAGCTTTCTAAACGTGTTGTGGATATGAACAGTGAGTGGTAACAGTGAAGTTGTTTGTGAAGTTGTTTCACTCGATGTTAGTAGGAGATGAAAGGACGCACGGTTGTCATGAGACGAAAAGTCCTTTGTTAATGTTCTTTTGTTACTAGCAATCATTTCAGAAAATAGTGATAAACTTGAATTAACTAAAGTACTAGAACAACCTCTAAGCATTGTGCAAAATATTTCGACCACAGAGCCAGTACTTTTCGTCAGTTGTTGTTAAGTTCAGGTAACAGTGAAAATTATGGCTCTTGGAGAACTGAACTACGTCGGCCATCGAAATATTTTGTGTACCATCGAAACAAAAAATTTAGTGAGCACCCGAAAGTACAGTACTCCACAGTGGTTTGAAGAGTATGACTGAAAATGTAGCTGAAGGTAAAGATATTAATGAGTGGCTGTAAAGAATTAGTGATATAAGTAGCTTATCAAAATGAAATAAGTAGCTGACTTTTGTTATAAGAGTTGTATCTTCGAAACAAATTGTGCTGCTATGTGTACTCTTTCTTCCACTATTTGTCTAGCACCTTCAGTTAACAGCGATAGAAAAGGTTAATCCACTACTAAGATACTGGCAATATCACCGTGATCACACTCTCGCAGTCACTCGTTAATACGCTGCTTCGCCCAGTAACTGTAATTTGGCTGCAAGCGTTTGCTTCGTACTCGTAATCTAGCTTCCTGAAACTCGGTTCCGCAGCGCCGCCGACCGTTCCAGTGTCAAGGTTTACTACTCGCAGCTGAACGCAATGCCAGCGGAAGCGTAGGGCTTCCCTTGTCGAACGAGGCTAGGCACAATAGCCTGACGAAGAGTCTCACCGCGACCTGCCTGTATTTTTACCCTCTTTTCCTCGAGGCGCTTGTTGTGCATCAAAGAACAATTAGTAAGCGTTTTCAATGATCTTCTTACCTTCTTTGCTGCAGTTATCCATTGGAAGACAGACAAAGAGTCAAAGACTGTACGATGCGACGCTGTCTAGAGGAAACCGTATCCGTAACCCGTCAAGAATTGTTGCTGCCATGGCAACCAAATGTTGCGAGTCACAGTTATCCGAAGAGTCTACGATGTGCAAGATGTGTTCTGCGCACGAAAAGCTTCGGGTATTCCTCCCCGACAGGAATGTTGTAAGTAATCTACACTGCAGAGCCGAGGAAATTGGCACACCTCCGTAACATCGAACAGAGGTTCTGCGAGCAGACATAAGTGCCGCAACATGACATGGACTAATGTCTAAAGTAGTACTCTCGAGGGTACTGACGCCATTAATGCTGCACGGCTGTCCATAAATCCGTAAGAGTACGGGGTGTGGAAATCACTTCTGAACAGCACGTTGCAAGGCATCTGTGATATGCTCTAAGCTGTTCATATTTGCGGAGTTTGGTGGAAAACGAAAGCGTTTAAACTCATACAAATGTTCCCGGAGCCACTCTGTAACAATTCAAAACGTATGGTGTGTCGCATTGTCGTGCTGAAATTTCCCGAGTCCGTCGGATTCCACAATGGACATTAATAGATGCAGGTGATCAGAAAGGACGCCCACCTTTCAGAGTAGTATCTAGAGGTATCAGGTAGCTGATAACACTCCAACTACACACGCCCAGCAACATTACTGAGCCTCCACCATCTCGAACAGTCCCCTGCTGACATGCAGGGCCCACGGATTCATGAGGTTATGCCCATACCGGTACACGTCCATCCGCTCGATACAATTTGAAACGAGACTTGACCGACCAGGCAACATATTTCCAGTCATCAACAGTCCAATGTCGGTGTTACGTGTCAAGGAGAGGCGTTACGCTTTTTGTCGTGCAGTCATCAAGAGTACACGAGTGGGCCTTCAACTTCGATGACGGTGCGTTGAATGTTTCGCACACTGACACTTGTTGATGGTCCAGCACTGAAATCTGCAACAATTTCCGGAAGGGTTGCACTTCTGTCACGTAGAACGATTGTCTTCAGTCGTCGTTGGTTCCGTTCTTGCACGATCTTTTCCCGGCCTGAGCGATGTCGGAGATTTCATGTTTGACCAGTTCCTGATATTCACGGTACACTTGTGAAATGGTCCTACGGGAAAATCCCGATCCCATTGCTATCTCGGAGATGTGTTCAAATGGTTCAAATGGCTCTGAGCCCAATGGGACTTAACATCTGAGGTCATCAGTCCCCTAGAATTTGGAATTTCTGAAACCTAACACACACATCCATGCCCGAGGCAGGATTCGAACCTGCGACAGTAGCAAACCCGCAGTTCCGGACTGAAGCTCCTAGAACCACTCGGCCACCGCGGGCGGCTCGGAGATGTGTGTCCCATCGTTTGTGCGCAGACTATAACAGCGCGTTCAGACTCAGTTAAATCTTGACAATCTGCTATTGTAGCAGTAGTAACCGATCAGGCGACTGCGCCAGACACTTGTTGTCTTATATAGGCGTTGCTGACCGCAGTGCCATATTCTACCTGTTAACATATATCTGGTTTTGAATACGCATGCCTATACCAATTTGTTTGGCGCTTCAGAGTAAAAACTGTAGTATATAATACGAAGGGTCTTCAGAAGGTAAATCACACATGCCATCCCACGCTAAGACCACTACATAACAATAGTGGCTGTTTGTCAGATGAGAGCACATGTTTGGGGCTGCTTTAGGGACAGTTCTCTTGACATAGGGATAGCAGGTGCACCACTGTGCTTGAGTGAAATGGCGAGCCCACTAGAAACATACTCCTGAGTTAAAAGTATGCGGGGCAGTAATATTCTTGTGTGCATAAAGTCTAAGTTGCGCACCGACTCTGGTGACGTATGGACGTAATGCACTCTCAGTGCAGCCATGATCAAGTGGTGCCAACATTACGAACAAGTCCCCATAGACTTGATCTTTCTTTGGTCTCAGCCAGTATTTTACCTCATTAGACGCTTCATTCCACTCAACAGCTCATTTTCACTGAGGATTGTCATTAGTGAACCTGTCCACCGATATACATTTAATTCGACGCCTGAGGCACATCCATATATTTTCCAAATATTTTCAGTCGATTCTCATAGCTTCGTCTTTTTTTTGGGGGGGGGGGGGGGAGACCGGCAGACATGTTGAACTTTTAAAGTTGTCGAAAACGAGCAAATTATCTGAAGGTGACTTCCTTTTCTTGGTACTTGCTTCATTGTCCCTATGGTGCTTTTATATTTTCTAACACGAAAGTAACTATTAGTTCACAGATTATAAATTTTATTTTCCATTATTATATATACAGGGCGGTCCATTGATCGTGACCGGACCAAATATCTCACGAAATAGGGATCAAACGAAAAAAACTGCAAAGAACGAAACTTGTCTAGCTTGAAAGGGGGGGGGGGGGAGGGGGAGACCAGACGGCGCTATGGTTGGCCCGCTAGATGGCGCTGCCATAGGTCAAACGAATATTAACTGCGTTTTTTTTTAAAATAGGGATCCCCATTTTTATTACATATTCGTGTAGTACGTAAAGAAATATGAATGTTTTAATTGGCCCACTTTTTTCGCTTTGTGATAGATGACGATGTAATAGTCACAAACATATGGCTCACAATTTTAGACGAACAGTTGGTAACAGGTAGGTTTTTTATATTAAAATAAAGAACATAGGTCGTTTGAACATTTTATGTCGGTTGTTCCAATGTGATACGTGTACCTTTGTGAACTTGTCATTTCTGAGAACGCATGCTGTTACAGCGTGATTACCTGAAAATACTGCATTAACGCAATAAATGCTCAAAATGATGTCCGTCAACCTTAATGCATTTGGCAATACGTGTAACGACATTAATCTCAACAGCGAGTAGTTCGCCTTCCGTAATGTTCGCACATGCATTGACAATGCGCGGACGCATGTTGTCAGGCGTTGCCGGTGGATCACGATAGCAAAAATCCTTCAACTTTCCCCACAGAAAGAAATCCGGGAACGTCAGATCCGGTGAACGTGCGGGCTATGGTATGGTGCTTCGACGACCAATCCACATATCATGAAAAATCCTATTCAGTACCGCTTCAACTGCACTTGAGCTACGTGCCGGACATCCATCACGTTGGAAGTACATCGCCATTCTGTCATGCACTGAAACATATTGTAGTAACATTGGTAGAACATTGCACCATATAAATTGCCATCGATAAAATGGGGGCCAATTATCCTTCCTCCCACAATGCCGCACCATACATTAACCCGCCAAGGTCGCTGATGTTCCACTTGTCGCAGACATCGTGGATTTTACGTTGTCCAATAGTGCATATTATGCCGGTTTACGTTAACAGTGTTGGTGAATGAAGCTTCGTCGCTTAGAACGCATGCAAAAAAATTTTCAACGTCTTGTAATTTCTCTTGTGCCCAGTGGCAGAACTGAACACGAACTTCAAAGTCGTCGCCATGCAATTTCTGTTGCATAGAAATATAGTGCAGTCGACGCTGATGTAGCATTCGCAACACCGACATTTTTGCGATACCCAATTCTCGCGCAGTTTGTCAGCTACTGATGTGCGGAGTAGCTGCGACAGCAGCTAAAACACCTACTCGGGCATCATTTGTTGCAGGTCGTGGTTGACGTTTCACATGTGTCTGAACACTTCCTGTTTCCTTAAATAACGTAACTATCCGGCGAACGGTCCGGCACTTGGATGATGTCGTCCAGGACACCGAGCAGCATACGTTGCACACGCCCGTTGGGCATTTTGATCACAATAGACACACATCAACACGATATAGACCTTTTCCGCGATTGGTAAACGATCCATTTTAACACGGGTAATGTATCCGTCCGTACTGACGGAATGTTACGTGATACCACGTACTAATACGTTTGTAACTATTACAGCGCCATCTATCACAAAGCAAAAAAAAGTGGTCCAACTAAAACATTCATATTTCTTTACGCACTACACGAATATGTAATAAAAATGGGGGTCCTATCTAAAAAAAACGCAGTTGATATCTGTTTGGTCTGTGGCAGCGCCATCTAGTGGGCCAACCATAGTGCCATCTGGTTCCCACTTTCAAGCTAGATGAGTTTCATTCTTTGTGGTTTTTTCGTTTGATGATTACTTCGTGAGATATTTAGCCCGATCACTGTCAATGGACCACCCTTTATAGTCAGCAACATGGATCTATTAGCTGTGAAACTGATTTTGCGATAGCTATATCACTGGTCTGCCTTTCATATCTGCGGATCATATTCTTTAGAAAGTCCACAGGTATGTCTCTACTCTCTAAATTCAACATATTAAACTTCAATTAAGAATCTGACCAATGATTTCTGAACTTAAAAAAAAAATGGTTCAAATGGCTCTTAGCACTATGGGTCATCAGTCCCCTAGACTTAGATCTACGTAAACCTAACTAACCTAAAGGCATCACACACGTCCATGACCGAGGAAGGATTCGAACCTGCGACCGTAGCAGCAGCGCGGCTCCGGACTGAAGTGTCTAGAATCGCTCAGCCTCGACGACCGGCTTTCTGATATTTCGAAGAAATTTTTTTACCCCTTCTACAGTGTTCTATCACAAGTCTTTTAAAGCTCATTTACATTCCTGGACTCTTTTTGTCTTCATAATTGTCACCTATTTGTTCTATCATGTCCACAGATATGACCCCTTCTCCCCCCTCCCAATCCCTGTCGTCACCATCACTATCGTAAATGTACACTTTGAGCCTCTTTCTATTAACGCCTTAGCTTTTAAATGCACCGAAAATTATTTTGTCTTTTTTATGTGGCGAATCTCTCCTTTCGACGACTATCGCAAGTGATTATGACTTTCTACAAAATGAGTGCTCGGGAGGGGTTCTGAGCTTCAGCTTGGGGAACAGGATGATGAACGAGCACAAGAAACAGACGTCTTTGAGAGAGCAACAAGGCTGAATCGACATTCGCTACGCTCTTACCGAGGAAGTACAAATGCAAATAAAACAATTTGGATAGTGAATTAGCGTCCTTTTCTATACCAAAGTGATGTGCAGTTAGTAGAGCGGTCAGGACTAGGAAGTGGGCCTACAGGGCTGATGTTAAATGAGAGCAAGAAATCAGGTCAAATAAAGAACATATATTTCAGTATGAGGCGCGCGTAGGGTAGAAAGTTGCTACGTCTGAACCAGTCTAGGAGATCGACCATACTACCGAAGTAGGTAGCGAGAGATATGGCGGTTCATGTTGAGTTCTGCTGATGGCCGGTAATGGAGCGCATAGCTAGAGGATCTGCCACCTAAGAAAGAAGTCTGCTACAGTCAAGGTCTAGATCACAACACAGAGAAGCGACTTCCTTCTTCTCTCCAGATCCCTGCAGCGTCCACACATGTGACCGCATCCCATGACACCTATTGCCTAAGCCGATGACTTGAATTCGCTATTAGCTTCAGCATAGATCATAAGACATCTCTTGTCAGCAGCATTAATCTGATAGAACTGAATCGGTTTTGAAAGGCAAGTGGCTTGGTTCACGTAGACACACCCGAAGCTATACTGGGAGGAAACTTCTGGAGGCTTGACTGGGGACATTCAATTAAAACTTTGAAACCAATGCCTTGAGGCATTGGCTCTGAGCACTAAGGGACTTAACTGCTGAGGTCATCAGTCCCCTAGAACTACTTAAACCTAACTAACCTAAGGTCGTCACACACATCCATGACCGAGGCAGGATTCGAACCTGCGAATGCAGCGGTCGCGTGTTTTCAGACTGTAGCGCCTAGAGCCGCTCGGCCACTCTGGTCGGCTCCTGAGACATTCCTTGACTGATTGCTACCTCGTACAGAGGTACTGGAAGAGCCCAGAAAAGGTGTCTCGATATTATCTAGGGTTGCTTGGAACATAGTGATTCGTGCTTGCACAGATGTGATGTAAGTGGAAAACGTATGGAACAGGTCTTCATCGAGAAAAACAGACCTTCGTTCTGAAATGGATAATATCAAGAAAAAGAGAGATACTTTACATTAAGTGGCTTCGATAACTCTTGCCTTTCCTCTCAACATGATCGTTGTTGCTGTTTACACAGCTGCTTTAAGCAGTCAAACTTTAGCGACTGTGAATGACATAAATATTAAATTCGAGTAAGGGCATCTGCACAAATAGCCAGCAATTTATTTTGATCGTGTCAGAGACTACCTCTCTTGATAAATGAGCTGCAGGATTGAAAACCCCCACGTTCCGATGAGACGGATAGCGTACGCGGTTATATTCGGCAGCTGACCCCTCCACTTTTGATAACACGGAAGTAAATCATAGCGCTTCGGAAATGTTCCCAAAGCGACAGCGCATTAACCGTTGCAGTATGTGCTCGCTGTAATTACATTGCGCAAAATGAGTGCGAGTGCAAAATTATTTCTGTGAAATTGGACAGATCCCAAATAGAACGAGGCAGAAAGTCGGTTGGCACTGCTGTGTCCTATGCAAGCGGCGAGCAGATGCACCGCCCGTAAGTGGTTCATTCTGCAGTTTCTTATTTTTGCGACGTAATTTCACGTCATTACAGATTAACGGGAAGTAGACTCTTTGGAGACGACTGCACAGCCAGAGAGACGCAGTGCTTACAGAAAATTCTTACTCTCACTGCCACACTGCCGAAACTTTATAGTCTTTTGCGTTATGATGTCGACAGAAGGGAACAGTATCTAAAACTTGCGGGGACAGAATCGTAAGCTCACTGCGTTAAAGAAATATACTGACCGCATTGAAGAGCTGTAGATCTTGTGGAACTGGTAGCAGATATTCATAGACCCTCTAAAACAGGCATAAATCTTTGTTGTGAAGTGCTGTGTACTTGTGCCCAATAAGAAGCCTTGACTTGGAGACATGACATAATGTCAAAACTGGGTAATCGTCTTGGGACATGCCTATCATGAAGAGTAGGCTTAAGCTGAAGAGACAAGTCATGAGGAATCATTGCGCAAAGAAGTGGTATACAAAAGTACTAAGAAATGAAGAGATACGCTTGAAGTTCCATGAGGCTGTAGCTACTGCAGATACAGTAGGCAGTTAACTGAAGAGGAATGTACCTCTAAAAAGGCATTCACTGAGGTTGGAGGGCAAAACATATGTACCAGGAACAGAATTAAAACTTCAGCTGACCTACAAAAGAAGGAAGTACAAAAATCCTAACGAAATTTCAAGAATACTCAAATATAAGTCACTTATGAACGAAATAAATAATAAGAGCAAGGAATCTAAAACGAAATGTCTACACGAAAAATGTGAAGAACTTGAAAACGAATAGGCTGTTGAAAGGACAGACACGACATATAGAAAAGCCAAACAAACTTCGATTAAATTAAAACCAAGTGCTGTAAAATTAAGAGTACAATGGGAATTACACTGTTAAATTCAGAGTAGAGCGTATAGATGGAAAGAGTATTCTTAGGGCCTTTATGAGGAGAAGGGTTTTGTCGCGAGACGTGATAGAAGGAGAAACAGGAGACAGCAGGGAAGAAGTAGGGGATCGGGTATTAAAATCATAATTTTCAAGAACTTCGGAAGACTTAAAATCAAATGAGGGTGAAGAAATAGATAAGATTCCATCTGAATTTCTGAAATCATTGGGGGAAGTGGTAACCAAACGATTAACCACATGGGTGAGTAAAATGTACGAGACTAACGACATACCATCAGACATTACGAAAAATGTCATCTACGCAATTCCCAAGATTGAAAGAGTGCGAGATTTGTAGCACAGTCTGCTTAATATCTATTGCATCCAAGCTGCTAACGAGATTAACATGGACGACAATGGAAAAGAAAATTTACGATCTGTTAGAAGATGATCAGTTTGGATTTAGGGAAGGTAAAGGCACCAGGGAAGCAGCTCCAGCGTTGCGGTTGATAATAGAAGCAAGACTGTAGTGAAATCAAGACAAGTTCGTAGGATTTGTCGACCTGCAAAAAGCATTCGACAAGCCAAATGGTACAAGATATCCAAAATTCTGAGAAACATAGCGAGATGTTACAGGGAAAGACCGGTAGTATACAATATGTATAAGGGAACAGTAAGGGTGCAGGACCAAGAACGAAGTACCTTGATTAGAACGGGAGTAATACACGGATGTAGTCTTCCGCCCCTGCAACTCAGTCTAGCAATGACGGAAAAAAAGGTTCAAGAGTGGGAATAAAATATAAGGTGGAAGGATATCAGTATTTTGATTCGTTGTTGAAGAATTACTGGAGCAATCGAATTGAGTGAACAGTCTATGGATTTAGAGTAAATCGAAGAAAGGCGAAAGTAGCAGAAATGAGAACAATCGGAAATTTAACATCATAAATGGTTAAGGAATTCATAAATGGTTAAGGAATTTTGCTACGATGGACGGAGCAAGGAGAACGTGAAAAGCAGATTAGAATTTCCAAAAAGGGTATTCCTGGCCGTGTGAAGTCTACTAATATCAAACGTAGGTCTCAGTTTCTTGGCGAAATTTCTGAGAATGTATTTTTGGAGCAGAGCACTGTTTGTCAGGGACTCTGGGAAAAGCGGGAGATACAGATGAGATGTGCGGCTACAGAAGATTGTTCAAAAACAGATGGGCTGATAACGAATGAGGAAATTCTCCGCAGAGTCGGCGGGAAAGGGATATATGGATAACACTGGCAAGAAGAAGGGACAGGAAGACAGGACATCTGTAAGGCATCAATGAGTAATTGCTATGGAACTAGAGGGAGAGGTAGAGGGTAAAAACTATAGAGGAAGACAGAGATTGGGATACATCCAGTTAATAAGTGAGGACGTAGGTTGCAAGTGCTTGCTCTGAGATTAAAATTTGAGCACAGTAGAGGAAATTGTGGCGAGCTGCATCAAACAAGTCAGTAGGCCGACGACTCAAAGAAAAGAAAAAAAAAGACGAGGCCACACTATGATTCAAGCTGCCAAATTAAGTCGTTTATCAACGAGGAATATCCCACATGATTACAAGGACTGGTGTTCCACTAGCAGTTACGTAACTCTGCGTTAGGACCATTTTCGTAATAAGAGCCTAGCCGAAAGGGACTTGAGACAAGAATAACACCTTGTCTACATTTGCATGACAACCCGGCAATTCACACTCAAGTGCCTGAAAGATGGTTCATCGAACTACCTTCAGACTGTTTCTCTGTTGTTCCAGTTTCGAACAGCGTGCAGGAAAAACTAACACTTAAATCTTTCCGTGCGAACTCTGATTTCTCGCATTATGTTGCGATGATCCGCGTTCAACAAAATTATTTCGTATTCCGAGGAGCTGGTTTGAAATTTCGTGACAAGGTCTCACTCATCGCAAAGCAAATTCCCTTTGTTTTAATGACTGACGTCCACCCCGAGTACCATACCTGAGACACTCTCTCCCCTGTTTGTCGATAATACAAAGAAAGCTGCCCTTCTTAGAGCTTTCTCAGTTTCCCTCGTTAGTTCTGTCTGGTACGGATCGCATACCGCGCATCAGTATTCCAGAAGGGTACAGACAAGCTTAATGTAAGCACTATCTTCAGATGATTTGTTGCAACTTCTGAGTGTTTGCCGATAAATCAGTTTTTTGTTTGCCTTCCCCAAAACCTTACCAACAAGATTGATCCAATTTCATTTGTTCTGAATCGTAATCCCGAGATACTTATTTGTATAGAAAGCTCTTAAATTTGTGTAATTTATCTCTCAACCGAAATTTAACGGATTCCTACTAGCACTCACGTGAATGACCGAACACTATTTAGACTTATCTTCCGCTTTTCGCACCATACCATCATGTTTAAATAATTTTGCTATTGGTTTTTATGTTCCAACGACTTTATTAGACGGTAAATGACGGCATGGTCTGTGAGCAATCTAAGAGGGCTGTTCGGATTATCTCCTAGATAGTTTATATGCGCTAGGAAAAGCAGACGGCCTGCAATATTTCCTTCTGAACGCTCGCTATCACTTCTGTTTCATCCGATGACTTCCCGTCTATCAGTACGAGCTGTGACCTCTCTGACAGAAACTTACATATCCAGTCGGACATCTGAGAAGATAGGCCATAGGCAAGCAATTTGATCAGAAGTCATTTGTGAGGAACCCTGTCAAAAGACTTCTGCAAATCTGGAATCAATCGGAGATCCTCTGTCGATAACATTGATTACTTCATGAGAATAAAGAGTTAGTTGTGTTTCACATGGGCACTGTTTCCTAAATCCACTCGATCTGTGAACAGATTGTTGTCTACCAGGTAATTCATAATGATCTATGGCAGTATATGTCCCAAAATCTTGCTTAAAATCAACGCCAGTGATGTGGCTCTGTAATTCAGCGGACTACCTCCATTTCGTTTCCTGAATATTGGTGTGATCCCTGCTAGTTTCCAGTCTTTTGATACGGATCTTTCGTCAAGCGAGTGGTTGTATATGACTGCTATGTGTGGAGCTATTGTGTCAGCATACTTCGAAAGGAACCTAATTGGAACGGAAGGCTTGCCTTCATTAAGCGATTAAGCTGCTTCTCCACTCCGACGATATTTAATAAGTTGCCGGCCGAGGTGGCTGAGCGGTTCTAGGCGCTACAGTCTGGAGCCGCGTGACCAGTACGGTCGCAGGTTCGAATCCTGCCTCGAGCATGGATGTGTGTGATGTCCTTAAGTTAGTTAGGTTTAAGTAGTTCTAGCTTCTAGGGGACTGATGACCTCAGAAGTTAAGTCCCATAGTGCTCAGAGCCATCTGAACCATTTAAAAAGTTACTCATGTTAGCAACTGTTCTAGATTCGAATTCTGAAATATTCACTTCGTTTTGTTCGGTGGCAGTCGTTTTCAAACTAGAAAGAATTGTTTCTGTCTCGGAATGCAAGTCTATCTAAATCAGTTTTAAAGCCAACACGTCGACAAAAACCGCATGTTATGGGCTTGTGGAGCCGGGTGCATCGCAAAGGCTAGTTACTCCCGGCAGCATACAAAGCTGCACGTCATCGATGGACCAAACTACACCGTAACTGGACAGTAGATGGCTATAGACATGTGCTGTGGTGTGAAGAGCCGCGAATTTCTTTTAAATAATGTAACTTGACCAGGTCATCGACGGGCCAGTATTTAGACGGTGTAGCTGAGGCCGGAAGTCGTTCTGTAATGTTTAGGAGCTGTTTGGAGCCCGTTCAGTCAAGTTGCCGCGAGCATGAACGGAGATTTCCAGAATGAGATTTTCATTTCTGCAGTGGAGTGTGATCTGGCAGATTAAAACTGTGTGCCCGACCGAGACTCGAACTCGGGAACTTTGCCTTTCGCGGGCAAGTGCTCTACCATCTGAGCTACCGAAGCACGACTCATACCCGGTACTCACAGCTTTATTCTGCCAGTATCTCGTCTCCTACCTTCCAAACTTTACAGAAGCTCTCCTGCGAACCTTGCAGAACTAGCACTCCTGAAAGAAAGGATATAGCGGAGATATGGCTTAGCCACAGCCTGGGGGATGTTTCCAGAATGAGATTTTCACTCTGCAGCGGAGTGTGGGCTGATATAAAACTTCCTGGTAGATTAAAACTGTGTGCCCGACCGAGGTTCATGAACGGAGATGTTTATTCCAACATTATAAGTGACCACATTTATTATTTAGTTGTTCAGCAGTTGTAGCGCGTGTGTTGTGGACACTCCTTCCTTCCATGATGAAAGGATGACAACGGCCGCGTTCAAAAGTTGCACTCTTACGTTGTTGCTTTTGAAGGTCATTCGGGCATCCTATCACATCTCGACTGTTCCGTTAAGTGTTCCTCACAAATACGTCTTGTTTATCATCTTAGAGAAATTAAAGCCACTTATTAAGGAGGTTTTGAGTTTATAAACATGGGTTACAGGTAGTAGTTCGGCTACAAATTTTGTTTATCTATTACGATGCAGATTTATGGGATATGCCACTTTCTTCCATGCGCGAGGTACTCTCCACAAGCCGAGCCAATTGGAGGTATGATGAGGGAGTATTCAGCCGGGAAAAGTACAAGAAAATTGTCTGTTGACACGTCTAGCAAGTTGACACCGGTCTCAGACAAGGTGACGCTATTTTGACGAAATTAGTATTACGTCAAATGAACAGACATGCGAAAGGTAGCATTCCGAGTGGAAGAACTGAGATGTAGACATAATCAGTTCAAAGACCTGAAAACTGAGAGGGAGGACACGGCGAGCAACATAGCAATATGCAGATACGGCAGTCGCTGGGAAGACGGCAGTAATGAAGTTTGTAAAATCAGTGCTATAGTTTCCCAGTACAGGATGTAAATGTGAGGCTGGCTGCAGCAGATATATTTAGATGGCTAGGTACGTGGTTCAGCATGAAACAGATTTCTATTTCGCGGATTATCTCTACGAAAATTGAAAACAATGGGACAACAATTACGATCGAGCCATAACAAGATGCTAACTTCAGTACCATAAAGGCAAACGAGAAGGAGCTGTAATGTTGTAGCTGAATATTTAGAGGAAGATTTTAGTCTTGTGCGATTCCTGTGTGACTAACGAAGGACGATGAAGCAAATACGGAAATGAAGGATGTCAAGCAGACATAAAAGTGCAAGACCTGTAACTCCTGTGACTCGCATTCTGGAGGACAGTGGTTCAAACACGCGTCCGGCCATCCTGACTTAGGTTTTCTGTGATTTCCCTAAATCACTTCAGGAAAATTCCGGGATGGTTCCTTTGAAAGGGCGTGGCCGACTTCCTTCCCCATCCTTCCCTAATCCGATGGGACCGATGACCTCGCTGTTTGGTCCCGTGCCCCCAAATCTATCTCTCTCTGTAACTCCAGTGCCACATTCGAGACAACGTTGTGACAATGGAAGGAAGGTCTTTGGGAGCACGTCCGTTTTGCAGATTTCTGGCATAAAGTCGTGGGTAGCTTACCAAAGTTCAGGATTGAAGATAAAATGATGAAAAAAATCTCTAAGACGCAGTTACTAAAGGCAGTTTTCAGATCGTTACAAAGGTCAGTAATAACGAAGAGCGAACAGTCATTCATTACTGCAATCATTATAATCAAAATTGTTGTACAACCTTTTGAAATGTGCAAATGCTGGGGTACGGTATTCAGTTTCACTCGGATATGTAACAAATCGGGTAGATAATGGTTCAAGGAAACATCTTCAGGAATTTACGTAAACTAATTTGTTGGCCATCCCTAGAGACGAGGCTATGACGAAAAATGGAAAGCAACTCAAATGTCTTTGTATTATTGTCGTCGAATCATGATGTGAATAGAGAGGGATTAAATTGCAAAAACATAACAATTGCCACATCACTGACCATGCCAATTTTAGACAAGTTATCAACTGATTAACTTACACCGCTCTCTTTCTCTCTTTCTCTCTCTCCCTTTGTGTCGTTATTCCACCACAGCTGATAACAGCATATGTGAAGTCTTTATGGAGCTTTCTGATTTTCTTTTATACTTTTATTACTCTTCATTAAGAGGATAGAATGAATTAGTAGATCTGAACAGTACTTCAGCACGTGACATAAATTGCCAAATCACTTGCGGTAGCCTGTTATCTACTGTTACTGCTTCTTAAAATATCAATGACATGAACACCCAACCAGCGACGTTGCAGATGAGCACTATATTTCTCTTGTGAACTGTTCTACAAGGGAGCAGCTGGACAGTTTACAGGGTATCTGCGAGGTCTAGTAGCCAGTAAGTTCTCTATCTCGTCTTCTAATTCTGCCTTTGCTAAAATCTTGCAGCGTCGCCTAGCTCAAAACTCAACGGACGTAGGCATTGGTAACACACTGTACGTTGCATTTAGGTGTACTTCTCTCTGTCGTATGGCCTCACACATATGAAAGCGAACTATAACCAAGTTAAAACGCTATTTCTAAACTGTGATTTATAGCGTCCGTAAGCACACATGTCAGTCCATGTTACGTATGCCATAATATGTATGCTTCCACTTGCCACAAAGGCAATCTGTCATTCTGTCTCCATGAACAATTAGTGCCAGTGCCGAAGTTTCACGTACGCACAAGTGTATCTACCTTTTAAGGCATTTCGTCCCATCAGTTTGTATCGTGGAAGAGGGTTGTGGCGCAACATAATAACAACTGAGTCTACCGAATTACGACTACGTGTGCAGTTGTAACCTGTAATGCCTCACCCATTATCGGCTCTTAAACCTCAGTGAAATAAATGTGGGTAATTGCAAATTTCCCTTTTGTGCCTGGTAGCATTAAGATACAAATCGTAACTACCAAAGAAATCGAAGTAATAAGTGATGAAGCACCAGAACCTGTCATAAATCTGAGTAAGTGTTGAAGGATTCGATAATATAGAAAAGTATCAATGGGAATTACGGTAAAAATTATTGACGGTAAACTGTATCGTCTACTTAACCATGAAATTTTTGTATATCATTTGTGTACACAGCCATTGATGAGTCACAAGGCTTTAGCGAAAGTATATATTTAGAAACATGAAACCATCTAAAATTTTGGTAGAGCATGACCGTTTCTGGAATCCAAGCAGCAATCCTATACCCGCTGATGTATCCAGAATAGATCCCTGTCTTGTATGATAGTATACTGCTTAATGCGTTGTACAAACAGCTGGATGAGTGAATGTAATATGCCTTCTGACTATCATATGGATCTGTTTTTTCTATGATTTACTCTGTTTACATACTTCCTTTAGCAACTAAAACGGAATTTCTTTCACCACTCAGTAAATAAAGGCATTATTGATTAATATCTCTTCTGTATTTAAAATTACTGTTGCTTTACTATAATATCATCATTCTTCGAACTGAAGCATAGCACCTTAACTATAGCATGCAACATTACTGAGAGCCGTACACAAATGTTCTTTAGGTGTGGATTTGGGAATACAGAGTATACACAAGGAGAGAATCAGCACTTCTAGCGTTGGTCATCATTTTCTTCAGTTATCC
This sequence comes from Schistocerca gregaria, assembly GCF_023897955.1. Taxonomy (NCBI): domain Eukaryota; kingdom Metazoa; phylum Arthropoda; class Insecta; order Orthoptera; family Acrididae; genus Schistocerca; species Schistocerca gregaria. The sequence continues at coordinate 1,118,923,332 of NC_064920.1, forward strand.
TATTATGCACTTGTAGTTTTCAGTGTTCCGAAATAAGACGATAATCGACGGTAAGTAGAAAGCAGCAAGACAGAAGCGCAAGAAAGATTAACCTAGGCTGACGAGTGGCGGAACTCCATAGTTCCCGACATCATACCAAGTTTAGTGTGGGTCATGGCTGCCGAAGTTACCGTCGCACTCAAAGTTAATTTTAGTGATCAGTAGCTTCAGGTCATTCACGTGAAGCGACACAAATGAAAAGGAGTGTGCGAATATTGCGTGAAGTTAAAATTCAAATTTTTTCTGGTGCCGACATTTTTCCTAATGTTACCTGGGAATTATGGGACCTACCACTACATTCAATTTAATCGTGCTTACCTTCTAACTGAGTGCTAAGTGAGAGCGAATTTTTTAGCTGCTTATCAACTTTCGACTGTAGCATGAAGTCGATACAATTCTAGGGCGCGTTCTTAGTGAATTTTATGAAACATACCACGCGTAATTCACTTGACATTTTCCCAGCAGTGATATAACATTACGAGCAATCAATCAAAACAGGATGAAATTTAAAATGACTTTTTGCGTAGTACAAAATTAGGCTACATGTCATCTAAGTTCAAATTTTACTCACTTTCTTGACTTTCAAATTTTTGATTTTATTTGGATACCACTCGGTATGGTAGCACATTGTATTTTTACCACGATGCCAGACACTGATAATCATCTTAGTATCGTATTAGTAGTGTCTGATTCAGAAACCTGCCACATTGAACGATAGGATTCTGCTATATGTATTTTCGGGATTATAAAGCGTGGCATGAAACTTCCCTCCTGTGTTACTATTTCTGTACGTTTATTACGTTATTTACATTGATAGTACTTATCTACCTTACAGTGGACAGGATCGTTGTCAGATGGAAAAAGGGGTGGAAGACAGCGTATCTGGTTTCAGATTATCAGATACTGAAATGAGGAATCTGAAGAGGCTCAATGAAAAAGTAAAAGTTACAAAGGCGTTTGAAGAGACAAAACCAAAGTTTTTTTTTCTTAAAATGAGCTATCAGGGTTACGATTCTAGTGTTACGCAACAGATTATTCCACAGTTGAATTACTGAAGTACGGAATGACTTTTGTAAAGATGCTCGCGTTCTGGGACAAGACTAAAGCTAATTTAAAGTGAAATGCGTCACTGAGTCGATGAATGTGACGTTGCTATGATTAACGAATGAAATTTGATACTGTAATGAGAAGGTAGTAGAAAAAATATTGTAATTTCCAGCTGTCGTGCGATAATATATAAAGAATGTCACTAATTTAAAAGGTTACTCACTTTTCTGAAATCAGATCGTTTGTTCTCGTTTGAGAGAAAACGTGCAGGAATGAAAACAGACTTGAGTGCAAATATCAGTGTGTCCCAGTGCACACGAGTATCTGTAGACAAACTTTGAAATACGGTTTCACGTGAAGCCTGTGATTAGTATCATTTAATATGTATGTGTATCGAGGTATGAGCTCATTCTGTGGGAGTATCGATTGACGGATGTCAGTTGTGATGGGTAATGATCTGATTATCTTCGAAACCTAATGAAGGAACAGTAATTTTCATTTACGTAGATAAGCACTCTATTGTTAACATTCTAGGTCTCTGTCGTTTCTGATCGCCGATATGGATAATTATTTTCGTCCATCTTTTTGCCGCCTTTGGCCCCTTCAGAGAATGAAACACAGCCTTACAATCGGTAAGCGATGGATACACTTGTAGTCTATTAATTATTGAACTTGACAAATGATAAACAACTACCAGTTCGGTGTATGTACGTATTTCATGGACACAAAATCATGTATAACAAAACATTTTTACCTCTGCTCGCAAGTTCATGATTCAGTTGTGAAGTGAAACAACGGCGTTCAGTTACACGATTCTTTGACTAAACGTGCAGATTATTTGCATGTGGAAGCACGTGGATGTAAGTCTTGCTAGTCCGATGAGACCTAATTCTCCAGTTATCAGTTTAGTCAGACTGTTTTGGGAATACATCGTATAATAAAACGAACCCGGTAACAACCTCTAATTTCTTCTAAAATTCCACGGATCTACTGGTGTTTAAACAAAATGTTGAGATTACGTATAGTCACTTAGAAAGAACTACAAATATGCTAGTTAAATTTCATCTCTGCTCAATGCTTACATGAAGTGAGTTTGCAGCAAATTTAAGGTTAACATGGGAATGCTTAAAGAGGTCAGTCGGGCGAATACGTCCTCATTTCGTACGGCTGGCAGGGATTCGCTCGGCCGGCTAGAATGCAGTAAACTGGGACAATCTTTGTACTGCGGATTCTGTTGTGGCGAGCGACGGTGTAATTACAGGCAGACACTGGACCACAACAGGTTGCCTCAGGGGCTATTCAGAATCCAGCTTCAATGCAACGGAACAATTACCGTAGAGAGAAAGTTATAAATCAACAGGTTTCCAACTAAAACGGAATCAGCACATTATCGGGTCTCGATTTACACTGCACACACACACACACACACACACACACACACACACAGACGGACGGACGGAAAAAAAATCGCAAAACTAAAAAATTATGAATGTAGAGTAACGATATTTCGGGAATACGTGTGTCCAGCTCACATATTTATATATTTCAGGATCACAGTTTAATAAAGGCGCGAGATAAGTCATTGCAAATGCGCAATGCTGGTATACTAACAACCTGTGTAACTGTCAGAATATTGAATGGAAGCAAACAAACGTGCACTCTTTGTGTCGTACGGGTGCCGGATGTCAGTTTCTGCTACCAGTTTACTTTGCACTCCGTGTCGCAACTGAACTGGTAGTAGCAAATTTTAAACTTATTTTCAGTTCCTAACACAAAAAGTTTTTTTCTTATATTATCGTACCGTATGAACGGTAACAGTGCATGGGTCTTAATAAGGCCGCTTCTGAAACACATAGTATAAAAATATGTTCTTTATTGTGCCTGCAAATAAAAATTGTTTTGCTATGTACACAAATCGTGGTGGTTCCCGCAAAACAAAACAAATAGGACGTCGGCGTATCGTACAAAAATGCAGGGCACGAGTTTAAACTGTAGTTCATATTCCAACGGTGGATGATGGCCACATTCAATCATGAGATACGATTCTGAAGATACTCCGTTCTAAAAACGCAAAAGTATTTCAGGAAGGAAAAGAGGTTAAATCTTAAACCACCTCGACGGCGAATGTATATGGTAAGAGATGGAACAAATTGTAGATTATGCAAGTGTAGAGCAGAAGTCTGTCGTCCCCGTTGAAACTTTAATGAAACAGGAACTGAGTGCCTTTCTTCCCTCATTTGTCAGCGAAGACCTTCTAACCGCCAATCACAAGGATATTACTATATAAATCTCTGAAAATATGCTTCAATCAGCAGAATGCGGATTATCGGTACACATGCGACATGATGCACCCCCAAAATGTTCCAAAATGTTCCTAAATTTCGTTCATTTTTCTGTGGTTCATACCACGGGTTCTAGTGGTGATGGAAATATAGGGTCAAGTGTTCTGAATAGTCCTTCGGCTAGGAACTATTTTTATACCCAACAAAAGGATCTACGAAATTTCAGCATTCTGCAGGTGCAAAACAGGTGCGCAACTTGTTTTGTAATTGAGATAAATGGTTGTAGTTTCCACATAAGCTATATTAACGAGTAATCTTCATTATATCTTGATGGTGAGTAGTTTAGGACATCTATGCCAATTTTCAAGGCATTCGTACCGTATGACAATACAGAGGGAAGCCTATGTACAAGAACTGCCCCTGCAGTGGCAACCAAAGCGGCTCTATGGCCGACTCAGCAATGGTAAAGAGACCGCTTAGGAAAGACACTGGAGAACTCCGCCATATTCTTGTACGCGTAAATTCTGCGTGTGATTGTTGGTGGCCTACTGCTTTCTTCCAAACGGAATAGCGTCTTTATCCGCACTCTGTTAATCTGCATAATTGGGTGAGGAAGGACTGGTGTCCACTGCAACACCCTGACGCAGTTTAGTGAAAACGTGAGTCGAGTGGAGACTCCTAAGGAAAGCCGACTTGTATTAATAACAAAGACTCCACAATTAATGCGCCAATGAATTCTGATACACTTTTGGCAGTGGAGGGGTCCACAGAAGACGGTAATGTGCCTCCCAAAACTAGTGGAGTGAGATAATTAAGACATTCTCGAGATACAGCTGAGGCGATACTTTTTCTATAAGCAAACACGTTTTAATCTAATATATTTCTACTAGACAATCGTATTCCCTACAGTCAGCGCAGACATCCCCATCAAAAATCACGTACATAAATAACAAATCAGCATACCCTTCCTTAAACCGTGCGATACCTTCGACCAAGGTAGCAGTGTGTACTATTATGCAGGTGACTTTTTACACAGCACCTATAATGGGCGAACATTAATAAAACCGACAAACTGCAGGTACAGATTCCTGATTGGAAATGGAGAAAAGAAGGTCCTATGAACATGTGTCAAGCAACGGATGGTATGTGTGCAACGACAAAAGATCATCCCGGAACACAGAACAGCGACGCATCGCATCCACGTCACAACGGATATTCAAAGTGGCCTACGTGGAATGTAAAGCAGGTGTTCTCTCTTCACGTCTTGGATTGCCGTACACATTGCGGCCTCCCTCCGAATAGCGTCGCTGGCGTCGGCAAGACGCTGTTGAAGGGTTTGCACATCAGCAAATTGTTCAGCATAACAACGCACTCGTTGCAGGTGATAAGGATAGTAGCAGTTGTTATATACTTATGTTATATGTTGTTATAGGAATAACCCATTGAATTACAGACCCATATCATTGACCGCAATTTGCATTAGGATTTTGGAACATATACTGTACTCGAACCGCCGGCCGTGGTTGGCCAGCGGTTCTAGGCGCTACAATCTGGAACCGCCCGACCACTACGGTAGCAGGTTCAAATCCTGCCTCCGGCATGGATGTGTGTGATACCCATAGGTTAGTTAGGTTTAAGTAGTTCTAAGTTCTAGGGGACTGATGACCTCAGATGTTAAGTCCCATAGTGCTCAGAGCCATCTGAACCATTTTTTAGTATTCGAACATTATGAATCACCTTGAAGAAAATGACTTATTGTTACATAACCAACAGGGATTCAGAAAATATCTTTCTTGTGCAACACATCTAGCTCTTTATTGCCATGAAGTAATGAGTAATGTCGACAATGGATCTAAGATCGATTCGATATTCCTAGATTTCCAGAAGGCTTTTGATAGCGTTCCTCACAAGCGACTATTAATCAAATTGCGTGCTTATGGGGTATCGTCTTCGTTGGATGATTAGATTTATATTTTGCTCTCACTGAAGTCCCAGTTCGTAGTGATAGACAGTAAATCATCGAGTAGCACAGAAGTGATACCTGGCTTTCCGCGAAGTAGTGCCACAGGCCCTCAGCTGTTTCTGATTTATATAAATAATCCAGGTGATAATCTGAGCAGCCCCTTGGACTGTTTGTAGATGACACTGTAATTTACCATCTAGTAAAATCATCAGACGATCAGTTCCTATTACAAAATGATCTAGAGAGAATTTCTGTATGGTGCGAAAAGTGGCAATTAGCATTAAACAAAGAAAAGTACGAGGTCATCGACATGGGTACGAAGAGAAATCCGATAAATTTCAGGTATACGATAAATCGCACAAATGTAAGGGCTGTCATTTCAACTAAATACCTAGGAATTACAATTACGAGTAACTTAATTTGAAAAGATCACATAGATAATATTGTGAGCATGACGAAACAAAGACTGCGCTTTGTTGGCAGAACACTTAGAAGATGTGACAAACCCACTAAACAGACAACCTAATTACACTTGTCATTTCTCTGCTGGAATATTGCTGCGCGGCATGGGATCCTTACCAGGTAGGATTGACGGCGGATATCGGAAAAGTGCAAAGAAGTGCAACTCGTTTCGCGTTATCGCGCAATAGTTTTGAGAGTGTCACTGATGTGATACGTGAGTTGGGGTGGCAGGCATAGAAACAAAGACGTCTTCTTAGCGACGAGATCTATTTACGAAATTTCGATCACCAACTTTTCCTTCCGAATGCGAAAATATTTTGTTGACACCCACCAACGTAGGGAGAAATAATAAAATAAGAGAAATCAGAGATCGGATGGAAAGATTTAGGTGTTCCTTATTCCCACGTGCCATTAGAGAGTGGAATGGTAGAGAAGTACACTCCTGGAAATGGAAAAAAGAACACATTGACACCGGTGTACCAGACCCACCATACTTGCTCCGGACACTGCGAGAGGGCTGTACAAGCAATGATCACACGCATGGCACAGCGGACACACCAGGTACCGCTGTGTTGGCCGTCGAATGGCGCTATCTGCGCAGCATTTGTGCACCGCCGCCGTCAGTGTCAGCCAGTTTGCCGTAGCATACGGAGCTCCATCGCAGTCTTTAACACTGGTAGCATGCCGCGACAGCGTGGACGTGAACCGTATGTGCAGTTGACGGACTTTGAGCGAGGGCGTATAGTGGGCATGCGGGAGGCCAGGTGGACGTACCGCCGAATTGCTCAACACGTGAGGCTTGAGATCTCCACAGTACATCTATGTTGCCGCCAGTGGTCGGCGGAAGGTGCACGTGCCCGTCGACCTGGGACCGGACCGCAGCGACGCACGGATGCACGCCAAGACCGTAGGATCCTACGCAGTGCCGTAGGGGACCGCACCGCCACTTCCCAGCAAATTAGGGACACTGTTGCTCCTGGGGTATCGGCGAGGACCATTCGCAACCGTCTCCATGAAGCTGGGCTACGGTCCCGCACACCGTTAGGCCGTCTTCCGCTCACGCCCCAACATCATGCAGCCCGCCTCCAGTGGTGTCGCGACAGGCGTGAATGGAGGGACGAATGGTGACGTGTCGTCTTCAGCGATGAGAGTCGCTTCTGCCTTGGTGCCAATGATGGTCGTATGCGTGTTTGGCGCCGTGCAGGTGAGCGCCACAATCAGGACTGCATACGACCGAGGCACACAGGGCCAACACCCGGCATCATGGTGTGGGGAGCGATCTCCTACACTGGCCGTACACCTCTGGTGATCGTCGAGGGGACACTGAATAGTGCATGGTACATCCAAACCGTCATCGAATCCATCGTTCTACCATTCCTAGACCGGCAAGGGAACTTGCTGTTCCAACAGGACAATGCACGACCGCTTGTATCCCGTGCCACCCAACGTGCTCTAGAAGATGTAAGTCAACTACCCTGGCCAGCAAGATCTCCGGATCTGTCCCCCATTGAGTATGTTTGGGACTGGATGAAGCGTCGTCTCACGCGGTCTGCACGCCCAGCAAGAACGCTGGTCCAACTGAGGCGCCAGGTGGAAATGGCATGGCAAGCCGTTCCACAGGACTACATCCAGCATCTCTACGATCGTCTCCATGGGAGAATAGCAGCCTGTATTGCTGCGAAAGGTGGATATACACTGTACTAGTGCCGACATTGTGCATGCTCTGCTGCCTGTGTCTATGTGTCTGTGGTTCTGTCAGTGTGATCATGTGATGTATCTGACCCCAGGAATGTGTCAATAAAGTTTCCCCTTCCTGGGACAATGAATTCACGATGTTCTTATTTCAATTTCCAGGAGTGTAGTAAGAAAATGGTTCGATGAACTCTTTGCCACACACTTAAGAGTGGATTGTAGAGTAGCCATGTAGATGTAGATGTTATGCAGGATACATAGGACTGTACATTGGCTTATACAGTGTTGGCGATCCAGTTGCCTGGGGATTGTACTAGCGTGAGGGTATTTGTTCTGGTATAGGTGCGCTGCAACTCGACAGTTCCCATCTGCTTGCCCGTACAGAAACACCATCTCCGGTTGTTCCTGACATGAATACCGGACGATTCTACGGCTTACAGCACGTTGCGTCAATCACGCGAAATACACAACGCCTGAAATACACAACGACATTTCATTCGTCACCGCCATCTAACGTCGGAACGATGCATTTCCAGACACGTGTCCGTAAGCTCTTTTTCTCTCCATTTCCAGTCACGAATCCATCCCTGCAATTTGTCGGTTTTATTAATGTTTATCCAGTACGTATGCAGCTCGTCATGTCGGTTTCTAATACCCTTTTGTGTTATTTTTTAACCTGACCCTCACTAACGTATTTTTGAGAATGAACGTGACAATAGCTGCATTCTTCTATTTCCATTTTCGTGTAATGGTATTTGTTCGAGTTTCGTACCAGATGGTGGTTTGTAACTGAAACGGGTAGTACAAAGAGAGAACCCGATACAGCTTTGTGTTACGAATTTTGTGGAACGAGTAAATTCCCGTTTCATCATGTTCCATGAATATCTAATTGGCGGGAGGTCAGATGGTCTCAGCTATGGTACACCACGAGGAACATGTTCCATTGCAGCAGTCTTATGTGGACGTGCGTTGTCATACTTAATAAGGACATGTAACTGCTAATCCTATTGCAAATGTTCGTTGATGAAGTTCGTGCTGCGACCAGCTTGTGGTTGAATGTCTGTATACCGTCTGATGAGGAACGTTACAAAAGAAGTCTGTCCTGCTGCAGTGTGTTCACGCCGAGTGCGTATTAATTGCACCGGCCAGCTCAAATAATTATATGCTCCCCGACGTGTATGAGCATAGCTATACGTAGTTGTACTCGCATACAAACTGCTATTATTGCACTAATCATAGTTACAGTCTATATATATATCGCTTTGTTATTAATCTGTATTGTTGCACTGACAAAATATTTCGTAAGCATGTAATAATATTTGCTTCGAAATAAATATCAAACACTGTAAATTCACGTTATGCTGGTTTGTTATAGTCTAAGCACATCCTACCATTGTCTCAAAGAAGTAACCTTTCCCTAAGCTGGGCGAAATTAGTTACGTAAATCTCTATCAAAGAGTTTGCAATAAGATCCAGATTTCACTACTTGCTTTAACGAAATCTAACTATTTTCTCTCAGTTGGATACTAATATTCACTTCCTTTTCGGTTAAAATCATTTTTTACAACGTTTAGCGCTCCATTGATAATAATTTAAGACAGATTTCGGATCTTATCCTATCTTGACTGTACCTAATAATATACTCAAAGTTGCTGATCTACCTATTACAAGCTTAATGATTTGTAGCAGTTCGCAAATCAACAATATGTAAAAAAAATTACGTATAGCCTACGTACAAGAGCACACGTGAAGTTACGACACAATCAAGCAAGAGCTAGAAGCACATTAACATTGTATAATTTTGTCTTCTATATTCCTCTGTGTCCTCAAAGAGTACTCACAAGCAGTATTCTTTGAGGTCACTTCTTCTACTTCGTGGTCTATAAGTACACTACTTTGCGATCTACTTTAATTTGTTACAAAAGGGATTCTATTTTACTATCTTTTGCAAAAATACTAAGGTATTTTATACTGGATTTTTTCTATTTCTTTTCACATTGTTTCTGTCCAATATACTTGCTACTGCTCAACTAATGCTATCAGAGTGGGACTTTGATTTCTTTTTTTATGAAATTTGGATCTTGAATTTGGAGCATGTAATGGCTTTTGGGTACTATTTTTATATTTTCATCTTTGCGTCCAAAGGAAGCGGCGTTACCGACATCATCTTCAATCGAATAAATGGCAGTAGCGCCGAGGTAACAGCTTGTGCAATGTAGTGGGCACTGGTTCCCTTACCATGGAGAAACACCAAAAGTGACCGCGTGTTGTAACCACTCCCCTTTCTCACAGTACACATACACACACACACACACACAAACACACACACACACACACACACACACACACACACACACACACACAGCATGAGGTTTGGGATGAGACCTGCCTGTCGTGGGCGAATGAACTCTGGAATAAGCAGGTTACCATTTGTATTCCACACCGTGAACATCCATCACTCGCATACAGACGGAAGTTACTCTCATCACTGAAGAAAACAGAGCATACTGCAGTCTCTATTTAACTCTTTCTCGACCCGGCCGCAGGCACGCGTGACCTTAACGCTACTGCATTCAGACTGTTCCCAGTGATGCCTGATGGCACAGCACGTATAGCACGTGCCAGAATTTCGTCCGTGGATGATATTCAGTCGGTCTCCGCTGCTTCCACAGTGCCTCGATCTTGGCTTCATTCTGTATTATGCCGACGTACAGAAGTTGGTCTACAGGTACGGGAACTTTCCACAGACCACTGCTGAAAGCAGCAACACACTACCGAACACGCGAAGGAGCCTCCCATAGGCGATTCTGTTCAAATGGCTGGCATTCGTCACAGGAGTTCGTACTCGTTTGCGGGGCTTGGCTGTATCCTAGAATGAATGTTGCACGCACTGATCACCTCTAAACTCAGCACAGTTACTGACCCCAGAGCCACAGGAAAGCCTCCACAGCGTCGTTTGACCGCCGATGACCGTGACAAATGAATCGCTGACACTGCAACCTCTCAGTATGCACGTAATATACTCTGGCACCACCGAACATCGTTATTGAGGGTGCTACAACTTTTTTTTCCATCGGTGTACCACTTCAGGTAGGACTAAACAAATGATAAAGAATTAGAGGCAGAATGTAATTGGGAGTTTGTGATATCACTCATGATCCACTTTTCTCCGTTCAGACTTGGTATCACTGGATTCCTGTCGCGCCACATTCAAAATGGCGACGATATGACTCACAGAAGATAGCAGACTGGACCGTGTAGCTCGACGGAAAAGACTTGACATCCCTTTATCATATATTTATGGTCGTCTTCTTCGGCTATAGGATCAGTCATAGACACTGTTCACCACATGTGTGATCTCCAAGATTCTGTGACACGCTTCTTGTACCGGGTATCATCGCACATTTAATGTTGTTGAACTCGTGACTTGCTGCTCTACAACTTTCATTAAACATCTGTCCGTAAAGTACTGCTCAAATATCATGTCTGTTTCCGGGCGATTCACCGCATCTAGCTGTAAAATCCTCGCTCCGTACAGAGTGCGTCTTCCAAACGCACCATCCCTGAGTATTAGCTTCTCAGCTTAATTACCTTCATGAGTGACGGAATAACCTAGAACCGAAATCGAACCTTTAGGTACTATTTCCCGATTCTGATTATTGTCTTAAATCAGTTGTTCAGAATATCCCTAGACATGGCATTAACTGTGTAGGGGTGCATTTGCAAAGCACTGTAAAACTAGTAACCCTCCCTCCACTGATTCCTTAGAGATTCGAATCGCTCAGTTAAAAAAAAAAAAAATACTATTTTTTCACGAATCTCGATGTTTGTGACATTATATCTACTGAATAATGTGTCATAAAATTATATAATTTACATGTCCGTTTAGTGATATGTGTTCATACTGCCTGCAAAATGTGTTGCTAGTAGAGAAGTAGTAAATTGTCATGCCTGAAACTGAAGTTACACCGCGTGAAGAGGGCAAATCTAGTCAGCAAGAATAAGATTTTTAAATGTTTGAACAATAATTTGTTAGAAGTCGCTAAGTGCTCCTATTTTCAGATATGGGATGAATATAATCTGGGTAAACTGCGCGGCATGGATTACGCTGTCGCCCTTTTTAACATGCAACTGATATCGCACTTCCTAGGAGCTCCCGTAACTGCAACTCGCCCACAGCCAGTAGTCCATCGCTGCAAGTCGCTCATATCCATCGACTACCACTTTCCCAATCTTACTCATTCATTCACTCCAACTCTTTGTCATTAACGCTATATGTTTGTCACCGTCTGTTGTCTCACACATCAGTCTCCTTCGTTCTGTCCTCCTACTGTTCCTCTCAGTGTCGCTCTGTTGTCTCTCTCTCTCCCTCTCTCTCTCTCTCTCTTACTGCTACTATCTCATTCATACCCATCCCACTGCTGCTGCATCTTCTCACTGTCACTATCTCTCTCTTCCTCTTTGTCATTGCCATAGACCTCCCTCTATCACTAGACCTCGCCCACTTCCACTTTGTCTTCTCTTTATTCCTCTTCCACTGGCACTGCCTACTTCACTGTTTTCCTAGCACTCTTCTGTCACTGCCAGCGCGTTCTACCGCCATTTGTCCCTCTCTTTCTCTCACACTGCCATTGTCTCCTTCCCTCTTTCATTACTCACTTTGGCGCTGCACTGTCTTGTTCTCTCTCAATACAAAAAGGCGCGATTGTGTTCGCAGGCCAGAATTTTTGGGAACATTTCCAATATGCTTATGAAAGTGGAATGAGGCAGTTGGTACTCCACTTCTCAGTCACGGTTTTGTAGAATGTAGAATGTTAGTCTTTTTATGCTCCGATAGGAGCATTTTTTCGCTGGTTACTTCTGTGCAACGACAGGGCATGTCACTCATATGAAAAGAACTCCATGCTACACGAAAAGTTTTTGTCGGACAACTTATTCTTCAACAGCGGATACCTTATCTTCGAGAAGGAGATAAAGGTAAACGATTGGAATGTTATCGTTGGCTCTTTGCAAATCACCGAGTAATACCATTAATACTCACGAAGCCTCTCGTCATCAGTAAAACTGGCAATTCCAACGAAACCCCCATAACTCTTTGGAGACACATTTTCAAGAACGCTTCAACTAAATGTGTGGTGTGATGTGAAGTCAGTTTGGTGTCTGGGTCTGTGGTCTTTACAAATCGTTTCACGGGCTCCGTTGTCTGTTCTTGAAAGAGATATGACCTTTACTGGAAGACGTTGCTTTGACTACACGGGTCGTTCACACTCTACTTGTCAGGTCACACATTATCTAAACCTTACATTTCCTAGAAGGTGGATTGGTAAAAATGATTGCGTTCCTTGTGCCCCAAGGACCAGAGACGTCACCCTTTAGATTTCTCCCTGTGGGGGATTATTGAAAAGCGAAGTCTAAAAATCGGAAGTAAAACTGAGGAACGAATTTATCGTTAGAATTAGGGACAGTGCTGCCTTAACAAAAGAACGTCAGAATGACGTAATGAGAGCTACGTGTGGTGTTTTAAAGAAAATTCTGAAGTACAATTTAATCAAAATCTTTTAATTGATTGCCTTTGCTTACACCTTCTATCGGTATTACTTCTGGCTATATTCTAACAGTTGCATCTTGGTAACCTATCAAAAACTGATACGTGGTACTCGGAATGCTTTATTAGTTTTTAGTTTACTCTACGAACTCCTAAAATATTTACTATTCCTCTGGAAACGATCGTTATAATCACCCTTAGTGTGGCATGTTAGTCTTTCATTATAGTCAAATGTCTCTAAGCGCTATAGGACGTAACATCTGAGGTCGTCAGTCCTCGACTTAGAACTACTTAAACCTAACGACATCACACACATCCATTCCCGATGCAGGATTGGAACCTGCGACCGTAGCAGGTACGCGGTACCGGACTGAAGCGCCTAGAACCGCTCGGCCACAGCGGCCGGCTCATTATAGTCGATTGTTAACTATGTAGTGGGAGTATAATGCAGAGTTTATCTTTTCCAATTAAGGTCTTGCAGAGAGTATACTAAACTTAAAACGAACATACTGCCCTGCATACGAAAATCAATGGTATAATGCGATATTCCTGGTAACACTTCAAAGGCAGCGTCGCATCTGAGCGCTCATAATAAGGTTACCGCGTACACTTCTACTTTAGTGCAAACTGCGAGCATGTGCTCGTGGTACCGTATTAGCTTGAGCATCGTATGCATCTGACAGGATGAGATATTGGTCGTCCACTTCAGGTAGACGCTTCGATCGGGCTACCATCTCTTCGTGATGCCTTTCGCAAGCAAATTCCTCTGCTGTTTTTGCTTACATATGCTTCCATAGCATCTCAAATACTACTTCCATCTTGTCTTGCGCTTTCCCTTACATTTCTGCTAACTTTACGTTCACATAAATACTTTAGTCAAGGTATGTAGGCATAGAATTTTGCTTCTTTGTAAGAAAAATTTTATTGCACGGTCGCAAAATCTAACAATAAGTATCGTACGTATCTGTTAAAACTTCTTTTCTTACAAATGTCTCCCCTTCATTTAAATAAGCAAATGAGATAGACTGTCTGAAACCCATTATTTTCCCAAAACAAGAAATATAGAAACCTTTCGAATTACTTCGAAATTTTATTGTGAAAGTATTTAATACTAATTCCGCTTTATTAAGCTTAGTCAAGAAAACTGTTGAATGATACGAGGCTATGTAAGAAGACTACGCTGTGGATCCCCACAGAAACGCATAAAATGTGGAAGGGTGAGGGAAACTAGGGAAGACTGAATCGTAAGAGCAATGAGATCAAGTAATTTAAGAGAAGAGATAGGTCGCCAGGGAGTCGTTAAAATCGGGCATCCGACGAGGATGGAACCAATTCTAAAACCGATAAGTAATAATAATAATAATAATAATAATAATAATAATAATAATAATAATATAGAAATTTAGACAAATCGTTACGAGTCATATATAAGGGGAGGGTTGTCGTAATCCTAGCATTTCACGGGCATTCCTCTCGCAGTCAAATCGCTCAGGCTTCCTGCAAGTAAGGAATCGACGTTCAACTCACCTTGGCTCCCCTCTAGTTCTGACGGCGGTAGGTTTCTATGTTCGTTGAAAGAAGAAGGTCGAGTGCAATGTCCCTTCGACCACGAGGCTTTTACTGGAGACACATCAGATTGGGCAAGGATGTGGTATCGAAAATATCCATTTAAAGGATACTATAACTGTTTTCATTTAAAGCGTTTTGGAAAACAGCTATAAAATTAAACCTGATGCCCCTGGGCTATTGGAAACCTGTCTCTCCAGGAATCAAGTCCAATGCGTTAACTACTGCGCGCTTGTGCTGTGATCCTCATTGGCCACACTGTATTAGTTGATCGAACAGCATGTACGGCGTTAACGATAGCAGAATTTCACCACGCTGAGGGAAATTTCGTTGGATGAAATACAAGGTAAGGAGTCTAGGGGAAGAACGATGCGGCGAACCACAAAGATTGTGCGAAGGTAGGATTAATGCAAATGATGGTGTGGTAGGATGGTGATATCGAATAATCTGCTGCTTGCTGATGACTGGCAGAGTAACTGAGCTCTGAACACAACTTTAAATCTACCATAACGTGTACCAAAGCCATGAACAGTTCCCTTACGTCATTGTATAGCATTTTCTTCATGTGTCTGGACAGTCGGATACTCACTCTCAGTTTCTTTACAAAAAAAAAAAAAGGTCCACACTTCCTACTTATTGTATCTAAATATCTAAATAATTACGCCCTCTGCGATGACGTCCAACACAAAATACACAGCACACATTCAACTGAGGCATATAAAGATACTTGGTCAGTTTGGAACATTTCCTGAGGAGTAAAGGTTGTATGCTGCCCCTGAAACAACGTATTCGATGTAGGATAATATCGGGCTCTTGACGTTACCTCTTGCTGATATTGGTACTATCTTATAGCACGAAGGTAAATGTTGTGATTTAAAAGGTTACTTAAGTAACATTATCTTTGCCGCAATACATGTGAATCAATGATTGAAGCACAGCTTCACGTGTAGCCAGTAATGTGTTGTAGAAAATTCCTCCTGCTACTTGAACTCAGAACGTTGCCTTTGAGGGCAAACATTCTTACCCTTCAGCTAACCAGGCTCGACTCGAGGACCACTTGGGACCCCTGCCAGTGCCTCCGCTTTTCAGCTACTGTGCATAGTACTACTTGATGACAGAGTGTGACTTTGCAGCAAGTTTCTAAACAGTGCACTCTCCGCTGAAAGATTCATTCTGCAAACAATCCCTACGCTATGGCTAAGACATTAACCCGTGAGTTCCTTTTATCGCCGCCAGGTATTCATGAGAGCTGCTGTGAACTTTGGGAACAGTGGTTCTGGTGGAAGCGGCGTCGTAACTATAGCTCACGTGTTGTGCATAGATGGCCCTGTAAGAGAACTGTCCTCGAAAGGCAAAGTTCTGGGTTCGAATCCCTGTCTCGCGTAGACTCTAATCACGCGAGCAAATTTGAAAATATTACTAAGTCGTCTAAATAGTGAAAGATTATTTCTGGAGCCATCTTCAGAAGATTGAAATAATAGTACAGTTACTATATTCAGTAGATTCAATCCAGTACTTCAGTTACTACAGTAATTGTGGCGTTCAAGCCTCGTCTGTCTCGAAAGTTCCAATCTCCTTTAGTCGCTCCCCTATTAAATTCAAGTGTCAATCGAGTTCCTAAAAAGTATTCAGAATAGCCGGAATGTCTCCCGAAGAACATAATAAAATACATAAAGTGTTACAAAGTCGGGAACAGGATTACAGTGAAAGGATGTATACGACGATAAAACAAGGCAGCTGCAAAACATTCTAGTCGTTCCTAGTATTTCCACCGAATTTGAGTCAGAACACTAATTCTGGATGCAAAAAAGCTTTCGAGGTGATTTGCTTACTCATAATATGCTTTAAATCCAATTAAAATGTGGCCTAGTTTAGGATAGTTCGCCGTCTCAGTGATACAGTTTTCACACATATGAACATGAAAACGTATTTAAAAATGGGGAAAGAATGTTAGAAGATGAAAAAACTGTTTTTTGTACATAAAATCATCAAGATCGCTCATTAAATATCTTTATATATTACACCTTTTTGGCTACTGCTATAGTCAAATATGTGCAGTTAATCTGATGACAGGAGTAAACGAAAAAGAGTAACAAATAAAGACGTTTATTAAGTGATCATGACGCTTTTGTGGACAAAATATTCACAATAATTGCTGTCTCAAACAGGAAATTTATTAATAACGAAAATGTATTGATATTAAAATATCTGACGTTGCGTAACACATACTGTTTATTAACAACCAGTGAAAGAAATTATGCTATCAGTGTCTGTATTTTTAAAATTGTAATCGAATACAGCTCCTAATTTTATCTTAAGACGCCACTAAATGTTCACTTGCCCAAACTCGCAATAGCTGATATAGTATCGGAAATCGGTAAAACTCGTAAGATATTCGAACTACCATCCTTTCTACAGATGAAGACGCCTGTCATCAATATTGCCATACATTTAACTCACTCAGGTACAGAAAACAGTGCAATTTATTAAGAGTGATTTCATAAAAAAGAAACATTCTTGTTGTCATGTACGTATGTTTAAAGCTCATATTGATTTTCCGCCTTTGCTTTATTTACTGACGAATGTGCATTTGTTTACTCACGATTGGCTGACCACAGATTTCAGCCATTTGCAGTTATAAAGAGAATCGCACTCCAAAGTTTGGAGGAATAGCATCCATTCGAGGCAGATGTCATTATTATGGGACATGACTTACATTTTAACGTGTTGATGATAACGGCTTATCTTTCGAGCCGCGGGGATTTATGTGAATGTTCGCAAATAAAAACATCCGAGGTGGAATTTTACACGAGCTATAAACATCTTGGGCTGTGGAACGGGAAATGCAAACATTTAGATCCATATATCTCAGTACAATGAAACCAATCAGACTCCTCACTATAAAAACTGCTTGGCTTTGTTTTTCAAAGAAGCTTAGGTGGCTGAGTAAACACAGGACTTACAGCTGCTCTTAAATACCATTTTCTACAATATCGTCATATCACTGGAGCTATATCGCGCTGTAATAAACACAGAAGATTTTCATATTTGTGTCTTAATGCTAACAGCTGCAAATTATCCAATATTTTCCGAAGTAATGGTGATTCATCTGCTGAGGAGAGAAGACCACTTTCTGAAATTATTAAATACATAAAAAACGTACTTTTCATGTAGGAGGCTATCGTGAGTGTAAAAGATATTTCAGCATTCTGGGCGTCAGTGCCAGCTTACCGATCTTGACGACTGTAATGCCTGACTCGTTCGTCGTTCATCGATTTTACAAACTACTAGCGAGATAAAAAAACAGTCCGTCCAGGTAGGGAACAGATCAGAACCGGAGTGAGCAGATGGTGCTATACTTACGTGCAGATGTTTCGGCTTTCTGTGTATAATCACCAGATTACCGATTCTGACGATAGTAATGCCAGACTTTTTCGTCATTTATTGGTTTCACAAACTCCTGAAGACATGTAAGGAGAGTGTAAGCAGACAGCCATCTGATGAGAAGCTGAGCGAGTAGTGGGTGATATGTTTACGTGGAGACGTTTCGGCAGTGTGCGCGCTGTCGTGAGCTTACAGATCTTGAAAACAGTAATAGCCTGACTTGTTATTCATTCATAGACTTTAAAAGCTGCTGGTGAAGTAAAAAAGCAGTCTGTCCAAACACAGAGCCGGAGTGAGCAAATGCTGCTATAATAATGCCGAGATGTTTCGGCATTCTAGGCGTCATCGTCGGTGTACCTAACCTGAAGAAAAAGTTGCCCGACTTCTTCGTCATTCGTTTGTTTCACAGACGGCGGAAGAATTAAAATGGGTGTGAGTGCAGGTAGCCATCGGATAAGCGGAGCGAGCAGAAGGTGTTACGTTTAGGTGGAGACGTTACGGCGCTGATGGTACCTTCGTCAGCTTGAATACAACGTTGCCTGCCTTGTTCGCTATTTGTTGTTTCCACAAACTTGTGTAGACGTAGAGTGGCATCTGACGAGAAGCGGAGCGAGCAGAGGGTGCTGCATTTACATGGAGACGTTTCGGCACTGCGGCGCCGTCGTCAGCTTACCGATCTTGACGACTGGCGGCAGCGCGGCGGCCGCGGCCGCTGCGGCGAGGAGCGCGACGGCGACGGCGAGCGGGCGCATGTCCGCCGGCGCGCATCCCCCTGGCCTGGCAGCTCGCGAGACGCTGTCCTGCGCTGCTCGCGGCGCGACTGGCCCCCACTGCGCCGGCCGCGCCTGCTCTGGCGTCGCGACGCCCTGCCGCCCCCGCCGCCCCCGCCACTGAAGCTGCGCGCGCAGCGGGGCACGTGGTGAGCCGGGCTGGCGTCCCGGCGCCGGGGCAACGCTCGTTGGCCGTCGGCCGGCCCGGGGCTATGTCTACAGTTTGCGCTCTGTTGACAGAACACAGTGCGTCATCAGGGTGCTACCATTAGCGGACATCCTCCAGGCTGAGTAGTCGCGAACGCTATGGGTGAACTTATTGACTCCTACAAGAGGTGTTCAACAAGTATCTACATCTACATCTACATCCATACTCCGCAAGACACCTGACGGTGTGTGGCGGAGGGTACCCTGAGTACCTCTATCGGTTCTCCCTTCTATTCCAGTCCCGTATAGTTCGTGGAAAGAAGGATTGTCGGTATGCTTCTGTGTGGGCTCAAATCTCTCTGATTTTATCCTAATGGTCTCTTCGCGAGAACCAGTAATGCAACATGTTATTATATTTCTGAAAGCAGGTTACTTTAATTCAGGACTGTAACACACAATAAACTGAGGTGACAAAAGCCATGGGCTACCCCTAATATCCTGCCAGACCTCTGTCTTCCTGTTGTATTGCAGCAATTCTACGCGTCGTGGACTCAACAAGTCGCTGCAAGTCCCTCGTAAAAATATTGAGCCATGCTCTCTCTATAGGCACCAATAATTGCGAAAGTGTTGACGGTGCAGGAATTTCTGCACGAGCTGAACTTTCGATTATCTCCCACAAATGTTCGACGGGATTCATGCCGGGTGAACTGGGTGGCCAAGTCACTCACCGGAATGCTAGTTTTAAAAAGGGTATAAGACAGGCATGTAGTCTTTCAGCCCTACTATTCAATCTTTACATGGAAGAAGCAACGAAGGAAATAAAAGAAAAGTTCAAGAGTGGGTTTAAAATTCAAGTTAAGGATAAAATTGCCGGCCTCTGTTGGCGAGTGGTTCTAGGTGCTTCAGTCCGGAACTGCGCTGCTGCTGCGGTCGCAGGTTCCAATCCTGCCTCGGGCATGAATGAGTGTGATGTCCATAGGTTAATTAGGTTTAAGTAGTTTCGAAGTCTAGGGGATTGATAACCTCAGATGTTAAGTCCCATAGTGCTTAGAGCCATTTGAATCATTTTTAGAGATAAGGTTCACTGATGACGTTACTATCCACAGTGAAAGTGAAGAAGACTTCCAGGGTATGATAAAAGAAACGAGCAGTGTAATGAGTACAAGTTATGGATTGAGGGCAAATCAAAGGTAGATGAAAGTAATGAGAAGTAGCAGAAATGAGGACTACGAGAAACTTAACATCAGAATTGCTAACCACGAAGTAAACGACGTTAATGAATGACGTTAATGAAACTCATTATGGACAGAGCGAGTAGGATACAAAAGCACACTAGCAGTAGCAAAGATGGAATTCTTGGCGACGACAGTTCTACCAGTGTCGAACACAAGCCTTAATTTGAGTAATGTACAGCGTTAGAAAGACACCATTGTATATTATTGAAACACGGGCCTCGGGAAAACCGGAGCAGAAGGCAATTGAGATATGGTACCACAGAAGAATGTTGAAAATTTGGTGGACCGATAAGGAATGAGGAGATTCTGTGGAGAATCGGCGGTGGAAAAAATGTAAGGAAAACATTGCCAAGAAGAAGGAACAGGTTGATAGGACATCTGTCAAAACACCAGGGAATAACTGCTGTGGCAGTAGAGAGTGCCATGTGGAAAAAATGAAAAAAAAAGTTTATGTTACTGTAAGACATACACACAATTTCTAACTTCGATACCTGATTTACTATTGTCAAATTTTTAACATGAGATCGTATTTCCTAAAGAATAGTTGACGGCGGCATTTCAAATTTTTAATTTCGGTCTATGATTAGTCGATAAAAATTTTGTCGCCCGGAAAGCCGTTAGATAGGCAACTAGAAACCTGAATTTGGTTAGTGATTGTCAGTTTTAGTAATATACACTGGTGTCCAAAATTAAAGCAACAAGCTGATATTTCCCAGGCCTGTGTGTAATTCACGAATAATCATAGAAACTCTCAACAGATGTCGTTACGATCATGTTCAGCACGGAAGATGGCATTCAGACCAACGGACGATCGAACCAGCAGCAACGTTCAGGCACCTATCAGTTGGAGTAGTCTTTACATCCACGATCACTCAGTACACAGTCACACAGAGAAGAAGCCTACAGTCTCTCTGCTGTGGAGGACCATAGGAAGAATGAAAGCACGAGAGTCGCAAACTGATGTGGTCCGATGGCTTAATGTGTATCGTTCTGTTGTTTCTCGGATGAGGCGACAGTTTACAGATATCGGAACTGTATGCAGTAGACCAGGACGCGGCAGTGTGACATCAGAAAGAGGAAACCGTTATTTGACTGTAAGGGCATTACGTTACCGCCAATTCACTGTCTCTAAACTTTGAAAAGACCCACTATATGCAGTTCAGAATTTCGAAGAGATTTCCATCTAGTGTGTGTATAAAATATGATGACATCCAAATAGGAGAAGTTGAGAGTGTAAAATTCTTGCGATTACAACTTGATAATAAATTCGGTTGGGAGCAACATACTAATGAACAGCTAAAGCACTTAACAAGTCTGTGTTTGCAGTGAGAATGATATCAGACAAACGAGGTATAAATATTAAAAAAAACTGGCATATTTTGCTTATTTTCACTCCATTATGCCATTAAATATCATATTTTGGGATAACTCTACAAATCGGAAAAAAAGTTTTCAGTACAGAAGCGTATAATAAGAGTAATGTGCCGTGTAAATCCAAGAACGTCATATGGAAACGTATTCAAATTATTGGGCATACTAATATATTTATTCCTTAATGAAGTATGTTGTAAATCATATATTTCTTTTTCCAACTAACATTTTAGTATTGAGAATCAATATTAGGAATAAGAACGATATACATAAAGATTAAAAATCACTTACTCTTGCCCAGAAAGGAGTTCAGTATTCCTCAACGCATATTTTCAATACGTTATCAGCAACCATTAAAAATTTAGTTGCAGACAAGGCACAATTTAAACATAATTTAAAAGATTTTTTGGTGGCCAACTCCTTCTGTTCCAGCCATGAATTTCTCAACAAGTGCAGTAGACCATTTTAATGAAAACGTATTATATTTCAATTTTTGACAAGACTTGGTTATAACAGCCAAGTAACTACCTACTGTGTGAATGATGGATGTATGGAAAGCAGATGTAAGTCTTAAGTCTGTAAATGGTGGAAGTTTAATTTTAAATCTAGTACATAATGTGACTGTTCTTAACTGAGGATTATTGAAGTGAATAATTTACTTTCATTTTGACACTACTTGGTTGTAATAGCCAAGTAACTAGCTAATGTGTGAATGATGGATTTAATGAAAGCACATGTAAGTATTAAACCTATAAATATTAGAAGTTTAATTTTAATTCATATACATATATTTACTGTCTATTTAACTCAAGTTTTTCTAATTACATTTCTGTTATGTGTTTATCTGACATGTTCCACACCCAAGATGATCCACTGTTTTGTGGGTCTATGGAATGAATAATTCATCTAATCTAATATAATATAGTCCTACTACTGCACTGTAGCTGGCACATGACCTCCCAACATCCTCTGGATGTGTTGTATCAAGGCAAACGGTGTACAGGAGGCTTCTATAGGGTGGCCTTTATTGTTGGAGATTGGTGTCTGTATACCTCTGGCGTGTTTTCACGGATGGAAACGTCTATAATGTAGCCGTCAACATGCCACCTGGACGGTCGATAGGTGGGCCAAAGTTCCATTCACTGATTAGTCCATATTTGCTCTGGAGAGTGATTCTCAACGGATTCGCATCTGGGAGGTACGTAGAACGCGATTTCGGGACCCAAACATTGTCGAAGTAGACCGATATAGACGAAGATCCCTAAGGGTATGGGCAGAAATTGTGTTGACCACTCGAACACCTCTTCATGAAATTGTACGGGTGAGTCAGATACGTTTAACTGCTACTAGGTACTATGAGAAGATCTTGGGTGTTGCGAGGTGATGAACGATAATGCTCGACCTCGTAGAGTACGGGTGGTAGATGTTATTTGGAAACGGAAGATATTGCAGACATGGTGTGGCCTGCTCGTACTCCCGATTTTAATACCATGGAGCATCTCTGAAATGCTCTACGGGGACGGGTCGCATCCATCAACCAGTCTCCAAGACTTGTGAGCAGAGTGGGCGTTGTTGTCTCAACATGAGATTGATTACATCATTCACGGCGTTACCCGTCGTTTTCAGGCCTGTATTGATGCCAGCGGTGGTCAAACCCCACACTGAGCACATTAACCAGTTGTCAGAATGTATGTGCAAATTCCTTAAGAAGGAAAAAACGAAGAACATTTTTTCTTCCGTTATGCATGTTGCAGTTGATTACGATCTGTGTTCTTGACAGTGTTTCTTGTTTATTATCACCTGGTTGTACTGATTTGTGGCAAAATAATCACAGCCTTGCAACATTTCCCAATAATACTTTGATTTTGGACAGTAATGTAGGTATTAAACATTGCCATAAATGAAAGAAGTAACAGTGATAAGAAAATCCCAAGGACCGACTGGACATTTAAAGACGGACCGTTGGTTTTAGAAATGCGTAGATTTTATATTACACTGTCCACATTACTGGTGTATATTGACGATAGAAAAGGTCGAATGCAGTTGTGGCTAGTAAAAAAAAAAAATGGTTCAAATGGCTCTGAGCACTATGGGACTCAACTGCGGTGGTCATCAGTCCCCTAGAACTTAGAACTACTTAAACCTAAGGACATCACACACATCCAAGCCCGAGGCAGGATTCGAACCTGCGACCGTTGCAGTCGCACGGTTCCGGACGGCGCGCCTAGAACCGCGAGACCATCGCGGCCGGCTGTGGCTAGTAATATAATACTTTGAGGTTGGGATAAATAATAAGAAATGTCCGTAAGTGTTTTAACAGTTTGAACAGATATACGAATCGAACAGAAAAATGTAGGTTACCCTGTACTTTACTCACGTCACAACTCTTCTGACCAAAAACTGCATCAGATCTCAAAGATATTACACTGCTACGTCAGTTGCAGTCTTAGTTCTAGGGGAGTGTCGTATAAAACAGCTTATCCTGCAGTTACTGCGCAGTTCCAGTTTGGGAGCCATCTCGCATACCTTCACTGTTGACAAGAAAAAAGCAAAGAAAGAACTGTGTGGCGTACATATTTTTACTCTATACATTACGCCATCATCTTGATGAAAGACGCTTCCAGTACGTACCACCATCTTTGAAATTTGCCTCATTTGTTATGTTGTGCGGCAAAAAGCACGTTCCGCCACACATCATTTGAGGGGTTGTGGAGTATAGATGTGGAAGTAGATGTAGATATAGAAGAATGTTTCAACAAGATTACTTGCTTCCGCGAATAGTGCGAAAATGAGACAGAGGCTCTGATGTTCATAACTGCACTGCATCAGAATAAATATGTTTTCTTTTGAGAGAAGAAAGTGGAAAGTAATTTCCATAAATGTCGGAGCATCAAGTATTACAAATTAAAGAATACACATTACTGAAAAATCTTAAGGTAGAATAGACAAATTAAGATCTGGTATACACGATGTCCCTGAACAGCGTGTTGGAAGGTTACTGATCATACAGGATCGTAAAATATCTCTGACTGGAAAGTGTAATGAGCTGAGATCGGCTTTATCATTTATTGAACTAAGCAGTTTATATCTTGCAGCAACAGCCTAAGCTCATAATAACTGTTCAAACTGCACAGACACAATGCATACATGAGAACTTATTTCCAATTTCAAAATAATTTGACCTCATTATTTTCATGCATTGTGTGTAATAGTGGTGCAAATCGTTCACTAGTAACCTCCGCACTATGTTCTTGCGAGTGTTCATATTTCGTTCATGTCGTAGTGGTTAGTATTGGTAAACCTTGATTCACACAATGAAACACCATGTGTTATTCTACTCTAGGCATAAATTCTGCTCGAGGACGTAGGGCAGCTCTGTATGGATTCTTGACCAAACTAGTTTCTTTTTCCAACAAGAATGACGCTTGTTGCAAAACATTACTCGGTACATTCGTCCAGCTTCCTTGGAACTAAATATTACTGCAACACAGTGATAATGCATGTCCCCAAGTTCCTGTAACGGCTAATGCACCCAGTTCGACAATGTCATGAACCGTCAATATTGGGCCACCATATATCCACCGTAGTCACATCACAGACCATTAGGTATCGAATTTTAAGATATCGGTATTAGGCATAAGACGTTTCCTTACACGTTAGTGGGCCCCTCTTGTGTAGAGTTATTCTGAACAGATGTTTCCAACAGCACTGATACGTTTTCAAGACGTTTAAGAACTAATCGGTGCACAAGGCTATCCTAAAATAAAATAGCTGGCTAGCTGAGTTATACACACGTAGTAGATAAGTACAGTTGTTGTTGTGGTCTTCAGTCCTGAAACTGGTTTGATGCAGCTCTCCATTCTACTCTATCCTGTGCAAGCTTCTTCATCTCCCAGTACCTACTGCAACCTACGACCTTCTGAATCTGCTTAGTGTAGTCACCTCTTGGTCTCCCTCTACGATTTTTACCCTCCACGCTGCCCTCCAATACTAAATTGGTGATCCCTTGATTCCTCAGAACATGTCCTACCAACCGATCCCTTCTTCTGGTCAAGTTGTGCCACAAACGTCTCTTCTCCCCAATCCGATTCAATACTTCCTCATTAATTATGTGATCTACCCATCTAATCTTAAGCATTCTTCTGTAGCACCACATTTCGAAAGCTTCTATTCTCTTCTTGTCCAAACTATTTATCGTCCATGATTCACTTCCATACATGGCTACACTCCATACAAATACTTTCAGAAATGACTTCCTGACACTTAAATCTATACTCGATGTTAACAAACTTCTCTTCTTCAGAAACGCTTTCCTTGCCATTGCCAGTCTACATTTTATATCCTCTCTACTTCGACCATCATCAGTTATTTTGCTCCCCAAATAGCAAAACTCCTTTACAACTTTAAGTGTCTCACTTTCTAATCTAACTCCCTCAGCATCACCCGACTTAATTCGACTACATTCCATTATCATCGTTTTGCTTTTGTTGATGGTCATCTTATATCCTCCTTTCAAGACACTATCCACTCCGTTCAACTGCTCTTCCAAGTCCTTTGCTGTCTCTGACAGAATTACAATGTCATCGGCGATCCTCAAAGTTTTTATTTCTACTCCATGGATTTTAATACCTACTCCGAATTTTTCTTTTGTTTCCTTTACTGCTTGCTCAATATACAGATTAAATAACATCGGGGAGAGGCTACAACCCTGTCTTACTCCCTTCCCCACCACTGCTTCCCTTTCATGTCCCTCGACTCTTATAACTGCCATCTGGTTTCTGTACAAATTGTAAATAGCCTTTCGCTCCCTGTATTTTACCCCTGCCACCTTCAGAATTTGAAAGAGAGTATTCCAGTCAACATTGTCAAAAGCTTTCTCTAAGTCTACAAATGCTAGAAACGTAGGTTTGCCTTTTCTTAATCTAGCTTCTAAGATAAGCCGTAGGGTCAGTATTGCCTCACGTGTTCCAACATTTCTACGGAATCCAAACTGATCTTCCCCGAGGTCGGCTTCTACCAGTTTTTCCATTCGTCTGTAAAGAACTCGCGTTAGTATTTTACAGCTGTGACTTATTAAACTGATAGTTCGGTAATTTTCACATCTGTCAACACCTGCTTTCTTAGGGATTGGAATTATTACACTCTTCCTGAGGTCTGACGGTATTTCGCCTGTCTCATACATCTTGCTCACCAGATGGTAGAGTTTTGTCAGGACTGGCTCTCCCAAGGCCGTCAGTAGTTCCAATGGAATGTCGTCGACTCCGGGGGCCTTGTTTCGACTCAGGTCTTTCAGTGCTCTGTCAAACTCTTCACGCAGTATCGTATCTCCCATTTCATCTTCATCTATATCCTCTTCCATTTCCATAATATTGTCCTCAAGTACATCGCCCTTGTACAGACCCTCTATATACTCCTTCCACCTTTCTGCTTTCCCTTCTTTGGTTAGAAATGGGTTTCCATCTGAGCTCTTAATATTCATACAAGTGGTCCTCTTTTCACCAAAGGTCTCTTTAATTTTCCTGTAGGCAGTATCTATCTTACCTCTAGTGAGATAAGCCTCTACATCCTTACATTTGTCCTCTAACCATCCCTGCTTAGCCATTTTGCACTTCCTGTCGATCTCATTTTTGAGACGTTTGTATTCCTTTTTGCCTGCTTCATTTACTGCATTTTTATATTTTCTACTTTCATCAATTAAATTCAATATTTCTTCTGTTACCCAAGGATTTCTACTAGCCCTAGTCTTTTTACCTACTTGATCCTCTGCTGCCCTCACTACTTCATCCCTCAAAGCTAACCATTCTTCTTCTATTGTATTTGTTTCCCCCATTCCTGTCAATTGCTCCATTATGCTCTCCTTGAAACTCCGTACAACCTCTGGTTCTTTTAGTTTATCCAGGTCCCATCTCCTTAAATTCCCACCTTTTTGCAGTTTCTTCAGTTTTAATCTACAGGTCATAACCAATAGATTGTGGTCAGAGTTCACATCTGCCCCTGGAAATGTCTTACAATTTAAAACCTGGTTCCTAAATCTCTGTCGTACCATTATATAATCTATCTGAAACCTGTCAGTATCTCCAGGCTTCTTCCATGTATACAGCCTTCTTTTATGATTCTTGAACCAAGTGTTACCTATGATTAAGTTGTGCTCTGTGCAAAATTCTACCAGGCGGCTTCCTCTTTCATTTCTTTGCCCCAGTCCATATTGACCTACTACGTTTCCTTCTCTCCCTTTTCCTACTACCGAATTCCAGTCACCCATGACTATTAAATTTTCGTCACCCTTCACTATCTGAATAATTTCTTTTATTTGATTATACATTTCTTCAATTTCTTCGTCATCTGCAGAGCTAGTTGGCATATAAACTTGTACTACTGTAGTTGGTGTGGGCTTCGTATCTATCTTGGCCACAATGATGCGTTCACTATGCTGTTTGTAGTAGCTTACCCGCATTCCTATTTTCCTATTCATTATTAAACCTACTCCTGCATTACCCCTATTTGATTTTGTGTTTATAACCCTGTAGTCACCTGACCAGAAGTCTTGTTCCTCTTGCCACCGAACTTCACTAATTCCCACTATATCTAACTTTAACCTATCCATTTCCCTTTTTAAATTTTCTAACCTACCTGCCCGATTAAGGGATCTGACATTCCACGCTCCGACCCGTAGAACGCCAGTTTTCTTTCTCCTGATAACGACATCCTCTTGAGTAGTCCCCGCCCGGAGATCCGAATGGGGGACTATTTTACCTCCGGAATATTTTACCCAAGAGGATGCCATCATCATTTAATCATACAGTAAAGCTGCATGCCCTCGGGAAAAATTACGGCTGTAGTTTCCCCTTGCTTTCAGCCGTTCGCAGTACCAGCACAGCAAGGCTGTTTTGGTTATTGTTACAAGGCCAGATCAGTCCATCATCCAGACTGTTGCCCCTGCAACTACTGAAAAGGCTGCTGCCCCTCTTCAGGAACCACACGTTTGTCTGGCCTCTCAACAGGTACCCCTCCGTTGTGGTTGCACCTACGGTACGGCTATCTGTATCGCTGAGGCACGCAAGCCTCCCCACCAGCGGCAAGGTCCATGGTTCATGGGGGGGGGGGGGAGATAAGTACAAGCAGCTATTATAAGAATGTTCTAGTGAGAAAGAAAATGGAAAATATTATTAACATAAAAATGGAGTTAAAATTTTACTGTTGCAACAACAAAAACAAAAGATGGCAAATTGTGAGGTGGACTAGCGCACTGAGACTTCCCGGCAAACTTGTTCATCCTTCCTGGGAATCCAGAATCTCAACGATTTTGGCCTGTTGTCGATAAATATACTGGCAAGCTCCCAGTCCCAGGAATTCCAAGGCCCTGTCATAACCTCTACATTATTTTCTCATACTATCCCGAACATACAAAAAGAAACGAGCAGCAGACTTCCCTAGTATATGTAGATATAGAGGACGTGATAAAAGATTTTTGTTTACTTACTGAAACATGACTACAACTTACTTTTTATGTTCATATGCAGTAATGTTCGTCTATTACGCTTCTGATGGATGATGAATACTATGTAATTTCTAATGTCAAAAAGACATTTTGATGAGATATAATTATAATTTTCAGATTTTGTACTTTACTTGTACTGTAGAACCTTCCTTCTTGCCGAACTGCATGATTCTACAACAGGATGTAACCTGTAGGTTTTGACGAGTGCGTTTGTGGGTATCAAAATATGTGACTTAATTGGCCGAGTCTTTTCATTGCATTGACTTAGAATCTAAAATTTCTTCGCGGACAAGGGACTATAGAATTTAATACGCGACAAAAATTTGAACTTGATGCACCAATCTGTTCAGGAGAAAAAGGGGTCATAACACACAGACAGACCAAGAGATAGATAGATGAAAAAAGAGAAAAAAACATTCTTCATGCTACGCAAGTAATAAGTAATTATTTTCGAATTTCCTTCTTTACTAATACTGTAAAAACTTGCTTCTTGCCAAATTTCATGATTTCAGGTCACTGGGAAGTACAGTACAAGTTTTGATGGGTGAGTTTTCGAGTATCAAAGTGTGTGACATAAATGGTCATATCTTTTGATTGAATTGACTTAGTAGCTTAAAATTTTTTCACTGACTCGGAGCCATAGACAGTATTCTTGAATCATCAGTTTTCTGACTGGTTTGATGCGGCCCCGCCACCAATTCCTCCTCTATGCCAACCTCTCCATCTCAGAGTAGCGCTAGCAACCTGCATCTTCAGTTATTTGCTGAATATATTCCAGTCTCTGTCTTCCTGTACAGTTTTTGTTCTCTACAGCTCCCAGTAACACCATGGAAGTTATTCCCTGATGTGTTGACAGATGTTCTACCACCCTATACCTTCTTCTTGTCAATGTGTTCCATGTATTCCTTTCTTTGCCGATTCTGCTGAGAACCTCGTCATTCCTTATCTTTTTATAAGGTCACCTAATTTGCCACTTTCTTCTGTAGCATCACATCTCAAATGCTTTGATTCTCTTCTGCTCCAGTTTTCCCACAAGCCATGTTTCCCTACCGTACAGTGCTGTGCTACAAATGCACATAGTCAAAAATTTCTTTCTCAGATTAAGCTCTGTTTCATACTAGTTGACTACGTCCCTGTCTTACATATTTATTTAATTCGATCTCATCATTCTTGGTCATTCATTCTTATTGTTCCGTCTTGTTTCTTGTACGTATTGTATACTACCCGTATTTCCCTATAGCTTATCCCCATTTCCCTAAGAAATCAAACATTTTGCACCATTGACATTGTGGAACGCTTTTTCCAGGTCCACAGAAACTATGAACGTGTCTCGATTTATCTATAGTCTTGCTTCCATTATCAGCCTCAACGTCAGAACTGGGTCCTTGGTGCCTTTACTTTTCCTTAAGCCAAACTGATCATGGAGTAACGAATCCTCAAATTTCACTTTCATTCCTCTGTATTTTTTTTGTCAGCTACTCGGATGTTGGAGATGTTGATTGTGTGATAATTGTCACACTTTTTAGCTATTACTATCTTCAGAACTGTGTGAATGATGTTTTTCCGAAAGTTTGATGGTATATCGCCAGTATCACACATTCTACACACCAACGTATATAATCGTTTTCTTGCCACTTCCCCCACCAATTTTAGAAATTCTTCTGTTTTAATTTATCTTGTCTTTAATTTTATTTTATGTCTTCCAAAGCTATTTTAAATTCTAGTTCTAATAGTGGATTCATTATCTTCTGAATATTCACTCATGTTTCTTCTTCTATCTTGACGCCAGGCAATTGCTCCCCCTCATAAGGCCCGTAATGTAAACTTTCCACCTATCTTCCGTCCCCTCTTGATTTAATAGTGGAATTCGCTTTTTACTCTTGATGTTACTACCCTTCACTGTTTGACATTTTTAAATGCTGAGTCAGTCCTCCGACAATCATTTATTGCTCGATATCTTCGCATTATCCATGTACGCATTTCGTCTTAGCTTCCCCGCACTTTCGATTTATTTCGTCCCTAAGTGAACTGACTTTCTATATTTATGAATTTCTCTAAATATTTTTGTACTGCCTTCTTTCATTGATTAACACATTTCGTGCTGCAGACATCAGAAACGGTGGCTCCAGTGAATTTGCCGCCGATTCCTCTCATACAGCATGGCCAACTATCTCACTAGCAACGCGTTAATTCTATATGACATAGGGGACCCAACGAAAGCGGAGCCCTCTGGACCAATACCGGAGGAAAAGCATTCTTAACAATTGGTAAGACAAACAGATAGACAAACACAGCGGTAATGGCAGGGTTTTGTTTCTGCACATTGAGGTACGGAAGCCTAAATATGAGGAAAATACATAAATAATTGGAAAATGTAGACCGTCCTTCAACTGTGGTGTTATACCCACCAGTCACTCGTATGCAGAGTGTCTACCACAGTGACCAGAAACGTTCCAGAATTTATTAAAATACGCAATATCTTTGTGTCCTTTCGATTATAAACTTTTATCTGACATTGATATACGTTTTAGTAACATAGCAACAAAGCGCTACATAGTGTCCTGGGGACACGACCTCAAATTCATTTTTATGTTCTAGAGCACGGTATTTTCTAGATTTTGGGGAACGTGATTTGAAGACCATGGCGCAATTCACGTCTTTAAGTCTCCTTACACGGACAGTAACGGAAAGCTTGGAGGAAGATTACCATAGCTGTTTGAGCTAGTGAACTTCATTAAAAATAACATGGATGCCATTTTCCATCTCAGTTTCCCTACTCGTAGATTTGACACTTTATTAGTTTTATTTATCAAAAAGCTAGTCCTAGGATTGTATCAGTGAATTCACAGACCAAATACAGATATCTTCAAGAAAAAAAAACTATTTCCTAGTTCTTTAACATTCAACATTTTTGCATATCCTATGGCAACTTAGGCAGGTGTGAGACTTGACACTGGAATACATGTGGTTACTACTGACAAGTACTTTCTGATTTGTAGAAGCAGCCATGTAGTCATTATAATCGCATTGTTTCGTATTATAACACTTTATAAAGAAGTATAAATAGCTGCTGCCCAGTGAAAGTTGTAGTAGCATTGCTGTCTTCTCAATTCTAGAAGCTTCTACCATTATCAACACGAATGCGTCATTTAAGTTCCATTTAAATATGTTATACGTTGCGTTGTGTTTCTTCCCTTATTTTCGTAAAATTAACTCCTTCCGAATATAGAAGGGGATGTCTTTAAAATGGCTCTATGTCACGACATCCCAAAATATTAAAAACGTTCCTGCGCAATTACATATTTTCAAGCGTAATTGCTCAAGAATTTTTTGTTGTTTCAGAAAGTCATAATTTTGAGGATGAGTAACTTTTCCCCTTAATAAACCGGGTCTGACGTCTTTTGTGCTATTCTCTCAAGCGTTACGAATACGTCTAACCATTAGCAGATCCACTGAATATGCATGTAACTACTTCTCAACTTTTCCAGAAGCCAAGAGAAGTTATTCAACTTTAAGAGTATTGTGGGTAATGGGCAGTTGAGATAATCATTCTACTTCTAAAGCAGCGCATTTCTTTCACTACAGATGCGAGCGTCCGAGAATTTTGGCCGAGGAGAATTCTGTTTGGAGGAGGCTTTTCTTTACAGCAAACGTGTGTTATCTTTCGTGTAAAAGTGCTGTACTTAATATGAATGAACTGAATTAATGTGATGAGTAAAACGAGTAGGCATTACGTGCTTACTCTTTACACTTGTAAATCTAAAACCATGTGTTTACAATAGACAGAGGGGTTTATTATAAACAATAACCTGGGAAGCCAGTACTTATTCGAACAGTTAATGAACTACAATAACTGGCTGAAAATGTCGAATAATTGTAAAATTATACCCACTCAAAGAATACAAGAAAAAACGTTAATGTTGTAGCTAAAGAAAGATACAACCACACTGTTTTTATTTATGAGAACGTACTTACTTCATACGACACTGAACTTTGTTCACAGCTGTTAGTTAATGTCATATCAACCATAGATGTCCTATTAACGATTTTTTTCGGCTCATCATTTTTACTGCTTTATCCTCTGTCTCATAACTGCATTTAGTTCCATAAGATATCACGATGTTGTGATATTCATCTACTACCCTGCCACTGTTCTTATGCTCGATGTTCCTTCAACTATTGCGTTGCAAGTGATGAGACTGAACGAAGACTGAACCGATGAAAATTTTCTGTGGCTGAATTTTAGCTGTCCATATGATAGATCACCTGTGGTCTAAGGGTAACGTCTTTGATTCGTAATCTAAACGTCTTTGGTCCCGGTTTCGATCCCCGCCGCTGCCTAAATTTTGATAAGTAATCGGCATTGGCGGCCGAAGACTTCCGGCATAAGAAGTCAGCCTCATTCAGCCAATGGCCTTGTCAAAGAGGGTGGAGGAGCGGATAGAAGTTCAGGGAACTCTCTTGTGATAGGGGTGGGAAATTGCCCCTGAAGGCGGAAGAATCAGCAATGATCAACTACATGAGGAAGCAGAAGGCAATGGAAACCACTGCATTAAAGACACGTAATGTGTATCCACAGGACATGTGGCCTGTAGTTGAAGAAGTGTCATGATGATCTCTCCATTGGCAAAAGATTCCGGAATAGTCCCCCATTCGGATCTTCGGGAGGGGACTACGAAGGGGGAGGTTGCCATGAGAAAAAGATTGAATAATCAACGAAAGGATAATGTTCTACGAGTCGGGGCGTGGAATGTCAGAAGCTTGAACGTGGTAGGGAAACTAGAAAATCTGAAAAGGGAAATGCAAAGGCTCAATATAGATATAGGAGGGGTCAGTGAAGTGAAGTGGAAGGAAGACAAGGATTTCTGGTCAGATGAGTATCGGGTAATATCAACAGCAGCAGAAAATGGTATAACAGGTGTAGGATCCGTTAGGAATAGGAGGTAGGGCAGAGGGTTTGTTACTGTGAACAGTTCAGTGACCGGTTTGTTCTAATCAGAATCGACAGCAGACCAACACCGACAACGATAGTTCACGTATACATGACGACGTCTCAAGCTGAAGATGAACAGAAAGAGAAAGTGTATGAGGATATTGAAAGGGTAATGCAGTATGTAAAGGGGGACGAAAATCTAATAGTCATGGGCGACTGGAATGCAGTTGTAGGGGTAGGAGTAGAACAAAAGGTTACAGGAGAATATGGGCTTGGGACAAGGAATGAAATAGGAGGAAGACTAACTGAATTCTGTAACAAGTTTCAGCTAGTGATAGCGAATACCCTGTTCAAGAATCACAAGAAGAGGAGGTATACTTGGAAAAGGCCGGGAGATACGGGAAGATGTCAATTACATTACATCATGGTCAGACAGAGATTCCGAAATCAGATATGGGATTGTAAGGCGTAGCCAGGAGCAGATATAGACTCAGATCACAATATAGTAGTGATGAAGAGTAGGCTAAAGTTCAAGACACTAGACAGGAAGAATCAATACCCCAAGAAGTGGGATACGGAAGTTCTAAGGAATGACGAGATACGTTTGAAGTTCTCTAACGCTATAGATACAGCAATAAGGAATAGCGCAGTAGGCAACACAGTTGAAGAGGAATGGACGTCTCTAAAAAGGGCCATCACAGAAATTGGGAAGGAAAACATAGGTACAAAGAAGGTAGCTGCGAAGAAACCATGGGTAACAGAAGAAATACTTCAGTTTATGGATGAAAGGAGGAAGTACAAACATGTTTCCGGAAAATCAGGAATACAGAAATACAAGTCGCTGAGGAATGAAATAAATAGGAAGTGCAGGGAAGCTCAGACGAAATGGCTGCAGGAAAAATGTGAAGACATCGAAAAAGATATGATTATCGGAAGGACAGACTCAGTATACAGGAAAGTCAAAACAACCTTTGGTGGCTTTAAAAACAACGGTGGTAACATTAAGAGTGCAATGGGAATTCCACTGTTAAATGCAGAGGAGAGAGCAGACAGGTGTAAAGAATACATTGAAAGCCTCTATGAGGGTGAAGATTTGTGTGATGTGATAGAAGAAGAAACAGGAGTCGATTTAGAATTGATAGGGGATCCAGTATTAGAATCGGAATTTAAAAGAGCTTTGGGGGACTTACGGTCAAATAAGGCAGAAGGGATAGATAATATTCCACCAGAATTTCTAAAATCATTGTGGGAAGTGGCAACAAAACGACTATTCACGTTGGTTTTCTGGTATAATTTTTTTTTTAGTAATTTAATTGAAAGCTTTGTTGCTTTGGTAAAGGTAAAATTGGTTCTTTTTGTCATGACTGAATAAATTACTATTAATCACACCAGATGTGTCGGAGAACAGCAGCAACATGTGTAACAGATCCAGCTTTAAGAAATTCTATTACCTTTTAGCGGAAAATTCGTGCGGTACTCTCCGACGTTAGAAAAGTCGTGGTGTTCCGTTCGGAGCAGGAGGTGGCTATCCTTTCTCATTCGCGATATCGAAAATTACTAAAAAATGAACAGAAATTTTTTCGGAGGAAGATCGCTCGGAGAAAACAGACAGAAGTTACATGAAAGAAACCTAAGGGAGCAACCAATTGGATTTGTACGAATATATAAACGGAACTGACAGAATTTGGGATAAATACTATAACGATGTCGCCACGACAGCCTCCTCTTCCGACAGAACACACGCTGGATCATAAGCTGAATAAATCTTTTAAACAGAAAAGATTATCACAAGTATAATTAATGAAAATAGGGTTGAGAGATTTTCTTTGAAATTAAATAAACTTCAAGGCTTCAGGTATTATATTATGAAACGGAAAGTTACATTAGCATGGCCACCCATTGTGGCGGTGGACCGAATTTTCATGATACACATTCTCGCTTGTTTGTGAGTACATATATTTTTAATCACTTAAAGTCTTAAAGTTACAATAAAATGATTATATCAGTATGGAGCACAATACTTTTGCGTCCGACTCGCAACACATTCACAGAAGAACTGCTAGAGAGCGGCGCGGCTCCCTGCAGAAGTAAAAATCGGTAATTGTTATTTTTAAACATAGGTGCGTCGTTTTTTTACTGTTCGATAGCAGCGTATAACAGCTATCGTGATATTCTGCGCTTTTTAGGAGCGCGGCAAAGATATCTGGTTACAACATTCATTGGTATATGTTAAAAGTTCGCACATACTGACGCGAATACAGAAAAAAAACTTTTACATGTTAAAAATCGCAGTGATAAAGGCTGTAATGTCACAGTGTGTAGAATATATGAGTCTGGCGACATACCACTTGACTTTCGGAAAAGCATCATCCACACAATTCCGAAGACGGCAAGAGCTAACAAGTGCGAGAATTATCGCACAATCAGCTTAACAGCTCATGCATCTAAGCTGCTTACAAGAATAATATACAGAAGAATGGAAAAGAAAATTGAGAATGCGCTAGGTGACGATCAGTTTGGCTTTAGGAAAAGTAAAGGCACGAGAGAGGCAATTCTGACGTTACGGCTAATAATGGAAGAAGGCTAAAGAAAAATCAAGACACGTTCTTAGGATTTGTCGACCTGGAAAAAGCGTTCGACAATATAAAATGGTGCAAGCTTTTCGAGATTCTGAAAAAAGTAGGGGTAAGCTATAGGGAGAGACGAGTGATATACAATATGTACAACAACCAAGAGGGAATAATAAGAGTGGACCATCAAGAACGAAGTGCTCGTATTAAGAAGGGTCCAAGACAAGGCTGTAGCCTTTCGCCCCTACTCTTCAATCTGTACATCGAGGAAGCAATGATGGAAATAAAAGAAAGGTTCAGGAGTGGAATTAAAATACAAGGTGAAAGGATATCAGTGATACGATTCGCTGATGACATTGCTATCCTGAGTGAAAGTGAAGAACAATTAAATGATCTGCTGAACGGAATGAACAGTCTAATGAGTACACAGTATGGTTTGAGAGTAAATCGGAGAAAGACGAAGGTAATGAGAAGTAGTAGAAATGAGAACAGCGAGAAACTTAACATCAGGACTGATGGTCACGAAGTCAACGAAGTTAAGGAATTCTGCTACCTATACAGTAAAATAACCAATGACGGACGGAGCAAGGAGGACATCAAAAGCAGACTCACTATGGCAAAAAAGGCATTTCTGGCCAAGAGAAGTCTACTAAAATCAAATACCGGCCTTAATTTGAGGAAGAAATTTCTGAGGATGTACGTCTGGAGTACAACATTGTATGGTAATGAAACATGGACTGTGGGAAAACCGAAACAGAAGAGAATCGAAGCATCTGAGATGTGGTGCTATAGACGAATGTTGAAAATTAGGTGGACTGATAAGGTAAGGAATGAGGAGGTTCTACGCAGAATCGGAGAGGAAAGGAATATGTGGAAAACACTGATAAGGAGAAGGGACAGGATGATAGGACATGTGCTAAGACATGAGGGAATGACTTCCATGGTACTAGAGGGAGCTGTAGAGGGCAAAAACTGTAGAGGAAGACAGAGATTTGAATACGTCAAGCAAATAATAGAGGACGTAGGTTGCAAGTGCTACTCTGAGATGAAGCGGTTAGCACAGGAAAGGAATTCGTGGTGGGCCGCATCAAACCAGTCAGTAGACTGATGACACTTACTGGGGCTAAGAGAATCGCCAATAAATAGGCAGGAAGGGAGGGGATTGAACGCTCAATAATAGACACTTGTGAAAACACATATTATTCCTGAACAAAGGCGTCGAGTACTCTAATACGCAGCTGTTTCAAAATATAACAACGGATCAGGCAAAATGGATTGGAAACGCCAGGGTAGTCGATGTGAATTTATACTTTCTGGCATATAGTACTGGTGAAAAGCTCTAGGATCTCCATCCGGGAGGCAGTATTGAGATACAACTACGTTTCGAGAGGATTTTTACCGATTATCTTCAGGTTGAAATATCATTATTCCTCACTATAGATTGACCAGAGAGTAACCACCACTCAAGCGACAAAAGTCATGAGATACGTCTCTAATTGCTGCCTGCGGTTATTTCACGCAGCGCTTCTTTTCTGTTAGCACTGTCCACTCTACGGAAACGCCACTATTGTCACTCTTTAAGTGAAGGCCTTCGACCAGTGCTTTGTCCATGGTGAGAGGCAATGCCTGAAATTTGATATTCTTGGTACACTCCTGACGCTGTGTATCTACTAATATTAAATGGTTCAAATGGCTCTAATCACTATGGGACTTAACATCTGAGGTCATCAGTCCCCTAGAACGTAGGACTACTTAAACCTAACTAACCTAATGACATGACACACATCCATGCCGAGGCAGGATTCGAACCTTCTACCGTAGCGGTCGCGCGGTTCCAGACTGAAGCGCCTAGAACCGCTCGGCGACGACGCCCAGCTGGCTGTCTGACTTCAATGTATTAGTACCTTATGTCTGGTGTTGTATATCGCTGATCAGCCAGTTATTCTGTCTACGATTCATGCATGCATTTTAGTCTACTAAAGGTCTACATCAGATTATTAACTTCATTCGTTTGCCAGAGGACATCCTGCAGAGATCGGCGGTCACGCTCTACAGTGAGACCGAGTTGCCGGCGACCCACGGACACGTTTATGATGATGAGGACTTTTCTTTGAATCATCAGTCCTGTTAGTGGAATGACGGAACACATCACGACTCTCCCTCCTGTGTCATCCTCTGAATCTCAGAGTAGCACGCGCATCTTGCATCCTTATTTCTTTAGTGGATGTTTTTCAGCCTCTGTCTGCCACTACACTTTTCACAGTGAATGGGTCACTCCAATATCATGGGGGTAATTAATTGGTATCTTAATACGTGCCCTATTATCCTGTGCTTTTTTCGTCTCCCTGCTTTGCTTTATTCGATGATTCTACAAAGGAACCCTTCATTCCTTATATTAAGAGTTCACCTGATTTTCAACGCCACATCTCAAACTCTCTGAGTCTCTTCTGTGCCAATTTTCCCGCTACCCGTGATACACTATCATTCAATGCCGTGCTTACATGTACGTTCTCAGAAATATCTTCCTCAAATTAATCCCACTCTTTGAAATTAATAGACTTCCTTTTTCCAGGATATCTTTCTCTGTCTGCGCAACGCTACGACCTGCGTCCTCCTTGCATCATCCGTGAAGCGTTATTTTGTTTACAAAGCAGAAGAATCCCTTAATTTAGTCTACTTTATAGTCAACAATTCTGATGTTAAGATTACTGCTAAAATCACTTCTGCTTTTTCTCAGTACTTTCGTCTTTCTTCGGTTTATAGTCAGTCTATATTAGCCCTATGTTGTCATTAGACTTCATTCCACTCTAAAGTTCCAGTAACTATTCTGCACTTCCTTTGAGGATAGCAGTGTAGTCGGCGATCCGATCTTTGTTATCCTTTTAGTCTGCATTTCAATCTCACATCCGAAACTTGCTTTTGTTTCCATCATTTCTTCTTCTGTGAATTGTTTTGTAAACAGAGTTGCCCAAAAAGTAATGCACTGCATTTTTTTCTCAGCCGAAAACAATGCTACGAATGCTAAACGCTACACATGTATTATTTGAAGGCTCCTGAGTGCGCCAAGTATCTGTCACATCATACAGATAGGGTAGCGGCAGGACTCTTTAAAATGGCATCTGTAGGTGATGTACGTTACAAGCAACGCTTGTGCAAAGCCTATAGAGCATCTGCTGCCGAAAAAGTACAGTTAGTCTCCAGGCGTGGAGGGTGGTGTCATCAGAAGGCGGTTCGACGGCGTTCCTCGATTTGCAGCGGTCGGGGAGACCATCCAAAGCTGTCACACCTGATGCACTTAACCTACTCCCCTCGAACTTCCACTTGTTTGGTCCATTAAAGGATGCCATTCGTGGAAGATATTTTCAGGACGATGAGGACGTGATTCACGCAGTGAAGTTTTGGTTCCGGGCAAGAATTGGTACTGACAGGGCATACATGCCCTTGTATCGCGCTGTACGAAGGCCACCGAATTGGATGGAGATTGCGTGGAAAAAAGGGTGTGTAAATAAAACACCAGTCTTCCGTGTGTGTAGCTCTCATTTTGTTCAAAGAAGAATTGCTGAAGAAAAAATATGTTGTTCAAATGTTCAACTGTGTGTGAAATCTTATGGGACTTAACTGCCAAGGTCATCAGTCCCTAAGCTTAGACACTACTTAACCTAAATTATCCTAAGGACAAACACACATACACACCCATGGCCGAGGGAGGACTCGAACCTCCGCCGGGACCAGCCGCACAGTGAAAAAATATTCAGTGAGTTACTTTCTGGGTAACACTCCTATAAAGAAGTTTTTTTAACAAGCAGAGGAAATCCCTGTCGAAAATAGGCCACTGCCACGTCAGTCGCAGCCGGCAAGGGGACTGCATGATCAGAAGTTCTACAAAGTTTCTATGACGGAAGACCACACTTGCAGCCCATGCATAACGCAGCCAGCAGATTATTGCAACCTAACTGTGACAGCCGGGGATAACCGACATTTTCCAGACGATTCAGCACGACATACTAGCCGTTGTAAACAGCAGAAATCGGCACGGAGAAATAATAATTAAGGACACGCAAACCACCCCGTCATCATCGAACAGTTGGACAGTGGTGTGACGTTGAGTGTGTGCCACAACGTCCAGCTCCACTGACGAGAAGATCCAACCATCACTGCACTTGTCGGTAGCAACAAAAGACCAATGTGCACTCACCACAGGAGCATGACGCATCGTGAAGTTTCCAGTAGGCGCCTCCACCAGCCACACTCGCTACGGCCAGGAAGCACAGGAACCTGACTGTGCAGAGCAGCAACAGCACAGCTGCAGAAAGCGCATTCATTAGCAGGAGGCCGTCAACACTGGGTTAGACGTCGTCATATTTTCCGCGCCGCCCACTAATGACTGTAAACGAACCTACTGCTGAGGATAAACACAGGGAAGAAGGAGATAGCAGTCGGAAACTTAGATCTTCTGCAGCAGATATATTTGAGTCTGTATGGTTGTTTTCTAATCCCTTCTTCGTCCTTTCATTTTGTGGGTACGCTGATACTAGTGTCGGCAGTAGGGAGGTAAGAAGGAGAGCCAGTTTCAGCTCAGAACTTAGTCACCCGTTCATAAAACAAGTAGCTCAACTACAGGCTGAATTAGGGAAACTAAGGGAGCGAAAGAGTGCACAGATGCTTCGTAGCGCACATATCATGGACAGCAACATCTCTGTTTGGTTACAACATTGAAGGGTAAGTTAGGGATGGATACCTACTTATTTTTCAATAATTTCGACACGGACGCTAGGTTGGGAAATAGCAGTGATGAGCTACTTTTGAGTTCAGTCAGGCTAAAACTAGGGGATGCCAGGATGTATGTGATGTTCCATGAAAAGAAAAAGGAAATCACAGTCGCCTAATGCTTTCAGGAAAGGGTTGGTAGACAGATACGGGAGGAAGAATACATTGATCTACTACCATTAGCAATTTAACAGTGCCCTTTATGTATCAAGAACATGGAGTATCAATAGAGAGTTCCACATGCACAGTTCACGAAACGTATCAGCTCACAAAGTCATCTTTCAGGAACTTGGTAAGTTTTGTGAGAGTTAGATCCAGAAGTGGCTCGAAGAGTTAGGAAGGAATTGCAAAAGATTCTAAACGAAGCATTAGAAAAAGCATTAGTGCTAGCCAGAACTGATGTAGTCACAATCCTCGGTAGAAGAAGATCTATTTTAATATAGACGTAAATGTCTTATATGTGGACATTTAAGGAAAACGAAGCATAATTGCAGAGAACAGCAGTGCCAGATATGTGAATGGTTTTGGACATTCCGAGCGGAACTGTAAGGACATAAATTCACAAAGGCATGTAAGACAGCAACAAGTTAGACCTCGCACCCCGCAGTAAAATGGGCAGAGGGTGGAGTGCCCATTACATAAGGCTCCCAATGAGAGTCAGCACAAATGACAAGTCGGTGGTACAATTTTTTCCGTACTGCTTACGTAAAAGTAAAGATTTGTTGATTTTCATTAATCACTGGGTCTGCCACACTGGGCATCAGGACGTATAGTTGGGATCACGTAGATGTGCAGTTCAATAGTAGTTCATTTCCAGTTTGACACAGATGTTCTTCCCATGGTCAGCAGTATCCATGAGGCCATTCTCAGTTTAGGTTTCATGATTGCACGTCGCAGCAAACTTGACTTGGAACGGTATGTAGTTTAACTGGATGGAGTATTGCATCCTCTTGGCTCTACAGTGAGACTAACATTACTGTCACAAGGTTCACCTCTAGGCCAGGGGCGGCCATCTAAATAATGTACGAAGTCCCTTAAAATCAACCCTAGGGATGTTATAGAGAAAGGTAGTGGAAAGAAGATCTGGATTGTCATACGATCTGATCTTTTGGTGAATTTCTTGCGCATTGTTGGAACATTATCGAAATGAAGAATTGGACAAAGTGAAATCTTTTGCATGACATAACTTTTTCTCTGTATGGGAAATTCCAGGAAGTAAAGTAGTGTCTTTCAATAGTTATTACTTTAGCCAAGAGGAGATACAGCTACCAAGCAGTATCCTGAAACCAAATTTTGAAGCACTAGATGGAAACTAGTGGGACTGGGATTGTCTGTTAAATAGACCACACTTAGGAAGA
This sequence comes from Schistocerca gregaria, assembly GCF_023897955.1. Taxonomy (NCBI): domain Eukaryota; kingdom Metazoa; phylum Arthropoda; class Insecta; order Orthoptera; family Acrididae; genus Schistocerca; species Schistocerca gregaria. The sequence continues at coordinate 1,118,965,961 of NC_064920.1, forward strand.
AAGTAGCCAATCTAGACGGACATGACGAGGTGGACACGGAAAGACTAATAGAATAATGGACTTGACAGTTTGATACTCCTGGTCCATTTCCTGCCATACCACTAGCTCCTACTGGAACTGATGTGCTTGTTTATAAGAAACCGTACTGTGTACCTCAAAACAAACAGCATGCCATGGTAGACGTTATTTATTAACAGCTTCATGGTGGACTCGTAGAAACAACTGTCATCAATGTACTGAAATGATCACAAGATGGCAGCAAAGCATACTGGTTCTGTTGTGTCTACTGCTACTGAAATCAGAGTATCAAATGCATGCCTGATGCCATATGTAACAAGAACATTAGATAATATGGGCCAATGTCGATATTTTACAGCTGTGGACTTACGAAGTGGAGGCCATTAATTAGAGGCAGCACCTGAAGAACATCAAAGACAGCATTACCAACACCTTCTGATTATTATCAATATTGCTGCATACCTTTTGGGCTGAATAACGTATCAGATACTTTCCAGCGATCAGTACATAATGTATGGTGATGATCAAAACTGAAGGAATAACCGAGCGAGGTGGCTCAGTGGTTGGACACTGGACTCGCATTCGGGAGCTATCCTGATTTAGGTTTTCCATGATTTCCCTAAACCACTCCAGGCAAATGCCGGGATGGTTCCTCTGATGGCTCCCCACACCACACCGGGTCTCTCCCTAAATTACTGATTCTGTTTCGTGCGGCTCGACCCGTCTAAATAAGTCTAGTTCCCGTACAGATGGTTGATAACTTATTTGTGTCTGTACTGTACCTACGCTACTTTCAGTACGTGAAAATGAGTATTGTAGTCAGCATTCTAAAAGGTTTCTCCAAACCTACAAATGCTATTTGCGCTACGCTCTATCTTCTCAGCTAAGTCGTACAGTCTCTGCTGCCTCGTGTGTTCCTACACTTCTCCGGAACACAAACAGATCCTCTCTGACGTCGATTGTTCTCAGTTATTTTCCCGGTTTTGTCTACATAATTAGTGTTAGCATTTTGCAGCCATGAGTAATTGTTTGTCAAGTATCTTCTCAAAAAATTGTTTATAACGACGAATGTAACTAGTTACCTCCATACCCATTCTACTACGATTCGTTTTTATCTGTGTTATGGAATCGTGTAGTTAGTGCTACATAAACAGATTTTTACTTCCTTTGTCACTTTTTAAATTTTTTTGCTCAGAAAAACGAATTGTGACTCATGTAATATAGAGACACATATTAATTATTCGTAACATTGCACATCAAATTAAAAATGTTATACCTCTTATGTGCTTTACACAGCGAACGAGAATGTAATTAATCTGAGTGTAATTTTAAAAATGTCAGTCTTCTTAAATTGCTGCAAAGGTGAAACAGAATTTAATTAAAGCCGAAAGAATTCGAGGAGAAGCATTGCAAATTACAGTCTTTGTCCTATGTTGCAGTCTGGGTGGATTCAATGACCGTCAGGTGCTTACAGCAAATGTAACGAGGCAGGCTTGGAATGTTTAAAATGAATAGGAAAGCAATGGTTGTTAATTAGATGTAACACATTCCGCGATAGATGAATACGAAAGTGAGCTCTCACGGAGGGAGACCATCACAATTAATTAGAATTTTTTCATCTAGGTAAAGGAATGTAAATAGAAAATCAAAAATTTGCAACCGTGAGGACTTGAAGAATCGTTTCTGTCTAACGTCGGCCCGTAAATGGAATGGAAAGAATCTCAAATATTATTGATTAGTCGTTAATTCTCTGAGTGATTTCATTTTGTCCTGCACTAGCTTCTGACCTCTGAGTGTGAAATAAGATTAAAAGCGTGTTAATCGATTCAGAATTTAATCTGTCTCCTTTTCATTCCGTGTAATATAACATACCATCACTGGGCTAAATTCGATGTGCGATATAGTTAATTCAGACATGGAGCTGTATGAAAGTTTGCCTTTAGATGGCAGTTCTGACATTCCTTGCGTGTTGCTAAACGATGTTCCTTCTCATAAAACTACAGTGGCGGTAAACTTCGCGTTCTATCCTGATTTACATCCTTCTTTGTTTCCACTTCCATGACATCCCTAAGTTTTTGCATAAGCTTAAATTATATGCCTCCCTGAGCTTTTGTTTCCTATTGCTATATCATTTTATTAAACCTTGGCACATAGTTCTTGTGCAGTACGGTGTAGCGATTGGTAGGTAATATTAGTCTGTAAATTTACTGTTGAAAATTATTCAAAGGATTTGTTGCTCTTGCACTTGGTTATCATCGTATTTATCGCAAAGGAAAACATATTTTCCAAGTCGCTACCATTCGCTCCCGAATCAGTTCTAGAAAGAAGACCACTATACAAAAGCTACAAGATTACAATCATATGTTTAAGTTAAAGCAAACGGCACAATTGGAGACTCTAAAGGTAACTGGAGGGTATTATCTGCGTATGTCAGTTGTTTCCACCGAATGTTCCAAGCCTTCACGAGCTGTAAACGGAATGGTATGGATGCGCAACAAGTCGAAAATTTGCCATAGAATAACTGTATTTCGTTAAGAAGAACCCGATTTTCATTTAAGAATATCGTAATTAATCTTAGAATGTCACAAAGTGTGAAATTTAATCACACAATGTAGGTTCACATGATCGGCGTCCTCTTTAGTTAGAACGTCCGGGCTGAAAGGCCGTGGTTGATGTACACGATGTATTTTACGGTTTCCAATTTTGTACTTCGACCACGGCTTCACAGCCCGTAAATTTTAACTGCAGGAGTGTTAAACCTGGCTTTTTATTGTAACTGGAGCATAACTACTTTCTGTATCTTGACAGCGACGCAGGGAGCTTGGACTGATTAGGCATGCACTGCATACAGTACTTCCATTAGGTGCAATCCTGGAGTGGCAATACGGCAGTAACATAGAGAAATTACGTTTTAATAGTGACCTTTTCTTTTTCCAAAAGAGTGAACTGACGAGGTGACTTGTACTGCCGAGTGTAAAATCGCTGCAAATACTACTATTTGAACCAGTGCATTGCATACTTTTTCAGGCGAACCCTGGAGATCTAGCAAGTGTCATGTAGCGTTATAGTGTTAAATGCACTCACTTTAAGTTATTCATTATTCTGGAACGCATATTTGTTGGTTTTCATAAACTGTCTCAGTACTAATAATAAACAGTTTAAGAGGAACTCGAACAAAACATCAGATGCCAACTATTTCTACATAAATGAGCTATTTTCTGAAAGCATATTTTTGCGTATATTGTAAATAATGCCTCATAATTTGATTCATATGTGATACTCGACTTCTGCACATTTAACGTGTTATAACTGACCCCTACATAACACATAGTTTACCTGAGTAGAATGCAAAAATAGGCATAATTGCTTTCGCAGAATACTGCCAGAAGAGAATTTACGTTCTTTTAGCTGGCAAAAACTGGTATTGTTATTTAGTAGGATCTTTGCCTCTTTAATAGTTGAACTGTATATACAACCCTGTCGTTTGAATAGCGCTTTCGTGTAGAGCATTTTATGATAACTGACTTTCTGAATGTATCATCTTCTGCTGTGTGTTTGAATTCCGTCCAAGCCAGAGTTACTGAATAGCAGCTGCTCTATGTAGCTACATTAAGACCGCGTTTAAATGTGCAAAGGAACTTATATACCGTCACCTATATAAACATCAGGTTTCGAATAATACTAATAAGTAAAGCAGGTTCTCATTTTCACATACTGAAATTAAAAATGGTCGCAGATGCCGACCGACTGCCCGCACTTCCCCACCAGGAAGTACAATTACTAAGGCAAAAGTTGTTTATTAGAAACGAATAAAATTTGGAACGTAAGTCTGGTGATCAGATTAGTCAAATGAAAAATGAGATTATTTTTATGGTGGCATTACTGGCATAAAGCAGCTCACACTTTGTAGTAATTCCAAGTATCCCGTCGGAGCATCAAGGAGAGAGAGGAGTAGATCAATACATTAATCATCGTTTTATAAACATTACACGAGAAACTCGCCATAATAATCAACATTATATAAGAGTTTATTAGGATTATGTTTGTACGTGTTTCATAAATCACAGTGTTATCTTAGGCATTTCGCCGATATTTCAAATAGTCTACACATTTTATTTAATGTAGGTGACTCTAGACAACGGCTTAAAATAGTAAACTGACTGAAATTGGTAAAAGGTGGCCTACAATGTATGTAAGACTGCAGACTCTTTTCTTCTGACTATTCTAATCTGCATCGGCCACAGAATTACTGTACTCACTTGGGTATGAACAAATTTACAAGTTTAGGCCACACTGTATTAATACGTAAATAAAGGTATGTTCAGCTGCTTGAATTTGTAAACCTGAAGGCGGTCCTCGTCGTTTCCCATACACGTGGAGAGGCCCTAGCGAACGTTTCGTCCATGCAGTTCAAAGAAAGACTACCGAATTATTCAGTTAACATAAAATCCAGTTACTGATACGTACAGGAGGAGAAATCACAAATATAAAGACCGCTATCACGTGCCGAGTGCTTGCATATTTAATAAGACGAAAAACTTAACATACAAATGGTCCGTCTCTATGTTACTGAAACACAGGAACGTTGGTGAAAATCATTTTAATAACTGCCAAGCGTGTTTCTTTTCCTTGAGATTTTCAAGCTGGCGTGAACGGTAGGTGACAAGTGGCATCTAGTTGAAAAGTCTTCGTGACCAAACCGTCATGGTGTAAGAACTTCCTCTTCTGGATGTCGGAGGGATGCCACTTATGAATGGCTGACCTAAGAGCTAGGGAAATACATCAGTAAGACACGAGAGTTCATCACAAGAAATAAAATCATACAACTAAATCAGATCCAACTAAGAGATTCTAAACAAAGTCTGAAAGGAATTGAACATACAATAGAAAACAATGAAAAATGAAAGCCAACCAGAGCTACACATGAATGACCTCCCTGTCAGAGCTGCTGTGAATTGAAGAAACGGTCCCACTTACCCACTTGCAAGACACATGTTCAAAGTCTTATCAGAAAACCCAAAATTACCTGAGCATAGAATCACAAGAAACACCGCACAACTGATTCATTACAAAAAGCTTGTACAAGTTCCAGACACAGTCATCTTCCTGTCATTTGATGCAGAGAATCTGTATTCCAGTGTACCAATAACTGAAACAATTAACATTCTAGAATCAAATATTCAGACACATAGTACACTTCCACATCAATACATCAAAGAAGTAGTCTGGCTACTAGAGCTCTTAAGAGAACAAAAATATTTCTTGTTCAGTAATGAATTCTGTTTACAAAGTGAAGGATTACGAAGGGGATCATCAGTGTCTGAAACCACAAACATATTTATTAACCATGTAGAATGTACACTCCTGGAAATTGAAATAAGAACACCGTGAATTCATAGTCCGAGGAAGGGGAAACTTTATTGACACATTCCTGGGGTCAGATACATCACATGATCACACTGACATAACCACAGGCACATAGACACAGGCAACAGAGCATGCACAATGTCGGCACTAGTACAGTGTATAACCACCTTTCGCAGCAATGCAGGCTGCTATTCTCCCATGGAGACGATCGTAGAGATGCTGGATGTAGTCCTGTGGAACGGCTTGCCATGCCATTTCCACCTGGCACCTCAGTTGGACCAGCGTTCGTGCTGGACGTGCAGACCGCGTGAGACGACGCTTCATCCAGTCCCAAACATGCTCAATGGGGGACAGATCCGGAGATCTTGCTGGCCACGGTAGTTGACTTACACCTTCTAGAGCACGTTGGGTGGCACAGGATACATGCGGACGTGCATTGTCCTGTTGGAACAGCAAGTTCCCTTGCCGGTCTAGGAATGGTAGAACGATGGTTTCGATGACGGTTTGGATGTACCGTGCACTATTCAGTGTCCCCTCGACGATCACCAGAGGTGTACGGCCAGTGTAGGAGATCGCTCCCCACACCATGATGCCGGGTGTTGGCCCTGTGTGCCTCGGTCGTATGCAGTCCTGATTGTGGCGCTCACCTGCACGGCGCCAAACACGCATACGACCATCATTGGCACCAAGGCAGAAGCGACTCTCATCGCTGAAGACGACACGTCTCCATTCGTCCCTCCATTCACGCCTGTCGCGACACCACTGGAGGCGGGCTGCACGATGTTGGGGCATGAGCGGAAGACGGCCTAACGGTGTGCGGGACCGTAGCCCAGCTTCATGGAGACGGTTCGAATGGACCTCGCTGATACCCCAGCAGCAACAGTGTCCCTGATTTGCTGGGAAGTGGCGGTGCGGTCCCCTACGGCACTGCGTAGGATCCTACGGTCTTGGCGTGCATCCGTGCGTCGCTGCGGTCCGGTCCCAGGTCGACGGGCACGTGAACCTTCCGCCGACCACTGGCGACAACATCGATGTACTGTGGAGACCTCACGCCCCACGTGTTGAGCAATTCGGCGGTACGTCCACCTGGCCTCCCGCATGCCCACTATACGCCCTCGCTCAAAGTCCGTCATCTGCACATACGGTTCACGTCCACGCTGTCGCGGCATGCTACCAGTGTTAAAGACTGCGATGGAGCTCCGTATGCCACGGCAAACTGGCCGTCACTGACGGCGGCGGTGCACAAATGCTGCGCAGCTAGCGCCATTCGACGGCCAACACCGCGGTTCCTGGTGTGTCCGCTGTGCCATGCGTGTGATCATTGCTTGTACAGCCCTCAGGCAGTGTCCGGAGCAAGTATGGTGGGTCTGACACACCGGTGTCAATGTGTTCTTTTTTCCATTTCCAGGAGTGTATTATAATTAACATAATAGTGTCGAATTTGTACAACATTCTCTACTGGGTTAGAAATATACATGACATTTTGTGCCTGACAGATGAATCAATCGATAAAATTGACCAGTTCAACACACACACAAATTATGTTCATGACTAGATTTATTTTGCTACAGTGAAAGATCAAAATAGGCAGTTAAATTTATTGAACATCACCATAAAGATTCGAAATAACCAACACACATTTGACATATATGGAAAAGCGACAACAGACACAATTATACACAAAGCATCACAACAACCCAGTTTTCAGAAGTATGCAGCACTTAGATACCTGCTCCACAGATTAAACACAGTACCATTAGATACACATAGTTACCAAAAAGAAATGAATACAATAATACAAACAGCCATAAAAAATGGATACAAAGAAAAATTAGTGACAATGATGAATAGAAAATCAAGAAATAGAAAGGAACAAACACCCAACTGTCACTGACAAAAGTAAGACAACACAAAGTGAGAAAGAAACATAACACAAAAGATGGTACAAAATGACAGAAAATCTCAAATAAACAACAGAACAACCAATATTGTCAAATAAGAAGGATTAAAAATAGCCCACCATCCAATAACTCAGTTCAAAAGTGCTTCCCAAAAACAACAGGAAAAAGTGATTTATATCCGAAATCATGAATATAGCAAGTGAAATGCAAGTCATGTTATGGAAGAACAGAGGTCAAATCTGACCAGGACATTTGACACCAAATACAAAGAACGTGTAGGAGCATGGAAGTTTAGGACAAATCATTCAACTTTTGCCGAACTCTTACACTAATATCAACATAACAGCCAGTTGTTGTTGTTGTCTTCAGTCCAGAGACTGGTTTGATGCAGCTCTCCATGCTACTGTATCCTGTGCAAGCTTCTTCATCTCCTAGTACCTACTGCAACCTACATCCTTCTGAATCTGCTTAGTGTATTCATCTCTCCGTCTCTCTCTACGACTTTTACCTTCCACGCTGCCCTCCAGTACTGAATTGGTGATCCCTTGATGCCTCAGGACATGTCCTACCAACCGGTACCCTCTTCTAGTCAAGTTATGCCACAAACGTCTCTTCTCCCCAATCCTATTCAATACTTCCTCATTAGTTATGTGATCTACCCATCTAATCTTCAGATTAGAAGATTAGATAACAGCCAGAGACACATGGAAATCATAAATATAAACAACAACAGAAAACACTTCCTCACCTTACAAGAAAATTACCACATTCAGAAAACCATAACAGAAAAGAAATAACTCATAAATGATCAGACTGATCTAGCAAACCACACAGTCTTTAAACTGATTGACCACTTAATATAACATTAAATATAGACATATAATAAGAATTTCCATTTACCGCTACCATCTCCTCTCACATTATGTTCTATAGCCTCCCCCCAGCCTTTCCCCCCTCCCCCCCCCACCCAAAAATACAGAACTTGCAATAGCCTCCATTTCCTCTCACATCTCGGCCAAACATACAAGACATTTTCACTGATTTGCAGGAACTCACTCACTCCCACAAAAATACATACACATATTCACTTGTACCCTCCCCTCATCTTCTAATCTCCCTCACCCTCTCCCTCTCGCGCTCGCTGTCGCGCTCGCTCTCGCACTCGCAATCGCTCTCCCTCTAGTTCTCACTCCCTCTCTTTCTTTCTCTTTCTCTCTCTCTCTATCTATCTCTGTCTTTCTCTCTCTCTCACACGCACACACACGTACATAGGGACAAGCAGTGCTTTCGAGAGTACGTAAAGAAACACCATAAGTAACTTGCACTTCGTGAACAGAACAGTGTTTTTAATGTAAAACATCCAAAAATGCAGAAACACATGTATCGAATTTTTAGAATAGCCATGTAAGATGCTTTATAACTAAAAATGAAATCTATCTGGTGTAATTGTGTTTAATTAAATTGTAGCTCACGACAGAAAACCAGTAACAACTGATTTTAACAGCTGCTGCGGAAGATGCCATGCCAACAAATGTATTGTAAAGTGAATCTTTGCGTCTTTGTAAATTTCCACATACTGTTTGATGTCAGACTGAGACCAGAAAAATGTAATTCTTGGGTACAATTTTGCATATTTCTGAATGAAATTCTATTCTATTTTACTTTCATGTTTAATCCTAACTTGAAAAATCTAGTAATGACCTTATAATGTAGGACAATTCAGCTGTTACGAAACAGCTTTTAGTATCAAGTACACAGGATATGTGCTGCATCGGATAACAACAATAAGTCACTGAAAATGCATTGCTCTCTAAGTTGAGTTAAGCTTGCCAAAATACGTGAGATGTAATAATATGAAATGAATTACTGCTTTTCGGTTTTGTGATGTGAAAAGTGGTTATGTCACTATCATTGCACTTTATGTGGATGCACATAAAAACGAAGGGGTTCATATGGACTCTCAAATGTGTTTTACATTCGAAATACCTGTCTGTTCGACATGAGAAAGATATTTTAGCAAATGACCATGATAAGTGTATTTTAAACGAAAGTAGTTTTACCAATGCTACAAAAATACCATTTTCTCGTAAAACATCCTGAAAACCCTGGAGTTACATACGTGCACCGCCGCATGTGCACAACAGCTTTAAAATGTGGTTTCAAAAGTAATTTTGCCACACAAGTAATGTTCCATACGACTTTAAAGTATCCCAACACGCATATATATTTCATTTTATTTATGTTTCCAATTATTTACTAATTCAGTCTGTGTATGAGAGAAGGGAAAGACGGTTTATGATATTGTGTAGTCCATCTGTTACTACGTATTCAGGAGTGGCACGAAATTTATAATTGTTATTGCTAGCTTTGCTAGAAATTATGAACATGTACGCTAGTCTAAAGTGCTTTAGGGTAGATGACTTACCTCCTACTATGCCACAACTATGTAAATAACTTACAGGTCCGTCACATAAATGAATATATGTAGTTTATTATATAGAAGGTCATATTTTTATCGAATACCTCATAAATAATACTACGTTTCTCAGATAGAAAATGTCAACTTCTCCGGATAGTCGCGCTCTTTATCAAGCCGCTTCTAAGATTCGGGACTTCGTCCCGGCTCCAATACGTATCCGCCCTGCGGATTAACAACAAGAGCGGTGAGCCGATACAGCCTAGATTTCGTTTGTCGTCGATTCCCAGTATCCAACGAGGTAAATATTGGGCTGGCACCCACGTCCCGTGTCACTTAAACGATCTGCACATTTTCAGTGGGATAACACATGGCACCTAGACATGGTATACACTAATTCTGTACCAGCGAAAGTGGTGGAGACGGGAATACCATTGAGCCACCCTACATATGTAACATTGGGAAGTCCATTCGCTAACTCGCCAACTCTGTGACGATTCGGGTTAGAGGTCACAAGGAAGAAGAACTACACAACAACTGTTTACTGTGTGGTGTGCGATCTCTGACGATAGCATACAAAGTATACGACCTGTAAATTTGTTTATTCTCGTCAACAGCCTTAGCTTTCATATATACAGTGTGCACAAGTAGTAGACGGATGAGAGTTGTATGAAAGATGACCACGACCTAACATTTATGTCATTTTTATTATATAAATCATTCCAGTATATTGAAAAGTCGATCTAACCTTCGGTGAAATTCAAAGCAAGGGCGCTAACATTAAGAGCACAATGGGAATTAAAAGGTTAAACGCAGATGAAAGAGCGTATAGCTGGAATGAGCGCTATTAGCGCCTCTATGAGGGGAAGCACTTAACTGATGATAGAAGAAGTAACAGGACTTGGTAACGAAGACATAGGGGATCCATATTAGAGTCAAAATTTAGAAGAGGTTTTGAAGATAAAAAATGAAATAAGGTAGAAGTGATAGATAACGTGCTTTCGAAATTTCTTAAAGCACTGGGAGGAGTGGCAACAAAACGGTTATTCACATTGTCGTCTAGATCGTATGAGTCTGGCAACATAGCATCAGACATTAGCTGAAACCTTATCCACACAATTCCCAAGGTTGCAAGGGTCGACAAGTGTTAGGATTATCGAACAGTCAGCTTTTTTGTTTTAAGAAAAAGAAGTGAACCAGAGGGGGAGTTCTGACGTTGTAGTTAATAATGGAAGCCAGACTGAAGAAAAATCAAGACAACTTCGTATGATTTGTCGACCTGGGAAAAGAGTTCGACAATGTAAAATGGTGCAATATATTCGAAATTCTGAGAGAAGTGGGAGTAAGCTACAGCGAAAGAAGTGTAATACGCAGATTAAAAAGGGTACAAGACACGGGTGCAGTCTTTCGCCGCTACCGTTCAATCTATGTATCAAAAAGAATTAAGGGAAACAAAAGAAAAGTTCAAGAATGTTACTAAAATAGAGAGGGAAACGGTATGAGTGATAGTATTTACTGATGATATTCCTATCTTTAGTGACGTTGAAGAAGAATTACAGGATCTGTTGAATACAATAAACAGTCTGTTGAGTACAGAATAAAGATTGAGAGTAAATCGAAGATAGGAGCAAGTAATGAGAATTACTTCAGAGAAATCAGAGAGAAAATTAATATAATTATTGACAACGAAGTAGATGAAAGTAAGCAATACCTTGGCAGCAAAATGTCCCATGACGGATGGAGCATGAATGAAATAAAAATAGGACAGGCACTGGCGAAAAGGGCATTCCAGAAGTCTACTGAAATCTAACAAAGGCCTTAATTTGAGAGACGAAATTTCTGAGAATATACTGTACGTTTGGAGCACATCATTGTACGGCAGTGAGACTTGGATGGATGGGAAATCCGGAACGGAAGAGAACAAAAGCATTTGAGATGTGTTGCTACAGAAGAATTCGAAAATTTGTTAGGCTGGTAAGGTAAGGAATGAGAAAGGTCTCTGTCGAATAGACTAGAACATAATACGTGGAAAAGATTGACAAGAAGAAGGGACAGGATGATAGGACATCCGTTAAGACATCAGTGAATAACTGCTATGGTACCAGAGGGAGCTATAGAGGGTAAATACTGTAGAGGAAAATAGAGATTGATATAAATCCAGCAAATAATTTAGGATGTAGGTTGCAAGTGCTACACTGAGACGAAGAGTTTGGCACAGAACAGGAATTCATCACAGGTTGCATCAAACCTGTCAGAATACTGATGACCCATAAAGATATCCATTTCTCTATTATTGTAGACGTAATGTTTCAGTGAAATATTGAAAATATGAACCTGATGATGCCATATACGCGTGCCTTATATTTTAAAAGTTTTTGGACGTGTGCCGAACCACAGTGTGAGTAATATGTTATGTTTTTGAAATTCATTTTATTATATAACTCCTACACCATTTACATGGTGTTATGCCACAAACCAGTTGAAATTATTTTTCTGCAGAGATGTCGTCCGTAGTTTTGTAAATAAATAGTTTCATAGTTTATGGTCCTGTGATCTGCACATAAGATCCTTCAAAAACATTTAATTTAAGATGTGAGAAAAAAAATTAAGTCGTAGAATATAATTTCTTATGTAGTGTTTGTATTTTGTATTATTGTTGCTATGACTTCTTCCTCATGAACGAGGCAGTTCTCACTTTGAACATTCAGTCCACTGAAGTTTATGGTTACACGCAGAACCAAGTAAGCTAAAACGTCAGATCTGTCTTTCTTGCGTAACTTGCAGTGGCACTCGTGTGGTAGCAAACGAAGTTTGGTTGTCGCGGTGTGTACGCTATCTTCGGGATCGCCAACAAAGGGCTGCCGTGGAATGGCGCCATTACGGACACCGCGGCAGCGGCCGCTTTCATCGGCCACTCAGGCGCTGGACGTCATTACCTGTCGCCACTGATCCGCCGGTATCGCGTTGGCGGGCTAACTGCGGCGGCCCACCACGCCATTAACGCGGCTCTGTGTCACTCACATGACGTCACAGGTGGCGGGAGCCGCGCCTCCCGGAAAGCCGACATCAATTTAGCCGCGCTACACCGACACGTGAAAGGTATAGGTTCCACATTTTAGATTAAACTTGAATGTACAGTCGATAAAGAGCGTCATAAATAATGAACTTTCTTGTGCAACATGACGTAGAACATAAGAGAAAAATTAGGACATAGACCTTCTTTGGTGAGAAGCTCACCATAAAAAATATTATTGGATTACATACAAAAGTGCACATGTAGCTTTGGATTGCTTTAGATGGTGGAAAACTTAGCTCGAGATCACGTGACCACCCACCGTGGCCGCAAGTCATAACACGGAAAAGGTATGTACAAGGGGCGTTCGGTAAGCAATGCACAAAATTTCTTTTTCCTGAATGCAAGTTGGTCTTATTCAGAATTCCATTACCCCATATTATTGCTTACTCATTTTGCTAGACAATATTATTCACCACTATTTTGGATACAAAACTCTTGAGTTGTGCATGGCTAGTGTTCCCGTCATCATGTGTTTTACATCCTGATTTTTTTTAACGTACTTCCACCTCATAACGTTAATTTCAATTACTACTATTACTGAGTTGCTGCGTTGCCTGACAGAGACCGGCGCTAGCATGTCCCATCTCGTAGACACTTTGCTCGACTGCTTTTACTTCCCGGTGTTGTCTATCGTGAGTTCGGCTCGTGCTTTCGGGTCTGCCAGTCAATTGGAACGTATCTGGGGCGCAGTCCGGACCTGCCAGCCGGGGTGTTGCAATGCGGCGCTGGTGCAGTCGGGTTGGAGCGGCAGTGAGGTCTGCGTCGACATGGCCCGCCCGACCATTGCCTCCACACATAACTTGAGCCGGGTCACGGTCTTGGCGTACAGTTTTGACAGCTTGATAGACATACATACTTGGTTTGGGATAATCACGTCCTACCGGATGACGCGTTTTGGCTCGCCGATCGTTCATGAGTCGGCTACGTGTGTGTGTGCAGTTTGCGTTTTGTCCACTGACGACTGTTTTAGATGTTGTCGGCATTCTCAGGGACCAGGGAAGTAATCTCCACCCGGTACAGTGGACTGGGTCCGCTGGCACTCCCTGCGCAGTGTCGGAGCGTGTGTGGAGCTGTCCGATCGCTACGAGCTTCGTGGTTCACCAACCCAGGACGTCAAAGTTGGGTACTGGTTTCAACTACCCAAGCCTCGTCCATTCACGTTGTGTGGTTCGCTTCGGTGGTTCGCTTGTCGGAAGGTTTTCGTGTGAGCCACACCGATTGTTTGCATTGCTGAAATTTAGTCGGCATGTAGTGGAATTAACTATATTGGTTCACTACAATTCAAGTGCATCAGCGGAATTTTCTGCCTTGTGGCCTATAGTGTTCGGGTTACCTGCCCTGGCCACTAACGTAATTTCAGGCAGTGTCCTTTCCTCACCTGTTATAGCTGTCCAAACGGCGTGTAGTTTAGACAGCTCAATACATATACATATTTCGTTGTCGATAATCACGCCCGTAGCATTCGGTGTTTGAATTCTCATGTACTGATTTGTGCCAAGCAAGTCGTTGGTCGGTCGGTCCCTCCGTGGCTGTCCCGTGGTTGGGTTCCGACGGATCAAGTGTAGTTGGCCACACAGCCTGTCTCACGTAAGTGGACGAAGGCAGACCGACGACCCTGGAGGCTTGTGAGTGCCGTTTTCTTCATTTTCCTTCTCACCGGTGTTTAATTGTGTGTTTATAATCTGTCATAGCCAATGATTTAAAAATTCTTTTTTTTACTGGAATTTATGTATTTTTGAATGTTGAAAAATCTATTGTGGGCTTTAAGCCGCTTAAAACCTTACCCTTTAAATTACCCTTTAAGCAAAAACATTGCGGCCTTCTGCCTTAAAAGATTAGGTAATATATTTTAAAATTTTCGAATTTAGTTGTGGCCCTTAGCTGCTTGTATTGCACCTTGTTTATGTTTGTTCCATCTACTTTTGCCTTGAGGATTTCCAGCCTGGCTGTGGTACCATTTATATTTTTATTACTTTATTTGCTATTTTAACTTAATTTTAATTTTTGTTGACTTTAAAGATTTCTTGTTTGGAGGCCCTCAGCCGTGAAATAATTGCCTTTTTTTAAACTCGTAAAGGTTGGGCTATCTGCCACTTTGGTTGTAAATGTGTTATTAAATTAACGACACCTTATTTGGCCATTCCCACAGCCGTAACCACCTGTTCTACCCAGCGGGTTTAGTGGGCGTTTCAACACTATTTTTTAACATAATATCCGTTCAGTGCGAAGTTCTTACGCCACTTAAGTGGAGCGGCCTGTGTGTCCGCCGTCGGATACAACGCCTCGCTGCATCAGTAACCTCCCCATCATGCGCATATGCTTCCAGCGGAGTGCATCCGTCATTGGGCAGAATAGATGTATGTCGGAAGGAGTGAGGTCTGTGCTGTGGGGTGGATAAGTAAGAAGAGTCCAGCGAATTTTTTTAAGCGTCTCCCGTATGCGCAGACTTCTGTGGGACCTTGCATGCTCATAAAGAAGGAAAATTTCGTCTGCATTTTTGTGGCAGCGACAATGCTGAAATCGTGTCTTCAGTATGCTGATATATGCACAATACACTTCAGAGGTAGTCTTGCACCATAAGGGAAGACATCAAACAGAATAATCACTTCAGAGACCCAGAAGAACGTCGCCATGATTATACCGGCTGAGGGAGTGGCTTTGAACTTTTTCTTCGAAGGGGAGGTGGTATGGGATCTCCCCATGGTTTTCCGTCTTGTTTCCAGTTTGAAGTGATGAACCCATGCTTCATCGCTTGTGACGATGTTCGATAAATGTTTGTCAAGCTCAGCCTCGTAACACGCAGGCAATTCCGCACAGACGATCCTTCGTTGCTCTTTATGTTCTTCCTTTAGGCGGCGAGGAACCGAGCACGCACAAGTCTTTGAGTGCTCCAACTGGCGCACGAGTGTGTCAGCTCCATCAACAGACACACCCGGTTGAGCAGCGAGATGTTTGATTCTGACTCGTTGATCACCTCGAATGAGAGTGTCCGCACATTCCAACATCGCAAGAGTCATTGCTGTGGGCCGCTGGCTGGCATGCAGAAGACCGGACAGATTTGCACAACCGTGTTGCAAAGATGACAGACTCCTCGCGCAACGATTCACCGTGCATTTGTTCATTGCCAGGTCTCCGTAGACATTGTGTAAGCGCCTGAGAATATCTTCAATGCTAAATTTTTTCGCCAAAATATGCTCAATGTGAGTTTTCTGCTTGGAATGTACCTTCGTTACAGACACCATTTCGAAAGCTACGTATAGTGCTGCCACCTACTGAATCTTCATGTGACTACAGGGCTGAATCGGGAATAGTTCACTTCGTTCCGCAACAAATTCGTCATTTGTTCATCCGAAATTAGCAGAGAGAAATATGTGTGGCGTTATCTATTGAAACATCTCCAACAGGGTGTTTCAGTATATGCGTTTGCGTCTGTAAGTTACGAAGTAATAGGCGGCGGAAATATTTATTGCAGTAGGTCACCGAAAGAAACGTTACACTGTCTGCGGAGCTACGAACATAGTTCAATGTGTTATTATCCAAAGAGTTACAGTAAAAGATACAATTTTTAAATGGAACAACAGTTGTTTGTATCATGCACTGGAATCAGTAACACCAGCTGTGTATACATCAATTTAAACTACATTCCTATCACTTTCAGTTTGGGAGCTACAACCCTTCTAAGTTTCAGGGGCAAATACCACACCCTGAACATAATACATGGCTGTGTGGTGGGAGATGCATGTTCTGGCAGTGGGACGTTGATTCAGATGAGATGTTCAAATGTGTATCCTTGTTCCGGAATGCACAATGCAATGCGCCTTCTAAAGGATCTGCGGATGAGATGTAACATCGCCGGTGTCACGTTGCAGCATGCGTCCTCGATGCGCCGTTTTAGATCGTCTGCGGATGTGGGTGCAGTGACATAAACACGATCCCACAAAAATAAATCTAGTGGTGCTAAATCGGGCGACCTTCTGGGCCATGAACGAGGACCATGGCGCCCGAACCTCCTTCCTGCAAACCTGTTGTTTAGTTCTTCCACAACAGCACGCACAGAATGGCTTGGGTGACCATCTTGCTGTATCCTCATACGGACTCTCGTGTGTAGACGCACATGTTCAAGGAGACCACCCAAACTGTCGACTATAAACGTGATATATAACTCACATGTCAGTGTACCTGGGAAGCAGTGTGGACCGATGATTTCATTCCCCAGGATTCCGCACCATACATTAATAGACCAGATGATACACACCCAGGATTCCGCACCATACATTAATAGACCAGATGATACACACCTAGGGTTGTCTGCAGACCAGTAGTGCTCGTTACGGCGATTCACTGCACCAAATTTTCTGAACGTGGACTTATCATAAAACATAACAACTTGTAAATACTCCAGCGTGAAATTACGCATGGCCTATTCACAGAATATGTTCTCGCACGGAAATCGTTCCCATGCAGCTCCTGGGTCAGTTACAGGCGGTACGGGTGAAACCTGTAGCCGTGTACTATACGCCACACAGATGAGAGACTGACACCAGCGACTGCAGCAACGGCTCGTGAGCTGACATGAGGATCGTGGTGTACTGCAGCTAAAACAAACACCTCCGTCTCCTCACTTCTTGCAGTTCTTCGTCTATTACTGCGGCGTATTACCAAGCTCCCTGTTTCCCGAAGTCGTTGTTCGGTACGTAAGAACGTATTGGCTGCCGGAGCTCTTCGCCTAGGATATCTCACGGCGTTCGCCGTGGCTGCTTCAGTGGAATATTGTCGGCACTCGCCGAGCATGAGCAACATGTCAACGTACTCGTTGTTCGTGTATGCCATCTTCATCCGATGTCAGTAACTGTGGTATAATGAGCCCCGTTTGTTTGTGTGGCTCGAACTGTCGGGTATACGGCCGTGTGCGGCGACAGTCGGCAGTCTAACAGCGCATCGAGGAAGCTTCTCGCTCGGTGACACCGGTGACGTTGCAACTCGGCCGCACCACATTTAGAAGGTGCATTTCGTTATGCTCAGTGTGTGTGGTATCTGCCCCTGAAACTTTGTTGAAGGGTTGTAGCTCCCAAACTAAAAGTAATAGTAAGGTAATTTAAATTGATGTACACCCAGTTGGTGTTATTGATTCCAGTGCACGAGAGAAACAACTATTGTTCCATAAAAAAATTGTATCTTTTTGCTGTAACTCTTTGGATAATAACACAATAAACTATGTTCTTAGCTCCGCAGATAGTGTAACGCAATAAATATTTCCGGCGCCTATTACTTCGTAACTTACAGAGACAAACACATTTAGTGAAACACCCTGTATACGCCACTGTGTTAAATGGGCGCTTGATTGGATCTGTGATCATATCGTTTATGGGGGTATGTTGCTGTATGAAAACGAACCTTCCGACATGCCTATAAGGAATGGTGGACCACCGGAAGTAATATAGGTGGCGTAAGAATCGTGCCCGTATGAAGATCCTAACAGACAAAGAACGGAGACGAATCTCACGACTTGTCTATTGCTTTGAGACAGGACAGGAATATCTACGGTCAGCAAACGCAGGCCCATATTAACTAGTCGGTAAACCGACATTTTTGTGGGAGCTGCATGCGGACATGAAGTCAGTTCTCTTACCAGTATCCACTACTCACAGAGTTACGTAAGTCTGCACTTGCTGAACGGGCAAGATAACAAAGAAACCTGAAATTAACTTACTGCAAGTGAGTAGTGTGATCGCAAAAGTCTTAATTTTGCTTCTTTTCTAACTGGCGAAACATGTTAAGTGCCGAGGAAGTCCAACGACTATCCACGGCTTGAAGGTGTAGTTTAGCAGCGAGGTGGATTTTTTTTATTTTCTCGGGTGTTTTGAAATGTCATGGCGTTGGTCAATCATTATGGTTCCTGTCAACATGAACCAGGGGCATTATTTCAACATTCCTTGGTGATCAAGTGTTGCCCTTTCGTTGGTTGGTTGATTTATTTGGAGGAGAGGACCAAAGAGCGTGGTCATTGTTCCTATCAGTTTGGGGGAAGGAGAGGAAAGGGAGCTGGCCGTACCCTTTCAAAGGAACTACCTCGGCGTTTCCCTGAGCAGAGTTAGGGGAATCAGGGAAAACCTAAACTAGGATGGCCAGTTGCGGGTTTGAACCGTCGTTCTCCCGAATGCGATTCCTGTGTGCTAACCACCGCGCCACTTCGTTCGGTGTTCCCTTTCTTCTACAACTTACTGATGAGTATGCTGTGGGGATACCCATCTTCCAAGATGACAACACTTCTTCCTTGAACCTTATAATCTCTAGACTTTAAGGGGAGTCGGTCACTTTCCATTCTTTCTAGGTGTTCGCTTCATTTTTCTCCTAGAGGCCAGAATTTATCATTCACACGATTTTTAAAATTTTTACTCTAGTATCTTCATTCCTTCACTTGGCTTCTATTGTGTAACCTTTAACTTGTTTCAGGAATTTCATTTATTGTGACTGAATACAGCTTTCTTGCATTTTACTAATTATCGAGGTATCGCTTCCATATAGCAATTATTCTGTAAAATTTAATTTATCCTAGTTTTGTATCTAAGGTTTCCGTTACTGTCACACATACCTGGCGAAATTAACTAAGCTTAATTTTATCTTTGCTGTAGCTATATGTCACCTCACATCCTAGGTAACTGTTCTAAAATCTTTTCATTTATCAGAATTTTGGTTCAGATGTGTTCTTTTCCCATGAAAGCCATCGCTGATATCGCCATGTCAAATTTCGCACTTCTTTGTTTCAGCATTCAAATTCCTTTCTGAAGACCCTGTTTAACTGCTACGATCACTGCATCGTCGTGTACAGTAAGTTATTTAAAAGAGTGTTCCTGTCTAGGTATATAACTTAATTAAGTTCTGTTTCCATCTATGGATTATTTCAGGTACATAAATTTTAAACAAAGCTGGGGAGATGTTGCAGTCTTTAGGTACTCCTTTGTTAGTTGTTATCTCAGTAGCCATTTTTCCGTTGAGATCTAGACTGATAGCCGTGTTCTGAAATAGACTTTTTATCGCAATGATTAGATGATTCCGATATCAGGCATTCTTCATTATTTTCCAAAGTTTGTGTCAGTTGACATTGTCGAAAGAATTTTTTTTTTAAAATCACGATGAAGTCAATGTGTGTTCCTTCATTATATTCTATACGATATTTTATTATTTGTCGTAACATGAAAACTGCATCCATCGTAGAATGTGCTTTCCTAAAAGCCATGTGGTCCTTTTCACGTCCATTATGGTTTTAAGTCTTGTGTTTAAAATCGTAGCCCTTATCTTGCAATCTAACTCTAGGAAATTCATTCCTCTGTAGTTACTGCACAGGTTTTTCTCCTTTATTAAACCTTTATACCACTCTAGCAACCTTCCAGCTTGTGGCACAATTTGACTAGAAGAAGGGATCGGTTGGTAGGACATGTTTTGAGCCATCGAGGGATCACCAATTTAGTATTGGAGGGCAGCGTGCAGGGTAAAAATCCAAGAGAGAGACCAAGAGATGAATACACTAAGGAGATTCAGAAGGATGTAGGCTGCAGTAGATACTGGGAGATGAAGAAGCTTCCACAGGATAGAGTAGCATGGAGAGTTGCATCAAACCAGTCTCAGGACTGAAGACCACAACAACAACAACAACAGTAACCTTCCAGTCTCTGGGAACAGTCTTGCTCTTACAGCATTCGCTTAAGATATGTAGCAGTCTTAAATGTACCATCATCCTTCCACACTTTAGGAGTTCAGCATAATATCATTTTTTTCTGTTTCTTTCTGGTCTTAAGTGATTTAAGGCACATTTTAATTCGTCACGCTTTATTTCGTCTAATCCCTTCTCATGTGTTGTTTCAACTTCAGTTCCTTGTACTGTTTCATCTTACCATAATCCTTTGCAATAATTTACCAACTATTCTTCTTCAGCATTGTTTATTTATACCTTCTCCTTTTATGTTTTCTTTAAAGATTTTAAAACCTAGGATGTCTATGCTGTCTCCTGTGTACATTACTCTCGATATTACAAATAAATCTAGCCTAACGAGGTTGGTGTGACTTTCTTACTAGACATTAGCAATATTTCTTCTCTACTTACTGCGTTTTTCCAGCTGTGGTTTTTCTTATGTATTTTTGCATCCATCCTGTTTTTCTTTATTAACTTTTCTTATACCCTCTTTCCAAATTTTTAACCTCCATCTTTTCCTTATTTTTTTCTTTTTGGAAGAGCTTCTTGTGATACTTTGTATATGACATTCTTTAGATTCTACCATTCTTCTTCTCTATTATATTTAGTTTCCAACTTTGCTAGCTCTTTATTGAGTATGCTTTGCTTAAGATGTTAGATACTGTCCTCATCAAGCAAACATACTTTATAAACGCTTTCAGCCGGTTGGTTACTTATTTGTTTTGTTATTTTTTTTCCATTTCATAAAAAGATCTATTTTGGAGATTAGTATACAACGATCTGATGCTATATCTTGTACTCTACAAAAATTGAGCTGCTAACTTATACTGTACTAAAATGTGACAAGCCATTGATCTAAGACCTCTACTGACCGAAGTGTAGTTGCATATAAATATTTATTACTTTTATGGTGTTGTAAGTGGCAAAATCTCTGAGTGTTTTAAATTTACATCACAAAACATTTCTCCAGAAGGCCCTGTAATATTCGTTACTGGGATATTTCCTATTCTGAACCTGAAATCACCCGTCACAATAATATGATTAGTAGCACTGTATTTATTCACAGGATTCTGTAGTCCTTCACAGTGGGTTCTAGACTCGTCCTTGTTTCCTTCTTCTAGTACATATACACCTATAATGAAGACGTTGCCTTTTCCCAGTTTCAGCTTGACTGTCAGTATTCTTTTGCTTATGTATGTACAATCTTTGATCTCTCTTTCAAATGCCTTAAGGAGGAGTAGTGCCAAAACTTCGCTTGCTCTTTCGATTTATTCGAATTCACATAGAACATAATGTAATCGCCTATTTATTTTTTACCTCTCATTTTCATTTTCGTTTCTGTGATTGCTACTGCATCAATATGCATACCTTTTAGTATATGTGCTAGTTCTATTTCCTTTTGGGGAATTTCTCTGATTGCTTATTTAATTAAACTGAAAAGTTGTAGCAATGCATGGATCAGGGATTGGTGAGGTACTGGGCTGCAGAAAGCAAAGTCCCTACATAAAAAATACTTACCAGAATTGTTCACACATGAAATTTGGGAGCAATTTAAAAGACAGGCTTCAATTATACCTTAAAGACAGGTAAAAAAAAATTCACTCAAGGGTCCATTTCACTTATCATAGTCAAAGAAACTGAGACAAAGAATCTTTAGTCAACTTATTAGGTATGCAATAGCAGTCTTCAAGGTAATTCAACACATATTGTAAGGGAAACAATTTTCAATTGAAAAACCGAGTTAGCAAGATTATTAGATTGAATAAAACCTCAATGACCAGTAAAAAGCAACAGAACTATAGCCTTCTCCATAGTAAGACCACTGATTCAATACACCGAGAAGGGTTGTCTTTTACAGGTGAGTTTGCTATAAATTACAATGTGTGTGTGTGTGTGTGTGTGTGTGTGTGTGTGTGTGTGTGTGTATGTGTATGTGTGTGTGTGTGTGTGTGTGCGTGTGTCTGTGTGTCTTTACGTAAAGAAATACACCCAACCAAAAGACATGTAACATGAGCACTGAGCCGAAAGTAATTACGCTGATCAATACTTGGCGGAATAAAATCATGATACACAAATATGTACTACCAATAACCGTACACAAGAAAAGTTCAGATAACACCACAGAAAATACTTGACGCATGGCGTTAAAAACAATGAGGTTACGAAGAAGTAACTAGGTAGGAGCAGGGACACCATTTCAGCACTGAGGCGTCATTAGTAAGGGCGTACTGGCCAAGACAAAGCTAACGCAGGCGTATTCGGAGCTAAACTTCCTTCACTGCCTCTTCGAGTGCCACCTACAGGGAAGCCACGAAATCCGTCATCAGAGACGAAGTGGCAAAATCTTTGACTAAATTCAAGACTTTGAGCGTACAGGCGGTGGGGTGAGATTACAGAGGCAGTTTCCCGCAGCAGAGCATGTGGCTGACACTTGCAACGGGGCCTTGGCGAGAGGCTAGCGTTACGCGGCCCTGGAAAAACCCGATCGGACGCTTGGCAGGGTCGCATATGGCCGTGTTTGCGCTCTTGGAGAACTTGATATGCCAGAGAAAAGTTGATGAAATAAAACTAAGAGTGCCACAGAGGTGCGAGTTGGCACTCATGGACAGAAAACTACACTCCTGGAAATTGAAATGAGAACACCGTGAATTCATTGTCCCAGGAAGGGGAAACTTTATTGACACATTCCTGGAGTCAGATACATCACATGATCACACTGACAGAACCACAGGCACATAGACACAGGCAACAGAGCATGCACAATGTCGGCACTAGTACAGTGTATATCCACCTTTCGCAGCAATGTAGGCTGCTATTCTCCCATGGAGACGATCGTAGAGATGCTGGATGTAGTCCTGTGGAACGGCTTGCCATGCCATTTCCACCTGGCGCCTCAGTTGGACCAGCGTTCGTGCTGGACGTGCAGACCGCGTGAGACGACGCTTCATTCAGTCCCAAACACAATCAATGGGGGACAGATCCGGAGATCTTTCTGGCCAGGGTAGTTGACTTACACCTTCTAGAGCACGTTGGGTGGCACGGGATACATGCGGACGTGCATTGTCCTGTTGGAACAGCAAGTTCCCTTGCCGGTCTAGGAATGGTAGAACGATGGGTTCGATGACGGTTTGGATGTACTGTGCACTATTCAGTGTCCCCTCGACGATCACCAGTTGTGTACGGCCAGTGTAGGAGATCGCTCCCCACACCATGATGCCGGGTGTTGGCCCTGTGTGCCTCGGTGGTATGCAGTCGTGACTGTGGCGCTCATTTGCACGGCGCCAAACACGCATACGACCATCATTGGCACCAAGGGAGAAGCGACTCTCATCGCTGAAGACGACACGTCTCCATTCGTCCCTCCATTCATCGCCTGTCGCGACACCACTGGAGGCGGGCTGCACGATGTTGGGGCGTGAGCGGAAGACGGCCTAACGGTGTGCGGGACCGTAGCCCAGCTTCATGGAGACGGTTGCGAATGGTCCTCGCCGATACCCCAGGAGCAACAGTGTCCCTAATTTGCTGGGAAGTGGCGGTGCGGTCCCCTATGGCACTGCGTAGGATCCTGCGGTCTTGGCGTGCATCAGTGCGCCGCTGCGGTCCAGTACCAGGTCGACGGGCACGTGCACCCTCCGCCGACCACTGGCGACTACATCGATGTACTGAGGAGACCTCACGCCCCACGTGTTGAGCAATTCGGCGGTACGTCCACCCGTCCTCCCGCATGCCCACTATACGCTTTGGCTCAAAGTCCGTCAACTGCACTTACGGTTCACGTCCACGCTGTCGCGGCATGCTACCAGTGTTAAAGACTGCGATGGAGCTCCGTATGCCACGACAAACTGGCTGACACTGACGGCGGCGGTGCACAAATGCTGCGCAGCTAGCGCCATTCGACGGCCAACACCGCGGTTCCTGGTGTGTCCGCTGTGCCGTGCGTGTGATCATTGCTTGTACAGCCCTCTCGCACTTTCCGGAGCAAGTATGGTGGGTCTGACACACCGGTGTCAATGTGTTCTTTTTTCCATTTCCAGGAGTGTATATTAAGCTAGATTAGGCCGACCCAATTGGCCGTGCATTCTAACGCACGGCAATCCGGGCGGAAAGGAGCGCCTGGTCCCCGGCACGAATCCGCCAGGTGGATTTGTGTCGAGGTCCGGAGAACCGGCCAGTCTGTGGATGGTTTTTAGGCGGTTTTCCATCTGTGTTTCGCCTCAGTTACACTATCTCGGCGATAGGTGCGCGAACAAGTTCTCCACGTACGCGTACACCATAATTTCTCTACCACGCAAACATAGCTGCTACATTCGTCTGGTGTGAGTCGCTCCCTGGGGGTCCACCGGGGGCCGAACCGCACAATAACCCTGGGTTCAGGTTGGGGCGACGGAGGGTTGAAGTGGACTGCGGTAGTCGTCGTGGGGTTGTGGACCACTGCGGCTGCGGCGGGGACGGAGCCTCTCCGTCGCTTCTAGGTCCCCGGTTAACATACAATACAATACAATACAAGAGAAATTATCTAGACGCGACACAAAAATATACAATAAAGCAAAAGTTATTGTGGTGTAAAAATTGTAAATTTATGAAAGTTCAGAAGCTTTGGCCGATTAATATGAACAAAATGTTTACGGATGCGGCTAGTAGAGTTGCATCGAGCAACCGTAGCCGATATAGCACACTGTGTACCATTTTGGAATGAGAGGTCGGAAATGGGATTCGCCTGAGAGAAACCGTTTTTTAGATAGTAAATAAATTTAAATAGACGAAACTAGTGGCAGCATTCTAAAGTTTAAAGAGGTGGATGAGTAATTAAGTATATCTTTTATTTGTTCACTTAACTATCAGTTCAATAAGCCACGGCTGCAAAATACTAACACGAATTCTTTACCGACGAATGGAAAAACTGGTATAAGCCGACCTCGGGGAAGATAAGTTTGGATTCCGTAGAAATGTTGGAACACGTGAGGCAATACTGACCTTACGACTTATCTTACAAAATAGATTAAGGAAAGGCAAACCTATGTTTCTAGCATTTGTAGACTTAGGAGTGAAGACCACAACAACAAAAACATGATTAGTATCAAACATCCAGGTAAAGCAATATCACCCCACAAGGACATTATTTGCGAAAAAACGGAGGCAGTTAGAGAAAATTGGTCCTTAAATTGTTACTGCGAGGAACATTTTCCATATTGTTCAATGTATAACATGTGTTTTTGTTTTTAGTTTTAGAGTATTCTTAATGTTCTTTGTCAAACATTGTTTTGAGTTGGGCAGTCGGTTCGAGGGTGCATAGGGCAGCCATCTTTGATGACATTTAAGTTGGTTTTGAGCGACGCTAAGAGCCGGACGTGCCGCTCGTCTGGCTGTAGTAGTGGCTTGGTAGCTACGTTGGGAAGTGACGAAGTGGTGCCCAATATAGTGGTTTAGGACAGCAGACAAGAGTGTATTTTGTTAATTGTGAACAGGCTGGCGAATGCCATTATCGCAACATGTGAATTTTATAGTAAAATTTTGTACCATCAGTGCTTAACGGCCGATCTTACGTAAAAGGCCTTCAGACTGCATTTTGAGTGTTAACTGAATATACTGAAGAAAAAATAAACTACTTATTCAAATTATAAATCAAAGTGAGTGACTCAATATTTAAAATTTCATGGCAATACCTGCCTGCATTGCTTTTCTTAGAATTTATTTCAGCTTCAGTATTGAGTTTATGACAGGAGTGAGCTGGCACACTTTGACGTAAACCTTAGCCAAACACTGAGACCAGCCACGTCTCTGAGCCGCACAATTAAGCTGAGTGTAACAAATAAATGCATTTTCGTGCCATAGCACGTGGGAGCTCGAGCAAAACTTATCAAGTTACAATGTGTAGTTCCCAGTACAGTCGTACAACTCACCAAAATGAGCCGCTGCACGGCTCATGAACACTGAACACTGACGTATCTAACTGTATCTTAATCAACAAAAAGGGCATTTCCGTAACTAGCTTCGTCTAAGCACTATTCCTTTCGTACTTTATCATTACATTGAGTGTCCTTCGGGAATAGCTTGATACAGACTCGTACTAACCGGAACGGATGCATTTTGGCATCTGAATAAATTTACTACTGTTTAACTGGCAAACTTCTCTTCAAAGAATCTAACATTTGCTTTCATGAAAATTATCTAGATTACGCCAATAAGTAGAACATGTACTATGCTTAGGCCCTCGAAGATAATGTTGAGAATACTTTGCTATAAAGATACAGCATTTCGATACAATTAAATTTTAAAAGTCTTGATAGCAATTTTTTTATTGGAGTGAGACCGGTTTGGATTCCTTCAGTGCATGTACAGTTTCATTCAATTACATAAAGTGTACATACAGAGTAAAGATTTCATTTTAATATCTGATTATTCAAGTCCAAAGAATGCAGCTGGTTTATACAAAACATAAGATGTTCCGAGAATCATGTAGTGCTTAAGCCACTATCAGGCAGTGACAACGTTTGCAAATTATAGTTGAAACCATTTTGAAGCTGAAAAATGATACATGAATGAGAACATCGCTTCCCATTTAATTTATTAATTAGCATACTGTATAGAACTCACAAGCAGGGTGAACTTGGATCCAAAGCTGGAAAATCCACATTACCATATTATTATTTATCAACGCTCGATAGGACGAAACACAATACACTTAAAGAGTGGCTCACCAAGCTCACTAACTGCTCCAGCATTACCTGGTTTACGCCGCTCATCCGCAGAGAAAATTCTGTTGGTAATTCATCAGTCACTATATTCAGATAGTTCAAATGGCTCTGAGCACTATGCGACTTAACTTCTGAGGTCATCAGTCGCCTAGAACTTAGAACTGCTTAAACCTAACTAAAATAAGGACATCACAAACATCCATGTCCGAGGCAGGATTCGAACCTGCCACCGTAGCGGTCGCTCGGTTCCAGACTGTTGCGCCAGAACCGCACGGCCACTCCGGCAGGCAATCACTATACTAGTTCCTTAGTATGCTTCATGGCAGTGTCCTTTCTGATCATACCGCAGAACAGAACACTCCACAACAAACATTGTCTGTCTTCAAACCGGCAGGCTACGCTGGCTCAACAGCAGCGGTGCGGTTCCATTCGTTGAGCTGTTGAGCTCTGTTTGCCTCAAACACCTCTGTTGAGATAAACCATGTAGCAGAGCAGTATGACTACACAGATAATCGATTAGTGGAAGCAGATATTACTCCCGAAGACGAATCGCGGAGGGGCTGCGCGGTTAGAGGCGCAATGTCACGAATCGGGCGGGCACTCCCGCCTGTGTGTGCTGTCTTTAGCAAAAGTTAGTTTAAGTAGCGTGTAAGTCTAGGGACCGATGACCTCAGCACTTTGGTACCATAGGAATTCACACACATACGAACATTTGAACACCTGGAGCTTGTTCGCGAGGAACAGACACGTGAAACTCAACTCATGAAAGTTGGCCATGTAACAGACAACTTTTAAACTAATATATATATATATATATATATATATATATATATATATATATATATATATATATATATATATATATATATACGCCCTAAAGACACGTGAAACTAAACTCATGCAGGTTGAAAGCTTATATATAAGTTGCCAACCTCCATGAGTTATGTCTCACGTGTTAGTAGGGCGTAAATTTTAAGTTGACAAACCAGAATAACTCGAAAAATAAGCTTCACACGAAACAATGTGTAGAAGCCAAAGCTGGTCCTAAAATTAGCCCGCCACCCCAGCCTACTGGGGGCTGGATCCGAAGGCAACTTCAAAACTGCGTACATTTTGTCTCAAACATTTGTTTTGATTCTTGACTCTGTAATTCAAGAAAATTCATGTTGTCATTATTGTGTGGAAAATGGCTACAGATAAATAAAAATATACTTATTTACAACGTCCACAGTGTACAACACCACAAGAACACCGGTATCTCACCATCAGTGCCCGCAGGCAGCCACAGAGAACTGCAGGTAGCCTTGCTCGGGACCTTACCGCAGCCACTGGAACAGTTGTATCTAGAAACAGAGCCTACTGACGACTGAACAGATATGGTTTATTCGCCCGAAGCCCTGCAAGGTACATTCCACTGAACCCTGGTCACAGGAGCGCCCGTAAAGCCTGGTGTCAAAAACACAGTACATGGTCATTGGAACAGTGGTCCCAGGTTATGTTCACGGACGAGTCCAGGTATAGTCTGAACAGTCATTCTCGCCGGGTTTTCATCTGGCGTGAACCAGGAACCAGATACCAACCCCTTAATGTCCTTGAATGAGACCCGTATGGAGGACGTGGTTTGATGGTGTGTGTTGGGATGATGATTGGTGCACCTAAACCCCTCCATGTCCTTAGCGGAGGAACTGTAACAGGTCAGGTGCATCGGGACGTCATTTGCACCAGGATGTCCGCCTTTTCAGGGTTACTGTGGGTCCCACATTCCTTCTGATGGATGATAACGCACGCTCCCACCGAGCTGCCATCGTGGAGTAGTACCTTGAAACAGAAGATAACAGGTGAAAGGAGTGGCCTGCCTGTTCTCCAGACCTAAACGTAATGGAGCACCTCTGGGATGCTCTCGGTCGACGTATCGCTGCACGTCTTAAAACCCCTACGACACTTCAGGAGCTCCGACATGGACTGGTGCAAGAATGGGAGGTTATACCCCAGCAGCTGCTCGACCATCTGATCCAGAGTATGCCAACCCGTTGCGCGGCCTACTAACGTGTGCATGGTGATCATATACCGTATAGATGTAGGGGTACATGCGAAGAAAACTCTGGAGCTTTGTACCACATGTGTTACGGGACGCTTTTCTCAACTTATCACCAATATCGTGGACTTACAGATCTGTGTCGTGTGTGTTCCCTATATTCTTACGATATTAGCGCCAATTTTGTGTAGTGCTATGTTGTGTGGCACTAAATTCTGCAATTATCCTTAATTTATGAGTATGGGTGTACTATAATGTACACATATTTGAAACTGTCTTTTTAAGCCGGTCATGTTACACTAAAATTTTACATAGGGTGCCTTTTTTTTAAAAAACCAAAGATGGCCTCATCTCTCTTTAAGAAAAAATAGCACAAACATGAAATTTGATATATTCAAGTAACCCCTGTCCTTGCAATTCAATGTCCAAACGGCATCTTTGTATGTGTTAGGGTTGGGGGGATACAAGGGGTGGTATGACTTAGTTGCCTCACCCCGTATTTATATCATGGATGTTAAGGTAATATGAAATCAGTTTCTGTAAGCAAACTGCCAAGCGGAATTTCTAGATTCTACAGATTTACGGATCTCTAGCTGTTGCTGAGGACACTGCAGCCATTCATTTTCACTGTGACCAAGATGCACGTTGAACTACGGATGGAAACTTTTCTTAACTAAATTAGAGGAGAATTACTTCAGTCTGCTAAGGGCGGCGTGCCTTTTATCTGCACTTCTCCCGAGCACTTTTGCGAACATAATGTAAGAAAACTGCGTAGAAACTTTGTCGCTTGATATAAACATCAACCAGTTGCGAGGAGATGGCACCAGGAGTCTGGAACGGAGTCTCAAGTTTCTTGCATAATAAAAACAAACAAGTTTTTTTTTTGTATGTAAGGAACACCACGAGTCAAGAGTGGATACCTCTGCGGCACGTGTTCCCTTAAGAAAGAAATGTAAGATGTATGCCACAGTTCCTACTTTGGCGGAACTAGGGAAGATGATTCTTTGAGCATGTCTGAAACAAGAAACTGGTCATTTTCGATGGTAAGTCATTAATAGAGAACAGTCTCTAATTAATAAAAAGTACAACTTTCTGGTCTGACGTTCACATACAAAACGTAATGCCAATTGAAGAGAACATATACGTAAAAATGAGTAAAAATTTTAACTATATCACACATGATTTTGGCAGCGACATTTTACATCAGTGATTAGCTGCTAGCTATGATTATAATGGCTACTACTGTAATACGCTGTAACTGGCTATTTGGTTTTAATGTTGCACTGCAAGGGATTCTGCGAGGAGGAGATGTTTGTGGCTTGTCACATGATAGTTGAGGTGGTTTGTGGCTTGCCACCGCCTTGGATTACGATGTCAGAGGGTCATGCCGATGCACATATATGTTCCATATTCGCCACTGCATCGCTGTTCACCCAAAATCGATCCAGTAAACTACGAGAATGTCCTTCAGTAGGAGCTGTTCATTACTGTTGAATGATCAGAAAGCAGCTTTCGTTTTGATGGATACTAACAGCTGCATGTTGATCGACTTCGCCGCTGGAAGATTTCGAGGAATTCCACCATGGCTTCTATGGAAAAGCTGAATCTCCACGAGGCTTCATTAACGAACTGATAAATCACGAAAAGTAAGTTACAAGTTCCTACACATCACATGAGCTCATCGAACGGTTTCATTCGAATTCTAACGTGGATACTAATCCACAAGGCAAGTGTCTTACTCTGCTGACAGAGAAAAATAAATAATTTCCTGCTTATGACCAAACAGGCGAGAAAAGAGATTTGAGGCACAACGTGACTAGACGAACAGGTCGGTTGGCAAGACTCAACAGACATCAAGGGATCACCAGTTCAGCAATAGGTGAAAGTAAGGGAGCTTAAATCGAAATGGGAGACCAAGAGATGAATACAGAAAGCAGATTCAGAAGGAGGAACGTTGCGGTTGGTATTAGGAGATGTAGAGGCTTGAACAGTATAGAGTAGCATGGAGAGCTGCATGAAACCAATCTTGGAACTGAAGACAACAACCACAACAACAAAAACGACGACTACGACAGCGACAGGGAAATTAAACCGCCTGAAGCTCTAATTCGAAATCAGTACCAGTTAAACAACACAGTTCAGGTGTCTGTATTCGCAGATATTTTTGGGCTAGCTTGTATATACTTTCTGAACTATATTAGAACCATATTAAAGAAAGCAATATTTCACATAAGATGCTAACAGCGTCAGCGCGAGATAAACTACGTGAAATTCACTTTAAGTATACGATGCCTATCACTGAAATATATTTCGATTACACATGTAAGAGAATGTGTGCCGAATCTAACAATGGTCAGTTTCAGCACATGAAATTAAAACGCGATGAGCCGGCAAAACAAGACCTAATTTGAAGGGAAACTATGATTCAAGGCGTGTGACAGTATACATTGTAATTATACTGTATCCGAGTAGCTGCTCAAAAGCTTCGATCATGTGCGCGAGACGAAAGGTCTAAATAACTTCTAGAATACGGCGGGCTCCATTTCAGCGCACCTCTTCCACCGATCAGACGTCTACCACCAGCAGGAGAACAGCGTAGCCTTATTTGCTCCGAACTTCGTGACTGGAAAATTACCCAAAACTACTGCCTCACGTTCGACTGTCAGACTGGGTCCCAAATAACCTTAGCATCTAGAGACCAGTGCCTACTGACACAGGGAAAGATGAGTGGCACCCGCACTTTGCAGTCTGCACGGTAATCAACAGCCTGACCAGATAACAAGGAATTAAAGGCGCGTGTTATTACGTAGCCGTGTATCATTTTATTCTGGTTTTATCTGCTGAGGTACCAAAGACCACATTATATGAAACTGACACATGGACATGCCAAATACGCTAGCTGAAGGAATAATAAGCGTTCTGAATTTGAGCTACAAAACATGTTGACCGACAAAGTAGTGGGAGCAAGAAGATAGTAGATCACCGTTAACGTAAGACTGACCAGGTGAAAGGGAAAATCAAAATGATAACAGAGTGCAGATATTGTAATATTGTAGGAACAGAAAAAGGAAAGTGTTAAGCTCATATTGATGATTTAGAATGTAGGAAGTGGAATGGATAGAATAGTTGCCGGAAATATCAGAACAGTAGGAAAAGTGGTGAGATATATGTATAAAATAAAGTTGAAATGATCGCCTAAGTTTTAGAGCTCCTTCTTGAAACAAATCTGCACGGAAAATTAATCAAACGTATTGCTTAAAGTAACAGAAAGAAAGGAAATCTGAAAGTTAATTTATATTTCTGATGATTTAGTTTTTTTATAACTTCCTTTCTGTATTAATTGTTGCCTACAGGTACATCGAGATGAGCTTCAGTACTTAGACTGATGTAATAACATGTTTAGTATAGCTCACTGTGTTGCACTGACGTTTTCTCGAAACATTCTATTAAATCCTTTTAGTGTGGTTTTCAATGGATCATTTCGTTCACTTCACTGTACAAAGCTTGCTCAACGCTACACCCTGCCGAGTGTGCTGTAAATAAGTGATGCTTTCAGAGACAATAGCTATGTTAATCACTTTGGCACTGCTGCATTGAAATGAAAAAAAAAGGTGAAGTACACATTATGCGCCGGGACCTTAATCCACCACAGCAAACCAGATTCACGAGAATCTCATTACATTCCATTTAACATGCTGAATAAACAATGAGCTTCAGCTCCATGTCCGTGATTTTCGTAATTCTTTTTTCCCACAGCTGTGAAAGTAGAACACTTTCAGGTACAGCGTATATAAAACTGGCATTGTACATTTGCAGCGGCTTTATGAATGTTTAGGAATAAGAATAGTCTGATTGTGCTACACTGGGACTTCTTATTTCAAAATATTTTTCATCTACAATTCCGTAATTGTTATTGTCAACGTTTTCTGCCTGATTTTGTGATATTTCATTCTAAGGTCATTTCATGAATATTATTTTTCTAGATAAGTTCTGAGTGGAAATACTCCTCCATACACTAGCCCTCCTGTATTACGCAGCAACAGCCTTCCTATATTATACAGCAATGGCTGGGTTCGAATGGCTCTGAGCGCTATGCGACTTAACTTCTGAGGTCATCAGTCGCTTAGAATTTAGAACTAATTAAACCTAACTGACCTAAGGACATCACACACATCCGTGCCTGAGTATGTTTATATGTTTTGACGATGCCATTACGTCGTTATTACTTTAGGACATGGTGTAGAGAAGATCTGAGTATGGTCATTACCGACTGAAGCCGGTCATCGTCAAAAGAATTGATATTGTGATAAAAGACTGGAATCAAAAACATTTCATTTTGTTTTTCGTATCGTATCTCGTTTGCTAATCTAACTCATTCAGCATCACCTGATTTGTTTGGATTACATTCCGTTACCTTAATTTTACTTTTGTTAATGTTCACCGCAAAACCTTTTTTAAAGGCGCTACCCATTTCATTCAAACGCTCTTCCATTCCGTTTGCAGCCTCTGACTCTATTACAGTGCCGTTGCAAAAGTCAGTCTCTTAATTTCTCCTCACCAGCCGCTGTGGCCGAAGGGTTCTAGGTACTTCAGTCTGGAACTGATCGACCACCACGGTCGCAGGTTCGAATCCTGCTTCGGGCATGGATGTGCGTGATGTCCTTAAGTTATTTAGGTTTAAGTAGTACTAAGTTCTAGGGGACTGATGACCTCAGCTGTAAAGTTCCATAGTGCTCAGAGCGATATGACCCATTTTCTCCTCTCTGAACGTTAATTCCTCATCCAGATTTATCCTTGTCTTCCTTTGTTGCTTACTCAGTATAGGGAGTGAATAACACAGGAGAAACTACAACCCTGTCTGTTTACATTCATTAGTATTGCCAACCCCTTCATGTTCTTCGACTTCAGTAACTATGGGTACTTTCTGATGCCAGTGCCAGTAGAACATCTCCCTTGGCCTCTACATTTCATTCCGATCGCTTCAGAATTTCAGAGTCCCAGGCAACACTGGCGAAAACTTTCTCGTTCCTTAAAATTAGCGATAAGAGGGCGGAGTGACATCTATTGTTCCTTATGTTGTGCTGATACTATCGCTCTTTCTTGAACTCATAAGCTGCAGGGGTTCATCAAAAATATGGAAACAATGTGAGAAATTCATACTTGAGTATGAATGCAGATGCTAGCCAAGCCCGGAGATTGCGATGTTAGGTTTCACCACAAAAGATACATGTGTAATACCTGTACGTTGTAAGTGTCACTAATGGTCGTTCTAGCGATCAATGTTCTTCTAATTGCATAATGTACAACGTATGTGATTTCGATCGTCGGCAAATTGTTTGTGCTTGCGTGATGAGTGCTCCCATTACAAAGGGAGACGAAGTGTACCATATTGAAGATTTATACTGCATATGGGGAGAGCGGAAGAACATCATCCGAAAAGTCACAACGCGGACGAAAGTGCTTTTCGACGCATTGTCACAGACGGTTGTTTAAGAGGAGTGTGACAAAAAATAAGGATTCACCTGCTATAAAAATTACTGCAGAAGCAGTGGCAATCGCGGACCCTGTCAGCTCCAAAACAACACGAAGCGAGCTCCATAAGCAGGGAATTGCAGGGCGAGTTAGAATTCGAAAACATCTCCGAAGCGCTCCAAATGGCCATAAAACAAAAGCTTTGTGCCGAAGCCATAAAACCTGGACAACACAGTGATGGAAGAATGTGGTTTGGACAGATGAGACTTGTATCACACTGTTTCCGACATCTGGCCGAGTTTACGTCCTAAGAAAGAAATAGGGCTGGTCTTTGATGACGCTTTGGGCAGCCATATTGTGATATTCAATAGCTTCATGGTTACTCTGTAAGGCGGTCATTTTGGCCGATTAGGTCCATTTTTGTTTTTGAACAGGGTGAATTGTCGATTGTCTCCTGGCCACCACAGCCCCCGGATTTCAATGTTTTCCAAATATTCCTTTCCTCTCCAATTCTGCGCAGAACCTCCTCACTCCCTAATTTTCGACCTTCGTCTGCAACACCACATCTTAAGTGCTGCGATTCTGTTGTGTTTCCTACAGTCTAGGTTTCACTTCCATACAATGCTGTGCTCCAAACATACATTCTCAGAAATTTCATCCTCAAATTAAGATCTATATTTAATACTATTAGACTTGTCTTCGCTAGGAATGCCTTTTTTGCAAATACCAGTATGCTGTTGATGTCCTCCTGTCTCCGTCCGACACAGATTACCTTTCTGCTTAGAAGTAGAATTCCTTAACTTCACATGACTATCAGTCCTAATGTTATGTTTCTCGGTGTTACAATTTCTGCTACTTCTAATTAATTTTGTCTTTCTTCGTTTTACTAGCATTCTGTATTCAAGACTCATTAGACTGTTCATTCCATTCAGCTAATCACGTAGTTCTTCTTCAGTTTCACTAGGCATAGATAAGTCATCAGCGATCATATCATTGATATTCTTTCACCTTGAATTTTAATCCCACACCTGGATGTTTCTTTTATTTCCATCATTGCTTCTTCGATGTGCAGTTTGAACAGTAGGGCGGAATACCCTTTTTAATCCGATCATTTTGTCCTTGGTCATC
Source organism: Schistocerca gregaria (assembly GCF_023897955.1). Taxonomy (NCBI): domain Eukaryota; kingdom Metazoa; phylum Arthropoda; class Insecta; order Orthoptera; family Acrididae; genus Schistocerca; species Schistocerca gregaria. The sequence goes on from NC_064920.1 coordinate 1,119,001,759, forward strand.
CGCACTTACTACTCCTTTTGGGCCCTTGTACGTATTGTGTATTTGCCTTGACTCTCTAAGAATTTGAAACATCTTGCACCATTTTACATGGTCGAATGCCTTTTTCAGGTCGACAGCCCCTATGAAAGTATCTTCATTTCTCTTCAGTCTTGCTTCCATTAACAACCGAAACGTCAGAACTGCTTTCCTGGTGCCTTTACTTCTCCTAAAGCCAAACTAATTGTTATCTAGCACATCATCAATTTTCTTTTCCATTCTTCTGTATATTATTCTTGTTAGCAACTTGGACGCACGGGCTGTTAAGCTGGTTGTGCGATCACTCTCGCATTTGTCAGTTCTTGTGTCTTCGGAAGTGTGTGGATGATAGTTTTTCGAAAGTCAGATGATATGTCGACAGACTCATTCTACAGACCAACGTGAATAGTCGTTTTGTTGCCACTTTCCCCAATGATTTTAGAAATTCTGATGGGATGTTATCTATCCCTTCTGCCTGATTTGATCTTAACTTCTCCATAGTTCTCTCAAATTCTTATTCTAATACTTGATCCCCTATCTCTTCTAAATCGACTTCTGTTTGTTCTTGTGGCACATCAGACATATCTTCCCTCTCATAGAGGCCTTCATGATATTCTTTCCACCTATCCGCTCTCTCGTCTGCATTCAACAGTGGATTTCCCGCTACACTCTTAATGTTACTACCCTTGCTTTAAATTTCACCGAAGGTTGTTTTGACCTTTCAATATGATGAGCCAGTTCTTCCGATAATTGTTTCTTTTTCGTATTCTTCACTATTTTCATGCAGCCATTTCATGTCAGCTTACATGCACTTCCTATTTATTTCATTCCTTAGTGACTTGTAATTCTGAATTTGTGAATTCGCGTGAATATTTTTGTACTTTCTTCTTTCATCGATCAACTGAAGTGTTTCGTCTCTTACCCATGGTTTCCTCGCAGTCGCTCTCTTCGTACCGACGGTTTCTGTCCCAACTTTTGTGACTGCCCTTTCTAAAGATGTCCATTCCACCTGAACCCTAGTGCTTACTGGCCTATTCGTTATTGCCGTATGTATAGCGTTAGAGAACTCCAAGCGTATATCTTCATTCCTACGTACTTCCGTACCCACTATTTGCGTTTAGATTCTTCCTGACTAGTCTCTTAAATTTCAGCCTACTCCTCGTCACAACTGCGTAGTAATACGAGTCTATATCTACTCCTGGGTATGCCTTACAGTACAGTATCTGATTCCCATCTCTGTGTGACCGTTATGTAATGTAACTGAAATCTGCCTGTATCTCCAGAACTTTTCCAAGTGTGCCTCCTCCTCTCGTGGCTCTTGAACAGAGTATTCGCTATTGCTAGCTGACATTTACTACAGAACTCAATTAGTCTCATTCCTACTACAAAGCTCATATTATACTGTAACATTTTTCTTCGACTCTTTCCATTGCACCCTCATAGCAATCCACAAGACTATTGGTGTTTCTTGAATTTTCCCATTTTCAAAGGCGATCTGTTCTAATTTTTGAAACCATCCAACTGCCAACATCGCATCCTGGTTTCAACAGACTTTGCTGTCATGTTCAGTTCTTTTTGTTGTAAAACGTGTTCATTTTACGCTGAATCTCACGCACAAAATGTCAAGTGGATAAAAATCCCCCAAGGCAGTCCTCTCCCAGAAACCCGAATAGAGGGCTATTCCGGCATCTTTTGCCAATAGAACGATCATCATGACCTTTTGTACAGCTACAGGCCCAATGTACTGAGGATACACATTACGTGTCTGTCAAGCAGTGGTTTCCATTGCCTTCTGCATGCTCATTCCTGTAATCACTGCTGATTCTTTCGCCTTTTGGGGCAATTTCCAATCCCATGGATACGGGAGTGCCCTGAACCTGTCCTCTTCGACAAGGCTGTTGGCAGATTGAGGGTGACTTCTTAAGCCGGAAACCTGCGGCCATCAATTATGATTATCTCAGTGTTATTGAGCCTTTGTTGTGTGCTTTGTAAGAGAAGGTGCGTAATCGGTATCCACCTTCAGCATCATTACCGTAACCTACCTCATTTTTATAGGAAGAATGTTATAATACCAGTATTCCTTTGAAAACAAGACAGGATCTATAGTTACCCATTGAAGACGACTGGAGAGGATTTTGAATCCCAACAGTTTTCCTACACCATATTAGGCAAGGTAATGTCTTCTTGGTGTTTCGATATTTTTGTCCAGAGTCTGTACCTCTGATTCATGTGGTCGTAGGTGTGGAGCTGATCTCTGCAGTACTTCGGTGATTTTGTATTTGATTATTAGATTTCGAACATTAGTGGTCACTGTTTTTATATGATGGTAAGCTGTAATGGCGCAGTGGAAGAAAGAGAATGGCAGAATTAGTGAATGCTACAGAAGGCGACAGGCGACACCACTTGAGTGTATTGTTATTCTGCCCAGGCGTTTATGTTGTGCTGCAAACTCTTGTTTGTGTCTTGACTGGAAGTAAGAGTGATATGTTTGCTGGATGACATGTCTCCGTATCCAGATGTGCCAGACTTGGAAGAGACAGCAACGTGAAAAGATGAGTCGGGCAACAGTCACGGCGACTGCAGTTAATCGCAAAGTCCTGCACGAGATTGAAAGCTGTTGACCTACCTAGAGCTGGTATCGACCGGGAGAACAGGTGGCTGTGGAGTGGAACCCCCCCAGCCTGCAGCTGAAGGAGATACAATGGCCGCTGTTCCGAGGGCCCTCTGTATCCGCGGCCCGGAATAGAACACCCCTCCAAGTGCGTAGACGCAGGTGCGTCGCCTCGGCGCCTTCCCACCAACTAACCGTATCGACGACTCTTTGCCTGTCTCATGACTTTGTTGTGGGTGTGGCTCGTTAGCATACAAACCTGTTGCCTACATCCAACTCACCTTGTTTCTCTGTCTTCGTGTAATACACTACTGTTTGAGACAATTGGTGACAATGAGAAGGAAGTATATGATAACAAACAAAATTTTTCCACAGATTAGGAACATGGCAGTACTAAAATGAATAGAACTGACGGGATATGAACTCGATTTTACTGAAAGAACGCGAAAGATCTTGACCCTCTTCTATCATCAACGTATCTTTAGTCCATATAGGAGCGAAGCGTTGGTAATGTCTGCAAAAAGCACAGGTCTTTCGCATTTACAAGAAAAGGTGCCCCATTTGACAAGGTGCCCCATGGCACGTTGTTAACGCAGGTACGGGCATATAGAATAAGTTCGTAATGACTGCAAAAAGCACAGGTCATTCGCATTTACAAGAAAAGGTGCCCCATTTGACAAGGTGCCCCATGGCAGGTTGTTAACGCAGGTACGGGCATATAGAATAAGTTCACAGGTATGTGAATGGTTCGAAGACTTCTTAAGTAACAAGATCCAGTATGTTGTCTTCGATCACGAGTACTCATCAGAGACAAGGGTATCGTCAGGGGTGTCCCAGGGATGAGTGATAAGACCGCTGCTGGTCTCTATATACAAAAATGATTTGGCCGACAGATTGGGCAGCGATCTGCGGTTGTTTGCTATGACTGATGACGCTGAGGTGTACGGCAAGGTGTCGAAGTTGAGTGGCTGTAGGAAGTGCGAGAAGACTCTGACAAAATTTCCGGTTGGTGTGATGAACGGCAGCTAGCTCTAAATGTGGAAAAATGTAAGTTTATGCGGATGAGTAGCAAGAACAAATCTGGAATGTTCGAGTGCACTGTTACTAGTGTCCTGCTTGACAGAGTCAAGTCGTTCAATAATCTGGGCGTAACGCTGCAGGGCGACATGAAGTGGAACGAAAGAGTGAGGACTGTGGTAGGGAAAGGGATTGGTCGACTTCGTTTTATTGGGAAAATTATAGGAAAGCGTTGTTTACCTCTTTAGGGGACCTCATATAGGACGCTAGTGGGACCTACTCTTGCGGTATTGTTCGAGGGTTTGGAATCCGTACCAGGTCGAATTGAAGGAAGACATCAAAGCAATGCAGAGGCGGGCTGCTAGATTTGTTACCGGTCGGGTTGAACAACACCTAAGTATTACGAAGTCGTTTGGCGAATTCAAATGGAAGTTCCTGCAGAAACACTACTGAGAAGATTTAGAGAACCGGCATTTGAAGCTGACTGCCAAACAATTCTATTGCTGTAGCATACATTGCAAAGTTGAGATACGAGAAATTAGGGCTTATATGGAGGCACATAGACAATCGTTTTTCCATCGCTCTATTCGCAAGTGAAACAGAAAAGGAAATGTGTAGTAGTTCAGGGTACCCTCCGCCATGCACCGTACGGTAACTTTTTGAGTATCTATATAGATGTAGAAAGGTCATTGACGACAGGCACAAAACTATATCCCTATATCTCTGACATCATTCTGTAGTAGAATTTAGGAACTGCTCGCTTATTATGACATTTACGGAGACCGAAGATCTCCTTAGTAGGAACCAACATGGGTTCCGAAAACAACGATCGTCTAAAGTTGTATGTACAACATACTTTGTCGTTTATTTTACGTTTATTTACAAGTACGTTAGATTTGTGACGGTTGGACGCACTGTTCCAAGGATATTATGAATAAGGCAATTCAGAGTAGAACGTCGTTCTTGTATTGAAATTTGCACACGTGATATATCGTCGAGCCAAGCATCGATAATTAGTACAAATTAACGATCGCTGCTGCCTGACAGTATAAATGTGGCTTTTGGTGCCGGAAATCTTGGAAGGGATCTTCAGTTCGTTTTCGATACCGCTATTTTCATTTAAGAAGAGGGGCCGCATTTTTAAGGAAACTATTGAAATGTCCCCTTTGAACAATTATGCATGATATGCTTAAAGTGACACACAATATTTTTAGCGCAACGCAATCTCACATTCAATAATCCATACAAAAGTATGGCCCTGACTAACATTTAACTATACCTTTCACAAATCACTTACCTCACAAAAATCTTTGTTACTCGAATTACTGCAATACACTACTGCCAGCTAAATAAAAGATTCAAACTACTGAAGGCACTAACTACTGATAGGCATAGTTAGCAAATGAAAGATTTTGATAGATAACAGACAATGTATTTACCTTAATAGTGTTCAAAACTCATAATATATATATATAGCAGTTCATAACATCCAGTCTTACAAATGCATTGTCTCTGATGGACACACGTCAGATCATTGGCTCTCAAATTTCCGCCACCTTTCTTCCCACATCCACCACTGCTGCCGGCTCACCTCCAACTGCGCAACACTACGCGCTGCTCACATCCATCTGCCCAACGCTACAATGGCGAGTATTACAACAATGCCAACCAGCCACAGACTGCACGCAGCACAGCCAGTGATTTTCATACAGAGCGCTACGTGGCGTTACCAACGTAAAAACCTAAATAGCCTACTTACACTGTAATCTGTATGGAAAGAAAAGAATTTGGGAGGATTTGGCTGTGGCTTGTAGCAGTAGAGCAACCTCAGCATTGCGCTAAAAATGGGAAACCATAGAAACGAATTTTCAAGGCGCATCACTATCCCACTCTGTGGAGTGTTTTGAAAAACTTGTTACTATACGTTGTTTTTAAATAGGTAAAATACATCGTAACAAAAGATGACTTCCTGATATTTCGTATTTTGTCTGTAGTTGTAAATTTATGGTCATTTGAAAATACATGAGAGCAAATTTAGTATTCAACATTGCTGTCATCAAACATCGCTTCCCCTATCCACTAACCCCTACCTATCGTTCCGTATTGGATTTCACAACCGAGTACTACCAGGGTCACCAGATTGGGGATATTTTTCCATTAGGGCTAGTAATGGTAGGAGTTTGAACAAAATTTTTTGAAGAAGTTATCCATCATTTATTTTGGCGGTATTTTTAATGATCAACGCGATTTTTGGGGGCATTGGCAAATCCAAGTGTATTTTAATGCACTGATAGCAATTTAATATTATTTGCTATATCGTTTAGCACTTCGCTGACTTGTGAAATAATAAAATATGGCAAGCCACATTTCTGCCTGTCTCCAAATAACGATTTCAGTATTAACAACAAGCTGTATTTACGTAATTGGTGTACATATTTTTAACTTATCATAACCCTTGTGGTCGAATCGAATTCAGTTTTCCTCATCCTTCTTGTTACAATCTATTCATAATTAGAAACTATCAGAAAAGCAGAGAGCTAAAAACAATAGAGAGCAACACTTACAATAAATTAAACTGCAGGTAAGAACAAATAATTAATGAAACAACAACTAGAAAGTACAGCCAACAATGTACTATGATTGATCTTGGCTAAAGTGTGGATAGGTGATAATCAAGGACCCTTTAAAAGAACGGTTGAAGTGATGGGCAGGTATCAAACTATAGAGCGGGTGCCTGAGTGTCTCTCACTTTAATTAGTCGAACTTCTGCTTTACGACTGAGCTGTGGCTGGCTCGCATCATGCCTTGTTTTTTTATCATTTTTTATCATTGGTGTCGTACTTCTTCTTTGGTTACCGCCATGACGCTGCTGTCTTCTGTCTGTGAGTGGTAGCAGCAGAGTGTATCGATACTAGTACTGCTGTAATGTCTTTTGTGTGGCGGATATATTTTCCGGGTGTGCTGTGAGTGGCAGTTTGTTTGTTGGGGCAGAGCAGCGAGGAAGTCTTCGTTGAGTGCAGTCAGGCAGGAGCCGCTGGCGGTGTGCGCTTGCCGTTGGAGTTGTGAGGCGCTTCTTGTTAGGGTTACGAAGTTCCTCGCCCACCGATCTTGGACACTAAAGTTGTGTGCTCACTTAACGTACCATCAAGACTCAACTGCTATCATATCTATTCGCTTCATCCTGGTTGTCGCCTGCTTGGAGATTCCCGTGAGCAACAATGTGTGTGCACTGAAGTCGGCTAGAATTGCAGCCGTCTTCCTGTGAGGTATTTAACTTAATTTAATTCATTCCTTCATTAATGAAGTGTACCAGCAGTATCTTCTGCCTTGTGGCTGTCAACTTTTCGGTTACCAGACCCGGTCACTGACATAGTTTCCAGCAGTGTATTTACCTCGTCGTGTTGATGCTGTCCAGTACGGATCGTAGTTCGACAGCTGAGGTGTGTTGGTAGTTTTGGGCGTTTATTCTGACTTGGCTGGATTGGGCACCAGCATACAGATCGTGTGCGCTATTGACATCTTGTTGTAGTTTTGGTGGTCGGGTGGAGCAGAACGTATCTTGTTATTTGGTTCTTGAGCTGCATTTTGTTGGGTTGCCTTCCGATTAAGAGGTTGTCGGTCTGGTTGCCTGTCCCACATAAATGTGCGTTCGTGTTACCTTCGCAAGCCGACCCTTGGAACCTTATGAGCGCCGCTCCTTGTGTTTTAAATAGTGACTTCCTTTTTAGTCTTAAGTACTCTGTGTGGCATTCATCTGAGTTTTAGCTTATTAAAATGGCAATGCTTTTCGTCTTAGGCCTTAAGCCATAAAAAATTGTTTCTTGTTTGGTGTGTGGCCCTCAGCCGAGTTTTAGCCTTTCAAAATTAAAATTGAAAATTCCTTGTGACTAGGCCTTAAGCTGTAAACTGGTTTCAAGTAGATATGTGGCCCTCGGCCGAGTTTTCAGTCTTTCCAAATGAAAAGTCGAAAAATTTGGTCTATGCCTTAGGCCGTAAGAGATATTTCCTAGTTTGTATGTGGCTTTCAGCCGAATTTTCAAGCTTAAATTAAAATTTGAAATTACTTTGTCTGTGATTTAGGCCGTGAGATTGTTTTGGTTTCGTATGTGGCTTTCAGCCGAGTTTTGTGTGAAGCATTTTAGGATAAAGACTTTAGCCTATTTTAGTTGAAATTTAGAAGCCCTTCCCTTTCTTTAGGCCTTAAGCCGTAAAATTGTTATTCTTTAGTATGAGGCCTTCAGCCGAGTTTTACACGAAATATTTGAAGATAAGGCCCTCAGCCTTTTCAAATTAAAAGCTCTCCTTTCTAGGCCTTAAAACGTTAAATGGTTTTGTTGATATGCGGCCTTAAGCCGAGTTTTCAACTTATTTAGTTTAAGCATGTAAAATGTTTGCCTCAGCCTTAAGCCGTAACACTGTTCTTCATTAAAATGTGGCCTTCAGCTGAGTTATATGGGAAAACTTTAAGCTATGGCTTTTAGCCTATTTACAATGTAGATAATTTTTTGTCCCTAAAGAAGTGAAACCTCTACAAGAACTCCTGTATCTCAATTCCTTGCTTAGGCCTTGTGCCTTGGTATTTCAATGTGGCCTTCAGCCAATCTAAATTAAATGAAAGGAGGTCTTTCGTTAAAACCTTGACAGTTTTTCATTCTTGCTTGTGTGATTGTGTGTTTAAACAAATAAAGTTTACACGTTGTGTGCAACTGACAGTAACTTATTTTGGCTCCTTTCTGCAAATACAACCTCATCCGCTCTGTCCTGCTAGCCCAGGGATGTCAACGACATCTGCGACATGGCAGAGTGCGTCATCATGAAGGAGCAACACACCTTCTAGACAGACATGCTACCGCATACAATTCTCCATTCACCACTGGACGTTTTTGTTCTTCTGCAGCCAAAAAAAAAAAAAAAGAATGACCCCTTGGTCCTGGTTCGACGCATGTGGTAATAACGTCACCATAGTACATATTTCCGCATTTACCCGGTGCAGATCGGAAAGACACGAATGCCACACTAATCTGCTGCCACATTTCGGTTCTCATACACACGCAACGTTGTATATGCGCCGTAGCAATGCTCTCAAACGGATACTTTTTGACCATTCCTTGTATCTTTCAATTTCGATACACTGCATCTACGTCTTGTACAATTTTATTTAGGTGACAGGGTGGTCCGGACCTCCTGGAGCGCCCCTTCGGCTACGTCTTTGGTCACGGTAGTGACTTCCACTCTGCGACAAGCAGAGGCGTGACTCGTCAGAAAACACTGTACTTCCTCTGTTTTGTCCCTCAACACGGCAGTGACGGCGTGCATGTGCCCGGTGCAACCTGAGGCGCTTCTGGTCATTATAAGTACACGAAATGTCTTAAGTGTCACCAATCCCAGTCTTCAGCAGAAGGCGTCGAACCGTCGGCACAGGCATGTCCACATCCGTTGCAGCCCACTGACATCGAGCCAACACTGTAGACGAAGCTATTGTGTCGTGCGGACAAGATGGTAGTCATCCTGCGTTGTGGTCATGTTGTTTGCTCTAGTGCCTGCTCCTCGGTGTGTACGATCATCTTGTAACCACAGTTTCCATTCCCTCATATCTTTCGTAACAACGTGCCCTATACGGGCTGCAGTCTCATGGCAGCACAAACCCGTTACTCCGAGACCAATCATTCTGCTCCGTTCAAACCCAGTCACATGGTGACATTGCGCCCCTGGAACGTTTCCACTTCGTTTGAAGGCTCATCACGGACTGAGCATGGCGTAACATTGTCCTAACCGATCGCACAGAGGAGGTCTCCGCCAGGCCTACCTCTCTGCTATCTTAATCACACGTTATGGGTCTAATATTATGTACATCCTCCTATTATATAGAGATTCAGGTCATTTCATCTGGATGTTGTAATTTACGTAAACTGTAGTGTAAGTTCCGTATGTTATGAGACTTTTACTTGTTAGTCACATTATTGCTAATGTCGTCTTACTTGGTAGTGGGAAAATACTATGAATACAACCGAGACCTGTGGCTAGCAGGATGTATGGAACACGTTTGATGCTGCAGAAGAGGTGAAGATATTGGAAACAATGAAGAAAACTTGAATACAGGATGATATGATACACAGGATCAAGAATCAGCACGAAGATACCCACAGTAAAGTGGAAACACCCGAATCATAGCCTGAAACCTTTGGACGGGTGAAATTCTGTTGTTTGATGACGATATATGTCTGTGGGCGACTCCTAAGAAGAACTTGATGTACTAACATTCATAATTCAGATGAATGTTTTATTGTTCGTGTGTAAACGGCTTGTGGTTGGAGAAACGGAAGGGAGAAGAGAGGGAGAGAAAGAGCGGGAGAGGGAAAGCATGAGGAGGGGAGGGGAGGGAGTCAAGAAATCACTGACTTGGCTCCTCCAGGAGTAAAAACTTGCCCTTCTTTTAAACCTTTCAGAAACTTCTCCTTGGAGAACTCCTCCCTTATTTCCCTACGTCGAATACTTATGTTCGTTGCTTGTTTGAGGAGTTTTCAGCAAGATGGAACCAACTAATAGGCTATCACGGGACGTACTGCGAAAATCTGATATATAATATACCGCTCGCAAGTAAAATTTCATACTGTAGAATGTTTCAGTTACGGTTCTTAGAATTTTCTTTCTGTGTTTCCTTCCCACTAAATTCATCAGTAAAATTTTCCTCGGTACTTTTTCAATAAATTTTAATGCATCGTATGTATTTGTCCCTTTGGTCCTTGATTTCCAATCTCTCAGATATCACAAATATATTAATCAGCACCTCCAAAAGTGCAAGTTGTTGAACAGCACCTATAATTCTAAATATAAGTGCAAATTTTAATTTTATACAACAGTAAGATCACCGCTGGCATTCGTCGATCGGGAGAAACATACCGATATTGAACTGTAAACTTACCACTTTAGAAATTAGAAGAACCGAACAATACGTGACAGGGGTATACAAATTCTGAAAGTACCGACGAGGGTATTCACGTCCAGCCACTCGGGAGGTGATATTTCAGTTACATTTTCGCTCCCTTTATTTGTGAACGTCAGTGGTTGTGACAGCTCCTGATTGACAAAGCTGCCTTTGTCGCTCTCTGTGCGTAAAGGGTAACCGATGTGCCTTGTGTGGGATTATGATTGATGAACTTCTTTGCTATCAGAAAATAAAAGGTTAACTGGCAGACGCTGTTTTCAATGAAAAGAGAATTGAGTAGGCTAATGGCTGAAAAGCGCTTCTGAAAACTTTGACTGATTCAGGACTATACTTATTCTTTTTCCTATCAATAAGGCATTTACTCTTCTCAGATTGCCACCTTCTGTTATTCGCACAAGTATATGATGTAGCTTTTTTTACTCCAGCTCTCTTCAGAACAGGCTTTTATATCTTGTAGGTACACTGCTCTGAAATTAGATTATGTCTCACATATGCATTTATTCTGATTCGGTGACTCCTAAATGTAATTCTGCTATGTATAGCATTTTCACAGAAATAGATTTAGGTTTTTCAGTTTTCTATACTGTTGCAAGAAAGACAAATTCGTAGGTTAACAAATTTCTCAAGTGTTGAAGCAGAGCGAAGTGGCACAGGACAGTTCCTCTGAAAGGGCACGCTCGATTTCTTTCCCCAGCCTTTAAAAATTAGTCCGAGTTTGTGGTGTGTCGCTAATCGTACAAGTAACCTCACTCGGGAACTATTCAGGTATGGACCGTGTTGTATGAGTGACGACACTTGGGTTGCCAACATTAGATATCAGAAATGGAGCAAGTGCTAGTCCATTGTTGAGGGCTGTATATATTAGAAAGCAAGCCGCCACTGTTAAATTGGTGCTTCATCGGCTTCCTTCCTTCCTGCTGTAGTTATGCGAGTATGTCGAGTTTTAGAGGAATGGCGCTATGAACTCTTCCAACTCGTCCACTCGTTTTCTCTTACTGATGAGTGATGAAGTGCCATGAAAGAAAATCACGCTTTTTGTGTACTCTTTTGGTCACGTGAACTTGTGTTCATGGGCTAGTAGCGAGTTGTGGAGCTTATCCATCATTTCTGTGACTTTGTGAACGACTGTTGTAAACTTATAACCATTTAGTGAATAAACTTCAGCTTCAAGCCCTGCTTTGTTCTACTGTTTTCGCAGATTCAGTAAGGGGTCAGAAGTGTGTAATTGTTAGAAATTATTGGAATAGAGACTCAAGTTTGATTCCTCTTGGAACACACACACACACACACACACACACACACACACACACACACACACACACACACACGCACTCACATAAATATATATAATCGTTCCGACCGTATCTCATATATTCTGAGATATGGTCGGAACGATTATTTAAAGAAAAAAGTTTTGTGAATGTGAGCTCTAAAATACGTGCCTTGAAGAACATAAACACTTACTCATCTTTCATACTCTGAAACTAATCTTTTCTAAAGCAGACTCTGTGCTTTTCATATTCTGAGAGGGGGTAGTATGGACGAAACCAAGAAAAAGTCGTTCAGTAACCAGGAGCTCTGAACTGCGTACCTTTAAATGCTACAAGAATTTGTTCATATTCGTTACTATGAAACACATGTCCTCTGCTGAACAAGTGTTTATAACTCTTCAAGTATTCATTTTAAATCCCTTATTTACTAGACTATTTTTCTTAGACTGATCATTTGTGTCATATACCTGAATACTGGCCGTTCCTCCTGTGACGTCCCCTTCATAAACAGAACAGTATCCATTAGTAAGTAATTCTAATGTCATATAAACTACTTTATTACATTTGTCTCACTGAAGAAATAAGTGTCTGTACTGTTCAAAACTAACTTACCTAGGGAAATTTTATGCTGCAAAATCGTTTCAAAGAATAGATATTGTGTGCCCGCAGAGACTGAGACTGTATTAAGTTGCATTCGATATACAGGTATAAAGGGACTTCATGTGGAACAGTGACGTAGTTTTGCAGATACACGTAGTGGTATATGTGGAAACTGTATTCAAATTGTAATGAAGAAATAATTAGCTGTAACATCAACATCATTCAAACGTTTTACTGTATGAAAAGCCAATACATTGCAAGCGATATACTTTTTCGTTTTCATTAATTTGTGTGGAATGTCTGTGAAATGAAGTTTCCAAATGTTTTTAAGTAATGTGTAAAATCGTTTGGAAGTCGCTAAGTGCTCTCTTCAAATTGGGGGAAGACACTGAAACTCATGGGATTACATCTTTTTTAGACTAAGGTCAGTGTCCAATCATCGAAGACTGACTGAAATTAAGCTAAATAAGAAGATCAGGTGTTAAAATATTATAAGATTCTCATGACAGTACAGTGAAAAATAATGTTAGTACGTCACAGGATTCTCATAAAAACACAGAGAAAAATAATGTTAGTATATTGCACCAGAAAATCAGGGGATTAAAAAAACCAATTAGATGAGCTTCTTGTTAGTTTAGAAGATTTAGAAAGTGAAGGGGGAATAGATGTACTATGTATGTCTGAACATAATATAGTCACAGGTATGGAAATGGTAAATGTAGTTGGATATAAGCCTTCAGCACATATAAGTAGAGACTCTATGGAGAGAGGAGTTGAGATCTGTCGTACTGGGAAAAATTTTGAAACGAAAAAGTTTGTGTAGAGGAACATATAGAAGCATGTACGTGCGAGCTTAAACTAAATAATGTTACTTTTAAAATTGGAGCTGTGTATAAGTCTCCATTGGGAAATTATGAGCGATTATTAAATAACTTGGATCCTTGGACAGAGTGGAGGAAAGTATTCTTTGTGGGGATTTCAATGTAGATTTTCTGGAAGAGTCTGATAGAAAGCTTGACCTTGAAGTATTACTTGGTTCTTTTAATTTGACATCAGTTATTGACTTTCCTACGGGGTGGTAAAGGAAAGCAGTGCACTGATAAATAATGTTTTTATAGACCAAAATAAATTTAATCTAATAAAAACTTTTCCTTTTAAGAATGGTTTTTCTGATCATGATGCACAGCTAGTTAGAATAGTTGACATAGCTCCATACAGTAATTCAGAATAGTCCTCCAAAATAATGCATTCAATTAACAATTTACAATGGAAAATTTTAGCAAACGCTTGCAATAATGAGACTGGGATGAGGTGTACAGGGAACCTGACACTAATTTAAAATTTAACCTATTTCATGATACCTTTGTGAGTATATTTGAAAACGGTTTCCCTAGAAAATAGTGACATATAATTTTAAGAAGTCATGTAAAAATCCATGGCTTAGTAAAGTGATAAAAATCAGTTTTAAACAGAAAAGGGAGATGTATCTTATAGCTTGGAGGGCTATTGATTCCAAAACAGCGAAACATTATAAAAACTTCGGCACTGTATAAGAAAATTTATTAAAAAGTCCTGAAGTATGTGTATTATGTCAGAATTACCACATCTGATAATAAAATTAAAATAATTTGGCATATTGGTAAAGTGGAAACAGGGCAACCAAGAACCCCAGAAAACTGTATCTCTATCAAACTCAATGAAAAGTTTGTTAACAAGAAGTCAGAAGCAGAAAACATTTGTAATAATCATTTTTAAGTGTTGTAGAGGAAATAGGAGCCAGCTATTCATTAAAAATGGAAGACATTATATGGACGAGACAATACCTTTGCAATTTGATAAAATTGAAACTCAGTCCATCTCTCCTACTGAAATTAGGAAAATAATAAATTCACTCAAAAGTAATAGCTTACATGGAATTGATGACATTTCAAACAGAGTTCTAATAGATTGACCCCAACAATTAAATAGGATTTTCAGCCACATATGTAGTAGCTTAATGTAAGACCGCATTTTTCCAGAGAAACTGAAATATGCTATTCTTAAACAATTGCATAAAAAAGAGGAGAGGTATGATGCTAACAATTATCGCCCAATATTACTTCTGATTGTTTTATCCAGAATTGCTGAAAAAACTAGTATTCAAGAGTAACATCTTATATTTGTAAAAATTAAGTACTAAGAAAATTTTGGTTTTCAGAAAGACTTTTCAACAGAAAATGCTATATATGCTTTCACTGATCAAATATTATATGTATTGAATAATCGGAAATCACTCATCGTAAATAATGTCTTTCAGAAAATTGTTAAGTGGTTCTCTGCAAATGAACTCTCACTAAATTTTGAGAAATGATAGTTTATACAAGTCTATGTAGTAAAAGGCATAACACCATTTATAAATACAGACTATGAACAGACATCTGTTACTAAGGCATAATATTCCAAATTTATGGTTGTGTGCATTGACAGAAAATTGAATTGGCAGAAACATATCAATGATGTGCTGCAATGGTTGGCTTCAGCTACTTTTGCTGTTAGAGTTATTGCAAATATCAGTAAATTAGCTTACAATGCCTATTTTCATTAATTGCTTTCATATGACATCACACTTTGGGACAATATGTCATTAAGGGAGGATGTATTCATTGTACAGAAGTGTGTAATCAGAATAACAGCTGGAGCCTAACCAATATCACCTTGCAGATATTTCTTTAAAGGACTCAGGATATTCACAATTCCTTCGTAATACACATATTCACTTACGAAATTTGTTATTAATAACCCATCCCAATTTCAAAAAATAACAGCTTAGTGCATAGCTACAACTCTAGAAGGAATGATTAACTTCACTATTCTGAATTAAACCTCACTTAGGCACAGAAAGGAGTGAATTACACTACCACAAAAGCCTTTGATCATTCGCCAAATAGCACTGAAATTCTGACATATAGCCAACAACATTTAAAAGCAAATTATAAGAGTATCTCAATGACAACTCCTTCTATTCGATAGAGACTTTTTAGGTATGGAGTAGTAACTGTAAAAAAAATTAATTAATTATTTTGTCTAAAGAAATCTTATGTTAAAGTGACATCTTGACACATTCCACATCATTATGAAATGTCGTATTCATGATCTATGGAACAATTATTAATGTATGTATTTATGTATGTAATTGTGGATGAATGTAGCCAGGGTAATTCACGCACAAGGAGTAATTTGCCTGAAGACATATAAACAGTTTCTAACTAGACTGACTGACTGATTGTATCCAACCTTCTTAAGATTAAACCTCTCATTGAGTTGACCTTGACAATATTTTAAATATTTAAATTCGGCTAATAATTATAAGATATACTGAAAATCATATTTTAGGCGACCCTGAAACTGTTAAACATGCAACGTGCAACCATGACTAGGTGCCCAGGTGATGGTTTTAAATGAATAATAATATAGATAGCAATCCAATTAGCTATTTTTTCCTCCAATTTTGATGAAAAGGTCGCATTTGATAAAGACAAAATACTTACTTGTGAAACATCGAATGGTGATTGTCACAATGTCTCCTCTGTTACCCTTAGAATAAATTCTGTTATCACTATCTGATAATTAATGTAAACACCCATATCTGAAAACTTGTACGTTTGGGTAAACAATACCGTAGCTGTATGGAACGTAAACTATTCTGCGTAGCAAAGGAAAGGTAGGCTATCGATGTGGAGTATGTAACAGTGTAACAATACATAGAAGTATCATAAGAAGACATTGCTTGCGGAATGGATACCGTTTAAAGAGGACAGATTTCAGTTTATTTCCACACCAGAGAAGTAACTTCAGGCGTGCCGTGGGGAAAATATATTGGAACCCCTGCTGGTCGTATTGTTGATTTATCATTTTTCAGACCATATTAGTATTAACCACAAGCTTTCTGTGTATGATGCAGTTCTGAATAATAGGGGGTACTATGTGACAAAATCAACAAAAAGTTTGTCAAATCTTGCAGTTATTTCAAAGCAGTACAAATACTGGCGGGTTTCTTGGAAACTTCAGAAGCGTAAAATTGCGGAAGACTCAAGACGTGAAGAAATAGCATAATGACACTGCAGTAATAATGATTCACAACTGGAAGGATTAAACCATAACAAATACCGGTGTATAGCAATAGGTGGGGATCTGAAACGGAATATTCACATTGCTTCATTTGAAATTAAAGCAGGTGGCAGGACACTGATTAGCAGGGCACTGGGGAAATTCAGTCAACACTGTGCGATCCATTCTAGAATCTTGCTGAAGTTTGTAGAACTCGTATTAAATGAGACGAAAAGCAGAACGTGACCACTTATAAGTAGGGGCATTTCGAATGGTAACAGGTTTGTGCGACTCATGGAAAAGGAGAGAAAGTGAAGTAGCAGACACTCGAAGATCGACGTCTGATATTTTCTTAAAAACCACTTAATAAATTTCAGGACTCAGTCCCGACAGAAGCCACGGAGAGAAGATTTTACTAATACAGCACCCATAGATGTATGTAAACAATCGTTCTTATAAGATTCCATAAGCGATTGGAAGGGAGGGAACTTATACACGTGTTGCAATGGGAACAGGTTCTGCCACACATTTCATAATGCTTTGCAAGGTATCGATGTAGGTTGAACGTATATTTCAGTCTGGTGATTTGAATTTATATTCCTCTGAAAGCTGGACAGAATTGACAACATGATTTATGATAGCCTCTGCAAAGAGAAGAAACAGGCGTTTGATGCCAGTCAGTTGTCGAATTGTGTTGCGAAACACAGAGAACTGTTCGTGTATTGATGCATTATGTAATATCTGTTTCTTATATTCGATACGTTTTGGATTTTTAACAACTCCAGACATCTCGCATAACACAGATGGAGTCTCTCATTCTTGCACAAATTGTCTCCATAAGCCCGCGGAGCCGCTTCCCAAGTAAATTGGAAAAGAGGATAGGCAACGGATAACGTCAATGCAGCACAACTCGCAAGAGGTACGTTTTAGCCAGCGTCGGTATATGCTGGAAGACCACAAACCGCTACTCATTCTTTGGTAGAAAACTGTATCCTTACAAAAGTTAAATTGTGCAACTGGAACATTTTAATCTCCAGGAAATGTTATTCAGTCTCAAGACTTGATCGAAACAAGATGTTCATTAATCCTATATTAATATTCTTAACGTAGGAACTCCCTGGCTGTTAGTTTAAGTAGACATATTTTGCCGTTTCTTTCTTCAGCTCCTTTAAAAGAGGAAACATATTTTGCCATCTCTTTCTTCAATTCCTTTAAAAGAGGAAACCGCCATTTGACTCTGTATTACTATATGTATCTACCATACCATCGAGGTTTCGACTTTTATCAAGTACAATGCTAAAAGTTTTTATACCATTATTATGTCATATCTGTCAAAACAGTCCAAAGCAGATAAACGAGACTAACGCATATCTATAAAACGTAATTGTCAAAGAATGTAGACTCTAGAAGACATAGTAATTATAGAAGTATCACAGATATACACTTACAAGTGTTAACTTATATCTGTGATACTCCTATACTTACAATGTATTTTAGAGTCTACTATCTTTGACAGTTACATCTCAAAGGTATGTGTTAGTCTAGTTTACCTGCCTTGGACTGCCTTGAGAGATATGGCATAATACTGGTCAAACAACATTTAGCATTTTGCTTGGTTGTGGCAAAAAAGCCGTAAAGTGGATAGTACAGAAGATAGATATGGCATAGCAATGTCCAATGACGGTTTACTCTTCTAAAAAGCAAAGCTGGACTCTGGATTATTTGACTTTTATATATGCTTAGTCTGTCCTTCCCACAAAAATTCTTCGTGCAGTCATTTCGCCTTAGCTTGCTTTCACTCCCTACTTCTTTCACTTTTGCAGTTACATTCCTGGTACCTATGTTTTTCTTTTCAACTTACGCGATTGCTTCTTTTAATGACATTCATTCTGCTTCACCTTAACTGCTTACGGGGTTAGTCATTATCACAGTACCCGTAGCATGAGATAACCTGAAGCATATCTCTTCATTTCTTACTATCTCTGAATCCCACTCCTTTGCTCACAAATTTTTCCTGGCTATTCTCTTAAACTTCAGTCTACTCTTCATCATTACTAGATTGTGAACTGTGTCCTGGGTTGACCTCATAAGCCAATATCAGAATTCGGAATCTCTTCCTGATCATGATGTAATCTAACTGCCATATTCCGGAATCTCTCGGCATTTTCCAGGTATACCTACTCGTCTTGTTATTCTTGAACAGGGTATTCGCTGTTACTAGCAGAGGACAATTAGTCTTTCTCCTCTCTCATTCCTACGTTAATATTCTCCCGTACTCAATTTTCTATTACTTCCCCTACCACAGTATTGTAATCGACAATGGCAAATAAATTTTCCTTTTCATGTGTCTGTTCAGTATCCTTACATACTCTTCTGTCTCTTCATCCCCTGTTTCGACGTCGGCATGTATACCTGGACAATTGTTGCCGATCTTCGTTTGCTTCTGATAACAACCCTGTCTCTGAACTATTGACAGTAACTCACTCTCTGTCTACCTTCCTGCTCATAAAAATACTTCTCCCTCTATACCATGTTTTGTTGCTGTTGATATTACCCTATAACCTGAATGGAAATCGTTGTATTCCTTCCATTTCACTTTATTGACACCCATTGTATCTAGATTCAATCTTAGCATTTACATTTCAGATTTTCTAGCTTTCCTACCGCGTTCTAATTTGTGACATTCGATGCCCCCGACATTTGATGCGTTATACTGTCGTTCGTTATTCAAGCTTTTTTTCATGGTCACATGCCGCCTCATCCACCCCTGGAAATCCCCTCCCGTACATCCGAAAGGGAGACTAGTGCGGAATATTTTGCCAATAGGGGAATTATCTTGATACTTTTTCAGTTACAGGCCTCATTCCCTGTAGCATTAGTGTATTGGTTTCTATTGCCGTTTGTCATTGTTCATTCTTAAAGAGAGTGCCGTGAACGTCTGCTCGCTCCTCCGACCTCTTTTGTCTTCGGCGCCATTGCTGATGATATTTAATCACAATTTAAGCATTGGGGGAGTTCGAATCCGGAACACAGGGCGTTCTGATTACTAGTCAAAGATGTTATCCTAGAAAATCATCAGTATCAATAAGCCGTAGTTTGTCAACCAAATACGTGAACTCTTTTGCTTGACGTCCTTGAATAAATAAAAAAATATTGGTATTTCACACTCTTGGTAAATAAAAACATAAAATTAGCCCGTTAAGTTACCACCTAAATATGACGCAACATAACAGTATGGAATGACATCGAGAAAAGTGTATCAGCTTTCTAGTTTATTTATTTACTGATTTCTTATACCTGACAGTATTTTCACAGTAAAGTTTCGCTTAGTCTTCTCTGCAGTAAATTGGTACAGTCGATCCAACTTAATATCCATTTTATTACCAAGTCATCATTCCAAGAACCTAACAAAGTAACCTCTTCATTTGCCTGTCAGTATGCAAGTGTTAAGTGGGAACGTTCTGCAGAATCTGAATTGTATGCAAATTTTGATGCCGTCTGCGAACTTAACAAAGTACGCTCTTTATTTGCCTGTCAGTATGCAAGTGTTACTTGGGAACGTTTCGCAGAATCTGAGCTGTATGCAAATTTTGAAGCTGTCTGCTAATGAATTAACTAGAATGAATTTGATAATATCCGTGTCAATTTCGGGAACAGCTCTTTCTGTAACTTTACTTAACTTGCTACTTGTGACACTGTTTGGAAGATATAGGTCATCCAATATTTAAGTGTGCGTTTTATAGAGCTTTGAAATATCTGCGATCAAATAAGGTGGAATAAATAGATAACATTTCTTTGAAACTGCTAAATTAATTGGAAGAACTGGAAAGCAAACAACTATTGAAGTTCGTTTATAGGAACGGTCTGGAGAGATACCCGCAGACCTTCGGAAAAATATCATCCAGAAAATCTCAAAGACATGACTAACAAAAAAGTGGGAGAAGTGCCACACTATCAGCGTAACAGCTCGTCAATCAATGGCAGTGACATGATTTAGATACATAAGCATACAGAAGAATGTAAGGAAAACTGATGGTCTGTTATACGACAAGTCTGAATTTAGGAAAGGTAAAGTTCACCATGAAGATAGTTACGACACTGCATTTTTTAATGAAGGCGAAACTGAAGAAAAATCGAAACCATAATGTTTGTCTTCATATAAAAAGCGTTATAAAATGTAATATAGTTCAAGATAGCAGAAATTCTCAGGAAAATAAGTGCCATCTATAGGAAAAGACGGATAGTGTATTATGTATAAAAGAACGATATAGGAAAATTAAAAATGGAACACTAAATGCTCGAATTAGGAAAAGTGTAAGAGAAGGATAAGGTCTTTTACCCGAACTATTCAATCAAAACATCGATGAAGCAATGACGGAAATAAACGAAAGTTCAGTAGTGGAGGCTAAATTCAGGATGGAAGAAGATCGCTGATGACAGTGATATTCTAAGTGAATGTGAGAAAGAACCGAAAGAATTGTTCCTTATTCCTCAGAGCTGCTTTCCTTACTGTAGACAATCTGCCTCTTATATCATGTTTACATCGGCCATCGTCAGGTATTTTGTTGCCCAAATAAGAAAGCACCTCTATTCTTATAATGTTTCATTTCACAATGTAATTACTTCAGTATTGCCTAATTTAATTAGACTATATTCCGTACCCTTGTTTTATTTTTGTTGATTATCGTCTTACAACTTCAAGACGCTTTTTATTGATGCTCGCCTTACAACCTCTTGTCAAGACACAACCTCTTTTCAAGACGCTATTCATTGGTTGTGGTCTTACAACTTCTTTTCAAGACACTATTTATTGGTTGTGGTCTTACAACCTCTTTTCAAGACACCCTTTATTGATGCTCGTCTTACAACCTCTTTTCAAGACACTATTTATTGATGCTCGTCTTACAACCTCTTTTCAAGACACCATTTATTGATGCTCGTCTTACAACCTCTTTTCAAGAAACTGTTTATTCCGTTTATCTGCTCTTCAGTGTCATTCCTACAGTCTGACAGAATGACGTTGTCATCGAGAAACCTCAAAGATTTTATTTCTTCTCTCTCAGCCTCAATTATTTTCTTGGGTGTTCTTTACCTTTTGTTGAATCTTATTAGGGATATGCTACAACCCTGTTCACCCGCTTCTCAATCACTGCTTCGCTTCCATGCTCCTTGATTCTTATAACTGATGCCTGGTTACTTTACAAGTTTTATAGCCTTTCTTTCTCCTTGATACCTTCAGAATTTAAAAGAGTGTATTTCTGTTAACATTGTCTAAAAACTTCTCTAAATCTACAAACATTACAGACATAGGTTAGAATCCTTCCATATGCTATACGTTGTGGGGTCCTTATTGCCTTGCATGTTCCAACATTTCTTAGGAACAAAATTCGTCTTCTCTTTCTAGCCACTTTATCCTTTTTCTGTAGATAACTCTTGTCTATATTGTGCAACCACTTCTTATTAAAGGAGTGATAGCTGAG
This sequence comes from Schistocerca gregaria, assembly GCF_023897955.1. NCBI lineage: Eukaryota > Metazoa > Arthropoda > Insecta > Orthoptera > Acrididae > Schistocerca > Schistocerca gregaria. The sequence continues at coordinate 1,119,023,785 of NC_064920.1, forward strand.
TAGTATTTACAGCTATCGACACTTACTTTTTATAGATTTGGAATTATGACAAAATTCTTAAAGAGTGAGGACATCTCACATGGTGGATGAAGCTTGTCATGGCTGCCGTCTGCCGTCTGCGTCACGTCTGCTGTGCAGCGAGCTACGTTAATTTAAGTGTTAACTGTATTTTTCTTACTTGTCACTTATTCTTCTGTGTGTTTTGGCTTTTAGGAAGCTTTAATTGTCGAGTGCTAGTGATAGTGTTCCATAGATTTCGTGTTTGTTTTGAATACAGTAAGAGAGAGTCCATTTAGTCAGCCATAGTGCCAGTAGAGCTAGTGTTTGTTTTCAATACAGTCCAGAGACAGGTAGTGCTATTTTCATTGTTTTCTACAAGAGGTGTCTAGTAACCACAGTTTAGTCAACTATCAGCCGCCTTAAGTGAATTAGCAGTTAAGAGTTGATTAACTCTCTACAGTAAATTGATTTCTTAGGATGGATGTGATGCGTGACTGCTGTGTTCGAACGCAGAAGGAGCTGGCTACTGTTCGCGAACAGCTGAACGTGTTGATGGCCGCTGTCAACCGTCTTCAGGCTGCTGCCACGGAGTGTAGCGGCAGTCGGGAGTCTGGTGCGTCGCATGGTACACCCCAGGTGTTACATGCTTCACCCACTGTCCCTGCTGTCGAGACATCTTCGCGGGTACCGGGCGCGGTTGGGCAACCCTCTCCCCAAGGGGAATGGTGGGTTCAGCGGCGTTCGCGGTGCACGAGGCGGAGGGTCAATGTGGAGGCTGGCCGTGTGGCATCGCCCGCTCTGCCTGTGAGTGGACTTGTGGCCGCTTCTTCAGCAAGGTCCTAGCAGGCACACGGGGGGAGGGGTTTATTAGTTATTGGGAGCTCCAGGGTTAGGGAAAAAGCGGAAAGGTCGGGGAAGAAGGCCAGTGTTCACTCTGTCTGCTTGCCTGGGGGTCTCATCTGAGATGTGGAGGAGGCCCTGATGGCGGCGTTAGCGAGCACTGGGTGCCCCCAAATGCAAATTGTTGCTCATGTCGGCACCAATGGCTCCTGCCGTCTGGGTTCAGAGGTCATCCTGAAAGCTGGAACCAGAGGCTGAAACCAGAGGCTCGGATGATTGTCCGGAGATCTGGGGTGCAAATTTCTCGACGTCCGCTACCGGGTGGAGAAATGTAGGGTCCCCCTGAATAGGTCAGGCGTGCACTACACGCAGGAAGCGGCTACAAGCGTAGCGGAGTACGTGTGGAGGCCCGACAAGACGCCTCCTGAGACATGGCAAGGTAGGAGTAGGCAAAACGCAAATAATATACTGCATTAGCGTCTATAGAAAGGTCCCAGAACTGCTCTCATTAATAAACGTTCACAATGCCCACATAGTAGTAGGGACAGAAAGTTGGCTGAAACCAGATGTAAACAGTAATGAAATTCTAATCTCAGATTGGCTGGACAGAGAAGGGGGAGGCGTAATTACAGCGATAGGAAGTGCAATAGTATAGAAGAAAATTGACGGAGAAATGAAATCCGAAATAATTTGGGTGAATGTCACGGTTAAAGTAGGCTCAGACATGGTAATTGGATGTCTCTATAGGCCCCCTGGCTCAGCAGCTGTTGTGGCTGAGCACCTGAACGATAATTTGGAAAATATTTCGATTACATTTCCCCACCATGTGATATTTCTGAGTGGAGATTTTAATTTGCCAGATATAGACTGGGAGACTGAAACGTTCATAACGGGTGGCAGAGACAAAGAATCCAGTGAAGTTTGATATAGTGCTTTATCTGAGAACTACCTTGAGCAGTTAAACAGAGAACCGACTCGTGGCGATAACATATTAGACCTTATGGTGACAAACAGACCCGAACTATTTGAAACAGTTAACGCAGAACAGGGAATCAGCGATCATAAAGCGGTTACTGCATTGATGATTTCAGCCATAAATAGAAACTTTAAATAAGGTAGGAAGAGTTTTCTTTTAAGCAAAAGCGACAAGAAACAGATTTCAGTGTACCTGACGGTTCAACACAAAAGTTTTGTTTTAAGTACAGATAGTGTTGTGGATCAGTGGACAAAGTTCAAAACCGTCGTACAATATGCGTTAGATGTGCCAAGCAAGATCGTAAGAGATGGAAAAGAGCCACCGTGGTACAACAACCGAGTTACAAAACTGCTGCAGAAGCAAAGGGAACTTCACAGCAAACATAAACATAGCCAACGCCTTGCAGACCAACAAAGCTGTTTCACAGAGGAAAACTGCACTGTAGTTCCTTCTCTAAATTGTCGCACAGATGACAAAATGGTAGATATCGAAATAGACGACAGAGGGATAGAGAAACAATTAAAATCGCTGAAAAGAGGAAAGGCCGCTGGACCTAATGGGATACCAGTTCGATTGTACACAGGGTACGCCAAGGAAATTGCCCCCCTTCTTGCAGTGGTGTACCGTAGATCTCTAGATGAGCGTACCGTTCCAAGATGGGACGTCAAAAAGATGTGCAGAACTATACACCTGTATCTCTAACGACGATCAGTTATAGAATTTTGGAACACGTATTATGTTCGAGTATAGTGACTTTTCTGGAAACTAGAGATCTACTCTGTAGGAATCAGAATGGGTTTCGAAAAAGACGATCGTGTGAAACACAGCTCGCGCTATTCGTCCACGAGACTCAGAGGGCCATATACACGGGTTCCCAGGTAGATGCCATGTTTCTTGACTTCCGCAAGGCGTTCGATACAGTTCCTCACAGTCGTTTAATGAACAGAGTAAGAGCATGTGGACTATCAGACCAATTGTGTGATTGGATTGAAGAGTCCCTAGATAACAGAACGCAGCATGTCAATATCAATGGAGAGAAGTCTTCGGAAGTAAGAGTGATTTCAGGTGTACTACAGGGGAGTGTCGTAGGACCGTTGCTATTCACAATATACGTAAATGACCTTGTGGATGATATCGGAATTTCACTTAGGCTTTTTCGGGTGATTCTGTGGTATATAGAGAGGTTGTAACAATCGAAAATTATTCTGAAATGCAGGAGGATCTGCAGCGAATTGACACAGGGTGCAGGGAATGGCAATTGAATCTGAATGTAGCAAGTGTAATGTGCTGCGAATACATAGAAAGAAAGATCCAATATCATTTAGCTACAATATAGCAGGTCAGCAACGGGAAGCAATTAATTCCATAAATTATCTGGGAGTACGCATTAGAAGTGATTTAAAGTGGAATGATCATATAACGTTGATCGTCGGTAAAGCAGATCCCAGACTGAGATTCAAGGGAAAAATCCTAAGGAAATGCAATCCGAAAACAAAGGAAGCAGGTTACAGTACACTTGTTGGCCCACTGCTTGAATACTGCTCACAGTGTGGGACCTGTACCAGATAGGGTTGATAGAAGAGATTGAGAAGATCCAACGGAGGGCAGCGCGCTTCGTTAAAGGATCATTTAGTAATCGCGAAAGCGTTACGGAGATGTTAGGTAAACTCCAGCGGAAGACTCTGCAGGAGAGACGCTCAGTAGCTCGGTACGGGATTTTGTTGAAGTTTCGAGACCATACCTTCACCGAGGAGTCGAGCAGTATATTGCTCCCTCCTTCGTATATCTCGCGAAGAGACCATGAGGAAAAATCAGGAAGATTAGAGCCCACACAGAGGCAAAGCGACAATCCTTCTTTCCACGAGCAATAAGAGACTGGAATGTAGATGTAGATGTAGATGAATCTCCCAAAGCTATAGATTATTCTGACGGTATGTCGTCTAATCCTGGTGCCTTGTCCCGAGTTAGATCTTACGGTGCTTTGTCAAACTCTTCTCGTGGTACAGTATTTCAAATGAAGCCAACAGCTTTTTATCATCGATGTTTTCGCGACAAAATAAATTACATTCTAGAAGATAGGTTAACGCCCAGCAAAAAAACTTTGTCATCAACATCGTTTGGTTACAGATGACAAGCTACCTGTAGTAATTAACACACAAGTGATCCGAAAATTAATGCAGCCCAAATTTAAACGTATTTACAAAAAGAAAGATCTGTTGTTTGAACTAAAGATGCACATAATTTTATAATCATTTATCAAAAAAGTTTACATTGCAGAATAAATGAAACAAAAGAAAACCAACTGTTGATGGTACAGTGGCGGTGAAACATGTTTAGGTACTGAGAAAAAACGGTGTTTTGCGTAACTGGCGGACCTCAAATCCAACATTTTAGCTGCAAACACGGCTAACACAAGGAGCTGCATATCAATATGATGAATATTCTAACTAGCTTACGACTATGTTATTTTATTAGAAACGTTTCAAAATTACCTTGACGGAAAATGAAAAGTTACAATTCAGGAACAGTTGGAGAAACATTGCAGGACAAAAAGGATGCTTGCTTATGGGTTGCATAGAAGGTTGCGTACAGGAAAATTAAATGAAGTTTTGGAGAAAAGATAATATCAATGATGGCCAATCTTAGGCACAGAAGAAAAGACTGAACGGTGCAAGGAATATATTGAAGGAATGTGTACATTGAAGTCGGAAACGGACGATGAAGCAAGCGAAGATGGAATTGGATTGGCAGCACTGTCAGATAAATTTGACAGACTGCAAATGAACTAAGTCGGTACAAGGCACCGGGAGGATACGAAATCCTGTCAGAATTATTAAGACCTTTGGGACACCAAATCGAGATCACTCTAATTTCATATATAGATGTACAGGACGAATCAGACAAAACTTGCACTGCAAATGGAAACTGTTACTTCTACACAGTTTTCCCAGAATGGTTTGGTAGCCAAGGTCTCGTACTGTCAGCCGATCAACAGACTGTAATAATACTAAGAAAGTGTAATTTTTGTTCAAACGTTGACTTTTTGAAATGAATCAATGCCTTTTGACGTTAACAAATTAAAAATTATTCAAATGGCTCTGAGCACTATGGGACTTAACTGCTGAGGTCATCGGTCCCCTAGAACTTAGAACTACTTAAACCTAACTAACGTAAGGACAACACACATATCCATGCCCGAGGCAGGATTCGAGCTTGCGACAGTAGCGGTCCCGCGGCTCCAGACTGTAGCGCCTAGAACCACTCGGTTACTTCGGCCGGCAACAAATGAAAAGTAGGGTATATTAGAATGTCTGTACTGTTTATAGCAGCATCCTATTGGGAGTCGTTTAAGAGATATCGTATTTTGAAACGTTCTGACACCGACACATGTATAATACCGGTGGTAGCACACACTAAAGGACAACACAAGTGCATACAGTAGTTACACAAATTCTGAGCAGTAAAGACAACTGAGCACCACAAGTTGTGTTCAAAATTACCACCAGCAGCGGCAATACACGCTTCTAGTCTGGTATGTAGCTACTGCTGCACACATGCTAGCATTTCAGTAAAGATGTCTGAGACGTGTGCAGTAATGCGTAGTTGCACATCATTGTATGTAGTCAGTATGTCCTTGTAGACGACGTCTTTCAGCTTTTCCTACAGAATAAAGTATACAGGTATCAAAAACGGGGAAACGGATCGACCAAGGTACAGGTCCTCTGCGTCCAGCCTAATGATTTGGAAGCAATTCGTGAAGACAGATGTAGTACCTCGTGCAACATGGGCTCTACAGCCATCACGTTGGTAGCACAGGTTCCTCCTAGTCTGCAGACGAACATCTCCTGGCATCCCTGGAAGATGGCCTGTTTAGGAGGCTGCGGTACGTGTGCGATTTCAGTATTCCTTCTGTGAAAAACTACCGACGAGCTGGTGGTTCACTATCCAATACCACACGTTTAACTCCTTGGAAGCTGAGGTTCCACCTGACGAAGCCCACGGGTATTGTCAGTAGGCCAATAGTGCATCCTTCGGCGGTTGGTAAGCGTTGCTTCATCACTAAAAGATATTGGGATATTCTGTTTTAATGTACATGTATCGAAGTTAACACAATCCTCATAATCGTTTCCATGCAGCTCTGGATACGGAGAGGTGTGGTAGGGATGGGAATTGTGTCGTGCAGCATGTGTAGGACATATGCCTACTCACACCACGTCCTCAAGCCGAGTGCACGGGGGCTCACGTGCAGAACAACTGCAGCAACAGCAAGAACATTAATTCCTCCCCTTCTGTCGTCACTTGTATCCTACTGTCACGTTGACTAAATGCTACACTAGGACTTTCACGTAACTAGTTGAAGAGATTTATACATAATAATCGAGATGGTTGATGTCTATTGCAATGTCAGCGTACAAGAACGAACTGCATTATTCCTACACTTTCCATAGAACATGAACGTGTCGGTTTTCTTCCGCATTAGTAAATCCTAGCGTCCACTCACGACCTACTGCTTGGACGGTCACACTCTGACTGACTAGCAACTCGGAGTGCCCTCAAAGAACACACAAGCACACTGTAAGCAAACATAAGAACACCGTACCTAGCAACTACGCAGAATCAATGGCACAAACAAGTGCGAGTCATTTACGATATCTCTAAAGTGACTCGCACTAAAATCCTGCAACAAACACTACCGAAAATCTAATTTACCGTGCTTTACCTCAATTTTAGTTTGTAGTAGATAAAACCTGAAGGTTAAGAGAAAGGTTCGAAGAAGAGGAGGGGCATTTTTACCAAAAATGTTGTTGAATGCATGATTTCGCGGCGATATGAATTAATAAAATTTTCTAGGGCTTCCAGCCCCGTCAGGTGGTTAAAATCGCACGAGCTTTCGACCGAGCTCTCCTCAATCACTGTCAAGTGGTAAGACTGCTGTGTCGCAGTGGCCTCATCGTTATACAGGGTGGTACAAAAGGGTACGGCCAAACTTTCAGGAAACATTCCTCACACACAAATAAAGAAAAGATGTTATGTGGACATGTGTCCGGAAACTCTTAATTTCCATGTTAGAGCTCATTTTAGTTTGTTCTTCCACCTACGCTTAATGGAGCAAGTTATCATGATTTCACACGGGATAGTCTACCTGTGCTGCTAGAACATGTGCCGTTACAAGTACGGCACAACATGTGGTTCATGCACGATGGAGCTCAGTCGAAGTGTTCGTACGCTTCTCAACAACAGATTCGGTGACCGATGGATTGGCAGAGGCGGACCAATTCCATGGCCTCGACGCTCTCCTGACCTTAACCCTCTTCACTTTCGTTTATGAAACCATTTGAAAGTTCTTCTCTACGCAACCCCGGTACCAAATGTAGAGACCCTTCGTGCTCGTATTGAGGACGGCTGTGATACAATACGCCATTCTGCAGGGCTGCATCGGCCGGCCGCTGTGGCCGCGCGGGTCTAGGCGCTTCAGCTCGGAACCGCGCGACAGCTACGGTCGCAGGTTCGAATCCTGCCTCGGGCATGGATGTGTGTGATGTCCTTAGGTTAGTTAGGTTTAAGTAGTTCTAAGTTCTAGGGTACTGATGACCACAGATGTTAAGTCCCATAGCGCTCAGAGCCATTTGAACCATTCGAACTAGGGCTGCATCAGCGCATCAGGAATTCCATGCGACGGAGGGTGGATGCATGTATCCTCGCTAACCGAGGACATTTTGAACATTTCCTGTAACAAAGTGTTTGAAGTCACGCTGGTACGTTCTGTTGCTGTGTGTTTCCATTCCACGATTAATGTGATTTGAAGAGAAGTAATGAAATGAGCTCTAACATGGAAAGTAAGCGTTTCCGGACACATGTCTACATAACATATTTTATTTCTTTGTGTGTGAGGAATGTTACCTTTCTGGAACACCCTGTATAGCCGAACTGCTGGCTGTGACGTCACTAGTGGTCTCTTCCTCGCCAACATGGTAATGTTTACAACCCGCGTCCGTTGCGCCCGTTTTAGCCTCGCGATGGCCGGGTCCCAGGCTGTGCTGAGCTGCAAACAGCCGTCCTTGTTGATGGTGTTTCTAGACTTTTTATTTCAAAAGCTTCTTTTTGACGCTGTCCCAAAATCCCTTCGTCCTCATTACGACAGATGTTTCGTCGAACAGAATTCGGTGTCAATTTTCTAAGGCTTGTTCTGCCATGGCTGATTTTCCTGGATAGCGTAGGCGTAAGCACCTCTCGTATTCTGTACGGCGTTAACCGAGCGAGATGGCGCAGTGGTTAGCACACTGGACTAGCATTCGGGAGGACGACGTCTCAATCCCGCGTCCGGCCATCCTGATTTAGGTTTCCCGTTACTTCCCTAAATCGCTCCAGGCAAATTCCCGGATGGTTCCTTTGAATGGGCACGGCCGACTTCCTTCCCTAATCCGATGAGGCCGATGACCTCGCTGTTTGGTCTCTTCCCCCAAACAACCCAACCCAACCCAACCCAACTGTACGGCGTTGCTCCACAGTGAGTACTGTCTGGCCGACACAGTAACAGCCACACTGACATGGTATCTTGTACACTACGGGCGTTATAAGCCCTAGATCGTCCTTCACAGGCCTCATGAGCTGTAGAATTTTTGCCGGAGGCCTGTACACTGATGAAATGTTATATATCTCGTTGCACACAGAGGTTGCTTCCTGGACGAAATCTATATACAGTCCTCTTTCTTCAGGCACACAAAGTAAACAACTTTTTCCGACTCAAAGTTGATGCACACCGCGTTTGTTTATGACATGAGGTGTAACTGCGGCAAAGTGTATTTAGGTGAAATGGGAAGGACTGCAAAGCAGCGTAGTAGCAACACGTTCGCCTCCTGCAGAGACAATGTATGCATTAGAGTCGTGTACGTGCTTACCTTCTGAATGCGCCAAGAATGTGGACAGACCAGTAGAATGCGTGCAGGGCGGGACGAAACCTCTTCTCGTAACGGCGGGGTGTCGCTGACAAAGCAGTACAGTGCAGGGCGGCGTGAGGCGTCTATCCGCGATACACGGGCAACGACTTCCGCAGCCGTTTCTCATAACAAGCGCCGGTCCGCCTGTTTTAACGGCCACGCACCGTGGAGTCAGGCAACCATAAAGCCGCCGCCCGAACCGCAGCGATATTGCCGTCGAATTCAGTACGACCCGCGCGCTGCGGGCAGGAAGCTGCAAAATGAACGCACGCGGGCCACGTACCGAGGTGGGAGTCAGTTGCGGCTTCATGAAACGGGGGGAGGGGGGTGGGGGAGCGACAGTCATTTCATAAGCACCCGACCACGATAAGCTTAAGCCGTGAGGGGGGGGGGGGGGGGGGGAGAGAACGAACGCACTTGACAGTGAATATCCACGCACTTGCCCGCAGATGAACGTAATCGGCTTCCTCAACGCCTCGTCGCTAGTGGAGGTGGCTAATAAACTCAGATTTTTTTTTTAAGTCTGAGTTTTCTGACTCGTTTGGTGCAGCGCGCCATAAATTCCTCTCTTATGCTAGTCTTTTCATTTCAGAGTGGCAATTGTAAACTACGTCCTCGACTATTTGCTGGATGTATTCCAGCCTCTGTTTATCCCTAAAGTTTTTACCATCTACTCCTCTCTCTAGTACTCTGAAAGGTATTATCTTCTGTCCTGCTACCACGTCCTTTTTGCCACTGTTTTCCAAAAATTCCTTTCCAAGTCGATTCAGAACCTCCTCTGCCTTACCTTATCAGTCCACCTGATGTTCAGCATTCTTTTGCAGCACCGCATCTCGGATGCTTCGATTCTCTTCTGTTCCGTTTTTCCGAAAGACTATGTTACACTACCATAGAACGTTGTGCTCCAAACGTACATTCTCAGGAATTTATTCCTCAAATTAAGGTCTATGTGTGATATTAATAGCCTTCTCTTGGCCCGGAATGCCCTTTTTGTCAGCGCTACTCTGATTTTTAAAGTCTTCTTGCTCCGCCCGCCTTGGTTTATTAGCCGGCCGTTGTGACCGAACGGTTCTAGCCGCTTCAGTCAGGGACCGCACTGCTGCTACGGTAGCAGGTTCTAATCCTGTCTCTGGCATGGATGTGTGTGATGTCCTTAGGTTAGTTAGGTTTAAGTAGTTCTACGTTCTAGGGGACTGATGACCTCATATGTTAAGTCAAATTGTGCTCAGAGCCATTTGAACCATTTTGGACCTCAGATCATATAAAGTTGATCGTCGGTAAAGCAGATGCCAGACTGAGATTCATTGGAAGAATCCTAAGGAAATGCAATCCGACAACAAAGGAAGTAGGTTACAGTACGCTTGTTCGCCCAATGCTTGAATACTGCTCAGCAGTGTGGGATCCGCACCAGGTAGGGTTGATAGAAGAGATAGAGAAGATCCAACGGAGAGCAGCGCGCTTCGTTACAGGATCATTTAGTAATTGCGAAAGCGTTACGGAGATGATAGATAAACTCCAGTGGAAGACTCTGCAGGAGAGACGCTCAGTAGCTCGGTACGGGCTTTTGTTGAAGTTTCGAGAACATACCTTCACCGAAGAGTCAAGCAGTATATTGCTCCCTCCTACGTATATCTCGCGAAGAGACCATGAGGATAAAATCAGAGAGATTAGAGCCCACACAGAAGCATACCGACAATCCTTCTTTCCACGTACAATACGAGACTGGAATAGAAGGGAGAACCGATAGAGGTACTCAGGGTACCCTCCGCCACACACCGTCAGGTGGCTTGCGGAGTACGGATGTAGATGTAGATGTAGATGTAGATGTTAAGTCCCGCAGTGCTTAGAGCCATTAGAAACACTTTCTTCGTTTATTTTACTACCTAGACAGCAGAACCCATTGATTTCGTGTATTACGTGATCGTCATTTCTGATCTTCAGTTTCTCGCTGTTCTCATTTCTGTTACCTTCGTCTTTCTTCTATTTCCTTTCAATTCAGGTTCTATACCCATTACACTGTTCATTCCATCCAACTGATGCTGCCAGTCTCCTTCACTTTCATTCAGGATAGGAATGTCATCTGGAGTTGTTATCATTTCTATCCTTTCACACTGAATTTTAATCCCACACTCGAACCACTCCTTTATTTCCGACATTGCTTCTGTAGTGTATGGACTGAACAGTAGGAGTAAATGTTACATCTCTGTCTTACACAGTGTTAAATCTGAGCACTTCGTTCTTAATCTCCCACTCTTATCGTTGCCTCTTGTTTCCTGTACATATTATATATTACCTGTATTTCCCTATAGCTTACCCCTACTTTTTTCAGAATGTCAATCTTAATCATTTTCCGTCGTCAAATAATTTCTGTAGTTCGACAAACCCCATGAAAGTGTCTCGATTACTCGTCAGTCTTGCGTCCATAATCAACCACAACGTCCGAACTGCCTCTGTGCTGCTTTCATCTTTCCGAATGCCATGAGGTCCATACCATTCGTTTCGGTTCTTCTGTGAATTTTTTTTGTCAGAAACTCGTTTGCATGAGCTGTTAAACTGAGTGTGTGAAAATACTAGAAATTGTCAGCTATTGCTATCTTCAGAATTGTGTGGATAACGTTTTTCCGAAGGGCTGATGGCGTATCGCCAGTCTCATACATTCTACATACCAAAGTGAATAGTTGTTTTGTTGACACTCAACTGTATCATTTTCGAAATTCCGGATGAATGTTATCTGTCCCTTCTGCCTTATCTGATATTAAGTCTTCCAAACTTCTTCTAAATTCTGATTCTAACACTTGATGCCCTATCAATAAAAACAGCAATTAGTTTTGTTGTGGTCTTTATGGTTATCCAAGACGACGCCACACTGTTGCATTGCAAACAGCACACACGTTGTAAATAAATCACTGTAGCACGCTTAAGATTATTCTTAACACCAGTTACACCGTCACACGTGCTTTGCACTCTAGGAGCATTGTAAACAAAGAAGAGTATTAACCACATGTGCGAAGTAAGGAGTCGCAATTTAAATAAAAAAATTGAGTGTAAGGTCCACATGTGCCCCTCTATCTGACATTAAGAATATTAAGTGACTCACAGCGATTTATTTACAACATGTGAGTTGCTTGCATTACAACAGCATACGCATGGTCTTGGATAAGCATGAATACCACAAAATACTAATCGCTATCCACTAGAACACATTGCAGGGGCAAGTGGCATGCTGCTAACCAAACCGTCAACGTAAGTGGTAATGTTAGCCATCTGAAGACGGGAATGGTGACCAAACTCCAGTTATGGCACTGAAATAAAGAATTTTATAAGAACCTGTGGGTGGCTGTGTTATTCATCAACAATCATTAATAATTTTCAGATAGTAAAGGATACATCAACCAATCGCAAATAATGTGCACTGTATATCAAGATTTGTGTCACTGTGTGGCCATCTTCAGTGCTAGAAAACATGTGAAGAACCAGTTAGAATACGCTCAATCATAAAATACATACCAGAAAATATAAGTTAAAATATTAAAAACAATCGTATACTCACATAGTCCCAAATGGACTATTTGTATTAGATTCTGAGCGCTGTTTACAATGACAACATAACTGGCTACAGTATCCGTCAAACCAATCTACAGCACCCTCCAAGCAAATATGATGCACTGACAATATACTCGTATATTAACCTTAGCGTCACAATTCGAGTGTTTTATCAGTTTATTTACTGTCGTATACATCTTAAAAACGTACCTACACGAAACAAATAAGGTAGTTGCAGCAGAAACCAGTGACAAATGTTTTATACTTAAGCATGTTATTAAGTGTCTGGGCTAGCTAATGGCATCAATTAATGCTTCACATTTCTGAACATCGTTTAAAAAATGAAAAACATATCGTTCAAATACCTAAGTTGATAAAACTTTATTAAAACAGTGGTAAATGCTATGTAGAGTCAAAGTAATTGGGCAGACAAGAGTGGTGTATGAGTCGGCGTGCCGTCACCAGCATGTCACGACGCCAGGAACCTTTCTGTTTTAAAATGTCCTCTCGTGTCAGTTTCGTATACACATGCACTATAAGTTTCTGCAGACAAATGTAATTTATTTCTTACATTATTACATAATTTTTTTCCTAAAACTGGAAAGCTCAGAAACTTCACAAATTAACTGAATAGACAAAACGTCGCAGTAGCAAACGCCAAGAAATGAGAAATACAACGTAAGATCCACTTGAATTTCAAGGTTATAGACTTTACAATGGAAAACCAGAACAAAGAATTATGAAACAGTGCCTTTAATTTGGAATAGGAATTACAGTAAGTGATAGATTCAATAACTGATTTTAAAGATATTTCCCCAGAAATTGCAACTGTAAATTTGGAAACTACAAACAAGATCTGTACTATCGTAAACACCCATGCTGTTTCCAATAAGAAAAGTTTCCTGACAATAACTGTGGTAGAAATAGAAAATTTATGGGCTCTTTTGGATTAGACAATAAAGCAAGTCAATAAAAACAATGTAAAAGTCGTAACAGCAGATTTCAATTCCAAACTGGGAAAGGAAAAGTACATATATATAATTGGAAAATTTGCTCCACATAAACAAAGTAGTAGAAATCGACAAAGACTCTTTGTAATTAGCAGAACACATAGGCTCATCTGAAATCTATATATTTTAAAAGAAAACCAGGCAAAGTAATGACTTGGAACATCCTGAATGGACAAGTGGCGGCTGGACCATGTCTGCACGGACAAATTCTTTCATAAAAAAAAATGAAAATGATAAAGTACTCAGAAGAACAGAAGACACAGGTTCAGATCCTTCTTTGGTCAAAAGCAAGATACAATTCACTCCTTTAAGAAAAAAAGGACACAGAACAATTGGATATAAAGGAAAGTATGACCAATATAAATTAATCAAAAATTAAAATAATCAGAAAAACGAAAAATACAATGGTAACCGATAATCTTGAGTAACTAATACCAATATTAAAAAACCATGTTGACGAATCGGACCCAGTAAATGAACGTATAAAACATGAACCTTCCTGGCAGATTAAAAACTGTATGCCTGACCGAGACTCGAACTCAGGACCTGTGCCTTTCACGGGCAAGCACTTGGTAGAGCACTTTCTCGCGAAAGGCAAAGGTTCGAATCCGAATCTCGGTCCGGCACACAGTTTTAATCTGCCAAGAAGTTTCATATCAGCGCACACTTCGCTGCAGAGTGAAAATTTCATTCTGTAAAAAACATGCATGGTGGACTACAGAATGTGCTAAGTTCATGACGAAAGACATAAACCTTCGACAAAATTTCAAACTCAGAAAACAGAAGAAAATGCAACAAACCTAAAAAACGTCAGAAAAACGTCTCTCAAATTATTGGAAAATCATAGCGGCAATATCGAAAGGAGCTACTGAGTTTTTAAGCCTTAATTTTGACCTTCTTTGTAGCTGTATCGATATTTCTTTGTCAATGTATGTAGTAGTGCTTAAGTACAATGTCGTATCTGTCATGGAAGTTCTGTGTGTTTGTATACATATTTCAGTTATGTGAAATTTTGAACAATGTTGTTTAAGATATATTTGTGGATTTAAATAACTAATGGAATGATTATTATAGAATGTACGGTAAATGACTGGGTCCATAGTTAGGAAACGTAGTGTTCAATGTAAAATATGTGGGGTAGCACCGCAGCTACAGAAGTACCCTGGCGGAGTGGAAAAGGTGTGGTTGGCGCGCAAGTGGGAACTAGTCCTCTGTAATGAGTAAGGAGTCTGGGCTCACCAGTGCTGTGGTTACCACCTAGCAGTAGCTGATCATTGTGACTTATATTCCTTTTTGTTGTAGCAATTTTAATGGACAGTAGTGTAGATATCCTGAAATGTTCTTAAGTTCTACAGGAGGATATGGTTATTCTACTCGGCCCTGCCATGATGGTTTCTCATTCAAGTTTTGTGTCATTATTGCTCCCAAATATTTAAACTTTTCAACAATATTTGTGTTATGTTGACCAATTCTAATTTTGTTTGCCAGTAGTGGTTCTGTTAGCAATATTTCAGTTTTTTCGCCAAAAGAGTTTTTAAGGCCAATACTCCGAGCTATTTCCCGTAATTATTGTATTATTTGTTTGGTTTCTTAAATATTGTTGGCGAGTAGGCAGAGGTCATCTGTAAATCTTAAAACGTTCAACCTTATATCGCCTTTTGGTGTTCCAGCCAAAATGTTCTTTGAATTGTACTTGTTCCATTCCCTCATTATGTATTCAAGGCCACAATTAGAAAGAAGTGGTGACAAACTATCTCCCTGCCTTAAACCGGTTTTTATCAAGAATGATTCAGAAAGTTCACTGAACTTAATTTTCGAGTTTTTTTTTGTTAAGGTAAGCTCCATCAGTTTAATTTTGGGTGGAGTCAGAAATGTCTCAAAATTTTTAACAGAATCAATGCTTTCTTAAAACCTATAAATGTAACTGAGAGAGGATCGTTTCATTTGCGGTAGTAAGCCATGAATAACTTCAGAGTAATTACTTGTTTCGCAAAGCTTCTCCAAGGCCTGTAGCGTCCTTGGTATTCCCTCAGTTCCTTATCCAGCTGTTCTTTGCTCCTATTGTGTAAAATCTTGGAAAAGATCTTGTAGGTACGGTCCAAGAGCGAGATTCCTCTGCAGTTGTCTGAATCACTTTCGTATCCTTTCTTATAAAGTGGGTTGATTACAGCTGTGGTCCATTCTTCTGGGTATTTTTCTCTTGCCCAATGTTTTTTGTAAAATAATATGTAAAGATGTTTGAGTTGTTTTACCAGCATATTTCTATATTTCAGCAAACATTTGATTTTTCTCCACATGTCTTGTAGTTTCTCATTTTTTTAGTATAATTTCTATTTCTTTTACTGTAGGTGGTTTCTGGTTTGGTTTCTAAAGGGGTTTCATCACAGTTCAGGAGGTTGTCGAATGCTTCAGCCAACATTTCTGCGTTTTCCTTGTTATTATGTGCTCTTCTTCCGTCTTTATTTCTCAGCAATAGTTAGGGAGTGTTTTAATTACGTAACTGTTTATCAAAGGCTTTGTAAAGGTGTCTGAAATTGGTGTTGTGGAAGTTTTCTTCACTGTAACTTGTAACGGTACCAGCGACCACCATTAAAACGACAATTTGTGCTAGCGTTATACATCTGCGAGAAACGTTTGAGATGTGACCGTGAGATAACCTAATAGAAACAGAACAATCAAACTGGGATTCTTTCCCGAAACACACCTGCACAGTATAACCAACAGTAAACGGTGGGCCAGGAACAGACGTTCTCCTAGCACAAAAGTAAGTTGTAACATTGCATGTTAAAACCGGTCGCCAGACTAATTAGACATTCTTGTGTGAAGCAAAATTATAAAACAGAAGGCAGTGCTAAGGATAACCTTACCTTCCTTGAAACACACACTAAACTCTTTCGCTATATCTGTTCGTACAACAGTATATATCTGTTCGTACAACGCAGTAACCTGATCTTGCAGATAAATATGCAATTAACAAACAAATGGCCAACGTATGCCTTTCAACAACACGTACCTTAAGCGAACGATGTGGAGGAGGAGGATATTGGTGTTTAGCGTCCCGTCGACAACGAGGTCATTAGAGACGGAGCACAAGCTCGGATTAGGAAGGATGGGGATGGAAGTCGGCCGTGCCCTTTCAAAGCAACCATCCCGGCATTTGCCTGGAGTGATCTAGGGAAATCACGGAAAACATAAATCAGGATGGCCGGACGCGGGATTGCACCGTCGTCCTCCCGAATGCGAGTCCAGTGTGCTAACCACTGCGCCACCTCGCTCGGTAAGTGAAAGAGGTGTAACAGTTTCTAAAAGCAGTTACAGACTCACAGACACACATCAAACTAGCAGCAATACTGAACAGGGAAAAGCTTCAAACGATTCTGAATTCAAATCAGGGGGTGTGGTAATGATCATAATGTACAACTTCATTGCTTAGTACAGGGTCTTTATGCCTGTGCATTAACCAACGTGCGTTAGAATAGATAAAACAGTAAATAATTCTTTCTTAAATTCAGTTTTCTGCAACTAAAGAGAGTGCAGATCTAACTACACGGGCTCTGAAGGAAACTTTGCATTGCTTTGTTAACTAACTAGTCTATTACACGAGGCTCCTTAAACTTTCATCATTTGCAAAACCATGCTCATTAACGAAACTACAACAATATGTATGAAAAATTGTAAGACTTCTTATCTTTAATTATTAATTAAGTAAAGCACAGCAACATGCAACTCTCTAAATAATAAATGTGCTTTGATAAGCAGTCTTTTGACACACTAAAAAACATTACATTCAAGTTCACGGTCTTATAATAAATTAGGACACTCGGAATCAAACTTATTGGGATAGGATTCCTGTCCACGTTTGTGATTTGGTATAATCATGAGTGTAAGATAGCGTTTTTAGCGGAACCAAGATTATTATTAAAAACAACCAATTTACAGAGTGCCAAATATAAACAAATCAGTGGAAGGCTGGTGGCACTAGCGGCGCCGTTTGCAGTGTCTATTAACCTTGAGGCGATGCAATTACGCCTCGCCCTGTTACATACTTTCTTTGCGTCGGAATCATATTTTTATGGGGCCAAAGGCCATGCCATAGTAATGGTATCACCAAATGCAGAATCCAAGGCCAATAAATACTGCCCTGTAGAATACATGTATTGTAAGGACAGCAATCGCAGATCGTACAGCTACCACAGTAAGGCTAAGAGGGTTTGTGAAACCAGGCATGTCAACACGAACTGCTGCGAACCAGTTATTAGCCGTGAAACTACGGGAACACCCACTAGAAACCCATCGCCGTTCACTGCTCGATTGTTGCCCATACGGTATCAGTTGGAAGAGGGAATAGCGCAACTTGGTCTTCAGTGACGAAAGCCGATTTTGCCTGCACACAAGTGGTGGTCGTTTGCGCTCACGACGTACACCTAGTGAGTGGTGTCTCGTAGAGTGCATTTATCCGAGACACATTGGCCCTTCCGAGGCCTCATGGTCTGCGATGCGACAGGCTACACTCTCGTTCGGCTTTGGTGTCTCTGGAGGGGACGATAGCCAGCGCTCGGTACGAGAAGAATGTTGTTGGACCCGTCATTTTTCCATTCTTGGAACAGTGGATGATACATTTTTCCAATAAGACAATGCTTGTCCACACACTGCCCATGAAACTTAGCATTCTCTGCAAGAGGTGCGGCAACTTTCCTGGCCAGCACCGTGTCCAGAGTTGTCTCCAGGCGACAACGTGTGGGATACGATGGAACGAGAAGTGACTTCTGCGATTCGTCATCCAACAATTCTTACGGAACTACGTGAACAGGTTGAGAAGGCGTGGAAGAACCTATCTCTGTACAGTATTCGCCATCTTTACGATCGACTTGATTCCAAAACCACCTCCTGCACTGCCGTCTGTGGACGTTACACCTTGTACTCATACGGATGATTTAGCAAGGGTCGATACCTTGTACGTCATAACAGGTTCTGCTGCCGATCTGTAAATCTAGTAACTTCATGTACTCCATATGCACTGTTGGAACAATGAATCTTGAGTGAATGATAGACCTTCTATACAGTGTAAATTTTTTCCCCGGCAGTGTGTTGTTCCAAAAGTATCTGAATGACCTGAATTGTGTATCACCTCATTTGTATGCAACCCACATATCAAAAAGTTCTAGCAGATCGTGTAATGTCTTTTCAGTATAGCCGTCTGACATAGAAAATGGTTTCATAAGGAGACTAGCAGAGAAGACTTCTCTGTGTGTCTACCAGCCAAGGTGCAAATTAACATCACAATGATTCTTATAGCAGGAAATACGTTATTAGGGATGATGCCGTCTTTAACGCTTGTAATCTTAACTTATTACGGCAAATCACTGTTCAATAAAGCAAATCTCAGCTTGAAACCAAAAACGACAAAAGATCTTAATTTGCTCTCACTCACAAATAAAAAAGCGTGACCGCGTTCAAACTAGAAACGATGTGCATGAAATCTTGTGTTGGACGAGGATTTCAACCCAGTATCTAAACTATTGTTAATTAAGCTTAATAAAATGGTAGAAATCGAAATTTTTCATTTACATGGAGATGAGTGAAGCAAATGACGAGACGAAAAATATGTGATTTACGGGGATTCGAGACTGGCATTCATCTTCGTTGCTTTCTAGTCATGTATGTATGTTAAATATCAGAATGTTTCGTCAGTAGATGGATGTGTGTATGTTTGAACTGAAAGTAAGGTGATGAAAATTTCTTGAAGTCAAATCCACACATATTATCGTTGTTGACTACGAATGAAAAGACGTTAAGTTTGAAATCTTTCTGCACCAGTAGCTAGGACTGACATGTTTGAAGCAGAAATGATGCGATTGAAGGCTACAGGTGGGGAGTGAAAACAAGTACATATCCTTATTTTGGACAACGGACGTAGAGACATTAAATCTCATAAATATATTTCACATACAGTCTGGTGTGGGTTGGCTTGAAATGACGTGATGGGAATCTTTGTACCAATGCAGGATTCCAACCCCGACACCCGCCTCTGGTGGAGATCTTAAGGAGTTTGAAAGTTGTGGAAACAGCAAAATTATGGAACTGTGTACTCCTGAAGGTATCAGAAGCAGCGAAAGGGGAGATATAAGATCTAATCCGAATCCAGCGCCAATATTTTCCAAATATGAGGTGTTGTAGAAAAACCGCTAGTTGTTACGTATCTGGTAAGATAACGAATACAACAACGAGATAAGAACGTGAACTTAAAACCATTAATGAACAGATCGAATGCTCCAATTTAATAGAGAGATCATGCTGCAAAATTGCAAAGTAGAATGGTCTAAAATAAAATCAATATGGTAAAGATCAATAGGCACACAAGGAAAGAGGTGGAGAGATTAATTTGAAACCAATCACAGACAACAAAGGCACTCAAAAAACTGCAAATGCCTAACAGTGGAAGAAAAAAGAAGATTATTTCACATGTTGCATGTTGCATTTGTAGTACCAGTTGAGTTATTTCACATCTTAGCCGTTTTGCTGGATTCATATGAGCCCATAAGAAGAGGAAGATCTCAGGAAGTGCCATTTCTTTTGCTCTGGGAAAGTCAAGAAACAGGCTTTTCTGTTTTCAGCGGCACAGTGGTGACCATCGCTCGACAGACGTCGCCTTGTCTATGCATGACCACGCTCTGGACTGCACTTCCACTCTACAAAAACTACAGTTCTGTAGTTTTGGTACATTACGTAAGTAACGTAATTAATGGTGGTATTACCGGTAGTATTGGTGGGGAATGTGTGAGGAAGAAACTGGGAGACGAAGACTACTCCTGGTTTGTTTTTTGTTTCTTTGTCCATCGTGTATTTCATACCCTTACAAAACAAAAATTGCCTATTCATAAGCAATAAAATTAATTGGTTGCATAAATTGTGTGCTTTTATGTAACACAAGCAATTATTTTTGATGCAGGTAGAATTTACAAGATCAAATATAAAAAATCTACAGAATTATTGTTGTTATTTTGTACAAGAACATTCTTCATGATGATCAACGGCAAGAGTTTCCTTTTATTACTGATAAGTTTGAAAGTTGTTTATGAATAACAGAAACGCGTTTCACACATGCTTGATGAAGTGTTGAAGCAGTATTTCATGTGATTTTGTTTTATAGTTTCTTTTCTCAAGAAATTGTTTTTTCTAGCGCCATACGATAAATCTGTATCGTTGTAAATTTTACTGCAGCATTCTCTGTTTGACATTAAAAATCAACGGTTTTCTAATAAAATCTAAATTAAACATAGACTGTCTCAATTTTGTTATAAATACTTTTTGTCTTTAAGTAACAGACAGGAAGCTAAGTGTGTAGAAAAACAGTTTCTAGACGGTTCGCCACTTCCAATTTCTAGTGGAATCTAGTAAGACGCGGAGCACATACCACACACAAGCTATCGAAATGGCGCCGCATGGGTATGCAACACACTTAACATTCGGCCAACGCAATTAAGAGCTTAACTGACCAACGTTGCTGCGAAAAGTACCATAGTCAACGCTTACTTACGATTGTCTGGTATAGCCTTCGGTAGCTTTACAACTCTGCTTCTGTCGTATTGCTCACACAGCAGTAGCAGCACTAACGGAAGAAGAAGGAGGAGGACGAGGAGGCGAAGAAGACTCGCGACGAAACGCTTGCTACCGCGGCCAGACGTAGTGCGCGCCGCAGCCGGCAGAGGGCAGCTCGGGCGGTGGCAGAAAGGCCAGCTACGCAGATTCCGGATCTGCGGCGGCGGCGGCGGCGGTTCGGCGGATATTGGTCCTCGCAATTGGATTGGCGGGCAGAGGCGGGTCGGGGCCGCTTCAGACGAGCGTCCGTCCGACTCACGTGCAGGCCTCCACCTGCACGATACGCCATCCCTCCTCCTCCTTCCGGTTCCCTACGGCCAGGTTTGGCGGAAGAAATTCATTCTTAGACCCAAAGATATTTTTGCATCATGGTTGTAATCGTCCAGGATGGAATAAGACAGTAACCTTACAGGAGAGCAGTTTTACCTCAGTGGCCTGTGGCACTACCTACCTGAATTTGACACACAGGCTGCTCATTTCTATGTGACATTATACACTACGGGCTATTAAAATTGCTACACCACGAAGATGACTTGTACAGGTGCGAAATTTAACCGACAGGAACAGAATGCTAAGGTATGCAAATGACTAGCTTTTCAGGGCATTCACACAAGGTTGGCGCTGGTGGCGACACCTACAACGTGATGACATGAGGAACGATTTCTCATACACAAACAGCAGTAGACCGGCGATGCCCGGTGAAACGTTGTGATGCCTCGTGTAAGGAGGAGAAATGCGTACCATCACGTTTCCGACTTTCATAAAGATCGGAATGTAGCCTATCGCGATTGCGGTTTATCGTATCGCGACATTGCTGCTCTCGTTGGTCGAGATCCAATGACTGTTAGCAGAACATGGAATCGCTGGGTTCAGGAGGGTAATACGGTACGCCGTGCTGGATCCCAACGGCCTCGTATCAATAGCAGTCGAGATGACAGGTATCTCCTCCGCATGGCTGTAACGGAACGTGTAGTCACGTCTCGATCCCCGAGTCAAAAGATGGGGACGTTTGCAAGACAACAACCATCTGCACGAACAGTTCGACGACGTTTGCAGCAGCTTGCACTATCAGCTCGGAGGCCATGGCTGCAGTTACCCTTGACGCTGCATCACAGACAGGAATGCCAGCGACGAACCTGGGTGGATGAATGGCAAACCGGAATTTTTTCGGAAGAATCCAGGTTCTGTTTACAGCATCATAATGGTCGCATCCGTGTTTGACAACATCCCGGTGAACGCACATTTGAAGCATGTGTTCATCATCTCCATACTGGCGTATCACCCGGCGTGATGGTTTGGCGTGCCATTGGTTACAAATCTTGGTCACCTCTTGTTCGCATTGACGGCACTTTGAACAGAGGAGTTACATTTCACATGTGTTACGACCCGTGCCTCTACCCTTCATTCGATCCCATTCGAAACCCTACATTTCAGCAGGATAATGTACGACCGCATGTTGCAGGTCCTACAGGGGCCTTTCTGGACACACAAAATATTCGACTTATGCCCTCGCCAGCACATTCTCAAAATCTCTCACCAACTGAAACTGAAAACGTCTGGTCATTGGTGGCCGAGAAACTGATTCGTCGCAGTACGCCAGTGACTACTCTTGATTAACTGTGGTATCGCGTTGAAGCTGCATGGGCAGCTGTACCTGTACACGCCATCCAAGCTCTGTTTGACTCAATGCCCAGGCGTATCAAGGCCATTATTACGGCCAGAAGTGGTTGTTCTGGGTACTGATTTCTCGGGATCTATGCTTACAAATTGGGTGAAAATGTAATTACATGTTGGTTATAGTATAATATATTTGTCCAATGAATGCCCGTTTATCATCTGCATTTCTTCTTGGTGTAGGAATTTTAATGGACAGTAGTGTAGATATCCTCAAAAGCTCTTAAGTTCTACAGGAGGATATGGTTATTGATGTGCCGCTTAAGGCAACAGAGTTCTGGTGACATCAAATATGTTCTGAAGGAGAGTTGCACTGTCCATACTCATCTAATACATAAACCCGAGGCACTTTCGCATGAAACAGAACTTGTTATACCAAATGTAAATGCCGTGTGGCTAGGGCCGCAATTCGGGTAGACCGCTCGCCGGATGCAAGTCTTTCGATTTGACGCCACTTCGGTGACTTGCGCATCGATGAGGATGAAATTATGATGATTAGGATAACACAACGCCCAGTCCCTGAGCGGAGAAAATCTCGTACCCAACCGGGAATCAAACCCGGTCCCTTAGGATTGACATTCTGTCGCCCTAACCACTGAGCTACCTGGGGCGGACACGTGTTGTACCGTTCCATATATTTTCAATAAATTCCGGTACAGGAGAATTATAGCGAGAGTGTATTTTTACTCTGCAGAAATAAATAAAGCGGTGAGTAACAGGCAGGAGAGGAGGGACCAAAACAGTGTTCATTTATTTATTCACTGATTTTTTTATTTCATGTGTGCCACGTTCCCCTGAATCCTTCCCCTTGTGCGACCTGGACTGTATGAATGAGAAATTGTATGAAGTAGCCGAAAGCTGTGGCCAGAGGTCGTGGCATTGCATGAGCAGAGTGGTTCTGTGGTAGGATAGTACCAACCCATAAACGCGAACAAGTTTGTCAAAGATAGTGTGCAAGTCTGGTCAGAGAGGTTGCGAAGACACGAGTATTGGCTCTCTCAGGTTGGCGAACCATCCCCTCCACCATCTTTTGAACGAACAACGGTTAGGCGATGTGGCCGCAGATCCACTCGTTCCTGGGTAGCGGCGCTGGAGAGGTGTGCAGGACCGACCTCACGATTTTGGTAATGTTAACAAAGGTGCTGCAATGTTTTAAATCTGCTCGTTAATAAGATACAGATGTTGAAGTCAGGTGCGCGATTACCAGTGAACCCCCGTAATGGGGCTACATGCTCCGTGTTCGTTTAAGCGAGTCAAGTTTTCGTGAGACTAAGCTGTGGGACAACATCATTCTTTTCGCGGCGACCGCCAACCACCGAGCGCCAGAGAAATAAATGCAATGCTACCGGCAATGATATAGGACTCACTCGTTCCAAGTACACTTTTTATGTTGCTTGTTTAGAACCTCGACTTCCACAGTAACACCTGCCTCACCATTATAGAATTGAGGGTGACTGTGAAGCTCTCGGTAATTTAAATCGTTTTCAAATTAATGTACTATTTTCCGTGGCTTGATCGAACGTTATGTACTCCTGCTTAGTTGCTTTGTGGGACGGGCACTTAACATATCTTTGCTGGTGAACAGTTAGTGTGCAAGTATAAAATCCCCAGTGCACTAACCTGGACTGGAGCTCAACAACATTTACTCTCCGTTACACAAATGATAAGGGAATGTCAGGGACTTCAATCGGGAAAGGTGTTGTTATTGTAGCCACATTGGAGTATCTGACGAAAAATGCCGGTTATCGGATAGTTCAATACATTTCTTACGCTAAATTGTTGGCAAACAGACGTTTCAAGTCAGATAATACTATGATTAGTGTTTATACTTATAGAAAGGAATAATTTTCAATTTGTGGTTTCCAATATTTTTTAAAGGAAGGAATAGTAGAGCTCTATGACTTCATAAACTTAGACGATAACCGCATCTTGTATAACTAACTGAAAAAGTGGTCGCAGGGAATCCAAATACAGTGAAAAAAAAAAACACGCACACGAAGCAAATATCCGAATGGGACGGATAGTAGTTGTGATGTACATGCACAGACAAACAATTGATTTCAATTTCAGAAAAAAATTGAGAAATTGAGTGATTTGTCCAAGTGAAAGAGCTTCACAAACTGATCAAGTCGATGACGCGCTTGTCCACCTCTAGCCCTTAAAAAAACTTTGTGTTCTGCCTTACGACCGGTCTTGTCATTGGCGAAGCCTCGTCAGAGAGGTCCACCGCATGAGCGTCTAGGGAAGTGGTTCCAGAGGTCGTTTCCCGTTGTCTGGCCCTTAAGCAGGCATTTATTCGGATTGGTGTTGATCTACAGAGCTGTTTGACGTCTTCTTCAGGGGTATCATGCCAAATTCTGCTAATTATATCGTCAAATTCCCGAACTGAACGGAAGGTCCTACCGATAATGCTCCGAACGTTCTCAGTTGAGGAGAGACAGGCTGACCCTGCTGGCCAAGCTAAGGTTTGTCAAACACGAGGACAGCTGTGGAAATTCTTGCTGTGTGAGGGCGGGCGTACCTTGCTGAAATGCAAGCCCAGTAAAGCTTGCCATGAAGGACCACGAAACTGGGTGTAGAATATCGTTGACGTACCTCTGTGCCGCAGCTCACAATCAAAATGGCACCCCAGACCACCAAGCCTGTCTGTCAGGTCGTATGTCGGGTGCCAGTCAGGTTGATACCCCATCGCTGTCTGAAGCGTCTGGGGACTCGTCTTCGGCCTGAAATCTCACTGACCGTAGGAGTACTGTCTTGAGCGAACTTCGAACTGAGTCCCAATGACCAGTAAAGACGTGTCTGGAGACGCCCTGGACAGCGGCGTGAAAACCAGAATTGACGGCATATGGCGCCATTTTCTCTCATAGCAGGACCCCTCATGTCATCCGCGGCAACCTTGCAACACAGCAGTACGTCGACAATATTCTACGCCCCTTATTGTTGCCCTACATGAAAAACCTACCTGAGCTTACATTTCAGCCAGATAATGCCGGACTGCATAGAGTTTCCACCGTTTGTCTTCTTTCTTGCCAAACCCTACCTTGACCATAAAATTAGTCAGGTTTAGAGCATTATGGCCTGAGCCCTCCAACCAGCTTGGTAATTTGACGATCTGATGTACCAATCGGTCGGCATTTGGCACGATATCCAATAACTGTAACAATCAGTGTCAACCCTAATATTTCTTTGCATGTGGGCCAGAGATGGGGCAACACGTTGTTCACTTACTCATTTTGTGAAGTTCCTTCTGTTGGATAAATCTTCAATTTTTTTCTGAAATTGTAATCCCTCTTTTGTGCATAAACATAACACCTACGGGTCTCCGTTCAATTTAGATAATTTCTTCGTGGTCCCTCGTTTTTTTTTCCTTTTTTTTCTTCGAGCGCCTATGTGCGATTTTACGTATTTATAAAAGAAGTGATGTCTTTAGATAATTCATACTGAAGTGAAACGTGTTTGGTGTAGAGCGTAGGAAAAGTTTAGTAGTTTCTGTCAAAATTATTGATACTGGATAAAATGAAAGTTTAAAACAACGAAATTAAGTACTGCATAGAAATTTAGAAGCTAGCTCGATTCACCCAAACAATAGTATCACCCTCAATTTTGAATTTTTGCACCATAAAAACAATGTTTGAAATTAAAAATATCGTGCTAAGAAGTAAAAAATTATAACACTACAGCATTTGTCTCAGTGGCTCCCGGACCAAGCATTCTTTGGAAATTACTCTTACCTCTTGAATATGCAAAGTTTAATTAAATTTAAGCAGTTACTGTCTTTGAAAAGAAATATGGGAAATTGTGTTAATGTACTGAAGTTATTGCATATTTTATAACTGTTAAAAAGCGCATTGAATGTTCAAGTGCGACGTATTTAGCGCTAAGGGAGTGTTGGGCATTCGTAAGTTGGGAGTGGTAGTGGTATTGGCCTGGCGTGATCGGCATTTCTGAATTACGTTAGCCATTAAAGCATTAATGCGTAGTCTCTGTTCCATGTCGTGAGTGATGATGTACATCTAAAATTGAGAAAAACAATCCAAATGTTTACCCGGCTGGAACAAGAATTGGAAAATATAGAATTAAGATTTTTAAGTTGAAATGCACAGATTTTAAAACGTTATTTACTTCGTTCTAAATCCATCATAAACATATGATGCACAGTTTCTGTATAAAATGTGGAAGAACACTGTATGTACCTTTCACTGATAGAAGAATGTCGGTAACCAAATTTCTTTGTTAACATAGAATTTTTGATGTTCAACTCGTGGCACCTGGAAGGCAGGTACAAATCTCGCCAAGAACACGATGCAAGAAGGAGTGCCGTATCGTCTCTTCATACACTTATGAAGGGCCATATAACAAGCCTATCTTGCATTTCTAAAATCTAACTTTGCATAATTGCAAATTAATGTCATTTCGCTATCATATTACACTGTCGTGAAAAGTAGGCACTGGTTGCACATGATCGGGAGCAGGATGATGCATTTCGTTATTCTGCTCATTTCTCTCAGGGGGCAAAAGGGAACTTTTGGCATATGAGAAGGCCCATCAACAAAAATAGCAGGAGGTGAGTGGACATCCGGTAACTGAGAATTGCGGACAGAGTCCCGCTCGCCGGCTGACTCTCTCTTGACGCCTGACCCCAGGGGCCAGAGCATGGTCGATCGCTTTTATGACAATGGCTGGGGCAGTTAGTTTCCAAAAGCCTCGTGTTTCGGGCAGGCATGTGCCCCCTCGGTGCCACGGCTGTCTTGTTGTTTGGAACGTTCCCGAGAAATCGTTTGGCGAGCTCCACAGTATAGCCTACAAAATGGAACCACATCTAATGACCTACTGTGGGCGCCTGCACAAAGTCCAGCTGAAGGGTATGATTGGATGCTCGACTCTTATATCAGCACATGTTGCAGTCATTGTCGTGATTTGGCCGGAAGGAATGGTTTGGCTCATACGTTGATGCAGTACTGTAATTGGTGACCTGACGAATTTGTTTAAGAACATAATTGGTGAAAGCTTTATTGGTGGTTACAGGCCAAGTTCTGTCTCAGCGGTGCAGTCGCTTTCTGGGCGCCGGGTGGAAGAGAATTTTGTGGAGAGTTATTTCCTGGAGACCGCAGGAGTCGATAGCATGCTTTGCTACTCTTGCTGCAGAGTAATTTCATTCACAGTTTTACTTGTTCAGCCACTCGGACAACACTTGGTTGTTTTTCCGCGGTCGAGCTTCATTCGGTCCTGGAGGCCGCCTCCACACAGTGGCCAACCAAGAGTAGCAGTCGTTACCATCACACTGGATTGCTCCGTAATATAACATACAGTTCCGGGCTGTAGGTTTCAGTTGATTTTTTAGCCACATGATGGTCCAATTGAGGTTTCTCAGCGGTGGCGTCTGGTGAACCATTTTGCCTTCTTAGGTGATATCATGGTACTGCGTCCGCTTACCCACTTGTTTGTCGGTGTTGGTGTCAGACGTTTCACTAGTTCTCTTTGTTCCATCCCCTCGTAGTAGAAAATCACACTAGATCCCATGCAGTGTCGTTTGTAGTAGGTTTTTATCGATGCCTTTATCAAATGAGGACTATTTTCATGTTTGTTAATAAACGTGATTGATTCGTTCACAAAGTCTTAATCAGTTTTGTGTTCGATTAAAATAAAAAAGAAAAAAAACGTGTGTTTGTCCTTAGGATAATTTTGGTTAAGTAGTGTGTAAGCTTAGGGACTGATGACCTTAGCAGTCAAGTCCCATAGGACTTCACGCACAATTTTTATAAATTTGTAGGACGGCATTTATCTGGTAAACAGTCCTTTCTCGTCATCATTTTCGATCAATTAATTTAATGAATAAATTAATGAGAGGCTATCCACACGACGTAAAATTCACGTCTGGGCCATTACAAGAATGCGTTACACATCTTGTGCAGACTCAGTATAAATCCACTTGAGTAGGATTCTGCCCCATGATTTGTGGCTAGTTTCCAAGTTGGGGATCTCAAATTGAGAAGTACGATCTAAAACGAAGCGCGACAACCTTATAGAGGCATGACGCAAAATTGACTTCCCGGAATACATTTGTGCCTAGCATCAAAGCAAAGCAAGCCAAACTGATCAAAGTAAGCGAAGCATGGTCCTTCTTTCAGACGCTTTTATCATAATTGACTGCTTAAATTTCTGTATTGACTGTACTGCTCAAGTTATACTGTACGTTGCTCAAGTGTGTGGGACCAGTACCAAATAGGAGTGATAGGGCATACTGGACGAATACAAGGAAGGGGAGTGCAAATGGTCCCGCATTTACTCGACCCGTGCGAGTGTCACGAAGAAGCTGAAAGAACTGAACTGACAGACTTCAGACAACTAGAGAAAGACACAAACTATCCCGTGTAACGTACTCAGAAAGTCCCTTGAACCAACGTTGAGTGATATATACAGAAATATATTACAACCCAGTATCTATCGCTCCCATAGGGACTGTGAAGAACGGGAGAGAGCCTTACGACAAATAATTGCTACAGTGGGACGTCCCCTCTGCCATGCACTTCACAGTGGTTTACAGAGTATACAGTGTGAATCACCTAAACGAGCACCGCAGATATTGTGTAAATGGAAAGTGCTATTGATGTGCAATAAACAGATTCTAATAATACTTAGAAAATGTAGTTTTCCTGTTAACGTCTTTCAATGGCATCCTGCCTATTGACATTAACAAACTAAATGTAGGTTAAATTATAATGTCAGCGGTTCATTCTTGTACGTTATATGTTGAAAAACGTCCCAATAGACTTCATCCGTCTCGACAGTTATTTACCAGCCTCTTCAACCAGTTATGTTAAAGCGACTGTGTGGCACCTAGACAACATAACAGTAGGAAGAAAGGGACGGCAGAGGACGGGAAATTAATGTACTTCCTGCTGTCGCAGTTGGTCCGCATGTTAGTTCCCGCACAATCGGACGAGGAAGGGGTGTGAGTCACGCAAATGTCCTATGCATTCTCCATCGAGACGGGTCCCATCCATGTCTCTTCAAGAGGTGCAAGGAAACGATTGTGAGAATCGTATTAACTTCTGTACATTGGCATTAAGACAGGATACTCAAGATATATCATGTACCATGTTTCAGAATAAGTCGCATTTACCAATCATGGGCAGGTAAAGCGCCGAAACATGCACCATTAGTCTGTTGACAATCCCCATTGGTTTGGTCAGGTGGAGCGTCAGCGGCCGAGGAGTGTCAGCGTGTGGAGTGGGATAGTGAACCACCAGTTCATAGTCCTGTCTTTCATAGATGTAACGCTGAAAACACACAAGTTATCGCAGCTTCTTCAGTGACCATCTTCCACGGCTGCTAGAAGACGATCCTCTGCAGACTAGGAGGAACCTGTGGTACCAACCGGATCAGTGACCAGTCCACTGTGCGGGAAGCACTACAGCACGACGTCACGAATTTTTCCAAATCGTTAGATTAGACGCAGAGTACTTATATCCTGGAAGGTCAGTTCCCCGGATTTGAAGCCTGTAATTTTTGTGTGGGAAATCTGAAAGATTTGGTGTACAAGGACGTACCAACAACATTTCTACCATTTGGCGACTACTCTCTTTTCTGCCAAACTGATGATTCCATTCTTACATCCAAGGGTTATCCTGATTGCTATTATACT
This sequence comes from Schistocerca gregaria, assembly GCF_023897955.1. Classification (NCBI taxonomy): domain Eukaryota; kingdom Metazoa; phylum Arthropoda; class Insecta; order Orthoptera; family Acrididae; genus Schistocerca; species Schistocerca gregaria. The sequence continues at coordinate 1,119,054,010 of NC_064920.1, forward strand.
CTGTAGAAGAACAAATAACCTATTATATAGTCAAACGGCTAAATGTGTTACCAAATCGCAGCTGCAGGTTGCTTATCCACGGACTTATAAGTCCAAAAATATTAATTTTCATTATATCGTACAATTAGTAATGCAAATGAAAACAATAATATATATTCATATAACATTAGAAGCTGTGTGTATGGCTACAGGCAGCATAAAACACGTCGCCCAAATTACCCAGAATATATTCATTTAGTATTTGAGAATGAGAAAACTTAACGACTTCCAACAAACTTTACACGTAACTTCAAACGTTTTTCTCACTGTAACCCCCACAGATAGTTTAGTTCTTCATGATGCGAAACGTTAATATCAAGCATGGCGTTTTAATTTGTTACTTCTTTACTGCTGACTCTCTTTGCAATACATTTTGCAGACGGGTACTCACATATAATACCACCGAATGTGCTTGAAAACTGATGTTGTCATAGGACGTATGATTCAGGAGATATGACGTCACAAACACTGAAATGCTTGAAAAACCACCTTTCCTGCACTATCCGGGGGTTGGTGGGTGCCGGTGGGAGCTACTGGTGTTCTACAAAATTTTATGCTAAGAATCAGAATTGCGGTTGGGAGTTTGTCTCGTGTGGGCCTTTCTAGAAAAATAGCTCGATCATCTTGTAAAGCATCTCGAAAAAGGTAGAATTGTCCTGCCTTCTCTTGATGGAGTACGCAAAGTAACGAACCGTTGGGAGAAGTACTGTCAACTAGCAATCCGACCATCAGATCTCGTTTGTTACTCACGCAAGAGGAACAGCCTACGTCACGCAGATGTGCGTATCGGCACACGAGTTTTAGCTACCGCGCGTTGTGTTTGCTATGCCGGAATGTCTAAGTAAATTAATACTCTAACAACAATCTATGGACGGTAGTTATAAAAAGATCACTTCCGGCGAATTATTTGATGATTTACCTGCTCTCTCAACTTTGTGTTCAAAATCATAAATGTCTAAATCTATGAAACCTTGGCATTCAGAAAGTAAGGACGACGGACAGGGAGTTCTGAAATTGGACTTGTTAATGGACTAAAAATTCGTCGACCGGGAATAAGCGTTCGACAATGTAAGCTGTTGCTAGACGTACGAAATTCGGAGAAAAATAGGAGTAAATTGTAGCAGAAGACGGCTAATATTTAATAAGCACAAGAAAAGGAGGGAACAATAAGACTGGAAGATCAAGAAAGAAGAACTAGGATTGAAAAGGGGGTAACACAGTGATGTAGCATGAACCTGGAAGAAGCAGTGACGGATATAAAAGAAAGGTTTTAGAGTGGAATTAAAATCCTAGATGAAGCGTTATTAACGCTATGGTCAGTCAAAGTCAAGAAGAATCACAGGAAATTATGTATGAAATGGGTGTCTAATGAGTGCGGAATATGTGTGACAATAAACCGAAGAAAGACGAAAACAATGACAGTAAAGTATCGGAAATGAGATTAGCACAAGTCTTAAGATGAGAATTCGGTTCAAATTAGGGGTAGTGGGGGAAATCATCTACCTTGGAAGGAAAATGGCATTCGATGGACGAAGCAAGTATATAAAAAGCCAAATAACACAGGGATGGAGAGCAATACTTGGCAAGAAATATCTACTAGTGTAAGCATGTTGTCATATCACTGGCTTAGTTGGGGAATATCTTTGCAGGCAGCCGCGTCTGCAGAGTCGTGCATGGGACACGGAACTGTTATGTTGTGTAGCCGGTCGGAGTGGCCGTGCGGTTCTAGGCGCTGCAGTCTGGAACCGAACGACCGCTATGATCGCAGGTTCGAATCCTGCCTCGCTCATGGATGTGTGTGATATCCTTAGGTTAGTTAGGTTTAATTAGTTCTAAGTTCTAGGCGACTGATGACCTCAGAAGTTAAGTCACATACTGCTCAGAGCCATTTGAATTTTATGTTGTGTAGTAGGTAGCTTAGCATGTGACAGACATTGTTGGTATGGAAGTTGAAGTGTTGCTACAAGTGTTATTACAGTAAAGTGATGAAATAAGTAAATGATTCAGATGAAAGTGCGTCAAGAAACAATTTAAAAATGTGCATTGCTGCTGATAATGTATTTGTGTATCCTTTCGATGGGTGTTGTAGTGTACAGTATCAATCATCTGCACCGTGTTCGGTCTCCCAGAATGACCTAATGTGAATCAATAATACTATTTTTTACAAAAGGGAGCTTTTAAGTGCCAGTGTCTTGTAGCGAGCGTGAGAACGTGCGTTCGATCATCGCGTTCCGCATCATCAACAATCAGCCGCGCCGCGACGTTTACACGCACGCCCGTACAAATGAGAACTGTGAACTGTAAACTTAAACTTGTGAACAGTGATAAAATTTATTACTAGTGTCGAGGAGGACTGGTACCAGATATCTGTGTATGTGTGACGGGCGTAAGAACTTTCTGGCGACCATTCGGCTTCCGCAACATCAACATTCATCCGCGCCGTGTTCGGTACGCGTACGCTCGTCCAAGTGGTATTGTGCATAGACAGTCATCAAGACTATCAGTTGGGATAAACATTTACGACTTACAGTGTAAACAGTGCAACATGTGATTTCCGTATCGTCTCAGAATATAGATGTTCTTACCAGACTTTGAACAGTGTAGTGCTTAACGTTGAGTGGCTCCCCTTGCGTATTTCGACAGATAATTTCAGGCAAGCCAGCAGCAGTGTGGGGCAGAACAATACGACTGCCGCGGGATTACCAGGTACATGGTGTGGCCAGGGCGTACGGTCGAAACGACAAACAGTTTAAAGGTACCACCCCACCCATTTGTTCTCCCGGGCATGTTACACTAGCACCAAACATAGACCTTAAAAAAAAAATTCTTAGAATGTACGTTTGGAACACAGCATTGTATGTTAACGAATCCTAGACTGTGCGAAAACCGGAAAAAAAGAGAATCGAATCAATTGAGTTACGGCGCTACAGAAGAATGTTGTAAATTATGTATCCTAATAAGACAAGGAATGAGAGCACAGAATCGGTGATGAAAGGAACATATGGAAAAAAACTGACAAGAAGGAACAGTATGATACCACTAATGTTTCAAACATGAGGGAAGTAATTCTATGGTAGTAGAGGGAATTATAGAGCGTAAAAGCTTAGGGTAAGACGGAATTTGGAGTACATCCAACAAATAATTGACATCGTAGGTTACAACAGCTTCTCTGAGATGAAGTTGTTGGCACAAGAGAGGAGTTCACCGCGACCGCATCGAATCAGTTACAAGACTTATGATTCAGACGAAATAAAAATAAGGGGACTGTTTCCTTAGTGCCTAACGCAAACAGCATAATTTTTGTTTGTCAAAGAATTTATTTTTTCACGGAGCTGCATTTAATGTTAATCTTTACATCTAGCACATATATAATTGTAGCTCAAACGTTTCGCTAATTTCCACAGGAAGGTGCGGAGGACACTAACCACTGCTTTGGGAGAGCACAATGTGTTGAGCTGAAATCGGTAACCTGCATTTCTCTGAGGGAATAATAGGCAACATGTTGTAGTGATACAATGGAAGCAAACGTGCCTTATTACGAAGAAACTGGGCTCGAGTCAATAGAAGAGTGTGAACCCTCCACTGAAGAGTTTTACTAAGCATACTGCCACAAAGACTATAATGTAATATCTGTACAACACATTATAACGGATGAAGATGCTCCATTCTCCTGATTTAAGCATGTTGAAAACTTGCTGTTTCTATTAGAATCTTACGTTTTCTGTGTCTATGTTTGTAGATAAAAGTTAGAATTCAGAATGTTCCCACACTACCGTCAGAGTCAATTTGCGTTTATGCCAGTACAGTTTCTTTACGTGCCAGATACGTTCAGCCCGTGGTATAACGTAAATCTGACCGCTCGGACTACACTAAAATTTACGACTAACTGAATTAGCATGGCACCTTTTGACATCTCTCCACTATTCCTGTGTTTCAGAAATTATTTATGAAGCCATGACAGCATTCTGCCTCACACGTGTCACTTTGATTTGGTTGGGCAGGGGATATACTAATTATCGTGCTATTGTCTATCTATCTCCATAGAGCATACGATGCCTTACAACTATGAGGCATATAAAACGACACATAACTTGGAATATCAGTCATATTTATAGTGTAATTGTATTGGCAATTTATACCAAATATTACAAATAGCGACTATATCGTATTAGTTTATATTATGTTACCAGTTGAGCTTCATGACCCTAAAATAATTGACTGAAGAAACTGCTGAACTATGCTACTTTCTGTAACTTTATTTGTGGCAATACGCGTATCAGATTTTCACTCACGTTCTATTGGCCGAATCAATTACAGCATTTTCCCCATAACGCTAATATCGACCAGTTTTTGAATGAGGCACCTGCCCTTTGTTATGTGTCCCGTAACTGATGGTTTCAATATATTGTACAAGACACACATACCTCTTATATGCAGGTATCCCCCAAACGAGAAACCTTAGCACAAGGAGAATGAGGAAGGAATTTGTGTGATACCACATCCTCGAATGGAGTCTGTATGATGTTAAGAGTTAAACTCTACATAGAAGGAGGTAGAGGAAGGGATCAGAGTTAAAAATTAGCTGCAGAAATATGTCTCTGCGCGCTGCATAGCTTTGGGCAACTAGATGTGACCTACTTCAAACATGGGTCAAAATTACCGAGTGCCTACCTCCTGGAGGTACTTCGGCTGGCCCACCTGGAAACCTCTCAACAAGTGCTGGTAAATACAGGGACATCTTTGTCGTATTCCAAAGGACCGACAAGATTTGACTGTCGAAGAGAACTCACATTGTGCAGCTATCTGTGTTACCCAAAGTCATGTATTGATGATAAGCTGATGACAGCTAAAGGTAGTACGTTTGCTATTAACTAATTCTGGGAGATATTCATTTTGTACTGTATTCTCCATTTTTCTTCAAGGGTGTAAACTATATAAATTGCATGTAAAACCTTACTCGGTTTTCTTGCCGCGTCAATTCGGGATAAAATCTCAAGCTTGCGACGATAGCCTCCATAGTCATCGTAAGGAGCAACTGACTGTCTTCACTGCTGCTGTGGTGGCCTTATATAGCCCGTGGACGACTTCTCATTGGTTGGCTTGTGTTTGGTCGGCGATTACGTACTGCTGTCGCAGACAGTGTCAGTGTGTGCGCTGGTGGCGACGCCGCTTCCGTCGGAACGTAAACCTTGGAAGAAATGTCTCTGCTGCTTCTCTGCATCGACAGATCGTTTCCATGCACCGCTCAGATAGTATCCGCTATCACGGTTAAGACTCTTCTTATTTCAACAGCCTCCTTAGTAACAGAATCTCAGTATGAGGAGGTATAGGACAAAATTTTTGTTTCATCGAACAGTATTTTAAGTTTGTTCATCAGGCTGCGCTCCGCAATTGCAGATTTCTCCAGTTCTCTATTTTTAATATGCCATTGGTATTCTGCACAGCGGTCGGAAACGGTACGAATGGTCTGGCTCATATAATTGCTTCCACACTCCCCATATTAAAAATTACAGGGTCCTTGAGGCCGAGACTGTCTTTAACAGGGAGCATCATCTCCTTAATATTCTTGTTGTTGTTGTTTTGGTCTTCAGTACTGAGACTGCTTTGATGCAGATATCCATGCTACCCTATCCTGTGGAAGCTTCTTCATCTCTCAGTACTTACTGCAATCTACGTCCTTCTGAATCTGCTTAGTGTATTCATTTCTTGGTCTCCCTCTACGATTTTTACCCTCCACGCTGCCCTCCAATACTAAATTTGTGATCCCTTGATGCCTCAGAATATGTCCTACCAATCGATCCCTTCTTCTAGTCGAGTTCTGCCACAAACTCGTTTTCTCCCCAATTCTATTCAATAGCTCCTCATTAATTATTTGATCTACCCATCTAATTTTTAGCATTCTTTTGTAGCACCATATGGAAAGCTTCTATTCTCTTCTTGTCCAAAATATTTATCGTCCATGTTTCACTTCCATACAAGGATACACTTCATACAAATACTTTGAGAAACGACTTCCTGACAAATCCATTGAAACGTCCCCTTGGAAAAATTATACAAGACTGTGCTTAAACTGACACACAATATCTTTAGCGCAACGCAATCTGACTTCCAAAAAACCCTACGACAGAATGGCCCTGACTAACATTAACCTATACGTTTCACAAATCACTTACCTCACAAAAATCTTCGTTACTCAAGCTACTGCAATACAGCGAGCACCACTACTACCAGGTAAATAAAAGATTCAAACTACTGAAGGCACTAACTACTGATAGGCATAGTTATCAAATGAAAGATTTTAATAGAGAACAAACAATGTATTTACCTCACTAGTCATAATATATATAGCAGTTCATGACACCAATTCTTACAAATTTCAAAACTCCGTCATCTCTCTCCCCACGTCCACCACTGCTGGCGGCTCACCTCCAACTGCGCAACGCTACGCCCTGTTAGCATACAGCTGCCGCTGCTCAACACTACAATGGCAGACAACAATGCAAACTAAACACAGACTGCGCACAGCACAGCCAGTGATTTTCATACAGAGCGCTACGTGGCGGCGGCGTTACCAATAAAAAATCCTAAACAGCCTACTTACACTATACTCGATGTTAACAATTTTTTCTTCTTCAGAAATGCTTCCCTTGTCATTGACAGTCTACATTTAATATATTCTCTACTTCGACCATCATCAGTTATTTTGTTCCCCAAATAGCAAACTCTTTTACTACTTAAGAGGACGAAAAATCTGTCTTATATCCCATATACCAAGGAATCTTCCTATTTTGCTGGGTATAGCACCACAAAAAGAGGAACCACAATTGGTGTTTCATCCTGTGAGTGTGCAGCATTTTCACGTTTCCTTTTCTTGGGCAACTCTGCCTTTACAACGCGTGCACCATAGCCTTTCTTTCGGAACACATACTTCAGATGGTTAATTTCGAACTTCATGTGGTCCTCGACGGGATCAGTTTTTGCTCTGTATACCAACGTCTTCGAAACGGCTCCCTTCTGAACAGGGTGATGCAAACTCTGTGCATTAAGGTATAAATCGTTATGCGTCGGCTTACAGAGAGGCCGAGACACCCGTCCGCCTGTAGTTGTACTAAAACGTCTAACAATGGCAATGTTCCTTCCTTCTCCATCTCGACGGAGAACCGGATGTTCGCATGTATGTCGTTCATGTGTTCCACGAACTGTTCGAGAGCTTCTGCGCCGTGTGGCCAGAACATAATAGTATCGTCAATATAACGATAAAATAAGGATAAAAGGGGAGGAGCTGAAATCAGTGCACGTTTCTAAAAATTCTCAATAAAAGAGTTAGCCAGTGATGGAGACAACGGAGAGCCCATCGCCATACCATCCGTCTTCTCATAAAATTTATTACGATGCAAGAAGTAGATGGTCGTCATCACAAGCTGGAACAACCACATAGTTTCAGGAGGAAAAATTATCCGCCAGCACTTTCAAAGTGTCCTCCAGCGGGACTTTTGCGAACCGCGCTTTCACATCCAGGCTGACTAAAATCTCATTTGGACTAACTCTAATCTCATTTTCTAAGGGAACATCTGGAAGTTTATGATGTTAATTTCACACCGTCGACTATAGGGGTCATCAACTTTGTTAAGTATTTGACCAGCTTGTAGGTAGGAGAACCAATTGAACTGTCCATAGATCTCAAGGGAACATTATCCTTGTGGATCTTCGGTAGTCCGTACAACGTGGGAGGTCTAGGAGCTCTGAATCTGAGATTTGTTTTAACATCATCTGGCAGACCGTAATTTTTAAGTAGCTCCATGGTTTTCTGCTATACGTCAAAGTTGGGTCCCGTTTAAGACATTTGTACGTACTGTCCTCCAACAGTGATGTCATTTTGCTATGATATTCGGTAGCATTAGGAACGACGGTGGCATTTCCACTGTCAACTGGTAATACGACAAGGTCTTCATCTCTACGAATTAAACGGAGCACGTCCCTCTCCTCTCTACTGATATTAGATCTGGGAAGCTTAGCTTAGGCCAAAAAGTGACAAGTAATGTCTCATTTCGTCGGCGTCGTCCTGTGCAAGTTGCCGCGCCGCCTGTTCTACCTCACTGATCAGATCCACGATGGGTACAGTACGTGGTGTAGGAGCCAATTTCAAGCCTTTATTAAGGGCCGAGATGGCTCCATTGTCAAAGTTCTTGTCCAACAGGTTGACGACAGTGTGTACTGTTTCATACGATGACTCCGATCTTTGCATATCTGTAAGACGCTCAAATTTCGTTGCTGGTGATAAAAATCTTCTCGGGTTGACAGCGAAGTCAATGTGTTGTTCTCCGACAACGTTTCAGCAAATTTCTTACTTGCCATCTTCAGGTGGAATGTCAGGTTCACGTCTCGTCCTGATCCTTATTGGCGCTGGCCAAGGAGTCCTCTGCATCCTCGATGCCGGTCAGGCCAATCAGGAGCGAGTGGAATCGGCGCGTCGGCGGGTGGCGGGGGGTTGCGGCCTGTTAATTCCATCCACTGCCTCCGACCTTCCATCATCGGTCCGCTCTCGTTTTATTTTTGATAATGTAGTGCTCCCCGCAGTGCTAAGTTGGAAGCCACTATCCCAGTCGACCAGGTTATCACTGATCCGTATCTCCACTGCCTCTTTAATAATAGAAACCTTTCGGTCTATACAGACTCTTGGTTTCTTCAAATTGCAACATCTGTTCTTCACTGAGCCTGCGCCCCGTTACCATGGATATTGCTTTTTATTCGAGGCGATCGCCTGTCACACGTTCAGAGATGCGTTGTTTTATGCAACGCCGCGTCTGTCCAATATATAGTTTCCCGCATTGACAGGAAATGCTATAGACACCCGTTATTCTTAGATCCAAGTTGTCTTTCGTTGAGCCCAGCGCATTTCTGATTTTTGCTGGAGGATGGAAGATGGTTTCTTCCTTGCTCTTTTCCAGTATCCTAGCAAATCTTGGCAGCGAGCGGCACTGCGTACTGGAAGAATGCTAGAACTTTTTTGTTCTCTTCTTTCTGAAGGTCTTCCTTCTTCTTCCTCTTGCTCATCTTGAGAGCGCGTCTAATCTTCATTTCGGTGTATCCATTCTTCCGGAAGATATTTTTTCCCGGTGCTGAATCTCAGCAGACAAACTGTCCTTATCGCATATATCATAAGCTCTGCGGACAAGGGTAGAGAGCACGGATTTCTGTTGCGCTGGCTGATGGCAGCTGCTGGCGTTGAGGTACAGGTCTGTGTGTGTTTTATTTCGGTAGACGGAGTGTCCCCGTGTGCCATCCCTTTTCACCTTTATTAGAATATCGAGGAAGGGAAGGCACCAATTTTCTTCCAATTGCCGTGTGAACTTGATGTTCTCGTGGACGCTGTTCAGATGGCTGAGAAACTCTGTTAGTGTCCTCGCTGTGCAGCCAGAACGCGGAAGTATTGTCTATGTACCGATAAAAGACCTTGGGCTTAAGGCGTGCTGTTTCAAAGGCGATATCCTCGAAGTATTCCATATACAGACTGGCATTACATGGTGCCAGTGGCGATCCCATAGGGGCTCCATCCACTTGTTGGTAAAACTTGCCTCGACATTGGAAGTACGTAGTAGTGGGTGCATGGCAAAATAATTCCACTGTGTCTTCGTCGAAATGATTCTCCAGTACTTTCAAGGAGTCCTCTGACGGTACCCTCGTATGTAGGGAAGTAAAGTCAAAGCTGACCATAATGTCGTTTTTGCCAAGACGCCACTCCTCGAGTGTCTTAACAAACTTCGTGGAATTCTTGATGTGGTGGGGACGTTTACCCACGAGGGTCTCGAGTAATTGTGCCAAATGTTTGGTTGTGCCGTAGGTGGGAGAATATGTAAATTGTATATTACTGACTCTGCTGTTCTAGCTGTATCCCATAATATTCCACAGCTACGCAATGCAGAGTTTATAATTGGTTTTGACTGGAATAAATAAATGAAACTAGTTATAACATACAGAAATTTGGACTTCTATTATGTATAGTCCCAAAGTGACAGAGAGATGAAGATAATGTGCTGAGGCTGGTCGGAGTAGCCGAGCGTTCTAGGCGCTACAGTCTGGAACCGCGCGACCGCTACGGCCGCAGGTTCGAATCCTGCCTCGGCCATGGGTGTGTGTGATGTCCTTAGGTTAGTTAGGTTTAAGTAGTTCTAAGTTCTAGGGGACTAATGACCTCAGAAGTTAAGTCCCATAGTGCTCAGAGCCATTTGAAGCATAATGTGCTGATGGTCCTGAAGTATAATATTATTTACCCCGATTTATAGCGCTGAAAAAGTATTGACATTAATGACACAATTTTCGTTGAGGCGTTTGAGTCTCAGCTACTATCTACGATAATGATATAAACTGAAGAAACGAATTAAATTTAGTGCCACAGCCAGGACTTGACCACACGTCTTCCTGCTTGCTAGGCAAGTGTGCTAAATATTACACCACTACATCTGTATAGCTCAAGCAGCTGCACGGGCTGCTGTAGTTTAATGCCCTCCCGAGCACAAACTTGTCTTCATGTCTTCAGCATAGTCACTAATGCCCAGTCTCTCTGGTACCATTTGTGTATCGGCTAGTACACTTGCCTCTTTAACAAGGAGATCTTGTTTTGGCGTCCCGGCTATAGCGCAAATTTTAATTCAGCTTCTATTATTATCGTTGACTTACATTTCATTTCGAAGATGGCAATTTCGAGTAAAACGAAGCGTTGGTAAACAGCAGTCCGCCATTGCGCTCAGAGACATCCATGCAAGATGAAACTGGCGGCCAAACACCGCTGTGATCTCTTATGGCAAATAGTAAAACTGGTTAAACTGGCTCTGAGCACAATGGGATTTAACATCTGAGGTCATCAGTCCTCTAAATTTAGATCTACTTAAACCTAACTAACCTAAGGACATCACACACATAGATGCTCGAGGCAGGATTCGAGCCTGCTGCCATAGCGGTTGTGCGGGTCCGGACTGAAGCGCCTAGGAGCGCTCAGCCACAGCGGCCGGCCGCAAATAGTATCTGAGCCACTCTTTCACCTGGATGGAGCTAACAACTTTTTTTATACAACTGGTCTATCCTGTCAAAAGGAACTATTCAGCTTTCACTTTAACTGACCTAGGAAAACGAAGAAAAATCCAATTTTTTACTTAATTCGAGCCCTGCTCCTACTGTATGAGTATGCAAAGTCTTCAGTGTTACACGACCTCGCTAAGGCAAACGGGAATTAGGAGATCACAATAACACGTATTTGATATTTAGAAAGATTATTACACAGTAGCATCTACTTCTGCACACATAGTCCATACTCCTCCACGGATCGGGGAGGAGGGCACCACGTACCTACACTAATCATTTCTTTGTCTGTTCCAGTCACGCATAGAGCGAGGGAAAAACGAGTGTCTATGAGCTTCCGTATGAGCCATGATTTCTCTGACCTTACCTTCGTGGTCCTTACGCGAAATGTACGTTGGCAAAAGTAGGGCCGATGTGCAGTCGATCTCAAACGTTGGTTCTGTAAATTTCCGAAATGTGGCTCGTGATAAGAGCGCCGTCTTCTCTCCAGCGATTCCCATTTGAGGTGACCTAGCTTTAAGTAATACTTTTGTGCTGATCGAACCTACCAGTAAAAAAACCAGCAGCACGCCTTTGAATCGCTGGTGGGCACCCCAACCACACGACTAGTACTCAAGAAATTGTTCCTCTAACGTACTGTATTCCGTCTCCTTTAAAGAACTACTTTTCCTCCAAATTGTCCCAGTGTAACGTAGTCGGAGATTTGCCTCCCCGATTATAAATCCGATGTGCTTATTCCATTTCATATAGGTTTCAACGCTACGCCTAGATATTGAATGGTCGTGACGATGTGAAGCAACTCATTACTAGTGCTCGATTCGAAAGTTACAGGACTGTCTTTTCCCTCATCGTCATTATGTTAAATTTTTCTGCATGAATAGGAAGTTGTCATTTATCACACCAAGTTAGACAGTGTTTTGTATCCCCCTACAGTCACTCAAGGACAGCACCTATCCGTATGTCACCAGCAGACAGCCATAAACTGCTGTTCACCCTGTCCGCCAGAGCATTTATGTACTCCCTTGGCCAAAAGTATTGAGCATCCTAGGTAAATTTGAGTGGTGTAAAAAATAAGAAAATTAAATAAAATTTAAATCATTTTTTCGAGTTTATAATGTTTATTAGTAACAAAAAATCAATATTTTGGGGCCCACCTCTTCCCCTTATTACAGCATAAATTCGTTTTGGTAGAGATACATCAGCTTTAAACAATTTTTGGCACGTATGACCTCCCGCTCAAGGCACACGTGGCCTTTTGATTCTTCTTTTGATTTCATTTGTGTGCCGCCTGACTTTGTGCTTCAATAAGCCCCTCAATTCTCTATGGAGATCAGGTCCGATGATTGGGTAGGCCCGTCCAGAAGCTCATGTCACTTTCCAGAAGCCAAGTCATTGTGCGGGCATATTTATGGCAGGCTGCGTTATCGTGTTGGAATTTAAACGTCAATGCACTTTGTGGAATCCATGAAGGATTCAGTTACGGCCATTTGCCCGAACCCTGCAGCGCTCGTGCAGCCCCAGATTACGACTCAGCTTCCGCCGTGTTTTACAGTAGGTGCCTCACGTTCTGGGTTATATTTTTCGCCCATCAGGCGAGGGGCGTAAGCCATACCCGATGTACCAAAAATCTGAAATGTGAATAAATATGGTAGATAATTGTTTCGTGAGTTCCTAAATTAATACATTTTGTTTTCAACCCAAATTGGTATGTTCTAGAGCATCAAGTTGAGAAACCTACCTGAACGTTTGCTTCGTCAGGCCACACGGTATTTGATCATACTTGTTCAGTGAACGTTTGGCATTTTAGAGCCTACTCATAACGTGTGTTTCTATTCTTGTGTGAGATTCATACTTTCATCCTAGCTTTACAGCCTTGTAGACCAGCTTCTTGATGTCGACGGCAAGTGGTGCGAGTAGGTACTGATTTTTTAAAACTTTCAGAAGACCCAGCAGCGAGGGCTAAAGAGATTTTCTTCCTATTTTTTTAACGTCTCTCTTACTATTTTTCGAACCTCGCGGTCTGTTATGATCCACTTGTGACGGGTTCTGGGCCTATGAAAGTGCGACCCGGTCACGATGAATCCCTCAGTAGCATATTATACAGATCGGCGTGAACATTTCACACTTTCCGTAATCTCCACCTGTGATTTCCCTTGCTCATACAAAATTTGTGTCTGCGCTCATTTTTCTAAACAAACTGCGTTCCTTTTAGGCATAATGGCGCAATATTACCCATGTCACAGACCAAAACAGAAAAAAGAGCACTAGATTAGTGGTTTGAGTCCACAACGAGTGAATGAAGCGGATTGATTAGTAGACAGAAAAACACTGAAATGACAAATTACACCAGATGTTTTATGGTGGCTATGAGGTGGATCATTGTTTCTGACGTGTTCCGATGCCGACGAAATACTTTCAAAACCAAAGCGTTTATTTACTGTTATGTAAGCCTATATCGCACAAGTACAAAATTTATAAGGTGCTCAATAGTTCTGGCGAAGGGTGTATATAGAGAATAAGTGCGGTCCTGTCACACTTCCATGGAGCACTGCTAACGGCGCCCTAGTCCCTGAAGAACACTCGCTGTCCAGGACAGCGTACTGTTCTATTTCTTAAAGAGTCTTAGAAAGACATATGTTGCAACCTGATCCATATGTTCGGACCTTCCTCAACAGTCTGCCGTGGGGCACCTTGTGAAATACTTTCCGGATATCTAGGAACATGGAGTCTGCCTGTTAGTCTGAAGAATATAATGTAAGATAAGGGCAAGCTGCTATTCGAACGAGTGACGTATTCTAATTACGGGCTGATTCGTGGATGAAAGCTTTATACTTTCAAGGAAATTTGTTATATTCAAACCAATAATGTGTGCAAGGTACCTGGAGCAAATCGATGTTAGAAGTATTGGACTGTAATTAAGCGTCACCGTTTTTTTATTTTACCTATGTATAGGAGTCATTGATTGGATGTCGATATAATACTTTCATAAAGACTGTTGACTTGAGAAAGGTTCAAGCAGGTGATAGCTCGAACGGTGGGCTTTTCATCTGGTTGTCTGTGGCAGAAACAACGCCCCATAGTCTGTTCGCTCATCATGCATGACACTAATGGATGAAAGTTTTCTCTGGTCGAGGGCTCAAAAACTGAAGCTGCTGCTAACTGCTGGTATTCAGACCGTGAGTGCATCGCTCAGCACGGGGCTAAGATTAGGAGCGAGATTGTCCTATCTCGGTATTTGAGAGAGCCTCGTAGAAATTTCGCTCAGTGTCTGCTACCATTCTCAACTACTTCCGTACCAAGCAATGCCTTGAGAAGTTGGGCCGGTTAACAAGGCGAAGTTCGAGGGTCTGCATTGTCATCATCTCTCTCGGAAGCCCTTCTCGGCATCTCTCCTGTGTTTTGCATAGGAACTGACGTATGTACCTCGTAGAAGTACTAGGAGAAACTTTCTTATGTTGGTGCACAATGACTTCCTTTGTCTCGCAGTCTGCGTCGCACTTATTGCGAAGACAAGTTGCTCCAGGACCGAACTGCCCATGCATGAATATTATGTCACTATGTTCCGTAAGAACAGTTCTTAAAGTAGCAGACAGTTTGACAAGAACGAAAATTGAGTCACATATGTAAATAAAAACTAAAAGTGACTAGAGAGGTCTAGTTTTAAGGTCGTAGACACATACAGCTGTAAAATAACACTTCATTTGAATAAAGTATAGAGAACTAGTCAAATTTAATTTAATACATTTTCAGGCGGCGAATTAGGCATTTACGCACGCGGAATAAACTTTATCATATTTGATAAAACGTTACATCATGTTGTAGCCACTATGTGGAGGTAGCTAAGGGTTAAATACCTGCTGATATTGTTTTTTATCTCACGATCTTTCAATTTTTATTAAGAGCCTCTGAAATACTGGTGCCAAATTAGTTGTTTAATTTATCGGTTGTGCAACAATAAACATCCAATTGGTAAAACAAAAAGACAATATCAAATAACTGTATAACCATAACTTTAAGGTTGTAGCTCATGAGAAAAATCGATCAGACAACACTTCATTCCACTGCCTTTGTGAAGCAATCACCCCGAAATATGGCTTGTTATTATTTATAAAGACCAAATGCAAATCTATACAGTATTTCAAACATGTATCTTTTGTTTTTTTGCGTCCGCCCTTTGGGGACACTAAGATATGCAACTGCATTGGTGTTATTGGAAATTACGAGTAGATTTTGCATCCACCCTCACCAAAACAAGTACAACCATGAACTGCACGGTAAATGATGACAGCCAAAACAGTTGCAGGATAAAGATTTATTAAAATTCTTGACCAAGGTTTCCGTATATGTAAATATACTTTCATCAGATATAAAAAAAATCCTGAACAGAAATCCATTTCCATTAGCAAAAACTTAGCATCGGAAAAAAAAAAACACTAAAGCTTAAGTAACCGTAAAATTACCAGAGTCTTACGGGCACAAAAATTGTAGTTACTTACTAAAATTACATCCTGCAGTGGAGATTAATAAAACAATTGCGCCAAAGGCATCGTCAGTAGCTAATACATCATCTCCATTTGTACAACACGATTATGGACACAGCATCAATGAGAACACAGTTTAGCATCAATACTTCGCCTATGAACTATCGTGACGAGAGTGTGAAAGCCCCAGGGCAAACGGTTTCGCCGAGAGAGGGCATTTATGGTATGTGCCAGACAATCGCGCACATGAAAATCCATGGATACATACACATGCGCATCAAAATTATTAAAAGTTGTGCTAATTCAAACCTTCTGTCTTAATAAATAAAATATATCAGACCATTTAAAAACATCTATGTAAAATAGAAAATATGGAACCAATCTGCCTGTGTCCTAGTGTCCATCAGACGAAGCTTGCGCTATGGAACACATCTAACGAGAGAGGGCACTAGTGTACTGCGCGAGAATCTCGCGTAACGTAAACTGTAAAATACACACTAGCGGAAACAACCAAAACGTTAAAGTAAAACGAAACCATCTGTCGTTGTGAAAAACAAACGTAACAGTCAATTAACCACACATACACATCGAAAATCACAAACAGAAAACATCAAAAATACGTAAAATCCCAACAAGACAGGAATAGAGCATTTCACTGGCATCAATAGGCAAGAAAACTAACTTCTAGCCAGCCAGACTGTATTACAGTAAGGCAAGGAAGGGTTTGAAACTGTCAAAAAGTTTTTTGTTTCGAAGCTGCACCTGTTCATTAAGAACAAAACCATCTTTTAGAGACAGATGCTTGAAAATCTCTAATTATTCGAGCAGGTCCCGTTTGTAACCCTTACTCGCTTCATGAAGCAATTCTACGTCATCCAAATTACGTGGCGTACGCTGTAAGAACCATAGATGTTCGGCAAACGTGGAATTATGTACTTTTTCTCCATTTTCACCTATCATGTGTTCTTTATGCCTTACTTTAATGGGTCCACCTGTCTGTCCAATGTAATAGTTTGGGCAGTCGTTACAAGTAATTTTTTAAGCTCCGGATTTAGTACCAAGTTCTTTCCGCGCTCCAATAGAATAAATAACTCTTTGTTTCAGGTTATTATTTACGGAAAAGGCAACTCTGTAACTGTATTGTTTCTGTAGAAGTCTTCGTATGTTATATGATACGTTCCCAAAAATGGAATAGAAATAAAGTTATTATTCTTATTCTTTTTTGCCCAGTTATCTCCTAGGGTTCAACATTTTACAGCTGTTTTTTTCTTAACAATTTGATCAATTAATTTGGGGTCGTATCTATTGTTAGTAGCTATTGATTTTACTAAAGATATTTCTTTTTCTAAAAAATTCTGTTCTAAAGATGTGCTCTCAGCACGATGAACTGCAGAATGAAAGAAGGCTATTTTGTGAGTTTGAGGATGACAAGAATCTGCTGGGATAATATTTCCAGAAAAAGTTTCTTTACGAAAAATGTCGAATGTAATAGTGTTATTAGATAACTTAAGTTTCAAGTCAAGAAAATGGAGTTCACTCTCATTGTTTTCTATCCCTTTTGTGAAATTCATTTTCCCGTAAAAACTGTTAAAAACATGAAACAATTGTTGTAGATTTTGGTCACTACCTTGAAATATTATGAGTATACCATCAACATAACGAGCATAGAAAGAAATCATATAACCAAACACAGGATTATTTTTGAAAAAAATTTCATCTAACGCATTCACAAAGAAGTCAGCCAAGATACCAGCTAACGGGCAACCCATGGCTAAGCCGAATGGTCGCTCATACATTTTGCCATTAAACTGAAAGTAATTGTAATCTAGTACAACCTACAATAGTGACATACATTCCGACAATTGCAGCTCACTTAAAGTTCTATGTTGTCGAATGTTATCTTCAATAATCTTAAGAGTGATATCCACCGGGACTTACTGCGTCAAAAGTAAACAAACGAGAGGAGGAAGTTATATCTACCGCTTGTAGCTTGTTTATTACCTCAGCACTATTTTCAACTAATTGTTTTCAAATAAGAAGGTTTCTTTAATTTTAGTGTCTAAGAATCTCGCTAGTTTATGATGTGGACTCTTTATTCCGTCAACGATCGGACGAATTGGGTGTTGACTTTAATGTACCTCAAACTGACTTCTAAGAGTAGGTGCTCTAGGGTACAGATTAATTATAGCTGTCTTTTGAAATTCTTTTATGAAATTTTTAGTGTTACCTAAAATATCCCTAATTTGCTTTTGTAATGTAAGGATAGGATCTTGCTCGATTTCGAATGTCCCATTTTCCTCGAAAAAGGCCAAAGTTTTAGGGATATATTCGCTACAACAAGGAATATATTCGCTACAACAAGCGTATTTCCTTTATCATATTTAGTGACAAGAGCCTCATTATTTTTTAATTAACGGTTTAAACTAGTGATAATGCTACCCTATCTCTGTTTTAAGTCATTGTTTTTTACAGAATTAACCTCTTTCTAAAATTGCGCTCCATTCATGAGCAATCCTATTTTGTTGGGACTTTTCTGTTTTTACAGTCTAGACCAAATTTAAAGTAACAATAAAATTATCCACCACTTTAGGGTCGTTAAGAGTAGGCATGAAATTGTTTTTAAAACCTGGCGCTTTCTTGAGGAGTAAAGCTTATGGAAGTTTTATTTAGTACTCTGTCAAAATATTTGTGTTTGCTATCGGCAGTTCTTTGTGCAGGAACGACATTAAATTTAGGCATAGCATTTTCTAGCTTTTGAAGTTTAAAAGCGTGCCTACGCTGAATTTCACTTCTACGATTCTGTAGCCACTCATTAACACCATGCCAAATACTATCTACGTGAAAGTTAAAATAATCTTTAAAAGTTCTGATGATCAAGAGATACAAGAGTAAGCGTCTTCATTTACTTTACCTTTCTTCTTACAAAGCTCACTGATTCTGTCACTCATAATTGGTTTCACCAGTTTCACTTTAGTAGACGGAACCTTGTTACACTGTTTCACATTGATAAAAGTCTTCACGTAATTCGGTGTCAAATTGCGTCTATCACATTGTTTATTGAAGTCAATAGCCAAACTTGTTTTCAGGATTTTAAATGAGATGTCCGTGCATTTAGAAACAGCCTTTGAAACCTGGGTAGGTACATATTTCAAGATTTTAAACATGGCTGAAACAAATGATGCATAAAACCTCTCTAAAAACGGTTGTTAATGAAGTTTGTTGAGCATTTCGGTAACGCCCTCGCGCCGACTGCACTATACAGTGACGAAACGCCCCACCCTTCGTTTGGTATTCTCTATCACTTCTTCCAATACTATGATTTAAGAATCGCATATTAATGAACAACGTTCAAGAAGCGATCTAACAAGCTGCTTATAAGCCACTTCCTTCGTGGATGAGTAAAATTTTTTTAAGGTTCTTCCTTGCAGCCAGCCGCTATGGCCAAGCGGTTTTAGGCGCTTCATTCCGGAACCGCGCGACTGTTACGGTCGCAGGTTCGAATCCTGCCTCGGCCATGGATGTGTGTGCTGTCCTTAGGTTAGTTAGGTTTAAGTTGTTCTAAGTCTAGGCGACTCATGACCTCAGATGTTAAGTCCCATAGTGCTCAGAGCCTTTTTCTTCCTGGGACTCAGTCTGGCATTTACCGTTCCTACTATTTGTTTTGTGTAGTCATTCCGCTTAAGGGCACTCGGGATAGTTATTCCAGGATATCTTACGGTAGAAAATGTTTTCTATATGATACATTTCTTTAACTGTCTGAGCCAACACCATTCGTCAATTTTCTGCAAGTTCATTTTGCAAATCGATATTATCTTTTGGCGTTGCTACAGTGTTATAGACAACTTCATCATCTGCGAATAGTCTTTAAGAGCATCCGATGCTATCTATTAGATCATTTATACACAGTGTGAGCAATAGGCACTCATTTCACAATTTCTTTCGATTTTGTTCCGTTAAGGGCCACATGTTAATTTTCATACGCAAGGAAGTTCTTGAATCCCGTCGCAATCATGGTCTGATACTCGATAAACTTGTATTTTTTTCACTAGACGGCATTGCGGCACGGCGTATAATGCCGTTGGCTACAGCACTGTAGATCGCATGGAGGAACATGACGAACTGAGTTTCGCAAGATCTCTCTTTGTGAAACCCATGTTCATTTGAGAATAATTTCGTTCTCCGAAAAGTCATAATTCTTGAGCATAAAACATATTCCATAATTCTGCAACAGACTGATGTCAACAATATATGAAAAATAGGACCATAATTGTGTGCATCTGTTCTACAGTCCTTCCTGAAAGCGAATGACCCGAGCATTCTCCCAGTCCTGTGAACCCTGCTTTGCTCCAGCGACCTACGATAAACTGCTCATGTGTTAGAAATCTGTAAGTATCTCATCTGTACTAATGCCTTCCCATTAGCAAGCGGTTGTAGTTCCTTTCCTGTTCCGCGATCGGTTATCTCGATGTCTGCGGTATCGACGTTCGTGCGATGATTGAAAGGAAGGACTGTGTGACTATCTTCCGCGATGAAACAGTTTCGGAACGCCGTATTCAGTACATCGGTCTTCTCTCTTTTACCTTCAGTTTCGGTACCAGGATGACCTCTGAGTAAATGGATATATGATTTAGGAGCGTTTACTGATTTTGCAAATGCCAAAAACTTGCAAGAAGACGTCAAAAACCTACCGTGTGCCCTTTGTATTGAATTTTGACACTCTTCGACTCTCTATGTTAGTCAGGTATCACTAACGGACGTGATATTATCCACTTAGTACGCCAGTTGGAAGAGTTACATAGTATGTGGTATAACAGGCGCTGTAAGGTGACTCATTACAGGTCTACTTCTAATGTGTAACGGATACTCGATGGCATACAGGTAGCAGGGTAAACAATGTCGTGAGCAGTGAAATCGGCAATTTATTTCGCAGGAAGGCTTTATTTTAATACTCTACATACTCTGCATTCACCGTAGACTCTGCTCTCTTGTGGGGGCCTCAAAGTGACTGCTAGGAGAAGTGATGATGTAATGTTGAATTGTCAACTTGAAAGGGTACAGTACCGCCCGACATTGAAAATAGGTAGAACATTCTTCGTTATTCTTGTCAGTACAACAAATTTTTTCTATTAATAACTCAATTTCAATTAATACAGGAAGCCGGTTACCAGTGTGGGAAGGAATGACCATTTATTTATTTAACTGAGCACATGTGCACTCCCACAAAATAAATCCCTACATCCAGTATGGTGAGATCTGTGAAATGAATGAATGTATGGTCGTCTGCTAACCGCAGATAGTGAATGTGAATATATGATCATCTTTGAAACGATCCTTTGGTGGAACCAAAGAGATGAAATTTACCGGAACTTTGAGCGCCTGAAGTGCGGCTGAGCAATGCGGTAGCAAGGTGCTCGCCACCTTCGCCAGAGGTGCGAGAGGATCTGAAGAATGGCCATGTTTTCAGCACTCTGCCGCTGGATTTTGTGTTGGTAAGACCTGTCTTAGGTGTGCTCCGTAAAAAAATGAGTGCAGACATGGTATACATGTGAAATACTTAACTTTAGTTTGGAATAATAATTTTTCTATTTGAGGAACTTTTGTGGGGAGAATTAAATGTCAGGCAGGTAATATTAAGGGGGTCGTAGTAATTTTCGGAAGTGACCAACGGTCACAATGAAACTACGTATAGCAATAATTTGAAATACTCCCAAGTGCTTAAGTTGAGCTGAATTACTAGCGTGTGTACTATAAGTTGGAAATATTTAAGAAATGGCGCTTGCAGGACTTGAAATTAGAGACGAGTACTTCCACGTGGTGAGTACTGTGTGAGTCTCAATCTGTGTGTGATACAAAGGATAAAGATAAGTATTCGTCCATGGTATCAGTTGAGGACTCGCGTGTTTGATGAATATGTTCTTAATATTACTTTGCGTGTTACGTTTCCGTGTGACGCTTGAAATATGGCTCAAATGGCTCTGAGCACTATGGGACTTAACATCTATGGTCATCAGTCCCCTAGAACTTAGAACTACTTAAACCTAACTAACCTAAGGACAACACACAACACCCAGCCATCACGAGGACATTCCGAGATATGTGCTTCCATGCCACAAAGAGTGCATAAGTTAATGCTGACCAGTTGGGGTCACAAATAATACCGAATACTGAGGAAGAGCATCAGCTTCGAATGCAACATCCCCACAATGGTAGTAAAATTTCGCATTCATGGTTTACATATTTTAATTTCCGTCGGTATATGTTCTCTCTTTTCCTTCACCTTCCGCCCATAACAAAAACAATACAGATTCTACATGCTTCATATACACCCATAAGATAGGGATATTACACATACAGGAGAGGAGCGGATACTGAGTCCAATAAGTGCACAGCGGCCTTTTAAAATTTTTAGTAACTACCAAAGAAATGAAACAAAAATTCAAAACACAGTAAAGTTTAACCATTCCATTCAACCAGCAATCACATCTTTAGCACCACAGTTTGTGTTCATATATACAACACATAATTGAATTAATCTTGTAATTTTCTCAGGTCAAATGGATTACTGCTTCAGTACAATCAACGCAAGGGCACGCCTTAATTGTATACAATGTGACTGTTCACAGACGTTGCTGGAACCACGCTGACAAAAGAAATACACGTAGTATCAAAATAACCTCATTTGAAAGGGACACTTCTTGGACTATATGAAATAAAATCGTCATTACTTCTGAATGGTTTGCGTTAGGACGTTCAAACTGGTCGGTTGGCCGCGGGGTGTGATGGGGATTAGTATGCGCAGTAGGCTTTCGTTCAGCGACGAAGCATTTTCATTTGGATGGGTTCGTCAATAAGCAAAACTGGCGCATCCGGCTGACTGACAACCCGCATTTCGCAATCGATAAGTCTCTTTACTTTCAGCGGGTGACTGTGTGGTGCGCAATGTCCAGTCACTGAATAATCGGTGTGATATTGCTTGATAGATTACGTGAACGTTATGCAAGATGATTTTATCCCCATTATCCAATATGACCCTGATTTCGACAAGATGTGGATGATGCAAGACGGAGATCGACCCCATCGAAAGGGGGTAGAGTGTCTGATGACCTGGAGGTGCACTTTGGGTTACCTGGGGGCCATTGGCATGGGCCGCGATTGCCCACCATATTCTCCGGGCTATGAACACTTGCGACTCCTTTTCGTGCCGCTATACCAAAGGCAAGGTGTAGAGCAATAACCCCAAAACCATTCCTGAGCTGAAAACAGCCATTGAAGAGGTCATCCACAACATCGATATTGCGAAACTCAAGCAGGTCATGAAGAATTTCGCTACTCGTGTAAGTAGGCTGTTTAGGTCTTTTTATTGGTAACGCCACCGGCACGTAGCGCTCTGTATGAGGATCACTGGCTGTGCCTTGTGCAGTCTGTGGCTGGTTGGCATTGTTGTGATGCTCGCCAGCGGCGGCTGGATGCTAACAGCGCGTAGCGTTGCGCAGTTGGAGGTGAGCCGCCAGCAGTGGTGGACGTGGGGAGAGAGATGGGGGAGTTTTGAAATTTGTAAGAATTGATGTCATGAACTGATATATATATTATGACTATTAAGGTAAATAAATTGTTTGTTCTCTATTAAAATCTTTCATTTGCTGACTCTGCTTATTAGTAGTTAGTGCCTTCAGTAGTTTGAATCTTTTATTTAGCTGGCAGTGGTGGCGCTCGCTGTATTGCAGTAGCTTGAGTAACGAAGATATTTGTGAGGTAAGTGATTTGTGAAACGTATAGGTTAATGTTAGTCAGGGCCATTCTTTCGTAGGGATTTTTGGAAGTCAGATTGCGTTGCGCCAAAAATATTGTGTTTCAGTTTAAGCACAGTCGTGTATAATTTTTCTAAGGGGACGTTTCATATGTCGACCCTTAGCCGAGGATACCTCACTGGAATCTTCTGATTTTTTCTTGTAGTTTGTGTAATTAGTGTAGATTTTGTTTATTGCTAGCACGTAATTGTAGAGAGAATCTCCTTTGTAGTTGCAGTCTTTCATTGTTGTACAGTAAAACAGGTGTGGCACTCATGTAAATTTGCACCAAGTGTTTCGCAGCTGCGCTTGCAATTAACTAGTTATTATTTTCAGTGCTATGTTCATGTGTTTTCTTACTTTGCTCTTCAAATTGTGCTTTTCTGTGTTGTCGTGTGAAATATTGTGACTATAATGGCGTGTGAAAAACGTAATACTAGGCTCCAAAGTAAACTGGAAATGACAGTGAAGACGAAAGCAGTGTGTTAGCGCCACCATGTAATGAATTAACTAATTTTCAAAGCAGTAATTTGGTAATTGTGCATAGGGAAATGGAGCGGGCTGCAAACAGTGGTGTAGAAAGTGAAACATTTAGTGAACAGGGAAGCATTATCGATCGATCGGTCGGCAACAGCTCGCCTCAGGATTCCGAAATGACAGGACACATTCTTGAAAATACTGTAGATTCAGATTTTGTGTCCTCACCGTTTTCTCAAATAAGTTAAGACACATTTTCTGTTTTTCAAACTGCGAATATTGCCGGTTCAAATGCATTGCCGAATAGCACTATGGAACATGTTTCAGACACCAGTGCACTGTTATTACAATTAATGCAACAAATGGGACAAAAGGTTCAAAAGTTAGACACAATGGAACAAAATCAGAGACTAACACAGAAAAAGCTTCAAAAGTTAGACACAATGGAACAAAATCAGAGACAAACACAGCAAAAGCTTCAAAAGTTAGACACAATGGAACAAAATCAGAGACAAACACAGCAAAAGCTTCAAAAGTTAGACACAACGGAACAAAATCTTCGAAAGTTAGACACAATGGAACAACACCAGAGACAAACACAGCAACAGTTGGACACAATGGAACATAATCTTCAAAAGTTAGACACAATGGAACAAAATCTTCGGACGTTAGACACCACACTTGAACTAACACGTGAAGATTTAACTACTGATTTACATAACACTGAATCGAAATGTCAAAAAATCTGTAATGACGTAGAAACACTAATTTGTGAGCATTTTCAACCTATTTTTTCGCGGTATGAAAACGCATTACAGAATCACGAAGCAGCCATAAAAGAATTGCAAACTATTGTTCGTGAAAATCACGACACCTTGCAAGCTAAATTGGACTCAGTTGCATCCACCGATTCGGTTACGCAACTTGAAAGAACTCAGGAAAACTTAAAGGACACAGTAGATTCGATTTCAACACAAATGAACACTCTGAAACTTGGTTCAGAAAAACACACTGAGGAAATGTGTTTACTATCGGAGAAAGTAGCCGAACTTTCGGATCAGTTCACTAATTTATCCGCAAAGGTAGATGATGATCTGAATGACACAAGACCTGTAGCCATCACTGACACAGAAGAGTATGAACAAATTAAGAAATTCAGACAAAATCAGAATCAAATTAATACGCAATACAAAAGAGAAATCCGGGAAGTACAAGATCAGTTGACGCAGGTAATACAAAAATTACATATTTCAGAGAACACTCGCGCTCCAACATGGGAAGAGGAACTTAGAAATACGGAAAAGCCACAAAATAATAACACAGGGCATTTCTGAAATCATGAAAGAAATTGGCAAGGTGCACCGAATTTTGAGATGGAACCGCCGCCACGACGTAACAATGACCGATATGCTACTCGCCGACGCGATGATTTTGACTATAAGCTGTTCATTACTGCACGTAAATTCAAAACATTTAAGAATTCTGGCAACGAAATTCATCCACAAGCGTGGCTCCACCAATTCTCTCATTGTTTTCCTCCCAACTGGTCATTAGAGCACAGATTAGAATTTATTTGTGGCTACTTGGAGAATGAACCAGCTGTAAGAATGCGATCGGTCATTCACGATTGTCACAGTGAAGGAGAATTTTATCATCCCTTCCTCTCAGCATATTGGTCTCAAGCTACACAAGACCGAGTAAAACATAGCATCATGATGATGAAACACTTTAAAGAATCTGAATTTTCCAGTCTCGTCAAATATTTTGAAGACATGTTACATAAGAATCAATATTTTTCAAACCCATATAACCCTTCAGAACTTATCCGCATTTGCATAACGAAATTGTCTGAACATTTAAGGAATATTATTTTGGCAGGACGTCGCAAAGACGACATTGAAGCTTATCAGGGACTCTTACAAGAATTATAAATTGACACAGACAGTCGTGGAATGCGAAAACAGGAAAACAATCACTACAATTCACATCCGTCACAATTCCGTGACGAAAGAAACAATAACTGGACACGACAAGTCTATTCTTATAACGCAAATCGTGACTAAAACAGACACCACCCATATGACAACCACTGGCGGAGAAATAATAGTTACAGGGAAAGATCGCATTTCCGTAGTAATGACTATCACAGAGACAGTCAGAGAAACAGACAATATGTAAACCAAAATAATTATTATCAAGGGAGACAGAATAACTTAAGACGCAACGGTCCAGCGCGCAGTTACGATTCAGGGAGAAATTCTCCACCACGTGACCGACAAGAAAGAAACTACGGAATCTACCGACATGACGACAGACGATATGATCGTAACGACAGACCTGAATTGCAGCAGAACTGGCGGGATTCAAACAGAGCAGGGCCCTCTTGACAAGGTGAATTTGTAGAAGTTAGGTCTCCAAATCCCAATAACGACGCGCGCCATCAAAGACACAATAGGCAATGACTCATACCGCTGGCAGCCACAAAACGTACGCATGTAACTGAAGACGCAGCTGCCGTAGCTAGTAATTACGTAAAAATGGAAGATATTAGGGACATCTTACTCCAGGAACAGGACGTAAAACATATCAACATTGCATATCCTGTGTTTCACATTACTGTAAATGACGTAAAATTTACGGCAGTACTTGAGTCAGGCAGTCCCATTTCAGTAATTAGTGAAACAGCTTTTAGCAAATGCAGAAAATCGAAGGATTGCCCCACACTTCCGTTACGCAAGATTAAATTACAAGGTGCAGTCATTGGAAAAAGTGTAGATGTACGCCAACAAACCAACTTAGAATTCTTTTGTCACAGCCACAGCTTCTCTATGAACTTTCTTATTGTTCCATTATTGTCGACGGAAATTATACTGGGAGTAGACTTTTTGAATGAATACAAAGCAATCTTAAACTTTCACGATGCTGAAATAAGTTTAGAGAAAGAAGGTAAGTCAATAGCTTTGAAATTTGAAGATTGGCTCTCAAACCATGACGAGGAAATTAAACGGCTTTACCTTCTGTTAGACAACAGTTCGGAGTTTTCTACGGAACTATACACTAACAATCACTCTGCAAGTACTGACAGGGATGATATCGATGGCAAATTTGAAGCTAATGAGTTAATTCAGAATAAAATTCAAAAAATTGATAATTGTAATGACACTGATAGGCAGGACCTTTTTGAGATTTTACAAGCACATACCACAGTTTTTACTCACAAAACAGGAACAATCAAGGGATTTCAATACCAATTTCGTGTTCGTGAGCATACTTAATTTTGTGTTAGACCATACGTAATTCCAGCACATTATAGGGACCGTGGTAGAACAGAAATACAATCTATGCTTGACGAGGGCATTATTAAGCATGTAGTAAGCTCATACAACAATCCATTACATGTTGTTGAGAAGAAAAATGGATAGATCAGGCTTGTCTTAGATTCGAGACAAATCAATACTATCATTATTCCTGAAACAGACAGGCCGCAAACGTTGGAAGAACTACTTCAAAATTTTTATGGTGTAAAAGTGCTATCTTCCATTGATGTCAGATACAGCTTTTATCAGATAGAACTTCACCCAGAATGTAGAAAATACACAGCTTTCCTTTGTTTCGGCGTTTGTTATCAATTTCGGAAACTTCCTTTTGGTTTGAACATTTCTTCAGCAGCATTCATTTGCCGGCTAAATTCCATATTACCTGAGTTCTTAAACGTCACATCACCTTATATGTGGACGTTATTCTGAAAGGAGAAGCCTCATGGGAGCAACATAATCGCATCCTCAACAGCGTGTTACATACTTTTGCAAAATCTGGAATTACAGTTAACTTGGAAAAGTCTGAATTTGGTAGGTCAAAGGTGAGGTTTTTGGGACATATTATTTCTTCTGAAGGCATTTAGCCGGATCCTGAAAAGTTAGAAGCAATCAGAGCCATTGCACTTCCATCCACAAAAAAACAAGTCCGCAGTTTTATAGGCCTCGTAAATTTTTACCTTCGTTTTCTGAATATGCAAATTCTAGTTACACCAAAACTTTGTTCTCTCACTGGGAAAAGTACTATTTGGAACTGGGACGAACAAGCACAGTTGGAATTCAATTCTTTGAAAGAATCGCAACTTAACGCGCCAATACTAGCTCATCCAGATCTCTCACAGGATTTTTGCCTTAGCACGGATTCTTCTTAAGTCGGTCTTGGTGCCCATTTATTTCAAGAAGCCACAGAAAATGACATTACTGTTCAGAAAACCATTGCTTTTGCTAGCCGAATGCTAACAAAATCTGAAAAAATTTATTCCGTTGCTGAATTAGAAGCTTTAGCTATCGTTTGGGCATTTAACAAATTCCCTTTCTTTCTTTATGGTAAGTACGTAAAAGTATACAGTGATCATCGTGTATTATAATTTCTTATGTCTTCAAAATTAAATCATGACAGGTTAAAACGTTGGACGTTGTTTCTGCAAGAATTCCACTTCACAATAGTCTACATTCCCGGCACGGAGAACATTGTTGCGGACGCACTGTCACGCGCACCGGCTGTGCTCGAGAAAAGAAACAGAAAGCAACCTCGAGAAAAATTTCAGTTTCTTTACATTCAGAAAGTCGCCTTTGAAAACTTCATCACCACATCTTTAAAGGACATTGCACATGAACAAGACAAAGATCCGATTTGGGAAGACATCAAAAGTAAATGGCATGAAAAGACACACACACAGATTGGGCATTAATATCTGGTTAGGAACAACATACTGTTCAAACGCTGCACTGTTGATGACAAGCTATGGGTACTTTGCATTCCAGACGATTTCGTTAATAAGCTCATTTGGTACATTCATTTCAGCTATGCACATTTTGGTCCACGAAAATGTTATCATATTATTCCAACGACTTCTTGTTTTAACAATATGGAAAAGAGAATTCGAAAAGTCTTGTCTATTTGTAAACTTTGTCAAAAGGCGAAACCATCTAATGTCTCGCATTGTACTCCATTGTTTCCTATCATTCATTCTAAATTAAAAGAATTTGCTGCTGTTGATCTCTTGGGACCGCTTGTTAGAACATCTAATGGATTTTCGTACGTTCTTGTCGCTGTTGAACTTACTTCAAAATTTGTTTCTTTCACTCCGTTACGTAAAGCCACTGGACGGTCTATATCCAACGCCTTTGTTAAAAATTTCTTACGTGAAGTTGGACATGTTATTAAAGTCATTTCAGATAACGGACCGCAATTCAGATCTGCTGTTTGGTCACGCATGCTTCGTAACCATAAAATCAAATCTGTTTTTGTTTCATTGTACTCACCACATTGTAACCCGTCTGAACGGTTTATGAAAGAAATCAATAAGCTTTGCAGACTTTATTGTCACAGAAAGCAGCATCATTGGGACAGATATTTACACTTATTTCAAAACGTGCTGAATGAAATGCCTCATGACTCCACTGCTTTACCACCTGTTCTTGTACTGAAGAATGAAGAACCACTGAACAGAATCAGAGAGCTTGTACCTTTTCCGAATACACGTAAAATTCGACACAAAGACATAATTGATTTGGCTATTAAAAATATAAATTCTGTTGCAGACAAAAGGAGAAAATTACACGGTAAAGCAAATGCAAAGAAATTATATATTGGTCAGAAAGTTCTCATTAAAGCTCATTCATTGTCACATAAGAAGAAACACTTGAGTCACAAATTCTTTCTAGTTTACAATGGACCTTACAGAATTCGACGTATACCACATGATAATTGCGTTGGAAGTTGAAAGTCTGCGTACTAGGAAGAGTAAAGGTTTACGACACATTTCACATGTAAAACCGTTTATTGATAGATAATCTGCTTTTTAACTTTGTCTTTGCCATAAAATTTTTCACTTCACGCTACTAGTACATTTGGCAGACTTAGAATCTGTTAACATGCAACCATGTTTGAAGTTAAATATCCAGTCAAGAACCACGAGAACTTATTTAAACAGAAATTACGAATGCATTGTTATAGTGAACAGACGTCACAGTGTTATTGTGAGTGTACATTCTTGCTTGTTAGTTGCACGATTACGTAACGACTATAAGGCTGACATACTTAGAACAGTTACCAGTACTGCTAATGAGATTTTAATGCAACATTTTGGTTTACTTGAAAATAAATTCTGGTTAGTTTATGTGACAGCTACACGATTTTACCACGACGCTACTAATGAGTGACAATTTACAATGTTGCTTTTGCACTGTATCTGTTTTATATCTGCACAGTTTTTCTGTATTATTCTGGAAAGTAAAACATGTTTTAGTAGTAACTTTGTGGTATAGCTACAATAAGAGAGCCTTTTCTGTAGCACAACAATACGTTACAGTACAGTACTTACTTCATCACGGCAATAAGCGTAGTAACTACGATATCTATACGCAAAGCATTTCACTTTTATCATTAGGTAAGTACATTGACTTCTGCAGAACTTAGCTTTCGGAGGACGATAACTACGACACTTCCATAGAGATTATCTTACAACACGACCCACAGTTTAGCGCTACAGTACCCGTATTTGAGAGACTAATTTTGTACTTAAAACATTTATTTTTAAAGATATTTGAAATACAATGATACAAAGGTTTTCTGTGATACATTTAATTCCATTGCTGTAATCTGTAACATCTGAGGATATAATTACATTAATCCTCAGGGGGATACACGCTTACTTTGTGTACCATGTGTATGGCAAGCACAAGCAGCCCTAGCTAATATGGTATTTGCTTATACAACTTTACACATCGGTACCATATTTCACTAACACATTAATTACACAGCTATCTGATCATTTAACTGAGAGAGACAAATATTTATTTTACTACATCAGTGACAGATGTTTATGTAATTACACAGTTGGATAACTTCAGACTTATGTAATTGTATTTTGTATGTACTTTTTGATATGTTCATATTTTTTGGGAACCTTTGTGATACTATAAGAGCTTTTAGGTTTTGAAATCATTGCAGAAAGATATGACGTTTTTGACATTTGACTGAGGTGTTATGATGTTATTATTACGACGACGATGTGAATTATGCTACTGAGGTTGTTTAAGCTGATGCTATATGAGTTATTTGATTATGCTACGTATCTGTCATGATGAAATATTGAAGAAGTGTTGACGAATAAGGTAAGGAACAATGAGTAGTGGTTAGAGACTCTGGTTTGTGAAAAAGGTTGTTGGAAACCAAGAATTGTACTTTAGGAGTTATGAAATGTGTGTACATGGGTCAATGTATTACAATGCTGGCGAAAAATTTTTGGGCAGTCTTATATTTATAGGATTTTATTTTCTACACGTTTATAACGCAAATTCTCAACCTGTGAAGACATTTTTACATGAGAATGTCATTGTATCGGAAACTGCTGTCGTAAATATTTAGGTAAGAAAGGTAGGTGACCGTGACGTAATGCGTTGCGAGCGGCCAGGTGTGCCACCCGCTTTGAGAAAAAGTCATTAGTGTGTCCCTTTCAGAGGCACAGGTGGAGAAAAAAGGAGGCCATTAACCTCGCTATTGACATTCCTTTGTAGAAAGCATCGCAAATACGACACGC
The DNA here is from genome assembly GCF_023897955.1 of Schistocerca gregaria. Classification (NCBI taxonomy): domain Eukaryota; kingdom Metazoa; phylum Arthropoda; class Insecta; order Orthoptera; family Acrididae; genus Schistocerca; species Schistocerca gregaria. Next base: position 1,119,085,449 of record NC_064920.1, read on the forward strand.
ACAAACTTGAAAACATATGATTATACTGTGAAGTTCTTAATTTATGATATTTACTGAAATGAAATGATGAGAAATATTTTATATCTATTGTCTTTCTAGCTGAGAGATTCATCATTTTGTTTAATATCCAGTTTCTATCTGCACTGCAGCATTGGTTAAAATAAAATTTGATAGATGTACTAATATCACTATTTTCTGTCTACAGACCCAGTAAAGAATCATTTTATGGTGTACTTTCTTAGAAAAGAGAGCACAAATAGACATTTCCCATCACAGGAATTGCAAAAATTATTTTTTTACGATTTGTTAACTTATCTGCTAGCATATGTTGTGATGCATCACTCTAGTGTTAAGATGTGACATAGGTATTAAACATTTTTACTGTAATATTTCTTCTGCTTGAGCATTGTCATCTTTAGATATAAGTTATTTCATTTGCTGCTGCTATTTGCCAGGCATAATGTTACTGAATTTGACTTTGTATTACTCTGTTAAGCCAGTTTTACTACGGATTTATTTTTCTTGTTTGCTGCGTATTGGCTTATATTAGTTGTAATATTGTTGCTTGCTTTGACTACTTTCATTTTTTTATTGTCTTTTATTATTTTTAATATTGCCACTTGCTTTGCTTACTTGCATGTTTTTCATTGCTGTTCGTATTAATTGTTTTGTGCTGCTGCACAAAGAATGAGTTGCGATGAATTGGAAGAAATGCACTGAGAGGTGATACAAAAAAATTTACAGAAAGCAGGTGTAGGTAGGATATTCTTGGAAATAAATGATGAGGTAAGATAATGGAAAATGAATAATGAGGTAAGAAACATGTGAACATATAAATACAGAAAGCATGCTTGAATAGGTTTTTTTTGGTAGAAACAAATGTTGCGATAAGACGAAATATCAATGGAATGAAGTTTTGGGCTGGACTGCAGTACCAAATGTTACACGGAAAACAAACCCTGTCCTTTCCTCCTGTGTTATTCCGCTATGTGTTTATGTATCCTTGTGTATTCGTCTTTTTCCTGTCTTTAAGTGTTTAGCTAATAATATTTCTGTTATTTTTCAAATACTAAGTTATTTTCTTTGTGAAGATGTTTGGACATTATTTATTCTGTTCTGTTTTAATGCTCATGTGTGAAATTTATGTTTCGAAAACTATTCTCATTATTTTATATATTCACTTATGTCATAATTCCTGTAACACTGATGTATCTGTTTATTTCCATTCTTTTGTAAAGCCTGTGCTACTACAAATGTTATCTGTATTGCTATGTTCTTTAATGATGTGCTTTGTACCTTTGTTATTGTATTCTCATGTTATAAAATTGTAATGGACACCACTTCATCAAATTAAGTAACTTGTAAATTACATTTCACTGCACACATTTCTGTTGGTCATACTATATGGACAATATGTGAGAAGTAGGGACTGATAGTGTTTGCACGTGTGTTAATAATGCAACAAGGGACTGGATAACAGCATTGCTGGTTCTAAGGACATTTAAAACAAATTCTTTGTGAGTGGACAAGTGGTGGTTTATGGACTTGCTATATTGTCCATAACACTCTTCGATGGTGATTGTGCACCTGCACAGTCGCAACAGTTGGCTGCTAGCCATCTCTAAAAGGACTACAGTGGGTCTACATCTTTGATGACTCACCAATACCATTATTTCTACAAGGACTGCAGTGGGTCTGCACCTCTGGTGGCCAACCAATACCTTAATCTCTACCAGGACTACAGTGGGTCTGCTCTGTGATGACCTACCTACCAATATTCTTTAAAACTTCGACTGACTCTGCTGTGGGTTTGCTCTGTTGTGGCCCATTACCTGTCTGCATGTCAAGAGTCAGCACTGTCTTTCCGTTAGAAGTACAATACTACTTCTTCAAGACTGCATGCATATCCACTGTTTCTGTGTGTATTCTCTTTTACTACTCAGACATTGAGAAAAACACTGCAATTTTACTTTGATGAATGATCAGGACTGTCTTTATGGACTGTGAGAAATTTTTATCTTTTAACTAACATTGTATCGATAAGTGTGTGCAACTCATTTCTTTGTTATTGTAATTATGAAAAAAGTGTTTCAAATCTGTATTGGCAACTGCCCAAAACAATTTGTAAATTTTTTTCGGGAGCATGGGGGCTATGTAAGTAGGCTGTTTAGGTTTCTTTATTGGTAACGCCGCTGCCACGTAACGCTCTGTATGGGGATCACTGGCTGTGCCTTGTGCAGTCTGTGGCTGGTTGGCATTGTTGTAATGCTCGCCATTGTAGTGTTGGGCAGCGGCAGCTGGATGCTAACAGCGCGTAGCGTTGCGCAGTTGGAGGTGAGCCGCCAGCAGTGGTGGACATGGGGAGAGAGATGGCGGAGCTTTGAAATTTTAAAAAATTGATGTCATGAACTGATATATATATATTATGATTATGAAGGTAAATACATTGTTTGTTCTCTATTAAAATCTTTCATTTTCTGACTCTGCTTATCAGTAGTTAGTGCCTTCAGTAGTTTGAATCTTTTATTTAGCTGGCAGAAGTGGCGCTTGCTGTATTGCAGTAGCTTGAGTAACGAAGATTTTTGTGAGGTAAGTGATTTGTGAAACGTATAGGTAAATGTTAGTCAGGGTCATTCTTTCGTAGGGATTTTTGGAAGTCAGATTGCGTTGCGCCAAAAATATTGTGTTTTAGTTTAAGCACAGTCGTGTATAATTTTTCTAAGGGGACGTTTCACTCGTCTGCGACACATCATCGCCAATGATGGCAGGCATATCGAACATGTCATAACCTACATCCGAATACCTGTAGCGATATATGCTGTATATAGTGTGTGCACGTCGTAGTTAGTAATTAATTTACGTTTTTTCATTTAGTTTAACAATGGTCACCCTCTAAATTTAATCCTTACTCCCTTTGATCGTCCCCTTTAACACACGCACCTTAAAACCATGCAATTAAAGATTCCCAGTTCAGAATTTCTGTCCAAGACTGTACAGCTGAATTCCAGCCGCTATTCAGTTACTAATAAATTAAACAATAACACCTGAGCTATATTAACAGTGACAATATTCATCAAACAACACAGTCTTAAGGAGAAATGGTAGCGCTAGATATCAGCGTCTAGGCAGATTTCTCAAAAGCCACTTCCAGCACAGTGGCAAAACGTTCCATACGAAAACCAATAAAAGGTCAGTTGAAATCTCTGTTTTACATCAAATACTGATGCGAGGTTGGTGCGAGCTTATCTACACCCATATACTGGCGTGTGCACACTTAGGCTGGCGGCAAAGCTGCCCTAAACGCCACAGCAATAGGACGCGCTCGCCACAACGAACTAGCGTAGTACAAAAATGTACTGATATTATGCCCATTGAAAGCTCTTACAACAAACACTGACGTACTTCATTAATGATAACCTGATACTGAATGCAAATTACGTACGGTGGCTACACGTCGATTAGAATACACATATCACCTAACGGGGCCAGGCAAGGTATGATAAACAGAAGTAAGTTTCCCCAGCAACCTCATATGTACCGATTCCACTGCCTGTATACTTCAGCCGTGTAGTACCGTAGCCAGCCATAAACGATTAACACCATTATATCCATCGCGTAACCCATAATCGGATTTCAGCTATATAAAATACTTCCAAAACACTACTCTCAGCATCCTTTAGCAAACTTCTCTTTTCAATAGCTGTACCCCATGTTTTAGAATCGCTGCTACTGATTGCCCATGTGTTTCTGACAGTTCGCTCCAAATCACTCCGTACATCTCCCTCTCTCCTACCGGGGCCTCTGCCTCACAATGACGCCCTTGTCGGACCAGCCAGCACAATGCGAAGCTATGCCAGATCCCCGACACAACCTCATGGGTACAGATGTGACACATCATTACATTTTATAATCCTCGCTCGTCAGAACGATGCTGGGGATAGCGAGAAGTCACATCCCCGTCGTTTCTGAACCTCATTGCGTGGCTATGAGACTGAATTTTCAATAATGTCATCTCTTTCTGTCTGCTGGCGTTAAAGTACTATGTACATACTTATCCGTAAGTACCTCCAAGACTGCAAAAGACCACTGCGCAATAAGAATGCATTAAATACGCTCAGGTATCAGCAGGTAGAACATCTCTACAGCTATAATTCGCGTTACTTGTGCTCAGAGTAGCCACCGCTTGTCACGTGGCAAACGTCGATATGGGAAACGAAGCACGTACATACGTTTCATCGAAATCGCAATGACTGGAGTCTGATCCGCAAATCTGTTCGTTGGGTTGCCTATCTGCAGGCGCCACGTAGTTTGATACGGCCGTACAGAACAAATGATTTGTTAACTTGTGCTAACATGGTTTGTCTCGCAGTGCAATTACGCCATAACGCAGTACGGAGAATATGTGTTGCATTTGTATATGTCTTGAAGTTTCGCGCAGTCGTCTTCTGAAACCCTGGAGGTACATGTGAATAACCCTGTATTGATTCATCGGCCTGTTATAATTCCAGTATATCTAGTCACGGGGATACAGTAAGGGTTGCAATTGTCGTATGGCAGGTCAACTTGGTGGATAACCAGAACGAAACTACGCTGGAAAAAGTTATGGTCATCAAATGCAAATCTGACGCAGTACATTTTTTTTTCTTACGGTATGACCCCCAGCGAAACTGTTATGTGTGAACAGTAGTAATTACAGTGCTGCATTGAGAGAGCTTATTCGACAAAAAGATTTGAGGATAGTTCCGGTGTTATTAAATGGTTTAAAGAAGATGAGAATGAATTCGAAAACATGGGCGAGTTCGGTGTGGGACCTGGAAGAGGGAGGCCGTGGTACCCGAGTACAGTTATTGACGAGGCAGCTGTTTCTGTTATCCGCGCACCACTTTCTTCGAATAGTGCTCGTGCGGTATCACAAGATTTGTCCATCTCATGATCAACAGTATGAAAAATTTTGCTGTCTCTATTTCTTTGGTACACTTACAAGATCCAGACGGCAAAGCAACTGAAATCTCCTGATTAGTAGCAAGGTTCTTAATTTGCCCTGCCGTTTCTGCCTCGGATCGAAGTTTATGGCATGTGGTCACGCAATATTCTACGGAGTGACGAGATACATTTTACACTATGGTTCTCAGTGAATACACGAAACAGCCGAATTTGGTGTATTAGGAAACCGCGCGTTGCGCTCGAAGACCCATTGAACTCACCGTATGTGACTTTCTGGTGTCGGTTCATAAGCACCTTTATTCTAATACCGTTTTTTTTAAAGAGTGCACCCAGCCAACGTCTGCACGTTATCGAAACATCCTCGTAGAGCATATGATTCCTGCTTTAAAAGAGCGCATCAGTGCGGAAGCCACTGTTTTCTTGCAAGATAGGACAATACCTATGTCGCTGGCCCAGCAAAAGATCTGCTTAATGCAACCATCAACGAAGGGTTTCCCCCAGAGGCTTTTCAGATACATACCTTGCAAGATCATACGATTTGAATCCATTGCTGAAGATTAGATGGGTAGATCACATAACTAATGAGGAAGTATTGAATAGGATTTGGGAGAAAAGAAGTTTGTGGCACAACTTGACCAGAAGAAGGGATCGGTTGGTAGGACATGTTCTGAGGCATCAAGGGATCACAAATTTAGAATTGGAGGGCAGCGTAGAGGATAAAAATAGTAGAGGGAGACCAAGAGATGACTACACTAAGCAGGTTCAGAAGGATGTGGGTTGCAGTGGGTTCTGGGAGATGAAGAAGCTTGCACAGGATAGAGTAGCATGGAGAGCTGCATGAAACCAGTCTCAGGACTGAAGACCACAACAACAACAACTTTTTGCTGTATGAATACCTGTAAGAACGCGTTTTCCAGGGACAAATTCAGTCTGTAATTGATCTGAAGTCTTGTATACAGGAACAGGTTGCTAGGAATTCACAGGAACTGCAGCGAGCAACAGCTGATCACATCATGTCGACTGCTCCGGTGTCTATATTGAACAAATTGTGTAAGTGGCCGTTAAAAGAATTTAACATTACAATTTGCTCAAGTGTTTGACCTTTTCCGCCTTTACATACTAGACCATTTCTATGCATCTTTCGTGCATTTATAGCGCTAGATTTGCATCTGATGGCCAAAATTGGATCTAATTGTTTTCCAGTGCAGGTCGTTCTGCATTAACGCATTAGCGTATTAGCGTACGATAAAGTCATCCCACACTGGACCTTCCTCAGTAGATGCCGTCGCCTTCAAATAAAATGCTGTTTGTGAGATTCACTTAAATTATAACTACCCGTTTTAAGCAATTCTGTAATCCTATCCGTCCAGATCCTACAATTATATTTATTTGGAACTCATCTGCATGCGTCATTGGTCCGTATTCCCCTTTGCTCTTTACCACCCTATTTGTTATTTTTGCGAAAGCTGTCAATAACTGTTGTGCCTTTCCAGCACTGGGGACAGTGAATGGAAACGGCGCAACCATCAACATCGCGAACACAACGGGGACCAGCCGAGAACCGGCCGTGCAATCAGCTGATTGAGTCCTCCAGACATTGTGGAGCCGCAAGAAGTAGCGGGAGCGTCTTGCCCCGCAGACTGGCCGTATATTTTGCGGTTCTTCGCGGCGCTGCAGCAGCTGCGATAACGGAGGCTGCCGTTCCTTCAAGTTCGCTGCCAGCCAAAGAGTGTGCGGGCTGCCACTGCAGTCTCTGCTAGGTGCTCTTTTCTTCCGATAGGGACGACTAACACTGTAGAGTACTTATCAGGAATACTTTTACAAACTCTGGTGACGGACTCCTCATACCAAAAAACATTAACATACGGTACAAATACTTACGTTTTGAGTCTCTCCAGAAAATTTTAAGTTCATTGTTTTTCTAGGTGAAGTCTAATTAATGTTGGTTTTCAGTTGATACTATCGACTCACGGCCAATATGAGTCGACAGTATCAACTGAATAACAAACTTAATTAGACTTTACCTGTAAAAACAATAAACTTAAAATTTTATGGTAAGACTCAAAACGTAAATTTGCAAATAGATTCTTACGTTCTACCAGCACGTCATCTAGGTGCTGTCTACAAATAACTTTATTCGCAACACTGTTCAAGATTTGCAAAAACAATTTACCTTTCCTATTTCCTGGTGATCAAGCGATCATAACACAAGGTTGGATATGAAGACTAGGATTTGCGTATTTATTATAAGAAAGCACAATATCTTACTAATTACGTGGATGAACTGCACATAGACGGAAAAACGTTTAATACTATTTGCTTTATCTACATGGACATACTCCCCGAACCGAGGTGAGGTGCGTGTTGGATGGTACCACCACGTCATTTCCTTACCTCAAAACTAGACATGATTGTCTTAACGGGATTGCCGCGATCGTTCTTTAAGTAAAAATATGGCTTTTCAGTCTGTGATCGCTATTTTTTATTTTCAATGACCGGTTTCGGGCTAGCTGCCCATCTTCATAACATATATTGCAGTTGCAGAGTAACTTATCAATACAGAACTATCGGTTCACTGTCACAACTAGTTACTCTGTAACTGCAATACATGATCTGAAGATGGGCAGCTAGCCCAAAACCAGTCATTGAAAATAAAAAATAGCGATCAAAGACTGAAATGCCATATTTTTATTTCCTTACCTGTCCCACTTGCGAGCCCTAATTTCTCTTAGCTTCGTAGTACTTACTAGAATTGTACGTTGTCGGATGTAGAATCTTCTTTAATCAGCTGCAAACTCCGGTTTTGTAAATTTTCTTAACATTGTTCCTCGAACGTTGCCTTATCTCTAGGGAAGCCCATTGGAGCTCCTGAGCATCTCCGTAACAATTGTGTGTTGTTGGAACCTACAGGTCACAAATTTAGCAGCCCACCTCTGAATTTCTTCGAGGTTTCCCTCTGATCTGGCCCTCAGCGTATCCCAAGCACTGCAGTAGTACTCAAGAATAGATCCTAGTAGTCTCCTCTGTGCGGTCTTTACAGACACATTACGTCTTTTCTAAAATTCTCCCTATAAACCGGAGTCTAACATTCGCTTCCCTACTACAATCCATTCACTTTCGTTCCATTTCATATAGCTTTGAAATATAACGACTAGATGGTTAAACGAGATGACTGTACCAAGCAGCACACTGCTAATGCTGTATTAGGATATAATGCCTTTACTTTTCCTACTCATTTGCATTACCATCAATTTTTTCTACATTTAGAACTAGCTTCCATTTATCGGACCAACTGGAAATTTTGTCTGAGTTATCTTGTATCCTCCTACAGTCAGCCAACTTCGACGCCATACCGTACGCCACAGAGTCATCCGCAAATAGCCGCATGGTTGCTGCTCTCCTTGTCCGCCAGATAAGTTACGTTTACAGAGAACAACAGCATGCAGCAACACGAACCGAAGTCACTGCCGAATCGCGAGATTTCACAATGGTGGAGGTTTCTCTACTTGGACTGAGCTGCACTCGTCTTAAGGGTTGCTGGCTCCGGTTTACGACGAAGTCGAGCACCCTATTGACCACAGTCCTTCCATCCGGCGGTCCATGCGTGCCGCCAGCGGTCCCGGAGTGTTCTGGCACTACTTGGCTTCGCCTCAGTCCCCAACCGAACTTGCACTCACGCGACCCGGAAAAACGACGAAGTCGCTCCAAAGGTAGGGCAACAGTACTACATATCCTATAACCTCGGCTAGCGAATCCGAGTGGCGCCAAGCAACACGAAAAGAACACAACCATCCGCAACTATGCCAACTAAAGGCTACCGTTTGGCCTGCAACGGCTCACGGTCCTATTCCATTTCCCTGGGGCGCTCCTGACGATACCCTTGACTCTGATGAACACACGCCCTTCTGGAGAACTGACTGACTTGTGTTACTTAAGAAGCCTTCGGGTAACTCATGCATCTGGGAATTTGTTCCGCACGCTACCTTCGTTAACAGTCTGCAAGTGGGGCACCATGTCAAATGTTTTCGGAAACCTAGGAATACGCAGACTGCTTCGGTTGCTATCTGGGTTCCATCTTATAAGAAGACGGAACTTCTAATTTACAAATTAGTAAAAGCATTAGCTATGGGCGCAAGGCCATTGCGATGCTCAATTCAATCTCATGAAGAGGGATTGTGATGAATAGAACAAAAACACACACTCAAGTCGATACTATACAGTATTGTATGAAGCGGAGTATTAGACAACTAGTCACAGGTATATCAAACAAACTGAAAGTATTAGACGAGGATTTCTATAAAATATTAGCATGAATCCTAAGGAAAGATTATATGAGGAACATGAAACCAATTGTAGGTACAAGAAAAGCGGAAGAATACAAGGAAAGTTTTAAATCCATGGCTTTCCTTACATACGTGACAAGCCTTTCGTCAAAAATAGGACGGATCCTCAGTAAATACAAAGTGAAAGAGATTTTTCGCCCTCCACCAGAGACTGCAGCACTCTTGTGTTCCGTAAAAGATGATTTGGTGCTTCGAATACCTGGGGTTTACATGTGAATGCGGCCGTTCGTACACTCCTGGAATTTGAAATAAGAACACCGTGAATTCATTGTCCCAGGAAGGGGAAACTTTGTTGACACATTCCTGGGGTCAGATACATCACATGATCACACTGACAGAACCGCAGGCACATAGACACAGGCAACAGAGCATGCACAATGTCGGCACTAGTACAGTGTGTATCCACCTTTCGCAGCAATGCAGGCTGCTATTCTCCCATGGAGACGATCGTAGAGATGCTGGATGTAGTCCTGTAGAACGGCTTGCCATGCCATTTCCACCTGGCGCCTCAGCTGGACCAGTGTTCGTGCTGGACGTGCAGACCGCGTGAGACGACGCTTCATCCAGTCCCAAACATGCTCAATGGGGGACAGATCCGGAGATCTTGCTGGCCAGGGTAGTTGACTTACACCTTCTAGAGCACGTTGGATGGCACGGGATACATGCGGACGTGCATTGTCCTGTTGGAACAGAAAGTTCCCTTGCCGATCTAGGAATGGTAGAACGATGGGTTCGATGACGGTTTGGATGTACCGTGTACTATTCAGTGTCCCCTCGACGATCACCAGAGGTGTACGGCCAGTGTAGGAGATCGCTCCCCACACCATGATGCCGGGTGTTGGCCCTGTGTGCCTCGGTCGTATGCAGTCCTGATTGTGGCGCTCACCTGCACGGCGCCAAACACGCATACGACCATCATTGGCACCAAGGCAGAAGCGACTCTCATCGCTGAAGACGACACGTCTCCATTCGTCCCTCCATTCACGCCTGTCGCGACACCACTGGAGGCGGGCTGCACGATGTTGGGGCGTGAGCGGAAGACGGCCTAACGGTGTGCGGGACCGTAGCCCAGCTTTATGGAGACGGTTGCGAATGGTCCTCGCCGATACCCCAGGAGCAACAGTGTCGTTAATTTGCTGGGAAGTGGCGGTGCGGTCCCCACTGCGTAGTATCCTACGGTCTTGGCGTGCATCCGTGCGTCGCTGCGGTCCGGTCCCAGGTCGACGGGCACGTGCACCTTCCGCCGACCACTGGCGACAACATCGATGTACTGTGGAGACCTCACGCCCCACGTGTTGAGCAATTCGGCGGTACGTCCACCCGGCCTCCCGCATGCCCACTATACGCCCTCGCTTAAAGTCCGTCAAGTGCACATACGGTTCACGTCGACGCTGTCGCGGCATGCTACCAGTGTTAAGGACTGCGATGGAGCTCCGTATGCCACGGCAAACTAGCTGACACTGACGTCGGCGGTGCACAAATGCTGCGCAGCTAGCGCCATTCGACGGCCAACACCGCGGTTCCTGGTGTGTCCGCTGTGCCGTGCGTGTGATCATTGCTCGTACAGCCCTCTCGCAGTGTCCGGAGCAAGTATGGTGGGTCTGACACACCGGTGTCAATGTGTTCTTTTTTCCATTTCCAGGAGTGTACATCGGACTGACAACACATATAGCCCAGGAGAGATGCCAGAGCACCGCAGATACACCCGTCTCTTACAACCCGATAAATCTGCGGTGGCGGAGCACTGTATTGACACTGGGCTCTGCATAGTGTACGATAACGTCCAATTTCTAGCTTCGACTTCATCCTTCTGGGGCCCTGTAGTGAGAGAAGCAATTGGAACTCGGTTGGCGACGAATTTAATTAACAGATATAGTGGCTCAGCTGGGACAAATAATGTACTCCGGCAATTTGTGTAATGAAATCAGAAAGACATAGCGACCGTGCAGCTATCAGAGATTCATCGATATCAGTGTGTGGATCGTCTGCGCAGCCATAGAGCTAATTCCTTCCATATCCCATACCTCTTTGCCGCCGATCGATGTCTCTAGCGCCTTTTCTATCTGTGGCAGCATGCACAGTGGTTCGGCTCGCGGGTTTAAAAGGACAGAGCAAATGCTGGAGCGTCAGTTACCTCGGGTCGCTCTGAAGGTGGCTGGACGGAATTCGGCTGAAATATTAGAAGAGGAAGTTGAATTTATGCTGCTGCATGCCCGAAATTTTATGGAACAAGGAGAAGTTCGATTTCCTTTTTATGGTGACGATGATGATGATGTTTGGTTTATGGGCGCTCAATAGCACGGTCATTACTGCTCGTGCAGAGTCCCAATTTTTACACAGTCCAATTTCTTTTTACAATCCAATCTATGCACTCGCACAAATGATGATGATGATGATGATGATGAAATGATGAGGACAACAGAAACACCCAGTCCTCGGGCAGGGAAAATCCCCATCCGGTAGAGAATCGAACCCAGAGCCCCATGATCCAGAGGCAGAAATGCTAGCCCCTAGACTACGAGATGCGGACATTATGGTGACGAATACATAGTAGGAGTTATAGCTGGGTGCTGCAGGCCGGTACGCGGGAGATCGGTCAGGTCTGCGCGACTTCGTTGCGACAACAACAGAGGCCTTGCCCAACGACTCACCGTGGTTTTGTTCGTAGCCGGGTCTCAGCAAGCAATTTGCAAGCGCCTATGAATATCTGCGATGCTCCGATTTTTCACCAAGAGAAACTCAATGACAGTCCTCTGCTTAGAATGCACTTGCGTTACAAATGCCATTTTGAAGTCTACTTATAGCGCTGCCACCTATCGATACTTCATGAAACTATAGAAGCTGAAGCGGGAATATTACACGATGTCCTACAAAGGATTCCGCTTTTCTTAAATCAAAAGTGAGCAAGAACTGAACATCCGTAGTATTACTAACAGCTGCAATCAATAGTCTACGTATGAAGTAGTTGCTTACGTAATGTTCGGTACACTGTCATCTATTACTATTATAAATATCTGTACTTATTAACCTAACACCCTGCGTGTCATTTAGCTTCATACATATCAAACTAGCAGATCAAACCTTAGCACAGTTAAACGATGACAAGCCTACGTCAGCAACTCTCACATATACTTCCTCCATCGGTAAAGGAATCTCGGCTCTACAACTGCAGTAAATATTCGAAAGAAATCAGATTGTGGCATCTTTCATGAATTACACCTTCAAATGGTTCGAATGGCTCTGAGCAGTATGAATTACACTTTCATTCAAATATAACTTTCCTTTATTTCATGTAAAAGACACACAGTTGCAACCTATGTAATAAGTAAGAAAAAAAAACTTAGTACCAATTCTAAACAGGGAACGAACGAGGAAGAACATTCCCATCGAAAACAAGCTTTTACTAGAGAAGAGGACGCTAACTTATAGAGTGTAACAAAACGCATGCTTTTGCTAGGAGGCAGACCAACCCGTGTTACGAACGTAACGGCAGAGACACAACTAAAATGCTCAACACGGTAATAATTCACAATGACAGTTTTGAATCTGTACATATAACAAGCAATAACGAAAATCAAGGAAAGAGTTTCAGGAAGGAGATTAAAATTCAGGGTGGAAAATGTCAGTGATAAGAGTCACTAATAACATCAGTATCCTCAGTGGATATAAGGAAGATTTGCAAGATTTAGAGAACTAGACGAACAGCCTAAGAAGCACACAATATGCACTGAGAATAAACCAGAGAGAAACTATGTAAAGAGATATTAGAAATGACAACAGCGATAACATTGACACCGTTATCAGGAACCACAAGTAAACGAAATGAAGCGATTCTGCTACCTCGGAAGCAAAATCACACGTAACGGATTATTCAAAAGGAAAGATAAAAAAGGAAACCAGCATTTGGAAAGAAGGAATTACTTGTCAAAACATGTCTACTAGGATCAAACATGGCATTAACCAAAGAGGGAATTTATGAGAATGTAGATCTGGAGCCAGCATTGTATGGTAGTGAATCACTGACCGTGAGAACACCCGGATTGAAGAGAATCAAAGAGATTAAAGTGTGGTGCTCTAGAAAGTTGTTGAAAATTGGATGGACTGCTAAGAAAAGAAATTGTGTGGTTGCTGAAAAAATTGCCAGCAGAGGAATGTGTGGAAAACAATGAGTAAAATAAGGGATAGAATTGTATTAGAGAGCTACTGCTGTGGTACTAGAGGGAGCTACGAAGGGTAAAAACTGTAAGGGAAGACACAACAAATAATGGGGAATGGTGGATGCAAGTGCTACGCTGAGACGAAGAGGTTAACACAAGAGAGGAATTTGTGAGGGGCCTCATCAAACCAGTTGCCCTGGTGAATGTCATCAATTTAGTGATATGGAATGCTCAGTTTGCACTGAACAGAATTTTGTATGCGTCCTTTTGTTATATCTGTTTCTCGCTTTATCATGCAGTGCAATTTACATGGGTCGCACGAGAACACTGCAATATATTACAGGAGCATACACTGTAACTACCTGTATACTGTTGAGGAAGTCCTGCAGTATGCACACATAGAAACATGTCCAAGAAGAGAGAACTTCGTCGGTCCCAAAGGAGCAGTTGCCTAGACGGCTTCTGTGGAAGACGCGAACCATTAAGATAAGGGAGCATCTGTTTCATGGCCACTGAAACTTTACAACGCTGTGGCACCGGGACATATGCTGTTACAGATTGCAGCACACACAGAAACCATTTGTCCCGACATCGGTTTCGCTAATCTGGTTATCCATATCTCGTCAGACAAGTGATATTTTGAATGAATTTATGTTTAATACTGTCAAGCAGAGCACTCTCTCAGTGTCTGTAGATAGTTCACTAATATCGTCATTTACATTGAAACATCCCTACATCACTTTCAATGTGTTTCTTAAGATCTGTTACCAAGAACGTACAAAGCTACAATTAATCAATTGGCAAATATGGCATTACATGTTCTTCACTTACAAGCTTGATGATATGTTTTCTTGTATTCATTTAGAACTCGAAGCAACAGCGATAGAATGTGCGAATACGTTGTAAAAACACTCAAGAAATTTTACGTTATTTATACGAAGATGTACGTATTCTTTGTTAAACAATCGATTATAACAAATAATTCGGTGAGTGACATACATGAACTTTTCAAAAATATGAACAAACCCTGGGTATTAAAAATACACAATCTGTCACCAGTGACCTGTCACCAGTGACGTACGATACACCAAAAGTAAATAAAATCGAACAATTTTCTTGCCAAATCTTGTTTCTCATCTACCGATAAGGGAATAAAAACTATAATATTTATGTTACCAAACGGTCACCCGGTTCCAGTTGATACCTCAAAACTTTCAGCGGCAACAAACACTCGATTTTCTGTGCTCCATATAATTACAGACTGAATTTAAAATACTGTCATAATGTGCTCATTAAGAGGTATAATCTTACATGAAAACCTTAACATAACAAATCAAATACTTAAGTTGGAAACAATATATATATCTCGAGGGACCACAAATTACATCATATTCATCCAGCATTTGAGAAAGAGGGTACTTAGCGACTTTCAACAACTTTAAATTTTCTGTCAAGTCTTCTCGAAACTTTCCCAGTGCTTATACCCCGTCCCCTAACACACACACACACACACACACACACACACACACATCCACCCACTCACACAACCACCCACCCACCCACACACACACACACACACACACACACACACACACACACACACAGAGAGAGAGAGAGAGAGAGAGAGAGAGAGAGAGAGAGAGAGAGAGAAACACAATACTAAAATGAAAACAGTTTATCGCTTACTAGTTTATAACCGTTCGTTCACTAAAAGCTCAGTATCATATTCCTTATGAGAAATATGAAATTGGTATTGTACTTAGTTTTCTTATGTATAATTTTCCTTTTCCAACCTTCGTTAGTTTACTCGAATATATTAATGGAAAAATTAAATGCACTTGTACTTTGTAACGTACCCAAAATGTAAATTACAAAATTGTTGCCATAATATCTTGCACGAAATTATGTTCTTAAATTACAATTTAAAGACTTTACTTTTGTAGCTTCCAATACCTCAAAACTATTTATGTGAAAATTCTGACTACTTTTAAGTAAAACAAACGTTTTAACATTCTGTATCCTTAATTTTCATGTCTACATATTTATTTCTCAATACAGTCACCCTGAAAGTGAACACATTTCTGCCAGTGAGAGACCAGTTTCTTGACGCCGTCGCTATAGAAGGGTTGAACTTGTTGACGGAGCCAGAGAGCATCGTCACTCTCAAAGCTAAATCCTTGAAGCTACTGTTTGAGTTCTGTTAACAGATGAATATCGTATGGGGCCAAGTTGCTGTTGTATGTAGGATCACCGTTGACAGTAGGCCCAAGTCGTATATTTGTTAGACATGTGTCTACGCTGTAAATTGGTCTTGATTGTTCTGTTGAAGCAGAGGGTGTTCCATGTATGGCCGAACTCTTGGAGTTCGAAACTCGATTACAGTACGCTGTTTCTCACTCATCGAAATTCATCGTAGTGCCAAAGTAACTGCTATACGCATGCGTATTCAAATACAGAGAAATGAAAGCAGGCAGAATACGCCGCTGCCCTCCGTAACGCTGTTCAGGACAACAAGTGTCTGGTGCAGTTGCTACACCGATTACTGTGGCTACAATGGCAGGTTATCAAGATTTAAATGAGTTTGAACGTGTTGTTATAGTCGGCGCACGAGCATTCGGACATAGCAATCTCCAAGGTAGCTATGAATTGAGGATTTCCCCGTACTATCATTTCACATGTGAACCGTGAATATCAGGAATCCGGTAAATCATCATATACCCTACATCGCTGCGGCCGGAAGAAGATCCTCCAAGAAAGGGACCAACGACTACTGAAGAGGATCATTCATCGTGACAGAAGTGCAATTCATCCACAAATAGCTCTAGATTTCAATGCTGGGCCATCAGCAAGTGTCAGCTGGCGATCTATTCGACGAAACATAATCGATATGGGCTTTAGAAGCCCAAGGCCTACTCGTGTACCCTCGATGACTGCACGACGCAAAGCTTTGGGCCTCGCCTGGGCCCGTCAGCACCGACATGGGACTGTTGATGACTGGTAACATGTGGTCTCGTCGGACGAGTCTCGCTTCAAATTGTATCAAGCGGATGGGCATGTACCGGTATCGAGATAACCTCATGAATGCATGGACCTGCATGCAGGGGACTGTTGAAGCTAGTGGAGGCTCTATAATGGTGTGGAGCGTGTGCAGTTGGAGTAATACGGGACCCCTGACACGTCTAGATACGACTCTGACGGGTGACATGTACGAAAGCATCCTGTCTGATAACCAGCATCCATGCATGTCCATTATGCATTCCGACGGACTTGGTCAATTCCAGCAGGACAATGCGACGCCCCACACGTCCAGAATTGAAACAGGGTTGCTCCAGGGACTCTCTTCTGAGCTTAAACTCTTCCGATGGCCACCGGACTCCCAGACATGCACATTATTCAGCTTATCTGGTATGCCTTGCAACTTGCGATTCAGAAGAGATCTTCACGTCATCGTACTCTTATGAATTTATGGACAGCCGTGAAGGATTCATGGTGTCAATTTCCTCCAGCACTACTTCAGACATTAGTCGAGTCCACGCCGCGTCGTCTCGCGAAATTCCTGCGTGCTCGTGGGGCCGGACACGATATTAGGCAGGTGTGCCAGTTTCTTTGGCTCTGCAGTGTAGTCACGTTATGCATTGCCATGTTACACATTACACGCTAAAATTCTAAGCCCGTTGGCGGCAGAGAACTGATAATATATAGGCATGAGGCTTAATGATAAGGAATGTTAATAACGATTGTTTTATTTAAACAGCTTTAAGGATCTTCATATATGAGGTTGGAGGCATTACTTTTCAGCACTCTCTCGTTCAATTGCTACGATCATCTCTAAAATAAACAGTTTGACACTATTCACTGGTATTTTACATGAATGTATGAAGAGGTTACTATTTTCTGGTTTCCGTGTCGAGTTTTGACTTTTTATTAGCTTGTGGGTGAGTAATTTGAGACTAACGAAGGCAGAGTACTCTCTAAGACACAGACACAGAGACAGACACAGACGAAAGAACGTAGCACCACGAAGGAATTATCCGAATGGAACGGAACTCACTACATGTAAGGTATCGTATGTATACAGACAAAATTATTATTAATTCTAAAAATTTTGGATTATTTATTCAAGAGAAGGAGCTTCACAAACTGAGCAAGTCAGTAACGCGTTGGTCCTTATGGAAACTATGGAAACAGTAATTCGGATTGCCGATAAGGGATTGAGTTGTTGGATTATCTCCTCCCGAGGGACGTCGTGCCAAACTCTGCACAATTGGTGGGTTAGATCGTCAAAATCTCGAACTGGTTGGAGCGCTCTGCCCATAATGATCTACGTATTCTCAGTTGGGGAGAGACACGACGATGTTACGGTCAAAGGTGGGGTTGGGCAAGTGCAAAGACAAGCAGTAGAAACTCTCGCCATGTGTGTGTGTAGGCATTATCTTGCTGAAATGCATATTAGGGTGGCTTTCCACGAAATGCTGCAAAACGGACCGTAGAATATCGTTCAAGTACTGCTGTGCAGTAAGGGAATCGCGGATGACCACCAAAGGGGTCCTGCTATGAAATAAAATAGCACCCCAGACCATCATTCCTGGCCGTCTAACCATATGACAGGCCACCGTCGGGCTGGTAACGCACCGCTGCCCGGGGCGGCGTTTACAGATATATCCTCGTTGGTCATCGGGGCTCACTTCGAAGCAGTACACATCACTGGAAGCAAATCTACTCCAGTCAATGACTTTCCAAGCTGAATGTGCCCGTCAGTACAACAAAGAGTTTGTTGGGGTGCTGACGTCAATGGTAGCCGGTGCAGTATGCGCTGTGAGCTTAGCTCTCTCTGTTACTCGCCTAGCAATGATCCTTCTGGTCACTTAAGCTCTAGTTGTTCATCAGATCGCTGATAATAATGAATCCTGACGACTGCTCGGCAGTCGACTTCTGTCTACGCCGACCGCTTCCTTTGTGACCTTTTTTTCGGCTATGGTTCACCAATTCTTGCCAACATCGTTAAACAGTGTCAGCGCTCTTAATCAAATGTTGAGTAATTCACCGATTTCTGCAAGTGGAGTCTCTAAGTCCATCTACTCGTCCTTTCGCAAATGCTGACAACGTATATTGTTCACGCGCCTCTTCACGAGACACATATACTGTTCAACGGAGTACACCGAATGAAATTGGCAAAGGACCAATGCTCTGGTGTCGACATAATTCTTACTTATTTTTGTTGCCAGCTGCGCGGCGAAACTGCGCTACAGCGTCACACAAACAAATGGTTCAAATGCCTCTGAGCACTATGGGACTTAACTGCTGTGGTCATCAGTCCCCTAGAACTTAGAACTACTTAAACCTAACTAACCTAACGACATCACACACATCCATGCCCGAGGCAGGATTCGAACCCGCGACCGTAGCGACAGCGTCACACATTCGTCCATCGCCCGCCAAAGTTTTCAGTTTTGCGTTTTCCGTCGGTACCTGTATGAACATCAGTTAGCGACCGATTTGCATAGCTTCATCGTGGTGCCTCGTCTTTTCACCTTAGAGTGTAACTAGTGTTTTACATTTTCGTCCCTGAAGGTTTTGCATGTTTAACGTCACATATTTAAGAAATTAATTCATTTGTAAGGTAATCAGGGAGAGGATCAGAGGTAGTAACATGTCTGGAAGGAGGTTGCATTATATGATGCACTTATTAGAGCGGTTGAACCATCTCTCCACGTACAAAATTACAGAGGTTGTTGAGGGATATTTTGGCATAAGGAACACAGTCTCTGGAGGACCGTTACCGAGTTATTGTATTTCACATCGTTTCTTGTCTCAACTGCCGCCCGCGGTGGTCTCGCGGTTCTAGGCGAGCAGTCCGAAACCGTGCGACTGCTGTGGTCGCAGGTTCGAATCCTGCCTCGGGCATGGCTGTGTGTGATGTCCTTAGGTTAGTTAGGTTTAAGTAGTTCTAAGTTCTAGGGGACTGATGACCACAGCAGTTGAGTCCCATAGTGCTCAGAGCTGAGAGAGTCTTGTCTCAATTAGCTATTTATCAGTATTGTACTGAAATTAATGCACATTAGCGCTGATGTCGACGGTATGCGCTCAGGGTACCTGCTGTTGATAACTCTAATGGCCTCCTTATCTCACTGCCTCAAGTTTGTATTCAGTACTGCACGGTTCTGTATACGATTTTGCGTCAGTGTTAACAATGTATTAAGAATGATACGTAACAGTTTTCTCGATGAATTGGTCGATATGCATCTCGTGTGTCGGTTCGTTGAATACAATGGAAGAGCGACTCAGTCGCGTCATAATAAGCTACTTCCACAACGATGGCAATCGCATCACAGCACTTCTGTGGACGGTGATTGTTGTACTGCTCTGTGTTGTGCTTTGTACGTTTTGGTTCTTGCGTACAGTTGTCTTCACCACTGTGGAGAAATTTTTAAAGAAACAAGCGGAATTGTGGAACAGACTGAAAAAATTATGCCTTATACACTGTAATGAGCTGCTGGCGACCATGCATCCCATACGCCAAATTACTCAGAATGTATCTCCAGTTTCTGAGGCTTTCTCGCTGGAGTCTGTAACAATACAGCTATCATTACAATTCTTAACAATATCTTTATTAACAGAGTTGCTAAATTTTGATCAGCTCTTTATACATCATAATTTTGAACAGTGGCAGTAGGCACTGCTGAAGCAGTGGTCTGCTGTTATCGAAAGAGCTCTGAGAGGTTTTTGTATCGAGTTTGTAACGATACAGGTGTCATTACAAGACTGAACAATGTTTTAAAAAAATTAACAGACTTAATTCCGATCAGGTAAATTGTTCGTATTTGAACATTGTAACTTTGAAATGTAACAGTTGGCACCGCAGAAGCAGTGGTCCAGTGTTGATGAAAGAGGCACCGTATCAGCAATGCCCAAAAGCTCATCCCATATACCGGCTGCAGTGAAGCACTTTGGTGGCAAAAACAGACAACCAGCCTAAGTTACGCATTTAGTAAACTAGTGAACCACATCTTGTCGAAATCAGGGTCACTCTGGATAATGGAGACGAAATCATCTTCCAAAACCTTCACGTACCGTGGTTCGCCAGTCACTGTGGCATCAAGGAATATCGCACCGGTTATTCCGTTCAAATGGTTCAAATTACTCTAAGCACTATTGGACTTAACATCTGATGTCATCAGTCCCCTAGACTTACAACTACTTAAACCTAAGGACATCACACACATCCATGGCAGAGGCAGGATTCGAACATGCGACCATAGCAGAAGCACCGTTCTGGACTGAAGCGCCCAGAACCGCTCGGGATTGTTCCGTTACTGGACAGTGTGCACCATACAGTCACCCACTGAGGGTGAAGAAACTTCTCTATAGCGAAATGCGGATCCTCAGACCGCGAAATGCGCCAATTTTGCGTATTGACGAACCCAAACAAATGAAAGTGGGCTTCATCAACATAGCGCTTCCGCATGCGCATACTAACGTCAAGCGGTGAAACGTGTAGTTTGAACGTCTTAAGGCTGATGAAGTTAAGACGATTTTGCTTAATACAGTTCAGTAACTGTGACGGCCGGTGCGGCGGAGCGGTTCTGGGCGCTTCAGTCTGGAACCGCGCGACCGCTACGGTCCCAGTTTCGAATCCTGCCTCGGGTGTAGATTTGTGTGATGTCCTTAGGTTGGTTAGGTTTAAGTAGTTCTAAGTTCTAGTGGACTGATGACCTCAGATGTTAAGTCCTATAGTGCTCATAGACATTTGAACCATTTAGTAATTGTCACTCTGACATGTGAGGACTGGGGCAAAACCACTTGTAAGAAGCTCATCCTAAACCTGGAACGTTTTTTACCGAATTTTACGCACATATTAGTTACTCTCTTAATAACCATGGGAGTAGGAACCATCAGCATCCTGTTGTGGAGACTGTTAAAACGTGATGAGGGAAAGGAAAGGAGGAGAAAGACAGTGAGAGGGAAGGAAGAAATGGAAACAGATACAATGGGGGAGGGGGGGGGGGGGGAGCGAGATGGTGAAGAAAGAGAGGGGAGAAAGAGGGGAATTAACGGAGAGAGAGGACAGGAGTAGATGGACACAGAGTGGAATGAGGAAATGGACAGACAGGAGGAAAAAGAGATAGGCAGAGACTGGGGGAAGCAGGAGATGAAGAGAGATGGGATGGAGGAAGTGTGTAACAGCGAAAATGCAAGTTGCATGACACGTGCTACCGATATATAAATATTTTTGCTGAATTTTATGTAAATATGTGCAATTTAAATGCTTTCTTTTAATAAGTAAGGCCATTACTTCACTGTATGTGTAAATTTAGGTGGAAGTCTGTTAACATTTCATTGTATTTGTCTGTGTCTTAGTGTGAAATTTATAAGCTTTGGGAAAAAGCCAAAGCAATTGTTATTTGCATCGATTAGTCATGATATTAGCAGTGCTTGTGCAATGTAAAATCGTTGGGTAGGGAGTTGTTGCGTGGAGCGTGCCGAGATAAAGAGACAGGGTCAAGCGCTTGCAGTAGAGAGATAAATTAATCATCAACGATATATGCGAATTCCCTGATGTTAAAAGGACTTGGAAGAGCAATTGACCGGAATGAATAGTGTCTTGAAAGGAGGATGAAAGATGAACATCAACATAAGCAAAGCGAAGATAATGGAATGTAGTCGAATTAAGTCGGGTGATGCTGAGAGAATTAGATTAGGAAATGAGACACTTAAAGTAGCAAAGGAGTTTTGCTATTTGGGGAGCAAAATAACCGATTATGGTCAAAGTAGAGAGGATATAAAATGTATACTGGTAATGGCAAGCAAAGCGTTTCTGAAGAAGAGAAATTTGTTAACATCGAGCATAGATTTAAGTGTCAGGAAGTCATTTCTGAAAGTGTTTGTTTGGAGTGTAGCCATGTATGGAAGCGAAACTTGGACGATAAATAGTTTGGACAAGAAGAGAATAGAAGCCTTCGAAATGTGGTGCTACAGAAGAATGCTGAAGATTAGATGGATAGATCACATAACTAATGAGGAAGTACTGAATCGGATTGGGGAGAAGAGACGTTTGTGGCACAACTTGACCAGAAGAAGGGATCGGTTGGTAGGACATGTTCTGAGGCATCAAGGGATCAGCAATTTAGTATTGGAGGGCAGCGTGGAGGGTACAAATCGTAGAGGGAGACCAAGAGATGACTACACTAAGCAGATTCAGAAGGATGTAGGTTGCAGTAGGTACTGGGAGATGAAGAAGCTTGCACAGGACAGAGTAGCATGGAGAGCTACATCAAACCAGTCTCAGGGCTGAAGACCACAACAACAACAACATCTTTGACAGTCTGACAATGCACATGCAGTTTATTGATTATATGAAAGTAGAAAATTTGTGCTGATTCAAAGCTGTCAAACAAGGTTTGAAGAAGAATAAAATGCCACTACCACAAGACAGCTAATGTAGAAAATATATTTCTATTTAGGCTCGTTGCATTCTCCCCGTACAAAATACAAAGGCTTCGAGATGTATCTGCTGCATGACCGTCTATTAAACCTGAAAAGAACAAAATGCCGCAAAAGTTAGCCCTTTTTCCACATGCGGCTCTTTCGGGTTGAGAAGTGAAAGGAAGTATGTTCAAAGTTCCATTAAATTGGTAACTTCAGCAGACAGCAGAATTGCATTGTAAAAAATGTAGCAGCAAATGCAATAGGACTCGCGATGTCTTATCTACGGTGCGCGACACTTACCGTGACACTACTAGCTGTCATCTAGCTAGAGCGCCTCCAGAAGTCGACAACAGTTCCTCCAGAACTTCCGCATTCCACAGTGCTGTAATATAATCCATATGGCCGGATCTAGACTTCTGAGAGTCATACAGTTACACCTTTTCTTTTGCACTACAGGACGTTTTCAACCAACAGATAGTGCAATAAAGTAGCTCAACTGGAAAGGAACACTTCCTATTTAAATTTCTGCATCCTACACTGTTGGAAGTTGTGTCTAGGTAGCAGTTACGTGATTTTATTTCGGTGATTACAAAATAGAGTTGAATGTATGCACTGAGTAGCCGAGGCAGCTAGTTAATGTCGATTCGGTCTACCAAGTAAATCGATGTACTGAACATGCTGCAAACCCCTACAGGGAGTCTGTGTGTCAGAATTCTTCTCGAGTGCGCTGCAACGGTGTTATGAAAGAAAACGAGTCATACAGAAAAGGCTATGGTGGTCTGTTGGATTGGTGATAGGTTCCTATGATGATGGTCTGGATTCGATTCCAACTTCTGTTGATTATTTTTAATAGGGAGAGACACATTCTAATCTCTTCTGGCTACGCCAAGTGAAGGACGTATAATGGCACTGTGGTATGAAATTGACATTGAACATGATATTCCTTCTCTACCATGTACACGTAAGTTTGAACCACAATAATGTCAGGAGTGGCGAAATGTGGGAACTGTATCGCCAGTAACCTTTCTTATACTAGTTATTTATTTCTAGTGACGTAACAAACGCTATGTAGGGTCACAGGACCCTTATTCCATCTTTTATTTGAGCTTCTGTATGTCGATAAAATTGGTTCTGAACTTGGAATGCCACTCAGACCGCCCTTAACGTAGAATTCCATCCCTTCGTGTTAATACAGCTCGACTACAATTTGTGGTTTGTTCAAAAATGCAGATTCCTCAACATCTCCACATATTGCGCGTGAATGGGTTCGAATCCTGGCCTGGCACTAAAGTTTTCAGTAGGCGGCGTTCACACTGCCGGCCGGGCCGAGCCTGGCCGTGCCGCCGCCCGCTTTGATATCAGACACATGCGGCGTTCACACTGGCGGCCGGGCCGCGCCGACACGGTGTGAGCCTCCCGGAGCCGAGCTGGCGACATCCCGAGTGTTTAATATTGCCGGCGCGAGCCGACCGCAGGCGCGACCCTGTGGAGCAGCACTACAGCTTCTGCAGTACACGCATCACACGTCTCCCTTCTGCTTTCATCACAAGTGTGACTGCACACGTCTTTTATTTTAAGATGTTACCTCACATTTCACAATCAGTGAGGAAAAATTACGTTTATTATAATGATACATGCGAAATTACTTTCATTTCATTTATTTAATGTACCGCATTTACATGCATTTACAACAATTGCTTGTCAGCGATCGCGGCATTGCCGCCACTGAATAGTTCACATTTACTTGTAAACGGAGGCAGATATGAGTGTCACTGAGGGACGGAAATGTGTCCCTACCAGATGACAATGAATGCTGTGGCACGTTACTATAAGCTGTTGTGTGTGACATCTTTCTGCGACGTTCTTACTTTAATGAATGCAGAATAACATATACATGACATTAACTTGTGTCCATCAATTTGGTATCAGATATTCGGCAAGTACGACAGTAATTATGCTGTTTCCACATTATGGAACGACGCAACCAAGGAGTGTGTTTCAGATAGTACACACAAATATAAATTATTTTCCTTTATAGTTTTATTTGCTTTATTTACAGTGAAATGAGATACACAAAAATACAGTAAATAGCTAAGTACTTTCAATTCCAAAATTTATTTTTGAAACGTTTTTGAATTATTTTAAGTTGCATTTTTAACGAAATATTCAGTAAAAGTGTTCCTGACAGTTTTCTAACGTAATGTGGAATTTCTGTTGAACGTGGCACCAGCTGTCTGCATATCAGCATTGTTACAAAACTTTTCACCTGTAACATTGCATCCTTCTCTGTCAATGACAATATTAGGAAGTAGACAAATGCACTTAAACTATGTGATCAGCTAACTCAATGGATGTTTCAATTTCCTTCCTCAGTAGTCTCCATTTATTGGTCATTATACCAAATGCACATTCAACAATTTGCTCTGGAATGCATATCATTGTATAGAATCTTCTCGTTGTCGAAATTTCTGCGAGGAAAAGGTCTCATCAAATTCTCTAATAAGGGGTAAGCTTCATCTCCCAAAATGACGTACGGTAGCTCCTGACACATTCCTTCAAGTCTTGTTGGTGGCGGTAATAACAGCTCCTCATTTGTAAGTTTCTTATATAACATACTTTCTTTAAACACGCCTTCATCAGACTGTTTACCTTAGGCACCAACAGCTACAGCTATAAATTTGTAATTTGCATCAGCAACTGCTTGGAGTGCAATCGAATAATTCTGTTTGTAATTGTAAAACATGCTGCCAGAAACTTTAGGACATTGGACACGTATGTGCTTCCCGTCTATACATCCAACACAGTTTGGAAATCCCCATCTCGTATGCATTTCACTAGCAATTTCTTTAAATCGAGAAACAGTTGGCGTTGGTAAATGAATGGGAGCAAGTGACTCCCATATGGCCATACAAACGTCTTTCACCACCACTGATACGGTGGACACTCCTAATCGGAATGACGACGCTAGTGCATGAAAGGAGATGCCAGTGGACAGATATCTGAGAAAAAAATCGTAAAATGTGTTACTCAAGTGTGGTGTTGGACGAAGTTTTTATAGTTTTGTTTGGACAGTAGATACTTACTTAGTCCATGTCATTTCACAGTTATACAACAATAAATAAATAAAGAGACATGGCCGTACAATATTCTTTCCATTAAAATAATGAAATGGGAATGCAAAGACCTGAGAGACAGTTACAGAAAATAACTTGTATGACTTGGCAAAATGTCATGTGATCCAGGGAATAGTATATTAAAATGCAGTTCCACTCGGGCTTTGTTCTGTCACATGATTTTCCTAAGTTCCATGAGCTATGCACGTTCCTTATCAGTGGAAATAGAACCACTGAGTCAAAGGGCATTATCTCAAAACTCTTAGCCTGTCAATCTGCCTATATTACAAGGTAATGAAAAGAATTCTGTGAGGTCATCAGTGGCTCCACATGATGAACCATCACCACTGCCAAGCACATCATGAAGAAAAAAGAAGAAAGAAGTTGGAAAATTCGGAAAGAGTATTTCTGAGATTCTTCGTTGAAGGCACAGGACTCCCATAAACTCTCTTCCCCTCTGAGGTGAGCGTTTGTGAAATTTGTAATACAAAAGCATGACTACAATTATTTGGAGGTAGTGAATGCTGCAGAAAGCTCTACTGCAAACCAATTATACACAAGGTTTCTTCTGCTGTTATACTTCTGCCAAAATTTGTGTTCTGTTTCGAAATTTTGTCTTGAATGTTCTGCAGCACATACTGAAATGCATTATGATTCATTCTGTAATATGAATAAAATTTTTCAGGATAGTATTCAAACTCTTCATGTAAAGAAAAAAAACTCTCCTAAATGTCTGTCGCTATTTATGGGCTAAATCCATAACCTCTTAGTTTTCTGTACTTCAAACCTCGAAGAGTTACTGCAGAGTCAAAATAATACCAATAAAAGAGTGAAGACATTGTTCTACACGACAGTACAGACTAGCTAAAGGAGAGCAACTGTTGACTGCAGCTGC
This sequence comes from Schistocerca gregaria, assembly GCF_023897955.1. Lineage (NCBI taxonomy): Eukaryota > Metazoa > Arthropoda > Insecta > Orthoptera > Acrididae > Schistocerca > Schistocerca gregaria. The sequence continues at coordinate 1,119,112,327 of NC_064920.1, forward strand.
GTTTTCTACTGACTTGCTTGTCAGCTGTCTAAGGGTGAGGATTTTTATAAATTTATTTATTTGACCTCCGGCAACTAACAGCCATTTAGCCAAAGAGTGGGGATTACCTTGACAGTGCAGCGTAGCCGGCCAAGGAAGAAAAAAAAAAACCAATGAAGAACAATGAAACGCACATCTGTGTCGATCTACAGTAGTTTCATTAACTCTCCATTATTTTTTCTGTCAAAGTAGACAACGAGACTACAGAATTGCGCTTCAGTTTCTGCAGTAAACGTATCACAAATCTCCAGTTTGTTTATGTGATTAGTTTTACACCAAAATTTATCAGACCTATCTCATTGACACTTCTACCTGTACATGTACAGACATTGATCCTTTAGTGAAAAGCAATAAGTAATATTCCGCGATGTTTAAATAAAATGGCAACGAAATATAAATTTGTCAATTTATATTTAGTCAAAAACGGAAGTTCATTAGGATGCCACAGTTGTAAGAAATACAATGTTTCTTACTTAGCTGCCCTCCGTAATCGCCGTAATCGCGCGAACTCCGTGGCTTGCGGACGCGACACTGACGCCACTGAATAGCTCGCATTACTTGTGACCAGAGACAGATATCAGTATCATTATCATTTCAAAAACTTTTTGGTATTTTTACCTACATTTCATTCGTAACAATGTATGGTCTAAAACGGATCTAACAATAAACTACCCGCTACATAGCTTTTTCACTACAAGATTTGTAAATCAAGTGCACAACGTTGACAAATAGCATGTTTCTTACTTAGCTGCCCTCCGTAATCGCCGTAATCGCGCGAACTCCGTGGCTTGCGGACGCGACACTGACGCCACTGAATAGCTCGCATTACTTGTGACCAGAGACAGATATCAGTATCATTATCATTTCAAAAACTTTTTGGTATTTTTACGTACATTTCATTCGTAACAATGTATGGGCTAAAACGGATCTCACAATAAACTACCCGCTACATAGCTTTTTCACTACAAGATTTGTAAATCAAGTGCACAACGTTGACAAATAGCATCATTTCACAATGACTGTTACGAAATATGGAAAGATAAATGATTCAACACAAAGCTGAGGTGTTACACTACCACGTGTACAAAAATAAGATTTTTTAGCCGCATACTTTCTTCAAAATCGGTTGGGAAGCGTTACGAAACTAAGAAATCCTGCGAAACGAAAAGTAGACTTTTTCTTTTTTCAAGACGTAAGTAATGCTTCTAAGGAAAAAATAAGTTCATAAAACGATGTGGCGAAGTCTCATATACCGCTAAGAATTTTTAAAACATGAAAATCGGAGAAGTGGATTTTCCTCCATTTCGCCGGCCCGGCCCGGCCGGCAGTGTGAACGCAGCCTTGTGAATTATCAAGCTGCAGCATGAGAACACCTGTTTGCTGGTGGATAATAATTTAGATTTTTAGTGCATTTTCATTCGTTGTCAACACTAACGACATCTGACGGTTTTGACTCCCAGTGAGACACAGGACTATTTGAGAGATCGCTGTAAGTTCCAGACTGTTTTTCCGAGCTGCTGGTGGAAAAAAAATTCGGTAGCTGACGTCTCTTTGTGTGTTGTCAACAACGGTATGTGTGGGGTTCGAGTCCCAGTCAGCACTCAACTCTTCGTCATATTATTTCTAGTTCAAACATGCTCACATGTTTGCTGCTGATGTAACAAGCCCGTATTTAACGTTCGTTTTCTCTACAATATAACAGCTATAGGTTCTGGGTTGGAGTCCTGGAAAGCAAAAAATTAAGGTATAGTCTCGTCATTTCAGTTAAAACATCTAGCTATTGCCGAGAAAATCCGATATGTCACAGTTAATTGTGCTTCGATAACAATCCGATTAGGTTCTGGGTTCGAATCCCTGTCCAACATAAAACCCTACCTCACGGCATTTCAAGTAAGTTACCTGCGAAGAAGCAATATTTAATATCTCTCGTAGTTCGTTAACAGGGACAATAGATGCTGGGTAGGAATTCGCGTCTGTTAAAAATGTTTACGTTATGTAATTTAAAGTTGATATTTGCTAACTGATACTGTCTGAAATCGGGGTATATCGCTCTCTGTATGCCTACTCAGGAACGACTGATAGATTCCATCAGTCACGAAATATTAGTCTACATGACCTGGGTTTGAATCCATATGCTGAACGAGACGGTTCGTCGTGTCATTTGAAGTTCATACATATTCTCAACTAGCTGCTCGTGAATAACGAAAATTTTTAATGTCATTTTGTGTTAAATAACAAGTACAGTATGTTACTTTGAAGAATAAATCATGAATACGACGAACTTACTAGGGGCATTACCTATCTGACGTTATAATGAGAATGGTAACATTTCAGGTATGTCATTTATTTCAATAAATGTGAGCTTACAAGCCTTAAGTACAGTCATATCTGTGATACGGTGTTCCCTGATATTTGTAGTATCGTGGTATTACTTTACATTTTGAGTTATTGCATTACAGAGCCGAGTTTTCTAGGGGTGACTTGTTGGAGCCATTTTCAATAGTCAAACGACTGTACCAAGAAGCGATTAGTGGACCTGCTTGCCAGCTGCGTTATGTGGGTAGCATGCGAATCATGCGAAATGCAATTCAGGTTGTTCGGATACTTTTGAGCACGACTGTACACACTCTCAATTGTGTACTCATTCCACTCTACAAGTCCTAGAAGTTTGTAACGAGAGCTTCCGAATATTCTGTACAGAAACAATTAAGGATACAGGGTTCCTATTACTGGTGGAAAAGTCGAAATTTTTCATGACTTTATTACATTCTTGAGTATTTCCTGATTAATGATACATACATTATAGTGTTTTAAATGAATAATGACCTACATATACCAAATTTTAAAGTTACGGTCATGTATTCCGTCATGCCCCCCTTATTTCTGATACAGAAACCAGTATTATTTTAAAAATAACTGTGAACATTCTGTTTCCAGCTAATATACATACGTACATTGCATATTTTGGTAACATTGCAGGCTTCTAGTGTTTGTAAATGATTATCTTTGCTCGTATTTACTTCCCTTTCGCTGAAGCAGTTTGTTGCCCAAGTGCTACATATATATGTGGAAGTACATATCCTTTAGTGTGCAATATATACGAACTATGCCACGCATCAAGAGGATAAATGGAAATTACATGGTAAACAGTTCACAAACAAAGCAACCCACACTGTTAAAAGTTACCGATGTATCAGTTCTTCAGGGAAGAAGCTTGCACACGGCACGCCTCCTGGTTATTAAAATTTTTGTGTTATCAATGACGATATTTGTGATGGATTTGTTGTTTTTCATGTGGGCATCTTATCTTAATTGATAAAGGAAATGGCGGAATGTAAGCAGTCTGATGGTGTATGCCGTCTGGAAATAACTGAACAACGAAGTAGCAGGAAGGGTTTAGCTCAATAGTAGTTGTTCTGTGTAGATACTGCAATAAAACTACCTCGAAAATGATTTCGAATATTGTGCATACTTCATATGATGTGAATTTGAAGTTAGGGTATGCAATGCGTGCAATAGGGAAAGAAAAGAGGCTGCTCAAACGTTTTGTGGTTTTATGGACCTTCCTCCTCCTCCCAATAGGTTCAGCAAGTACATAAAAATACTTTTAGGTGTCCTGAAGGTTGTGACTAAAGCATATATGAAACGTGCAATAGAAGAAACTGTATATATTAGTAGAACCAGGAACATTGTTCTGGCACTTGATGGGACATGGCAACGTCTAGGACAACGTTCCTTGAATGATACTGTAAATGCTATTTCTCAGGAGAATGGAAGAGTTGTTAATGTTGAGGCTTATCTAAGTACTGCAACACCTGCCATGGTAACATTGAAGTATATATTGAACATAAATGTTCTAGGTATTATAGTGGTTACAGTGGAGGTATGGAGTGTGATGGAGCTCTAAAAATATTTCAGAGGTCGCTGCCCGTTTATAACGTTAGATATACGAAGTACCTATGCGATGGGGATTCTAAAGCTTTCAATAAAATTAATGAGTTCAATGTTTATGGTGATACCTTGGCAACAAAACTGAAATTCTGTGAACATTGAAAAAGGGGATGGGTGCTAGACTGAGTAAGCTACGAAGAGAAATGAAAGGAATGTAGCCATCTGATGGAAAATCTCAGCCTGGATGAGGCAGATTGACAGATACTGAAATAGACCATCTTCAGAGATATTATGGACTGGCAATTAGACGAATTGAAACTCTGAATGGTGTTATAGCAAAGAGAAAAGCTGTAAGGGTTACTTACTTTCATACGTTGTCTACATATGACCACCCTGTTCGTGGAACTTTGCCCTAAAGGAGCAGATTCTTGGTGGAAAAGAAAGTGGTCAAATATACCATCATAAGCATTTTTTTGCCTGAGCGTGTTATGAATGTAACAAAACCAATTTTTAGAGACCTGAGTGACCCTGTTTTGTTTAGTAAATGTCTTCATGGTGGCACTCAGAATACAAATGAACGTTTCAATCATTGCATATGGGAAAGGTCATCCAAGAATGTTTATGTAGAACCAAATACATTAAAAGTTGGTGTCATATATGCAGTGACACGTTTCAATGATGGATTGATAGGACGGTTGGAAGTCCTGAGAAATTTAGGCATAAAATGTGGCTCTAATATGGAAGATCAATTGCTTATGTATTAGAGACAACGAGTGCATGAAGCTGAAGGATACGCTCATCAAGTTACCAAAGAAGCAGAAAGTGTTAAAAGGAATGCCAAGAGGAAGGTAGAAGATGAAGAAATACTGCAACATGAAGACCATGCTTCAGGAATGTTCTGAGGCACAGTTTAATTGGACTCATATCTTCATTTGCAATTTCCCACACGTTGTATTTTTCAGGATTCAGGTAAAAATATTTGCTAAAGTTTATAAAGTATTGCTCTAATTTTTTTCTGTAACTTGCAGTAGTCCATAGACCTAAGCTTTATTGCAGAATCAACTAAATTATAGGAAAATTTGCATTTTATTTGGAACAAATTAAAAATTTAAATGTAAAATGTGATGTTTTTTCTCCTTGTAATATACATAATGGTGAAATTGAATAGATCTAGTACCTCAGCCATCGTGTCATGCATCTCTGGTAAAAATTTGAACTCTTTCAAATGTATAACATGGATTAAATGGTACCTTAATATGAGAAAGCATTTTGGGAAAAAAATATACCATAAATTTTTTGTAATTTTTTTTAATAACCCTAAGCTGGTTCAAATATATTCTAAATAGTTCTAACTTGTTTAGAAAGTGTGCTTCATTACCTGATATCAACAAAAAATCTGTGAAACGTATACATTATAAACAGTACCTGAACGTAATAGGTGTTGATTTTTACATAATATTGAGGCATAAAAGTACCCTGTACCCTAAAGGAACGACGGAAGACGTACAAAATGGTGCAAGCACGTTCATTATTGTGCCCTTGCCGACTTTGTGTAGCTTGAAGTGTACTATGAGTGTCAAAACTGAGGAAAGTAGTATTTTGGTAATAGGGGAGAGGAAATTGTGTTTCCCCCCACCCCCGTCCCCTTCCAGACTAAAACATCGATCCGCGTCTGGTGGTGGTGTCACTCCATTAACACGCAGCGTAGACACAGGTATGTACGGAGATGAGACAGACGGGCAGCAGGTAGCTCGGCTGGCTGTGTGCGCGTCGCTGATGGGACACGCGCCGGGACGGGGGGGGGGGGGGGGGGGCGGCAGGTACGCGCCGCTAATTTGCGAGCCCAGCGGATCGCGGACGGCGTGTCCAAGAGGGCGCCGCCCGCCGCCGCCCACCTCTGCTGACGGCACCAGCGCCGCCGTCAGCGGCAGCGCCGACGCCGCCTAATTGGCCTCCTGAGGGCGGCGGCCGCTATCAGCGGCGGACGTGATTGCGTGGCCCGGCGCGCGACGTGGGGTCCTGCCCGTCAGATGGCCGATATCGCCTGCCGCGTTGCAGCCGGAGCGACAGCAGGCCAGCGGCGAGTGCACGAACCTCGCGACGGAAACAACAGAACGAAGAACTCGATTCACTCGGTTGTCGGGAAACGATCGACTCATTGGATATAGTTTCACGCATGAACCGTCCGTTCATTATTTTGATGAAACTATTGTATGCGGGCAACCGAATGAAAACAATCAGCTTAAAACGTTTGTAATTTTACGCACCGGCCGAATCACCCATTGATTCTTTAGAGTGAAACCAGCCTATAGTAAGAACCGAATGAGAACAATCGACTCATTTGGTTGTTATACTTAAACTATTGAAATATTCATTTATTATTTTGAGCTGAACCATTCTGTGATAGCAACTGAATGAAAATAATCAACTCATTCGTTTGTAGATATATGTATCACTTAATTTTGTACTCGTTCTTTTGAGTGCAATCACTCTAAGCGAAGATCATTTGCAATGGAATTTTTTGGATTTCATGATGAGGTCCCACACTCCGAGACGCGCAGGGGACGATGCGGGAGACCCGCACCGCCGTACTAGGCAAGTTCCTAGTAGAGGTGGTTTGCCTTTGCCTTCCTCCGACCTAATGAATGATGATAGCGAAGACGACTCAACACCACTCAGTCATCACGAGGCAGGAAAAATCCATAACCCCGCCGGGAATCGAACGCGGAACCCCGCGCGCAGGAACCAAGAACGGTGCCACAAGACCACCAGCTGCTGACAGTTTTATGAGCAGACTGTATTATTCATTCATTCTGTTGAGTGGAGCTGTTTGACTGAAACCAATTGAGACCGATTGAAAGTAATGGACCAATTTGGTTCTTGTTTTGCGTATAGATAATTTATTAACGTTCTCTGCTTAGCCATGCAAGATAACACCATGCCCTTTTACTCCATTAGTATCTAATTGTTTTTTTCTTTTTGGTTCAAATGGCTCTGAGCACTATGGGACTTAACTTCTAAGGTCATCAGTCCCCTTTAACTTAGAACTACTTAAACCTAACTAACCTAAGGATATCACACACATCCATGCCCGGGGCAGGATTCAAACCTGCGACCGTCTTGGTCGCGCGGTTCAAGAGTGTGGCGCCTAGAACCGCTCGGCCACACTGGCCGGCTTTTCTTTTTGTAGACAATCTGATGATGCCCCGAAAGAGCCAAAGGTATCATTGACATTAAACTATTTCGCAACCGAGACTGTTTCGTTCTGAAACACTTTTAAGCCGATGGCTGTAACAGCCTGCCACGATGGAATAGGAAAATTTATTCATTGCTTTGAGTGAAACCGTCGTATGGGAGAACCAAAAAGAGAACAATCAACTCATTTCGTTGTTGTTTTGTGTATTAGTCATTAATCCTTTTGAGTGAAATCATGATGTTAAAAAAAAACGAACGAGAACGATGTACTCATTCAGTTGTAGGTTTACAAATTCGACCAATTGTTCATTTATTGTGTGTGTGTGTGTTTGAGGTTTACGGGCGCTAAACAGCGTTCATTTATTGTTATGATTGAAACAATTCTTCGTTAGCAACCGAAATGCAGACAGTCAGCTCGTCCCTCTGGACCTTTACGTTTACTTTGGAGTATTCAATAATTGTCCTCAGTGCAACTATTCTGTGGGACTGCAGAATCTACACAATCGGAGCAGTCCATTATTGGGAAACAATTGACTCTTTAGTTTGTAGTTTTAGGCATTGGTTGAATTATTGGTGCATTTTTTTATGAAATCAGTTTGTGGGAGCAACCGAACGAATACTATCGATTCAGTCTTCCTAAGCAAGCGTATCATTTGGACATTTCAAAAATGGCTCTGAGCGCTATGGGACTTAATTGCTGAGGTCATCAGCCCCTAGAACTTAGAACTACTCAAACCTAACAAACCTAAGGACATCACACACATCCATGCCCGAGTCGGGATTCGAACCTGCGACGTAGTGGTCGCGCAGTTCCAGACTGTAGCGCCTAGAACCGCTCGGCAACTGAGGCTGGCATTTGGACAGTTGGTTCACTGTTTTGACTGAAACCAATATGTGGGAGCAACCGAATTTAAACAGCGATTCAGTCGGGTCTAATTACACGCCTCCGCAGGATAACTATTCATTCATTTCTTTCAAGTGAAACTAGCCTGTGGGAACAAACAAACGGAAAAAGCCGAGGAATCCGGCGCATTCGATTCTGAGGGGAAACATTTGACGATTTTTCCATTGCTGATTCACTGTTGTTCAATGCACTTAGTTATTATATCTCGTCACTATTACTGTCTCTCAAAAAAATTATTTTTTATTCAGTGGGAATTAACGAGCTTTAGATTAGTTTTTCGTCCATGTTTACGAAAAGGCGTTTTGCTAATAGTGAACTTTGCGTCTGGATCAGAATGCCGAAACATTTAGAGGCGTGAGAAAGGGAAAAAATCACGTGAATCGAGAGGAAGTCATCCTCAAGGTAATATAGTACTTGCAATGATGATTCATATTATGAAACGTTATTAATTAAATGAAGTAAAAGAAAATTAACGAATAACGATAAATGTTGCATTTTCAGTTTGTTGTTGTAGTGGTTTCCAGTCCTGAGACTGGTTTGATGCAGCTCTCCATGCTACTCTATCCTGTGCAAGCTTCTTCATTTCCCAGTACCTGCTGCAGCATACATCCTACTGAATCTGCTTAGTGTATTCATCTGGGTCCCTCAATGATTTTTACCCTCCACACTGCCCTCCAGTACCAAATTGGTGATTATTTGCTGCCTCAGAACATGTCCAACCAACCGATCCCTTCTTCTGGTCAAGATGTGCCACAAACTTCTCTTCTCTCCAATTATATTCAGTACCTCCTCATTACTTATGTGATCTACCCATCTAATCATCAGCATTCTTTTGCAGCACCATATTTCGAATGCTTCTATTCTCTTATTGTCTAAGCTATTTATCGTCCATGTGTCACTTCCATACATGGCTACACGCCATACAAATACTTTCAGAAACGACTTCCTGACACTTAAATCGTTACTCGATGTTAACAACTTTCTCTTCTTCAGAAACGCTTTGCTTGCATTACCAGTCTACATTTTATATCCTCGCTACTTCGACCATCATCAGTTCTTTTTCTCCCCAAATAGCAAAACTCCTTTACTACTTTAAGTGTCAGATTTGCTAATCAGATTCCCTCAGCATCACCCGACTTAATTCGACTACATTCCGTTATCCTAGTTTTGGTTTTGTTTATGTTCATCTTATACCCTCCTTTCAAGACACTGTCCATTCCATTCAACTGCTCTTCCAAGTCCTTTGCTGTCACTGACAGAATTACAATGTCATCGGCGAACCTCAAATTTTTTGTTTTTTTCCATTGATTTTAATACCTACTCCGAACTATTCTTTTGTTTCCTTTATTGCTTGCTCAATATACAGATTGAATAACATCGGGGAGAGGCTACAATCCTGTCTCACTCTCTTCCCAACCACTGCTTCCCTTTCACACCCCTCGACTCTTATAACTGCCATCTGGTTTCTGTACAAATTGTAAATAGCGTTTCGCTCCCTGTATTTTACCCCTGCCACCTTAAGAATTTGAAAGAGAGTATTCCAGTCGACATTGTCAAAAGCTTTCTCTATGTCTACAAATGCTAGAAACGTAGGTTTACCTTTCCTTAATCTTTCTTCTAAGATACGTCGTAGGGTCAGTATTGCCTCACGTGTTTCTACATTTCTACAGAATCCAAACTGATCTTCGTCGAGGTTAGCTTCTACCAGTTATTCCATTCGTCTGTAAAGAATTCGCGTTAGTATTTTGCAGCTGTGACTTATTAAACTGATAGTTTGGTAATTTTCACATCTGTCAACACTTGCTTTCTTTGGGATTGGAATTATTATATTCCTCTTGAAGTCTGAGGGAATTTCGCCTGTCTCCTACATCTTGTTCACCAGATGGTAGAGTTTTGTCAGGACTGTCTCTCCCAAGGCTGTCCACTCCCGGGGTTTTGTTTCAACTTAGGTCTTTCCGTGCTCTCTCAAACTCTTCACGCAGTATCATATCTCCCATTCCATCTTCATCTATCTCCTCTTCCATTTCCATAATATTGCTCTCAAGAACATCGCCCCTGTATAGACCCTGTATATACTCCTTCCACTCTTCTGCTTTCGCTTCTTTGCTTAGAGCTGGGTTTCCATCTTAGCTATTGATATTCATGCAAGTTTTTCTCTTTTCTCGAAAGGTCTCTTTAATTTTTCTGTAGGCAGCATCTATCTTACCCCTCATGAGATAAGCCTCTACATCCTTACATTTATCCTCCAGCCATCCCTGTTTAGCCATTTAGCACTTCGTGTCGATCTCATTTTTGAGACGTTTGTATTCCTTTTTGCCTGCTTCATTTACTGTATTTTTGTATTTTTCCTTTATCAATTAAATTCAGTATCTCTTTTGTTACCCAAGGATTTCTAATAGACCTCGCCTGTTTTCCTACTTGATCCTCCTCTACCTTCACTATTTCATTCCTCAAGGCTACCCATTCTTGTTCTATTGTATTTATTTCCCCCAGTCCTGTGAATTGTTCCCTTATGCTCTCCCTGAAACTCTGTACAATCTCTGGTTCTTTCAGTTTATGCAGATACCATCTCTTTAATTTCCCACGTCTTTGCAGTTTCTTCAGTTTTAATCTACAGTCCATAAGCAATAGATTGTGGTCAGAGTCCGCATCTGCCCCTGGAAATGTCTTACAATTTAAAATATCGTTCTTAAATCTCTGTCTAATCATTACATAAATTTTCTGAAACCTTCTAGTATATTCAGGGTTCTCCCATGTATTCAACCTTCTTTCATGATTCCTGAACCAAGTGTTAGCAAAGATTCTATCAGACGGCTTCCTCTTGCATTTCTTAGCCCCAATCCATATTCACCTACTACGTTTCCTTCCTTTCTTTTTCCTACTGTCAATTTCCAGTCACCCATGACTATAAAAATTTTCATCTCCGTTCACTACCTGAATAACTTCTTATTTCATACATTTCATCAATTTCTTCGTCATCTGCAGAGCTAGTTGGCATATAAACTTGTACAACTGTAGTAGGCGTGGGCTTCGTGTCTGTCTTGGCCAAAATAATGCGTTCATTATGCTGATTGTGGTAGCTTACCAGCACTCCTATTTTTTATTCATTATTAAACCTACTCCTGCATTAATCATATTTGATTTTGTACTTATAACCGTATATTCACCTGACCAGAAGTCTTGTTCCTTGTTCCACCGAACTTCACTAATTCCCACTATATCTAACTTCAACCTATCCATTTCCATTTTTTAATTTTCTAACCTACCTGTTCGATTTAGGGATCTGACATTCCACGCTCCGATCCGTAGAAGGCCAGTTTTCTTTCTCTTGATAACGACGTCCTCTCGAGTAGTCCCCGCCCGGAGATCCGAATGGGTGACTATTTTACCTCCGGAATATTTTACCCAAGATGACGCCATCATCATTTAACAATACATTAAAGCTGCACTACGGCTGCAGTTTCTCCTTGCTTTCAGCCGTTCGCAATACCAGCACAGCAATGCCGTTTTGGTTAGTGTTACAAGGCCAGGTCAGTCAATCATCCAGACTGTTGCCCCTGCAACTACTGAAAAGGCTGCTGCCCCTCTTCACGAACCACACGTTTGTCTGGCCTCTCAACAGATACCCCTCCGTTGTCGTTGCACCTACGGTACGGCCATCGCTGAGGCACGCAAGCCTCCCCACCAACGGCAAGGTCCATGGTTCATGGTGGGGGGTTTCAGTCTAAAGATCGCAAAAAATAATCCAATTCGCACCATACCGAACACTATGAAAGTGCTTACTATGACCTAGCGAAGTCCTTAACGAGAAGATAAAAAAAAGTTTTTAACCTTCAGTATAATTACTCAATTTCTAATTCAAAATCTCGTTGGTAAAATAATGACATTGTGAGCAAAAATAATGAGAACTTTTCGTTCGATATTGAAAATCCTTATGCGAATGCAACTGGTGTGTGTTTTTTTAAATATGATTTCTGCTCAGCGTACCACTAGCATGTAACATTTAATTCTATAGATTTCAATTGACATATGTATTATCAATGCGATCGCCCGCAGTGGGTAATCCTTTAGGTGGTATCCTTGCAGATATATTCACAAATTCCGTAAATTTTTTTTTTTTTCAAAAACATTGGAGCTGCCTCTTTAGTTGTTCCTTCATATTCCACATATGCGGACGGCATTTTGATTATTTATTGTGGGCCTATTATTAGCCTGTCCAAAATTTTCGGCATGTTTCAGGAAAAAGTTTTTCTCACATGTAAGCTCGAAAACGAATTCCGTCAGATAAGTTATTTGGAATTAACATTAGCAATAGTTATTAACAAAATTTCTTCCAATATTTTTCGCAAAGAAATCTGCCCTGTTGAAATACTGCTATCATTCTTGTCACTTCTCCTAATATCGAACGTAAAGGAAAAAAAAACCATTCAATTTAGCATTTTTTACTAATAATAGCATTAAAAAAGATCTGGTTCATAAGTTGAAACAAGTGTATTCACACTTACAAAACTTTTCCCTTACAAATTAAGCTGCAGCACATTCACAGCCTATTTATTGCATGGGAGAAAGAGAACGAGCAATTTCTGTTAGATTCAAAGAACACCTCATAGGGAAAAAGGTACCGCGCTACTCCATGTAGCTAAAGCCTTCCTGACAGTTCCCAGCTTTATGTCAATTTCTATGTCTTTAATTTGATATTTTAATATTAACTTCATAATAAAGCATTTTATGTGACGAGAATATTATTTCCCTTAAATTTAGTTCATCAGTTATTACATGTGAGCACAGTTTTCTTATAAATGTTCTGGGTAAGAAGTATTCATTCTGTAGGTTTCTCTATGTTAATGTTTATTTATATCATTTTTAGGTAATCGTGAATTATCTGGCAAAGGCACCCATAGTCAGTTTTGAAATGCGTTAAACTCAAAATTTTACTAGCGACCGGTTGCCTGACTCATACCTTTCAGTTTACGCACGGTGGTGTCTCACAGCCTTGCTTAAAACTTACCATAAGACTTCCGATTACACTGCAGAACACTTTGACCCACCGAAAGACTTACCTTAGACGTTTCTAGTAGTATTATTTATTTACTGATGAGTCTATTAATTATAAATTGGAGAAAGTAGTGCACCTCGCACTTATGGACTTCTTGTTATGTTTATATTTGATGGAAGAATAAAGCTTATAATCTGAGCGATTGAAGGCGAAAATCAGCAGAAGGTCGTAATCTTTACGTCTGGGATCAGCTTGATACGCAGTTAATTATGCAAGGAACTTATTTAAGCAGTGATTTATCACAGCTCGTCCGTTATTGGCAGCTGAGACTGTAAACAGTCGTGTGGATGAAGGCCTAATTACTCCACACTCACAGACGACACTGTGAGAGGACGTAACGCAGTTTGGTGCTTAGCATCTTGGCACGCCTGTTGCAGCAGACGTAACAGACCTGTGGCCTCTTTGGTGACAACTCTGTACTCATCAGACAGTTCAGAGTGAAATAACTCCCTTATAGATATTCGTAATGGTAATATTCAGGGCAGGCGTTGTGACAGAAGAGATATATGTTAGACATTAATATCCTTTCAACTTTGGGAATTAAACGCAACGCACTATCCTGTAGGGAGAAGGATGTAGCATTAAATGGGCGACTGCTCGTTGAAGGAGTAACCTGAAACGATTTTGCGGTATTTGCAAAAAAACTAAAGCGGTGACTGCCTTATGATGATCATCCCTGTTTCCTAATTGACACAACCTGTATCAAATACACCTTCTTTGTAACTGCACCGCCTTATTTATGAGAATTGCTGCGTCTTCTGCAAAAATATTGCAGGAGAGAGACGAATGCAAAAGCGCGAAGACTTAAAGTAGTTTCAGTTTTCAGAGTGACTTCCACCAACGGAATACTTCTTGCAAGTGAACAACCAGCGCCTTTTATAACAGACGTACGCCAGCCGGTGTGGCCGAGCGGTTGTAGGTGCTTCAGTCTGGAACCGCACGACCGCTACGGTCGCAGGTTCGAATCCTGCCTCGGGCATGGATGTGTGTGAAGTCCTTAGGTTAGTCAGGTGTAAGTAGTTCTGAGTTCTAGGGGACTCATGACCTCAGAAGTTCAGTCCCATAGTGCTCAGAGCCATTTGAACCATTACAGACGTACACAAAATAGCGGCGGCAGACAAGAACAGGTTTCTAGTAAGCCGTTCGATCACTGATTGCAGCGAAAAGTTACAGTTGGAGGAGCAACACGACTAACTGTCACTTTGTATAAATCGGTTAGTCTCGCTTCTTTCTTTACAGGTTTTCAACGTTTAGTGGTTGCCCAAGTGAGAGGTAAATTTTTCTGCATCCTCGAACCATCTTTGACTTCTACGGGTAGTTGGTGATTAACATATACTGGTCATGGTACGGGAAATTTAATTGGACGATTTGTGGCTAGCAAGAAGCAGTATGGATTTTCACTAAAAAAACAGTAAAATCGCTTCGAAAAATCTACATAGACTTAAAGGCAGCGTTATAATCGTTATGAAGAGGCAATTCCTATAAAGTTATTACCATATTTGTAGTATAATTATGTACCAAATACGTGAAACTGTTCAGAACAGTAAGGAAGCAACAGACACACTACAAGCGCATACAGAAAAATCAATTGTTAGCGTCTTGGATCAGTTATAAAATGAACATATTTGACATGTAGGTACTCAGAATATTTATTATCAATAAATGTAAATTGAGAGTAAAATAAGAATTACTTCTTTGGCAACAATAGTCAGTAAATGATGGCCTTTTAAGCCGAAAAATGTTGAACACAATAAAAGTAACACTATACAACAAACGTAAACTAGCGCTTTAATGTATTATATGCTCTTCTGCCGAGAACCGTAGGAGGGTTCAGTTAATATGATGATAAAATAGTTATGATTGCAAAGTTCTTCTTCTTCTTCTTCTTCTTCTTATTATTATTATTATTATTATTAGTCGTAGTAGTGATAGAAGTAGTGAATTTCCTCATTGGAGAACGATAAGAAGGTTATTTTAAATCTTCCCTAAGAGTCTTCTTACTTTCGCAATATTTTGTTTTCTCCCCGAGGACCTTTTTTCTTTCTTCGGTCCACTTTGGACTTTATGGTTTTGACTCCGTCTCTGGAGTAAAGTTCCACTTGCCAATTTTGCTTCTGAATATGTCTCTGTCTTGCGGTTTGTTACGCATGTTTTTCCTTTTTTGTCAAATACTTCTTAAACTCTGTTAACCAATTACACACGATATTCAGCTTCAAATGATTTCACATAGTCCAACAGATATTTAATTATTATTATTATTTAAAGATTATTACCATTATTTAAAAATAACGCGTTTCTCCCTGGTTGGATATCATCAGATTACGCTTGGCACTACGTGTGCTCCAGTTGCTGCTGTATAAAAGTTCAAAGATTCACACAATTCCGTTTACTTATTTTGATGACCGGGTTCCACACCTTGGCGGTTCATATGGTAGCCGGATCTGCTTGGTGAGCTACTGATCTCTCCCGCTCTTTCATTATGCAGGGTGCCTCAAACTCAGATGGCGATAAAGCAGGAAGGGAAAGCATTTTGTCCTCTATTTTCTACAGGTGTAATTCATTAGCAGCCGTGTGG
The DNA here is from genome assembly GCF_023897955.1 of Schistocerca gregaria. Taxonomy (NCBI): domain Eukaryota; kingdom Metazoa; phylum Arthropoda; class Insecta; order Orthoptera; family Acrididae; genus Schistocerca; species Schistocerca gregaria. The sequence continues at coordinate 1,119,127,987 of NC_064920.1, forward strand.
CACGATTTTCATCAAGAGTACGGCACTGCAACTTCAACAACCGAAATCCGTTCATTATTCCAGTCCAAGGCTCCAACTGGCTGGGATCCACATTCAGGCCCGAACGCTCAATCGAAGTACAGAGTACACTCACATTCACACCTCACATAGTCCAAGGAAATCAATGAACTGTGCCAGCTGAGCTGCTTTGAGCGACGCTTATGTTTCAAACTGCACACTGTTAAGTTATGAGAATCCCTTAGTGATTGCCATCGACGACATTGTGTACAGTTTTGTGAATTCGTTCATGGTGTGGAAACTGAAGGTAACAATTTGCTTTCACGTGTAGTGTTCAGTGACCACACTACGCTCCATTTCATTGGGAAAGGCAATCTCCGCGACGTAAGTACGAGGGTTGCAACTTTAATAGTGGCAACTATTGATTTACAGCTCATGCGGAATAAATACCTGTTTCAAAGTTTTACTGACCTTCAAAGTAGTCACCAGCATCGTGTATAACCCGTTGCCAGCGATGTGGTAGTTGTAGGATACTCATAGTAGTGCTAGTTATGTTGACATTTCGAGCGGCGCAGTCTACTGCCCGACGAATTTGTAGCCGTTCTGAAGCGAATGCCGTGACGAGTTTTCTTCAGTTTTGAAATTGGGTTGAACTTACGAGGGCGTACGTCAGAGGAGTGCAATATGCGGTATAGTACTTAGCACTCTCAACAGTCAAACAAATGAGTAACAGCTTGCACTGTACCTGCTTGAGCATTGTCCTGCAAAATGATGGTCAGGTGCTGCAGAAAGTGTCATCACTTCTTTCTCTATGCTGTTCATTTTTGTAACACAACCTACGACCAGCTTAGAGACAGAAATGATGACACTTTCTGCAGGACCTGACGGTGATTTTGCAGGACAAGCCTCAAACACGTACAGGGCAAGCTGTTACTGATTTGTTGGACTGATGGGACTGCTAAGTGCTACACCGCCTTTTGTACTCCACTCGTGAGTTCAACTCGATTTCTAAACTGAAGGAAACACTTCAAGGCATTCGCTTCAGAACTGCGCCGCTTGAACTGTCAACACAACTGGCACTGCTAAGGGTATCCTACGACTATCATATCGCTGGTGACTATTTTGAAGATCAGTAAAACTTTGAAACAGGTATCTATTTTGGAAGAGCTGTACGTGTATAGTTGCCACTATTAAAGTTCCAACCCTCGTATATGGGGAACGCAGGATAGACCAGTGGAAGAGATCCCCCGTGATGCTACCGTTCCTTTTCTTTTAACGAGCCCTTTCCTAATTAGGAATCACCTGCTTTTGACCCTGTGGCATCGGACGTTGGAGCACAAACGATTGCGTGCAGCAGCTTTTCAGTAGCACTCTTACAAAGTTCACTTTTGTACACGAGTGAACACGACACAAGTTACCGTATTTGAAAGCATAATGAGTTACAAATTTAATTGCGTAGGGGAGGAGATACTGTCTCAGCCATTAACTGTTTCATCGCTATGAGGTGACTGTAGGACGAACCTTAACATAACCCATATAACAACACAATAAAAACACTTGTCTCAGTATACACTCATAAACATACAAATCATAAAAACCTCTAAGACATTTTAAAATGTACTGTCTGCATATGTACTTAATATTCAGAAGTGAAATACCTGACAGTCAGCATTGGGCTGTAAGCTCAGTGGACACTGCGGTGGCTGGGGTTTTAATCAGAAAATTGCATCACATTTATTTATGTTATTTAAGTGTACGAAAGTAGGCAAAACTTCACTTTGTCGTCATGATATGAAAACAGTTAACTACCTGAACACAATTTTTAACAACGCTCTCTTGTGCTTTAAAAACGCTTTAATCTCGTCACAAGTAGAGAATATGCTGTTTCACTTATTTTCATCACCATAGTTTTTGTGTTGTTGTAGTAGGGAATTCGGAACACTACCTTTTGACGTCAACTTGTTGGCTTATTTCGCAGATATATGATATTTTAGGAGAAGAAAGCTAGATATTTATAAACATGATCCCTTCTCATCGTTCAGTGTTGGAAATTGCATTTCCATGATAGTAATTTGCTCTAGAAATTGATGAGAATGGGAAACGATTTTCGTAAAGGCAAACATAAATCTAAAATCACTCACATTTTTTTAATGTGCGTAGCATGTTATTGTCGTAATAATGGAATAATTATTCAAAAATTCAAATATCACGCTGGAGAGAGATTGACTGCTTCCGAACTTGTTCACAAATTCTAACATCACTCAGAATAACAACGCTTGAACGCGCCGTTTGCTATAATGTGCATAACGCTTACTTCGATCGAAAATGCTACATAAACTCACAAAGATCAGTTTAGCATTTGATTCTTGAAGGTAGCTTAACAACACGTACAAGATGCTACGAAATACCAGCCAGTATCCATTAGAAGCCTCTCTATATCTATACCACCTACGCGGTGCTGGATTCACAGTATATGCAGAAACGTAGCCAAAATTAACCCACTCCAGTGACATACAGCTTTAATATATACATCATTTTCAGAAGTACAGTTTCCAAATGCTTAACAAATTACGCTCACTCACGTTCACAAGCAACAAACTCTTAAGACAGACTAAACCAGACCAACGTCTAATAAAAAAGGAAGGGTCACATAGTGTCCTTTATTCCGTGAAGTGACATATCCTAACCGAGGTCAGAACTAATTATTATTTCTCTCTCTTTAAATAAATGAAGTGAGCATGTGGCATCTGTGTCCGGGATTCCCGTTTTCTGGAATTCGGCTGCCTGGTACAAGTCTTTCTACCTGAGGCCACATCCACGAGTTGCGCGTCGATGACGACGAGATGATGCTGAGGACAACACACACACACACACACGAGCAGTGTAAATCCTTTACGCGTTAATCAAGCCCGGGATCCAGTGTTCGAGTGTCAGCAGTACCAGATTACGATCTGAACACTCCTTAAATACAAAATACTTCTTGCACTATTCCTAATTTTCTTTTTTACATTCCCCACATTACACATTTTAATGGTTAATATAATTAATATACAACACAGAGGAGGACACATTATACCACTTCATATTTTTGTCGCTCTCGGCGCCTGATGTCACACTTGTTTGTTTCATACTATTGCCGTATTACTTGCATTTTTCACAGTTATGAGAACATAAAAAGTTTTGTGTTTTGAGAAGAAGCAGGTCGATCGTTTTGGCACACATGCACATGTAAAAGCATTTCTTAAAGCAGAACTGTCAGAAGATGGAACGGCCGTTGTGGGTTTACGGATCTCGCACTGAAGCTCCTAGGTCTCCTGAACTAACGATGTGTGATTTGTTTCCTGTGGCGATTTCTTAGAGACTACGGCTATTTTCGTGCTCTTGGAATAAATGTGAGTGAAATTCTGAGCAGCAACAGTACATGCCATAGCTCCTGACTTGTTAGCAAAGGTGTGGCTCATATTTCTCTGTCGACTGGATGTTTGTAATGACTCCAATGGAGGGAACGTTGAACATCTGTAAAACGTAAATGAGGACTATGATTACAAACGTAATAGTAAAAAGCATCCTAAGGTTGTATAAGCATGCATGTAAAAGATGTAGCCTTTTAAACTCGAATAGTCCGACTAAAAATCTACCCTAATTCACCCACTATGGTGAAATTGGGTTATTCTCTTTGAAAGACGCTCTACTGGAACCTAAACACCCCTCATCACCGTCTCCAGCCATCCTGCTTTAGGTTTTCCGTGATTTCCCTAAATCGTTTCAGGCAAAAGCGGGGATGGTTCCTTTGAAAGGACACGGCCGATTTCCTTCCCCATCCTTCCCTAACCCGAGCTTGCGCTCCGTCTCTAATGACCTCGTTGTCGACGGGACGTTAACCACCGCTAACCTAACCCCTTCTCACCCAGATCCTTGACCTACAGCCATCTATATCTATATATGCCGTACTCTTCCTATGTCATTGATTCTGTAAACCCACCAGTCTAATTTCAATGGCCTCATTCTCACAGACTTTAAGATCATCCTGAAATATAGCTGTTGTATTAGGTATAGCACACGCACCTGATCTTTTCGAAGCTGAAGGCTTCAAACTGTCTCAGTTAACTGCGATCTTAAGTATCTTAATACCTAAGTTCATTTTGTCACTTTCTTTGCTTTGTACACCATAAGGACACGTACCGTGATAGATGTACTTACCAGCCAGCATCAAAGAGGAAGACGCTAGGTGGCGAGCCTTGAGCTTCTAGAACATTTTGTAGCGTACCGTCTTTTGCAACGGACAGGGCAATGGAAACCACTGCATTAAAGACACGTAACCTGTATCCACAGGACATGTAGTTGAGGAAGTGTCATGATGATCTCTCCATTGGCAAAAGATTCCCGAATAGTCCCCCATTTGGATCTGCAGGAGGGGACTGCCAAGGGGGAGGTTACCATGAGAAAAAGATTGAATAATCAACGAATGGATAACGTTCTACGAGTCGGGGCGTGGAATTTCAGAAGCTTGAACGTGGTAGGGAAACTAGAAAATCTGAAAAGGGAAATGCAAAGACTCAATCTACATGTAGTAGTGGTCAGTGGAGTGAAGTGGAAGGAAGATAAGGATTTCTGGTCAGATGAGTATCGGGTAATACCAACAGCAGCAGAAAATAGTATAACAGGTGTAGGATTCGTTATGAATAGGAAGGTAGGGCAGAGGGTGTGTTACTGTGAACAATTCAGTGACTGGGTTGTTCTAATCAGAATCGACAGCAAACCAACACCGACAACTATAGTTCAGGTATACATGCCGACGTCGCAAGCTCAAGATGAACAGATAGAGAAAGTGTATGAGGATACTGAAAGGATAATGCAGTATGTAAAGGGAGATGAAAATCTAATAGTCATGGGCGACTGGAATGCAGTTGTAGGGGAAGGAGTAGAAGAAAATAAGGTTACAGGAGAGTATGGGCTTGGGACAAGGAATGAAAGAGGAGAAAGGTTAATTGCGTTATGTAACAAGTTTCAGCTAGTATTAGCGAATACCCTGTTCAAGAATCACAAGAGGAGGAGGTATACTTGGAAAAGGTCGGGAGATACGAGAAGATTTCAATTAGATTACATCATGGTCAGACAGAGATTCCGAAATAAGATACTGTATTGTAAGGCGTACCCAGGAGCATATATAGATTCAGATCACAATATAGTAGTGATGAAGAGTAGGCTGAAGTTCAAGACATTAGTCAGGAAGAATCAATACGCAAAGAAGTGGGATACGCAAGGTCTAAGGAACGACGAGATACGTATGAAGTTCTCTAACGCTATAGATACAGCAATATGGAGTAGCGTAGTAGGCAGCACAGTTGAAGAGGAATGGACGTCTCTAAAAAGGGGCATCACAGAAGTTGGGAAGGAAAACATAGGTACAAAGTAGGCAGCTGCGAAGAAAACATGGGTAACAGAAGAAATACTTAAGTTGATTGATGAAAGGAGGAAGTACAAACAGGAATACAGGAATACAGAAATACAAGTCGCTGAGGAATGAAATAAATAGGAAGTGCAGGGAAGCTAAGACGAAATGGCTGCAGGAATAATGTGAAGACATCGAGAAAGATATGATTGTCGGAAGGACAGACTCATCATACAGGAAAGGCAAAACAACCTTTTGTGGCATTAAAAGCAACGCTGGTAACACTAAGAGTGCAACGGGAATTGCGCTGTTAAATGCAGAGGAGAGAGCAGATAGGTGGAAAGAATACATTGAAAGCCTCTATGAGGGTGAAGATTTGTCTGATGTGATAGAAGAAGAAACAGGAGTCGATTTAGAAGAGGTAGGGGATCCAGTATTAGAATCGGAATTTAAAAGAGCTTTGAAGGACTTACGGTCAAATAAGGCAGAAGAGATAGGATACATTCCATCAGAATTTCTAAAATAATTAGGGGAAGTGGAAACAAAACGACTATTCACGTCGTTGGTAGAATATATGAGTCTGGCGACATACCATCTGACTTTCGGAAAAGCATCATCCACACAATTCCGAAGACGGCAAGTGCTGACTAGTGCGAGAATTATCGCACAATCAGCTTAACAGCTCATGCATCGAAGTTGTTTACAAGAATAATATACAGAAGAATGGAAAAGAAAATTGAGAATGCGCTTGGTTACGATCAGTTTGGCTTTAGGAAAAGTAAAGGCACGAGAGAGGCAATTCTGACGTTACGGCTAATAATGGAAGCAAGGCTAAAGAAAAATCAAGACACGTTTATACGATTTGCCGACCTGGAAAAAACGTTCGACAATATAAAATGGTGGAAGCTGTTAGCGATACTGAAAAAAGTAGGGGTAAGGTATAGGAAGAGATGGGTCATATACAATATGTACAACAACCAAGAGGGAATAATAAGAGTGGACGATCAAGAACGACGTGCTCGTATTAAGAAGGGTATAAGACAAGGCTGTAGCCTTTCGGCTCCACTCATCAATCTGTACATCTGTTCCTTTGAAAGGACACGGCCGATTTCCTTTCCCATCCTTCCCTAACCCGAGCTTGCGCTCCGTCTCTAATGACCTCGTTGTCGACGGGACGTTAACCACCGCTAACCTAACCCCTTCTCACCCAGATCCTTGACCTACAGCCATCTATATCTATATATGCCGTACTCTTCCTATGTCATTGATTCTGTAAACCCACCAGTCTAATTTCAATGGCCTCATTCTCACAGACTTTAAAATCATCCTGAAATATAGCTGTTGTATTAGGTATAGCACACGCACCTGATCTTTTCGAAGCTGAAGGCTTCAAACTGTCTCAGTTAACTGCGATCCTAAGTATCTTAATACCTAAGTTCATTTTGTCACTTTCTTTGCTTTGTACACCATAAGGACACGTACCGTGATAGATGTACTTACCAGCCAGCATCAAAGAGGAAGGCGCTAGGTGGCGAGCCTTGAGCTTCTAGAACATTATGTTGCGTACCCTCTTTTGCAACGGACAGGGCAATGGAAACCACTGCATTAAAGACACGTAACCTGTATCCACAGGACATGTAGTTGAGGAAGTGTCATGATGATCTCTCCATTGGCAAAAGATTCCCGAATAGTCCCCCATTTGGATCTGCAGGAGGGGACTGCCAAGGGGGAGGTTACCATGAGAAAAAGATTGAATAATCAACGAATGGATAACGTTCTACGAGTCGGGGCGTGGAATTTCAGAAGCTTGAACGTGGTAGGGAAACTAGAAAATCTGAAAATGGAAATACAAAGGCTCAATCTAGATGTAGTAGGGGTCAGTGAAGTGAAGTGGAAGGAAGATAAGGATTTCTGGTCAGATGAGTATCGGGTAATACCAACAGCAGCAGAAAATAGTATAACAGGTGTAGGATTCGTTATGAATAGGAAGGTAGGGCAGAGGGTGTGTTACTGTGAACAATTCAGTGACTGGGTTGTTCTAATCAGAATCGACAGCAAACCAACACCGACAACTATAGTTCAGGTATACATGCCGACGTCGCAAGCTCAAGATGAACAGATAGAGAAAGTGTATGAGGATATTGAAAGGATAATGCAGTATGTAAAGGGAGATGAAAATCTAATAGTCATGGGCGACTGGAATGCAGTTGTAGGGGAAGGAGTAGAAGAAAATAAGGTTACAGGAGAGTATGGGCTTGGGACAAGGAATGAAAGAGGAGAAAGGTTAATTGCGTTATGTAACAAGTTTCAGCTAGTATTAGCGAATACCCTGTTCAAGAATCACAAGAGGAGGAGGTATACTTGGAAAAGGTCGGGAGATACGAGAAGATTTCAATTAGATTACATCATGGTCAGACAGAGATTCCGAAATAAGATACTGTATTGTAAGGCGTACCCAGGAGCATATATAGATTCAGATCACAATATAGTAGTGATGAAGAGTAGGCTGAAGTTCAAGACATTAGTCAGGAAGAATCAATACGCAAAGAAGTGGGATACGCAAGTTCTAAGGAATGACGAGATACGTATGAAGTTCTCTAACGCTATAGATACAGCAATATGGAGTAGCGCAGTATGCAGCACAGTTGAAGAGGAATGGACGTCTCTAAAAAGGGGCATCACAGAAGTTGGGAAGGAAAACATAGGTACAAAGTAGGCAGCTGCGAAGAAAACATGGGTAACAGAAGAAATACTTAAGTTGAATGATGAAAGGAGGAAGTACAAACAGGAATACAGGAATACAGAAATACAAGTCGCTGAGGAATGAAATAAATAGGAAGTGCAGGGAAGCTAAGACGAAATGGCTGCAGGAATAATGTGAAGACATCGAAAAAGATATGATTGTCGGAAGGACAGACTCATCATACAGGAAAGGCAAAACAACCTTTTGTGGCATTAAAAGCAACGCTGGTAACACTAAGAGTGCAACGGGAATTGCGCTGTTAAATGCAGAGGAGAGAGCAGATAGGTGGAAAGAATACATTGAAAGCCTCTATGAGGGTGAAGATTTGTGTGATGCGATAGAAGAAGAAACAGGAGTCGATTTAGAAGAGATAGGGGATCCAGTATTAGAATCGGAATTTAAAAGAGCTTTGGAGGTCTTATGGTCAAATAAGGCAGAAGAGATAGGACACATTCCATCAGAATTTTAAAATAATTAGGGGAAGTGGAAGCAAAACGACTATTCACGTCGTTGGTAGAATATATGAGTCTGGCGACATACCATCTGACTTTCGGAAAAGCATCATCCACACAATTCCGAAGACGGCAAGTGCTGACTAGTGCGAGAATTATCGCACAATCAGCTTAACAGCTCATGCATTGAAGTTGTTTACGAGAATAATATACAGAAGAATTGAAACGAAAATTGAGAATGCGCTTGGTGACGATCAGTTTGGCTTTAGGAAGAGTAAAGGCACGAGAGAGGCAATTCTGACGTTACGGCTAATAATGGAAGCAAGGCTAAAGAAAAATCAAGACACGTTTATACGATTTGTCCACCTGGAAAAAACGTTCGACAATATAAAATGGTGGAAGCTGTTAGCGATACTGAAAAAAGTAGGGGTAAGGTATAGGAAGAGATGGGTCATATACAATATGTACAACAACCAAGAGGGAATAATAAGAGTGGACGATCAAGAACGACGTGCTCGTATTGAGAAGGGTACAAGACAAGGCTGTAGCCTTTCGGCTCCACTCATCAATCTGTACATCTGTTCCTTTGAAAGGACACGGCCGATTTCCTTTCCCATCCTTCCCTAACCCGAGCTTGCGCTCCATCTCTAATGACCTCGTTGTCGACGGGACGTTAACCACCGCTAACCTAACCCCTTCTCACCCAGATCCTTGACCTACAGCCATCTATATCTATATATGCCGTACTCTTCCTATGTCATTGATTCTGTAAACCCACCAGTCTAATTTCAATGGCCTCATTCTCACAGACTTTAAAATCATCCTGAAATATAGCTGTTGTATTAGGTATAGCACACGCACCTGATCTTTTCGAAGCTGAAGGCTTCAAACTGTCTCAGTTAACTGCGATCTTAAGTATCTTAATACCTAAGTTCATTTTGTCACTTTCTTTGCTTTGTACACCATAAGGACACGTACCGTGATAGATGTACTTACCAGCCAGCATCAAAGAGGAAGACGCTAGGTGGCGAGCCTTGAGCTTCTAGAACATTTTGTAGCGTACCGTCTTTTGCAACGGACAGGGCAATGGAAACCACTGCATTAAAGACACGTAACCTGTATCCACAGGACATGTAGTTGAGGAAGTGTCATGATGATCTCTCCATTGGCAAAAGATTCCCGAATAGTCCCCCATTTGGATCTGCAGGAGGGGACTGCCAAGGGGGAGGTTACCATGAGAAAAAGATTGAATAATCAACGAATTGATAACGTTCTACGAGTCGGGGCGTGGAATTTCAGAAGCTTCAACGTGGTAGGGAAACTAGAAAATCTGAAAAGGGAAATGCAAAGGCTCAATCTAGATGTAGTAGGGGTCAGTGAAGTGAAGGATTTCTGGTCAGATGAGTATCGGGTAATACCAACAGCAGCAGAAAATAGTATAACAGGTGTAGGATTCGTTATGAATAGGAAGGTAGGGCAGAGGGTGTGTTACTGTGAACAATTCAGTGACTGGGTTGTTCTAATCAGAATCGACAGCAAACCAACACCGACAACTATAGTTCAGGTATACATGCCGACGTCGCAAGCTCAAGATGAACAGATAGAGAAAGTGTATGAGGATATTGAAAGGATAATGCAGTATGTAAAGGGAGATGAAAATCTAATAGTCATGGGCGACTGGAATGCAGTTGTAGGGGAAGGAGTAGAAGAAAATAAGGTTACAGGAGAGTATGGGCTTGGGACAAGGAATGAAAGAGGAGAAAGATTAATGGCGTTCTGTAACAAGTTTCAGCTAGTATTAGCGAATACCCTGTTCAAGAATCACAAGAGGAGGAGGTATACTTGGAAAAGGTCGGGAGATACGAGAAGATTTCAATTAGATTACATCATGGTCAGACAGAGATTCCGAAATAAGATACTGTATTGTAAGGCGTACCCAGGAGCATATATAGATTCAGATCACAATATAGTAGTGATGAAGAGTAGGCTGAAGTTCAAGACATTAGTCAGGAAGAATCAATACGCAAAGAAGTGGGATACGCAAGTTCTAAGGAATGACGAGATACGTATGAAGTTCTCTAACGCTATAGATACAGCAATATGGAGTAGCGCAGTATGCAGCACAGTTGAAGAGGAATGGACGTCTCTAAAAAGGGGCATCACAGAAGTTGGGAAGGAAAACATAGGTACAAAGTAGGCAGCTGCGAAGAAAACATGGGTAACAGAAGAAATACTTAAGTTGAATGATGAAAGGAGGAAGTACAAACAGGAATACAGGAATACAGAAATACAAGTCGCTGAGGAATGAAATAAATAGGAAGTGCAGGGAAGCTAAGACGAAATGGCTGCAGGAATAATGTGAAGACATCGAAAAAGATATGATTGTCGGAAGGACAGACTCATCATACAGGAAAGGCAAAACAACCTTTTGTGGCATTAAAAGCAACGCTGGTAACACTAAGAGTGCAACGGGAATTGCGCTGTTAAATGCAGAGGAGAGAGCAGATAGGTGGAAAGAATACATTGAAAGCCTCTATGAGGGTGAAGATTTGTGTGATGCGATAGAAGAAGAAACAGGAGTCGATTTAGAAGAGATAGGGGATCCAGTATTAGAATCGGAATTTAAAAGAGCTTTGGAGGTCTTATGGTCAAATAAGGCAGAAGAGATAGGACACATTCCATCAGAATTTTAAAATAATTAGGGGAAGTGGAAGCAAAACGACTATTCACGTCGTTGGTAGAATATATGAGTCTGGCGACATACCATCTGACTTTCGGAAAAGCATCATCCACACAATTCCGAAGACGGCAAGTGCTGACTAGTGCGAGAATTATCGCACAATCAGCTTAACAGCTCATGCATCGAAGTTGTTTACAAGAATAATATACAGAAGAATGGAAAAGAAAATTGAGAATGCGCTTGGTGACGATCAGTTTGGCTTTAGGAAAAGTAAAGGCACGAGAGAGGCAATTCTGACGTTACGGCTAATAATGGAAGCAAGGCTAAAGAAAAATCAAGACACGTTTATACGATTTGTCGACCTGGAAAAAACGTTCGACAATATAAAATGGTGGAAGCTGTTAGCGATACTGAAAAAAGTAGGGGTAAGGTATAGGAAGAGATGGGTCATATACAATATGTACATCAACCAAGAGGGAATAATAAGAGTGGACGATCAAGAACGACGTGCTCGTATTAAGAAGGGTATAAGACAAGGCTGTAGCCTTTCGGCTCCACTCATCAATCTGTACATCGAGGAAGCAATGATGGAAATTAAATAAAGTTTCAGGAGTGGAATTATATTACAAGGTGAAAGGATATCAATGATACGATTCGCTGATGACATTGCTTTCCTGAGTGAAAGTGAAGAAGAATTAAATGCTCTCCTGAACGAAATGAACAGTCTAATGAGTACACAGTATGGTTTGCGAGTAGATCGTAGAAAGACGAAGGTAATGAGAAGTAGTGGAAATGAGAACAGCGAGAAACTTAACATCAGGAGTGATGGTTACGAAGTCAATGAAGTTAAGGAATTCTGCTACCTAGGCAGTAAAATAACCAATGACGGACGGAGCAAGGAGGAAATCAAAAGCAGACTCGCTTTGGCAAAAAAGGGATTTCTGGCCAAGAGAAGTCTACTAATATCAAATACCGGCCTTAATACGAGGAAGAAATTTCTGAGGAAGTACGTCTTGAGTACAGCATTGTATGGTAGTGAAACATGGACAGTGGGAAAACCGGAACAGAAGTGAATCGAAGCATTTGAGATGTGGTGCGATAGACGAATGTTAAAATTTATGTGGACTGATAAGGTAAGGAATGGGGAAGTTCTACGCAGAATCCGAGAAGAAAGGAATATGTGGGAAATACTGATAAGGAGAAGGGACAGGATGATAGGACATCTGCTAAGACATGAGGGAATGACTTCCATGGTACTAGAGGGAGCTGTAGAGGGCAAAAACTGTAGAGGAAGACAGAGATTGGAATACGTCAAGCCAATAATTGAGGACGTAAGTTGCAAGTGCTACTCTGAGATGAAGAGGTTAGCACAGGAAAGGAATTCGTGGCCGGCCGCATCAAACCAGTCAGTAGACTGATGACCAAAAAAATAGGGAAAGAGGGAAAAAATCATCATCAAAGTCCGTCCGGGGTCGTGCGTTTAGTGATCGTCACGGACGGTCGTTGAAAAAGATTGTGACAAAAAAAAAAGAAGAAAGGGAAGGCAGATTGCAATCACGTCCTGTCGACATCAAGGTCATAACAGGCGGAGAACAGGCTCGGATAGTGTCAAGGATGGGGGGAGGAAATAGCCCGTGACTTTTCAAAGGAAATAACCCGGCATTTGCCTGGAGCGATTTAGGTAAATCACGGAGAACCTGTATCTGAATGGCTGGACACATGTTTGAAACGTCGTCCTCCGGAATGCCAGTACAGTGACCTAACCACCGTACTACCTAGCTCGGTACGAAAAAAGAAGTGGAAGACTCCTGCAAAATTCTATACAGAACTGTATGTCACACTCGCAAACCCTGTCTGTACCAAAACAAAATGAAGTCAGCCCCATAAGCAGGAAAACGCAAGGTGAGCTGGAATTCCAAACCACTTAAACGATGCATGGTGCCGGTGCCACAGAACCTGTACTATGGGGCAACGGAAGAATGTCATTCAGCCGGAAGTATCTTGTTCCACATTGGTTCCATTTTGTGGCTGAGTTTATGTCCCAAGAATGAAATGAGCAGAGGTTTGACGGAGAAATGGGCATCTTCGTTCGAATAATTGCCACTAATTTGCACTCTGGCCCTAAAGTCTAATTTTTTTAAAATCATCTATCTTCTGACTGATTTGATGTGGCTCGTCACGAGTTCCTCTCGTGCGCCAACCTCTTCATCTCAGAGTAGCGTAGCGCGGAGTGGCTACGCGGTTAGATGTACCATGTCAAGGATTGCGCTGCCCCTCCCGCCGGAAGTTCGAGTCCTCCCTCGGGCATGGGTGTGTGTGTGTTGTCCTTAGCATACGTTAGTTTAAGTAGTGTCAAAGTCTAGGGACCGATGACCTCAGCAGTTTGGTCCCTCAGGAATTCACATACATTTACAAAGTAACATCTGCAATCTATGACCATAATTATTTGCTGGATGTATATTCCAGTCTTTGCCTACGTCTAAAGGTTTTAGCCTCTACAGCTTCCTCTAGTTACATGGAAGTTATTCTCTCATGTCCGCAGCTCGTGGTCGTGCGGTAGCGTTCTCGCTTCCCACGCCAGGGTTCCCGGGTTCGATTCTCGGTGGGGTCAGGGATTTTCTCTGCCTCGTGATGACTGGGTGTTCTGTGCTGTCCTTAGGTTAGTTAGGTTTAAGTAGTTCTAAGTTCTAGGGGACTCATGACCATAGATGTTAAGTCCCATAGTGCTCAGAGCCACTTGAACCATTTTTTTAATTCTCTCATGTCTTAACAGAAGTGCTGTCATCTTCTCCCTTCTTCTTGCAAGTTTTCTTCACATATTCCTTTCCTCTCCAATTCTGCGCGGTGACTCCTCATACCTTAATTTACCTGTCCCCTTAACTTTCAACATTCATCTATAGCACCAGATCTCAAATTCTTCGATTCTCTTCTGTTCCATCCCTCCCACATATCATGTTCCACCATAACGTTCTCCAAACATTGTCCGATAGCATCACCGCCAGTTAATTTGCAATTAACGATGCAAAAACTTCCAACCTTTCTCATGTAACTACTTATCCAACTCCATTCGCATTGTAGTATGATTACAAGAACCAGTGACCATCCTATTTTTTTTAAATATGTAGCTAGTCTCTCACAAGATATACCCTAATAGAACTCGTCACTCAAAGAACTACAGACGTTTATAACGACATGAATATTGAAGGGAAGTAAAATGTACATAGCCCATCTTCGGAAAATAATTTTTTTATATAATTTGTTTCTGGGTGCTAAAGCATGACATTTCGGGTGCCTGGCGTTTGTTTCAGAGAATGGCGATGCTTGTTGGCGGTCTGCCAGTTTTGCCACGGATGCGGCAATAATGTATTTGCGTTCGCATACTGCCTGCTCACTGAAGCTTTTACCTCGTACAGCCATTGCACGCTAATTATACGAGTTAATGAGCCATTGCTCATTGCCCTAAATTAATCAGAGTTGCCCCCAGACAAACGCAGCGCTAGAATTACTGCTCTCCAGGACCATCGATATGAAACTAGTGAACACCACGTAGTTCTCCTATTCCAGCTGTCATCAGTAATCTTGAAGCTGTTGACCACGTAAATGTCAAAACAAACTGAAGCCCGTGAATTTAGTTCGTGTGTCTGATAGATATCTTAAACAGAATTATAGAATTTGTTTAAGTTGTCCAGGATGTCTAAAGAAATTTTGACATTGTCACAGGTGTAAAGTACTTTGACGGTGATGCATATCATGAAATCGGGGAATGTAATAATTGCAGTTACTTCTAGATATATTATTAAATTACAGTGCCACGTCACGCTTTTATATCTGTATATGAAGGCTAAACTCAGGGTCTGGTTCAAGAGGAAGGATGCTGTACATCTACTCCACATACAACTAATATGTTTCCATGTATTGTGGGTTGGTTCCTCATACCATCTTAAACTGCTATCTCGATTTCAGACACACTTGGTATATAATTTACTATCTGGAAAGAGGCGATGTTAGAGAAAGAACCACCTACCTGCCAAAGGGGGGAGGGGGCGGTGGGGTTGACATCGAGGTGTCGTAGAAGCACAACTCAGGAATATCTGGAGCAATTTCAGTTAAATTGTATGTATAAATGATACATTATTTGTATAATTTGTACAAAATTACCAGACGCGTAATATACCTCGACTTCTGAACCGTAGGGATGGCTGTAGGAATGAGAAGCCGTGACATGTAGAATTATTCTATAACGTCCAGTATTAGTATCAAATCCATAATTTTTGGGCCACTTATGGGTGACAGTGATGAAGATGCTTCGCCATTAGATTTATGTGTGTGTGATAGTTTCTCTGAGAGAGAGAAGCGGGGGGGGGGGGGGGAGGATGGAACGCGGTGTAAAGTGACTGAAATATCAACCTACCTCTGCAACACCTGCAGTAATTTATATCATCGTTGCGCAGACGTATCTCTTGTTAACTGCTCTGGAAAAGAATTCCTGTGACAATATGATCTCCTTAGTAGCCCTACAGGCAGGGCAGGTTCCTGTGTGGGAACTTATACAAGAGTAAGACACGAATGCCTGGAGCAATTTCAAAAACACCACTGAACTGAGATAATCCCACCACCCCTAAGGATGAGGATCAGATAAGCGTCATATATGATAGAGGACGGGAGGAATGGGGTGGGATTCCATGTACTAGTACAAGTCATTCCCTCCCCAGTTCCGCTCACAAACAAAGCGACGTTAAAAACAGCTGTCTATATGCCTCCTATAAACACTAATTTCTCATATATTTTCTTCTCGGTACTAATGCTCAAGGTCTGTTGTAGGCTGCAGAATCGTTCAGCAGTCAGCTTCAAATGCCGGTTATCTAAATTTTCTTAATAGTCTTTCGCGAAAAGAACGTCACCTTTCTAACATTCTGCGTGGTGTCTGTCTGTTCTAAGTCGTGTCTCCATACCACTTTCGCACAACGACGCTCTGAGCGTGTTTTCTAGGGAATTGACTAGTTGAACCTAGGACCTCTTGCTGGTAAGGAGACGCCAGACCGCACATGACATGTAGAGTTCAGTGAGACTAGCGATGATATAATCAATGATTTCAGCGTCAGCTCCACTGCACTCCCTGTAAAAGAAACTTAATACTAACTAAATTTAGTGGAAGGGGTTCAAGGCTTTCCTATTTTTAGGTAGCTGGTAAAATAACGTCGAAAAAGCAGTTAAGTTTGCTATTCGAAATTTTATTCTACTCACAAAACATTGTTTATAAATTGCACTATTGGTAAAAGAAAGTGTTTTAATACAGGATGGTAAAAACCAACTGCGTTCAACAAAAATGTGAACGAATATCCCCTGAATGAGTTTCCAAGTTCTACAATGGATCGAAGGATGACCTATGCCATATAATATCTTTAATCTAGGTTTAAGTTAAGTTTCATAAAAGAGAAAACTATCAAAATGGTCTACAGTGACCCTCAATTATCATTAATTACTTATTTAACTTGACCTAAATTACAGTGGCTGATGTGGCTTCTCAATAATTATATAACAGAAAAATCATCGCATTTCAGATTGTAACTTTCGAAGCAAATGTGAATACCATGAGCTTTAATTAACGATCGACACTAGTATTACGCAAAAAGGGGGTGTAACAGATGAGACTTCTGCAGTTCTGAGTGAATCCTTATGCGGCATCGCGTGCGTTCATTACCTTGGCAGTTGGTTAGGCAGCGTCAGGGTGCGGCGGGCGGAGCAGCTCCACACCTCGCTGTCTCGGAAGCAACTCTCTCCTAACTTCTCCTTACTACAATTTACCGAAGTTGGTTTAAGAAAAGCTATCTGGCTGAGTTTTCAACTGACCAATCAGGGTCTCAATGTTAACCTTAAGCTCCGCCTATAAAATTCGATCCATCCACGGAGAAACGTTCTACTTTTCGTGGTGCGGCAATGTTTTTAACGTTTGCAACGTAACAGAGACGCGACAAAGTCTCACGCTAAAACTTGCAGCTGGTGTGGCCCTTTTAGAGTTATCGTAAGATCTATACTGTTCTTCTGGAGGGCTCTCTTATAACATGGGCTTGGGGAGGGGGATGGTCTTGGCGGTCAGCTGGCGACGTGGGTGTCCGTCCCTGATCACAGGGCTTCCTAGCCTACACGATTCTGCTCTCGGCTTCTGTTCTCGTTTCTCCCCTCAGAACTGCGTTTGTTTCACAGTGGGAAGCTATGTCATGTCTTTAGGCGTTCTTGTGTTAGTCTGTGGTATTCCGTTTGCTCACTCATTGATCGTATTACTTTGGTTAATTTAATGTCAGGATTTATTTGGAGCTATGTGACATACTGCCGGATTGGCTATCATGTCAGGGTTTTCATGGAAGGTGTTGGATTTGCCTGACAGCTTACACCTTTTCTCCCATGACTCTCATTTGAGTTTCCTATGCATCTCCGTAATACGTTTTGTTAGAACCTACCGGTAACAAATCTAGCAGTCCACCCCTCAACTGCTTCGATGTCTTTCTTCAGTCCCACCTGATACGGATCCCAAACACTCGAGCAGTACTCAAGAGCAGGTCGTGCCAGCGTCGTACATTCGGTCTTCTTTATATGTGAACCACCCTTTCCTAAAATTCTCTAAATAAACCGAAGTCGACCATTAGCCTTCCCTTCCACAGTTCTCACGTGCTTGTTCCATTTCATATCGATTTGCAACGTTACATCCAGATATTTAAATGCCTTAACTGTGTCAAACAGATAACTAATTCCGAACATTACAGGTTTGTTTTTCTTACCCATGCACATTAAATTACAGTTTTCCACATTTAGAGCTAGCTGCCATTCATCGCACCAATTAGAAATTTTTTCAAAGTCGTCTTATACGTTTCTACAGTCACTCAACTCCAATACCCTACCGTACACAACACCATCATAAGCAAAAAACTGCCCATCTCGCCCACCAAATCATTTATGTATATAGAGAACAACAGCACTCCTGACGATACCGTTGTGCCTGATTAACACTCACCGTCGAGGACAACATACTGGGTTCTACCACTTAGGAGATCTTTGAACACTCACATATCACTGAACTTAGCCCATATGCACGTGCCTTCGTTAACAACCTGCAATTGGGCACCATGTCCAAAGCCTTCCAGAAATCTAATAACTATGAAATCAGCCTGTTTCCCATCTTCCATAACGGCACTATATGTGTCAGGGGTAATTTTAACCACGACATTAGTAAAAGGTTTTAATGCAACTACATGACTAATATAAAATGAGTTTGTAAACATATTTATACATTACATCATAAAAGAATCTACTGAATTCAACGGTACAAATAGATATCCTTGAAATTAGCTACAAGTTCGTGGTTGGAATAGTTCAATTAATTAATAATCTGTGTTAATGATCGAAGCAGACGAAATGAATTAAAATTTCTGCATCAGGTACTCGAACACGAGTCTTCTTGCTTCTTAGGCAGACATGCTAACCATTACACCACCGCAGTATGAAGACGAACATTGCTGCACGAACTACCTAAGCTGAGTGCCCTCCCCAACGCAAACTTCATTTCATTTTTCCCGTACATGTTGCCACTACTGCAAGGGATCTCCGATGTCTCAGGGAAACATTTAATTATAAGATTTATAAGATCACCAATAGTACGAGGACGTCCCATTACCTCCAATGCTGGGTTGCTTGCCAATATCAGAGAGCCCTGGCAGTAGTGACAATATGTAAGGGAAAAATGAATTGAAGTTTGTTTTGGGGAGGGCACTCACCTTAGGTAGTTCGTGCAGGAATTTTTACCATCGTGTTGCGATGGTGTAAGGGTTAGCATTGCTGTCTAGCAAGCACGAAGACCCAGGTTCGAGTCCTGTCCGCAGCACAAATTAAAGTTAATTTATCCGTTTCGATTATTATCGTAGATAATAAAAGAAAGTTAAATGTCTCAGGGAGACATTAGATTAATAATCATTATTTCACAATATCATTGACATTATTAGATAGTAAAAAGTTAGCAATTTCTATTGTTTCAAAATAATAAATGATGTATACTTCTGGTTCACTTCTGTTGGCATAACGAGTCACCTGGTGCCTTGAAATGGTATTAGCAAATGGACAGGATACGAGAAGATGGATTATTGTAATTGACAGAGAGAAACAGAATTAAAGACACCATTTAGAATATTAAAACATCGGTGCAAACAAAAATCAAATGTAGTCCTGAACGGACGAGACACGCACGAACATAGTTGACTAAAACTTTAAAAGATTTAAAATTGCATCAGAACATAAACAAAGATAGGTATGGTTTAGTGCTGTAAAGTATATTCCGCTTTGGCCCATCAGGAAACAACGCAACTTAAAAACAACATTTACCAGATGAGGTTATAATAAAAAGGAAATGCAACATTCATCCATTATCATTCGACATAGACGAATATCAGAACGTATTATAATTTATAGCACCTAAACACAAAGTGTCCATCATGGCAGACAACAATATTTAAAGTTCAGTGCCATGCTCCGGTGAGATCCTAACGGACGATGTTTACTCTGCCGTTTTTAAACAATGTTTAATACGAGGTTCTTATCAAAATAATGTTCCTCTGTGAAATAACGATTTCATAGAGCGTGCCAGTGTTAATGCAGTCGCACTTATTTGCTTGTTACGGCGCTTCTCGTAGTTACATTTCCGGCCAGGACTGCAGGAAAAGCAACAGAACCAAAGACCCGAAGTAGAAACGTTCCTCTAGACCACAACAAGGTGCTTTAGGACCAAGCAGCACATCCAGTCTACGAGCGGATATACTGCCCGCACATTCTTTAATACACGATTGTCCCGGCGAGTCCGTACGCAGCACTGAAATCGGCATACGCCGAATATCCCCTCTCATCCATGATGTACTCGACGTTCTAAGAAAGGAACCGCCACACACATATTGTCACTGCACTCGCACGGGCAAGTATGTAAAAATGTTCTGAAACGACCCGTCGGTATACATTTCCTGTATTTGGTTGACCTAGGATACTTTACAAGTATGAAATGCCATTTACCTCTTGTTTGTGCAGTTTATTGTGCCAGTCAGATAGTATTAATAGAAACTTCAGTGAGTCAATTACGTTGTTAACCTATTTGGAGAACAGAATCATGCTACACGATCGAATTCCAAAGATGAATTTAACATACAGTCTGGAGTCATGTGGTGTAAAAGAGCACACAATCAGGCGAATATTTGTGCAATATATAGGAGATACGGTTACGCAGGCGAACCTTCGGGTAAAAAGCTTATATTTTATGAACATTTTGTGCAAATTGGCTTAACCATGATCAATTAAAATCCCTCGCCGCGTTTCTCTGTACGTGAAGCTACTTACGGGAACTTCTGCAGGAATTTTGATACGGCTGTCGCTAATAGGTAGACTGATTCACGAAGAAGATTTGTATACATAACGATACGCCAGCAAATCCGGTTGTAGAAACTTCAATGTGAAGCTGGGGCACGTCACTAGTATTACATACGATTACAGTAACATTTAGCATCTATCATCACAATAATTGAGTATGTCACAATACGTTTCCTTTAAGATTATACATCAAACCCCCAACAATTCTTACACCAACACAGGGCTATGTTTCCCGTTTCAATTACAGATCTAATGGCCATTATAAATATAAAATTATTTCAAAAAATTGTTGGTGTTGTTGTTGTCTTCAGTCCTGAGACTGGTTTGATGTAGCTCTCCAAGCTACTGACAGAATTACAATGTCATCGGCGAACCTCAACATTTTTATGTCTTCTCCATGGACTTTAATGCCTACTCCGAATTTTTCTTTTGTTTCCTTTACTGCTTGCTCAATATGCAGAATGAATAACATTGGGGACAGGCTACAACCCTGACTCACTCGCTTCCCAACCGCTGCTTCCCTTTCATGCCCCTCGACTCTTATAACTGCCCCTTTAGAATTTGAAAGAGAGTATTCCAGTCAACATTGTCAAAAGCTTGTCAACAAATGCTAGATATGTAGGTTTGCCTTTCCTTAATCTATTGTCTAAGATAAGTGGTAGGGTCAGTGTTGCCTCACGTGTTCCAGCATTTATGCGGAATCTAAACTGATCTTCGTCGAGGTCAGCTCCTACCAGTTTTTCCATTCGTCTGTAAAGAATTTGCGTTAGTATTTAGCATCTGTGACTTATTAAACTGGTTGTTCGATAATTTTCACATCTGTCAACACCTGCTTTCTTTGGGATTGGAATTATTATATTCTTCTTGAAGTCTGAGGGTATTTCGCCTGTCTCATTCATCTTGCTCACCAGATGGTAGAGTTTTGTCAGGACTGGCTCTCCCAAGGCCGTCAGTAGTTCCAATGGAATGTTGTCTACTCTGGGGGCCTTGTTTTGACTCAGGTCTTTCAGTGCTCTGTCAAACTCTTCACGCAGTATCGTATCTCCCATTTCATCTGCATCCTCTTCCATTTTCATAATATTGCACTCAAGTACATCGCCCTCGTATAGACCCTCTATAAACTCGTTCCACCTTTCTGATTCCCCTTCTTTGCTTAGAACTGGGTTTCAATCTCATCTCTTGATATTCATACAAGTGCCTCTCTTTTCCCCAAAGGTCTCTTTAATTTTCCTGTATGCAGTATCTATCTTACCCCTAGTGAGATAAGCCTCTATATCCTTACAGTTGTCCTCTAGCCATACCTGCTTAGCCATTTTGCACTTCCTGTCGATCTCATTTTTTGCCTGCTTCATTTACTGCGTTTTTATATTTTCTCCTTTCGTCAATTAAATTCAATATTTCTTCTGTTACCGAACTATTTCTACTAGCCCTCGTCTTGTTACCAACTTGATCCTCTGCTGCCTTCACTACTTCATCCGTCAGAGATACCCATTCTTCTTCTACTGTATTTCTTTGCCCCATTCCTGTCAGTTGTAACCTTATGCTCTCCGTGAAACTCTGTACAACCGGTCCCATCTCCTTAAATTCCCACCTTTTTGCAGTTTCTTCTATTTTAATCTAGAGTTCATAACTAATAAATTCTGGTCAGAGTCCACATCTGCCCCTGGATATGTCTTACAATTTAAAACCTGGTTCCTAAATCTCTGTCTTACCATTATATAATCTTTGTGTTACCTTCTAGTATCTCCAGGATTCTTCCACGTATACAACCTTCTTTTATGATTCTTGAACCAAGTGCTAGCTATGATTAAGTTATGCTCTGTGCAAAATTCTACCAGACCGCTTCCTCTTTCATTTCTCCCCCCCCCAATCCATATTCACCCACTATGTTTCCTTCTATCCCTTATCCTACTCTCGAATTCCAGTTACCCATGACTATTAAATTTTCGTCTCCCTTCACTACCTAAATAATTTCTTTTATCTCATCATACATTTCATCAATTTCTTCATCATCTGCAGAGCAAGTTGACATATAAACTTGTACTACCTACTACTGCATTACTCCTATTTGATTTTGTATTATAACCCTGTATTCACCTGACCAAAAGTCTTGTTCCTCCTGCCACCAAACGTCACTAATTCCCACTATATCTAACTTCAACCTATCCATTTCCCTTTTTAATTTTTCTAACCTACCTGCCAGATTAAGGGATCTGACATTCCACGCTCCGATCCGTAGAACGTCAGTTTTCTTTCTCCTGATAACGACGTCCTCTTGAGTAGTCCCCGCCCGGTGATCCGAATGGGTGACTATTTTACTTACGGAATATTTTACCCAAGAGGTCGCCATCGTCATTTAACCATACAGTAAAGTTGCATGCCCTCGGGATAAATTACGGCTGTAGTTTCCCGTTGCTTTCAGCCGTTCGCAGTACCAGCACAGCAAGGCCGTTTTGGTTAGTGTTGCATGGCCAGATCAGTCAATCATCCAGACTTTTGCCCCTGCAACTACTGAAAAGGCTGCTGCCCCTCTTCAGGGACCACACGTTTGTCTGGCCTCTCAACAGATACCCTTCCGTTGTGGTTGCACCTACGGTACGACCATCTGTATCGCTGAGGCACTCAAGCCTCCGCACCAACGTCATGGTCCATGGTTCGTGGGGGTAGGTTCAAAAAATTATGAGACTAAAATGAGATTGAAACAGCGACAAGATATTTAAGATGCGATTAAGAACATATTAGGTCCGGAAGAGTCTAGCTATAAATATTGTTCATGTGCGATTCGATTAAGAGTAAGCAAATATTTAACTATTTTAACAACAATACCAAAATAAATGGACCATTGAAACTCAACAGAACATTCATAACAGAGAAAATTTTACTGTAAGAGTTAAACACGTTCAGGACTTTAAAGAAATGGAAAGTAACAAATGCATTTCGTCTCGGTCTAGCAAATAATACAACAGGGCGAATGAAAAGATATTTATAAGGGCTAGTAACGGAAAAAAGTAATAATGAATAATTGTTTTTATGTGTTGGAAATTTGGCCAGGTTCGAATAAAGATAAAATTGAATTGGCTTCTGAGAAGAGTATAAAAATGTTTAATGAGTACACACCTATAGCGATATCAATTAATAGAACTGTAATTAATGTCCATCCCCAAAACCTTCAGAGTAACCAAAATCTGCATCAAATTTATTCATTACTAATTAGTTAACTGTAGGAAAAATGTACATAGTTCTCTATTTGCCAAAACAGCGCTCACTGCACCTAAACTACCTTCTTTTATTATTTATGTACGAAACAACTTTAGCCTGGAATACGTAGAGCTTTAACATCCAAGTCGCAGAAGATGAACAAACTATAGTGCTAAATAATATCATGGTTAATTAGTGCACTCTTAATACTAGTGGAGAAAGGAAGTACGTAACTCATGGCAGCTCCGTACGACGTTAATACCTTAATGCCTGGAGGTTACTCTCTAACTGAAGGTTAGCATATCTAATTAATCGCAGCAGAACGTCAAATTATACAAAAGAGTATTAGATTGATAATAACAACAACGAGAAAGAAATGAGAAGTATTGCAGTCTTTTTACCAGTAGTTAGTGTGAACTATTGCTATGTTTTTCTTGAATGAACTAAGCCAACAGGTACGGGTTTTTGATTAGGTACAGCACAATTAGAGGCAAAATTTGCTTCCATGATACAGCCTCGGTGCAGCCACTTGACCACCTCCCAAGCCGACACATTGACAGATTCGTTCAGGAGGCGTCTAGCTGCTACAGGAAGGAAATGTGCAGTCCCTAATTAACCTAATGTCAAAGACGATTTATATGGCTCGTTTTCGTCGTTTTGGATACAGCCAAACTTCGAATGAGAGTCGAGAAAATAATCGCTCGGCTTCTTAATTTGCGGTTTGTGTTCTCAGTCCCGCCAATAGCGTGGCCATTAACGGGGGGAGGGGGCATTTCTGCTGGGAGGTGACAGGGTTTGAAGAACTAATCGGCTGTGAACCTGATAAGAAATCCATTCCACGGCTGACCTGGAGTTGTTTTAGGTGGCCACAGAAACGGTAAACTGGAACACCACTGCTGCAAAGAGAGCTCGTGACTCCCAGGGGAATCAATCAAACAGATTCTGCGACACACACACACACAGACGACCACATAGGCCTATACATTTGGTATGGTGCTCCCTGAAACAATTATAGGAGATCAACATTGGTCCATCGCAGACACATTATTATAAGATTACGCAACTCTAAATATTAATACATTGTGTGAAAAATTTAATGACGAGATTAGCTTTGGCATAATGTGTCAGAGCCAAATAACACACAAACACACGACCAAATAAGTCTATACATTTTGTATGATGCTCCCTGGAGCTATAATAGGACAACCATGGTCCACCGCAGCCACATTATTATACGGTTACGCAATATTAGTGCATTCGGTTGAAAAACTTAATGACGAAATTATCTTTGGCATAATGTGTCACTGCCAAGTAACGTAGCCCGATGAAACTTGGACCATACATAGTACCAACTGCTCCAGTATAGTACAGATCTAAAGGAAAAACACAATGAACAGAGGTGCTACATTATTCAAAGTTGATATTTAAACTGAAGTCACGGTGATTTATGATGGCCCCCGGATACTACAAAAGGCGTGACGGGGTTCATACTAGGGTGTGTGATCACCGCGGACGGCAATACATCCGCTGCAGCCAACAAACGGTAGGAAGTGGGGGTACCTAATGAATCCAGGAATATTGTCGAACATGATCGTTTCGGTGGTCCAGGTGCTACGTTATGGCGAGGCCTAATGTTACGCGGGCGTACTGACTTAAAATGTTTAACACGGTACACTGACCAATCAACGTCATGCGACACTGTACTCTTTCATCGTCTGCTCCTTGGGAGGAGGGGGGGCGGGGAGAGGGAGGATGCATTCGGCCCTAACATTTGTATTGAATGCAATGTACTACCGCATCGAACTGCACAGGAGGTGTTGGAGCCAGATGCTGTTCGGCGAAAGACTGACTGCCAATTCCTCTGACTGAAATCCCACGGAGCGCGTGTGGGATATATTGGGACACGTACTGCATTACGTCAAAATGCTCGAATGGCAAAGCAGTCGTTTTCTAACTGTGCCCGTGGAGGAGTGCAACCCTCCTATCACAATATCATCTTACCAATCTTGTGGTCAGTATGGTAGTACGTTGCAGAGAACACATTGTCACCCATGGCGATAACATACCTTGCCAAGAACTATGATTCACCTTTTGTAATATCTAGAGGATCGTCTTAAATCGCTGTGTGATTATTGTCATTGAATAACAGTGTAATTTTTGTTTGTCTCACTGCGTATTTCTTTCAGTTAACTCCTGTGCAACACAGCGTGATTCAAGATGTGCATACTTTCAATTGGCAATACTCCCTGAACTACATGTTGTATTTTAATTCTATAAATTACATTTGCTTATACGTACATAGAAGTTTGCTGATGTTGTATATGGCCTCCCCCGGCTTCATGAATAACACCTAGACGGTAGCTAAATTTATCCCACACTAAATGACGACTGTCTTGCGTCACTGAGTTCATCGCAGCTTAGGTTTTCTTAGGTCATTTAGCTCTATGGAAAGAGGTGGTGCGTAAACTCCTTCTTTCAAGAAACCCACAGAAAAATCGTAGGGTGTGAGACCACGCTCAGTAGGTATACGTGCCGGCCTTGAGGAGCGCCGAGGTATTCGGTGCAGTAGCCATGAATACTGTGTCCCCGGTGGCACAGTGGTAAACGCACCTCTCTGCAAAGCAAGACATTTCGAGTTCGAATACTGGTCCAGCAAACATTTTCAAGCACGGCCGCTGATGCCGCGTAATGTCCCAATGCAGCTGATATCAATCACCCCTTGCCTTTTATTGCCTTTCTGCCTCCTCCACCTTCATGTCAAATGCAAACTGCAACAGTAAGGGCAAACTGTCAACCGAATGCTTTACGTAGATGCCCTTGAAAGGCTCAGGAAAAGAGTGAATCGAGTGAGAGTGGGCATTGCAGATAAGTGGATGCTGCAACAGGACAACGCCCTGTGGCACATAGCGACTTCCATCATGGAGTTTTTTTACCCCAAAAGCCATTCCAGTTGTTCCATAGCGTCCATATTCATCTGACCAGAGTCCCTTTGATGGCTTCCAGAGGCCACCAAAAATCGATTTTCAAAATTTTGCTTGGTTATTAATCGACTTTAAAGGTTTTAATGTTGTCATAATCGCTTGCCGGAGTGGCCATGCGGTTCTAGGTGATACAGTCTGGAGCCGAGCGACCGCTACGGCCGCAGGTTCGAATCCTGCCTCGGGCATGGATGCGTGTGATGTCCTTAGGTTACTTAGGTTCCATTAGTTCTATGTTCTAGGCGACTGATGACCTCAGAAGATAAGTCGCATAGTACTCAGAGCCATTTTTTGTTGTTGTCATAATCTACTCGTTAAGGGATATTTGCTTATGTCAACAATTTAACAAAACACGAAAATTATTATAGTTTGAAACTGCGTGTTTGTCTTGATACAGTGTAAATGACGGTGTACAAATGCCCCGAGTTCACTTCTCCAGTGTTTGAGAATCAGAGCATTTAGTAAGTTCAGTCTTTCCACATATTTTCAAACCTTTACGAAACTTTTTCTCTCCTGAACCCATCTCCCCTCCCCCCCCCCCCCCTCGACCCCCCTCAACAACTCCCTCCAAACGATGAACGAAAAAAGGATATCACTTAATTCTCACTGTTCATGCTGTAGAACATCAGCATTACACATGACGTTTTAAACTAATATTTCTTTTCTACCGCCTCTATTGGCAACAACGTACGCAGACAGAATTTACATACACTACTCAATATACGTGCAATATTATATCATAGTACGACATTTCTGGAGATATTACGTCACAAATATTGAGGTGTCTGAAAAAGTTGCTGTTGCTTAAAGTAGAGGTCAAATTAGTCGAACTACAGTCATGCACTGTTTCACAATTAGAGTATTTAGCGACTTCCTAAACATTTAAGGATATTTTGAAACGTTTTCAGCTCGCATACACATCAAATACTTAACCAGTATCTCACTTATAAAGTAATTAGACATTTCTTGCTATTTTGTGTTAGGGAGCTCGATTTTTTAAAGGATCTGTGGTTTTCTGGTAATAAGTAAACCTTCTGTCGAGCTTGCGGGAGGCTGTCAACATCGAGCGTAGCTGGCATCCGTTCGATGCAGTCTTGCTGGTCCATGACAGCCCCACACGTCATTCAGCACAAGACACTAGCACACAACTTCTTCGGGGTGATAAATTTTGCTTCAGTCTCCGAGTTCTCCTGAACCTGTAGCTCACTGATTTCTCATTCCTTGGATGAAGGAACAATGGCCTATCAGACATTTCTAAATTACCGAGGGATTTTCGAGGTGAGACATTTCCCGAACAGCCAAACATTTTACAAGCTTCTATGTCCCAGATTTCACTAAGTCATCCCTTGTTAAGAAAAATGCGTCATATGTAATGCGGAATATTCAGAGGGGTATTAACACCAAGTTGCACAAATCGGAGCCTGTGAATTTCTTCGTGGTAGACTACTTATTGTTTCATGAAACTTCAAGCGAACTGCCAGATATCTATGGCTTGCTATTAATTTTATTTATTAATGCTTATAATTTCGGAACCCGCCATTTGGAATCAAATGCACGTCGTATTTCCACATACCTACAGAAAGTTGTGTAGATCTGTTATTTGCATTCAATTATAGATTTGTAATTTAAGCATTTTTATTAATAGTGAAATTAATCGTATAAGAAACAGAAAATTTATAAATTTGAAATGAAAACGAAAACTACCCAAAATCCTAAAAGTATGGTACTACATTTATTAATTATTTGAGACTGCCTACCACGGTACCTAAATTTTATGGACTAAAGAATGAAAAGGAAAACCATCCGAAACTTTGAAACTATAGTATGAGGGTAATCTCAAAAGTAAGGTCTCCAATTTTTTTACAAGTAAATAGACCTGTTTATTACTACAGCGGTTTACATCAGTTTACAGTTTGAACATTTAGCTATTTTTCCATTTATTTATTATTCCATTAGTTAGCCATTTATCCATTTTTGTAGACGCTGTCGCAGTTTTTGTATGTCCATGACATACCAGCTAGCCGCCATGCTGTTCAGAAAGTTATGAACCTTTTCTTTCATCTCGTCATCGGAGCTGAATCGCTTTCCGGCCAAATTTTCTTTTAACCTAGGGAACGGAAGATAGTCACTCGGCGCCAAGTCAGGACTATAGGGTGGTTGGGTGGGTGATTATGTTCCACTGCGTTACAGGAGAGCAACGGTTTTGCCAAGCTATGTGTGGGCAAGCGTTGTCATGGAGAATCTCTATGCCCTTGCTCAACATTCCTTTTCTCCCGTTCTGAATTGCCCGTTTGAGTTTTTTCAGAGCCTCACAGTACCTGTCTACATCTACATGACTACTCTGCAATTCACATTTAAGTGCTTGGCAGAGGGTTCATCGAACCACAATCATACTATCTCTCTACTATTCCACTCCCGAACAGCGAGCGGGGAAAACGAACACCTAAACATTTCTGTTCGAGCTCTGATTTCTCTTATTTTATTTTGATGATCATTCCTACCTATGTAGGTTGGGCTCAACAAAATATTTTTGCATTCGGAAGAGAAAGTTGGTGACTGAAATTTCGTAAAAAGGTCTCGCCGCGACGAAAAAGTCTATGCTGTAATCACTTCCATCCCAACTCGTGTATCATATCTGCCACACTCTCTCCCCCATAACGTGATAATACAAAACGAGCTGCCCTTTTTTGCACCCTTTCGATGTCCTCCGTCAATCCCACCTGGTAAGGATCCCACACCGCGCAGCAATATTCTAACAGAGGACCAACGAGAATAGTGCAAGCTGTGTCTTTAGTGGACTTGTTGCATCTTCTCAAGTGTCCTGCCAATGAAACGCAACCTTTGGCTCGCCTTCCCGACAATATTATCTACGTGGTCCTTCCAACTGAAGTTGTTCGTAATTTTAACACCCAGGTACTTAGTTGAATTGACAGCCTTGAGAATTTTACTATTTATCGAGTAATCGAATTCCAACGGATTTCTTTTGGAACTCATGTGGATCAACTCACACTTTTCGTTATTTGGCGTCAACTGCCACCTGACACACCATACAGCAATCTTTTCTAAATCGCTTTGCAACTGATACTGGTCTTCGATGACCTTACTAGACGGTAAATTACAGCATCATCTGCGAACAGTCTAAGAGAACTGCTCAGATTGTCACCCAGGTCATTTATATAGATCAGGAACAGTAGAGGTCCCAGGACGCTTCCCTGGGGAACACCTGATATCACTTCAGTTTTACTCGATGATTTGCCGTCTATTACTACGAACTGCGACCTTCCTGACAGGAAATCACGAATCCAGTCGCACAACTGAGACGATACCCCATAGCTCCGCAGCTTGATTAGAAGTCGCTTGTGAGGAACGGTGTCAAAAGCTTTCCGGAAATCTAGAAATACGGAATCAACTTGAGATCCCCTGTCGATAGCGGCCATTACTTCGTGCGAATAAAGGGCTAGCTGCGTTGCACAAGAGCGATGTTTTCTGAAGCCATGCTGATTACGTGTCAATAGATCCCTTCGAGGTGATTTATAATGTTTGAATACAGTATATGCTCCAAAACCCTTCTGCAAACCGACGTCAATGATATAGGTCTGTAGTTAAATGGATTACTCCTACTACCCTTCTTGAAAACTGTTGCGACCTGCGCAATTTTCCAATCTGTAGGTACAGATCTATCGGTGAGCGAGCGGTTGTATATGAGTGCTAAGTATGGAGCTATAGTATCAGCGTAATCTGAAAGGAACCTAATCGGTATACAATCTGGACCTGAAGACTTGCCCGTATCAAGCGATTTGAGTTGCTTCGCAACCCCTAAGGTATCTACTTCTAAGAGACTCATGCTAGCAGATGTTCGTGTTTCAAATTCTGGAATATTCCATTCGTCTTCCCTGGTGAAGGAATTTCGGCAAACTGCGTTCAATAACTCCGCTTTAGCGGCACAGTCGTTGATAACAGTACCATCGGCACTGCGCAGCGAAGGTATTGACTGCGTCTTGCCGCTTGTGTACTTTACATACGACCAGAATTTCTTCGGATTTTCTACCAAATTTCGAGACAATGTTTCGTTGTGGAACCTATTAAAGGCATCTCGCATCGAAGTACGTGCCAAATTTCGCGCGTCTGTAAATTTTAGCCCATCTTCGGGATTTCGCGTTCTTCTGAACTTCGCATGCTTTTTCCGTTGCCTCTGCAACAGCGTTCGGACCTTTTTTGTGTACCACGGGGGATCCGTTCCATCCCTTACCAATTTATGAGGTATGAATATCTCAATTGCTGTTGCTACTATATCTTTGAATTTGAGCCACATCTCGTCTACATTCGCATAGTCATTTCGGAAGGAATGGAAATTGTCTTTTAGGAAGGCTTCTAGTGGCACTTTACCCACTTTTTTAAATAAAATTATTTTGCGTTTGTTTCTGATGGATTTGGAAGAAATGGTATTGAGCCTAGCTACAATGACCTTGTGATCACTAATCCCTGTATCAGTCATGATGCTCTCTATCAGCTCTTGATTGTTTGTGGCTAAGAGGTCAAGTGTGTTTTCACAACCATTTACAATTCGCGTGGGTTCGTGGACTAACTGCTCGAAATAATTTTCGGAGAAACCATTTAGAACAATCTCGGAAGACGTTTTCTGCCTACCACTGGTTTTGAACAAGTACTTTTTCCAACATACCGAGGGTAGGTTGAAGTCCCCACCAACTATAATCGTATGAGTGGGGTATTTATTTGTTACGAGACTCAAACTTTCTCTGAACTGTTCCGGAGTCTGGGGGTCGGTAGAAGGAGCCAATTATTAACTTCATTCGACTGTTATGTATAACCTCCACCCACACCAATTCGCACAGAGTATCTACTTCGACTTCACTACAAGATAAACCACTACTGACAGACACAAACACTCCACCACCAATTCTGCCTAATCTATCTTTCCTGAACACCGTCTGAGACTTCGTAAAAATTTCTGCAGAACTTATTTCAGGCTTTAGCCAGCTTTCTGTATCTATAACGATATCAGCTTCTGTGCTTTCTATTAGCGCTTGAAGCTCAGGGACTTTTCCAGCGTCAATTGTGGTACCAGCGATTCAGCTCCGACGACGGGTGAAAGAAGAGGTTCATAACTTTATGAACAGCATGGCAGCGAGCTGGTATGACATACAAATACTGCCACAGCGTCTGCAAAAATGGATCGACAGAAATGGTGATTATGTCGAAAAATTGTTAAATGTTCAAGCTGTTAACTGATGTATACCATTGTATAAATAAAGAGGTCTATGTACTTATAAAAATTACCCTCATCATTTTTAACTTCTACCACGATACTTAGGCGCAGAGTTTTCTGGACATATTAAGGTGAATACCTACGGAAATACGCAAAGTTTCCCGTTTAAGGCCCCGCCGGCATATGTATGGTGTGCGCAAGTGTCACTCCGGATGCGTTGCTTGAATACCTCTGGTAAACACGTAACTTCTCTTAGGATACAGGTTCGGGGCTCACATTACAGCCTTGTTCGAACACATTCTCTGCCCTATGTACTTTTTAGTCAACAACGAGTTTTTCGAACAGTCTTAGTGTGTCGCCATATGGGGTCATTTGTCTCCAATGGTGGCCAAAAATTTTGTAGATTTGGAGGAGCGGGCACTCGGCAGTTTTATAACCAATGTTATTTTGGTGATATGTTGCTGTCAGATTTATAATTTCCCGAGAGCTCCTTCAGCATCTCATACCCGAACCTGAAACGATATAATTTTCTGTAGTGATAGTCAAAGGATGTCATGTGACGCTGTTAGACGTAATGATGGAACGCTACAGCGATGGACCGCTTGGACATTCACTATTTCAAAAGCCCATTTATTAAAACCTGTATTTACAGGTTAATAATTGTCAGCAGCCAGCAAAAACGATGAGTTGTCTTAAGATATTGATTGTCTGAGACCTTACAATCTCAGATGCCGATAACATGCTAGCGAGATTGGAATTCGTACAACTTGTGCTATAGAACAATGAATATTCGTCTCAGTAAGTAGTGAGAGCGGTGAACGCTACAGAACAAGGAACAGTATGCGACCTCCAAAACGACAGTTTACCGGCAATGTATTGGGAATGTTTCCACTAAAGTGGTCCGAGTTGTTGTTGTTGTGGTCTTCAGTCCTGAGACGGGTTTGGTGCAGCTCTCCATGCTACTCTATCCACTGCAAGCTTCTTCATCTCCCAGTACCTGCTGCAACCTACAATCTTCTGAATCTGCTGAGTGTTTTCATCTCATGGTCTCGCTCTACGATTTTTACCAGTACTAAATTGATGATCCCTTGATGCCTCAGAACATGTCCTACCAACCGATCCCTTCTTCAAGTTATGTCAAAAATTTCTCTTCTCCCTAATTCGATAACTCCTCATTAGTTATGCGATCTACCCATCTAATCTTGAGCATTCTTTTGTAGCACCACATTTCGAAAGCTTCTATTCTCTTCTTGTCCAAACTATTTATGGTCCACATTTCACTTCCATGTATGGCTACACTGGATGAAAATAGTTTCAGAAACGACTTCCTGGTACTTAAATCTATACTCGATGTTAACAAATTGGTCTTCTTCAGAAACGCCTTCCTTACCATTGCCAGTCTACATTTTATATCCTCTCTACTTCGACCATAATCAGTTATTTTGCTCCCCAAACAGCAAAACACCTTTACTACTTTAAGTGTCTCATTTCCTAATCTAATTCCCTCAGCATCACCCAGCTTAATTCGGGTGCATTCCATTACCCTCGTTTTGCTTTTGTTGATGTTCATCTAATATCCTGCTTTCACGACACTGTCCGTTCTGTTCAACTGCTCTTCCAAGTCCTTTGCTGTCTCTGACAGAATTACAATGTCATCGGCAAACCTTAAAGTTTTCATTTCTTCTTCATGGATTTTAATACCTACTCCGAATTTTTCTTTTGTTGTATTAGGAAGAAATATTTATCCCCGAATATTTTTGATCAGGAATGAATTTCGGAACATAGACTGGCAGGAACATGCAGAAAGTAATCCTCAATACATTTCTGATTAACGTACGTTAACTGCAGTGCAGGTGCTGATGGCAACATGCTACTGAACAGCATAGTGGTGATAAATATTACTAAAATGTGATGGAAATTGCAATATCTGTTTCGTAAATAGAACTAGATTTTCTAGTCTAGAATGCGATCACTAGGACCAAGCAGCAGTTTAGCGACATTGGCATTGGCACTTGAAAGAGTTTTAGTGTCGAAGTCTCGCCGGCGAGACCTGGCCGTCTTCCTTATATTTTTGTTTACGTATTTTCCGACAAGCGGTCAGCAGGCTGGGGTGAAACGTCGGCAGGGTCTTAGAGGACTAGTAGGCGGGGTATCGGTGGGAGATTTGAAGGATTACGGTGGGGGGGGGGGGGGGAGCAGCAGTCGGGTGGGGGTGGAAGCAACACAACGGGGAGGCAGGAGCAGAGCGCGGCACGTGTGCCGAATTCTGCCAGCGCGGCATCAAGCGGGGTCAACGTCTCCGTCTCCAGGGACACAGTACATGGGTGGGCTGGGGGAGGTAGGGGGAGGGAGAGGGGGCGAAGGGGCGCCCTCTGCCGTGCCGCCACCAAGTCGCCCGCTACGCCTTTTCCCATGTCCCTTGCACGTGTTGCCTAACGCTTGAAACGTTTATATCTCCTACAAAAGCTCTCTACGGAGTCCTTTGTTGTTCTCCTCCATTTCCTGGACTTCTGTTGATTCATTCTTCACGGATGGTTGACATTATTATTTATATTTTTGTTATTATGGTGAAATAAGTGGGCTATTTACTATCCTTTTGCCTAACATATGACAACAGTCTTAATACACGAAGTCTCAAGGCGGCTAATTCGGTTACTCAGGTCTATACACGCTGATTCAAAAGTAACTGAACACACTTTGTGGCTGTAATGTACGTATCAAAATGAGACTAAAATATTAAATAAAATTTTGTCTGAGATTGCTTTTCTCTCGAAATATACAGTAGAGTAGGGATCAAAATTGCAACACAGACATCACAAAATTAGTTCTTCTCGTAAAAGAACACCACGAAGGGACCGGAAATTCAACGCAAATACGTAGTGTACTTTTATCCCAGAATTTGTTCAAAGTGATTTCCACACAGACGAAGACAGTGACGTTCTCGATGTGTTACCGCTCTCGGTTCATCTCATTCTGCACATTTGCTTAGCCATTTTCGGTTCGCTGCTGTATTCGTGCTACATTCTCACTGTCAAAATCATACATGAGCTCTCTGAGGCGGCCCCTAAGGGAGAAGGCCAGGGGCTTAATGTCGGGAGTTCTGGTGGGCCAAGCAACTCGTCCTGCACAACCAGTCTACTAAGCGGGATAAGTAACACCAAGATACGCTCTTTACTCCCCACTGAAATGTGCAGAGGCACCGTCGTCCATAAATCATAAAGTGGTTCTTGTAATGAGTGGGACGTCATCAGTCCACCCAATTCATGTTCGAAAATCTGTTAATATACTCTGCTACTCAAGCGCTGTGAAATACCATGCTCTCCGAGTAACTGATTGTCCTCTATATAACATCAAATTTTCTCTGTAAAACGATATTTATATATTCTTACTGCTGTTAAGAGAGGATTCTCATGCACCCACATTTGCATAATATAAGTTTTCACGATCCCTACACGTCTCAAGAGGCTCTTATCCGTAAACAGTTCCCGACGTTGGAACAGTTTATCAGCAGCGTTGCGCTCTAGTAATGACTGAGAAATTCTGACGTCTAGCGTAATCTACAGGTATTAGCTCCAGTACCTTCTAAAGGTGAAATGGATGGAATTATTGTCTCCGACGCAGGCTCCGAGCAGTGGCTTGAGAGACACTTACATTGGCACTTACATGGATAGTATTCACGGCCGGACCTTCATCAACCATTTCGTAGATCTTCTCAACAACCATAAAGCAACTGCTTCCAAAATGACATAATCATCATAACTCGGAAATGAATCAATTTCAGAGCAAACTGTATGTAATATTTAATCTTGTTTTGATGCATACATTAACCGAAGAAGTGGTACAATTACTTTTCAATCAGGCTGTATATTCTACTTCAGTGTAGATCGGAAATTGGGATGGGGGTTAACTTACTCATCGAAAGTAGAGTTTACCTTGGCACCAGTTGTTAAGTCCTATTTCTTGTGGTCGAGGTCTCCGTTCTACACTTGTTTGTAACCCAATGTGTGTCGTGTCGAGATGGCGATACACAGGAATAGAATGCGTTTTACTTTGTCAGTTTCGACAGGTACAATTCAGCTATAGCCTGTACAGCGTGTTTTTGTAAGGGGACTGGGCTACTCTTCATCATCGACTGTTTCAAATTTATGGTACACGTAGAGCTTGGAAAGACATGAAAGTGAAGTGGGAGCTCCAGATGGCCAGGATTTTAGAAAAAAGATAGCATTTCTGCGGTGGAATGGGCGTGGCATAAGCCAGCCATCTACAAGTTGGAGATAGCACAGTGTCAATTATATACTCCTGATGAAAGATAGCCTACTAACCATACCCCCTGGTAAATACTCAAGAAAATCAAAATAGTTTTGACAGTGGTAGGACCTGAGCATGGTGCTAATGTGCCACCGAAACTTGTCGCATGATATAATAAAGACATTCGCAAGATACAGCTGTGGTCGTACTTTTTCTCTCACATGTCATCAGCTGAAGTCCCAATCCGTAAATTGATGAAAATGACTGGTGCGAGAGTTTTTTCTATCTGGCGTCAGTTGTGCGACCATCTGGCAAAAAATCTTTTACGTTTATCATGTAGCTGCCTGTGAAGAGCTTGTGGATAATGAAGTGTCGTGCTCGTTTTCTCCTTATGGCCCATAGCATATTCCTCTCGAATAGTACCAAAGAGACTACCGAGCATAGCCGCAACATATTACATAATAATCAAAAGTAACAGTGTTATATTCCATCAGCAAAGACACTGGTGGTTAAGTTTGGAATTTGGAACAGCAGGCTAATGTAGGATCTAATGTTCAGAAACTAAGAGTATGAAACCAATTCTGCTCTCCTTACCGAAGAAGTAAAGAAAATTGAAAAGTTTCATCTACTGAGATTCCAGTAGGCGATTTCCGTTCGACCTCCAAATAAAAAAAGGGTTTCTTAAGTCATCACTCTTCTGATTGGTTTGATGCAGCCCGCCACGAATTCACAGCTTTGAAAAGGAATACTTCCACAGTGTGGAATAACCAGATGAGAGATTAGAAAAGAATATCGCAAGGCATGCGGAATATAAACTGAAGCGCCAAAGAAAATGACATAGGCATGCGTACTCAAATATAGAGATATGTAAACAGGCAGAATATGGCGCTGCGGTCGCCAACGACTATATAAGACTGTAAGTGTCTGGCGCAGTTGTTAGATCGGTTATTGCTGCTACAGAGGCAGGTTATCAAGAATTAAGAGAGTTTGAACGTGGTGTTATAGTCAGCGCACGAGCGATGGGACACAGCAACTCTGAGGTAGCGATAAGATTTTCTCGTACGCCCATTTCACGAGTGTACCGTAAATATCACGAATCCGGTGCAACATCAAATACCCGATATCGCTGCAGCTGGAAAAGGATTCTGCAAAAAGGCGACCAACGCAACTGAGGAGAATCGTTCAAAGTGATAGAAGTGCAACCGTTCCGCAAATTACTGCAGATTTTAATGCTACGTCGTCAACAAGTGTCAACGTGCGAAACATTCAACGAAACATTATCGATATGGGCCTTCGTAGCCGAAGGCCCACTCGTTTACGCTAGATGACTGCACGACACAGAGCCTTACGCCTCGCCTGCGCCCGTCGACTCCGACATTGGACTGTTGATGACTGGAAACATTTTGCCTGGTCGGACGAGTCTCATTTCAAATTGTC
Source organism: Schistocerca gregaria (assembly GCF_023897955.1). Taxonomy (NCBI): domain Eukaryota; kingdom Metazoa; phylum Arthropoda; class Insecta; order Orthoptera; family Acrididae; genus Schistocerca; species Schistocerca gregaria. Next base: position 1,119,165,738 of record NC_064920.1, read on the forward strand.
TCTAGCGGATGGATGTGTACGGGTATGGAGTCAACCTCATGAATGCATGGACCCTGAATGTCAGCAGGGGATTTTTCAAGCTGGTGGAGGCTTTGTAACGGAATAGGGCGTGTGCAGGTGGAGTGATATGGGACCACTGATACGTCTAGAAACGAGTCTGACAGGTGACACATATGTAAGCATCCTGTCTGGTCACCTGCATCCATTCGTGCCCATTGTGTATTCCCACGGACTTATACAATTCCAGCAGGACAATGCGACACACCACAAGTCCACATTTAAACACCTCCGCTGGTCAACAAACTCCTCACACGTGAACATTATTGAGCATATCTGAGATGCCTTGCAACGTGGTGTTGTGAAAAGATCTCCACCCCTCGTAATCTTACGGATTTATGAACAGCCCTGCTTGATTCATGGTGTCAATTCCTTCCAGCACTACATCAGACATTAATCGAATTCATGTCACGTCCTGTTGCGGCACTTACGCGTGTTCGCGGGGGCACCACACGATACTAGGCAGGTGTAGCAATTTCTTTGGCTCTTCATTGTATATAAAGTGCTCGCTGAATAAAGTGTAGCCTCGAAAACAGAATGAACAGAGACAAAATGAACCTTCACATGTTGAGATGGTATGTAATGTTATTTCAGTTGTTACAAAATCAAATCAAATTTACAAAGAACTTCGCAGTATAAGCCTGTTTTTCAGTATGACGGTTCATACCCTCTTGCCTGGAAGGAGGTACGAATTCAGTTTGGAAGGGTGTCATAAGGCTGTTGTACCCTCACCTGAGGCCTGCTGTTCTACAACTGTTGTAATTGGTCCTTCGGTTCTAGGCGCTTCAGTTCGGAACCGCGCGACCACTGCGGTCGCAGGTTCGAATCCTGCCTCGGGCATGGCTGTGTGTGATGTCCTTAGGTTAGTTAGGTTTAAGTAGTTCTAAGTTCTAGGGGACTGATGACCTCAGATGTTAAGTCCCATAGTGCTCAGAGCCATTTGAACCATTTTCTTAATTGGTCCTTGATGATACTCGCACTGGGACAGAATTGATGTACAAGCCGGCCGCACACGCTTCCTACAAGGGAAATATATACGGAAATCGCTCTGTCTCTGGGAGAATCTCATCACCGCGTACACAATTCACAGAGATAAGTGCCATGCGTGGACGAGCATTGTGCTGTAGAAAAACGGCGCCACGTCAGTCACGGGAGAGGTAGCACAAGAGGACGCACGTTGTCCGAGACATATCGTTGTGACACGAGGGTTTACTCACTCACTACCAGCCGTGATCTAAATTCATACCAACGGTGCGTGGCTGGGAGTACACTGCACCACTATTAGTCATTTCCTTTCCTGCGCCCCTCGCAAGTAGAACGAGGGAAAACGACTGTCTATGTGTCTTCGTAAGAGCTCTAATTTCTGGTATCTTCTCTTCGTCATCCTTACTCGCGGTGTTGACGGTAGTAGATTCGTGTGGCAGTCAACTTCAAATGCCGGTTCTCTAAATTTTCTCAGTGGTGTTTACCGAAGGAAACGTCACCTTCCGTTCATAGATTCCCATTTGAGTTTCCGAAGCGTCTCTGTAACACTTACGTGTTATTCGAACCTGTAGGTAATAATTCTTGCAGCCCCGCCTTTCAACTGCGTCGAAGTCTTCGTTCAGTCCGACCTGGTGCAGATCCCAAGCACTGCAGCAGTACTCAAGAACAGGTCACGCTAGCCTCCTATTTGCGATTTTCTTTACAGGTGAACTACTCTTTCCTAAAGTTCTCCCAATAAAACGAAGTAGAACACTTGCCTGCCCTACACCAGTTTTCACATGTTCGTTCCACCTTATATCGCTTTGCTACGTTACGCCCACATATTTAAACTACATCACTGTGTCAAGCGAGACAGTAGTAATACTGTATCTGAAAATTACAGTTTTGTTATTCTTACTCATCCGTATTAACTTTTTTCTTTTTTTTTACATGTGGAGTTAGCTATGATTCATCACACCCCAAATAGACTTTTGCCCAAGGCGTCTTATATGTTCCTACAGTCACTAAACTGCGACGCGTTACCGTACACTATAACATCATCAGCAAACATCTGCTGAGTGCTGCTCACCCTGCCCGCCAAATCTTTTATGTATAGAAAGAACAACTGCCGTCGTGCCATGCTTCCCTGGGACGACATACTCTTTTCTATTGCTTAAGAAGCCTTAGAGTCACTTACAAATTTGTGAATTTATTCCATCAGCTCGAACCTTCGTTAACGGCCTGCGACAGGGTACCGTGTCATATGCCTTCCGGAAATCTAGAAATGTAGAATCAGCCAGTTTCCTGTCATCCATAGTTCGCAACATATCATGCGAGAAAAGGGTAGGCTTAGGTTCACACGAGCGTTGCATTCTAAAACCATTGTGATTCATGGGCATAATTAACTCAGCATCAACAAAGATTGTTATATCCTAACTGAGAATACGTCGAAGGATTCTGCATCAAACAGAAGTTACGGACAGAGGTCTGTAATTATGAAGGTCCCTTCTTTTAGCCTCCTTATACTCTGCAGTCACCTGCGCTCTTTCGCAGTCATTTTTGGTGATCAGAGGTGGTCTGCCGGCACCTTGACGACGAATGTGCCTCCTTCACGTTCCCATACAAATCAGCAACTGGCTACTGTAACATTTGAGTGGCACACAAATCTGAATACAGCATGATGAGACCACCAAGCCAAATGGAGGTCCACAATGAGGCCCCACTTTCAACTCTCTGACGTGCACCAGAGAAGGAGTTCTGACGTTGAGGTTGATAATTGAAGCAAGACTAAAGAAACATCGAGATATGTCCGTAGGATTTGTCGACCTGGAAAAAGCTTTCGACTGTGTCAAATGGTGTGATATGTTCGAAATTCTGCTGAGAAAACTACTGGTAAGCTGTACAGACTGAAGGGTAATGTACTGTATGTAGAAGAGTCAAAAGGAGTGAGTCGCCCTGCTGAACCTGCAGGACAGGACAGGTAGTTTAAGTCGTGAAAAAGGCTGTCAGTTACACAAGAACATAAAACCTTTTATTTGAACAACATTACAAGAGCAAAAAAATCAAAAAAATCACAGCTTTAGTTTGGCAACTTAATTAGCGACTGAACGCGCCGTCCATCTCATGCCTTAGGGGCAAGACCACTTTAATCTAAAAAGGCTGGAAGCCAATAACTTAAAACTCAACCAAAATCAGAAATTTAAAAGGCCACGCCTTACCTAAAAATAGTTCCTTACTTTGGCTGCAGGCCCAAAGAATCTGACACTTTAAGAGCAAACAACTTAAATTCAAAATCAGATGAAGGCCCAACACTTACGACTCAATAACCTTAATTTTGAAAATGCCAAAGGCTTTACGCAAAACAGTTCTTAAATTAGGCTGAAGGCCCAAACCATTTGAAGCCTTAAGGGCAAATCTAAAAGTCAACTGGAAGCCATGTACGTACAAACAACAAGAAGAAACAAGTAAAGGCCGTACACCCGAGGGTGCTCAGAAGTTCCGAGGGTCGGCCTAGAAGTCAAACACTATCGCTCGTTTATGAGACAGACAGTGGGCCCCACCATTGTCGATCCGACGATAGCCAAACCGATACACAGTCAACGGACACACCGGCGAGATAACCTCCGCTTCACCCTACCGGCACACAACAGGGAGTTCAGTGGAATAACGTAGAAGGTTGTCCGCAAAATCAGAGAGGAAAATAATTTATGGATAACATTGGCAAGAAGAAGGGACAGGATAATAGGATATCCGTTAAGACATCACGGAATAACTTCCGTGGTACTACACGGAGCTCTAAGGGAGAAAACTGTAGATGCAAACAGAGTGTGGAATACGTCCATCGAATAATTGAGACTTCAAATCCTACACTGAGATGAAGAGGTTGAGACACGAGAGGACTTCATGGCTGGCCGCATCAGACGAGTTGCGAGGATGACGATAAAAAAAAAAGTATAAAGAAAGTATGTAGATAATGCTGCCTCACACGGTTAAGAGGCACCTCTGTGACCCTCACACTGATCACTCAACATTTCACTGTATTCAGGACTGTTATATACCCTACCAGGCCTGATAACAGCTGTACACAAGGTTGTCATTAACAGTCTCTGACAGCAGTTGAACTCGTCAAAAAAGCGTAGCAACCGTCATCATTTACATACTTGCCGATTGCTCATATTGGAAGTTACACCGACATACGAACATATCTTCTGAGTGCTTCACTATTTCTTAAGAAACGTCCCCTTAAAACAGTTATACATGATTGTGCTTAAACTGACACAATATTTTTAGCGCAACGCAATCTGACTTTCAATAATCCCTACAAAAGAACGGCCCTGACTAACATTAACCTACACCTCTCACAAATCACTTACCTCACCAAAAACCTTCGTTACTCGAACTACTGCAATACAGCGAGCGCCACTACTGCGAACTAACTAAAAGATTCAAACTACGGAAGTCACTAACTACAGATAGGCACAGTTAGCAAATGAAAGATTTTAATAGAGAACAAACAATGTATTTACCTTAATATATATATATATATATATATATATATATATATATATATATATATATATATATATATATATATATATATATATATATATCAGTTCATGGCATCAGTTCTTACAAATTTCACAACTCCGCCATCTCTCTCCCCACGTCCGCCACTGCCGGCGGCTCACCTCCAACAGCGCAACGCTACGCGCTGTTAGCATCCATCTGCTGCTGCCCAACACTACAATGGCAGACAACAATGCAAACCAGCCACAGACTGCACACAGCACAGCCAGTGATTTTTCATACAGAGCGCTATGGGGCGTTACCAATAACAAATTGTAAACAGCCTACTTACACAGCCTCCATGCTCCCCACAAAAATTCTACAATTTGTTTTGGGCAGTGGCCAATCCAGACTTGAAAAAAATTTTCATAATTACAATAACAAAGAAATGAAATGCACATACTTATCGATTCAATGTTGGTCAAAAGATAAAATTTATTCACAGTTCATAAAGACAGTCCTGATCATTCATCACAGTAAAATTGCAGTGTTTTTCTCAAAGTCTGAGCAGTAAAAGAGAATGCACACGGAAGTTGTGGATTTACATGCAGTCTTGAAGAAGTAGTGTTGTTCTTCCAACAGAACTCCTGACATGCAGACAAGTAATCGGCAACAACAGAGCAAACCCACAGCAGAGTCGGTCGATGTTTTGAAGAATATTGGTAGGTTGGTCATCACAGAGCAGACCCACTGAAGTCCTGGTAGAGATTAAGTTATTGCAGGGCCACCAGAGGTGCAGACCCACTGCAGTCCTTGTAGAAATAATGGTATTGGTGGGTCATCAAAGGTGCTGACCCACTGCAGCCCATGTAGAAATCATGGTATAGGCGCGTCATCAAAGGTGTAGACCCACTGTAGTCCTTGTAGAGACGGCCAGCAGCCAACTGTTACGACTGTGCAGGTGCACAGTCACCATCGAAGAGTCTTGCAGACAATATATCAAGCCCCTAAACCACCACGTGTCTACTCACAACACATTTTTTAATGTCCTTAGAACCAGCAATGCTGTTATCCAGTCCCTTGCTGAATTATCAACACACGTGCAAACACTAACAGTCCCTACTTCTCACATATTGTCCACATACTATGACCAACAGAAATGTGTGCAGTGAAATGTAACTTACAAGATACTTAATTTGATGAACTGGTGTCAATTCTAATTTTATAACATGAGAATACAATAACAAAGGTACAAAATATATCATTAAAGAACATAATAGTACAGATAACATTTGCAGTAATACAGGCTTTACAAAAGAATCGAAATAACATATACATCAGTGTTACAGGAATTATGACATAAGTACATACATAAAAGATCAGAATAACTTTTGAAACATCAACTTCACACATGAGCATTAGAACAAAACAGAATAAATAATGTGTAAACATCTTTACGAAGTAAATAACATGTTATTAATGCAAATTATATTTCAGGATAACATTATTCCTCGTCATAGTGAATGCAGCTTAGTATTAGAAGATAAAAAATTCTATGAAACAGTACACAGAGACAGGAAGAAAATAAATACACAAGGGTAGACAAACACATAGTGGGTTAACAAAAAAGGAAAGGACAGGATTTGTTTTCAGGGTAACATTTGGTACTGCAGTCCAACCCAAAACTTCATTCCATAGATCGTCCCTCTAATTTCAAATTTTGATCCAGCCAAAAAAAAAAACCTATCCAAGCATGCTTTCTGTATTCTGTTCACATCCTCTTTCAAAAATAGTTTTTCTCGACTGTACACCACTTTTTTGGCCAAACCATTTTCTTATAGCTTCTCAACGCTTTTCTTCCAAATCATCATAGTTAGTTTCTTATATAGTCTACCCCCTCTTAAGCTAACTTAAACGTACTGAGCTCAGATGCTAAACTAAGGGACGACGCAATGCAGCAGCACAAAACAATTAACACCAACAGCTATGACAAAACAATGCAAATTGGCAAAATAAAGGCAGCAATATAGGACTTAGCAAAGCAAATGCAGCATTACAACTAATATGAAGCAATGAACAGCAATGAACATGCAGATTGGCTCATATTAGTGATAATGTTGCATTTTCTTTGCTAACTTATATATATGTATATAATGGTGCATGCTTTGGCAATTTAAATTTTCTTTATTGCTGTTTGTATTAATTGTTTTGTGGTGCTCCATTGTGTCATCCCTTAGTTTAGCATCTGAGCTCAGTAGGTGCAAGTTAGCTTAAGAGGGGGTAGACTACATAAGAAACTAGCTATGATGAATTGGAAGAAAAGCATTGAGAAGCTATAAGAAAATGGTTTGGCCACAAAGTAGTGTACAGTGGATAAATACTATTTTTGAAAGGGGATGTGAACAGAATACAGGAAGCATGCTTGGATAGGATTCTTTTTTGGCTGGAGCAAATTTTGAAATAAGAGGGAAGATCTATGGAATGAAGTTTTGGGTTGGACTGCAGTACCAAATGTTACCCTGAAAACAAACTCTGTCCTTTCCTTTTGTGTAATACTACTATATGTTTGTGTACCCTTGTGTATTTATTTTCTTCCTGTCTCTGTGTACTGTTTCATAGAATTTTTTATCTTCTAATACTAAGCTACATTCACTATGATGAGGAATAATGTTATCCTCAAATATAATTTGCATTAATGACATGTTATTTACTTCATAAAGATGTTTTCATATTATTTATTCTGTTTTGTTCTAATGCTCATGTGTGAAGTTGAGGTTTCAAAAGTTATTCTGATCTTTTATGTGTGTATTTATGTCATAATTTTTGTAACTCTGATTTGTTATTTCGATTCTTTTGTAAAGCCTGTATTACTGCAAATGTTATCTGTACTATTATGTTCTTCAATGATATATTTTGTACCTTTGTTATTGTATTCTCGTGTTATAAAATTGTAATTGACACCAGTTCATCAAATTAAGTAACTTGAAAATTACATTTCACTGCACACGTTTCTGTTGGTCATAGTATATGGACAATATGTGAGAAGAAGAACTGATAGTGATTGCACGTGTGTTAATAATTCAGCAAGGGACTGGATAACAGCATTGCTGGTTCTAAGGACATTCCAAAAAATTTGTGCATGCACAAGTGGTGGTTGATGGACTTGCTATATTCTCCGCAAGACTCTTCGATGGTGATTGTGCACATGCACAGTCGCAACAGATGGCTGCTGGCTATCTCTACAAGAACTACAGTGGGTCTACATCTTTGATAAATCAGCAATACCATAATTTCTACAAGGCCTGCAGTGGGTCGGCACCTCTTGTGGCCCACCAATACCATAATCTCTACCAGGACTACAATAGGTCTACATACTCTGTGTTGACCTACCTACCAATATTCTTCAAAACTTCGACTGACTCTGCTGTGGGTTTGCTCTGTTGTGGCCCATTACCTGTCTGCATTTCGAGAGTCAGCACTGTGTTTCCGTTGGAAGGACAAGACTACTTCTTCAAGACTGCATGCATATCCACTTCTTCTGTGTGTATTCTCTTTTACTACTCAGACATTGAGAAAAACACTGCAATTTTACTTTGATGAGTCATCAGGACTGTCTTTATGGACTGTGAGAAATTTTTAACTTTTACCCAAATTGTATTGATAAGTGTGCGCATCTCATTTCTTTGTTACTGTAATTATGAAAAAAAAATTTCAAATCTGGATTGGCCACTGCCAAAAAAATTTGTAAAATATTTGTGGGGAGCATGGGGGCTATGTAAGTAGGCAGTTTACGTTTTTTTATTGGTAACATCGCCGCCACGTAGCGCTCTGTATGAAAATCACTGGCTGTGCCGTATGCAGTCTGTGGCTTGTTTGCATTGTTGTCTGCCATTGTAGTGTTGGGCAGCGGCAGCTGGATGCTAACAGCGCGTAGTGTTAGATTAGATTAGATTAGATTAATACTTGTTCCATAGATCATGAATACGACACTTCGTAATGATGTGGAACGTGTCAGGTTAATAAAAGATGTCTGTACAAGAAATTACATTACACAAAATATTGCATGACACTAATGATTAAGTTTTTTTTTTTTTTTTTTTTTTTTTTACTTACTTTATATCTAAAAATTCAGCCAATGAGTAGAAGGAGTTGTCATCTAGAAATTCTTTTAATTTATTTTTAAATGTTAGTTGGCTATCTGTCAGGCTTTTGATGCTGTTTGGTAGGTGCCCAAAGACTTTTGTGGCAGCATAATTTACCCCTTTCTGTGCCAAAGTCAGATTTAACCCTGCATAGTGAAGATCATCCTTTCTCCTGGTGTTATAGGTACGCACACTGCTATTACTTTTGAATTGGGTTGGATTATTATCAACAAATTTCATAAGGGAATATATAGACTGTGAGGTTACTGTGAGGATCCCTAGATCCTTAAATAGATGTCTGCAGGATGACCGTGGGTGGGCTCCAGCAATTATTCTGATTACACGTTTTTGTGCAATGAATACTTTTCTACTCAACGATGAATTACCCCAGAATATGATGCCATACGAAAGCAGTGAATGAAAGTAGGCATAGTAAGCTAATTTACTGAGATTCTTATCACCAAAATTTGCAATAACCCTAATAGCATACGTAGCTGAACTCAGACGTTTCAGCAGACCATCAATGTGTTGCTTCCAGTTTAACCTCTCATCAATGGACACACCTAAAAATTTTGAAAATTCTACCTTAGCTACAGACTTCTGTTCAAATTCTATATTTATTACTGGAGTTTTGCCATTTACTGTACGGAACTGTATATACTGTGTTTTATCAAAATTTAAAGAGAGTCCGTTTGCTGAGAACCACTTAATAATTTTGTGAAAAACATCATTTACAATTACATCACTTAGTTCTTGGTTTTTGGATGTTATTACTATACTTGTATCATCAGCAAAAAGAACTATCTTTGCATCTTCATCAATGTGGAATGGTAAGTCATTAATGTATATCAAGAACAGTAAAGGACCTAAGACCGAACCCTGTGGGACCCCGTGCTTGATAGCACCCCAGTTTGAGGAATCAGCTGTTGTTTTGACATTACACGAACCACTTATTTCAACTTTCTGCATTCTTCCAGTTAAGTATGAATTAAACCATTTGTGCACTGCCCCACTCAAACCATAATGATTTAGCTTATCTAAAAGAATTCCATGATTTACACAATCAAAGGCCTTTGAGAGATCACAAAAAATACCAATGGGTGATGTCCGGTTATTCAGAGCATTTAATATTTGATCAGTGAAAGCATATATAGCATTTTCTGTTGAAAAGCCTTTCTGAAAACCAAACTGACATTTTGTTAGTACTTTATTTTTACAAATATGGGAGGCTACTCTTGAATACATTACTTTCTCAAAAATTTTTGATAGAGCTGTCAGAAGAGAGATTGGGCGGTAGTTGTTGACATCCGACATATCCCCCTTTTTATGCAATGGTTTTACAATGGCATATTTCAGTCTATCAGGGAAAACACCCTGCTCCAAAGAGCTATTACATACGTGGCTGAGAATTCTACTTATCTGTGGGGAACAAGCTTTAAGTACTTTGCTGGAAATGCCATCAATTCCATAAGAGCTTTTACTTTTCAGTGAGTTTATTATTTTACTGATTTCAGAGGGAGAGGTTGGTGGAATTACAGCTGTTTCAAACTGTGCAGGTATGGCCTCTTCTATTAATAGCCTTGCCCCTTCTAGTGAAGATCTAGATCCTATTTTCTCCACAACATTTAAAAAATGATTATTCAAAATATTTTCAATTTCTGATTGTTTGTTAGTGCACTTGTCATTCAATTTTATTGCACTAAAGTCTTCCTGTGCTCTTGGTTGCCCTGTTTCCCTTTCAATAATATTCCAAATTGCTTTAATTTTATTATCAGAGTTACTGATCTCAGACATGATACACATGCTTCTGGACTTTTTAATAACTCTTCTTAGTACCTCACAATAGTTTTTATAATATTGAACAATTTCGGGGTCAGTACTCCATCTTGCTGTTAGATACAGTTCTCTTTTGCGGTTGCAAGATATTCTTATTCCTTTAGTTAGCCAAGGTTTTTTATATGTTTTCTTGGAATTATGTTTAACTATTTTCTTGGGAAAACAATTTTCAAATACCCTTAAAAATGTATTGTGAAATAAGTTATATTTCAAGTTTGCATCGGGTTCCTTATACACTTCATCCCACTCTAGCTGCTGTAGGCTTTCCCTAAAGTTTGCAATATTTATATTGTTAATTGAACGCACTGCTTTGAAAGTCTGATTTATTATACTGCATGGAGCTATGTCATGTACTGTAACAAGCTGTGCACTATGATCTGAAAGACCGTTCTCAACAGGATAAGCATTTATGTCCTTAAACTTATCTTGGTCTATAAAAAAGTTATCTATCAATGTACTGCTGTTCTTTGTTATCCGAGTAGGAAAATCAATGACGGAGCTCAAATTGAAAGAACTGAGTAATACTAAAAGGTCATTCTTCCTATTACACTCTTTCAGGGAATCAACATTGAAATCCCCACAAATGATAATTTGCTTCCCCCTGTCTGACAGATAGCACAACAAAGCATCCAAGTTTTCCAGAAATAGCTGGAAATTCCCTGAGGGGGACCTATACACTGTTACAATTATGAAAGTGCCATCCTTTAGTTTAAGTTCAGTGGCACATGCTTCCATATGTTGCTCTACACAAAATTTTTTAGTTTCTAAATTTTTTGCACTGTGGAAGCTTTTGACATATATGGCAACTCCTCCTCTCATCATATTATCTCTACTTACATGTGCAGCTAATTTGTACCCATTGATGCTAACCTTTTGCATATCAGTGACAATGTGATGCTCAGACAGGCATAGTACATCTATTACATTCTCAGTTTCTATATCTTCTAAACAAAGCAGAAGCTCATCAATTTTATTGTTCAATCCCCCAATATTTTGATGAAATATACTAACATTTTTCATTTTACTTTTGCAACTATCTTGAACTTTTTTGACATCTTTAGTACTTGCATGGCTGAGTTTCCCACTGGACACTGATCTTACACTAAAAAAGAGTTTCCACCATGAGATGTAGTTCCTCCCCCCTTTAAATTTCCTGCTATCAGCCCAGCCAGTTTACCCTTCCCTTTCCTGTTGAGGTGTAGGCCATGTCTAGTATAGTCCCACCTACAGAGTGAATCAACACGAACCACACCAATGTGTGACCCCGCATCAGATCCAAGTAGCCGTTCCAACTCCAAATTAACTCTCCTGACAGAAGAGGTCAAATGAGGTCGGTCGTGGCGCTCCAGAACCGACACAAACCCAACACTGGTATGATTCGATGCCGATGCAATCTTTGCCAGGTCACACTCTATGCTGTACCCCGGATCTCTGTCAATACTGTTGCCCGGCCCACCCACAATAACCACGGTGTCTTCCTTAGTAAAACCTTTACATAGTGAACCTAAATCCTCTGTAACCTGCCCAAGTTCAGCACTAGGTTTGAAAAAACTTGTGACCTGGTAATCCAACCCTAATTCATCCTGCAGAAGTTGGCCCACACCCCTAGCATGCGAACTACCTAGCAACAAGACTTTCTTTCTCTTTGCAGACTTCCCTACATTCTTAATCAATTTGCTGCTGAAAGCTTGTTGAGCCCTGTGTACATCTACTTCTGTGAGAGGCTCATCAGTTTCTGACTGAGGCAACAGGTCAAACCTATTTTGTACATTAATAACAAAGCGGTCAGAAGAATTTCTTGGCCTGTTCCTCATGCCTGTTGCCACTTCCCACCCCTGTTTACCCTTCTCCCCCCTTAACCTGCCCAGTTCTCGCCTAGCCTCATCTAACTCAGCCTGAAGGGCAGCAATTTTCCCCTCCTGTTCCACAATCTTCCTATCTCTACTGCATAGCCTACAGAACCACTGATGAGTCTCGCTCATTTTCCCAATTCCCACGCCACTACAGTCGCCCCAATGAAAAAAGTTACTACATCCATCACACCAGACCCCGGAGCTAACGATCCTACGGCACGTCAGGCACTTTACACTCATAGTACAAATCTATTTTAGTGACAGAAAGACAATTAAGTTACCGGAAAACAATGAAAATACGTGTACGAAAAATTAGGCCTACTCGCGACTATGTAAACAGTGGTTCAGAAGTTTTTTACTGGAAATTACTTAAGAGATGACGATACTCTACAGATATAAAGGGGCAGCAAACGTATTTAGCACACTAAACTATCAGTAAATGCACTTAAGATTGCGGTATGAAGTTTAATCTGAAAACTCAAAAGTTCGGCCTGGCCGCGATATGTAAACAAAATGAACTTTACGTGATTACTGTGAAAATACGCGAGTAAGACAAAAACCTTTAATGGTATGCTTGCAGAGCACTATAATTAACGTAATAAATTAGTTTAAAGTGTTAAAAAACAGTTTATTACTACTTAAATTACTTATCTTGTACAAGAGCTGTGACTCAGACGTCCGTGTAGCAGGCGCAGGGCTACCATACATATCTTGTTGCGCAGTTGGGGGTGAGCCGCCAGCAGTGGTGGACGTGGGGAGAGAGATGGCGGAGTTTTGAAATTTGTAATACTAGATGTCATGAACTGCTATATATACACTCCCGGAAATTAAAACAAGAACACCGTGAATTCATTGTCCCAAGAAGGGGAAACTTTATTGACACATTCCTGGGGTCAGATACATCTCATGATCACACTGACAGAACCACAGGCACATAAACACAGGCAACAGAGCATGCACAATGTCGGCACTAGTACAGTGTATATCCACCTTTCGCAGCAATGCAGGCTGCTATTCTCCCATGGAGACGATCATAGAGATGCTGGATGAAGTCCAGTGGAACGGCCTGCCATGCCATTTCCACCTGGCGCCTCAGCTGGACCAGCGTGCGTGCTGGACGTGCAGACCGCGTGAGACGACGCTTCATCCAGTCCCAAACATGCTCAATGGGGGATAGATCCGGAGATCATGCTGGCCAGGGTAGTTGACTTATACTTTCTGGAGCACGTTAGGTGGCACGGGATACATGCGGATGTGCATTGTCCTGTTGGAACAGCAAGTTCCCTTGCTGGTCTAGGAATGGTAGAACGATGGGTTCGATGACGGTTCGGACGCACCGTGCACTATTCAGTGTCCCCTCGACGATCACCAGAGGTGTACGGCCAGTGTAGGAGATTGCTCCCCACACCAGGATGCCGAGTGTTGGCCCTGTGTGCCACGGTCGTATGCAGTCCTGATTGTGGCGCTCACCTGCACGGCGCCAAACACGCATACGACCATCATTGGCACCAAGGCAGAAGCGACTCTCATCGCTGAAGACGACACGTCTCCATTCGTCCCTCCATTCACGCCTGTCGCGACACCACTGGAGGCGGAATGCACGATGTTGGGGCGTGAGCGGAAGACGGCCTAACGGTGTGCGGGACGGTAGCCCAGCTTCATGGAGGCGGTTGCGAATGGTCCTCGCCGATACCCCAGGAGCAACAATGTCCCTAATTTACTGGGAAGTGGCGGTGCGGCCCCCTACGGCACTGCGTAGGATCCTACGGTCTTTGCGTGCATCCGTGCGTCGCTGCGGTCCGGTCCCAGGTCGACAGGCACGTGCACCTTCCGCCGACCACTGGCGACAACATCGATGTACTGTGGAGACCTCACGCCCCACGTGTTGAGCAATTCGGCGGTACGTCCTCCCGGCCTCCCGCATGCCCACTATACGCCCTCGCTCAAAGTCCGTCAACTGCACATATACGGTTCACGTCCACGCTGTCGCGGCATGCTACCAGTGTTAAAAACTGCGATGGAACTCCGTATGCCACGGCAAACTGGCTGATACTGACGGCGGCGGTGCACAAATGCTGCGCAGCTAGCGCCATTCGATGGCCAACACCGCGGTTCCTGGTGTGTCTGCTGTGCCGTGCGTGTGATCATTGCTTGTACAGCCCTCTCGCAGTGTCCGGAGCAAGTATGGTGGGTCTGACACACCGGTGTCAATGTGTTCTTTTTTCCATTTCCAGGAGTGTATTATGACTATTAAGGTAAATACATTGTTTGTTATCTATCAAAATCTTTCATCAGTAGTTAGGGCCTTCAGTAGCTTGAATCTTTTATTTTGTTGGCAGTAGTGGCACTCGCTGTATAGCAGTAGTTCGAGTAACGAAGATTTTTGGTGAGGTAAGTGATTTGTGAAAGGTATAGGTTAATGTTAGTCAGGGCCATTTTTTTGTAGAGATTTTTGAAAGTCAGATTGGGTTGCGCTAAAAATATTGTGTCAGTTTAAGCACAGCCATGTATAATTGTTGAAAGGGGACGTTTCATATGGTATGAAACGTCCCATTTGAAAAATTATACAAGACTGTGCTTAAGCTGACACACCACCTTTTTTTTCGCCGCAACGCAATCTGACTTTCAGTAATCCCTACAAGAGAATGGCCCTGACTAGTGTGCAGTCAGTGATTTTTCATACAGAGCGCTATGTGCCGTTACCAATAAAAAAACCTAAACAGCCTACTTATACTTTAAATGCGTGTTACACGGGGCCCTTCGGCCTGAGATGTTTTATTTAGCGCACCGAGCGTATGTATGTCGCAGCGTGACAAGTCCAGGCTGCAGGATGGATGCTCAAGCTACTCAGACTAGAACTCTACCATTACATTTTGTGTGTCCCTAGAGAAATGTGGACCCACGTTCTCCTGCAGCAGAATCATTCCGTCGTGAACAACTCAGGCTCTTAATGTATTGCATAGGCTATGGAGTGATCCACAGTACAGGTCACTGCTAACGGTTTGTCCATGCCGAAGGAATTCGATGAGTATGGGACATCGGACATCGAGAAAGACAGTGAGCATCTCCTTCCCGGCAGAGCTCTGTATTTTTTAAGGGGTGGTGACGACACTGCTTTCGCTTTTACAGATATCTGACCACATTATCGCAAAGCGGCACATGAAAATTTCTACTGGTTTATTGCCTTTTCCATTTGAGCATTCGTTACGTGTACTGCCTGACACGAAATGTCTAGCATGAATGGCATCAGAACTAAAACTCAGAACAATTCCATAAATTCTTCAAAAACGAAGTTATGGAGTATAATTTGTTCAGTACTTACCCAGCATATGGAAGTACCCTCACTGCATACAACTCCAGGTATTGGTAACCTATTTTTAGCCCAGAAATGCAAATTTAGTATAAAATCTTTTGGTGCCTGCAGACTGCGTCAACGTTTCGGTGGAGCTCCTCAGTCACTATAAAGATATAACGAAACACCACGTTTTTAAAAACATATTTCAATTAGTAGACATTCCCTGACTAGGAAGACAGAATGGCTGTTCGAGCTATGATCCACTGAAAAGGCAAGAGATTTTCTGTTAGATACAAGGTAGTCCGGTAGTGGAATAGAGGAAATCTTTGTTAAGAATGTTTGGGAGGCCGTTTTCAGTTTCAACACTTGCTTTACGGAAAACGGAAACCTCCATGGAATCTTCGTCAGAACCAAGCGATGGAAAACATTTTAAATTTTATTCTGGGACGAAATGACCGAGAAAAAAATAAGGAAGAACAGCAAAAGTGTAACTGCCTATTTTAAAAGAAGGACAGCAGCAGCTGAAGTAATTATACATGACAAATTGATTAATTCGGACAGTATAACGGATGTTTACATATAGGAGTTAAAAATATTAAAACATAAAACTAAATGAAAATTTATAGTCCGCTGTAGCTGTGTTTATTTAAGTCAGTTAGAGTCCCACACAACCGATTTCGCAGCTTTTATGTTGCATCTTCTGCTATACATAATGTACTATAAATGAGTTGCAAGGCCCCATCATTCTTAATAGTCTCTCTCTCTCTCTCTCTCTCTCTCTCTCTCTCTCTCTTTCTTTTTTTTTTTTTTTTGACGTTACATGAGCTGAGGTCATATTTGCATTAACATCTGTACGTACCTTTATTACACTGACTCGGTAAATCTCCACATAACTCCACATAATAGAGCACCCGTGGAATGCAATTTAATATCGATTTTCCAAA
Organism: Schistocerca gregaria; assembly: GCF_023897955.1. NCBI lineage: Eukaryota > Metazoa > Arthropoda > Insecta > Orthoptera > Acrididae > Schistocerca > Schistocerca gregaria. The sequence continues at coordinate 1,119,182,335 of NC_064920.1, forward strand.
CTGTGTGCAGCTACACCTATTGAAATCTATTCCTATGCAGTACCCTAGTTTCCACTTCTTTTAAATAATTTTTTACTCTACGTTTCAGATATGAAGCAGCATTAAAGATCAAGCTGCTTCGAACGAAGGTAGCTATGAGGTTATGATTTCAAGTGATCCCAAAACAAAAACATATTGTTTCAATAATGATTTTCAAAAACAGTTCTTCGAATAAGTAGTCTGTGAACAGATTTTTTTTTAACTTTTTGGGTTGCACAACTTACATCAGTTCCGTTGGACAATCCGTCTTCCTCCATGCACTACAGTTTTACTCTTGTGTAACGGAATCCTCTCATAATACATGAGCACCAAGGGAGCAAAATTTTACCAATTGACAGCGAGAGATTCAAGGGAGGCATTTTCAACACGTATTTGTGTGCATTCCGGCTTGACCTTATACAAACAAATATTTTGGGCGATCTAGGCTGTTGAATGTATTTTAGCAAGAAAACAGATTGTTCTATCAATACTCTCAAAATGAGAAAATTCAGTACCTTTACATTGCCCTAAAACGATTTACACACAGAAAACTACTAACTATGTCGATGTTCCTTTCTATTACCATCGCATTTCTCTTTTCACCCTGAACGACTCTACGTAATTTATTTTCATTCACTCACTGCCAAGCTTTCCATTTCATTTCTTTCGTCAGTCACAATTTGCTGTCTATTATAAAAATTAGGCCGGTGTGGCTTCATGACTTACATTTTACAATGGTGTACAACATATTCATTTATCAATAAAAATGAAAAATAAGTACATGATTTATTTTGAATTACTGTTAGTTGCTACATATTACATTTATTAGTCATTACCACTAAAAATTCAGAAGTATCTGCTAGCACTGCAGCCAGTTGGCATGGACTCTATATTTCCTTACAGCCTCAACAGAGAATATGCTACAGGCCATCTGCAAACTGCCGTGTCTGACCAAAACATTGAATGGCATCACATATTTGCTCTCTATAATTTGATGTGTCGACTTATTCAAGCTGTCGAACATCCCTCTTTATGGTGAGTTCGAATGAAAGCATGTCAACTATGATATCACACCACTCGATTTTTCAGCTCCTCGTCACAATTTTATGATCTAAGTATCAGCTACACAGCTACTCTGTCACTTAAATAAAGCAACTGGAAAGCCACGAACTAAATTGAGAAAAGAGCTTAATGAAGGACTAACTCATTGGGTAAAACACTCGAGGACCATTGGAAAGTACACTCTTGGAAGTGGAAAAAAGAACACATTGACACCGGTGTGTCAGACCCACCATACTTGCTCCGGACACTGCGAGAGGGCTGTACAAGCAATGATCACACGCACGGCACAGCGGACACACCAGGAACCGCGGTGTTGGCCGTCGAATGGCGCTAGCTGCGCAGCATTTGTGCACCGCCGCCGTCAGTGCCAGCCAGTTTGCCGTGGCATACGGAGCTCCATCGCAGTCTTTAACACTGGTAGCATGCCGCGACAGCGTGGACGTGAACCGTATATGTGCAGTTGACGGACTTTGAGCGAGGGCGTGTAGTGGGCATGCGGGAAGCCGGGTGGACGTACCGCCGAATTGCTCAACACGTGGGGCGTGAGGTCTCCACAGTACATCAATGTTGTCGCCAGTGGTCGGCGGAAGGTGCACGTGCCTGTCGACCTGGGACCGGACCGCAGCGACGCACGGATGAACGCCAAGACCGTAGGATCCTACGCAGTGCCGTAGGGGGCCGCAACGCCACTTCCCAGCAAATTAGGGACATTGTTGCTCCTGGGGTATCGGCGAAGACCATTCGCAACCGTCTCTATGAAGCTGGGCTACGGTACCCCACACTGTTAGGCCGTCTTCCGCTCACGCCCCAGCATTGTGCAGCCTGCATCCAGTGGTGTCGCGACAGGCGTGAATGGAGGGACGAATGGAGACGACAGTCGTCTTCAGCGATGAGAGTCGCTTCTGCCTTGGTGCCAATGATGGTCGTATGCATGTTTGGCTCCGTGCAGGTGAGCACCACAATCAGGACTGCATACGACCGAGGCACACAGGGCCAACACCCGGCATCATGGTGTGGGGAGCGATCTCCAACCCTGGCCGTACACCTCTGGTGATCGTCGAAGGGACAATGAATAGTGCACGGTTCATCCAAACCGTCATCGAACCCATCGTTCTACCATTCCTAGACTGGCAAGGGAACTGTTCAAACAGGACAATGCACGTCCGCATGTATCCCGTGCCACCCAATGTGCTCTAGGAGGTGTAAGTCAACTACCCTGGCCAGCAAGATCTCCGGATCTGTCCTCCATTGAGCATGTTTGGGACTGGATACAGCGTCGTCTTACGTGGTCTGCACGTCCAACACGAACGCTGGTCCAACTGAGACGCCAGGTGGAAATAGCATGGCAAGCTGTTCCACAGGACTACATCCAGCATCTCTACGATGATCTCCTTGGGAGAATAGCAGCCTGCATTGCTGCGAAAGGTGGATATACACTGTACTAGTGCCGACATTGTGCATGCTCTGTTGCCTGTGTCTATGTGCCTGTGGTTCTGTCAGTGTGATCATGTGATGTATCTGACCCCAGGAATGTGTCAATAAAGTTTCCCCTTCCTGGGACAATGAATTCACAGTGTTCTTATTTCAATTTCCAGGAGTGTATAAATAATGTCCCACAATCACCAAAAATGGCACAGGTTAGGATAGTGGAGGTAGTCCAACTGGCCCATTTTCCCGCCAAAAGCCTCCATCTTTTATTATGTCATGTGATGTTGCCAAGTCTACACCCCGCCATCTTGGATGACGTCAGCACCGCCATCTTTAGTAAATTTGGCAACAATGGAAAGATTGGTGGTATGAAGGTTGCTCTACTACTTACAGAACCAGTATTATCCATTCTGAGACGACTGGAAGCTGTTATTAATGCCAACTGTTTTCCTAAGCCGTATTAATCACGCAAATCTGTTGTGTTTTTGGTGTTTCCAGTTTTTGTCCATCTCCTGTACGTAGGTTGATAACCATAGCAGCTAATCACCACCTTAGGTTCACAATATACAATGCAGAACCCCTTGAATCGAGATCGTTATGTTCTAATTTTAATTAGTACGATTGGCAATGTAATAACTGACAACATCTAATTTGTATTACAGATAAAAACATAACTGTTGTCGATTAAAGCGCTCCAGGTGGCAGTGAAGTAACACTTGGTGTCCCATTTCTGTCTGGCACTTGGGTAAACAGTAGCAAATTTGTGTAAACAAATTGATCGAAATGAAGTAGTCTGATAGTGAACGGACGATTGCATAAAATACGGAACAGAGTGACTAGACTTTAAGGGTCTTGAATTAAATGATGAATAACTAAATACAAAAACATCTTATACGAGCATTTACTTAGGATAGGCAACGCACAGTTTTCCTGCTTAGCAACACGATATAAGACGAGAGGCATGTGGAGTGCAGGAGGCAAACTGTGAAGAGCTGACGACTTTAATGACAAAACAAACAATTGCAGAATAATGAAAATGAAAGTACGAGGGTCATTCAGTAATTAAAGAGAAAAATTGGTCTGGAGAAAAAAAGCGTTTATTTTTACAAAACAATACTTTCTTTTACTTTTCAACATAATCCCCTTGATCATTTATTCACTTGTTCCAATGGGCTAAAAGATTTTTGAACTCTTTTATCTTGATGTTTGAACCAATTTCCCACAAACGTTTTCACCTCCTCGTTGTCAGGGAACATCCTTAAACGCACCAAACAATTGAAAATTACTAGGTGCTAAATAAGGATTGTAAGGTTGATGAGGCAGCACTTCCCAGCCCATTTTGTCGATGGTTTCACTGGTTAGTTGAAAATATGACAACGTGCGTTGTCTTGCTGTAGAATCACACCTCTCCTCTGAGATCGACGATGTCTCTCTCATGGCGGGATTCACCTTGTCTAAAGAAAATCCGAGTGGTATTGGCTGTTCATTGTACGTTGCTCTTCGGGAATATCACAAAGTTCTGGATTTTCGGAATTCCAGAACACTCTCAACGTCAATTTTCTTGCTGAAGCTTGGGTTTTTAATTTATCCTTGACAGGTGAGTTGGTGTGCTTCCACTCCATGCTTTGTCTTTTTGATTCTGGCTCATAATAGTGAATCCAATTTACATCACAAGTTAAAATTTTGTTGAGGAAGTGTTCATCTTCTCTTTCACAATGTTTCTTTAGCTTTGTGCACACTCTCCACCCTGTTTCCTTGTGTAGCCGCGTCAACTCCTTTGGGATCCACCTTGCACATGTTTTGCGTTACTTCAGCTTGTTACAGATAATTTTATGAACTGTACCAGTACTAAATTGAACCTTATCAACTATCGTTTCCGCAGTCACACAGCGGTGGGCACAAATAATGTCATCAATTCGACTTTTAATTGAGGGAATAGAAACTGCAACTGGTCGGCGAGAACGATGTTCGTCAGTGACTAAGGTGAGAACATTTTTAACTGCTTTACCCACTTCCAAAAATTTGTACGATCCGTGCGATCTTCACCATAAACATTACATATTCTACAGGATATATTCACTGGTTTCTCGCCTTTAGCAAGTAAAAAATGAATTACAGACCGTTGTCCAATATGGGTATTTCAAGCGGACTTGTCATCTTGAAATGTATTTTTGAGGTTATAAACAAAACGATGCTGATACATTAGCTGATAAGGACTTATCCCAGTGATGCCAACTTAAATCCATAAAAGTACCTACCTCCGACCTACTAACTGTTTTTCACCATATCAATTTGTCTATTTAATTGTTTAATGACAATCACGCATTCTTTTTTCTGTAGCAGTTCTTTCTCATAATGACTTGTTCCCAGTAACAGTGTTCTGAAAACCATTATATTTAAGTGTATTGTAGCTGACTGCAACTTAAGTAAAAACAAATGAGTGATGCAGAAATGTGTTTTGTAGAAACCTAGCAGAAACACTGTAACTCATGTGTATCTCATCGCAACACCACCAGTGCACTATTCACGAAATGAAGTGGAACGAAAAAGCAGAACCTTCATTCCTCGCTAATGTGCCGAGGACAAACGCGAAATGCTGTTTCTATCTCTGCTGCAATGCCGTGCTTTATTATCGTACCGTCAAAAGTTATTGCACTAAGCGAAGCTATTAGAGAAATATACTGCTGGCCGTTTCTGCAGTTGTATCAGGGAAAGGATACCCTATATCACTTCCCACACATCCAGCAGCAAGTTGCAACGCATATCGCCGTGCTGTGCATCATACACCACAATGCGCCTACATCTGCCTCAGGTGACCTCGCTATCGGGTTACTGGGAAAACTTATGTGGCAAAAAGGATAAAAAGCTCTTGAAACGAAACTAATGCAGAAAATGTTTAGACCGTACGTATTATACGAAATTTTTGCGATCGAGATGTCTTTGTAAAGATTTTAGGTACTGTACCACATCAAGCTCGTTTCTTTCTGTTCCTTTAGTAACACATCTTTAGTAACGAATGTTCCGATCCGTTTGATGTCAAACTGCAAATCATCAAGAGACAATGTTTGAATATGTCCATACGTACACCACAGAGAAGCCTCGATACTTTGTTCTACAATGTTTATTGTCAGTCTCCTCTTCATTCCTCCTGTTCCTTCTCTTTGAAGCTCCTAATAAACTATTCCTCGAAGTTTTAATATATTCGTTTTCTTTCTACTTGAAATCCCTTGTTAAAAATTAAATACGTCAGACATTATCACCCGTAAGTGCGGTACAACTGAGCAACACTCAGTCATCTCATTGTAATGAAATCTAAACGTCTGAGAAATATTGATGCATTACTTGCTATAACCTTTATTAAATCAATGGAGACAGCAACAGTTTTGAAAATATCCAACGTATTACAGATGTTGGTTCTCAAAATCTAACTTCGATCTTGCACTAATAAAATTTCCTATCGATGCTTCATTTTATATGTAATATACATAGTAAATGCGTGGGCAAATTCAAAAGTACACGCTTCGTTTTTTTTTTTTTTGTACATTCATTACATCCATCCTGTTTCTAAACTCCTACACTGCGCTAATGAAAACGTTAGGTTCACGTCCGGACACGTCGATGCATCACTGGAATTTATATTTTCTTATTCTCTAAGCTGCTGTCCAGAAAACGTGCGGATCCCGGTTTGCATGCCATATGTAACTTCTGCTTTCACGTGATAAATATTTCTCGCACACTCTGTATCTGATATCTAGCTTCCCTCCACAGACTATACTGTTTTACACTGGCGATAAATATGATCACAACAATTAAATATTCATTGTCTAAATGTTCTCTCGTGTCCGTCCTGAATTCTCGTTAGGATTAACTGCTGATTCTCAACCTGTAAATTGTCGAACGCCGTTGACAATGCTTAATAAGAATGAACCGAAAATTGCTCACTGGAAAGATCTAGAAGATTAAAGTTAGAAATTTCAAGCCAAACTAAAACTTCGGATCAAACTAAATACACAATATTTTTACACCATTAGAGTTCCTTGACATGCGAAATACTTTCGAAGGAAAACTTTTGTCTCTACTTTTTTTTCGCCTTTATTTTTACGTGGAATGTTATTGGAGAAAATTATCAGTAAATCGGAGGTTCCTTATTAATTCCTTAAATCGAGACTGAATACGGCTTCTAAATAATACTCGCAGTTAAATGCAATGTCACATTCGTGTCATTCAATTTCTTACATATATCAGGTTGGAAACATCATACCTCCAATTTTTACAAAATCATGAGATATCTAAAGACCTGTGTATGTCTTGTGCTTGTATCTTGGGTTTTGAAAGGTGAAACATACCTACAATTTTTGCACAGGACGCTCTGGCTCCAACTGTTGTAATGTTTTCCATTTTGTTCCAGGGCAAGCCATATTCCTGCATGGAGTTCACCACACCTAGAAAGTCCTGAGAAGTGGTTCTATCCTTCACATATTGTAGATCAAGTAATTCCTCTGTGATGACGAAATTTTCATTAATTCCGTGGTTAAACACGAGTGATTTTGCAGTGTCTTGTTTGTCTGTGCTCTTATGCACTGCCAAAGGAAACCACACAAAATCTTTGCTCGCAGTATTCAGCTCCTCTGCGAGTTCGTCACTAATCGACTGCTTGCGCTGCACTATGGTCCTCTTGCCAATGAACTGCTCTGAAATTTGACTCCAAGATCAAGATACAATGCGCTTGTACACTCTACCACACAATGCTAATAAAGTCGCCATCGGAAAGGATAGCTTCTTGCGTATAGCTAGATTACAGGGTGGCACTTTTCGGAAGTCTTAATTACTTGGTAAATAATGATTGTTGCTTTTTCAGTCTTTTCACAAAATCTGAAGTTTTTAATTTACGTTCTTCCATGGAAAGTCTGAAGCCAAATTCGCTGTCTATCATGAAACAATCAACACCCTGCTTCATTCCACTGTTAACAGAGAAAGTTGTGTTTGTCCATTCTTCATTAAACACTCCTCATTCTTGGCTGATTTTAGGTTATTATGGAGGGTCTGCCGGCGCGGTGGTCTAGAGGTTCTAGGCGCTCAGTCCGGAGCCGCGCGACTGCTTCGGTCGCAAGTTCGAATCCTGCGTCGGGCATAGATGTGTGCGATGTCCTTAGGTTCGTTAGGTTTAAGTAGTTCTAAGTTCTAGGGGCCTGATGACCACAGATGTTAAGTCCCGTAGTACTCAGAGCCATTTGAACCAGAGGGTCTAAGGTTTCAACAAAATTGTAAATTTATGTGTTTACTTTTGTGTAGATAATGTACAATCCAGATCGATCAGGAAGACAGAGGAAGACAGTGTTCTTCGTATTACATGCGCAAAACAACTTGACGTTCGGTTCGGTGGCTGAGGGTTGGCAAATGGCTCTGAGCACTATGCGACTTAACTTCTGAGGTCATCAGTCGCCTAGAACGTAGAACTACTTAAACCTAACTAACCTAACCTAATCACATCACACACGTCCATGCCCGAGGCAGGATTCGAACCTGCGACCGGAGCGGTCGCTCGGCTCCAGACTGCAGCACCCAGAACCGCACGGCCACTTCGGCCGGCCTGGCTAAGGGAAGCGACCGTAGATGGGAAATATCTTTCCGGTGATTGCTATCAGCCATCGCGCCGAATGGCAACTTGGACTGATCCATTGGTGTCTATACTGCGCAGGGGTAATGAGGTGACCGCCCCAAAAGAAAACGTCGGTTGCGCACAGACGGAAGTCTCGGTTCAATCCGATTTTTTCTGGCTGTCTTGGCGAACCATAAGAAATCACTTATCAGGCCGCATGAGGCGCGAGGCTCGCTATTTGGCCATCCCTACCGTACATGGTCACGCAAGTACCACGTGAATAACTGACCAATTCTGCCGTTCCTAAAAGGCAATATATTACGACCACTGCCAACCGAATATCAGCTGTCTCTGTTTATTGGTTTTGATAGAAATCAGTGTACTCGATAACTGGCAAGTGTGACGAACTGTGGTCATTCCTCCATCATGTGATATTTGCATGCAATGGGGAAGGTAAAAACCTGCTGTTTGAGTGTCGTATGCTGTAAACGAAACTCTGAAAAATCTGTGGGGGAATCTCCGCTTTCATCATCAATTGATCGTGACAACAGCGATCATTCCTATCCTTTGTCGTTACAGGTGACGAGAGAAAGTATCTTTATGCTATCATAAGGAAAAGAAAGGAGTGGTTGTGCTCGAACAAAGCAACTCCCTGTAGAGAGACCTGTGCGCGTCCACAAAAGTTAATCTTATGCATCTGGTGGAAGAGCGACTGTGTGTTGTAGTAAGAACTGCCTTCCCGAGGTTTAACCGTTACTGCTCACATTTATTAGCTGAGACATTTTGCAGAGTGCAATGCGAGAACAATAACCAGTAGGACTGCGTGAAGTGATGCTACTCCATGTTAACACCCGCCCATATTCTGATAGACTGACCAAAAATACTACACAACAGTTGAGTTCATTACGCACCCTCCTTATTCACCCGATCTTGTCCCTTACGAGTTTCACCTTTTCCGCTTCCTAGCGAACAACCATCAAGGCACTTCCATTCCGGATGAAAATACGCTAGTGATAATACGGGATTGGAAACTGAAGGACAGTGAATGTGCTGAGAAGTACAGAGAATTAATCACACAAAAATTTCCTAAAGAAGTTTTCCTGCGATGTAGGAAAAGAATGGAGTTTATTCAAAAACACTTAAGTCGAAGCAGCGCAAAAAGTATGTTGCAGAACATCTGGAAAGAAAAAAATAAGACAGACATGTTGGGGGGATTTTACCACAATCCAAGCAGTTACAAGAAAAAATTGAGCATGGAGAAAGTGGTGGAAAACTAAAAAGGACGAAGACCATAAAAGATATATAGAGGAAAACAAGAAGTTTCAAGAAATAGTGGAAACAGCAAAGAAAAAGTCATGGGAAGAGATTACAAAAAAAACTTGAAGATGTGAAGAGGAATAAGAAAATGTTCTATAAAATGTTGAAAAATAAAAGGAAGGCTTCTGAAGCACCAGTAAAGATGGAAACAGAGGACGGTAACATTATTGAAGATCTAGGGAATATAAAAGATCTCTGCAAATAACATTTTAAGAAGCTGGTAAACGCTGAGGAGCAGGTACATGAGGAAACAACAAATAATGGAGAAATTGAGAGAAGCTGGATAGCAGAATTAGGACAAATTACACGGGAAGAAATAAAAAAAGCTGTGAAGAAGTTGAATGGGGGGAAAGCCCCAGGACCTGATGAAGTATCACTGGACATGATAAGAGCATCAGGTCCAGTGGGAATACATTGGCTCTATAGAGTACTATCAAGCATGTGGAGAAATAGTACAATACCTGACGACTGGAGAACAGGAGACATTGTTCCCATCTTCAAGAAAGGCAATAAAAGACTTTGTAAAAACTACAGAGGAATAACCGTTATGAGTCATACAGCCAAGATTTTTGAAAGAATTTTACTAAATCGAATAAGTGGAAAGATAGAATAGGAGCTGAGTGAAGAACAGGATGGGTTTATTAAAGGATGAGGCACGATCGACCTGATATTTTATATCCGTCAATTGATGGAAAAAAGCTGGGAGTATAACAAAAGGGTGATAATGGTTTTTATAGACATAGAAAAGGCATATGACTCAGTTGACAGGGAAAGACTCTGGGAAGAAATGAAGAAGATGGATATAGAAGATGGGTACATTAATGCTATAAATGCAATGTACAGAGGTCACAATTGTATAATTAGAACACCACTGGGGAACTCTGAATACTTTGAAATAAGACAAGTACTTAAGCAAGGAGTATTCTATCTCCTGCACTTTTTAATGTTGTGATGGAGGGAATGAATAGGGCATTTAAAGATATAGTAAAAGAAAAAGACAAAACGATGATTTTTGCAGATGATATGGTAATATGGGGTGATAAAGAGGTAGATGTACAGTTACAGCTTGGAAGCGTGGAAGTAAATAATGTAAAGGTATGGATTAAAAATAAATAAAGATAAGAGTGAAGTAATGGTATTTGGAAGAGAGAAAGGAATCAACGGAAATATTACCTTGAATGGAGAATCCTTCAAAGTGGTAGAAAGTTTCACTTCTTTAGGGGTGAAATACCTAGGAATGAAAGTAACGATGTTAATAGGAGGTTACAGAAGGGAGACTATTTCTACCAAACAATTATTACATCCCTATTGTCACCTATGGTGGAGAAACATTGACAATGACAGAAAGGGACTGGAGGCAGACTGCAAGCAGGGGAAATATCAAGTGATAGAACGGGTTTAGGATCCGTTATGAATAGGAAGGTAGGAAAGAGAGTGTGTTACTGTGAACAGTTCAGTGACAGGTTTGTTCTTATCAGAATCGACAGCAAACCAACTTCGACAACGATAATTCTAAGCCACCACCGACAACAGTAGTTCAGGTATACATGGCGACATCCAAGCGGATGATGAAGAATAGAGAAACTGTATGACAATACTGACAGACTTAAAGAGAGATGAAAATCTAATTGTAATGGAAGACTGGAATACAGCTGAAATGGAACGAGTAGAAGAAAAGGTTACAGTAGGATACGGACATGGGACAAGGAATGAGAAAGGAGAAAGACTAATTGAGGTCTGTAATAAATTTCAGCTAGTAATAGCGAATACACTGATCAAGAATCACAACAGAAGGAGGTATAGTTGGAAAAGGCCAGATGATAATGGAAGAGTTTAGTTAGATTTCACCATGGTCAGACAGAGATTCGGAAAGTAGGTACTGGATTGCAAGACGTACCCAGGAACAGATTTAGACTCAGATCACAATACGTAGTACTGATGAAGAGTAGACTGAAGTTTAAGAGATTAGACAGAGAAAGTCAATACACAAAGACGTGGGATACGGAAGCCTGAAGGGATGACGAGATATGCTTGAAGTTCTCTTACGACTATAGATACAACAATGAGGAATAGCTCAGTAGGCAGTACACCTTAAGGGGAATGGACGTCTCTAAACAGGGCCATCACAGAATTCGGAAAGGAAAAGATGGTTACTAATAATGTAACTGCAAAGAAACCATGCAGAACAGAAGAAATACTTTAGTTGGCCGGTGAAAGAAATAAGTACAACTGTTTAAAGGATTTCAGGAATACAGAAATACAAGTCACTGAGAACGTGCAGGGAAGCTAAGACGAAATGGCTACATGAAAAATGTAATGAAATGGAAAAAGAAGTGATTGTTGGAAGGACTCAGCCGGTATACAGGAAAGTCAAAACAACCTTCAGTAACGTTAAAGGCAAGGTTGGTAACATTAACTGTGCAACGGAGATTCCATTGATAAACACAGAAGAGATAGCGGATGGGTTGAAAGAGTACATTGAAATCTTCAATATGGGGGAAGATTTGTCTGATGTGATAGAAGAGAAAACAGGTGGGGTTGGGTTGGGTTGTTGTGGGGAAGAAACCAGACAGTGAGGTCATCGGTCGCATCGGGATAGGAAACGACGGGAAAGGAAGTCGGCTGTGCCCTTTCAAAGGAACCATCCACGCATTTGCCTGAAGCAATTTAGGGAAATCACGTAAAACCTTGCCTTTAACGTTACTGAAGGTTGTTTTGACTTTCCTGTATACCGGCTGAGTCCTTCCAACAATCACTTCTTTTTCCATTTCATTACATTTTTCATGTAGCCATTTCGTCTTAGCTTCCGTGCACGTTCTCAGTGACTTGTATTTCTGTATTCCTGAAATCCTTTAAACAGTTGTACTTATTTCTTTCACCGGCCAACTAAAGTATTTCTTCTGTTCTGCATGGTTTCTTTGCAGTTACATTATTAGTAACCATCTTTTCCTTTCCGAATTCTGTGATGGCCCTGTTTAGAGACGTCCATTCCCCTTAAAGTGTACTGCCTACTGAGCTATTCCTTATTGTTGTATCTATAGTCGTAAGAGAACTTCAAGCATATCTCGTCATCCCTTCAGGCTTCCGTATCCCACGTCTTTGTGTATTGACTTTCTCTGTCTAATCTCTTAAACTTCAGTCTACTCTTCATCAGTACTACGTATTGTGATCTGAGTCTAAATCTGTTCCTGGGTACGTCTTGCAATCCAGTACCTACTTTCCGAATCTCTGTCTGACCATGGTGAAATCTAACTAAACTCTTCCATTATCATCTGGCCTTTTCCAACTATACCTCCTTCTGTTGTGATTCTTGATCAGTGTATTCGCTATTACTAGCTGAAATTTATTACAGACCTCAATTAGTCTTTCTCCTTTCTCATTCCTTGTCCCATGTCCGTATTCTACTGTAACCTTTTCTTCTACTCGTTCCATTTCAGCTGTATTCCAGTCTTCCATTACAATTAGATTTTCATCTCTCTTTAAGTCTGTCAATATTGTCATACAGTTTCTCTATTCTTCATCTTCCGCTTGGATGTCGCCATGTATACCTGAACTACTGTTGTCGGTGGTGGCTTAGAATTATCATTGTCGAAGTTGGTTTGCTGTCGATTCTGATAAGAACAAACCTGTCACTGAACTGTTCACAGTAACACACTCTCTTTCCTACCTTCCTATTCATAACGGATCCTAAACCCGTTCTATCACTTGATATTTCCCCTGCTTGCAGTCTGCTCACAGTCCCTTTCTGTCATTGTCAATGTTTCTCCACCATAGGTGACAATAGGGATGTAATAATTGTTTGGTAGAAATAGCCTCCCTTCTGTAACCTCCTATTAACATCGTTACTTTCATTCCTAGGTATTTCACCCCTAAAGAAGTGAAACTTTCTACCACTTTGAAGGATTCTCCATTCAAGGTAATATTTCCGTTGATTCCTTTCTCTCTTCCAAATACCATTACTTCACTCTTATCTTTATTTATTTTTAATCCATACCTTTACATTATTTACTTCCACGCTTCCAAGCTGTAACTGTACATCTACCTCTTTATCACCCCATATTACCATATCATCTGCAAAAATCATCGTTTTGTCTTTTTCTTTTACTATATCTTTAAATGCCCTATTCATTCCCTCCATCACAACATTAAAAAGTGCAGGAGATAGAATACTCCTTGCTTAAGTACTTGTCTTATTTCAAAGTATTCAGAGTTCCCCAGTGGTGTTCTAATTATACAATTGTGACCTCTGTACATTGCATTTATAGCATTAATGTACCCATCTTCTATATCCATCTTCTTCATTTCTTCCCAGAGTCTTTCCCTGTCAACTGAGTCATATGCCTTTTCTATGTCTATAAAAACCATTATCACCCTTTTGTTATACTCCCAGCTTTTTTCCATCAATTGACGGATATAAAATATCAGGTCGATCGTGCCTCATCCTTTAATAAACCCATCCTGTTCTTCACTCAGCTCCTATTCTATCTTTTCACTTATTCGATTTAGTAAAATTCTTTCAAAAATCTTGGCTGTATGACTCATAACGGTTATTCCTCTGTAGTTTTTACAAAGTCTTTTATTGCCTTTCTTGAAGATGGGAACAATGTCTCCTGTTCTCCAGTCGTCAGGTATTGTACTATTTCTCCACATGCTTGATAGTACTCTATAGAGCCAATGTATTCCCACTGGACCTGATGCTCTTATCATGTCCAGTGATACTTCATCAGGTCCTGGGGCTTTCCCCCCATTCAACTTCTTCACAGCTTTTTCCATTTCTTCCCGTGTAATTTGTCCTAATTCTGCTACCCAGCTGCTCTCAATTTCTCCATTATTTGTTGTTTCCTCATGTACCTGCTCCTCAGCGTTTACCAGCTTCTTAAAATGTTATTTGCAGAGATCTTTTATATTCCCTAGATCTTCAGTAATGTTACCGTCCTCTGTTTCCAACTTTACTGGTGCTTCAGAAGCCTTCCTTTTATTTTTCAACATTTTATACAACATTTTCTTATTCCTCTTCACATCTTCAAGTTTTTTTTGTAATCTCTTCCCATGACTTTTTCTTTGCTGTTTCCACTATTTCTTTAAACTTCTTGTTTTCCTCTATATATCTTTTATGGTCTTCATCCTTTTTAGTTTTCCACCACTTTCTCCATGCTCAATTTTTTCCTGTAACTGCTTGGGGAACACAGTGGTGAGCTCCAATTGATGTGCTGGTCTCCCAACTCGTCAGACCTGAGCTGATACAACACATTATGTATGAGATTGAACGTGGCATCACAGCTTGTCACCCCTCTTCCTGGAATTTTAAGGAATTAGGTGACTTGTGTGTACAAATGTGGAGCCGGCTCCCTCCAGCGACCTGAAAAACTCTCACCGCTTCCATGAACCTACGCGTCGCCGCTGTTATACGGCTATTAGGTAGGTGATCATAATGTTCTGGCTAATCAGTGTGCTGATTCTGCTCGTGACGTACTATCTACCACCTTGTAGCGTTCGACAGCTAATCTTCTTTTCCACCAGCACTACAGGAAAACAAACTTCCAATTCGCCGCTCCGGACAACATCCCGACGGCCACCCGCCTCCCACCACACACAGGCGTCACACTCCCCGTGTTAGATTTCACTGCACAGATAAACCATTCGTAGCAAGAGGGGTCGCAGGTTCACTCGAGGGAAAGTATGGCCAACCTAGGCGGTTATCTCCAAGTTAGGCTCAAAGTGCCGTAAATGTCAATAGCTCATAACGTTGGTGGGACTGCGGAGCAAGTCTTGTTTTGATGGGAGCGTTTACCTTTTAATATGTATGCTGATTTACACGGTCCAACGGCATAACGGGTATTGTGAAGGCTGCAATTGTTTGCGGCAAGAAATTTCATTTTCACTGCTAATCAACTGCGTGTATTCCCCTTTGTGTAACTAACTGCTTGTTATAGCTCTGCTCTCTTATGTTGTAGTAAACCCGGCTACTTTTGTGGTTTCGGTAACTGTATTGAGAAGCAAGCTGTGAGTGATTTATCTAACAATTTGATAGACGCGCTTGTTACAGAGAAACAGATTATTAGTAAATAAGAGAAAATTTTCTTTTATTTGGTATTTAAATTTGTAAAAGTGTGACTGAGAAAATAATTTTGTATTTATTTAAGTTTGCATATAAGACTGTGTTTTAAACTATGCCAAATTTCCTTTGTTAGTAGCTCTGGAAATTAAAATTTGTGATGGAATCTTAAATTTTATAACCTAGCCTTTCTGCTCCCTGCTCAATGTGCAATTTCCAATTAGGGCATTTATGATTAAAATTTTTCTGCAAGCGACACAGTATGAAAAACGAGACCACTAAAATCTAGAGAAACACACATTGACTGGTTATACACAAAAGGATGTTCTATTGAAGATCCTTGAGAAAGGAGTAAAGTTTCTGACATACATTAAGCTATGCACAAAAGAGCACCAAGAGTAATTTCGTTCTGTTACTGTCACTGTTTCTAATGTGTTACCATGGCTGATAATACTGGTATTTTTGTGTTATTAGTAGCAGAAAAATAGCTGTCAGTGTTTTCTAAATGTCATTTCATACTCTCTGAAGGTAACGTAAAATTTGCAGTTTTCTCTTTGCAGTTCTGTAATTAGTATATTTTTGTCCTGTAAAACTGTTAATCTTTTCAGGTGGATTGTAATATAAAACATAACATAACTAATAATGACTAGATGTGCGTAAGGAACTATTGTGTGTATCCCAGGAGTTTTAGTAGCAAAACTGAACAGTTCTTATGAATGGTAACGGAGACACTGAACTGCATATTCTCACGTATTCAGTATTGAAGCGGAGGTAGTCGTACTGCATCAGATACTGTGAAGAGAATCATGGCATCCCCTTTCCTTTTTTGTACAAAGTTTCATCATACAAAAGTTATTGCGCATCGCTACATTATTTATTCTCTGTTTTTGAATGAAAAACTTTCTCGATGTAATCGTGACTTTCAGAACGAATTCTATTCATCATGTTCCACGAAAGGTAGCCAATAGCGATGATGGAATACCATGATTATACCCTTATTGCCACTGCGTCAAGCACCAATCTCAACTTTCTGGTAGGACGTGACGCACAATCGTGAAAAGTTAAGCGGACGACGGAAATGAATGCAGCAAATGCTTCGTTGAGATATTTGTAAATCGCAGTAGCTCACGTCTACTGACATGTGCAGTTTCTTCTTTCGCTTATGCCAGTCACTGGAGACTGGATTTACTATTTTTCTAATGAAATATTAACATACATTAATACATAGTTGACTACTTTTTCTGATTTTCTTGTTTACTTCAATCGGGATAAAGGAACCTGTGTAGGATGAGTTTGTTGTCCGTCTGCCTGTGAGTCTGTCTGTCCAACTATTCAAAATTCTTTTTCTGAGGAACTGATAGTTGAAATTTGTCACCTATTAAGGTCTGCGGTACCTAGGCATTGTAAGGAAGTGAAGCTTCTAGGTCACTGATGTTTTACGATACGTCCATTTGTGTCACACATTTTGATCTCGCATCCTCAGTCATCAAAACCTAAAAGGTACTTTTCGTTGACCTAATATGATGAAATTTGCCAAGAAGCAAGCTATCACATTATAAAAAAGGGAAAAATCCGCAAAATCTTTAACTGTAGCTATAGCCCAGGAAAAAAAAATTGTCATTTCTTATTAAACTGTCTGTATGGCCATCTGTCTGTTAGGACCCGTTTTCAAGGAACGGGCAGATGTCCCAAGGTGAAATTTATGCAATATAACTCTTTATTCATTTGGTGATGTAAAGATGTTAATCTTGTAAGTCAATGAAATCAACAGATACGGCTGTTTATGTCACATACTTTGATACTCGCAAACTCACTCATCAAAACCTTTAGGGTACTTCCCCCATGACATAGAAATATGAAATTTGGCATTAAGAAAGGTCCATAAATGTAGACAACATCGTCTATGGTATGCAGCGATCTGATACAATATTTAGGTAACAATCAACAGTAGAGACTGCAATAATTTCGGCTTATGTTAAAGCCGTCTTCAGAATTTTTGGCCTCCCATGCCTGATGCTGTCACTACCAGCCATAGGGGCCAAAGATTCTGAGGATGACTTTATCATAAGCCGAAACCGGTAAATAAACAAGGACGGTAACATAAAGAAGGAAGATTTCACAGTACAATTAATGGGAAAAAAATCCGAATATTGTTAATTTCTTACTACAGGACATGAAAAATAAATATTTCTTTGTGTCTTTTTGTATACGACTTCAAACTCGAAATTAAAACATTCTCGAACGTCTTAGTGTATCCCTGGTACTAATATCTTGCAGCATCATGTCGATAACAAGCAAATATCGTAGCGATTTTCGCCTTGCAGAATGGGTGGACTGTCTGTATAAACAATAAAGCTCGTACGGAACCCTTATGGCGATAGTCCTAATGGCACCTCTTAATTTTGTGGTGTTTTGTCATATTCATAACGTAGCAAAAGTTCTGACTCTTCAGAATTTAATAACCGAGCGTAATTAGGTACTTGTGAGAGCAACGCCTGCTTTCATTGGCCTAATGTTATTTCCGTACTCAGATTACCGAAGATAGTTTCAATTATCGTCCTATATTAGCTAACGCCACTCAAACAAGAGTCATCAAAGCAATAGTAATCATATTGGTTGGTTACTGCTACATTAATTAAGGTAATATAAAACCAAACGCTTGTTAAAGAGAGGAGTGTTTACTAAGGTAATGAATATGTGCGGTAAATTAAGCGATGCATCGCCAATATGATAATCACGGACCTCCTTTTCCAAACATCAGTCACTTCCGATTGATCGCTGAATTTTGTGACAGTTAGTTTATCAGTGAAACTGCATTACGTCTGTTTTGTCTAAATTGTGTTCGATTTCGAACTTCGAAAAATTAGGGTACCGTAAACCTGGCATACTTTGACCGTTTTTAAGATTAATAAGTCATTCTTATGACTGTTTTTTAACTCCTGTGTGAATAGGAGCTTGTGTGAAAGGATTACTTTCTGATTAGTTGAAGACATTTTCTAAAACCCAATGGGAAAGATGTAGTTGGTCAAAGTTACCATTGATTTGGGAACATTTCGACCAGTCTATTGACTGAGGTGTCAAAAGCGATGTAATACGTCCTAATATCGTGTCACACCACTTTTTACCTAACGTAGTGCCGAATCTCGACGTGGCAGGCACACAACAAGCCGTTAAAAGTCCCCCGCAGGAATACTGACCCACGCTGCCTCTAGACCTGGCCACAATTCCGAAAGTGTTGCTGGTATACGATTTTCTGCACGAACTGACCTCTCTTTAATGTCCCAAAATATTCGTTGTGATTGATGTCGGTCTTTCTGGATGGCCAAATCATCCGCCCGAATTGTTTACATAGTTCTTCAAAGCAATGAATAACAAATATGGCCCGGTGACATGGTGCATTGTCATCTATAAAAATTCCATCGTTGCTTGAAACGTGAAGTCCATGAATGGCTGAAAATGGTCGCCTTGTGGTCAAACACAAACATTTCCACGCAATAATCGGTTCAATTGGCCCAGAGGACCCAGTCCATTCAATAAAATGCGGCCTACACCACTACGGCCCACCACCAGCTTGCATAGGGCATTATCGACTGCCTGGGACCATGGCTTCATGGGGTCTACGTCACACTCTAGCATGTAGCCGAACACAACATTTCCACGCCATAATCGGTTCAATTGGCCCAGAGGACCCAGTCCATTCCATGAAAATGTAGCTTACACCACCATGGCCCACCACCAGCTGGCACAGTGCATTGTTGACAGCCTGGGACCATGGCTTCATGGGGTCTGCATCACACTCTAGCATGTGTCCGAACATAAAAATTTCCACGCATTAATCGGTTCAACTGGCCCAGACGACCCAGTCAGTTCCATGAAAATGCTGCCTACACCACCATGGCCCACCACGAGTTTGCACAGTGCACTGTGGACATCCTGGGACCATGGCTTCATGGGTTCTGCGTCACAGTCTAGCTTGTAGCACCACCATCAGCTCTTACCAAATAAAATCAGAACTCATCTGCCGGCTTTGGTGGTCCAGCGGTTCTAGTCGCTACAGTCTGGAACCGCGCGACCGCTAAGGTCGCAGGTTCGAATCCTGCCTCGGGCATGGATATGTGTGATGTCCTTAGGTTAGTTGGGTTTAAGTAGTTCTATATTAGAGGGGACTGATGACAAGTTTAGTCCCATAGTGCTCAGAGCCATTTGAGCCAGAACTCATCTGACCAGGCTACAGTTTCTCTGTATGATAGCATCCAGCTGATGTGAGCAGGAGCCCAAGAGAGGCACTGCATGTGATGTCATGCTTCTTGCAAAAGCGCTAACGTTGGCCGTTTGCTGCCTTAGCCATTTAAAGCCAAATTTGGTCACCCTGTCTTAACAGATACGTTCGTCGTACGTCACGCATTGATTTCCACGGTTATTTCGCACAGTGTTGTTTATCTGTTAGCACTGAAAATTCTACGCAAACGGAACTGCTGTCGGTCGTTACGTAAAGGCCGTCACCTACTGGGTTTCCATGGTGTCTGAAACTTAGTATTCTCAGTACATTCTTAATGCTGTGGTTCTCGGATTATTAAGTTTCTTAACGAATTCCAAAATGTAATGTCCCATGCGTCTAGCTCCAACTACCACTCCATGTTGGAAGTCTGTTAATTCCCGGCGTGGCGCCGTAATCACTTCGAAAACCGTTTAAAAAGAAGAGTACAAAAGACAGCTACGCCTTTGGGTTGTCCTTTTATACGTTGTTTAAGCGATACTACTCGCATATTTATATGTGAATTTCGCTGTCCCATGTCTTCTATAACCTCAGTGTACTTCCAATACACTGGCACCTATCATTCCATTTGCAGTCAATATTTCAAAAACATTATGAATCTCTTATTAGCCATTAATAAATTAGATGATCTAGAATTTTCTGAAGTGCTCAACAAAGCCCCATAAAGTAAAATAACCTATTACGGTAAAAGCCCAAACAGTGAAAACCATTATCAGTATTCTAAATATAATGGAAGGTAGTAAGATGTAATAACCACACATGGCTCCAGATTTCGCTGGTCATAATACATTCACTTTTACTCATCTCAGCCTAAACCCTCGTTTCGAATCACCCATTGCAGTTAGAATTAAGGTTATCTGTCCTTCACTTATAGAGCCAAAATCTGACTCTTGTGGCCAATCAAACTGCATTCCTCGTTTCCGGAGATACTTGACATTATATGTCGTATTTGTATCTCTGGCTGAACCATAACATCTTGCTATTACAACAGTTTATGACAGACATTTGTTTCCTTAGTTGTAAGCACATTAAGAGTTACAAATGAGCCTTCATCTATACACCGATAATAATCTATGTAATCCTTAGTACCACACTGTCATTGGCATCAATTATGTATAATAAACTACGCATCTGTAATCTTGGCGTAACAATGGCCAGCGGTCAAAGTAACCATGACACATGAAGATCATGCATATGACCTCAGATATAGTAATATATTGGCAGATATATACACGTGAACAAAAATTTAACCAGGGGTCTCTTTCGACAATTAATCAGGTAACACACAGGATGTAGGTGGAAACACCGATCGCTATGCAGTTAAATGATTTGGCACAACCAAATTTTAACACACTTTTTCAAATACAATGATGAGTTGCAACAATCTCACCCACTCTAGCGGAAGAAGATCGGCACTACATGGCGCCATTTAGCGCATATTGATGGAATTTTACCACCAAACAGTATATACTAAACGCCCAACTGAGAGCCAGTAGAGTGCTGTACAACTTTTTGGGTACGAGTGGTCAAAGTAACGACGGCGGTTGAAGTATACGCCGTGGGAGATAGTTTAAAATTTAGAGAGTAAGTTTTATATTTAGATAACTGATAAAGAATAGCATATTCCACATAGAAGTGTGTCCCTTTTAAGAAAGATGCAATTCTCTCTCAATGAAGAACGAAAAGTAACCAACACCGGAGAGGTATTACAGATGAAACGAGCAGTACGTATGAATGTACTCAGCGTTCTCGTTTCAGTCTCATGTGATAAACAGTCTTTACTGTTTGGGTTACTGGACCTTTCTTTTCCAGTTACAGCACTAGTATTATAGGTGATATGAACAGACAAACAAATGTTTCGTACAGAAACCTTGGCAGTGTGAATCCAGGTGAAAATAGGTGCAACAGCCTCTTATAGTAGTTCATGCAGAAGATAGCCTTCTGGTTTGATAATGGACGGGTACAATACGGGCCATCAGACAACAAAGATGAGAAAATATCTTGAGCCTCTGGTGTTTACTACCTCGATTTTGTTACCAGAATAATTAATGAATTTCCTCTCAAGCAAAGTACCATCTCTGTATTCGAAATTATAACAACAAAGAAAAGATATATCGTGGTTCGTCGTCATGACTGCAGAGAAGGTGAGGATATAAAATCGCCAACAATATGATAATTCACCACGTGTTGACTGTACTCACTGTCTAACGACACATCATGGAAATGAGTCTGCACATAAATAGTTAAAGGAGTTTAAGTGTTCAAAGCCCCATAATGCACATACCAATTCAAGACGAAAGAAAAATACTTGTTTGAAAACTAATGCTTCTTTGAAACACTATGAGTAAAATCAATGCTCAAGGTACAAAGTAAAGTCTAATTAATATCGCTCAGAAATGCTGCCCAGAACACACTGATTTACAAATAATAATTATCATTTGGGAAGCAGCAGAGTATTTCTTGGATCTCCTTGCATAAGACATGCGACTAATACCACTTCATTGCCACAACAAAGGAAGTCGTGAGGGGCTGAAGAAGATCATTCAGAAGACTTCCGGCCGAAAAAAATAAAACGATTGTCTCCCAAAGAATTAGCTGTGGCCAGCGAAAGCGGTGGCATAAGCGCAAGTGGTCACTAGACGCTTGTGAAATGACACTAGGTGATCTTAAGAAGAACAAATCGGACTATCATGATTTGACACTGAAGGAGAATCCCTGGCGATGAGGAAGATTTTTGTTTTAGCTTCCTCTAACAATCCACATTTAGCATTTTTATTACTTGAAAAGTTTTAAATGAATATACGTGGAGACAGTTAGAGGTCCATATCCTTCAAAATATATCAGATCGCACTGGTAGGTTTTCAAGATACTACAACGACTTTTAATAAATATGACAGGAATTACGTAATACGAATCAGCTCTGAAGTGCTCGAAAATACTCTACTGAGGCCCCAGAGATGGTTCGTTTGAAACGTAAGACATAATCAAAAGTTTTCACCTACGCATGTTCGAGCAGTTGATACACACACAGAAAAGATATGAAGATACATAATTATGCCTTTAGTAAAAGAGGCTATGTTATCATTTGTGTTTTTTGTGAATGGTATATTGTCATTGTGTGCCTATGGCTGTATAATCAGTCTTAGTTATTAGTATCTGCGTGGGAGAACATTTTAATATTTCTGTTTTCATCTAAGCTTTAATCCTGCCATCGTCTGCCCAACGTAAATTTTTTGGCATTTGGAATCGTTCCTTAGATGTCTGTGACCTTACATTTTTATTAGTACCAGTCCTGAAACCTGTGATGGTATACTGAGTTTGGGTACATACACTATACACAGATTGAAGAGTCGTCTTTAGAAGTCGGTACGTGGGAGTAATTTCCAGCAAATGACGAGCAATAGGTCACCCTGACGACAAATGTAAAGTGCAAGATTGTTATCTCCAATTATATTTTGCTAACCACAACAGACATATCCAATATAGTTACTTCGCTATATGTAATTCCGCTGCGTAATTCCGTGATTATCAGAATTCGTTGACTTGGGTTTTGCTGAATTCAAGTCACGGGGAAGGGTGTTTTAAAAGTGCCTATTAACACAGAAATTTGACGATATTAAGCAAAGTATAATACCATTACCATTAGATGAAATATGGTATTTGAATGAACGGTTACTTCACGAGAATTATCAATAACTGATAAAGGCAATAGACAGCCTGCTGTAACCTGGGTGCTTCATTACCTCAATCTCGCATTACACAGAAAAAAATGAGGTCTACCTATTGTGAAAACTTAAAAGATATATTGAATTTTACTTACACAAGTGTTCCTAACAGGTCATATCCTTTTTACAATGGGCCCTGGCTGTGTTTGTTAGTAAACAGACATTTCTCTTATCCAGAGTCGATGGAAATTGGTTTTTATTCACTAGAAAAGGGGTGTTTACGTAGCTGTCATTGCACAAGAGGAAACATTTTGTTAATTTGGCTTTTTTCTCCGTCTTTAGTGCTTGACTTTGGGATTGGTTGGCAGACGAACTGATTCTCACATCTTCCTGTCATTGGACGAAATTGTTTTCATTACTCCGAAGTTTTATACGTGAAGCCATTTCCAGGTGTTTTGCACGGTGGGGGCTACCCATCTTTTGGCTGTAACAGAGTCCGACAACATTTTACCACCATCGTTGTCATAGTATTAACTAAAGATTCCCCTTATTTTGTCCTTTTATTGCAAACCGAAGAATAGAATTACGTTGCTAAAATGTTTGACCCCTCAATATATCTAATGCAACCATCAAATGAAAATTAATCTCAGAAAATACTGCTGATAGTAACACACTCTATATACAGGCTCAATGATATGAAAAAAATTAAGGTATTAGTTTACTGCAAAAATTCTGACTCAAATTTGTATAATAGAACTTAAAATTAAAAAAAAATTACAACGGCAAAATATAATGTATATCGTATCAGTTGTACAGCAGTACAAAGAAAGAACATTATCGTTCGAACCAGGTAACGAGCTTTATTAAATACCACCCCCCCCCCCCCTTACCCCGTGCCCCATCAGATGCAAGACACTACCCAATGGGGAGGGTCACAATCACAAAAGCATCCTACCTCGCCAAACAGACGTACATTGCAGTGTGGAATGTAAGAGAGCTAGAACATGTAATGGATACTGATTAGAAGCAAGTGTAAGCACAGTCATTTTTTGTGTAATCTAAAAACTATTACTGCGTTCACCGCTATATTTTTAGCAACTGATCATATCAGATACCTCGGAATTTTAAAAGGCTTCCAACAGCTTTGGATCCTCAATTGGTGAAGATTTCTTTCGTGCTACCGCATAATGACGAAAACTACGAAAATATGAATGCAGAAATTGTTCGCTTCTATCTTACCTATCGTTTAGTGAACAGTGTGAGCTAACATCCGAAAGATGTTCGGGCTCAAATGCTGTACCTCTTCGTTGAAATCTCTCGGCTCAAACTCGTCTAGGGGTTGAAACGCTCGTGTCGCATTACATGCCCCAAATTACACACTTGTGAACTTTTGGTTAAATTGTCTAGCTGATGGCAAGTTTGCGAAATACAAAGTTAATGTAATATATAGTAACAGTAATAATAATATTGGAAACTAAATTAACGAGCCAAAAATGATGTAGGCCACACAGTTGCGATTTGGTTTGAATTATGTTTATTCAAAAAGCGAACTAATAGCGAAAGTGGTCGTATTTAGAGTTGCTGTTACAATCGAGCGCATATCCATTTGACACAATTCGATCATTCACAACCTCGTCTCGAATTACAAGACCAATACTCCACACGAAAAGTTCACACCACGTGCGCGGCTGCTCACCGTTCAGAGACTAAGTCCCGCGATACCACACAATGCGTAATTTTCTAAGTTGTTTCACCTCCTAGCTACCTCAAGACCAACCGTCCGCTTCGGCGTCTCCACCGCCCCTGTAGCCTTTGGTGTCTAGACCAGAAATGCCCACTTTCGCGTCTGCACAGCACTGTCCTCTGCCCGTCTTTAGCCACGTTTCCCGCGCGCCGAATACACTCCTGGAAATTGAAATAAGAACACCGTGAATTCATTGTCCCAGGAAGGGGAAACTTTATTGACACATTCCTGGGGTCAGATACATCACATGATCACACTGACAGAACCACAGGCACATTGACACAGGCAACAGAGCATGCACAATGTCGGCACTAGTACAGTGTATATCCACCTTTCGCAGCAATGCAGGCTGCTATTCTCCCATGGAGACGATCGTAGAGATGCTGGATGTAGTCCTGTGGAACGGCTTGCCATGCCATTTACACCTGGCGCCTCAGTTGGACCAGCGTTCGTGCTGGACGTGCAGACCGCGTGAGACGACGCTTCATCCAGTCCCAAACATGCTCAATGGGGGACAGATTCGGAGATCATGCTGGCCAGGGTAGTTGACTTACACCTTCTAGAGCACGGTGGGTGGCACGGGATACGTGCGGACGTGCATTGTCCTGTTGGAACAGCAAGTTCCCTTGCCGGTCTAGGAATGGTAGAACGATGGGTTCGATGACGGTTTGGATGTACCGTGCACTATTCAATGTCCCCTCGACGATCACCAGAGGTGTACGGCCAGTGTAGGAGATCGCTCCCCACGCCATGATGCCGGGTGTTGGCCCTGTGTGCCTCGGTCGTATGCAGTCCTGATTGTGGCGCTCACCTGCACGGCGCCAAACACGCATACGACCATCATTGGCACCAAGGCAGAAGCGACTCTCATCGCTGAAGACGACACGTCTCCATTCGTCCCTCCATTCACGCCTGTCGCGACACCACTGGAGGCGGGCTGCACGATGTTGGGGCGTGAGCGGAAGACGGCCTAACGGTGTGCGGGACCGTAGCCCAGCTTCATGGAGACGGTTGCGAATGGTCCTCGCCGATACCCCAGGAGCAACAGTGTCCCTAATTTGCTGGCAAGTGGCAGTGCGATCCCCTACGGCACTGCGTAGGATCCTACGGTCTTGGCATGTATCCGTGCGTCGCTGCGGTCCGGTCCCAGGTCGACGGGCACGTGCACCTTCCGCCGACCACTGGCGACAACATCGATGTACTGTGGAGACCTCACGCCCCACGTGTTGAGCAATTCGGCGGTACGTCCACCCGGCCTCCCGCATGCCCACTATACGCCCTCGCTCAAAGTCCGTGAACTGCACGTACGGTTCACGTCCACGCTGTCACGGCATGCTACCAGTGTTAAAGACTGCGATGGAGCTCCGTATGCGACGGCAAACTGGCTGACACTGACGTCGGCGGTGCACAAATGCTGCGCAGCTAGCGCCATTCGACGGCCAACACCGCGGTTCCTGGTGTGTCCGCTGTGCCGTGCGTGTGATCATTGCTTGTACAGCCCTCTCGCAGTGTTCGGAGCAAGTATGGTGGGTCTGACACACCGGTGTCAATGTGTTCTTATTTCCGTTTCCAGGAGTGTATATTCGTTCAGCTTAATAGAGCATTTCCCTTTCTCGAAGCCGTCCACCTGATTGGCTACAACTTATTCTACATTACTTCACATTTTAACATATTAAAATAATCAAAGCTTGACCACTTTCAAATTCTAAATAAAGGAAAACAATATCCATTACATAATAAACGTTACATTCTTTTACATAAAACCAATACAATTTCCTTCTTAGCTTTGAATGTCACGGCCAGTAACCTCGCACCAATGTGCTTTCTGGTAAATAAATAAAGAACAAAAGTAACTATAATGCACTAAACTTTACAACAAATATTCTGTTACCTAATGATTCAATAATGTGTCATGCTGTCATCGTTCAATGTGTTTTGTGCGGAGGAAATGATGATCTGATGCTGAACTGAACACACTGATAGTTAAAATTTACTGTATCTTTTAAACAAATAAAGTTACAGAGTAGATATTTAAGACGTTTGTCATTTTAATGATGCCCTTCTATACGAAATGTCGATCGTTAAGATCGACCAAGGAGTTCACATTTTAGAATTCGGGTCTTTGTTACAAAACTTGTTAATTTCGCTTCACAGTAAATCCTAAACTATTATAGATATATTCAATATTCGGGTTTTATTGGGATTGCCACGAAAACTTATGGAGGATGGAATATTGGAGTAACTGTAGCTTGATTCCCTGCAGTACTACAGAATTAAGTAGTTTCCAAAAAATGTTCCCCTTTATGGACGATCTTAGGTCCACCATATTTAACACTGCTACGTCTCCTTGGCCACAAATGGATACTACTGAAGTACCCTATGACGTAGGGTCTCGTCTGTCTGACTCGCACACTACAGCGCTTAGGCCTCAATAGAAACAGACGCCTGTGAGTTTCCCCGTCTCTTGCTGAATCTGCGGCCTTTATGGTACACGATCCTGGACGACAGGGTTCGTTTCACAATTCCTGTAGGCTGTCTCTTTGCCCATATACTTAAATGAGAGCGAAATGCTCGTTAACTCACAAGTAAACACAATGTTTCGATAGTTTTGATTTTAATTTTGCAAGACATTATACTTTGTTTGCTACATTGCTAAAAATAAACTTTTTTCTTCCACTCATTTAAACTTCCTAGCTCAAGTATTGTCAAGAGGAAACAACATGTGTTGTTCTATGTAGATATGAAAATTACAAATAGCTCTATGTCCTTGTCTGAAGTTTACAGCAAAACAGCATTCGAATCGAAGACAAGATGTGGATTAGCAGTCTGACTTGGTTCTGTAGCGGTGCTAGAAGATCACACTTTCGAAGACAGCGAATAGTCCAGGTGGCGGTAGCAAACCTGTTTGCGAAATGCGTGCAAGCTGTAACTTGGCTGGGATATGGACCACACGTGTCGTCTTTTCAGCAGAATTAGGCCAATCGTAAAATTTTATCGCTCCTTTCGCAAGCAAGGACGTTGGAACCACTTCCTATTTTGTTCGAAATGAACATGTGAATATTTTACTCACTCTGATGTAGTTCTTAAAGATGCAACGCCATAACCTTTTTACAACATTCTCTGAGTCTGAGATGTCTTCTTGGCCTTATCGCAGCGCGCTCTTGATAGAGGGCAACTGATAATAATAGTTTTGCAATACTATGAATTAGATATAGCTCCGAACAAATGAACACATTTTCGCTCAGTTTTAAACCTTGAAAAAGTCCTTGTACTGACGTAAAATTTGACAACGTATTGCAGTTTTAGCTGAGAAGAACCCCATTCCATTTTTAACTACTGCTAAATGTGTAAAGATTCAGCGTATTGTGAAAACATATTATTTGTACGTGGGGTTTAGAAAAATGTCTTTAATTAACTTTCAATCCACCACATGGTGGACTTTTCCCCTCCAGCTAAATGGGAATACGTGAACAGTAGTATCATGTTACAAAGTTTGCAGATTCCTGTTTTTACTGCGTGGTTTATGTAATCTATAAATTAAACGCTTCGCTAATATCTCAGTTTCCGTAACTTCTTATAATATACGTAAGTATTTGAGAGACAATGCATATAACTGTGAACTTGTAGTTCAGGTTTTAGACAAGGACACTGGAAAAAGCAGAAATATTAAAATTACCCTAACAGTGTTAAAACTAACTTAAGCTCCTTTCCTGAAAATAAAGCTATAAAGCTGAATATCTTAGCAACTACCAATTTATATTCACATAACGAAGTTTATTATTGCAACGCCCGCTAAACCCGCTGGGCAGAACAAAAAATGGTTCAAATGGCTCTGAGCACTATGGGATTTAACATCTAAGGTCATCAGTCCCCTAGAACTTAGAACTACTTAAATCTAACCAACCTAAGGACATCCCACACATCCATACCCGAGGCAGGATTCGAACCTACGACCGTAGCGGTCGCTCGGTTCCAGACTGAAGCGCCTAGAACTACTCGGCTACACAGACACACTGGACAGAACAGGTGATTAGGATTGTGGAAAGGGCCAAATACGGTTGGGGTCAGATTCACCTTAAAATTGTAATTTATTGTAATTTAAAAACACATCAAACTCCAAGTCTTTCACGGCTGAAGGTCTCCAGACAAGAAATCTAAAAAAAATCAACAAGGTAATTTCTAGTGACGAAGGACACACAGTTACAATTACCAATAAAATTATATATATTTCAGCTTGAACGGTAATTTTAAGAATAAGGTTCCATGGCTGAAGGCTCACAGTTAATATTCGCAAAATAAAAAAAAATGTGAATATAAGCCTTAAGTTTTAAGTAGATGAAACCGGACTAAAGGAAAAGACAACACAACAGCAATAATCTTACAGCAAATATCCATTTGCCAGAATTCAAACTTACTTACATAAAACACAGTAAAGCCAAGAATTTTTTTATCGTTGCTTACGATGGATTATAAACAGACAATTAAACACCGGTGAGAAAGACAACAGCACTCAGAAGCCTCCAGGCGCCTGTCTGCCCTCGTTCACTCAAGTGAGACAGGTGATGAGCCCAACTAAATTTGATCTGTCAGAACTGAACCAAGAGACAGTCACGGACCGACCGGCAAACGACTTGCTTGCCACCAATCGGTACACGAGAATTCAAACACAAAATGCTACGGGCGTGATTATCCAAATCAAATATGTATATGTATTATGCTGTCTATAGTACACACCGTGTTGGACAGTGACAACAGGTGGGGAAAGGACATTGCCTGAAACGACCACAAGGCAGAAAATTCCGCTGGTGCACTTGAATTGTAGTGAACCAATATAGTTAATTCCGCCGCATGGCTGCCAAATTTCAGAAATACAAACACTCGGTGTTGCTCACAGGGAAACCTCCCCAACAGCGAACCACCTAAACGAACCAAACAACGTGAATGGACGGGACTTGGGTACTTGAAACCACTACTCAACTTTGACGTCCTGGGTCGGTGAATCACGAAGCTCTAAGCGATCGGCCACACATGGTCCGACACTGTGCAGGGACTGCTAGTGGATCCAGTCTACTCCACCGCGTAGAGATAACTTCCCTGGTCCACAGCAACCGATCGACTCCCGCAGTCCTCCTGTTGGGAAACTATATGAACAAAGCCAAAGACAGTACACGGTGCAAATATCGATGCACATCGCTGCTGCCACACTTAGAAGGAAGAAGAATTACGGCATAACCGGAACAAGGGCGGGGCGCCAAACACAGGTAGACAGCCGAGTTCACGAAAACGCGCGGTTGGGAGTGAGCACAGCTCAATTGTTAAAAGATATATAATTTGAAACTAATTATAAAACCAGCAAAGAAAAGTAAATTCTAAATTCACTGTCATCACAGTATCAGGAAATTTGTTTACAGTCTCAATACGTTTTTGAAATTTTATTGAAATGTGTGTCTGTAATAAAGATTCAACACTGGTCATACAACTAAATCAAACAACTTTGAATATAATTTGGAGGCAACGTAAACGAATTGTGTACGCACCCATGGTCTAGGGGTACTAATCAAAACGTTGTTAGCCTTGGCTTTAAACCCACCACCGCTCAATTTTTGATTAATAATCAGGAACGGCGACGAAGACTTCCGGCATAAGAAGTCAACCTCATTCTGCCGACGGCCATGTCACATAGGCCGGAGGACATGGACAGAAGTTCGGGACACGCTCTTGTCATTGGGTTGGTGGGAAACTGCCCCTAAAGGCATTAGAATCAGCCATGATCAACGTGATAAGGTGGAGAAGGCAATGGAAACTACTTTACAAAAGACATGTAACGTGCATCCACAGGACATGTGGGCTGTAACAGAGAAAGTGTCATGATGATCTCTCCATTGGCAAAAGATTCCGCAATAGCGTGCATTCGGAAGTCTGTGAGGAGACTGCCAAGGGGCAGATGACCATGGGAAAAAGACCGAATAATCAACGAAAGGACAGCGTTCTGCGAGTCAGGGCGTTGAATGTCATAAGCTTGAATGTGGTAGGGAAGCTAAAAAATCAGAAAAGGGAAATACAAAGGCTCACTCTAGATACACTAGGGGTCAGTGCAGTGAAACGGAAAGAACACTAGGATTTCTGGTCAGATGAGTCTACTGACTGGTTTGATGATGCGGCCCGCCACGAATTCCTTTCCTGTGCTAACCTCTTCATCTCAGAGTAGCACTTGCCACCTACGTCCTCAATTATTTGCTTGACGTATTCCAATCTCTGTCTTCCTCTACAGTTTTTGCCCTCTACAGCTACCTCTAGTACCACGGAAGTCATTCCTTCATGTCCTAGCAGATGTCCTATCATCCTGTCCCTTCTCCTTATCAATGTTTTCCACATATTCCTTTCCTCTCCGATTCTGCGTAGAACCCCCTCATTCTTTATCTTATCAGTCCACCTAATTTTCAACATTCGTCTATATCACCACATCTCAAATGCTTCGATTCTCTTCTGTTCCGGTTTTCCCACAGTCCAAGTTTCACTACCATACAATGCTGTACTCCAGACGTACATCCTCAGAAATTTCTTCCTCAAATTAAGGCCGGTATTTGATATTAGTAGACTTCTCTTGGCCAGAAGTGCCTTTTTTGCCGTAGCGAGTCTGCTTTAGATGTCCTCCTTGCTCCGTCCGTCATTGGTTATTTTACTGCCTAGGTAGCAGAATTCCTTAACTTCATTGACTTCGTGACCATCAATCCTGATGCTAAGTTTCTCGCTGTTCTCATTTCTACTACTTCTCATTACCTTCGTCTTTCTCCGATTTACTCTCTAACCATACTTTGTACTCATTAGACTGTTCATTCCGTTCAGCAGATCATTTAATTCTTCTTCACTTTCACTAAGGATAGCATTATCATCAGCGAATCGTATCATTGATATCCTTTCACCTTGTATTTTAATTCCACTCCTGAACTTTTCTTTTATTTCCATCATTGGTTCCTCGATGTACAGATTGAAGAGTAGGGGCTACAGCCTTGTCTTACACCCTTCTTAATAAGAGCAATTCGTTCTTGATTGTCCACTCTTATTATTCCCTCTTGGTTGTTGTACATATTGTATATGACCCGTCTCTCCCTATAGCTTACCCCTACGTTTTTCAGAATCTCGAACAGCTTGCACCTTTTTATATTGTCGAACGCTTTTTCCAGGTCGACAAATCCTATGAACGTGTCTTGATTTTTCTTTAGCCTTGCTTCCATTATTAGCCGTAACGTCAGAATTGCCTCTCTCGTGCCTTTACTTTTCCTAAAGCCAAACTGATCGTCACCTAGCGCATTCTCAATTTTCTTTTCCATTCTTCTGTATGTTATTGTTGTAAGCAGCTTCGTGGCATGAGCTGTTACACTGATTGTGCGATAATTCTCGCACTTGTCAACTCTTGCCGTCTTCGGAATTGTTTGGATGATGCTTTTCCGAAAGTCAGATGGTATGTCGCCAGACTCATATATTCTACACACCAACGATAATAGTCGTTATGTTGCCACTTCCCCTAATGATTTTAGAAATCCTGATGGAATGTTATCCATCCCTTCTGTCTTATTTGACCGTAAGTCCTCCAAAGCTCTTTTAAATTCCGATCCTAATACTGGATCCCCTATCTCTTCTAAATCGACTCCTGTTTCTTCTTCTATCACATCAGACAAATCTTCACCCTCATAGAGGCTTCCAATGTATTCTTTCCACCTATCTGCTCTCTCCTCTGCATTCAACAGTGGAATTCCCGTTGCACTCTTAATGTTACCACCGTTGCTTTTAATGTCACCAAAGGTTGTTTTGACTTTCCTGTATGCTGAGTCTGTCCTTCCGACAATCATATCTTTTTCGATGTCTTCACATTTTTCCTGCAGCCATTTCGTCTTAGTTTCCCTGCACTTCCTATTTATTTCATTCCTCAGCGACTTGTATTCCTGTATTCCTGATTTTCCCGGAATATGTTTGTACTTCCTCCTTTCATCAATCAACTGAATTGTTTCTTTTGTTACCCATGGCTTCTTCGCAGCTACCTTCTTGGTACCTATATTTTCCTTCGCAACTTCTGTGATGGCTCTTTTTAGCGATGTCCATTCCTCTTCAACTGTGCTGCCTACTGCGCTATTCCTTTTTGTTGTATGTATAGCGTTAGAGAACTTCAAACGTATCTCGTCATTCCCTAGAACTTCCGTATCCCACTTCTTTGCGTATTGATTCTTCCTGACTAATGTCTTGAACTTCAGCCTGCTCTTCATCACTACTATATTGTGATCTGAGTCTACATCTGCTCCTGGGTTCGCCTTAAAATCCAGTATCTGATTTCGGAATCTCTGTCTGACCATGACGTAATCTAATTGAAATCTTCCCGTATCTCCCGGCCTTTTCCAAGTATACCTCCTCCTCTTGTGATTCTTGAACAGGGTATTCGCTATTACTAGCTGAAACTTGTTACAGAACTCAATTAGTCTTTCTCCTCTTTCATTCCCTGTCCCAAGCCCATACTCTCCTGTAACCTTTTTTTCTTCTACTCCTTCCCCTACAACTGCCTTTATGAATATAAATATAGGGCAAAGAGTGTGCTACAGTGAACAGTTCAGTGATAGGGTTGTTATCAGAATCAGTAGCAAACCCACACCAACAACGATAGTTCAGGCATACATGCCGACATCGCAATCTAAAGAAGAGATTGAGAAAATATAAGAGGATATTGAAAGGGTAATATAGTACGTATGGGAGATGAAAATCTAATAGCCACGTGCGACTTCAAGGCAGTTGTAGGGGAAGATGTGTGATAATATGGAGAGGTAGGAAAAATGTGGGCTATGGACAAGGAATGAAAGATTGGAAAGACTAATTGAGTTCTGTAATACATTTCAGCTAGTTATAACAAATACTCTGTTCACGAATCATAAGTGTAGGCGGTATACCTGGAAAAACCAGTTGTATGGGAAGATTTCAGCTAGATTAAATCATAGTCAGACTGAGACTCCGAAATCAGATACTGGATTGTAAGCCATACTCTGGAGTAGATATAGACTTAGATCACAACACAGTAGTGATGAAGAATAGTCTGAAGTTGAAGGTATGAGCAAAGAAGAGTCAATACGCAAAGAACTGTGATACGAAGCGTCTAAAGGGTGACGACACTTTCTTAAAATTCTCTAAGGCTACAGAAACAGCAATAAATAATAGCTCACTAGGCATTACACTTGAAATGGAATGGGCACCTTTAATAAGGGAAATCACAGAAGTGAGAAAGAAACTCGTAGTACAAACAATGTAACTGCGAAGAAACCATGAGTAACAGGAGAAATACTTCAGTTGATCGATGAAAGTAGGAAATACAAAACGGCTTTGGGAGCTTCTGGAATATAGAAATACAAGTCACCGAGGAATGAAACAAACAGGAAGTGCAGGTAACCTAAGACGAAATGGAAGCATAAAAAATGTGAAGAAATCAAAAGATTAACGACTGTTGGATGGAATGTCTCAGCATATAGGAAGGTCAAAACAACCTTCGGTGACATTAAAAACAGTGGTGACAGCTTAAGTGCAACGGGAATTCCACTGTTAAATGCAGAGGAGAGAGCAGATAGGTGAAAAGAGTACACTCGAGGCCTCTATGAGGGGGAAGATTTATCTGATGGGATAGAATAAGAAACAGGAGTCGATTTACAGTAGATAGGGGTTCGAGTATTGGAATCAGAATTTAATAGAGCTTTGGAGGACTTATGATCAAACAAGGCAGGTGGAGTAGATAACATCCCGTCAGAATTTCTAAAGTAATTGGGGAAGTGGCAACAAAACGACTCTTCACATTGATGTATAGAATGTATGAGTCTGGCTACATACCATCTGACTTTAGAAAAAATATCATCCACACAACTCGGAAGTTAGCAAGGATTGAAAAGGGCGAGGACTATCCAACAATCAGCTTAACAGCTCATGTATCGAAGTTTCTAACAAGGATGATATACAGAAGAATGGAAAAGGAAATTGAGAATGTCCAATGAAGATCAGTTTGGCTTTAGAAAAGGTAAAGGCACCCGGGAGGCAATTCTGACGTTGCGGTTGATAATGGAAGCAAGACCAAAGAAAAATGAAGACACGTTCATATGAGTTGTTCACCTGGAAAAAGCGTTCGACACGTAAGATGGTGCACGATGTTCGAAATTCTGGGAGAAATAGGTATAAGTTATGAGGAGAGACGGGTGAACTACAATATTTACAGGATCCAAGAGGTAATGGTAAGAGTGGACAACGAAGACTGAAGCACTCGCATTAAAGAAAGGTGTAAGACATGGATTTAGTCCTTCGCCCCTACTGTTCAATCTGTACATTGAAGAAGCAATAATGCTAATAAAACGAAGGTTTAGGAATGGGATTGAAATTCAAGGTGAAAGGAAATGAATGATACGATTCACTGATGACATTGCTATCCTGAGTGAAAGTGAAAGAAAGAATTACGTGATATGATGAATGTAATGAACAATATACTGAGTATAGAATACGGATTGACAGTAAATCGAAGAAAGACGGAAGTAACGAGAAGTAGCAGAAATGAGAACAGGATGGAACTTAACATCAGGGTTGATTGTCACGAAGTAGATGAAGTTAAGATATTCTGAAACTTCCTGGCAGATTAAAACTGTGCGCCCGACCGAACCTCGGACTCGGGACCTTTGCCTTTCGCGGGCAAGTGCTCTACCATCTGAGCTACCGAAGCACGACTCACGCCCGGTCCTCACAGCTTTTACTCCTGCCAGTACCTCGTCTCCTACCTTCCAAACTTTACAGAAGCTCTTCTGCGAAGGTATTCATAAGGTATTCTGTTACCTGGGCAGCAAAATATCGGATGACGAAAGGAGCAAGGAGAACATAAAAATCAGGTTAGCAATCTTAAAAAGGGTTTTCCTGGCCAAGAGAAGTCTACCAGTATGAAACATAGGCAGTAACTTGCGAAAGAAATTTCAGAGAACATAGGTCTGGAGCACGTCATTGTATGGTAGGGAATACCGGGACAGAAGAGCATTGAAGCATTTAGGATGTGGTGGTGCAGGGGAATGTTGAAAATCGGGTGGACTCATAAAATAAGGAATTATGTTGTTCTGCGCAGAATCGGCGAGGAAAGGAGTACGTAGAAAACTCTGACAGGAAGAAGGAAAAATTTAAATTTCTGGTGAGGTCTTACGGGACCAAACTGCTGAGGTCATCGGTCCCTAAGCTTACACACTGCTTAATCTGACATAAACTGGCTTACGCTAAGAAAGACACACACACACCTATATAATAGGGAGGACTCGAACCTCCGACAGGGGGAGCCGCGCTGACTGTTACAAGACGCCTGAGACCGCGCGGCTATCCCGCGTGGCCAGGAAGAAGGGACAGGATGATAGGACATATGTTAAGATGTCAGGGAAGACAGAGTGGAATACATCCAGAAAATAATTGAGGACGTAGTTACAAGCGCTACTATCAGATGAAGAGGTTGGCACAGGAGAGGTATGCGTGGCAGGCCGCATCAAACCTGTCAGGAGACTGATGAAAAAAAAAGTTAAGACAATTTTATTCGAGTCCGCATTGTGTGCCACAGTTGGTAATATTTCAAAGTATATACATTGACAAATGAGGCCGTCCAAGAGATGCTTCGTTCAATATGGCATAACAGTTCTTTTGTTTACCTTTACAGCTACACAACCAAGAGCGATAGTCTTGGGGTGCGATTTCGTTTCATTGAAGGGCCCATTTGCCTGTTATCCATGGCGCCTTTATAGCAGACCGGTAGTCGACAACTTTTAGGGACAATTTTTGTGCCTTTCCTATCAAGCGATCTGGACCTACATTTCTGCAAGATAAAGTCCGTCTGCACACATCGAGAGTCTCTAACGCTTCTATTTGTGCTTGCTGAACCCTACCGTGACCACGAATATCGCCGGATCTGTCCTAGTTGAAAACGTTTTGAGTGTTATTGCCAGGGACTGCAAAACAGCTCGAGATTTTGACGATCTAAAGTGCCATAATTGGACAGAATTTGGCAGTATGTTTCCCAGGAGTGCATCCTACACGTCTAACAATCAATGCGTCTGTCAGTCCCAAGCCAATAACCACTTGCCAAAGGGTCAGAGGGGGCCAAAACACTATTGACTTGCTGTAATTGTGAATCTCTTTCTCTCGAATGAAACCTCCAATTTTTCTGTAATTGTAATCATCTGCTTGTCTGTACATGTACTTCAAAACTACCAGTTCCCATATAATTCCTATCATCCCTTCCTGATATCTGTGTTGTTTCCCTTACTGTATGGTATGTTTTACAATCTGTGTTAAATAACGAGTTATGTTTTTTTTCAATCGTTGTAGCATTGTCTCACACTGTACTAACCTACGTGGGTCTATATTTTGTTCTCTTTGCTTCATGTAAAGACCGTATGTGTCCAATCATGTTCATAGCATAAGCCTAATTAATTTGTGGGAAGTACTATGGGACCAAACTGATGAGGTCATCAGTCCCTAGGCTTACGCAGTACTTAATGTAGTTAAATTAAGTTACGCTAAGGGCAACACATACACCCGTGCCCTAGGGAGGATTCGAACATCCGACAGGGGGGGGGGGGGGGGGGGGGGAGGGAGCCGCGCGAACCGTGAGAAGACGCGCAAGACTGCACCGCTACACCACTCGGCAGTGTAAGCCTAAATCGTAATAAACAGGCTGTGGGAGACCTTAAGAGATGCCTATATAACTAGCCTTTTATAGTTTTTGACCGTAACTGCGCTATAGTCTCCAACCTTTTCGCTGATACAGACGTGTTCTTTGCATTTCGGCCAGAAACTGCTTCTGTTACGGCTGTACTGCTCGCCAGATGCACGCGTCTGTGCTGAGAGACGCCGTGTAATACTAATCGCCCGATTTTTAAAACAAACTATTGAGTGGAACAATTTGATTTTTACATATCTTGCAGCCTGATATCCTCACTCGACTAAGAACTTAATATCTTTTCGTTGTACGCCATACTAAATGCGCTGCATCAAATGAAATAAAACAACGTGCGAAATTTGGAACATTCTGTTGAGGTAACACGCATCATGTAAACATTACGTATAGTAATTCATAGTTCATACGTTACAGTGACTCAAATTATATAAGATATTTAAGTTTAATTTAAAATTGAGAGAAGAAACATACTTTGTTCTCCAGTTGGGTTTCGTACCCGAAGGACGGCCGCGGCGGCGTGCTCATTCACGTCCTTGCGCATCGCATGTAGTCATCACAAATGTCATACCTCCAAAGAAGCTGGTATACCTGCCTAATATGGTGTAGGGTCCCGCGAGCACGCAGAAGTGCCGCTACGCGACGTGGCATGGACACGACTAATGTCTGAAGTAGTACTGGAGGGAACTGATAGCATGAATCCTGCTGTCCGTAAACCCGTAAGAGTACGAGCTGGTTGAGATCTCTTCTGAACGGAAAATTGCAAGGCACCCCATATATGCTCAATATTGTTAATGTCTGGGAGCTTGTCGACCGGAGGAAGTGTTTAATCTCAATAAAGTGTTTCTGGAGCCACTCGGTTGCAATTCTGTACGTGTGTAGTGTCGCAGTGTGCTGCTGGAATTGCCCAAGTCATGGACATGAATGGATGCAGGTGATCATACAGGAGGCTTTCGTACTTGTCGGAGACGTATCTAGACGTATCAGGGGTCCCACAGCACTCCAATTGCACATGTCCCACACCGTTACAGAGCCTCCACCAGCTTGAACTTTCCCCTGTTGACATGCAGGTGCCATAGTTTCATGAGGTTGTGAGGTTGTCTCCATACCCGTCCATCCGTTCGATACAGTCTTAACGAGACTCGTCGGACCTGGAAAAATGTTACCATTCATCAACAGTCCAATGTCGATATTGACGGGCCCAGGCGGTTCGTAATTTTTGTGAGTGCAGTCATCAAGCGTACAGAATGGCCCTTCAGCTCAGAAAGCCCATGTTGAATGGTTCGCCCCCCGAAGCTTGTTGATCGCTCAGCACTGAAATCTGCAGCAACTTGCGGAAGGTTTGGACTTCCGTCACGTTGAACGATTCTGATAACTCGTTGTTGGTCCCGTTCTTGCAGGATCTTTTTGTGGGCGCAGCGATGTCGGAGATTTCATGTTTTATCTGATTCCTGATATTCACTCTACACTCGTTGAATGGCCGTACAGGGAAGTTCACGCTTCATCGCTACCTCGTGCGCGGACTGTAACGTGACGTTCAAACTCACTTAAATCTTGATAACCAGCCACTGTAGCAGCAGTAACCGATCTAACAACTGCGCCAGACATTATGTGTCCTATATGGGCGTTGCCGACCGCAACCCCGTATTCTACCTGTTTACATATCATACGGATGCCTATGGCAGTTTCTTTCGCGCTTCATTGTGTAATAGAGTTATAGATTCGGGAAAGAGTGAGCCATTCCGTTATTGATAGACAAAGATCTGCTGCCATGCTTGACGCTGCCTCTCCAGGAGGAGGCCGATCCGTGTGAGTCGGGACAAAAAGTATCGCACACAGCCCGGCTGAGCGGGGTGTTTCTCCGTACCCCGCCCTGCAGCCTCTTGTTTACGTGTGGTTTGGCTAGTAGTGCCTCCTCTGGCTAGTCATTTGTTCTTGACTCCGTTCGAGAGGAAAGACTAGATTTGGCCATGCGACGTTGCTCTATCTGATGGACACTGATAGTCTACAATGCCCTTGGAGGGGACCGGCCTTGTTAGCCGTAATGTAAGGGGTGGTAGGCGTAGTGTACGTTTGGCGAATACGATCTCTTGATAGACTTGTCATTTTCGTGCGGTCGGCAGGATCAGACGGGGCTGCGAGGCACTTCCTCCAATAACTGCTCATGTTGGGTACTCCTCAATACACGACTGACTGATTTTTTGTCGGAGAACAAGTAACACAACAGTGTATGACATGGTGAAACTCATGTTCATATGTAAACAGTTTAGGTTAGCGCTGGGACAAGTGGCTAACGTACTTGCAAGACTTTGCCTTCTAGTTTTGTGTATATCGTGCTGTTTCCTATTTCAAGATATCAATTTTCTTTTCAGACCCTGGCTCTTTTTCCCCGGGTTTGTGTAGTACAGGTTACATTGTTCATTTACTGACTGCCTTCATTAACTATTGCCTTTTATTACGGTAAGATTGCCTGAGTAAGTATTTACCCTTTTAAGAGAGTTGTCTGGTTCTGAGTTCGGTTTTCTTTTCTGCGGAACCCGTTTTTGTTCAGTCGTACAATGATTTTATATGCATGGTTTAGATCTCTCCTGAGCCTTCTACTTGTCAACGTATTTGTGATGGCAGCTGTTAGGAAGGCCGTAGCCGCTGTTTCACGGAAGGCTAGGCCTTCGCATCAGCGACGCCAGTGTTATCTGAATGAGTTGCAAACTGTGGAAACTATGATGTGGCACATTTGTTTGTTGTAACTTACACGTTTATCTGTAGTTTATTGTTAAGTAAAAGAGTGCAATTTATGTGCTTTGGATTTGTGTCCACGGCCCTTGCACCTCCGAACTGAGCGCAATAGGCAGTTTGTTCAATGGTATTAAAGTACCAACTCAAGAGACCTGGGACCAAAGATCTCAGAATATGATTAACAAACTTTTCAGTAAACTGAGCAGTTATTTAAATAATTTAGCTTCTTTAATTTTGTGTAACCGCATCAGTGGAGTAGTAGGCTTCTGTTACAATAATTGTGATTCCATTACAGTAGCCCTTGTTCCTCCTCTCTTCGTGTAATGACAGATGTGAGCTCAGTAATCTCGTGCAATGGTGGATAAAAACTTTTTCCGTCTTCTTTTCTTAATGGCGGATAGAAACTGACCTTCTTGTTCGTCATCTTCTTCTCTTTAAAGAGCAACACAATTAACTGAGTACGTAGGTGAAGATATGGGGTAATTGTAACGTAGACCTACAACATCTAGTATCGTTAATTTAATGTTAACAGAAGTTACCGTTTTAACTATGACAAGGGAATATATTTTACATCCATATCTATATCTACATCTACATCTGTACTCCGCTAGCTAACAAGCTGTGTTTGGCGGAGAGCACAATTTGCGCCAAAGTCATATTTCCCGACACGGTCTGAACGCCTCAGTACGAGCACTAATTTCCCTTATCTTTGAAGGTGATAAATGCGTGATTTCAAAGTTGGTAGTGATAATATATGCTTTACATCTTCGGCAAAGATCGGATTTCGGAATTTAGTGCGCAGCCCTTTCCGTTTCGAGCGCCGTCTATCTGCAAGTGTGTCCCACTTCAAACATTTTATGAGGTTTGTAACGCTCTCGCGATGGCTAAATGTACCAGTCACGAATACTGCCGCACTTCTTTAGACATTCTCAAGCTCTTGAATCAGAACAAACTCGTAAAGGTCCCATACAGACGAACAATACTGTAAGACTGTGTGAACTAACGCATTGTAAGCTATTTCCTTAG
Source organism: Schistocerca gregaria (assembly GCF_023897955.1). Classification (NCBI taxonomy): domain Eukaryota; kingdom Metazoa; phylum Arthropoda; class Insecta; order Orthoptera; family Acrididae; genus Schistocerca; species Schistocerca gregaria. Next base: position 1,119,223,973 of record NC_064920.1, read on the forward strand.
TTTAAGTACTGCATCGCTTCAGGATTCTACCAATAAACAGCAATCTAGAGTTCGCCTTACCCGTTACTTGTGTAATCTGATCATTCCACTTCAGATCATTCCGGATAGTCACACCCAGATATTTGACGGATGTTACCGCTTCCAAAGACTGGGCATTTAATTTGTACTCGTACTTTAATGGGAATTTTCGTCTTGTAATACGCAGTAGGTTACACTTACTAATATTGAGAGATAATTGCCAGTCATTACACCACGCAATTATTTTCTGTAAATCCTCATTGATTTGTTCACAACTTCCGTGTGATACTACTTTCCTGTAGACTTCAACATCATCGGCAAACAGTCTAATGCCGCTGTCAATACCATCAACTAGATCGTTTATGTAAATCGTAAAAAGCAGCAGACATATTAAGCTGCCCTGAAGCACACCTGAAGTTACGCTTGTACACCCCGTACAGGACGACATACTGCTCCTGTCTGTTAGAAAAGTTTCTGTCCAACCGCATATGTCGTCCGATAGACCGTAAGTGCACACATTTTGGTACAAGCGACGGTGCGGAATTGAGTCGAACGCCTTTCGGAAGTCGAGAAATATGGCATCAACCTGGGAGCAGGTATCTAGACCCTGTTGTATATCATGCACAAAGAGGCCGAGCTGTGTCTCGAATGACCGCTGTTTCCTAAACCCGTGCTGGTTTCTGCAGATCAGCTTCTCAGAGTCTAGAAAGGTCGTTATGTCTGACCACAAAATATGTACCATTATTCTACAACAAATCGATGTCAGTGAAATTGGCCGGTAATTATATGCATGTGATTTTCTACCCTTTTTTTATAGATTGCTATAACCAGGACCTTCTTCCAGTTCCGAGGAACTTTCTGCTGTTCCAATAATCTATGATAGATGATGGGTAAGAATGGTACTATATTTGTAGCATAGTCAGCATGAAATCTTCCTGGGATACCGTCTGGGCAAGATGCCTTCCTGGCAACTAAGGAATTTAGATGTTTTAGAATCCCAGATACACTAAACACTATGTCAGCCACCTTTGCGTATGTTCGATAATTGAAAGGGGGAATGGTGCTGCAGTCCTCTATCGGAAATGAGTTTTTGAATTCTAGGATTAGAACTTCGGCGTTGTGTTTATCATCATCAGTTACATTACCCGTACTGACAGCAATAGAAGGTATTGAATTATCTACAGCGTTCGTAGACATTACGTACGACAAAGATTTATGGAATTATTTTGAGAATCTGAAGATAAAATATTGCTTTCAAATTCGTTAAAAAAATCTGTTATTGCCTATCTGACAGGTGCTTTCATTTCGCATAATTTCTGTTTGTCAGCGGGGCAGTGACTACGTTTAAAACGACTGTGCTAAATTATCTGCTTTCTCAGCTACTTCATAATATGTTTGTTGTACAAAGGTGGATCCTCTCCCCTCCCCTATATTGTTGCTAGGCACATAATTCTCTAGCACATAGAGGACCATAACTTTAAATTGCGATCAAAGATGCTCAATATCTTTGTGTTCCGCGGTGAATGTTTGGAGCTGACTACGAAGATATTCATTATGTTGAGAGCGCTCCAGAATAACTTCACACGAATCCTTACATCTGCCCCCTGTGATAAACGTGTAATTTTCTCAGTCAACGGATGGCAGATTAAAGTCTCCACATATAATTAATGGATAATTTGGGTATTTACTTCCTATGTACTCAAGAATTTCCCTGAAACGTTCTGGCGACGTTTGTTGCGGATGCTAGTGTTCTTTAAAAACATACTAATACAATGTCAATCCATGTCTGATTGAGAGCTTTATTCAGACTATTTCACAGTCCGACCCAGTATCGATCTCAACTGCATTTCAACAGCTTTTAACTGCAATGAACACACCACCACCCATAGCATCAGTCCTATCCTTCATAAACATTGTCCAATCCGAGTTCAAAAATTATCTGCTTTTTATGTCTGGTTTCAACAGAGAGAACTGGTTAAAAATTAGCCGGCCTGTGTGAAGTCCAATTTAGGTCTCGAGCCTACAGCAACTATAAAAACCAGGCTGCGGGTTGAAGAGTCAAGGAAATGAGACATAGGCATTAGGTAAGAACTCAGACGCAAACGGTTTTAGCCTGTCCCCGATGTTTTCCAATATATACACTGAACAACCAGTGAGAGAAAACAGGGAGATACCGAAAAAAGAATTTAAATTTGAAGAAGAAGAAATATCGAAGTACACTAGAGTGATAAAAGTTATGACATACCTCTTTTAAATAGTGTCGGACATACTTTTTCCCGCCGTAATGTAGCAACTTGAAGTGGCATGGACTCAAAAAGTCGTTGGAAGTCCCCTGAAGAAATGTTGAGCTATGGTACCTCTATAGCCGTGCATAATTGAGAATGTGGTACAGATTCAGTATTTTGTACACAAACTGACCTCTCGATTATCTCCCATAATTGTTCGATGGGATTCACATCGGGAGATCTGGGAGGCAAAATCATTCTCCCAAACCGTCCAGAATGTTCTTCAAACCAGTCACGAACAATGGTGTCCCGATGACATGGCACAATGTCGCGGGTACATGAAGGGCTGTATGTGGTCTCATAATAGCGGAACAATGATCATTTACATTCAATTATGGTCTCATCTGGATCAGAGGTCTTAGTACATTCCATGTAGACTCAGCGCACACCATTATGGAGCCACTACCAACCCCTTCTTCACAACTTCGGTCCATTTCTTCGTAGGTCTGCGCCACCCTCAACACTCTCATCAGCCCTTACGAACTTAAATCGGGACTCATCCGGCCAGGCCACCGTTTTCCAGTCATATGTCCAGGAAATATGGTCAAGAGCCCAGGAGAGGCGTATCAAGTAGTTGGCAATGGCGATAGGTCGTCTGCTGCCGTAATTCATTAACGCCACTTTTCGGCGCGCTGTATTCACGGAGACGTTATTAATACGCTCACGTTGACTTCTGCATTTATTTCTCGCCGTCTTGCGTGTCCTTTAACACTGACATCTGTACGCTAACGCCGCTGCTCTCGGTCGTCAAATGAGGCTCGTCCGCCACTGCGTTGTCCGTGGTGAGAGGTAATGCCTTAAATTGGGTGTTCTCGGCGCCCTCATGACAATGTGGATCTCGGAATATTGATTTTCCTATTGATTTCCGAAACTGAAGGTCTGTTAACTCCCATCGTACGGCCATATAACATAATCACGTCGGAAACGTTTTCTCCTGACTCACCTGAGTACAAATGACAAATCCGTCAATGCATTACCATCCTTACCTCCTGTACGCGGCACTACCGCCATCTGTATACCTGCACATCCTATCCCATGACTTTTCTCACCTCAGTGTATGTTGACCATACTGTATTTTTGTCAGTGATGTCAACACTCTCTGAAGAGCACCTGAGTTGGATAGCTGAGACGGATATTACCAAACTTAAAACAAGAGTTTTTTGGAGTACTGCCGAATTAAATTAGGGGCGCTCAGGGAATAAGGGAAAACGGGAGAGAAAGAAACTCTGTAGACAAGATGAGCATGAAAGGTGTTACAGAATAATTCTGAATAGTTTATCGTATGTTGATAGATGGAATAAATAATGGAGATGTACTGAATCAAAGTGGATAAAAAAGATCATAATGGTACAACTTTAAAGAAAAAGAGGTATAGAGAGAGAGAGAGATAAGCCGTCAGGTCGTATCCTGAGGCATTTAGGGAGGGCTCGTTCGTAGAGGAGGAAGGAGATTGTGTAGTCAGGTGGAGCAGGAGACAGTGAAATTGTGGAGGGAGACCAAGCCATTACTATAGTATGTACGTTAGCATGTATGAATCTGGCAAGAGTTAGGAGAGGTGAAGAAAGTTGCGGAAAATGGACTAGAGTGGAGAGATGTTTCATTGCCATCTTCAAGGTGAACGAATCAACAACAATAACTGCAGTAGGTTTATTGGTGTAACTGTATTTGATTTATCTCAGCAGTTGTACTGCAAATAGTTGGTCCTGCCATCACGATTGGTCTAACTGTCACACTCATTGAAGTCAAAAGTTACGACGAAGAGTACTCACTATAGGCCACCAAAATGATGATGGATATTTGTTAAGAAAGGTTTCATACGTGACGACGCACCATCGACTGTAGAAAAGAATCCACGTGTTCCCTTATATATGAAGCGGAAGTGACCAAAGTAATATTAACGACCAGAAATAGAAATCAGGCATTTTCATTCCTCTTAGAACACTCTTGCGAACTAGGATATGGAAGTCCACTACAACCTTCCTGCCAACATTGCTCCCAGATACTCCGCCAAATTATGCACTAGGACACTTTAAGTTATAAAGTGGTAATCTTTCAACAAAATTAAAGAAATTGTATAGAATTTGATGGTTCTCAACCATCCAATTTCAAGTTATCATAAACGAGTAAGATACAAAGTAAAAATAGCTGCAAATCTAGAATAACAAAAACGCATATTCAGGCAATAAGTACTACATATTATGTGGATTTATTTAGTAATAGGCAAATATACTACTATAAGGAAAAAATACATTCAGTGTATTAGGAAATAGAGATCGTACAGTTAACGCCTTTTTTACTCAGGTTCTTTCGCAAACAATAAAATACATTGTTTGTACGAGAAAAAAGAAATACGAGAAAAATATCCAGTGAAAAACCTTTTAAAGAAAGATCAGGGATTTAAACGAAGGACTGTCGTGTCGGAACGTGAGACAAGATGTTGATACAAGCATAATAATTAAAAATATTTCTTGGTGGGTATGAGAGGGTACAGTGAATATTTGAAAACTGAAATTTGGAAATTAGCTGCATCAATAATAAACCAAAACAGAATGTGGGATATAAGATGCAAATTTCTTTTCTTAAGATTCTAGAGCAAAACGCTACTACAGACATTCAAAGTTTTTTTTGAACGGTAATGAAGTTGCCTGTTAAATGAGCACTTTCATTTGTTCAGTAACATGCTATTAATATTGTTACTTAAAAACCGTCTTGATTGCAATTTTTTTTATTATTCATATGACCGGTTTCGGTTCATTCAGAACCTTCTTCAGATCTGATATTTCAGTTACAAGAGTAACCCGTCCAAATACGGACGGGTTACTCTTGTAACTGAAATATCAGGTCTGAAGATGGTTCTGAATGAACCGAAACCGGTCATATGAATAATAATAATTAAAAAGTTGCAATCAAGACGGTTTTTAAGTAACATTATGAAATCATTGATTGCTGTTATCCCATAAGACATTATGTCTGTTTTTGCAAAATGCTTTTAATAACTCGTGAGCTGCTCTTTACTGATAATTTCATAAATATACACAGTGGAGTCTCTGAGTTGTCTCTCCCCGAGATGTTGCGGGGGGAGCATTGTCACCTTTTACCACTTCTGTGCGCATTCAACCAACAAGCTTGCTGTTCATTGAAAGTTCATGCTCGCGGACAGCTTTGAAACATACGTTTGCTGGGGGTTTGTGAGGTTGGTTAGAGGTTTGATGCACTACAGTGTCTTTGCAGTTTAGTGAGAATGTTTCATTTAATGGAAGTATTTTCTTACAGGTGAGGTAGAACAGTGAATCCATTCGTACGGTGTTTTTATCCTACGGCCCATTTTTCAGTAATTTCATATGTTAAAACTGCTACGAATTAAGCAGGTGAGCTGTTATTTTCGGGTCGGCGTTATAAAATTTTGCGAGTCTTTGTGCTTTCATTAAGCTTGAAGCTGGTTACAGGGTCGTATTCTGGTCACTCAGTGCGAAGAATTATACATCACATTTTTTCATTCTGTTTTTCGATTTAGCTCATTTAATGTTGTTCTTGAAGTCGTGAATTTTGTGTCTTCGTGATTCGTGGAATTTCCGACATATCTTATACGTGTATCTTGAATGCCTTAAAATCATCAGAAGATTACTTTCATCTACCTGAAGACGCGTTTCACTTGCGATAGTAACGTGGCATTATTTTCTTAAGCTACGGGTAAGGTGGGTAAGGTCAAGAACAATACAAGGAGACAAAAAGAAAATCGTGTTTCACAACTATCCAGAAGAAGACTATTTTGAGGACAATAGCAGGATATTGCTTGAAATTTAATAGCTCCTGCCTCTGCCATTATGAATACCAACATCCTATACTTACGTACAAAATTTGGAAACTAACCAGCCCATTGTGGATTAGTGCACTGCTCTGAGGAATGTTAAGCATTCTAAAAGGCTATTTCATAAGATCCACCTTTTGCCATTGGTATACTAGTGATTAATGTGTCCTGTGGTTCAGTCATAGAAATGGAACATTTTACTATAGTATAAGGAAAGAAATTCTTCACTTAAGGTACTGTTCGAACATAAAACAATTCGATACAGTGCAACAATACTATTGTTGAATGTACTTAATTCTTACAAACTGTTAAAAGTATTGGCATTCAGCGCATGATTATACCTGCAGTTAGCACATTTAATTATTGGCTACAGTACAAAAGTATTTCCTTTGTGAATCTAGCACCTATTCTATTAAAATGTTAATTGTGTTTGAATTCAATACTCCTTTATGTATGTATTAAAATGTTCATATGTAATAATAATAATAATGATAATAAAACAAAATGGCTTCTATCCTCTGTTTGCTTGATTAGAAATCAATATAAAAACTGAATTACATTTGCCATATCTCATTTCCTTTTTCTTTAGTCATTTATTGTGACTTTTTTATGTACATTTTGGATAGCATTTGTCAGTCGTCATTCTGTACTCACATACTGCTATCAACCACCTTTGGCTATGTACCTGTGCTACAGTATAGAGATACTGAAGTCATTCAGTTCTCAGTTTCTACAAATGAATGCCCCGTTCTATGCATGCACGTTTCCAGCCATGAAGATTAGTTTTAACGTCGCAGTAGTCAAACTTCCAAAAAAGTTGCCGTCATATAAGTTTAACAGTTGAATCAGAGGCAGAGATAGTAGATACTAAAATTAATAATGTTTTTGGAAGTGATAGCAGATCGGGAGTTTGAAGCTATTCGACGTACTAAGAATAGTAAGGCATCTGGAGACGACAGTGATTTGATAGAAAGTAATGAAGCTAGTAGAAAGTAACACAAATGAATACTGGAATAGTATGGACAGAACATCTGTAGTGGAGGGCATTTCCCCCAAAACTGGAATAAATATTGTTCTCTGCACCAATTCTATGTAATGCAAAAGCTGTTCAGTAAAGTTATTACCACTGATACAGATACTAAACAAACAAAGAGACAGATATATTTTACATACAAGAATTACCTTACACAGACAACTGCGCTACATTTTCGCCAAAACACACAATATTATAAAAGCAATGCTGCTATTAATAATGTTCTTCCTGTACATAAGCGTGAGGAAATTGATGATATGACTAATGCCATTAAATTGTCATTATTATCGTTATACAGGCCACAGGATCGAATGAACGTCTTTCGATAACGACTGTGTCCATTAAAAAATTTCTTTACGAAAAATGTGGAATAATTAAAATAAATTCATTTTTGTTTTCTCTGTATTGGCCGGATGGCTCATATTAAAATATCAATTTTACACACTACATTTACCAGCCTCTGTACTATGTTTACTTTTATGCTTTAGATTACAACCATCTTCAGTTGATTTTTACATTGCTTTTGCTGTCTTGTCAGAGTCCATGTGGTATTAGAATGAAAATCTCTCTTCTACTTCATTTTGCGTTTAATATGAAATGTGATGTGAATATCGATATAAAATATATTGCAGGAGTGTTTAATTTACAACACGAATATTCGTTTACTTGCTACAACACCTACATACATAAAAGTTAATTGTACTGTAGCTCTTTAATTTAATAGCTTTTTCGAATCTGGAGCGAAACATTTTCAATTGCTCCTTAAGGCTGTTACTAACAAGGGGAGGCCATGACTCTGCACTTTTAGTAAGACGTTTAGATAACACAATGTATGAGTAGTAAGGCGTACTACTTAGATGATTTCTAGAAAGTCAGAATAAAAGTTTGAGTCGTTACTGTTCTACAGGTGCGTCGGGACCCCGAGTACGAGTTGGCGTCTGGCATGTATTTAGCATTTGAGCTCTATAATCGGTGAATTTCTGGGTGAGTCACATTCATGATTTTTCTAGTTTATATTTTTACAACACTAGTCATACTACTTCATATATATAACATTTGGAAGGCAATATGGTGAAAAGGCGAATGTATTTGCGTCTACATCTACATCTGCATTCATACTCTGCAAGCCACCTGACGGTGTGTGGCGGAGGGGTACTTTTTTTAAGTTTTCATGTTACTAGGATGTTTGGTAATTTTTACTATAATAACAAATATAACTGTCGATCAGCAGTCGACAAAACACATAATTTTTTCCTGAAACTGTGTGTCTGTCGAGATTTCCGAAACTCCTTATACCTGCAGTTGGATAAGATACCGAGTACTGCTGTGCACATGTACGCTTCGATTTGCAGATACAGGTTTCAAGGACGAGGGACAGGCTTAGAAAGTCCGAGTCAAATACCGAAAAATGAAGGTGTAAATTACTTACAGTTACAGTAGGGCAGAATATGAAGTTAACGTAAGATTAAAGGTCGAATGTGTTTCCGACATTACAAGTTGCAAGATGATATTTTTCTTACACATATGGAAAACATAAATTGAAGTGGCATCTGCCACATCAAATGAATACAGCTTTCCCGCATGCGTAAGGAATCTTCAGAGTTTCTAAGGAAACACAAGGCTCGTTGTAATTTTGAAAAAGTTTCTTTTTTTTCCAACAATTTGGATGCAAACTATGCTTAACGCAACATCTTCATAATTATCGATTCAGAAAACTGGTGATGTGTCACTGAAAAAAATTAATAGCATCTTAACAAACAGCAATATCTCGTTGGTTGTCAATCAAATATTAGTAAATTTGAAGGCACTTGATAAAGCTTTTAACTTGCCTGTAGAAACAAGAGTCGCAAATAAAATTGTTATGATAACAAAATTGATCGAACAAACAAATAAAATTAGAAATTTAATAAAAATTCATGCAAATAGACGTTTCTTTTCATCGCATTAGATTTAAAATGTAATAAACACGAAATGATATGACTGCAATTGAAAAAATATAAATGTTAAAAAAATATGAGCGGGGTTCTACCACAGGGAATCCACTGATACCTAGCTTGAACTGCATGATCACCACCTGCCCATATTAAGCGTCGCAATGTGCTTGTACATCAGTGACACATGATATTTTTCAGCAATATTTTCGAAATCTTCTAAGCAGTACGCCTTACTACTTGCGCATTATGTTGTTGTAATGGACTATTAACACTAGAAGTGTTCACGACCATCATCCTAACTTTGGAATTTTGGGTTTCTTATTGTACATGCGCCACTCTACTACAAAGCCCGTTCCCACCTATATAAATTCGGCATTTAGTGAGACAAAGTAGAGAATGCGAGTTGTGAGACATGGTTGTTTAATTAATTTGATAGAAATAATTTTTCAAGGGTGATTGTGACCCTGGAGGCTTTGTGTAACCGTCCTGTCACTGGGTGTGAGGCCATTTATGTGAAAACTGCAAGTAGGAATGACATTTTACTAACGGAAGATGCTATACAGGAGGCATTGTTTGAAGATTTCAATCATGAAAGGGACGTAAGTGAATTTCTTCCTGAAAGTGATTCTGAAGCTGATACTCCTGCAGCAGGTATGGACATTAGCAAAAGTGATCAGTCTGCCGAATCTTCAAACAGTAACGAAGAAAATACTGTCGTCCACACTAAGAATGGTCATTTTTAGAGCATAGCTGTCCCTAATAGCTGACGCCTGCCAGTTGCTGATAACATTCTAGTCCATGTTCCAAGAGGGTGGAAATAATGAATGAATGGATTTATGAAAAACGGAGAATGCCTCAAAATATTTGTTTAACACTTACATTTCATTAAAAAATAATATCGCTTCTAGCTGAACTCCTAATAAAGTCTTTAGATCTGGATCTCTTATACGTTTCGTAACTAAAACGCTATTATGGCAGTTAGTCTCGAATTTTGGATGCATTATTTAGTCTCGAATTTTTGATACATAAACAGTAATACTGATTGAAAGTGTATATAACAGAGGTGAAATAAAATGCGTTTAGTGTGTACACATCCAATTTCATTATAAAATATTCTGTCTTCTGGGAATTACTCCAGAAGATATGAGTAATTTAGAGTCTCTGTGACACTCGTGTTCAGTTTGTGTGACAGTTTCAGAAGTGTAAAGAACTAGGGTACAAAGTTCGAAGAAAACCGTGATCTGAATGTCACAACTTCCTCTTGTTAGCTTTTCTTGTTAGGGTTTCCGCTGATGTCGGTCACAAAATCACAGTTATGTACCAGGGAACTCGTTCTGTGCCGGAATATGCGAAGCAGCGTGGCCCGTAAACTGGCAGCCACGAAAGAGACGTTCGTAAGTCTTCGTTCTTTTTGAGAAGCACCCACGAGCGGCTGCTTCTGGGAGCGATACGGCCGCTTCCACAGGCGGAATCTGATTTGCCCGCCGCTAAATAAAGAGAGCTTCTCCGGCGCAAACGAGCGCAGAATTGGATTTGGCCCAGGCAGCGGCAGCTGCATCGCTCCGTCCTGATTTGCAGGTCGGCGGACCGTCTGCTACATCTGTGTCGCACGGCGGCCTATCCTGCCCCTGCTATATGGTGACAGGCTGCAGCAATATGTCGTTTCTCGGACTCGTACTGCGGCAGTATCAGTCTCGCGCTGCCTTATAGGACATAGTACTACTTGCTACTCGAGGAATTGAACACACGTTCCCTCTCTACAAGGATGTCACATAATATACACAACTGCCTCTCGTTTTAGTTACTGCTCTACAGTTTAAGACACTTCAGGGACCAGCATACCATTCATCTCAAATGCCTCAATGTCACCATTCCTCGTGTACAAATAGCAGAATTTACGAAATTTAGGTTGATTTCAACAATAGTTCTCCATGCAACTCCTATTTTCAATTATATAACGCTCGAAGAGCTACTGACTTTTAATAAATATCAGTTTCTGAATCTCTCACATTAAAATGAATGAAAGGCACGTAACACCTACACTGAAAAATAAACAACAAAAGGGAAACTCGTTGACCAAATCCTCGCTCCGAAACTTCTAGCGATTCTCGCAGGTATCTACGTCAGGTGATTAGCTATCGCCATAAACCACCTTTCATGCAAGAAATATGATAAATCAAACCTGTGCAACTACAAAAGCCCTCCCTGGCAATCAGTTATTTACCGAGTTTTTTCGTAAGTCTTACTCAACGGACATGAAGTACAAACAAACCACATAATTAGTGATTATCATGGAGGATGCAGGAAAGACAGATCCCGAGTGCAACAAATTTTCACACTCAAAATATCCTACAAATACATAAAGGCAGATAGATGTTGAAATCTCTGTCGTCTTCAACAATGTCATGACTCTGTAAAAATAACGTACATTGATCAGTGTTCTTGAAGAATTTGGTCTTCACTCAGAAGGAAAATTCATGAAATTTAATCTGAAACTGGAATGTAAATATACAAAAAAAAAAAACTCAACACGCATAAGAAACTTCTCGGTACTTTGGTAGAGCACCTGTAGTAACTCAATTTGGTAAAATATCTCAAGTAGTCAAATTCAGCTTCCTAGGGTGAATCACCCAACTTTCAAGATAAAAGACAATATATATACAAAATGTTTACAGAATGACCTCATAAATATAGCGAGATGTAAATGTCTGAGACCGCAGTACTCAATCGCTACAACACACTAACAAAATTCCAAGTGTTACACGCTTTGCAAACATAAATATTTGTAGACGTATGAGTAACGTAGGAATTTCGAAAAGCAAGAAAGGAAAGTCAGAGGGAACGTATTGGCAAAGTGTGTTTAGTTGGAATATGGAAGATAAGGAAATGTCAGGAATTTTGTCAACAAACTGAGAGAACCTCTGAAAGTCTGAGGAAGATATTACTTAAATTTTTCTTTCGCAGTCTCTGAACTAATGATGACATGCCGGTGAGAAGAATTCTCTGTGTCACCATTCCTTCGTTCAGAACACTCGACTAGAATTTTCAGTTTACCGGAAAATAGAGAACTTACTCCAACAGAACTCGGACAGATCGACAGAAGAGAAACCTTAAGCAGAGGGTAAGATATTAGGAGAAATAGAAAGTAAACTCATTAAATACAAATTTTATCATACACTATAACACAAGATTTTTTAAACATTTTCTCTCTCAGTGAAGTCTAACTCGACCACCGCACATCGTGTAATGCAGTGTTTTTCCACATTTTTCCCTAACAAAGGACTAATAGAACTGGTGAAAGCACAAGTTACTACATTATGGAGATAGTCTCTTCAGTCATGTCACTGACGTTCAGTACTTCTAAGTCACATTTATAAGTGGACGGCAAGGGGAATTCAGTCGAGATTAAATGTAGAGGACAAAGAGCTTGAAGCACAAATTCTAATGCCAGCGATGCAATGCCGCCATTGTTACAGTTGATGTGTTACCTGTGGTTGGGCAGTCATTAATAACGGAGAAGGTATTGAAGACAACATGATGGAATAGTGATTAAAGGTGCTCTCATATCTAGTGTGTGTAGCTGTTTGTTTGTTTTTCTTTTGTTTATTTTCAATTGCCATCTACATCACTTAGAACCAGGATGACTGGGAATTTGTAGGAAAGAGAGTGGATCTTAAAGTGTTATTGGAAATAAGGAAACTACAAAGAAGGGAGGTTTGTGGCAGACTGTGAAACCGTCACGTGTAATAATAACGAAATTACGGCACAAATTTGGTAGGGAAGAAAGTGTGTGTGTACTGAAGAAGGGACGAGGTGGTAGGAACAAATAACTGTCAGATGAAAGAGGGATGGACATAGTGGTTCAAGCTTTCACAAGGTCCAGATGTCTATGCTTGGTCTGAATGGAACCATCAGTCACCACAACTGTTTGTACTGGGCAAGAGATAATTCCTTTGAAGGACGAGCTGTTATCCTTCATTGGTGATCTGTGTGGTGCAGTGCGTCTGTCAGACAACTCGTAGGACTATTCTCTTTGAAGGAACAGCGACACATGTAACATATTTTACCATGTCGAATTGTAAAAAAGCTGCTCACCAAGTGTACCAAAATGGAGATTGTTTTTCACAAGACAGTGCACTGCCACATTACCATCTGCAATTCCTGGATGATACATTTCTTAAAGATTTCATGGTGATGGGAGTTGGATAAACTGAAAGAACCAGAGATTGTTCAGAGCATTAGGGAACGATTGACAAGTTCAAGCGGAAGGAATACAGTAGAAGAAAAATGGGTAGCTTCGAGAGATGAAGTAATGAAGGCAGCATAAGATCAAGTAGGTTAAAAGTTGTGGGCTAGTAGCACCCTTGGATAACACAAGAGATTTTGAATTTAACAGATGAAAGGGAAAAATATAAAAATGTCATAAATGAAACAGGCGAAAAGCAACGCACACGTCTAAAATGTTACATCAACAGGAAGTGCAAAGTGGCTAAGCAGGAATGGCTGGAAGAAAAAATGTAAGGTTGTAGTAACATTTATTACTAGAGAAAAAATAAATGCAGCCTACAGGAAAATTAAAGAAACCCTTGAATAAAAAAGATCCACATGTACGAATATCAAAAGTTCAGATGGGAAACCCGCCCTAAGCATAGAAGGGAAAGCTGAAAGGAGGAAGGACTACACAGAGCGTCTATACAAGGGAGAAGTAATTGAGGGCAATATTATGGAGGGGCATAGGACGTATATGAAGATGAAAAGAAGATACGACATGTCATGAAGAATTTGGCAAAGCACTGAAAAACGTAAGTCGAAACAAGGCCCTGGGAGCATAAAACTCTCGGTTGGAGTCCTACAGATAGCCTTAAGAGAGCCAGCCTTGAGAAAACTTTTCTATCACTTCAAGAAGAATACAATAATTCCAATTCCAAAGAAAGTTGGAGCTAACAGGTGTGAGTTTAATAAGTCATGGTTGCAAAATACTATACCATCCTATACGAAAGAATGGTAAAACTGGTAGAAGCCAACCTCGGGGAAGATCAGTTTGGATTCTGGAGAAATGTAGGAACATGCGAAGCAATATAGAGCCTACGACTTCTCATCGAAAATAGGTTAGGGAAAGGTAAACCTACCTTTACAGAGTTTGTAAACTTAGAGAAAGCTTTTCACGTCGTTGACTGGAATACTGTTTTTGAAATTCTAAAGGTGGCAGGGGTAAAATACTGGGTGCAAAAAGTTTATGATTTGTACAGAAACCAAATTGCAGTTCTAAGGCTCGAAAGGCACAAAAGGGAAACAGTGATTGAGAGGGTAGTGAGACAGACTTGTAGCCTACCCCGATGTTATTGAGTCTGTATATTGAGCAATCAGTAAAGGAAAGGAAAGAATAATTAGGTGTAGAAATTTATGTCCAGGGAGAAGAAATAAACACTTTGAGGTTTGCTGATGGCATTGTAATTCTGCCAGAGACAGCAAAGGGCTTGGAAGAGGAGTCGCGTCTTGAAAACAGGATGTAAGATGAACATCAACAAAAGCAAAACAAGGGCAACGGAATAGAGTCGAATTAAATCAGGTGACGATGAGGGAATTACATTATAATATGAGACACTTAAGGTAGTAGAAGAATTTGGCCATTTGGAAAGCAAAATTACTGATGATGGTGGAAGTAGAGACGATACCAAATGTAGACTGGCAATGGCAAGAAAAGCATTCCTGAAGAAGAGAAATTTGTTAACATCAAATATGGATTTAGACGGCCGTTGTGGCCGAGCGGTTCTAGGCCCTTTAGTCTGTAACCGCGAGACCGCTACGGACGCAGGTTCTAATCCTGCCTCCGGCATGGATGTGTGTGATGTCTTTAGGTTAGTTAGGTTTAAGTAGTTCTAAGTTCTACGGGACTGATGACCTCAGCCGTTAAGTGCCATAGTGCTCAGAGCCAAATATAGATTTAGGTGTCAAGAAGTTCTTTCTGAAAGTATTTTCATGGATTCTAGACGTGTATGGAAGTGAAACATGGATGATAAACATTTTACACAAGAACAGAAGCTTCTGAAATGTGGTTCTACAGAAGAATGCAGTGTAGTCGAAAGAACCTGCCAAAAAAATGCCAGTCCAGCTGTTTCCAAGATTGTTTAGAGCAGGTTGAGAAGCTCTTACACGTTCTACATACAGTACCAATGTCTCCCCATGCGATTTCCATACCTTTACATCCCTGAAGAAGCACGTTCTTGGTATCTGATTTGCTTCGCTCGAAGAGGTGCACGTCTGGGTACAGTCATTGCTGCAATCGTGGTTACGTAGGCAACCGCACACATTTTCCCATGAAGGCACTGACCGTCCCATCTAACAGAGGGAAAAATGTATATTTTACTAACCTTTACCATCTATCTCGTTTGATTTCAGCTGCAGATTATATATTCCTTTATCTGCTAAGTGATTTGTGGTGGTGGTTACCTGCAGTACCACCCTTCCGTATCCCTCAACGTTCCACTCAAGAACAGTGCTACGGAAGGGCTATAATTTCCCAGTACTGGGAGTTTCAAGAAGAATATACGTATTACAAAGTATTATTTTGTCCAGACTATTGATCGATACACTTCGGCTCGGCTTTTAGAGAAACGAATACATAGTCTAGTTTATGTTAATAGCAGCTAGATGTCAATTGTCTTCTGTTTTTCTTGGTAAGTTTAAAATGGCTACTCCGCAGCATAAATCATTTTGTGTTTTCGCATTTGTGAGGTGTAATTCCGTTATTACAGTGCAAGAACGTTTCAGTTTGAGGTACCAAACTGACCACCCGAATGGGTGGAACATTCGCAGATGGTATCGACAGTTTCAAGATACAGGATGTGTATGTAAAAGAAAGAGTCCTAGCCGCCCTCGTGCTCCTGAAGAAAATGTTGGACGAATTCAACAATTATGTCCCACAATTATGTCCAAAGCACTCCTTCAAAAACAACTCGTCGTGCCAATCGGGAGTTAGAACTGCTGCCTACAACATCAATTTTGCTTGTTTTGAGACGATGGTTGGTTATGAAGCAATGCAACTTGCAGCTGATATAAGCTATGCGTCCTGATAACAAACGCAAACGTGTGGCAATTTGTAACGAGATTCTTGATGCTGTTGACGCTGATAACACTTCCGCACAATGTATGGCATTCAGTGATGAAGCGACTTTATATGTTAGTGGTCAGGTAGACAAACACAAAATTTGAATTTGGGGCCTATAGAACCTACATGAAGCCATTGAACATGTACGAGATTCGCCCAAAGTCAATGTGTTTGGTGCGATATCCCGATTATGTTTATGGGCCACTCTTCTTTGATCGAAACACGATTAACGGTCAGCAGTATCTCGTTATGTTACAAAACTGGTTGTTTCCGAGGCTGAACAAAGACAACTTCATTTTAAACAAGACGGGGCACCTCCTCATTGGAGTTGCCAAGTACGTGAATATCTGAATGAAACTCTACCGAAGAATGAAATAAATAGGAAGTGCAGGGAAGCTAAGACGAAATGACTCCATGAAAAACGTGAAGAAATCGTAAACGAAATGATTGTCGGAAGGACAGACTCAGCATGCAGGAGGGTCAAATCAACCTTCGGTGACATTAAAAGCAAGAGTTTAACGGTAACTCATTTGTCAAATGCAGAGGGGAGCGGATAGATGGAAAGAATACACTGAAAGCCTAAATGAGGGGAAGATTTGTCTTATGTGACAAAAGAAGAAACAGGAGACGTTTTAGAAGAGATAGGGGACCCAGTATTAGTATCAGAATTTAAAACATCTTTGGAGGATTTAAGTTCAAATAAGATAGAAGGGATAGATAACATTCCATCAGAGTTTCTAAAATCATTGTGGGAAGTGGCAACATAACGACTATTCACGTTGGTGTGTTGAATGTATGAGTCCGGCGACATACCCTCTGACTTTCGGAAAAGCATCATCAATAGAATTCAGAAAGCTGAGAAAGCTGACAAGTACGAGAATTATCGCACAATCAGCGTAACAGCTCATGGATCCAAGCTGCTGACAAGAATAATATACAGAAGAATGGATAAGAAAACTGAGGATGTGCTACATGACGATCAGTTTGCCTTTAGAAAAGATAAAGGTACGAGACAGGCAGTTCTGACGTTGTGGTTGGTAATGTAAGCAAGTTTAAGAAAATTCGAGACATGCTCATAGGATTTGTCGAGCTGGAAAAAGCGTTCGATAATTTAAAAAGTTACATGATGTTCGAAATTCTGAGAAAAATAAAGATAACCTATAGGGAGAGACGGGTAGTATACAATATGTCGAAGAGCCAAGATGTATCAACGAGAGCAGACGACCAAGAACGAAGTGATCGGATTAAAAAAGGTGTAAAATAGAGATGTAATCTTTCGACCCTACTCTTCAATCTGTACGTCAAAGAAGCAATGATGAAAATATAAGAAAGTTTTAGGAGTGTAGTGAAAATTCTAGATGAAAGGATATCAACGATACGATTCGCTGATGACATCGCTATCCTAACTGAGAGTGCAAAAGACTTACATGATCTGCTGAATGGAATGAACAATGTAATGAGTACAGAATACGGATTGAAAGTAAATCGAAGAAATACGAAAGTAATGAGAAGTAGCAGATATGAGAACAGCGAGAAACTTAACATCACATAGTAGACAAAGTTAAGGAATTCTGCTACTTAAGCAGTAAAATAACCAATGACAGACAGAGTAAGGAGGATATCAAGAGCAGACTAGCAATGGTACAAAGGGCATTCCTGGCCAATAGAAGTCTACTAACACCAAACATAGGCCTTAATTGGAGAAATAATTTTCTCAGAACGTATGTCTGGAGTACAGCATTGCATGCTAGTGAAACATGGACAGTGAGTAAACTGGAACAGAAGAGAATCGAAGCATTTGAGATACGCTGCTAGAGACGATATGTGGTGCTGTTAAGAAATGAGAGAATGATTTCCATGGTACTAGAAGGACGTGAAGAGGGCAATACCGTAGAGGAAGACAGAAATTGGAATACATACAGCAATAATTGAGGACCTAGGTTGCAAGTGCTACTTTGAGATTAAGAGGTCGTCACAGGAGAGGAATTCGTGGCAGGCCGCATCAAACCAGTCAGAAGACTGATTATACAAAAATAAGTTCTCTTCTATTGTTAGTTTTTTTATGAGGGCTGGTGCTGCACTTGAGACTTTCCAGTCCATGTTGATATCTGTTGAGCTGTTTTTTGCACGTAAGATTAACATAAAATGTAGCATGACAGCTGTTATTTCTTAATAATTTTCGGTGTTGTGTGTTTAGTATTATTGTTTCTACTTGCTTTTCCAATTCAAGAGAAAGAAAGAAGAAATATGATTCACTCAAGGCTGAACCCTTCCAGAAACAAAGAGACTGTGGACAGAAGAGCTTCAGTATCAAATAAAGAATACAGCATTTTAAATGGACATGCACCAACGAATGAGAAAAACAGAAGTCAGGAAAATCATACATAAATTCTTATCAAAATGTGTCAAACATTGTAGATCACATTCCATGGAGAAACGCATTGATACTACTTGATGCCGAAATTGGCTAAGAACGTCAGTGCAAATATGTAATTAATACTACTTGGAGACTTTGATGCTGAAATTGGCCAGGAGTGTCAGTGCAAATATTCTGGGAATGTCAGTGCATATTCATAACAGGAAAATTTCCTGCATATGAAACAAGCCATACAAACAGAGAAAGAATCATAAGTTTGTGCAGCAGCATAATATAATACTAAAATCGATATTCGTCAAAAACACATCTTAGAAATCAAACTACATGGATACTGATAAGAGCTGTTTGTGGTGAAAAATGACTCGAGGACATTGCTACAAGGAAACACCCTGCAGTGTAGGTACAGTATACAAAATATACTTAATGCGCTGGTTTACGTTCAGACAACGACCCGTTATTAAATTCTAGTTTTGATGATTATTGAGAAAATAGTACAAATATTTTGACATACAGAAGTTATCTAAGTTATTTATAGATGATTTCAAAATACTTTTGAAAAGGAGAATACCCAAATGCTTCGAGGAAAAAATATTCAGGCAGCAGAAGAAACTACTAAGGAAAAATGCCTCTTGAAAAGAAGATTGTGATGAGTTAATTATAAAGAATATCTGGAATGCACATAAGAACGATAACAGTGAAATTTTATAGAAACGAGGCAGTTATCTCTAAAACGTCTCGAAATGGTCGAGCACAATATGAGAAAAATCAGCTAACGCCAATTGAATGGTATTTTAAGCAAAACAACACTGGACACTTTTATAAACCACCAAAAGCAGTTTACAGAAGAACGTACACAACTCCAAACTGTTAGGTTATAAATCCAGAAACACAGGATACTGTATATAATAATGAGAACTGCAGAATATTTGCGGACTACTTCAAAGAACTCCACAGTTACAGTTCACTAAAAGAACAGTTTAATTGATAATATAATCCAAATACAGACAGACTCAAAGCCATCAACAATTGAGGAGGTCATTGAAACCACAAAACAAAAGTAACAAAACATCAGGAGAAAACGATATAGTTGCTCAATAACAGAAAGATTGTAATGAAAACACTGCAACTTGCAAATAGAAGTCATTAATAAAATTTGGACAACATATAGGTTACTACCAAAACAGAAATTGGCATTAATACATTCCTTATATAAAAAGAAACGTACCCTAATCAGATTCTGACTACCACCAAGGGAACCCCTTTTGGCCAATGACGTGTAATATAAGGTCCATGGCACACTGCAAGAGACCAGAGGAAATATATAACCTACAACTGCAGGAATAACAAGCTGGGTTTAGGAAGGAAAGGTCTTATGCAGAGAAAATACTTAACCTAAAGAGCATGATAGTAAAGACGAAAACTTGAAATACGTGCTAAGATCTATAGATTTTGAGAAGGCTTACCACAAAAATGATACAAATGCATTAATCAGTATTGTAAACGAATCTGGACGCTATAATAAAATAACAAAAATACCTACTCTAACTTTAATAAACATAACACTCTCAAAACATTCTGAAATAAATTCAGGAGCAGGACAATGAGATGTTTGCTTCCATTTCTTTTCAAGTGCCCATTAGAGACGTTAGTGACAGACTAGATGTCTATACTTTGAGTTACTAAATCACAGGTTAGAGCTAAAAAAGTTAACTGCAGAACTACAAAAACAAGAAGACACCACACAACCAAAAATATTGTTTGAGCAAATAAAGTTAATGACATATTTCAGTGAGACGCCACAAATTCTTGAAATTCATAAACAAAATATTAAAAAACAAACTTTTTAAATACATAGGAGACTGGAAAGTAAGCATTACAAAAGAGATTATATCAATAGAAAATAGAGTAAAAAAAATTAAATGAGCATTCAGATAACAATGTATGCAACATAAAACTAAGATACTATCAAACAGTGGAAAAGCCTGAAACACTGTGTACAACTAAAACACTTACACTGACAAGATTTATGATCTTGAAAAACTGGACAAAGTTGAAACAATAATTCTAAGGAAATAAGAGAACGTAAAGGAAATAGTAACACTGGTCAAAATTAAGATGAAACGGAGAGCTCTATTTAAAAACGGAAAAACTAACAGATATACTAAGGAAAAGGAGATTGCAATTTTATGGACACGTATACCAAATAAATAATAACAGACTATCCTAGCAGTTCCTAAACTTAATAAACAGCTGAAAACGGAAACCTACATGTTTCACTGAAATTCACAAAATCATCGAAAACTCTGTAATTCGAATGGGCAAAATCGCTAACACAATACACTTCTGTGAGTATCACGAAGGAAAGAGTTTCAGAAAAGAAAGTAGTCTTCAGATGTAAGATAATTGACCCTGGAAGACAAGAAATGACTCCCACAATGGATGAAGGAAGTTGGGGAGCTGCGAAAATTAAACATGAAGAAGGAAAACGATAATTGATTTATCACACCCTTGGAAGTCTTATTCGAATAAATTAATATAAATCATTCAAAATAGATTAATAAATAATTAGACACGATGAAGTTCAAGTGACCATGTTACTAATCAGTATTAATAAACATAGTCTTAATAAAGCAGTCTGACTTAATATTGTGTGACTCACGGACTGACACAGTTGGCAATTGCACACGGATTATATGAGCACTGGTTATGAGATGGCTTAGACTATCATGTAAATTGAAGCACATATACAAATGTAAACATAAAATATTTAGAAGATCGACTAAAAATATGACGAACATAGTCGGGAAACGACTATACGAGTGAGAAATAGCATGTAGTAACTATTCATATTCAGAAAAATGATAAAGTAATTGGAAATGTTCTACATCAGAACAAAAAATACACGACATCCCGTACTGCGTGCTGTACTGGTAGATATTAAGCTTTCATCTTAAGCAGAACGCACGAATGCTAATGAAGATAGCAAAGTTAATCTTCAATAGTAACTAATGAAAATATTTACAGTAATCACTATTTGAATACATATTACAGTAAAAAGCCAAAGAAACTCGTACAGCTGCCTAATCTTCTATAGGGTCCCGGCGAGCCCGCATAAGTGCTGCAACACGTCGTGGCATGCACTCGACTTGTGTCTGAAGTAGTGCTCGAGGCAATTGACACCATTAATCCCGCAGGGCTGTCCATAAATCCGTTAAGAGTACAAGGCGGTGAAGATCTCTTCTGAACACCACGATGCAAGGCATCCCTGATATGCTCAATATTGTTCACGTCTGGGTAGTGTGGTGGCCAGCGCAAGTGTTTAAAGTGATGAGAATATTCCTGGAGCCATCCTGTGGCAATTCCGGACGAGTGTGTTGTCACATTGTCCTGCTGGAGCTATTCAAGCTCGTCGGAAGGCACAATGGACATGAATGGATGCAGGTGATCAGACAGAATGCTTATGTACGTGTCACCTGTCGGAGTCGTATCTAGACGCATCAGGGGTCCCATATCACTACAACTGCACACATCCCACACCATTACAAATCCTCCACCAGCTTGAATAGTGCCCTCTAACATGCTGGGTCCATGGGTTCATGAGGTTGTCTCCATACCCGGACACGCCCATCCGCCCGATAAAATTTTAAAGAAGACTCGTCCGACAATTCAACATGTTTCCTGCCAACAACAGTTCAATGTCGGTGTTGACGAGCCAACACGAGGTGTAAAGGTTTATGTCGTGGAGTGATCAAAGGTACACGAGTGGTACTTCGGTTTCAAAAACCCATATTGATGATGTTCCGTCGAATGGTTCGCACGCTAACACTTGTTGATAGCCCAGCAATGTGAGGCATGGTTGCACTTCTGTTCTCTTCAGTCATGTTGGTCCCGTTCTCGCAGGAACGTTTTCTGGACGCAGCGATGTCGGAGGTTTTGATGTTTTACCGGATTACTGATATTCACGGTACCCATCGTGAAATGGTCGTACGAATAAATCCACATATTGGAGATACTGTGTCCCAAGCTTGTGTGCCACCTATAACACGATATTTAAACTCAGTTAAATCTTGATAACCTGTCATTGTAGCATCTGTAACCGATCCAACAACTGCGCCAGACGCTTGTTGTCTTATACAGGCGTTGCCGACCGCAGAGCCATACTCTGCCTGTGTACATATCTCTGTATTTGAATACGCATGACTATAACAGTTTATTTGGCGCTTCAGTGTAAAATAAAGCACTTAAATAACCAAGTACTGAGGCACTTACGTATATTCTTTGGATAATCTACGAACCATTTCAATTGCTTCAACCGTAACACTAGATCATTCACAAACGACTTTTTGTGAACCTATTATTTTTCTTAATTATCACTGTACAACGTATTGCCAGGATGGATAACAAACGTAAAATTCACGTTGGTTTACGACGTAACACCTGATCTGTGAAGCATGCATACTGGGACGATGTGGGAAAGTCTAGATCTTTCGTCGCTAGTAAGCGCCGATTGCTGATGCTGCTAGATGAGGGCAATAGTGCGGTGCCATGACGCGGTTCATTGTTAACGCCGCCGTAGTGGGTCGGGAGGCGTAGAAACATTAGAATTATCAGAGAATGCTACCAGCTGCGCCGTACCTCAGTGATGTAAGTGCAGGGAAATTTCTCTACTATGTTACATTTCTTACCGAGTGTCTAGCAGAAACATATGAAAACGGACAAGTGACATCAGCAGTCGCTTAGACAAGAAAGTATATGTAGTTGCATAATTCAGATGTGTCGCTCTATCTTCGCTCTTACGCTTTTACAACACTTTTTTCAATAGGAAACTTCGTGGGAGTTTAAAACCGTATATCGGACCGAAACTCCAACATGCGACCTCTGCCTTTGGCTAGCAACTCCTCTCCTGTGATTACGGGTCTTTTAGATCTATTTGGCCAGCTTAAGTTCGTGTCTCAGTCCGACACACAGTTTTAACTACCAGTAAGCTTCATTTCAGAAACACTCTGATTCAGAGTGAAAATTCACCCTCGTTTCAGTACGTTCACACACACACACACACACACACACACACACACACACACAAACACACACACTCACTCACACACACACACACACACACACACACACAGAAAATGTAATTAATATAAGTTGCAATGTTGGATTAGTCACTTTCTGTAAGGCGAAAACAAAGAACAAACAAAATTGCCCTTTCCATATGCAGAACATACTGTACAATAAAACACAACTACAGATTCATTGAACTGTTTGGTTAAATGAGAAACTTTGCAAGCGACTCCAGATTGTCTTTTTTCTGGCACAGTTCAATAGTCTCTTCGTTCGGTAGTCCATAGAATTTTCTTGAAGTGATGTGCTGCACTTCAATGGAATTACGATGCACAACGTTTTTTATTGTGAAGGAGCCGACGTAGTAGTGATTAAATCACTTATTTTCATCTTTTATCCTATGAGATGTCCTATGAGACTTGATGTGAATCTAGTGATTCACTACATGTATTGAAAGTTATATGTATTGAAGGTTTCACTAATTTATCATGTTTCTACTCGCAAGTAATAGCTTTTTTATTCATGTGGTCTGGTACTGGTTGCAGTATTTCAACACTTTAGATTGCAGTTACATGTGGGTACGTCACTTGCTGTTCCGAAGTACTGAATGGCTTCTTATCGAACAAATACGTATGTGGCAACATACTTATGCTATCATAAACTGTTAATCACTGTTTCGAAGTCTTAAATTCTTTTTTCCATAGTAGGTAGTAAATAATCTGCCAAGCTCACTACAAATCGCTGTATTTCATTAGAAGGTTGATAACAAGTGGAAAGTAGAACTTGATTTTTGGTGTGATTCTCCTTCAACTTTTCACATACTTTCGATCTCAGCTGTGAGCTGTTATCGTTGAGGACGCATCCTGATTTGATTATATTCGAGAAATATATATCCTTTAACTTCTGGGGAGTTATGCGTCTGTTGGGTTTACACAAAGCATAAAATAAACATATCTTGAAAAAAAGTTCCAGTTGTGCCGTTATATGTGTAAAATTGCGGGTAGATGTTGAAAACGGTGCATAAAGGTCGATTTGAGGAATCTGGTCATTTTCGTGATACGCTGGCCAGCGGAAACCTAAGCCTTCTGAGACAAGTCACGTGATTCTAATATCACATGAGCTCTTTTTGCCGTTTTATTACCTATACAATACTGTTGCAGTTTCCTATTGCGTTTACGTTGGTCAAAATATCCGTAATTATCGTGAACATATTTAACAAGAGCATATACCATATGGTAAGGTATGCGTAATCTTCAGTAGCGTAGAATTAATGACTGTTGGCATTAAATGTTCTGTAGTGTAAATAATACTGATTAAACATTACTGCACTAGAAATGAATTCATCTGGATTGTCAGAGTTTCTACTTCCATTAATGTTTTGTGGCATCTTCTTCTGCCAAAATATTGTGTAGCGGTTTCTCGATAAACCTCTCTGTTACAACGTCCTTGATGAAATAAATATGAATATCTCTGTAGCGGGAAGAGCAATTTGATCGTTGCCGTTTTTTGCTACCTACGTCGATGGGATTACAATAGTTGCTATATGACCACTCAGTGATTACTGGTTACAGCATTCTTTTAATTTCGCGATCCACAGCTTCATAATGGAAATGGGTAAGTCTTATTTCTAAGTGGCTCAGGATTCTTAGAGTGTGATTTGTGTCTCCGCCTTCTCATTACTCTGGTTTCTCAGAAAACGCAGTATACACACATAAAAAATTTTTGCGTCACCCTGGTTCCCAGAACACTTGAACATAGACGTTGACTGTGGATATTGTATCACAGACACAGTCCCTTTGACAGTTCAGAGATGTCACTAAACCCGCCCAAAGATGTAAACAACCATGCATGAGCAACGCCTATTAGACGCAGGGGGTCCGACAGCCAATCAGTTCAAGTCATTCCACCAGGAAGGAGGTACACTCTTCGTATAGTCTGTAATTCAGCCATGCCTAGACGGTCAATACCGCCTTTCGATCGCATCCGCATTGTTACCTGGTGCCAGAAAGGTCTCTCAACAAGGGAAGTGTCCAGGCGTCTCGGAGTGAACCAAAGCGATGTTGTTCCGACATGGAGACAGGAATTGTCGATGACAGGCCCTGCTCAGGTCGCTCAAGTGTTACTACGGCGGTGGATGACCGCTACCTACGGTTTATAGCTCCGAGGAACTCTGACAGCAACGCCACCATGTTGAATGATGCTTTTCGTGCAGCCACAGGACGTCGTGTTACGACTCAAACTGTGGGCAGGCGTCCATGGTGAGGTCCATCTTTGCAACCACGAAACCATGCAGGACGGTACAGTTGGCCCAACGACATGCCGAATGGACCGCTCAAGATTAGCATCACGTTCTCTTCACCGATGAGTTTCGCATATGTCTTCAACCAGACTATCGTCGGAGTCGTGTTTGGAGGTAACCCAGTAAGGCTGAACTCCGTAGACACACTGTCCAGCGAGTGCAGTGAGGCGGAGGTTCCGTGCTGTTTTGGGGAGGCATTATGTGGGGCCGATGTACGCCGCTGGTGGTTATGGAAGGCGCCGTAATCGCTGTACGATACATGAGTGGCATCCTTCGAACGATAGCGCAACCATATCCGTAGAATATTGGCGAGGCATTCGTCTTCATGGACGACAATTCGCGTCCACATCGCGCACGTCTTGTAAATTTCCTTCAGGATAACGGCATCGCTCGACTAGAGTGGACAGCATGTTCCCCAGACATTAACCCTATCGAATATGCCTGGAACAGATTGAAAAGGGCTTTTTACCGACGACGTGACCAACCAACCATTCTGAGGGGCCGAATCGCCGTTGAGGAGTGGGGCAACCTGGACCAACAGTGCCATGATGAACTTGTGGATAGTATGCCTCGACGAATACAGGGATGCATCAATGCAAGAGGACGTGCTACTGGGGATTAAAGGTACTGGCGTGTACAAAAATCTGGACCACCATGATTGTGCAACATGTAATGTCTCGTTTTCATTTGCAATAAAAAGGACGGAAATGATGTTTATGTTCCTCTCTTTCACATATTGATTATGAATGTCGCCAGATAGGATACAATGGTACGATGCAAAAGTAAAGAGCTCCTTACCTCATTAAACTGTTTCTGGGCCTCATTCAGTGGGCTGATAAATTTGCCCTTTTTCACCCACTCCTTATGACTTACAACTCCGATCAGTAGCTGACCACAGACGAGGCAGGAAGATTACTCAGACGTACAAACAAGGTAAACTGCATTCCCTACAGGTTTAATGTCAGCAAAATTATGAGCTCACCAACACCACCCATAATCCATAATCAGTTACTGAACTTACGTTGTCTCAAAAAACATCGACAACCGCCGCGTGCCTGGGGGTAAGTTTTGCATCAATGTTATTTAGCCAGTATGCACATGTTTGATCCCCTTAGTGTTTTATTTTGTTATTCCACTAATATGTCTTGAAAAGGCTGCCAAGTCTGAACTTGTTGGAACATAATTTTGTAAATGACGACCTTGATGGAATGATATTACTTTTATACAATGGTTCCAGACCAACTTCCTCGTATCTATCTTCAGTAAACTAGATGTATCTATTCTGCCATCCTAAAGGTATCCCTTAATATTTGAAGTTGTGATTGATAACAGGAATTTCTCAAAAATTATATCTTTTTCGCTGTTTACGCGTGCTAGTTTATATGATTATGAAACAGACTGAGTTATCTACCTTAACCTGGAAGAACTAAATATCTCGAAAAATACACATTGCATAAATATAATATTCCAGATGAAAATTTAATATTTTCGAGGAGGAGATATGTCTGTGCTAAAATTGGCTACCTCCTAAAACCTGCTCCCCAACTTTTTACTTTCAAACGAGAACCAGCTATTTTTATTGAAGATTCGGGATGTACGCTAAAAAATACCCAGGATTTGTCTTAAACCTTTTTCATTCGTTGCAGGTGACGCTGTGATTGGAGCGAAAATTCCGGCAATTCGGCGGAACAACATTCTGAAATAAGCCACCCTGATGTTGAGATTGGAGGGATCTCAGTGAAATCAAACCTCCATACGCTGCGGGAAGTCACAGAAATCAATCCCGAGAGAAAAAAAAAAACTACATAACGGTAAATAAAGCTTATTTTTCAGAATATTTAATGTATAAACTTTAAAGTTCTACTGTATAGTCAAATTTGTGAAACTAAATTATTACAACACTATCAGCTGTTGAGAGTGAGGAAGGTTTCAGTTGCATCGAAAATATGAAGTAGAATGAAATGGCTCGCTTCTTAAGTTCTTACAGCGCCATCTACCACGACTAGGGGAAATTTATTTGGCAAATCCCAAGTATTTTATGGTGTAGGTTTCCCATTTGAAAATAAAAAATAGACCCCACTATGGTTAGGCGGGGTGGGGGTGTAGCGGGTTAGCTGCTGCCCAGTTTTAGCAAAGGCGGATTTTCCCTTTGAAAATATTAACTTTCGATTTGAAACTTTTTTCGTATTATGTGTATTTTTAGAGACGCAAAGTGTCCCAAGTTAAAGCAAGCACCATATATATTCCTTCTTGTCCTGGTCATCACCTCAAAATAATTTGCAGTTTTTCAAATATAACGCTGGCAACAATCAAAGGCAACCGTTTTAGATAAAACGTTAAAGACACAAAGCGTAGTTAAAACTGAGCACTAATTGCGTCAAAATTAATATTGTTTGGGGTTGCACATTCTAATTAGGAATTAAATGGAGGGTCTGTAATTGAAGTAATTAAATTCAGTTTTATAAATTTATATTTTAATGTGACGATTTTGAACGCTGTCCTCGGAAAAGCATATACTGTTAAAAGTTTCGCTGAATCGCTTTAATCGCGGTATGAAATGAAATTCTTTTGCTGCGATGACAATACATACACGTTTAATGTGTTTTCAAACGCTGTGATTTTTTTTCCGGCGTGAATGTCCAGTAGAGGAGGAGTACTTTGTCAATGGCTCTTGTAAAAATACAAATCGTTTAATCAGTTTCATTTGAGCCTCTTCTATAGAATAGGATTAGCCTGTAAGCCGATTGTGTTGGGTGTGAAAATAGTCGCTCTTGTTCGTTCGCCAAATTTTGTGGTTCCAATCTCCAACATATTTAATTTAACTTATTTGTACGTTCTTTTTTATCTTCGAAAATTAATGCAGTTTAAACGCTATCGTTGTTTCATATGCTTTGATGTTCCAAAATCAGAAAACAGTTTTACGTAAACGCCCATGATTAATTATAAAAGATAAACATAAAATATGCTATTTATTTCCTTTCGGAATAACTATCGGGATGAGCGCATATGGTATACAGGCAGATCTTGAATAGAATCGACAAACTCCTGGGACGGATTCCTGAAGGGAAATAGAAGAAGAAATGTCCTATTAACGTGTGTCGGGAAATGGACGGTTTGCGTGCAACGACGAAAAAGCGTCCCCGAACACAGTACAGAGCTGCATCGCACCAACGTTACAACATGTCTTCGAAGTGGCCTCAATGGAATGCAATTCACATGCTCACACGTCCATCATGGATTGCCGAAATCTTTCGCGCGTTCCAACCTCTCTCCGAGTAACATCACAGGCGTTGTGAATACTCTGTTGAAAGGTCTCCACATCAGGAATTCTTTCAGCATACACAACCCTTTCCAGATGCTCCCAGCGGCCAAAATCCAGGGCGTTGTCGTCTGGTGATCTGGTAGGCCATGCTACACCGCGTCCGCGTCCTATCCAGGATTCGGAGATAATGTTGTTGGTGGTGGTGTGTTGGGGCTTATGGGCGCTCAACATCGAGGTCATCAGCGCCCTGACACACATTAAAAGGATCGAACGTGGACAGACCTAAGAAAACTTAAGCACACACTCAAAGAAAGCAGGAAAAGAAGGAAAATGTTACATAAGAAAGTAAAACCTAAGGAAAGGGGAAACATAGCAACAAGATGTCACAGGAAATTGTTATTGGCTGCCCACTTACATAAAATATGGGCTAGCTTGTCACACAGTGAGCAAATTAAAATCCTCTCCCTAAAATCTTTGTAAAAACATTAGACATGTCACAGAACTTTAAAACTTTAGCCACATTCGTCCGAGTGTTGCCTAAAACAGATGGTAGGTCCGCTGGCAAGTCAGCTGCGGCCCGCTGGTCAGAAAATAAAACGCAATCCAATAAAACGTGGCGCACAGTGACCTGGACGCCGCAAGCACCACACATTGGAGGGTCCTCTCGCCGGAGCAGATAGCCATGCGTCATAGGGCTGTGGCCTATTCGAAGCCGAGTGAGGAGAACCTCGTCCCGTCGATGGGGCTGAAAGGAAGTACACCACACACGCGTTGTGGGCTTGACTATACGGAGCTTATTATCAGTCACTTCCAGCCACTCATCCTCCCACCGACGCATAACCCGTGAGCTCAACAGCGAGGTGAGTGCGTGCAAGGGGATAGCACACTGAGATACTTGTGGGGCGAGACACGCCTCCTTGGCTGCGAGATCTGCCCTTTCATTCCCAGCAATGCCGACATGCCCCGGAACCCAGCTACAGCCTTCCCCAGTCGCTGTAGTCGGAGGAGGTCATCCTGGATGGTCTGGACACTTTTGTCTGCCGGATACAAACGTTGCAATAAGTGAAGGGCACTGAGTGAATCGGAACAGACAAGAAATTTAGGAGAGGAAGAATGTCTCATGTGCTCCAGTGCCCGCAAGATCGCAGACAATTCTGCATCAATGACAGCGAAAGTTGAGGTAGGCGGACCTTGATGACACGATCTGGAAAAACAACTGAGCAACCAACAGGATCCCCTTGTTTCGACTCATCCGTAAAAACAGCTACATAGTCGTGGTGCTCAGATAAAATGGCAGAAAATGCTGCATTAAAAACGGTGGAAGGAGTGCAATCTCTCTTGTACTGCAATAAATCTAAAATCACTCCGGGCCTCTTCAGTAACCAGGGTGGCAGGCGGTTAAAACCCTGGATTTGGGTTATACAGACTCCACACTGAGGGACTCTAGTACACGTTGCACACGGATCACAAACGGCAACGTAGCCCGGGGACGGCGGGAAAAAAGGCGGTCTAGAGGTGGATGGGCAACAAGATAGTGAGCAGGCGAGCTGGGAGCTGCAAGAAACTGACAAGCCTGGTGCACCAGCAGGAGCTGCCGCCGGATGGTAAGTGGCGGTACCCCAGCCTCAGCACAGAGGCTGGGTATGGGACTGGTCCGATAAGCACCCGTGGCCAGTCGTATACCAGCATGGTGAACAGCGTCAAGGATCTGCAAATAAGAAGGCCTCGCTGACCCATATACTGTGCACCCATAGTCCAACCGTGAACGCACGAAAGCTCGGTAAAACTGAAGGAGACGCGCCCTGTCCGCTCCCCAAGACCTGTGGCTGAGGCACTTGAGGATGTTGAGTGCCTTCAGGGTTCTGGCTTTCAAGTCACGTAGGTGTTGCAGCCATAACAACCTAGAGTCAAAAATTAGGCCCAGAAACCGCACTCTGTCTCTAAAATGTAGGACCATATCCCCCATATGCAAGGCAGGCAAAGTAAAAAGACGACGAGAACGATTAAAATGAACACAAACACACTTATCGGCAGAGAACCGAAAACCCGTCTTTGCAGCCCACTCCTCTAACCGCCGCACTCTTAGCTGCAACTGACGGCTCACGGTTGCAACACTGGAGGAGGAAAAGAAAACAGCAAAGTCGTCCACAAATAAGGAGCACTGTACTGGACTCCTCACTGTAGACGTTATACTGTTGATGGCTATGGCAAAAAGGGTAACGCTTAAAACACTGCCCTGGGGGACACCGTTCTCTTGCTCAAAGCGATCAGACAGTGTGTTACCAACGCAAGTCCGAAAAAACCGCTGAGACAGGAAAGACCGAATGAAAATCGGGAGGCGGCCACGAAAGCCCCATTGATGCAGTTGTGCAAGAATACAGTATCTCCAAGAAGTATCATATGCCTTACTGATATCAAAGAAGATACCAATACAGTGATGCTGACGGAGAAAAGCCTGCTGAATAGCCGTCTCTAGTAGGGTCAGGTTGTCGACCGTGGACCGAAATTTTCGGAATCCACACTGAAAGCGGCTAAGGAGCTGTCTGGTCTCTAACAGCCATACCAGACGCCGGTTAACCATCCGTTCCAGGGTCTTTCCGACACAGCTTGTCAAGGAGATACTACGATAACTACTGGGACATGTGCGGTCCTTTCCTGGTTTGAGGAAAGGGATGAGTATTGCCTCCCGCCACGAGGTGGGGAACACTCCTGTCTGCCATATGAGATTAAAACAGTCGAGGAGGATTTCCTTTGACGCCGCTGGCAGATGTCGAAGCATGGAGTACCGGACGCGGTCGTAAACCGGTGCATTGTCAGAAGTCTCACTAAGAGCCGATAGGGGAGTTGTACGCCTCAGAACTGTTCGACCGAAAGTCCAAGTTCTCTCTTTCAACAGCCGCACGGTAGCGACGAAACGCTGGATCCTGATTTGCAGTGGCAGTACTTTGTGCAAAATGCTCTGCCAGCGTCTGAGCAATGGCTCTGGGTGTCGTTTGGAGGCATCCCTGGTTCAGGACAGCAGCTATCGGTAAACGGCTATGTTTACCGGAAATCCTCCGGATGGCTACCCACACTTTTGTGGAACAAGTGGAACGGTTGATGGAGTCCAGGAACGCCTACCACGACCTCTTCTTGCTCTCTCGTATAATCCGACGAAGCTTTGCCCTCGCCACCCGAAAAGCTGCAAGGTTCTCTACAGTTGGCCGGCATTTGAACCTACGCAGAGCTGCCCGCCTAGCCCTGATTGCACAGCGGCATTCCTCCTCCACCAAGGGACAGGCTGTTGTTGAGGTCGTGCTGATGAGACGGCTCAACTATTCCCCTAGGATTATCTGTAGCCGAGAGATGACGATTATGCAGACTGATGGTGGCAGTTCTGGTAAAGGTTACTGCATATACACTCCTGGAAATTGAAATAAGAACACCGTGAATTCATTGTCCCAGGAAGGGGAAACTTTATTGACACATTCCTGGGGTCAGATACATCACATGATCACACTGACAGAACCACAGGCAACAGAGCATGCACAATGTCGGCACTAGTAAAGTGTACATCCACCTTTCGCAGCAATGCAGGCTGCTATTCTCCAATGGAGACGATCGTAGACATGCTGGATGTAGTCATTTGGAACGGCTTGCCATGCCATTTCCACCTGGCGCCTCAGTTGGACCAGCGTTCGTGCTGGACGTGCAGACCGCGTGAGACGACGCTTCATCCAGTCCCAAACATGCTCAATGGGGGACAGATCCGGAGATCTTGCTGGCCAGGGTAGTTGACTTACACCTTCTAGAGCACGTTGGGCGGCACGGGATACATGCGGACGTGCATTGTCCTGTTGGAACAGCAAGTTCCCTTGCCGGTCTAGGAATGGTAGAACGATGGGTTCGATGACGGTTTGGATGTACCGTGCACTATTCAGTGTCCCCTCGACGATCACCAGAAGTGTACGGCCAGTGTAGGAGATCGCTCCCCACACCATGATGCCGGGTGTTGGCCCTGTGTGCCTCGGTCGTATGCAGTCCTGATTGTGGCGCTCACCTGCACGGCGCCAAACACGCATACGACCATCATTGGCACCAAGGCAGAAGCAACTCTCATCGCTGAAGATGACACGTCTCCATTCGTCCCTCCATTCACGTCTGTCGCGACACCACTGGAGGCGGGCTGCACGATGTTGGGGCGTGAGCGGAAGACGGCCTAACGGTGTGCGGGACCGTAGCCCGCTTCATGGAGACGGTTGCGAATGGTCCTCGCCGATACTCCAGGAGCAACAGTGTCCCTAATTTGCTGGGAAGTGGCGGTGCGGTCCCCTACGGCACTGCATAGGATCCTACGGTCTTGGCGTGCATCCGTGCGTCGATGCGGTCCGGTCCCAGGTCGACGCGCACGTGCACCTTCCACCGACCACTGGCGACAACATCGATGTACTGTGGAGACCTCACGCCCCACGTGTTGAGCAATTCGGCGGTACGTCCACCCGGCCTCCCGCATGCCCACTATACGCCCTCACTCAAAGTCCGTCAACTGCACATACGGTTCACGTCCACGCTGTCGCGGCATGCTACCAGTGTTAAAGACTGCGATGGAGCTCCGTATGCCACGTCAAACTGGCTGACACTGACGGCGGCGGTGCACAAATGCTGCGCAGCTAGCGCCATTCGACGGCCAACACCGTGGTTCCTGGTGTGTCGGCTGTGCCGTGCGTGTGATCATTACTTGTACAGCCCTCTCGCAGTGTCCGGAGCAAGTATGGTGGGTCTGACACACCGGTGTCAATGTGTTCTTTTTTCCATTTCCAGGAGTGTACGTAATCATAGCTAATCCGCAATCCACCGTACGGCGCATGGCAGAGCGAAACCTGTTTCACGTTACTAGTCATTTCCTTTCCTCTTCCACTCGCAAACAGACCGAGGAAATAAACGACTGTCTATATGCCTCTATGTTGTTGTGGTCTTCAGTCCAGAGACTGGTTTGATACAGCTCTCCGTGCTACTCTATCCTAAACAAGCTTCTTCATCTGCCAGTACCTACTGCAACCTACACCCTTCAAAATCTGTTTAGTGTATTCATCTCTTGGTCTCCCTCTACAATTTTTACCCTCTACCCTGCCCTCCTTTACTAAATTGGTGACCCCTTTCTAGTCAGGTTGTGCCACAAACTCCTCGTCTTTCCAGTTCTGTTCAATACCTCCTCATTAGTTATGTGATCTACCCATAATATAATCTACAGCATTCTTCTGTAGCGCCTCATTTCGAAATCGTTTATTGTCTTCTTGTCCACACTATTTATCGTCGATGGTTCACTTCCATAGATGGCTACACTCCATACAAATACTTTCACAAAACGACTTCCTGACACTTAAATCTATACTCGATGTTAACAAATCACTCTACTGCAGAAACGCTTTCCTTGCCATAGTCAGTCTACATTTTATATCCTCTCTTCTTCGACCATCATCAGTTATTTTGCTCCCCAAGTAGCAAAACTCATTTACTATTTTAAGTGTCTCATTTTCTAATCTAATTCCTGCAGCATCACCGATTTAATTCGACTACATTCCATTATCCTCGTTTTGTTTTTGTTGATGTTCATCTTTTTTCCTCCTTTCAAGACGCTGTCCATTCCGTTCAGCTGCTCTTTCAAGTACTTTGCTGTCTCTGACAGAATTACAATGTCATCGGTAAACCTCAAAGTTTTTATTTCTTCTACACGGATTTTAATTCCTACTCTAATTGTTTCTTTTGTTTCCTTTATTGCTCAATATACAGGTTGAATAACTTGCTTCCCTTACATACCCCACCATTCGTATAACTGCAATCTGGTTTCTGCTCAAATTGTGAATAACCTTTCGCTCCCTGGCCTGTTACTCTGAACAGTTCAGTGACCGGGTTGTTCTAATCAGAGTCGACAGCAGACCAACACCGACAATGATAGTTCAGGTATACATGCCGACGTCGCAAGCTGAAGATAACAGATAGAGAAAGTGTATGAGGATATTGAAAGGGTAATGCATTATGTAAAGGGGGACGAAAATCTA
Source organism: Schistocerca gregaria (assembly GCF_023897955.1). Taxonomy (NCBI): domain Eukaryota; kingdom Metazoa; phylum Arthropoda; class Insecta; order Orthoptera; family Acrididae; genus Schistocerca; species Schistocerca gregaria. The sequence goes on from NC_064920.1 coordinate 1,119,259,199, forward strand.
ATAGTAATGGGCGATTGGAATGCAGTTGTAGGGGGAGGAGTTGAAGAAAAGGGTACAGGAGAATATGGGCTCGGGACCAGGAATGAAAGTAGAGGAAGACTAATAGAGTTCCGCAACAAGTTTCAGCTAGTAATAGCGAATACCCTGTTCAAGAATCACAAGAGGAGGAAGTATACTTGGAAAAGGCTGGGAGATACGAGACAATTTCAATTAGATTACATCATGGTCAGACAGAGATTCCGAAATCAGATACTGGATTGTAAGGCGTACCCAGGAGCAGATATAGACTCAGATCACAATATAGTAGTGATGAAGAGTAGGCTGAAGTTCAAGACATTAGTCAGGAAGAATCAGTACGCTAAGAAGTGGAATACGGAAGTTCTAAGGAATGACGAGATACGTTTGAAGTTCTCTAACGCTATAGATACAGCAATAAGGAATAGCGCAGTAGGCAACACAGTTGAAGAGGAATGGACGTCTCTAAAAAGGGCCATCACAGATGTTGGGAAGGAAAACATAGGTACAAAGAAGGTAGCTGCGAAGAAACCATGGGTAACAGAAGAAATACTTCAGTTGATAGGAGGAAGTGCAAACATGTTCCGGGAAAATCAGGAATACAGAAATACAAGTCTCTGAGGAATGAAATAAATAGGAAGTGCAGGGAAGCTAAGACGAAATGGCTGCAGGAAAAAAGTGAAGACATCGAAAAAGATATGATTGTCAGAAGGACAGACTCAGGATACAGGAAAGTCAAAACAACCGTTGGTGACATTAAAAGCAAAGGTGGTAACATTAAGCGTGCAACGGGAATTCCACTGTTAAATGCAGAGGAGAGAACAGATAGGTGGAAAGAATACACTGAAAGCCTCTATGAGGGTGAAGATTTGTCTGCTGTGATAGAAGAAGAAACAGGAGTCGATTTAGAAGAGATAAGGGATCCAGTATTAGAAACGGAATTTAAAAGAGCTTTGGAGGACTTACGGTTAAATAAGGCAGAAGGGATAGATAACATTCCATCAGAATTTCTAAAATCATTAGGGGCAGTGGCAACAAAACGACTATTCACGTTGGTGTGTAGACTATATGAGTGTGGCGACATACCATCTGACTTTTGGAAAAGCATCATCCACACAATTCCGAAGACGGCCAGAGCGGACAAATGCGAGCATTATCGCACAATCAGCCTAAAAGCTCATGCATCGAAGCTGCTTACAACAATAATATATAGAAGAATGGAAAAGAAAATAGAGAATGCGCTAGGTGACGATCAGTTTGGCTTTAGGAAAAGTAAAGGCACGAGAGAGGCAATTCTGACGTTACGGCTAATAATGGAAGCAAGGCTAAAGAAAAATCAAGACATGTTCATAGGATTTGTCGACCTGGAAAAAGCGTTCGACAATATAAAATGGTGCAAGCTGTTCACGATTCTGAAAAAAGAAGGGGTAAGCTACAGGGAGAGACGGGTCATATATAATATGTACAACAACCAAGAAGGAATAATAAGAGTGGATGATCAAGAACGAAGTGCTCGTATTAAGAAGGGAGTAAGACAAGGCTGTAGCCTTTCGCCCCTACTCTTCAATCTGTACATTGAAGAAGCAATGATGGAAATAAAAGAAAGATTCAGGAGTGGAATTAAAATACATGGTGAAACGATATCAATGATACGATTCGCTGATGACAATGCTATCCTGAGTGAATGTGAAGAAGAATTAAATGATCTGTTGAACGGAATGAACAGTCTAATGAGTACACAGTATGGTTTGAGAGTAAATCGGAGAAAGACGAAGGTAATGAGAAGTAGCAGAAATGAGAACAGCGAGAAACTTAACATCAGTATTGATGGTCACGAAGTCAATGAAGTTAAGGAATTCTGCTACCTAGGCAGTAAAATAACCAATGACGGACGGAGCAAGGAGGACATCTAAAGCAGACTCGCTACGGCAAAAAAGGCACTTCTGGCCAAGAGAAGTCTACTAATATCAAATATCGGCCTTAATTTGAGGAAGAAATTTCTGAGGATGTACGTCTGGAGTACAGCATTGTATGGTAGTGAAACATGGACTGTGGGAAAACCGGACAAGAAAAGAATCGAAGCATTTGAGATGCGGTGCTATAGAAGAATTTTGAAAATTAGGTGGACTGATAAGGTAAGAAATGAGGAGGTTCTACGCAGAATCGGAGAGGAAAGGAATATGTGGAAAACACTGATAAGGAGAAGGGACAGGATGATAGGACATCTGCTAAGACATGAGGGAATGACTTCCATGGTACTAGAGGGAGCTGTAGAGGGCAAAAACTGTAGAGGAAGACAGAGATTGAAATACGTCAAGCAAATAATTGAGGACGTAGGTTGCAAGTGCTACTCTGGGATGAAGAGGTTAGCACAGGAAAGGAATTCGTGGCGGGCCGCATCAAACCAGTCAGTAGACTGATGACCAAAAAAAAAAAATTTCCCCCTGCCACCTTCAGAATTTGAAAGAGAGTATTACGGTCAACATTGTCATAAGCTTTTTTCCAAGTCTACAAATGCTAGAAACGTAGGTTTGCTTTTCCTTAATCTATTTTCTGAGAAAAGTCATGGGGTCAGGAATGTCTCACGTGTTCCAACATTTCTACTGAATGCAAATTGATCTTTCCAGATGTTGGTTTCTACCAGTTTTTACATTCGTCTGTAAAGAATTCGCGGTTGTATTTTGCATCCGTCGCTTATTAAACTGATAGCATGGTAATTTTCACATCTGTCAACACTTGCTTTCTTTGGGATTGGAATTATTAAATTCTTCTTGAAATATCGTACATCTTGCTGACCAGATGGTAGAGTTATGCCGGGACTGGCTCTCCCAAAGCTGTCAGTAGTTCTAGTGCAATGTTGTCAACTCTCGAGGCCTTGTTTGTACTTAGGTCTTTGAGTGCTCTGTCAAACTCTTCACGCAGTATCATACCTCCCGTTTCATCGTCATTTATATCCTCTTCCATTTCCATAACATTGTCCTCAAGTACATCGCCTTTTTATAGGTCCTTAATATACTCCTTCCACCTTTCTGCTTTCCCTTCTTTGCTTAGAACTGGGTTTCCGTCAAAGCTCTTGATAATCATGCAAATGGTTCTCCTTTCTCCAAAGGTCTGTTTAATTTTCCTGTTGGCAGTACCTATCTTTCCCCTTCTCAGATATGCCTCCACATCTTTACATTAGACCTCTAGCCATCCCTGCTTAGCCATTTTGCACTTTTTCTCGATCTCATTTTTGAGACGTTTGTATTCCTTATTGCCTGCTTTATTCACTGTAGTTTTATATTTCCCTCTTCCATCAATTAAATTCAATATATCTTTTGATACCCAAGTATTTCTTCCAGCCATCGTCTTTTAACGTACTTGATCCTCTGCTGCCTTCATAATTTCGTCCCTCAAAGCTACCCATTCTTCTGTTACTGTATTTCATTCCCTCATTCCTGTCAATCGTTTCCTAATGCTCTCCCTGAAGATCTCTACAATCTCTGATTCTATAACCAATTCCCATCTCTTTAACTCCCACCTTCTTGCAGTTTCTTCAGTTTTAATTTACAGTTCATAACCAATAGATTGTGGTCAGAGTCCACATCTGCCACTGGAAATGTCTTACAATTTAAAACCTGGTTCCTAAATCTCTGTCTTACAATTATATAATCTAAATCCTTCGATTATGTCCAGGCCTCTTCTATGTATACAACAGTCTTTCATGATTCTGGAACCAAGTGTTAGCTATGATTAACTTTTGCTTGTGCAAAATTCTACCAGACGGTTTTCTCTTTCATTTCTTACCCCCTTCCATATTGACCTACTGCATTTCCTTCTCTTCCTTTTCCTACTATTGAATTCCAGTCACCCATGACTGTTAAATTTTCGTGTCCCTTCACTATCTGGATAATTTCCTTTACCTCATCATACATTTCATCAATCTCTTCGTCATCTGCGGAGCTAGTTGGCACATAAAATTTTACTACTTTGTTAGGTGTAGGCTTCGTGTGTATCCTGTCCACAATAATGCGTTCACTATGCTGTTTATAGTAGCTTACCCGCACTCCTATTTTTTTCTTCCTTATTAGACCTCTATATGGTCCGTAATATCTCGTATCTTCGTGATCTTTAGGTGCAATGTTTGTTGGCGGCAGTAGAATCTTTCGGCAAACTACTTCAAATGCCGTTTCTCTAAATTTTCTCTATATTGCTTCTCGAAAAGAATGTCGCCTTCCCTCGAGGGATTCCCATCCGAATTCCCGAAGCAATTCCCTCACACTTACGTGTTGTTCGAAACTACCGGTAACAAATCTAGCAGCCCACCTCTGAACTGTTTCGATGTCCTTTTTGAATCCGAACTGGCACGGATCCTAAACACTCGAGCAGTACTCAACACCAGGTCGCACCAGTGGCCTGTATGCGGTCTCCTTTATACGCCAACCTCTCTTTCCTAAAAATCTTCCGAAAAGCTAATTCGACCATTCACCTTCCCTGCCACAGTTATCACTTCTCGTTCCACTTCACATCGCCTTCGAACGTTACCCACGATATTTGAACTACTTGACTGAGTCAAGCAGAACACTAATAAAACTGTACCCGAATAATACAGGTTTGATATTCCTATTAATCCTCATTGACATACGTTTTTTTCACTTTTAGGGCTAACTGCCTCTCATTAATCCAGCCGAAAATTTCGTCTAAGTCAGTTTATAACTTCCTAGAGCCAATCAACTCCGACACCTTACCGTACACTACGGCATCATCAGCAAACAATCGCAGGTTGCTGGCCATCCTGTCCGTCAAATAATTTATGTACATAGAGGACGATAGCGGTCCTATCACACTTCCTAGGGGCACGCCTAACGATACCCTTGTATCTGAATGACACTCGCCTTCGAAGACAATATACTGGGTTCTATCATTTAAGATGTCCTCTTGACTCACGTATCTGTGAACTTACTCCATCTGCTCGTACCTTCGTCAACACCCTACAATGGGGCACCGTGTCAAATGATTCCTGGAAACTGAAAACGTAGAATCTGCCTGTTTCCCTTCACGCATACTTCGCAGTATATCATTGAGAAAAGGGCAAGCTCAGTTTCGAACGACCGATCCTCTGTAATACCATACGTCGTTGGTAAAGTGGTCTGGTGACAGAAATCCCATAATTGTGAAGGTATGCTGCAAAAAAGCACTCCGTCTTCAGGCCACAAGTGGCCCATCGGGACCATCCGACTGCCGTGTCATAGCTGAGGATGCGGATAAGAGGGTCGTGGGGTCAGCACACCGCTCTCCCCGTCGTTACTTTGGTTTTTTGTGACTGGAGCCGCTACTAATCAGTCAAGTAGGTTGCGGTCGAGAGTGAGGCTAAGGTATTTGAGGGTAGGAGTGAGGTGGATAGGACGGCCATAAATAGTGAGGTAGAAATCATGGAGACGGAAGGAGCAGGTGGTGCGGCCTATGATGATCGCCTAGGTCTTGGAGGGGTTGAGACGGTGGAACCACTGGTTGCACCAAGCAGTGAATTGGTCAAGGTAAGTTTGGAGGGTACGTTGGCACCGTTGAAGGGTAGGAAAAAGGGCTAGGAAGGCGGTGTCATCAGCAAACTGGAGAAGATGAAAAGGCGGGGAAGGTTTGGGCATATCAGCAGTGTACAGGGGATAGAGGAGAGGGAAAACGACAGAGCCTTGGGGCACGCCAGCAGAGGGATAGAAAGTACAGGAGTTGGAATTGTGGATAGTCACATAGGAGGGACTATGGGAGAGGAAGAAAGCAACGAGACGGACGACGTTGATGGGGAGAGCATAGGTCTGGAGTTTCAAGAGGAGCCCGAGATGCTAGACTTGGTCACAGGCGTTCTGGAGATCAAGGGAAATAAAGATAGCCGAGCGACGGGAGTTAAGTTGGAGGTACAGAAGATTGGTAAGGTTAAGGAGCTGGTCGTTGGCGGAGAAGGAAGGTCGGAAGTGATGTGCGGTAAGGGGAAGGTGGTGGTGCTGGTTAAGGTGGTGGTGAATATGGTGAGAGAGGATGGCCTCGAAGACCTTACTGAACATGGAGGTGAGGCAAATGGGACATAGGAAGAAGTATCAGAGAGGGGTTTGTTAGGTTTAGGGAACAGCAGGACACGGGAAGTCTTCCACAGGTTGGGGTAAAATCCAGTGGAGAGGAGGACATTGTACAACTGTACAGGGTAGCAAGGACAGTCAGGAAGGATGGATGGAGGGGACGGGGGAAATTCCTTGTGGTGGCGGTAGGTGACGCCATCATAACTGGGGCGGTGTTGCGTTTGGAGCGGAGAATGAGTGTGATGTCTTGTGCAGTGATGGGAGTGTTGATGTCTGACGTGGGTAACCGATCCAAGTACTGGAAGCTAGGGGCGAGCGGGGGCAGAAGTGTCAGTGCGGTCAAGGACGGTAGGGGAGAGGGAGTCATCAAAATGGGAATCGTCAGGAATGGAGAAGACCTCGGAGAGGTGGGAAGCAAATTTTAGCCTTACTGAGGTTGTCAGGAAAGGATCGATCGTCATGGTGGATGGGGTAATGCGGGGTTGGATGGCTACCAGTAAGGCGGTGGAAGGCTGACCAGTAATTGGAGGAGTTGACAGGGAGGGTCAAGAACGCCCAGAAAGGACTCTAAATGTTGCCTGATGTTGTTGGTATTTGTGTGGGTACTTGTTCTGTTACAGCCACGTTGCTTCTCACCGTTTCCATGTGCCTAACAGTACACAAACACCGTCTCGCTTTGTTCCCATTATGAATATCGGATCATTCTACTGCGTACAGTACGCTGCGTCAATGGCACAACCTGTAACACGCAAGGGACATGCTGCACATGGTCAGAAGAACTTTAGTTCGTCAGCGCCATCTACCGTGGCATCGCTGCATTTGCGGACACATGTTCACACAGTCTTTTTCCCTCCGTTGCAGTCAGAATCCGTCCCTGCAGTTTGTCTGTTTTATTAATGTTTCCGCTGTATGTGTTTTATACCAAACAAAATTTAGCACCAACTTTACTTATAGGCTTAATCTCTCATTCCTAAAAATATGCAACGTAAGCGATACAAGTCAGTTGTGTAGCCTACAATTTACATGCTACTAGAAGAGCACTTGACGTGTAGGAGTAAGTGCGGGAGTGTACAACACATTGTGCGTACCATTCCTTATTCTTCACGCTAAGGTATTACGAAAACGTATTACCACTGACCCCTAGAGTACAGAAGAAAGATGATTTTCCTACAATTACCCACATAGGTTTCTATCACACAGTGCTATATATGGTACAAGTACATGGCATGACCAAAAATGTAAAACGTGGAGAGGGCTTTTTAATTTACTATGACAGAATACTGTAGTGACGGATTTCATTCTTACATCATGAAGACTGTAACAGATACACTGAATTAAATCATGGGCTTGAGGCCGACAGTCTTTGTTTTTCCTAATCACTTTCTGTCTAATACGTACATTATCTGCAGATCCAACGCACAAAAACTACTGTAGTCGTAAATGGAAATTAAAGTTTGATGCATACAAGGAAACATCTTTCTATCTTTCTTGGAAAAGTCTGTTTTGGGATACTGTACACGGAAATGGCCTCTGTGTCAGATTTAAACTCACTGTAAAAAGTGAACACTGTGACTATCCAGACTTTGATAAGTAGTGACGATTGTTCCCTAATAAAATATTTGTTAAATAACGTTCTTGTTTATTTTTTTCGACGGTAAATTTTCTTTTATATATCTGATGACTGTGAAGTGTTTTTTTGACCACAAATCTCATATATCTATATACAGAGGGGTCCAAACAAATGAATCCATGTTTAAAAGTCCATAACTTACAAACTAATTGACGGAGGTGCCTCATTTTTGGTGAAAATGTAGATTAAAGTCCAACTTAAAGATATCACTGTAGGTGTTCGAAATGGACACCACTAACATCCACATACAAACGATGCCGCCAAACTGCAGCACGAACTACTGACTGCAACGTGTTCAGTTGGATATTTGCACATGAATGTATGATGGATTCTCGAAGTTCATCCAATGTGGGTGGCTTTTTTCAATTACCGACGTCCTTTAGTGTTCCCCACGGGTAAAAGTACAGAGGAGTTAGGTCTGGGGAACGTGATAGATACTCCACAGCACCTCTACAGTCTATCCATCTTTCACCGGCACAGTTACTGGTGAGGTGTACATTCAGAAGCTTCAGACATCAATTTTACCTGTCATCCGAGACTTCTAGGGAGATGGAAGAATTTACTTTCAACAAGATGGTGCCCTAGCCCACTACCAAACTCATATTAGGGCGTATCTCGACGAAAATCTACCAAGAAGATGGATAGGCCGTAGAGGTGATGTGGAGTATCCACCACATTCCGCAGACTTAACTCCTCTGGACTTTTACCTGTGGGAAACACTAAAGGACCTCGTTTATTGACAAAATCCACGCACATTGGATGAACTTCGAGAATCCATCGTTCATTCATGTGCAAATATCCAACTGAACACGTTGCAGTCAGTAGATCGTGCTGCAGTTCTTCGGCATCGTTTGTGTGTGGGTGTTAATGGTGACCATTTCAAACACCTACAGTGATATCTTTAAGTTGGACTTTATGCTACACTTTCACCAAAAATGAGACAACTCGGTCACTTAGTTTGCAAGTTAAGGACTTTTAAACAGTGGCTTCCCTTTTTGGACCTCTCTCTCTCTATATATAAAACTATCCATTTACATAAAATGTTAACAGTAGTTTCAAGAGACTAATGAATATTGATCATTGCTACTTATCAACTTTTGTATAGCTTAGATATGGCAAGTGTCGATTTACTTGTTGCAACTGAAGTTCGCAAGCCTGAATTTAATATGGAATCAAAAAACTAAATATTTTACGAGGCCTACGTTTTATGTACATTGTGGTGGTCCTGTGTAGCTCTCAATGTGTATTATTCATTACTCAAACAGTTATGACTTTTTGTTTCTTGAAAGCACTTCTCTCTCTCTTTCCCTAAAAAACACACACATATACACAAAACAAACAAACAAAACTAAATTCTTCTATGGATTACAAGACGTTGTCAAATAGATATGATTTCATTTTTAGTGTTTCAGAATATTTGACAATTCATTCGGTTCTGTATACGACTGGGTAAGTAATAAAGATTCTTTTAGTTGTCATCGTCTCCCTTTTTTAGGTCTTCAGTTTTACATTTAATGCTGCAGTGTATTATTGTAATGTGTCACGTTGCACTACTCTCACGTTACGTCAAGATTGTTAAAAAGTTATGAGAGCTGTATAGACGCACATGACTCTGAGCACTATGGGACTTAACATCTATGGTCATTAGTCCCCTAGAACTATGAACTACTTAAACCTAACTAATCTAAGGACAACACACAACACCCAGCCATCACGAGGCAGAGAAAATCCCTGACCCTGCCAGGAATCGAACCCGGGAACCAGGGCGCGGGAAGCGAAAACGCTACCGCACGACCACGAGATGCTGGCTAGACGCACATGTATTAATTGATATGGATTTGTTATTTTAATGTTTACTTACCACGTCTACAAGAAAAGAAAAGCTATTTTTAATGTTGTTTACATTCTATTTGTGTTTGCGTTTATGTGTAAACTGTCAAATAAAAAAATGGTTCAAATGGCTCTCAGCACATTGGGACTTAACTTCTGAGGTCATCAGTCCCCTAGACCTACTTAAAGCTAAGCTAACCTATGGACATCACACACATCCATGCCCGAGGCAGGATTCGAACCTGCGACCGTAGCGGTGGTGCGGTTCTAGACAGTAGCGTCTAGAACCGCTCTGCCAGTCCGGCCGGCTACTGTTAAATAGAATGCGGTGTTACTGTTCTTTGATGACAGCTGATTAATTTGCCTCGTTGCTGGTGACTGCTTCGCCACAGTGTGCTACTACACTTGGTATTGGTAGACTATGTCCTGTAGATTTTTACTGTATATTTGACATTGTATTGACGCTTTAAACTATTTTGTATGTATCACACATGTACAACCCTCTTAACTGTGAGCACTTTTCGTTTTGCGACCTACTTAAATAACGTGAATCCCACTGTGACTTCTTTTTCTTACGAAAAATACTTTTATGATATGTGCAAAGAACTGCACATCCTATGTTTACACTTTTCGTCCCCTGACAGGTCCAGTGATGACAGTAAGCCTCACCGCCCAATCATCATCAGAAATAGAACAGTTCTGTTAAGCCTGAAAAATCTTTTGGGTTTGTGAAACATTTTTATATCTGACTACCTCAGTCCTCCCTGTGCCTGTCTGCAGTCTCGTTCATAAGGAAATAATGAAAGATCAATTCTGTGTAAGTGTTGTTTCTCAGTATGTTATTGGTAAAGTCACCTCATGTCCAAATTACATTTCCTTCTCCCCGTAACTTGCAGGTAATGATCCTTAGCACTCTTGTGTTCAATACAGGAAGAATGTGTTAGTCAGAGACCGTTTCTTACCAGAACACTGTAAGTTTACATCTGTGCTGCTCCTGACAAACTGTTGTTTCAGTACTTGCTATATTATCCTCCTGTTTTGTGTGGTGTTTGCAAAACAGATTTTGTGACTACGTAATGCCACACGCAGAAGTTAATTTCGTTAATGAACAGTATAATAACTTGGTACCTCTTTCCCTAATTATGCTGACGACCCTTTTATTCATTTGTGTAATTACAGCCTACCTTAAAACCACCATCTCAAATTAAATGTAAAGAACGTGTTTTGTAGGTCCTTCGTCATTCTTCTGAGTGTTTATAATATGTTTAAGGTCAATATTCCTGACAAAGGTTTCGTAAATGACAAAGGTTTCTCTGTAATCCTATCCTGTGTCGGAATCCCTGATGTCACGGTAAGCCTGTCAAACATTCATAGAATGAGACTGCTTAAACGCAGCGGCATTGTGGGTCTTCGGTAATGGCATTCATTTCTAATGGCTGATAAATTAATTTTCTGTATAAGGGACTTCTTCTCGGGGCTGCCTTCTGAAGTGGGGACTGTCTGACATGTAGGTCAAAGATCTGGATCTAGTTTTATAAGGACATACTATAATGAAACTAAAGATCTACATCTACATTTATACTCCGCAAGCCACCCAACGGTGTCTGGCGGAGGGCACTTTACGTGCCAGTGTCATTATTTCCCTTTCCTGTTCCAGTCGCGTATGGTTCACGGGAGGAACGACTGCCGGAAAGCCTCCGTGCTCGCTCGAATCTCTCTAATTTCACATTCGTGATCTGCTTGGGAGGTATAAGTATTTCTGTGTTTTGCTACACACTTCTTAGTTTTAGAGAAAACCGTCGCCCAAGTCACGACGGAAATAACAGTTTCAACGCTAAACACCGACAGATCGCCGAAAAACAAACATTTTTTACTAACATAAAATAGGGGGTTCAATGTTAATAACGTTCGTGTGATTAACGTTTTATGTTTCCATGCTGTAGCTTGGTTTCCCATCATTCAGTACGTCTAGCAAAGCGGGGTCGGCGGTAGAGCGGCCAGCGCATTGCGCTACCAAACCACTGGTCTCTATTTGTGGCTTTCCTTTCTCTCAGTATCTTTTACGGTGTATCTGATGATATTTTGTTAATAGAAATACCTTTCTTTCCTTTTTATGTAAAACATCGGTAGTGGGGATTAACAATCAAATAAGTACATGTAATTTATCGGCAGTTGTTTTTATCGCGTTGAATGACGCACTAGATTATGATGCTCAACCGACCTGCACCTTGAAAGTGATAACACCGAAATGTGTGTCTGTGTATCAACGGAGTGACGTTTACTCTTTCCAACAGTTAAGGAATTTCATGACAAGACCTTAAAATCATGCGACATCACAGCAAAGCAGAGATATCCGAAATAGGGCTGCTGCTTTCAAAATTCATGTGTTAGTCGATAACCAGTCCTCGCCAGTCTCTCAAAATGAGTGCTCACACTGAAGAGATAAAGAAACTGGTGGACCTGCCTAATATCATATAGCACGCATAAGTGCTGCAACACGACGTGGCATGGACTCGACTAATGTCTGAAGGAGTGCTGCTGGGAACCAACACCATGACTCCTTTATGGCTGTCCATAAATCGGTAAGAATACGAGGAGGCGCGGATCTATTCTGAACGGCACGTTGCAAGGCAGACCAGATATGCTCAATAATGTTCATGTCTGACGATTTTGGTGGCCAGCGGAAGAGCTTAAAATCAGAAGAGTCGAGCCACTCTGTAGCAGTTCTGGACTTGTGGAGTGTCGCAGTGACCTGCTGGAGTTGCCCAAGTTCGTCGGAATGCACAATGAATGCAGGTGATCAGACAGGACACTTATGTACGTGTCACCTGTCAGAGACGTATCTAGACGTATCAGGAAAGCCGTACCACTCCAACAGCACACGACACACAATTAGAAAACCTCCAGCAGCTTGAACAGTACCCTCCTGACAAGCAAGGTGCATTGATTCATGTTGTCTCCAATTCCGTACACCTCTATCCGCTCGATACAATTTGAAACGAGCCTCGTCCGACCAAGAAACATGTTGCTAGACATCAACAGCCCAATATCTGTGTTGACGGGCCCAGGCGAGGTGTAAAGGTTTGCATTGTGCAGTCATCGAGGGTAAATGAGTGGGCCTTCGGCTCCGAAAGCCCATATCGATGGTGTTTCGTTGAATGGTTCGCACGCTGACACTTGTTGATGTCCTAGCACTGAAATCTGCAGCAACTGGCGGAAGGGTGTCACTTTGAACAATTGTCTTTTGTCGTCTTTAGTCCCGTTATTACTGGATGTTTTCCTGGCTGCGGTGATGTCGGAGATATCTTGTTTTTCCAGATTCCTGATATTCACAGTACACTCGTTAATGGTCGTATGGGAAAATTCCCATTTCATCACTACCTCGGAGATTCTTCACGGCATCGATCGTCCACCGACTCACCACGTTCAACTTCACTTAAACTTTGATAACCAGCCACTGCAGCAACAGTAACCGATCTGACAACTGCGCCAGACACTTGTTGTGTTATATAGGCGTATCCTGTGTTTGTATACGCATGTTGATACCAGCCCCTTTGACACTTCAGTGTGTATGCTTGGTACAGATCTGTTTTAAACTACGAGAATCAGTCATGTTTTGTTAATTTTATCCGTTTCTGTCAGTGTTTCTTCCATGACTGTGTTACTTCCGTAAAACAAAGAACGACCGCCTTCAATCGCTATCGTGAATTTATTTCACTGCACAATGCATTTCGAGCCCTGCGGTCTCATTTCCAGATGATTTATCAGTGTGTGGCGTCGCAACTAGTGCGAGCGCACAGTTTTCTATCAAATATTTACTGTGAAATGTAGACAGACTGTAAAGTAGCCATCAGATTAGCATATGTGCTGTAGCGGGCAGATTACCGGTGTCCGTTCGTCTGACGTCACGACCATATGGCATGTCTGTACCGTGAGAATGTAAGACCTGTGCGCTAACTAGCCGCGTGTATAACGTGGAACTTTCATCTTTAATAACTTCTAACTGAGGAACCTGAGGAAATTAAAAGTTAATATACTAGTTTCTGTTATGAATAAAAATAAGTCATCCAAATTTGAGCTTTGAAACCTGCATATTTTGGAAATTAGAAAAATCTTACAGAAAACGCAAATTTCTACAATTTTCGAGTCTAAATAAATACCATTATGTATAGATCACCTTCAGTGACCATCCAACTATGAAACAAAATCACCTTCCGTGCTTTTGTATTTATTTTGAGAATTTTACTTTTAGAAATTCACCTATAACTTTGTTAAAACCATAAATGTTTTGAATTTTTGTGAACAGTTATTTTATATGAGTAGGTGAGAGTGAATGAGTGTGCCTGAGTGAATGAAAGAGGGACATTCGCCATTCTTTGCAAGTGTATAAAATCTAGGTTGGAACTCGCAAGTGTTCAGACGATGTAACCGTGGGAACAGAGTCGCCAGTGGTTCCCCATCTTAGTGAATGTCGGATGTCCAAGAGTGTATGGTATTGTACAAGCAGCCAGAACGTTCGCGAGTATTTAAATAATTTCTGGAAATAAAGTAAAGTCTAGTTTTCCTTTCGGTTTGTTAAATTATACAGTAAATTTTGTGTAACAAGAAATCATGACGTAAATGATTCAGAAGTCATGACTGGTGCGTGCTAGATTTTGGCGCGAGGCGCACCCAAAGAGTTAATTCTGATTGGCTGTGTGATGTGTGAGCCAATGAGATGCGAGGACGGTTAGCAGACTAGGAGAGTGAGTCGCGAGTGGATGAGGAGTCGCGAAGGAACTGTGATCGAGAAGAGACATGCTTGATGTGTCCTCGCGAATAATGTGTAAAATGAAGTCATAAAACGGCTTCATCGGTTCGGTACTGTGCGATTTGAGACTGGAAGAGTCCAGTAACGCGTAGTGTGAGTTTGAGCGAGTTGTGACTTTTCGTTCCGCGAAAGACGCGAGTAACTTTAATAATTAAAAGCGTGGCGGTACTTCGTAAACTTTTACTAAGTGCTTATGGCGAGCATTAACGTTAAAAAACGAACTATTATTGAACATCGACTGCAAACGTGTATGTTAGAAAATCGTCTGTGTTGCAGTTAAGTAAATTCCGTAACTTTGAAAGCTAATTCTGGCGGGGTTTGAGTGTGGATAGAATTGTGAACTGAACTTTCTTCAAACGTAGATTAGCGGGCTGATGATCAGGCTTAAAGACAATAAAGAGCTTAAATAGAATTACCAACTTCGCGTTCTCGTTTGAGTAAACAATTACTACCATTCCAATAACTCAATTTATTTAGGAAGATTGCTCATAGATTGTATTTCAGCAAACATGTATCGCGGCCTCCGGTGAGCGGCTATTAAATTGCAGTTTCTTCAACACTGCTTTTCTGCAATTTTTCCAGTAGCTGCTATCAGGAGAGGCGAGTGCAGCAACTACCTAAGAAACGAGGTAGGTGGATTTTCTTTCAGGGAAAGGAAACTGCGCGATAAGAGCCTGACCCGTCGCAAGTGGTGCAATCGGCCGGGAAATAAAAATAGTAAATTCCAGTGAATTTCAAAAAAAAGCAGTAGTGACAATTACCGGACAATACAGAAGTGCTCGCTATGTGTAGGAACTGTGTAGCGTACAAATTGATATCGCCACGTGAATAGGAAGGACAGTGAAAGTGTCCGTGAACTGTAATGTGTTGTACGGAACGGAAGAATTTTTCGGTGACTACGCGCCGATTAGAATAGCAGTCTACGACGGCGTCTGGCAGACGACGAGCTACGGAGACTACGCAGAGGCGACGACAGCAGTGGCAGTTGGCAGCGCTGATTCGAGCGGGGGCCCGGAAACTGGTACAGCATTGCAGTGTATGGTGAACGGACCCGCAGTTTCATCTAGCAGCAACGCAGCACGCCGAAGCACAAAGTTAAGTACAGTGTTTTTGAAAACTTTGTGTGTTTGTGGAGTCAAACTGAGAAGAATGGCTGAGTTTCAACCAAGTGACAAAAAGGCGGAACTAAGTTGTGATAGTGGGATGGAGACAGGGGAAAATGACCCCATGAATTTTAGTTTAGACGTGTCTCAACCCAATTTCAGTAGTAGTTTGACTGATTCATCCTATGTTAATTATAGTTTGGAGTCAGATCCAAATATGTCAGTGCCCAGTGAGTTACAGTTACCCATGCCGGTAGTTAATGTTAATAGGGACATTGTATCAGCAAATGAGGGGGCGAAGGATAATGTCGCCAGTATGCTGATGAATCTATTAACTAAGATGAACGTGTTGGATTCCAATATGTCAAGTAAGATGGATTCCAGTATATCAAAATTGGAAACTAATATGTCACAAATGGAAACTAATATGTCAAGTAAAATGGATTCAAAAATGTCTAAATTAGGATCTGATTTAAGTAATGAGATGACTAAAATGGGCGCTGATTTAGATTCCAAAATATCCGATCTCAGAGACTGTTGGAAGCAAGATTTAGCAGTGCTCAGTAGTAAAGTAAATGTTGAAATACAGCAGGTTAAACTAGAATGTACAGAAAATATTGTTCAAGTGCAAAGTGAATTGACGACACGAATCGAACAGGTTACTGAGGATCAACAGCAATTTAAATCCCATGTTGATGCAGAATTAGGTAAAGTATGTGAGCACATAAAAGTGGTAGAGAATTCCAATGAAATTAATCATGCCGCCTTAGAATGTAAAGTAAATGATACCAAAATTCGGTGTGAGAAACTTGGAGAGCAAGTTGTAAATAAGGTCAATAATTTAGAGACTCACATAAGCCATTTCAGTGAAAGTGTGAATGAGCAACTTTGTGGGCATGAATGCAGACTAACCAAAGTAGAACAGTGTGTTTCTAACCATAGTGGTAGTATAATTTCCAGTGGAATAATTGAATCTACCGAGGTTGCGTATGTTACTCACAGACAGTTTTTAAAATTTGACCCAAGTAAGAACATGCACCCCAGAGAATTTTGGAACGATTTTGAAGACGTTTTGCCGAAAGTATGGAGCGATAAACAAAAGATAGGCTTTATCACTTCAAATTTGATGGGAGAGGCCAGAGTATGGGGGAATTTAGCCTCTGAAAAATACGCGAAATTGTCGGAATTTAAATTAGCGTTCTTTGAGGAATACTGGGGAAAGAGAAAGCAGATGGATGTTCTTAATCGGTTCTGGTCGGGAGAGAAGTATGACCCCAAGAGAGAGGGCATCAAACGATTTGTTCAAAGGTGGGTAGCAACTCTGTCCTACCTTAGTAATAAGTTAGAAACAGAACAGATCATATTAGGGGTAGAAAATAAGCTACCGTGGAACTGGAAAACTAAGATCATATCTGCGCCCCGAGATAACATTGACAAGTTCGTACAGTATTTAGAAAGGGTTGAATCCGTCCAAAAAGAAGAAGAAAACATGAGGAGGGAGCATCGCCCGCCTGCTAGGCAGAATGACAATCGCGCGGATGTAAACATTAATAGGATGGGTGTTCAGAGAGGCGGCGGATACCGTGGCAGTTCACGTGGTAGAGGAAGAACATATGTTAACAGGTTCAATGAACGCGAGCAGTATGACAGCGGCCGACAGATGTCAGGAGGTGAGGCGGTCAGCTGGAGGCATAGTGATGACGCACCGCGCTCGGAAAACCATTAATTGTCTACGAGTGTGCTGGCGATCGTAGGCAACAGCGTTTAAAGTTAAATCCGCTGGCAAAACCATTCATAAGAAAGCAGCCTGAACGACCACCTAACATAAATGTTGTTGCTACAAAATTTAGGGAGGATAACGTAAAACAGACAGAAATAGTAGCTTTAAGTCAAGTGGAGGTTAATGAACCAATTAACTGTAAGAATAATCATAAGAAGCCACTTATTGAAGAACTAAGTACTAGTTATAAGGGTAATAATCAGAAAGACATTATGCACAGTAAAACTAATGAAGAGCTGTCGGATAGGGGTGAGAACAGTAATAATGGCAGGGTTGTGACTGTGCTTGATAAGATAATTGATGTTGTAGATAGTTACGAAGAAGAGGATAGATTAGAGGAGGAGGTAGAGGTTAATGACGACGCCTTGGATAGGGTCGTAGAAAAGGAGGTTAATGAGAAAGAGGGGGAAACATTGGAAAAATGTTTTGACTTAGCAATAGTGGATAGGCTAATAGGAGCTGCCACTAGAATTGAGGGTGATAATAAGCATGAAATAAACCCTGTAAGTGTGAATGTGATTGCCACCCAAAAGACAGGCTTCGAAAGGAGAGAAATTGTGCAAGATTTATTGGAGGAAGCAGAACCCAAAATAAATAAAGAGTACTTAGGGCAACCGATAATAGAGCTAAGAGTATTAAATGAACCAGTTAAATGTTTGATAGATACTGGATCGGAAGTCTGTGCAGTATCCCAGAACTTGGTAAATGAACTCCCTAACAGTAAACAGATTGTTAAGATGCCAGTAAGTGGCTTGAACATTGTAGTAGCAACCGGTAAGACTAAGAAGACAGTAAAACAGGAAGTGTTTCTACCCATAGCATTTAAGGAAGTAGAAATAAGACAGAACTTCTTAGTTATAAATGGACTGAGTGTAGACATATTGGTGGGGGCTGACTTTTTGAATAAATATGAAGGATGGGTGAATTTTTCTACCAATGATGTTATGGTAAATATTAAGGGTAAACTAATTACTATACCTTTCATCGGTAAGCAGCTATGTGAGGATCCTGAGCAGAATGATTTTCCTATATGTATTTGTAAAACAGAGAAATTCTTGGAGGGCTATAATGAGTACGGTGGCAAAAAAGTAGAGGATCCGTCTGAGCTTGTGAGTGTCAGAAATAGGATCGAGGAGAAATTACTAGAATTAATTGATATTGATGAAGCAAGGAAAAACGATTTAAGACAAATACTAGTCAAACATGCCGAGGTTTTCTCAGATCAACCAGGGCTAGTAAAGGATTATGAGTGTTTTTTGACAGTGCAGAAAGACGCTCATTTCTTCAAAAAACCATTTGCAATCCCAGAAGTACATAAGGAGGCAGTACGTGACTTAATTCAAAATATGTTAGAGTGGGGAATTATTGAAAGGGCTGTTAGTGTGTACAATAACCCGCTAGTCATAGTTCCTAAGAAGGATGGCTCAATTAGACTAGTGTTGGATGCTCGAGCATTAAACAAAATAGTACTACCTGAGAGTGACCGTCTGGAGAATATTGAAGAACTGCTACAAAAGTTTAAAGGTGCTAAGTTCTTTACATCCATGGATGTGACCTGTGGATATTGGAACCTACCGTTAGCAAAGGAATCAAGAAAGTACACAGCATTCTTATTCGAAGGTAGATGTTATCAGTATAAGGTGGTGCCGTTTGGTTTAAATATAAGTGTATGTGCCTTTGTAAGAGCTATGTCGCAGGTATTAGGGGACCATCTACTAAGAAGAATTACAGTGTATGTAGACGACGTTTTGATATCGACACCAACGTGGGAGGAACACTGTATGTTATTGGATGAAGTATTGAGGGCCATAAAATTGGGGGGTATGAAATTGAAGCTAGACAAAACTGAATTTGTGAAGAAAGAAATTAAATTCTTGGGGCACATAGTGAGTGGCGATGGTATCATGCCGGATCCAGAAAAGATTAGAGCAATAAGGGATTATGCTGCACCTACAACACGTAAAGCATTAAAGGGGATGTTTGGTTTGTTTGGGTTTTATAGAAAATTTGTGTCTGGAAAATTATTCAATGCACCGTGCCTGTGAGAACTCTTAAAGAAAAATGTAGTTTATAAATGGACTTCTGAGTGTCAGAAGGCGTTTGAAGAATTGAAAGAAGCTCTTATTAATAGTAAGATTTTGAACCATCCCGATTTTTCGAAACCATTTTGTCTGGGATCTGATGCTTGTGGTTACGGGTTAGGAGTTGAACTATTTCAGTTGGAAAAAGAAGGAGAAGAGGAAGTCCACAAGACCATAGCCTTTGCGAGCAGGTCATTGCAACAATCCGAGAAAAATTATAGTATATCTGAACTTGAAGCATTAGCTGTTATTTTCGGCCTGCAAAAATTTGAAAAGTACCTTTTAGGACATGAAATTTGGATCTACACAGACCATAGTGCCCTTACATATTTAGACTCATGTCAGCTAAAACATGCTAGATTAAGAAGGTGGTCCCTGTATTTACAGCAATTTAATTATAAGATGATATACATTAAGGGTTCCGAGAACATCGTGGCGGACGCCTTATCAAGAAGTGTGAAAGATACAGGACAAGAAGGGAAATCTTTAAGAAATACCGATAATAATGAAGTAATGTTGGCCATCATGCAGCTCCAGGACGATGGCTTAATTAAGCGCATTTGTAAGAACCTACGGAGGGAACAGAACCAGGATGACAACATTAAATTAGTAAAGAGTAGATTAGGTCATCCAGACTACCCAAAATTACTGGTCTACTATAAAGTGCATAAAGATGTCTTATTTAGGCGCAGGAAAGACAGTGAGGAGAATTGGAAAATATGTTTTCCGGAGCAACATGTAGATGCACTTATAGACTACGTACATTGTAAGTATGGGCATTATGGCGCTCGTAAATGTATAGCTAAGTTAAGTGAAGTGGTAATTTTTGATAATATGTGGAGAAGGGTGCAACAGCGATTAGAATCCTGTGATCGTTGCCAGAAAGTTAGGGCCAACAATAGAACTATCCAAGGACAGATGTATTCAGTAGAACCACAAAATCGGCTGGATTTAGTAGCTGTAGATTTATTTGGTCCACTACCAGTGTCTAGAGGGGGATGTGAATATGTGTTTGTGATGGTGGATGGGTTTACTAAGTACGTAAAATTTTACCCAATTAAGAAAGCCAACTCTAAAGTATCAGTGAATAAGTTGGAGAAGGACTATTTTGGGAAGATAGGAGTGCCAAAGGCAATATTGTCAGACAATGGGCCCCAGTTTATCTCTAAGAAATTTAGTGAATGTTTACAACAGAGAGGTATCGATCACATAAAAATCTCCGCGTACTTTCCTCAAGGGAACATGTGTGAGCGAATTATGAAGGAGTTAAACAGATTGTGTAGAACATATTGTCATAAAAAACACTCCGCTTGGGCCAATTATATTGAATACTTCGAAGAAGTAATAAACCATCTGAAGCATGAAGCCACAGGATATGCACCAGTAGAGCTAATGTGTGACATTAGGCCGAATAATATTTTATTCGACCTGGTCGAGTTTCCAAATCTCACAGACATAGCCATCGAAGAGAAGGAGAGACTGGCACGTATTAATATAAGAAAGAAGGCCCTGGAAAGAAAGAGAAGGCATGACGCAAGAGCTGATCCCACTAGTTTTCGGGTAGGGGATCTAGTGCTAGTGAAAACTAGGGAAAGATCTAAGAAACTTACGTCAGAAACAAAGAAGTTTACCGATGAGTACGTGGGCCCATTTAGAATCGTAGAGAAGCCTCACCCAAATGCTTATAGACTGGAGTTTGTAAAATCACATAAGGTGTTAGGGCTTAGGAACATTGTGGATTTGAAAAGATATGTTCAAAAGAGAGACGTGGCCAGGAGTGAGTAGATACCTCAGAGAGCTTTGCACTCTTTGCAGAGATAAGTGCGTGACGAGCACTAGGTCTCGAGTCGTTTGACAATATTTCTTCCACTTTCTTTTCCGTATTGTCAACCTACCTCTTCTTTCATTCAGAACTAAAATTCTATCGTCTTTCCTTCTTCTCTATCGTAGTTTTTAAGTGATAAAGTGTTTAAGTAATGAGTAGGAAAGAACCTCAGTGCAGTATAGGTTAAGCGTAAGGAATGAGTGTAAGAGAAAATCAAAAAGGATTAAGATACCTCAGATAAGTAATAAGTCTCAGTAAAGTAAATGTTTGGCCTAAGGTGTGAGTAATGCCCTTAGAAAGGTAAAATAACTAAGAAATGTAAGAGCCTCAGAAAATATGGTGACGAACATTGAAGCTGTTTGTTAAGTAACAGAACGATATGTTAAGACGTAGCATTAAGCTAATGTTTAGGAAAGGAAATGGAGCAGTACAGCAAAACTGTCTGTTCAATGAAGTCAGAGCCTCAGGAGGTGATTTAGTGGTAAAATGAGTAAAGGTACAGTGCAACAAGGTTGACTGTCAAAGGGGTAAAGGAAGTTAAGTTAAAGGGACAGTGCAGCAGGACTGACTGTCAAATGAAGAGAAATATGTGAGAAAAGGAGAAAGAATGAGCATAGTGTTTGGCTAGCTCGATATTAGGAAAAAGTGAGGCTACGAAGGTGAGTAAATAAAAAGCTTAATGTTGGTAACCAGAGGTGGCGTTTGTTGGTAAACAGAGGAGATGTTTGTAAACAAAAGGAAGTGAGGCTACGAATGTAAACAGAGCTGAGGCGACGTTGGTAACTCAGGAGGTGGATGTATGTTAGAAAGTATGGGTAACGAGGTTTCGCAGATTAGTAGGAAACGCTTTAACAAATACTAACCTGAGTGTGTGAAGTATGAGTATGAGAGTTGTAAATTAAACCCGAATGTGACTAGAGAAAACCTGATGTTGACAAGAAATTGAAGTAACTCCAGATATGTGAGATGAGGAAAGTACCCATGACATCGATTCCATTTTTGACCAGAGACACACAAAGCTCCCCAAGTTTGTCGTAGAGATTAGTATAAGGATTGTAGTGTTGATAAATGAATAAGTAAATATGTATTTTTCAGTGTTTAATTTATGATACAGGACTACAGGAGATTGCCTGGAGACAGAATTGTAATATTGATAATTTTGTGTATATTTTATATTGTTGTGTATTGTACAGGAACTGGAGAGTCACCAGTGCTGGCGGAGATTTATTATGTATTTGTGAACTATTTGTAGGAATTGTTTTTCTTAGTATTTCTTATGTAACCATAACTTGTTTGATTATGAGATGAAGAAGTAATTAAAGAGTAAATGTGCCACTTCGGTACTGCATTAGGAAAGTCAATTCACTTTTCACTTAAAAAAAAAAAAAAAAAAAAAAAAAAAAAAAATTTGAAAATTGTACATACTGTAAAGTAAATTTTATCAAAAATATGAGACTTTAGAGTCAAGCAGATAGCGCCATTTATCGCTGCTGTAGGTTAAGACGTAGCAGTTAGAAAGGGAACTGAGGCCAGCTGATGTTTCAGGTGCGCCGAAGTAAACAGAGGTGGTAGCACGAGACTTGAAATGGACCTCCCAAGCAGGACCCGGTCGAACTACGAGTGCTATCAAAATCTTAAGTGTAAGTGGTAAAAAAGTGACGCTCACCATAGCGATAGTAGTGTTAGTGTGCGTGTGACGTACATCAAGATAGTATTTAGGTTTGTTTTCTCTTTCAGGAATTTGTAAATAGAATTTTGTAATCTGAAAAATTTTTTTTGAATGATGATAAAAGTGCATGTTTAGATATAAGATGTTTTGTAGGTCGTCAGCCCTAGGTATAAGTGGATGATTGATGTACAGGAACTATAAATGTTAAATAGCTGTTTGAGTAAATCTTTAATAGAAATCTTTTTTAGAAAACTAAAAGTTTGTCATGAATGAAAAAATTTAGTTTCCTCAGGAGGTGTGTGGCGTCGCAACTAGTGCGAGCGCACAGTTTTCTATCAAATATTTACTGTGAAATGTAGACAGACTGTAAAGTAGCCATCAGATTAGCATATGTGCTGTAGCGGGCAGATTACCGGTGTCCGTTCGTCTGACGTCACGACCATATGGCATGTCTGTACCGTGAGAATGTAAGACCTGTGCGCTAACTAGCCGCGTGTATAACGTGGAACTTTCATCTTTAATAACTTCTAACTGAGGAACCTGAGGAAATTAAAAGTTAATATACTAGTTTCTGTTATGAATAAAAATAAGTCATCCAAATTTGAGCTTTGAAACCTGCATATTTTGGAAATTAGAAAAATCTTACAGAAAACGCAAATTTCTACAATTTTCGAGTCTAAATAAATACCATTATGTATAGATCACCTTCAGTGACCATCCAACTATGAAACAAAATCACCTTCCGTGCTTTTGTATTTATTTTGAGAATTTTACTTTTAGAAATTCACCTATAACTTTGTTAAAACCATAAATGTTTTGAATTTTTGTGAACAGTTATTTTATATGAGTAGGTGAGAGTGAATGAGTGTGCCTGAGTGAATGAAAGAGGGACATTCGCCATTCTTTGCAAGTGTATAAAATCTAGGTTGGAACTCGCAAGTGTTCAGACGATGTAACCGTGGGAACAGAGTCGCCAGTGGTTCCCCATCTTAGTGAATGTCGGATGTCCAAGAGTGTATGGTATTGTACAAGCAGCCAGAACGTTCGCGAGTATTTAAATAATTTCTGGAAATAAAGTAAAGTCTAGTTTTCCTTTCGGTTTGTTAAATTATACAGTAAATTTTGTGTAACAAGAAATCATGACGTAAATGATTCAGAAGTCATGACTGGTGCGTGCTAGATTTTGGCGCGAGGCGCACCCAAAGAGTTAATTCTGATTGGCTGTGTGATGTGTGAGCCAATGAGATGCGAGGACGGTTAGCAGACTAGGAGAGTGAGTCGCGAGTGGATGAGGAGTCGCGAAGGAACTGTGATCGAGAAGAGACATGCTTGATGTGTCCTCGCGAATAATGTGTAAAATGAAGTCATAAAACGGCTTCATCGGTTCGGTACTGTGCGATTTGAGACTGGAAGAGTCCAGTAACGCGTAGTGTGAGTTTGAGCGAGTTGTGACTTTTCGTTCCGCGAAAGACGCGAGTAACTTTAATAATTAAAAGCGTGGCGGTACTTCGTAAACTTTTACTAAGTGCTTATGGCGAGCATTAACGTTAAAAAACGAACTATTATTGAACATCGACTGCAAACGTGTATGTTAGAAAATCGTCTGTGTTGCAGTTAAGTAAATTCCGTAACTTTGAAAGCTAATTCTGGCGGGGTTTGAGTGTGGATAGAATTGTGAACTGAACTTTCTTCAAACGTAGATTAGCGGGCTGATGATCAGGCTTAAAGACAATAAAGAGCTTAAATAGAATTACCAACTTCGCGTTCTCGTTTGAGTAAACAATTACTACCATTCCAATAACTCAATTTATTTAGGAAGATTGCTCATAGATTGTATTTCAGCAAACATGTATCGCGGCCTCCGGTGAGCGGCTATTAAATTGCAGTTTCTTCAACACTGCTTTTCTGCAATTTTTCCAGTAGCTGCTATCAGGAGAGGCGAGTGCAGCAACTACCTAAGAAACGAGGTAGGTGGATTTTCTTTCAGGGAAAGGAAACTGCGCGATAAGAGCCTGACCCGTCGCAAGTGTACAATGATTGCTTAGCCAGGTTTAGGCTAATTCTTGTCCTGGTAAGATTAGAATGGTGTATTACCATTATAAAGGTGTATTACCATTTTAATCTTACTGGGACCAGAATTAACGCATCTGAAGAGCAGCTCCCAGGGCTCGAAATGTATCGTGTGCTGAAATAAAATCACGATCGTGGCGGAAGGAGGTCTTTCTTTACTTTACGAAAGTATGTTTTCCATGAACGATGTATTCGAAAACATATCAGTGCAGCGAGATTTCGTTCGGATGATCTACATGGTGCGAGAAGTAATAATGTTTTGCCTGTTTCTATTGTAAGTTTCACCGCACCAATTGCGAGACCGCTCACCAACAGGTGATTAGTAAAGATTACGCAATAATATATACTTTAGGTGTATTTTGTATGTGTATCACGATGAAAATAACTGTCAAATCGTTGAGATTATACTAATTTGATTACTAATTGATCAAAGCTCCGAATATTTAATTTTAAAAAGTAAGGCAAAATTTTCCGATTACCAAAGTACTATCTCATACAACGAAAGAATATCAACTGAAAATATACCACTACCGAGAGTCGAACGCGGACAAAGTGTTCGGTATTCTGAGGCCTTGACCACTTTTCATTTTTTCCTACTTCGTTCGTCATCGTTTTCGGCATTTGGTCTTGGCCGGCGGCACATAATACGCCTTCAAGTATACCGTTGAATATTTCACCTGTTTTTTTTATTAGTACAGAGAGCAGCCAGCCATCAGACTTACCACTGAGCTACCGTGCCGACACTCCTCGAGAGCCAACGTCACTCTGGTAGACATACTCAACGATGGCTACCCAGGCTAAAGCTAGATAAGAGAGGTGTATTATTGACACGAACATTATTAACTTCAGACCACATATCGTGTTAATAGGAAATGTTTGTTCATAGACGATCTTTAGATATGTAGCAACGAAATTACGATTTTCGATCATCAGCTTCGAGATCGATTTTATCAAACACTAGGAAGTTCCTAGCAAAAAGCCTTCGGAACTTATCACAATCGGTAACCCACATGTCCCTGCTTCTAAGAGCACTGATTTCGGATCGCTCGTTCACTTTTTCCATCGGACGGCAGCTCTCAGGAACGCACGGCCTCTGCTCCAGGGCAATTGCGCGGGCATCCAACGTCCTGAAGAGACTGCAGCCGACAGCGCGGGTTTTAGGCGCGTCACGTCACGTGACAGCGCCTCGACGCCGGACGCTAATTGGACGCTGCACCGTCGCGGCGGCGGCAGTGGCGGAGGTGGCGGCAGAGGTGGAGGCGGCTATTAGCCTCGCCGAGGCAGCAAGGCGGCGCTGTGGTGGCGGGATGCGTGCGGGGGCGGAATCAATATCCCGGGGGCGAAGGCTTAGCGCCTTCACGCAGGAGGATTTCCAAATCTGGTAAAAACACAAGAAAGAGCGCGCAGTTGTGTTACAGTTGGTAAGCGTGAGTTCCTTGTTCTCCTTAGACTTTTACCACTACAGGTTTCTCGTCTTCTCGGTTACTCCAATCTACATCTACATCTACATGGATACTCTGCAAATCACATTTAAGTGCCTGGCATTGGGTTCATCGAACCACCTTCACAATTCTCTGTTATTTCAATCTCGTATAGCGCGCGGTAAGTATGAACAAACGTATCTTTCCGTACGAGTTCTAATTTACCTTAATTTGCCTTGGTAACCGGTGTCAACAAAATATTTTCGCATTCGGAGGAGGAAGTTGGAATTTCGTGAGAAGATTCCGTCACAACAAAAAACGCCTTTCTTTTAATGATGTCCATCCCAAATCCTGTATCATTTCTATGACACTCTGCCATATTTCGCGCTAATACAAAACGTGCTGCCTTTCTTTTAACTTTTTCGACGTACTCAGTGAGTCCTATCTGGTAAGGATCCCACATCGCGCAACAGTATTCTAAAACAGGACGGACAAGCGTGGTGTAGGCTGTCTCCTTAGTAGATCTGCTACATTTTCTAAGTGTCCTGCCAATAGAACGCAGTCTTTGGTTAGCCTTACCCTCAACATTTTCTACGCGTTCCTTCCAATTTAAGTTGTTGGTAATTGTAGTTCCTGGGTGACTTAACACATACACGGAATTCCCGTTTATATCCTACAGTTTCACGACGTCTGCAGTAGAAATGTTGGACTAAAAGGACTGAATTCAGTATAGTTTACTCAAGTATGGCACTATATCATGTATCATATAAATATTACGTTTCGAGCACTTAGAAGCTGATTCATGAGGAACATATCTCCAGTACGGATGTGTCTGTTTTCTCTCTGTTCGTTCGCAACCTCACAGAAATCACATATGGCAGCTACCAGCCCAAGACAGTTTCAGCGTTTCTTCATTGAAACCGCAAAAAATCTCTGTAGGAGATAATCCGCATACGCGTGAAGTACGAGCCAGCAAAAGTTGTTTAAAACATGCGTGTGTTTGGCTTTTGAAGAGATACGCTTACTCAATGTAAAAGAGGTTTAGTGCACTGGTATAGCACTGTCGTTTCCGTGTGAGGAAATTATGTCGTAAATGAATGTAGCAGCGGTCGTGCTGCACAATGGAACGGCTCGGGCACGCAGTAATCCCACAGGGGGTTTATGGTATCTGTGGCCAAGAGATACGCGCCTGCGGTGAGCTTCGATAAAGGCCACCCATCCGTACGGCTGCGGTAGCCAGCGTAAGCAGTCGTTTGATGCGGGAGGATATGCGAGCCCGATTACTGTGGCAGAAGCTGCCTGATGATGACGGTCGACTAGCAGCCGAGACGTTGAGAGCATTTTATACCAAGACGAGGTAAAACACAACCAGAAATATTTCATAGAATAAGGTCATGTATCTGTCTAGTGAAACTAGAAGACGCAAAGCTTAGTTAAATACTGTGTGCATTCAAGTAATTATCCGAATTTTGTAACTGCAGTCATTTTACAGGTCAGATTTGCGAAAGTTCTTCGGTTTTGTAAGGAAATATGCCGGAAGGTATCTGTAATCTTAGCCATGCTACATATTTCGTCTCTTATCAGGTGTAATAAAGGCTGCGCGAGTTTCGCCAGTAATGGCGATTACCGATTTCGTAAAACTGGATATCAAGATTTGTACTAATTATCTCAAACAATCTTATAAGCACGGCAACCACAGCTGAAATAATTATACATACTGAAAGGAACACTAAAATAAAAATATACTGAAGTGTTGAAATGCTGGTAAAATTGACTGAAAGTCCAGTGTGCTGCGTTACCTGTTTTATTGTAGTCTCTCAGCGACTGGTACAACTGGTTGCATTTATGGGTAAAATTTTTTTATACATATACGTCTACATCTACGTGATTACTCTGCTATTGACAATAAAGTGTCTGGCAGAGGGATCAATGAACCATCTTCATGCTGTCTCTCTACCGTTCCACTCCCGAACGGCACGCGGGAAAAACGAGCACTTAAATTTTTCTGTGCGATCCCTGATTTCTCTTATTTTATCGTGATGATCATTTTCCAGAATGTAGGTGGGTGCCAACATAATTTCATCTCAATCGGAGGAGAAAACTTGTGATCGAAATTTCATGAGAAGATCCCATGGCAACGAAAAACGCCTTTGTTTTAATGTTTGCCAATTCACGTATCATGTCTGTGACACTAACTCCCCTGTTTCACGATAATACAAAACGAGCTGTCCTTCGTCGTACTTTTTCGATGTCATCCGTCAGTCCCACATGATGCGGATCCCACACCGCACAGATATACTTCAGAATAGGGCGGACAAGCGTGGTGTAAGCAGTCTCTTTAGTAGACCTGTTGCACATTCTATGTGTTCTGCCAATGAATCGCAGTGTTTGGTTTGCTCTACCCGCAACATTATCTATGTGATTGTTCCAATTTAGGGTATTTGTAATTGTAATCCCTAAGTATTTGGTTGAATTTACAGCCCTAGGATTTCTGTGGCTTATCGCATAATCTAAATTTAGCTGATTTCTTTTAGCACTCATGTGAATAACTTCACACTTTTCTTTATTCAGGGTCAATTACCACTTTTCGCACCATGCATATATCTTATCTAAATCACTTTGCAAGTCTTTTTGATCATCTGATACTTTACAAGACGGGAAATGACAGCATCAACTTAAAACAATCTAAGACGGCTACTCAGATTGTCTCCTATGTCGTTAATATACATACGGAACAATAGAGACCCTATAACACTTCCTTGGGAACGGCGGATATTACTTGTTTCACCCGATGACTTTCCGTCTATTACTACGAATTGTTACCTTTCTGACAAGAAATCAGGAATCCAGTCGCACAACTGAGACGATACTCTGTAGCCACGCAGTTTGGTTAGAAGACGCTTGTGAGGAACGGTGTCGAAAGCCTTCTGGAAATCTAAAAATATGGAATCAATTTGACAACCCGTGTCGATGGCACTTATTACTTTATGAGTACAAACAGCTGGTTGTGTTTCACGAGAACGATATTTTCTGAAACCGTGCTGACTATGTGTCAATAAAACGGTTTCTTCGAGGTATTTCATAATGGTCGAATACAGTATATGTTCCAATACCCCACTGAACATCGACGTTAGTGACATAGGCCTGTAATTCAGCGGATTACTCCTACTTCCCTTTTTCGGTATTCGTGTGACTTGAACAATTTTCCAATCTTTAGGTACGGATCTTTCTGTGAACGAGTGGTTTTATATAATTGCTAAATATCTAAACATTCATGGTGGTGTCTGTTTGTTCTATATCATGTCTCCCTACCACTTTCGCGCAACGACGCTCTGAGCGTGTTTTTTTAGGGAATTGACTAGTTTGAACCTTGGACCTGTTGCTCGTAAGGAGACGCCAGACCACACATGACATGTAGAATTCAGAAGAGTTCCGCGAGAGTGTTCTTTTTTTTTTTTTTGTCATCAGTCTACTGACTGGTTTGATGCGGCCCGCCACGAATTCCTTTCCTGTGATAACCTCTTCATCTCAGAGTAGCACTTGCAACCTACGTCCTCAATTATTTGCTTGACGTATTCCAATCTCTGTCTTCCTCTACAGTTTTTGCCCTCTACAGCTCCCTCTAGTACCATGGAAGTCATTCCCTAATGTCTTAGCAGATGTCCTATCATCCTGTCCCTTCTCCTTATCAATGTTTTCCACATATTCCTTTCCTCTCCGATTCTGCGTAGAACCTCCTCATTTCTTTCCTTATCAGTCCACCTAATTTTCAACATTCGTCTATAGCCCCACATCTCAAATGCTTCGATTCTCTAATGTTCCAGTTTTCCCACAGTCCATGTTTCACTACCATACAATGCTGTACTCCAGACGTACATCCTCAGAAATTTCTTCCTCAAATTAAGGCCGGTATTTGATATTAGTAGACTTTGCCATAGCGAGTCTGCTTTTGATGTCTTCCTTGCTCCGTGCGTCATTGGTTATTTTACTGCCTAGGTAGCAAAATTCCTTAACTTCATTGACTTCGTGACCATCAATCCTGATGTTAAGTTTCTCTCTGTTCTCATTTCTACTACTTCTCATTACCTTCGTCTTCCTCCGATTTACTCTCAAACCATACTGTGTATTCATTAGACTGTTCATTCCGTTCAGCAGATCATTTAATTCTTCTTCACTTTCACTCAGTGAGACTAGCGATGATATAAACAAATACTAAATTATTTCAGCGTCAGCTCCACTGTACTCCCTGTAAAAAATCTTAATAGTAACTAAATTTAGTGGAAGGGTTTCAAGGCTTTCCTATTTTTAGTTAGCTGGTAAAATAACGTCGAAAAAGCAGTTATGTTTACCATTGGAAATTTTATTCTACTTACAAAACATTGTTTATAAATTGCACTATTGATAAAAGGAAGTGTTTTAATACAGGATGGTAGAAACCAACTGCGTTCAACAAAAATGTGAACGAATATTCCCTGAGTGTGTTTCCAAGTTCTACAATGGATCGAAGGATTATCTATGCCATATCACATCTATAATCTAGGTTCAAATTAAGTTTCACAAATGTGCAAACTATCAAAATGGTGTACACTGATCGTCAATTATCTTTAATTACTTATCTAACTTGCTGAAATTACAGTGGCTGATGTGGCTTCTAAATAACTATATAACAGAGAAATCATCGCATTTCAGATTTTTACTTCAAGTAGCAAATGTGAACACCATGAGCTTTAACTTACGATCGAAAGTAGCATCACAAAAAAAAAAGAAAAAAAAGTGTAACAGATGAGACTTCTCCAGTTCTGAGTGAAGCCTTATGCGCTCAAAAATGCGGCATCGCATGCGTTCATTACCTTGTCGGTGTTTTGGCAGCGTCGGGGCGGCAGCGGGCAGCACAGCTCCGCTCACCTCGCCATCTCGGAAGCAACTCTCCACCTAACTTCTCCTTACTACAATTTACCGAAGTTGGTTTACAAAAAACTATCTGTCTGTGTTTTCATCTGACCAATCAGGGTCGCAATGTTAACCTTAAGCTCCGCCTGCAAAAATTCTGTCTCTCCAATGATAAACGTTATACTTTTCGTGTTGGGGCAATGTTTTTAAAGTTTGCAACGTAACAGAGACGCGAAAAAGTCTCACGCTAAAACCTGCAGCTGGTGTGGTCGTTTTAGCATTATCGTAAGATCTATACTGTTCTTGTGGAGGGCTCTATCCTTTAACATGGGCTGGAGGGTGGTCCTAATGTAACAGACACGGGAAAAAGTCTCACGCTAAAACTTACGGGTGGTAGTGACCCTTTTTGTGTTATCGTAGGATCTATCCTGTTTTTTTCTGGAGGGGTCTAGCTTTTAACATGGGCTGGGGGGTGGTCCTTGATGTAACACAGACGCGAAACAGTGTCACGCTAAAACGTGCGGGTTGTGTGGCCCTACTGGTTAGCTGGCGACGTGGGTGTCCAGTCCGTCCCTTATCATAGGGCCTTCTAGCTTAACACGGTTCTGCTCTCAGCTTCTGTTCTCGTTTCTCCCCTCGGAACTGCGTTGGCCTCCCGGTGGAAAGGTACGACATGCATTTAGGTATTCTTGTGCTAGTCTGTGGTATTCCATTTGCTCACTCGTTACTCGTATTACTTTGGTTAATTTAATGTCACGATTTATTCGGAGCTATGTGACATACTACTGGATTTGCTTATCATGTCAGGGTTTTCATGGAAGGTGTTGGATTTGCCTGACACCTTACAAATATGGAGCTATTTTATCAGCATATTCTGAGAGGAACCAGACTGGAATACAATCTGCACCAAAGGCCTTGCCTTTATTGAGTGATTTTAGCTGCTTCGTTACTCCGAGGATATCTACTTATATGTTTCTCATCTTGGCAGTTGTTCGTAATTGGAATTCAGGAATATTTACTTCGTCTTCTTTGTTGTAGATGTTTTGGAAAAACGTGTTTATAAGAACTGTCCTGCCTGATTTATCAGGTACAGAATTGTTAATACTAAAAACCAAAATCATGGCATACGAACTGATAACTAAAGGCATGACCCATTGCCCTAAAATACAAGGTCTTATGTCCCATTTTATTTAAACCTTTTTGGAAGGTAACTATCAACAGCTGTCAAGTAATGTATAAAATGCATGTTGCATCAGCCGCTTTTATTCTAAACCAAAACATCGATCGGTTTCAGTCATGGAACCATCTTCATGGATAAGTGTTAAAGTGGTTTAAGACACAACATTACATTTGTCATTCCGTAAATAATGTGTCCAGTGTTTCATAAATATACAGTACTATGAGTACTACACTTGTTACTAGTAGGTTTGCTTCTGAAAGTCCTGTTTCGTATACTGATATTCATGGCAAGCTCTACACATTATTTAAATAGTGAAAACTGTAATGTTGTCGCTTAAACTATTTTGAACCCTTGACCGTGAAGATGGTCTATGACTGAAACCGGTCGACATTTGGGTTTAAAGTAAAAGCGGCTGATGTTCAAATATGCAGTTTATACGTTATCTAAATGGCTTAATGAGTGTTTGAAGGCTCAATGAGGAACACTACTTACGCAACCATCAACGGAAATCATACTTAAAAAATCAGCTTTCACTGATAATTTACGTTTGGAGAGAGGAAGACGGCTCTAAAATAAAAGTTTTATAAAAGTAACTGTGGGAAATGTCCAACAGGTGCAATAATAGACCCATATGAAAGATTAAATGACACAATAATGTCACAGTCACTTGTTATAACGTGAAACTGTCTAGACTGTTAAAGATCATAAATCTAACACGACATCGATTAATGCACGAGTGTAAACCAGAAATTGTAGGTATAATCCTAAAATGAAGTTCAATAAAGCGGAGTTCATAATCGTCCTCAAAAATACGAAGGAAACGAGAGCTAAGGACCAGAATGTGCTACTATACATGTGTGTGGGGAATAAACATCCATTCCGCATACTAGTAAGACCGTCAGATTTGGCTTCCATGGTTAAATGAGGGCTTAGCTTCTGTTAGGAACATGCAGAGTCCAGGTGACATCAGATCACAAAACACTGTAAATTGGTGTGGTGAGCATATGACAAAATGAGTGTGAGGCACGCGTGCCATCTA
The DNA here is from genome assembly GCF_023897955.1 of Schistocerca gregaria. Taxonomy (NCBI): domain Eukaryota; kingdom Metazoa; phylum Arthropoda; class Insecta; order Orthoptera; family Acrididae; genus Schistocerca; species Schistocerca gregaria. The sequence goes on from NC_064920.1 coordinate 1,119,292,592, forward strand.
ACACTGTGAGGTTCCGTGACAGCAATACGCTGGCTGGACCGTGTGACTCACAGAGAAGATAGAAAGTGTAAACATCTACTTTGCCTAAGATAACGTAAAAAATATGAAAGAGTGCGCTAATTCTCTATTGTACATAAGACCTTACTGTTACATAAAGTGCACAAAATATAAACTGTAGGAACAACGGATTGTCACCTATGGTGGCAAACTACCTCTAAAGGAGGAAGAATCAGCAATGATCAACGGCATGAGGACGAAGAAGGCAATGGAAACCACAGCACCAAAGACAAGTAATGTGTGTCCACAGGACATGAGGCCTGTAATTGAAAAAGAGTCACGATGATCACTCAACTGGCTACAAATTCCGGACAGGTACCCCATTCCGATCTCTATGATGACCGTGAGAAAAATATTGAACTATTGAATGACTAACGAAAGAATAACGTTCTACGAGTCCGAGCGTCAAATGTCAGACATTTGAATGTGATAGGGAAGCTAGAAAATCCGAAATGGGAAATTTTAAGGCTCAAAATAGGTATAGTGGGGATCAGTGAAGTTAAATGGAAAGAAGACAAAGTATTGTGACCAGGTGTGCATAGAGCAATGCCAACAGCAGCATAAAATGGTATAACAGGAGTAGGAATCGTCATGAATAGGGAGATAAGGCAGAGAGTGTGCAACTGTGAACAATTTAGTGACACGGTTGCTTTCACCAGAATCGACAGAACTCAACGCCGACAACGGTAGTTCTTGTACACATGCCGACGTCGTAAGCCGAACATGAAGAGATAGAGAAAGTATATGACGATTCTCAATGTGTAACTCAGTATTAAATGGTGATCAAAATCTAACAGTCTTGACAGGCTGGAAAGTGGTTGTAGGGGAAGGATTAGAAGAATATGGGTTGACAGAGGGAATGAGAGAAGAGAAGGACTGAAATCTGAATATATTTCACCTAGTAATAATAAATACTCTTCTCAAGAATTACAAGAGTAAGAGGTATACTTGGGAAAGGCCGGGTCACAGGGATAGATTATATTCAGATTACATCATGGGCAGCCAGGAAATCCGAAATCAGAGACTGGATTGTTACTCGAGGTGTGATGTAGATAGGCTGAAGCTTAAGAGACTAGTCAGAAAGAATCAAAATGTAGAATAAGTATGTACTAATAAATGAAGAGATTTGCTTGAAGTTCTCTGAGGCTGTAGATACTGTCATAAAGAACAGCTAAATAGGCAGTTAAGTTGAAGAGGAACGAACATATTTAAAAAGAACAGTCACAGAAGTTAGAAGGAAAAACATAAGTGACATATGTCACTGCAAAGAAACCATGAGTAACAGAATAAATACTTCAGTAGATTGATGAAAGAATGAAGTACAAAACTGTACACGGAAATACAGAAGTTCAAAAATACAAGTGACTTAAGAATGAAATAAACAGGAAGTGAATGGAAGATTAGGCGAACTCACTGCATTGAAAATGTAATAAATTCGAATAAGAAGTGATTGTAGGAAGAAATTACTACGCGTATAGAAAAGCCAAAACAATCTTCGTCTTTCCGAAGAACATTATCCACACAATTCCAAAGACTGCAAGAGACAATAAATGCAAGAATTATCGCACAGTTAGCTTAACAGCTCATTTTTCGAAGTTGCTGACAACAATAATATAGAGAAGAATGGAAACGAAAAATGAGAATGTGTTATATGAGGGTCAGTTTCGTTTTAAGAAAGCTAAAATCACCGGAGAGGCTATTCTGACGTGGCGGCTGATAATTGAAGGAAGACTATACAAAAATCAAGAAAGATTCTTAGGATTGTTCGTTCTGGAAAAAGCGTTCGACAAAGTCAAATAATGAAAGTTGTTCGAAATTCCGAAAAAATAGGGCTAAGCTGAAAGGATACACGAGTGATACACAGGAGGTTTGGAATTTTAGTTGTTGCAACTATCTGTTTACAGCTCGTACCAAATAGATAAATGTTTCAAAGTTTTACTGACCTTCAAAGTAGACACCAGCATTGTGTATAACCCGTTGCCAGCGATGTGGATGTTGTAGGATACTCTTAGCAGTGCCGGTTGTATTGACAGTTCGAGCGGCGCGGTCTATTGACCAAATAATCTGTAGCAGTTCTCAAGCGAATGCCATGAAGTGTTTCCTTCAGTTTAGAAATCGATATGAACTCAAGAGGGCTTAAGTCAGTGGAGTGCAGAAGGTGGTATAGCACTTAGCAGCCCCATCAGTCAAGCAAATCAGTAACAGCTTGCACTGTACGAGCTTCAGCGTTGTCCTGCAAAATGTTGCTCAGGTCCTGCAGAAAGTGTCAGCACTTCTGTCTCTAAGCTGGTCGTAGGTTGCGTTCCAAAAATGAACAGGATAGAGAACGAAGTGGTGACACTTTCTGCAGGATCTGAACATCATTTTACAGGACAGTGTGTGGATGCAAGAGACAAGAGGAACAATAGGAGTGGAAGACTACGAACAAAGTTCTCAGATTAGAAAGCACTCCTGCTTGTCGAACGTCATGGCGGGCGACAGTGAGGTTGGTATCCCACCGGTATCCGCTGCGTTTCCAGACACGTTTTCGGCCTGTAGTCACACTGACTAGGGTAGAACTGCCTAGAGCGATGTGTCCCGTTTCGAACTGAGCCTCGGTGACCATCGAAAACGTGTCTGAAAACTTCCCAGACATCTATTGATTTCCAATCCATTAAGATAATTCCTTCGTGGTGCATCGATTTTCACACGACGCGCCAGTAACAAAAGAACAGTCAATTCAATGCGTATATGACAGCCAAAAGTCAAAATCGAACATTACCGCAGATACGGCTGAGTCCAGTATATTCTTAGTAGCGGAGAGATGTTTGTATTGATTTCCTTGAAAGCTGTTTGATACCAACCGTAGAAAGTTAAGTAATAAATCTGGCCCTATGGTATCGGTAGCTAAGATGCCACGGAGTAGGTGCAAGTACTTAGGTTGGCACTACGACACCGACACCGACGACAGCGCCCTCTAGCCGGTGCTGTGGAGATCTACGAGCTCCGCTCCAGATTCAGCCCATTTGATTCCTAGGAGACGATCTAGTAACATTGTTTCTATTTCATAGTTGGACGAACCACTAATTGTAACTTTGTAACTTAATGTTATAATGCTATAGGGAGAGACCGGTCAAATACAATATCTACAACAACCAAGAGGGAATAATAAGAGTGGACGATCAAGAACGAAGTGCTCGTATTAAGAAGGGTGTAAGACAAGGCTGTAGCCTTTCGCCCCTACTCGTCAATCTGTACATCGAGGAAGCAATGATGGAAATAAAAGAAACGTTCCGGGGTGGAATTAAAATACAAGGTGAAAGGATATCAATGATACGATTCGCTGATGACATTGCAATCCTGATTGAAAGTGAAGAAGAATTAAATGATCTGTTAAACGTAATGAACAGTCTAATGAGTACACAGTATGGTTTGAGAGTAAATCGGAGAAAGACGAAGGTAATGAGAAGTAGTAGAAATGAGAACAGAGAGAAACTTAACATCAGGATTGATGGTCACGAAGTCAATGAAGTTAAGGAATTCTGCTACCTAGGCAGTAAAATATCCAATGACGGAAGGAGAAGGGAGGACATCAAAAGCAGACTCGCTATGGCAAAAAAGGCATTTCTGGCCAAGAGAAGTCTACTAATATCAAAAATTTGAGGAAGAAATTTCTGACGATGTACGTCTGGAGTACAGCATTGTATATTAGTGAAACATGGACTGTGGGAAAACCGGAACATTAGAGAATCGAAGCATTTGAGATGTGGTGCTATAGACGAATGTTGAAAATTAGGTGGACTGATAAGATAAGGAATATGTGGAAAACACTGATAAACATGCTAAAACATGAGGGAATGACTTCCATGGTATTAGAGGGAGCTGTAGAGGGCAAAAACTGTAGAGGAAGACAGAGATTCGATTACGTCAAGCAAATAAATGAAGACGTAGGTTGCAAGTGCTACTCTGAGATGAAGAGGTTAGCACAGGAAAGGAATTCGTGGCGGGCCGCATCAAACCAGTCAGTAGACTGATGACACAAGAAAAAAAAAAAAAAATAAAGAAAAACTTAATGTAGGGGTGCTTCATCTATATCTACATGATTACTCTGCAATTCACATTTACGCGCTTGGCAGAGGGTTCATCGAACCACAATCATACTATCACCCTACAATTCCACTCCCGAACAGCTCGCGGGAAAAACGAAAACCTAAACCTTTCTCTTCGAGCTCTCATTTCTCTTATTTTATTTTGATGATCATTCCTACCTACGTAGGGTGGGCTCAACAAAATATTTTCGCATTCGGAAGAGAAAGTTGGTGACTGAAATTTCGTAAATTGCTGCGACGACAAACGTCTTTGCTTTAAGGACTTCCATCCCAACTCGCGTACCATATCTGCCACACTCACGCCCCTATTACGTGAAATTACCAAACGAACTGCCCTGTTTTGCACCCTTTCGATGTCCTCCGTCAATCCCACCTGGTAAGGATCCCACACCGCGCAGCAATATTCTAAAAGAGGTCGAACGAGTGTAGTGTAAGCTGTATCTTTAGTGGACTTGTTGAAACTTCTAAGTGTACTGCCAATGACACGCAACCTTTTGCTCGCCTTCCCCACACTATTACCTATGTGGTCTTTCAAACTGAAATTGTTCGTAATTTTAATACCGCGGTACTTTGTTTAATTGACAGCCTCGAGAATTGTGCTACTTATCGAGTAATCGAATTCCAACGGATTTCTTTTGGACTCATGTGGATCACCTCACGCTTTTCATTATTTAGCGTCAACTGCTACCTGCCACAACATACAGCAATCTTTTCTAAATCGCTTTGCAACTGATACTGGTCTTCGGATGACCTTTCTAGACCGTAAATTACGGCATCATCTGCGAACAACCTAAGAGAACTGCTCAGATTGTCACCCAGGTCATTTATATAGATTAGGAACAGCATAGGTCCCAGGACGCTTCCCTGGGGAACACATAATATCACTTGAGTTTTACACGATGATTTGCCGTCTATTACTACGAACTGTGACCTTCCTGACGGAAATCACGAATCCAGTCGCACAACTGAGACGATACCCCATAGACTCGCAGCTTGTTTAGAAGTCGCTTGTGAGGGATGGTGTCAAAAGCTTTCCGGAAATCTAGAAATACGGAATCAACTTGAGATCATCTGTCGATAGCGGCAGTTACTTCGCGCGAATAAAGAGCTAGCTGCGTTGCACAAGAACGATGTTTTCTGAAACCATGCTGATTACGTGCTCACCTAAGTGCAAACTTATGTATTCATCTTTTTGCTAAAGTAAAGGTGATTTCCATTTACACTGCAGTAGCGAGAGTTTCACCTGCTCCTCCTAGCTTCCTACATTCGGCCTACCCTTCAGTTTTCAGTAACAGACCCACGTGCCGCCTTCCAGGCGGGATACAAAACCTGGGCCGTCGCATCGTAGCTATTCATACCACAGCAACGTATTTAAATAATTAATGCATATATAGATATTGTGTCTTGTCTTTCAGACATGTCTGAAGGAAGAGACACCACCGAAGACCTGCAGCTGTCTAGAACGAAATTAGAATGAATTTAATACGTTCAGCTGCTTACGGGCGTTGATATATATCAACGGTGATAGGTGAAAATGTGTGCCCCGTCCGGGACTCGAACCCGGGATCTCCTGCTTACATGGCAGACACTCCATCCACCTTGTATGTCCAGCTTGCATGTATGGGGTGGGACACTACGAATGTAGTGTGTGGACGTACAAGGTGAGAATATGGGTCTCGCGGGAGGCGTGCGCGAGATAGTCCCTGCAGTCGCCATCTCCTCTGTGCACTCGATGGCTCAGATGGAGAGAGCGTCTGCCATGTGAGCAGCAGATCCCGGGTTCGAGTTCCGGTCGAGGCACACATTTTCTTCGGTTCCCGTTGGTATATATCAACGCCCGTAAGCAGCTGAAGGTATTAAATTCCTTCTAATGTTGTTAAATAATTGATGTTTCATCAGTATAGTGGATGATTTCATAAACGTTTTCCGCAGGTGGAGAACGCAGAGATAGGGATATGTATTTTTGAAGATACAGTAGATGACTTTCACTTATGTCAATAACTACGAGTTTTGTTGGAGTCCAACAAGTGGCTCTGAGCACTATGGGACTTAACATCTGTGGTCATCAGTCCCCTAGAACTTAGAACTACTTAAACCTAACTTACCTAAGGACATCACACACATCCATGCCCGAGGCAGGATTCGAACCTGCGACCGTAGCAGTCACGCGGTTCCGGACTGAGCGCCTTAACCGCAGTCCAACAAGTAATTTATAACAACAGTAGGTAGGTGTTTTGTACACCTTTCAAAATCGCACTCCAAATAAGTGACCCGCCCATTAGAAGTGCAGTACGTCGATCCACAAGAATACTGTATGAAAAATATCTTTGGGACACAAAAAGTATTTTCTCCTTCCTCCATTCAATCTACATAGGAGAACTGTAATTTTAGACCACAAAGGAAGAATTAGTACCAATACTATAATCAGAGGACACAAAGAGATGGCGCATCAAACTAGTCGTAATACAGTTGAATATTAGCGAGTAGAAAGTATAACGCTCCTCTACTTTAAAGTAGGAGACACTAACTTATCGTATTAGCATGCTGTACATAAAGTCGAGGAGTTGGTCGTTGAATTCACTGAACGTTTTGAACATTTCGTAAGCAAAGAGCTCATAATTTTGAAAACAAAATTAGGTGACAAGATTTTCTCTCCAAGAGATTTTCGAGCGATTGAGGAAGATGGCACAGTGGTTAATGTATCCGAACCCTATTTGGGAGTAGTAGGTTTAAAATCATCATCCTCTAAAGCTTTGTGGTTCCTTTTATGGACCATATAACTTACTTCAAGTAGGCTACTTTTCCCTGCTTTACCTAAAGATCTTACTGTGCTACTGGTTATTCACCTTGCCGTCTGTTGTAACTGTTCTGCGATATAACTGTAGGTGTGTTTTTTATCTCAGGTAAAATTTAGGAAACGGCGCTGAATCTGCCAAATTAAGTTTTGAAAACTGTCCGAAACCAACGCTCAGGACGAACAGAGAAATAAAGCACTGTTTTGCCCCCTCTACTATACAGTGTTTAGATAGTAACAGCATAAGGCATTTAGATTTACGGTCATATCTCGCCCATTCCATACCAAGTGATTATTCAGAGGAACAGATAATGAATATAAGTAAAGAATTAAAGAATACAGCTAATGTCATACCCTTTGCGAGTATTTAGTGTACGAAACAACAGTGCGAACTTAAAGAAATGTACGGACTTCATTAAAAGGCTAACCCGTTATAAAAGCAGAGCAACTTGTTGGATAAATACTCTGTGTTGTCTTTATTCCACACACGCTTGGCAGCATCAAGGCGGTGGGGAGGGGTTTGCATTAACCCAGTTCTTTCTTATGGCCTCGGCTTCGCTCCTTGGCAGGAAAAACATGACCCGCTTTACTAGAGCCACTATGAGCTCGGGCTGTGTTTAATTATACGGATTTCTTACATAATTCCCCAGGCTCATAGTTTGAACATGTGCTTTACTTGCATGGTGGTATCTCAAGTCTTTTCAAGTTATACCTCATGCATACCAGGACATATCACAAACTTAAGTATGAGAGGCATCAAAAAACAACGGACTTGTGAAATTTACGATTTGCATTTAAGAATTGCTGTGACCGAACAAGTTGCCGTACTGGCAAGACGCTTTACTCGCATTCAATTCCATGCCCTCTGTGGCCGTAGCTATTAAGATATTTTTGTTGTTTCATTAAGTTGATTAAGGCGAAATCCGGTGTGATTTCTATGAAAGCGTTCGACCGTTACCTTCGTAATCTTCACGAGCTACATCTGTGTCCCGTTTCTAATGACGTCTTTGACGATGGGACATCAAACACTAAAATTCCTTTCCTTTAAAATATCAGTGAGTTTGCAGCATAAACAGAGACCAAGAAATTTCGGATCTCGAGCTTAGTTAATGGATGACGCATAGTTAGAACTACAATATAAATGTAACGAACAACTGTGTAGTCTTTTTCTTCTGTACGTGACGGAAACAGGAACACTAAAAAATTATTACATTGGTGACATAGAATAAAGCTGTTTGCTACACTACCTTCGATAAGTGTCGGACATTTAACAAGATATATTGAGTTGATCCAAATGTTCGTCGCGTTCTTCCTTAACTTTAATAAACACAACAGGTACACATACCAGAGACTTTAGTCATCAATAGCATGTTCTACGTCACTGTTTACAAAAGTCTGCGAAAGTTGTGGTAACTTTTTCATTCTGCGACTATAGAAATCATCTGGTTTTGCCGGCCACGGTGGCCGTGTGGTTCTATGCACTTCAATCCGGAACCGCGTGACTGCCACGGTCGCAGGTTCGAATCCTGCCTCGGGCATGGATGTGTGTGATGTCCTTAGGTTAGTTTGGTTTAAGTAGTTCCAAGTTCTGGCGGACTGATGACCTCAGATGTTGAGTCTCATAGTGCTCAGAGCCATTTGAACCATCTGGTTTTGAGACGAAGAAATCGCCGCATGTTCGGAGCGTAGTTTCGTTGGGAAAGGAAGTTCCTTGAAGGTTGTTCCATAAATAGAGGAAAAGGTGAAAATTTGACGTAAGATCAGGAGAATAAGGTGAGTGGGAATGATTTCCCAACTTAACTCCTGTACATTGTTTTCTGTCAGTCTAACTGAATGCCGACGGGCGCTATCGTGAAGTCTCATTACTTCACGCAGTCTTCCTGGCTGTTGTTCTTGGTTACCGGGTTCGATTCCCGGCGGGGTCAGGGATTTTCTTTGCCTCGCGATGACTGGGTGTTGTGTATTGTCCTTAGATTAGTTAGTTTTACTTAGTTCTATGTTCTAGGGGACTGATGACCATAGCTGTTAAGTCCCATAGTGCTCAGAGCCATTTGAGCAATTTTTTTGTTGTTCTAGGAATGCGTCTGCAAGACTTCTCACTAGTTGACAACAAATATCACCAGTGACGGTTACACCTCTTGGAAGAAATTCGTAGTTCAACACACCGTCACTGTTCCACCAGATGATGCATGACATTATCTTTCGTGAAAGCGCACAGGTCTTTGTAGGGGGAGTTGCTGCTTCATCTTGGCTCTACTATTCCTTTCTTTTCCTTATATTAGGGTAGAGACACCATTTCTCGTCACCGGTAACGAGACAGGACAGGAATGGTCGGGGTTGCTCTAGAGCCAACTGATGGCGAACACGCAGAGGCTGTCCGTTGATTTCCGTGATATTCTCTTAAATCATGCGGTACCCATAAACATGATTTTTTAACCTTCCTTTATTGCATGCAATGTAGCACGACAGTGGAGTGGTCACAGATCATCACAGTTGCCGATTCTCGAGTAGAATGATGTGGATGATATTGGATTCATGTGTTTAATGAGCTTCATCAATCCCCGAAGGTGTTTGCGAACATGGAGGGCCACTAATATCAAAACGATCTTCCTTAAAACGAGTAAACAAATTTTTTGGCTTGTTCTATCCAATGAAGGTTGTGTAGAGGTGAATTAACGCCTTAGTACCGTAAGCTGGGGTGAACAGTAACAATGGGGTCTATAGAAAGGAAAATTACAAACTGTTTTGATGCTTTCATGGTCGCTCTAAGCGAATATGAAATCTGGTGAGTCGTTAAACCACGTCATATTTCTTCTACACGTTTCGACCCTTCTGCTGGAATATTCTTCAGGATTCTGTGGCGTCGACTGTGGACTGACAGTGATTTTTCAGACAACAGTGGACACCATAAGATCCTGAAAAAGATCGCAGTACAGAGTCGAAGCAGCCAGACAGCCCAGAAGTTATAACCTTAAAAGATTCATTTGCCTAACAGAGAAGCAATAAAAAGTTGTCGACACTGTTTGTTGATGTTTTGTTCATTGGATGACAAACATCGGGTGTGGTGCTGAATTTCCTTATTTCAAATTTGATTTGTAAGTACCAGTCCCAAAATTGTTTTGTACGTGGTAAACAAATTTGTAATCCCATTTCATTAAACAGAAAGGCGTTTATAAGGTAACTTTAATCTGCCTTGTATTTCGGCAACCTGAAAATGCAAGGTTGTTTTTTTCGGAATTTGTGGGATGAATAGAAACAGTAATCGTCAGTGTTTCTTCAGAATAAGACCAAGAATTTGACGAAACTGAAAAAAAAAAAATTTCTCACTGTCATCAACCTAGTACACTATGCTGTGTCTAAGGTATGTGAAAAAAGTAAGCAATCATTTAGATTGAATGGACCTAAAGTTTGTTATTTAGAAGCGAGGATTGCGTTGATGATCTTTCTTAATCAGGCCGATTAAACACGTTTGTTTTAAGAGACGATGAACTATTTTTTAGTGAATGAGATTCATTTATAAAGCTTTAACTCTCCCTTTACACATGGTGTGTGGAGCTGCCGAAATGTCTACAGACTGAATCCTTATGAGACATGCAATTTCACTGTTACTTCGTAGCTATCCCGGCTTGTCATTGGTCTTGAAAGACTCTTCGGGTTTGCTGCCGGATCCTAAAATCAACTCGATTCAATATTTCGGCCATCCAAAGGTTCACCATCTTCAGGAGACCGCTGCTTCTGCTGATGAGTCACGCTGAGAACTGACGCCAGGCTGCAAATCGACGTCCTATATAAGCCACCGTGCCCTACACGGCGCATGCGCCGCCCATCAACGTTGCTGCCTTCCAAGACTGGGCAGGTGGCGCCGCCCTTAGTAGGACACCGACGGCCATGGCATGTCGCACACAGAGACGATGTTCAAACACTCGGACAGGTCGCACCGAAGAAAGTTTTGTTTTGATGCGAGATAGTACAGAATTCCACGTCCTGCTAAGAGGAAACTCAGTGTCTCGATTAAGTAAATAATCCGCCAACGTAATTTCAATTTCCTCTTTATAGACACTGTTCCAAAAACCGGATGTGTTGGCAACTATCACAATATTTTCCAGTTTCATACCGTGTCCCTCATTCAAGCAGTGTTGTGCTGCGGCCGATTTTTACGGCTGTTGTAGCTTCGGCGATGTTCCACAGACCTGTCATGAACTGTGCGAATCCAGTGACCAATGAGAGCCTTCTCACATTGAGACGGAATTTTGTTTACGCTAGGTTATCGAAGCCCCAAATCATCTTCCACAGAGCCGAGCAGTGCCCTAATCTTAAGGTTCAACTGGTTCTAATGGCTCTGAGCACTATGGCACTTAACTTCTGAGGTCAGTCCCCTAAAACTTAGAACTACTTAAACTAACTAACCTAAGGACATCACACACATCCATGCCCGAGACAGGATTCGAATCTGTGACCGTAGTGGTCGCGCGGATCCAGACTGTAGCGCCTAGAACCGCTCGGCCACCGCGGCCGGCAATCTTAAGGTTGACGGAAGACACTATTAATGTTACAATTCCGTAAGATTCTTCCAATCTTAAATAATATCGTCGCAGCATAAGGAACAAAGACCAAAGGTCTGTGTTCGTTTTCATGCATTTTCGATGATAGTCCAAACTCCATAGCCCGATGAATCTGCTTTTCAGAGTATCCATTTTCCTTAAAAAGGAGCCATCGAATGCCCAAGTTCTTGGGTTAAGAAGCCCTCATTTGAAATGGCGTATGCTGTGCCTACAAAAATCATAAGGATGCCAGTGCCTTGGTATGGTGGATGACAACTTTTAGAATGCAGATACCGGTCTGTGTGCGTCGCTTTTCGATGAACGCAATTTCACTGTTTAGAAGTAACTAGCTTGGATGGTGTTTTCGCGACTGTTTGAAATATTCTGAGTGCGCCAATTCTATTCTCAATGGGCTATCGGATTCGTTAACTAGCAGGTTCTATGTGATTAGTGTTATACGTAATTATCTCCGCGGGATGGCCGTAATAGCGGGTAAGCAGATGTCACCCAAGCCAATTATTTCCGTTCGTATTGTAGAACTCACCTTCAACTCCACTATAAAATTTGTCTATAACATACCAAGGGTTTATTGGTGCAAAATAAAAGAACATTACACAGTGTTTGAATGAAAATGAGTTACTATTCTCACTTACAGAAAGTTGCATTAATACATGCGTCTTGACAGATTGTGGCAAGAGGAGAAAAGATGAAGAAGGAAGTGGCAAGTGAAGTATATCAGACAAGTGACGGAGATTGCTTTACAAGGATAACTTAGTAACCTTATTCCTCCAAACTTTGAGCAACACGACTTAATGTGTCATGTACATGAGTCTTTTTCTCACCACAAATAATACGTCATAGACTTTTGTATTTACTCGTAAAAAAATAGTTTTATTGAAACAGAAAGGAAAGAAGAAATAGTGATATGTCATTATACGTTTTCCGGTACTTCTGCCTGTATAAATTATAGAATCAAAGAGATCATATTTAATCATTATGTCGGTGACGTGATGTGTTGACAAACAAGCCAAGTTCATCAATTTAATATTACAGTAAAGTAATCAGAGATATAACTTTTCTGTCGAAAGCAGAATAAGAAACCAAAGTTCACGAAACATTTTTAATTCTTAGCACTGAATAAAGCACTCAATTTTATTTCTTACTGTCCTAAATTGAAAACAGATTTTTACATGTCTCTGTTCACCCAACAGACCAAAAAAAAAAAACAACCTTACCATGAATGCTCTTTGCATTCACCGTTCTCTACGATGTGGATAAAAACACGGCGTTTATATTTTCTGTGTTATAGAAACTTGAGCTAGGTGGAAAATCTAAATAAAGTTTAAAGTTAGGTGCGATACCTCTAATAAAACATAAATTGGATTTCCTTTTAAAAATACCAGTCCTTTCTTTCAAATATAGAAATTATTTGTGCTCACCCAATTTTACAATAACTTCTGATAAAATGTAACATTTACTACAATTAAAGCTCCACGGAAAAGAAAGACAGAAGAAGAAACTCATTCAAAATAAACGCTATTTCAGTCGAATTTATATTTAATCTGCGTAAGAGGTGCTCTCTGTAAATATTTACGAACTGATTCTACCAGTTGACTATGTCGTTTCCTCAAATTTGCAGTATTCGTCGCAGCGATTTTCTTTGCACTAGCGTGGTAAATAAACAGGAATCTACAGTGTCCCGCATCCGGCCCTAAATTGATCCAGGGAAATTCCGGGATGGTTCCTTGAAAGGGCACGACCGACTTCCTTGTTTGTCCTTCCCTAATCCGATGAGACCGATGACCTCGCTATTTAGTCTCTTCCCCCAAACAAACCAACCCAATCAACAGTGTGGGCACAAAAAAGTGACTCGGACTATTGGATACAGCTGGACGTGGATGTATGCATATAACCATAGCCCGCCACATGATCCACAGCGGTTCAGAGCTTAGTGAACGCTGCGCCTGTATGAGTGGAACAGTAGAAAGGGGACGATGGTTCTCACAGTGGAGCCGCGGGTATTCGTTGTGGAAAGTTACACGACATCAAAATCGTGGAAAGAGTGTGTTCAGTTGTTTGCAGAGAAGTTTAATGGTGCCAAGTGCTGCAAAGAGGGCCTGGCAATGCTTAGTCCGAAGATGGTGTCAGACGGGATCTCCTGAGAACAAGTCCAAAAACATTCCGAAAAGTGCCCGGACACCAGAAAACTCTTCACAGTCCTACCAAATCAAACCGACTCCTGTTGGAAAAGACCGGCAAAACACTTCGATCATACAGACGAATACTCCACCTGGAACAATAGTCTGATCGTGGTCCTAGCTGGACACCCAGGTCACCTGATCTGTCACTGTGCAATTACTTGCACGGTGAGCCCTCAAGCGGAAGGTGTGCCACAACAACCCTCATAGTCATTAAGAACTGCAGCAAAATATTTCGGAAGAACTTGCAGCAATTCCAGCAGTCCAGCTTCGATCTACCTTCAGCAACTTAGTGAGCAGGAGCCACAACTGCCAAGACATGAATGGTGGTTACTTTCAACATCTGCTATAGTCAGGTTAGTGCTGTATCTCCTTTCCTCTGCTGCCTTTCTTTCTAGCCTGGAACTGTGTTCTCCAGGCCACTTTTGTTTGTCCCGCCCTATATGACTATTACCCGACTCCGATATTACAGCACTTGGCGTCTACTGGCCTTTGTCGAGAACACGTGGTCACGTTACAGTAAGGACACTGGTGTATTGTGAGTGTTATCAGTAGAGTTGCGCACATATCAAGTGGTTCAGTGCGTCCTCCTGGTGAAGTATCACAATAAAAACTCACGATAAGCTGACTGAAGTGCCCTCAATCCCAGACGCCATTATATTGCGATCGAAGACTAAATATACAATCTGATTACCTCTTTAAAGTTCGTGACAGAGAGTACTCGTTTTACTACAAGATGTTCCTGTTCCAATAGCGTGCCGTCGATGTGGCCGAGCGGTTCTAGGCGCTACAGTCTGGAACCGTGCGACCGCTACGGTCGCAGGTTCGAATCCTACCTCCGGCATGGATGTGTGTGATGTCCTTAGGTTAGTTAGGTATAAGTAGTTCTAAGTTCTACGGGACTGATGACCTCAGATGTTAACTCCTATAGTGTTCAGCCATTTTTTTTCCAATATCGTATGGAGAGCGGGTAGAATATCTGCTTAAATGTCTCTGTGTTTGGTGCGATACACATAGGCCTGAATAGTATCTCGTGATAATTTACTTAATATGGTTCTTAAAATTAGGTGGACAGGCTCTCATCTGATAATTCTGTCTTCAAGAGTCTAACAATTCACACTTCTTTAAAATTTCCTTGAAGCTCTCTTGTGATCCAAAAGTCTTGCGACAATTTTTACTGCCCTTCAAAGATTTTTAAGCTGTTTTCTTTGTAGACTAAATGCTTTTCTCCAGTATCCTGCCAGTAAACGAGGTAAGACACCTGCCTTACCCACGATTGTCTGTTCTATCATTCTATTTCGTATTCCTAGAAAGTGCTGTACTCTGTTATGAAAACTGCTCCTGGAAACTTAACGAGTAAAAATGTTCCCCGCTTACTGCTTAATTTCCTTATGCCCCGTAGATATCTGTTTGTCTCAGACTAGAATCACACTTACTATGTCAGTACTGAGAAGGTAGCAGTAAATGGCATTGACGTAGAGGAAATGAGACAACAGCAACCGCTTTTTACTACATGTTAAAAACATAAGGTTTATTAGCCTTATTTGTGCCACTCTTAAATGTGTTAATCAGAATGGTGCTGTGAACACACTTTCAAGCATTGCATATAAAAATACGAGGGTGAGTCAAAAGGTAAGCTACACATCCAAGTTCTGGCTATTTATTAAACCACATATACATAGGCAACACGGCTGTGCAAACTTACGATGTATGTTCGCTTTTCCATATAGTTCCCAAGAGATTGTAAAAATGTCTCGGAACGGGTAACCAACTGTTCGATTCTGGATGCGTAGAAATCACCTGGACACAGCTGCTTCCATCCCCTCATCGCTTCGGAATCGTTGTCCGCCGAGGTCTTCTTTCGTTTAGCTGAACACATGATAATCGCATGTCGTTAAGTCTGGACTGTATGGAGGATATATAATACCTACCACTTTAATCATTGCTGCAGTTATGACGTTTGGGTGGCCCAGTGCGGAGCTGAAGTTATCGCCTAACAAAATCACACCGGCGCTCAATTTTCCCAAGCGCTTTTCTTTAATCGGCTTACGCAATAGATGCACCGTTTGACAAAACGAAGCAGAGATGATTGTCGTGACTTTCAGCATAAATTACACATACACCACACACTCTACGTCAAATAACACTGACGCCTTCATCTTTCCTGTCGAAGGCCGGATCTTGGGCTTTCCGGTATGGTTAAGTGTGTGCACCCATTCCGTCGACATTTTCTGTATTTTCGGTAGTTAACTGGTGGATCCCCTTTCATCCTGGGTCATGATTCGCAGCAAAAACTCGTTGCCCTTCACAGAATACCATTACAAAAATTCTAGTAATAATCGGAAACGTTGCTCTTTGTGATCATCGGTGAGCAGCCGTGGTACCCATCTGCCACACAGTTTACGGTATCTCAAGTGCTGGTAAACACTGGAGAACACGCTGCCATACAAGATGTTCAGCGTGCTGGCAATTTCCGGCAGTGTTACGCTCCGATCCTCTCTAATTATCACATCTACAGTCAACATTTGCAATAGTAGTTAACATTGCGGGCCTACCTTCTCGATATTCATCAGTGAGAACCGTGCTTCCGACATCGAATTGCTTACACCATTTTATAATACCTCGGCCAGATATTGAAGGTTCATCATATGCAGCAGTGATTTTCACGAATAAAGTCCGTGCAATTGAGCCGTTTAGCGCGTAGAAATCTGATAGTTTGCACGCACCTCAAATTTAAAAGTCCACTTGACTCGCGCGCCGGCCGCGGGGACAGAGCACTAGAAGCTTCAGTCCGGAGCCGCGGGACTTCTACGGTCGGAGGTTCGAATCCTGCTTCCGGCATCGATGTGTGTGACGTCCTTAGGTTAGTTAGGTCTAAGTAGTTCTAAGTTCTAGGGGACTCATGACCTCAGATGTTTAGTCGCATAGTGCTCGGAGCCAATTTGAACTGACGCGCGATTGAGCCTAGCCCGCTCTGCACACGACAGGATACCACATCACCCATCCTGTCGGTCGTGTTAGCGATTGCTGTTGCGTGCTAAACACTGGCCACGGTCGCGCTACGCAGCGTTCTCTCGTGGCGAGCTAGTGTGGCTTACTTTTTGATTTGCATCCCTACATCAACAAATAAGTCTCAAAAACTTGTCAAAGTTAAGGTTAGTCTTAAAGATAGCGGTGAGCAAAACGTAATTATGAAATAAAATTTCGCATGATGTAAAGTAGATCGAGGAAACATTTATCATCCATAGGAATCATTGCTGCAATATAGTACAGATAGTATTTGAAAGAAATAGACAGCGAAACGAAGTGATAGTTTTATTCTGAGTCCATTATTACGCTAAGGTCACCACGATCGAGGCGGAATATGGTCCTTAATATAATGTGTGATCACTACGAGCAGCAAGCATGCTCTGCTGCCCACGTGGCTGGTAACGAGTTGCAGTTAGCAACGGCTGGGTGCTCGTTGATGCATGTAGACGTGGAGCAATTCGTTCCCCCAACCCATCCAACACGTGCTTGATGTAATTCAGTTGGGGAACGGGCATGTTAGTTCATTCCCCGAATATCCTCTCTTTCTAAGATCTCCTCCACCAGCGCTGGTCGATACGGTCGTGCGTTGTCACCCACAAAAATAAATGCGGGGCTGAATGCACCCTTTAAAAGACGCACAAGGGGATGCAATATAGTGTCGGAATATCGTCTGCCGGTGAGTATCCGTGTCCAAAGATTGGGAGGTCAGTAAGCGTAAGTAACGTTGTTCCTCTTGTAACGGGACACCCTCCTCCAGCATTACATTTCCTCAAAAGTAGTTATCGATACCAGTATTAGATTTCGAATTTTGGTCGGGTTAGTAATATCTCAGTTGGTTTTCTGAAAACTGTCATATAATTTTATGCACGGTATGTTATATTTCAAGGTAAAACTTATGAAAAGGAATTACTTTATGAAATATTTTAGTTTCGATGTTATAATCATCAAGTACTAGTTCTGAACCTACAGTTAAAATTATTTATTTAGAAACATTTTAAATTACGAATTGCTGCCACACTTAAAATTTCTATTATTAATTACGCAATTCTGTACTATTTACTATATTTATTTCTAGAATCATTTATGAAATAATAATCGAAATTAATAATGTAATGGTAACTAGTAGATATCCATTTGTTAAGAAAAATTGTGAACTATTTGGAATATTGTTATTTTCCGCAGAGTATGCAATGTGTAAGCTTGCCTCAAATGTGATAGGACGAATTTTTGTGTGAATAGTGTAATTTAGGTTTTTGGTAATGTGAAAAATCAAAATACTCTGTGATATACTAAAATGTGAGAAAATATATTGTCGGCCCGCCCTGTTATCCGTGAGGTCCAGCGCACGGCTTTTCGGACTGGGAAGGAGCTCCTGGTCCCCGTCACGAATCCGCGCGGCAGACTTGTGTCGAGGTCCCGTGAGCCGGCCAGTCTGTGGACGGTTTTTAGGAGGTTTTCCATCTGCCTCGGCGAATGCGGGCTGGTTCCCTTTATTCCGCCTCAGCTACACTATCCGCCTCAGCTACACTATGTCGGCGATTACTACGGAAACAAATTCCCCACGTACGCGTACACCACCATTACTCTACCACTCAAACGCAGGGGTTACACTCTTCTGGTGTGAGACGTTCCCCGGGGGTGGGGGGGGGGGGGGGGTTCACTGTGGGGTTGTGGACCTCTGCAGCTGTGGCGAGGACGGAGCCTCTTCGTCGTTTCTAGACCCCCGTTAAACATACAATACAAGTATATTGGCGTAAAAAACAATCTGCAGATTTATTTAGTTCAAACCAACCATAAGGACCCAGCTCGCGCTATTCGTCCACGAGGCTCAGAGGGCCTTAGACACGGGTTCACAGGTAGATGCCGTGTTTCTTGACTTCCGCAAGGCGTTTGACACAGTTCCCCACAGTCGTTTAATGAACAAAGTAAGAGCATACGGACTATCAGATCAGTTGTGTGATTGGATTGAGGAGTTCCTAGATAACAGAACGCAGCATGTCATTCTCAATGGAGAGAAGTCTTCCGAAGTAAGAGTGATTTCAGGTGTGCCGCAGGGGAGTGTCATGGGACCGTTGCTATTCGCAATATACATAAATGACCTGGTGGATGACATCGGAAGTTCACTGAGGCTTTTGCAGATGATGCTGTGGTATATCGAGAGGTCGTAACAATGGAAAATTGTACTGAAATGCTGGAGGATGTGCAGCGAATTTACGCATGGTGCACGGAATGGCAATTGAATCTCAATGTAGACAAGTGTAATGTGATGCGAATACATAGAAAGATAGGTCCCTTATCATTTAGCTACAAAATAGCAGGTCAGCAACTGGAAGCAGTTAATTCCATAAATTATCTGGGAGTACGCATTAGGAGTGATTTAAAATGGAATGATCATATAAAGTTGATCGTCGGTAAAGCAGATGCTAGACTGAGATTCATTGGAAGAATCCTAAGGAAATGCAATCCGACAACAAAGGAAGTAGGTTACAGTACGCTTGTTCGCTCACTGCCTGAATACTGCTCAGCAGTGTGGGATCCGTGCCAGATAGGGTTGATGGAGGAGATAGAGAAGATCAAATGGAGAGCAGCGCGCTTCGTTACAGGATCATTTGGTAATCGCGAAAGCGTTACGGATATGATAGATAAACTCCAGTGGAAGACTCTGCAGGAGAGACGCTCAGTAGCCCGGTACGGGCTTTTGTTGAAGTTTCGAGAAGATACCTTCACCGAAGAGTCAAGCAGTATATTGCTCCCTCCTACGTATATCTCGCGAAGAGACCATGAGGATAAAATCAGAGAGATTAGAGCCCACACAGAAGCATACCGACAATCCTTCTTTCCACGTACAAAACGAGACTGGAATAGAAGGGTGAACCGATAGAGGTACTCAGGGTACCCTCCGCCACACACCGTCAGGTGGCTTGCGGAGTATGGATGTAGATGTAGATGTGAGATTTTCAGTTTCAGGAATCAGACCACTAGAGAAGAAGAACTGGAGCCATCTCAACTTGAGAAGCTGAGTAGAAAATTTATTGTAATCTTTGTTTTTTTTCAAATCTTCATAAATGACTTTGCTATTTATCTACTCGAACTGGACATTGTTTAACGTGGACAGTAGATGGATGTAGGAAGGAGGGGGGGGGGGGGGGGGGGAGAGGAATTTGCACTCTCCACACCATAACACCAAGATGATCATGTTCGACAATTTTCCAGGGTGCATCACCTTTTGTCACCCCTCACTGTATGTGAGTTCGTCCATCATTGTTAAATATGATCGTTTTGATGGTCCAGGTGTTACGGTATGGGAAGGCATAATGTTACATGGGTTACTGACATCCAAATCTTTGAATGCGATGCACTCACCGGTCAAGGTTTTTGTGACTCTGTACTCCTTCCCCAGTTGCCTCTTTGCAAGGGTGCATTCGGCCCTGATTTCACAATGCACGACTGCATCAAACAACGCAAGTGGAGGAGCTCTCGGAACGATACGAGATTCCGCGAATGCAATAGCCTGCCCCTTATCCCCGACTTAAATTACCTCGAGCACATATGAGGTGTACTGCAGCACGTATACGAGATGCGACGATAAAGTAATGAGACTGTTGTGGAAAAAAAATGTTGTTTTAGTCAAGTTTAGTGTTGTCTCCTTCACAGTAGTTCCCTTTTAATTGTACACACTTTTTCCAGCGCTTCTGCCATTGATGGTAACATTTCTGAAACCCATCTTCTGTAGTATCCTCCAAGACCCTCGTCACAGCTTTTTGGACATCTTGCGTTGTTAGAAAATGGTGTCCCTTAACGGCCGTTTTGACTCTTGGAAATACAAAAAAAAGGCGCACACATCGGTATCTGGTGAATAAGGTGGCTATGGTGGTACTGAGACTTGTTTTGAGATTACAAAGTGCCGTACTGACAGAGCACTATGGAATGGCGTATTATCGTGATGCAGAAGCCAGTTATCAGCTATGTTGGCACTGACACGAAGAGCGCTTTTACGAAGTCTTTCTAAAATTTCTTTGCAGTAATATTGGTTAACTGTTTGTTCAGAAGGCACCCACTCTTTGTGAACAATTTATGAACAGTGGACATGCGTCTGTGAGGTTGGTGGTCGTCCACTGCGGTCTTCATCGTCAACGTTCCTTCTGCCTTCACTAAACATTTAATGCCAACGAAAAACTTGAGTTCTTCACATAACCTCCTTTCTAAAAGCCTTCTGAAGCTTACCGTAAGTTGTCGTTTAATGCAAAAAGAAATGGCATACCGTTGCGCAATATTATGCGGTACCATTTCCGCGACGAGAGACACAAACACGTGATAACTTATTATATCACAACTCACGACTGAGCAGTTGCATCGATGTGACGCTTGGACTAGAAGCATCTTATAGACCAAGGTCTAAGATATTATGCCTACGCAAGCCTGCAGGGTTGCCACATCTTGCAAAGAAAATCAGTCTCATTACTTCATTGTCTTACCTCGTACATGATCCTACAGTCATCTTTCAGTTGTCAACTGGTCTGGTGGACTGGTGGAACGCCCTACCCCTAGACCTTCTTACATGCCCTTACATGCCCTGCCATCCGTAGGTGATGGCACCCCCTATTAAGAAACATGTCCAGCCTATTGTAATGTCCAGGGACTATCGCGAATCATGGTGAATTCAATGTAAGTAAGATCTGTGAATGAAATTGTCATTTCCCTTCACCTCATTGTGCATTTCCCCCAGTTACCTTCTGTACTACAGCATAGCAGCTTTTTCTGTCCGTGGCCCATGTTTCATCGAGCTATACTATGCAGTGAAACATGATGTGAAAATTACATTCATCATTACGTTTTGCACGCTGGTGTACATACACATGGAAGCAAGCGCATAGTTGCAGAAAACAATGTAGGCCTGAATCAGAAAAACAACTATTAAAAACTAAACTTTATTTAACCATGATATGGTCTTCCACAAATTTTCTATAGAATTTAACTAAAGCAATTTAACTATGCAACACCACAATGAAGTATTATTATCTTGCTGAAGTATAAATCTGGTTTTTAATCATTATTTAGACGCATTTAGTGCGTCATTGTCAATATACACTCCTGGAAATTGAAATAAGAACACCGTGAATTCATTGTCCCAGGAAGGGGAAACTTTATTGACACATTCCGGGGGTCAGATACATCACATGATCACACTGACAGAACCACAGGCACATAGACACAGGCAACAGAGCATGCACAATGTCGGCACTAGTACAGTGTATATCCACCTTTCGCAGCAATGCAGGCTGCTATTCTCCCATGGAGACGATCGTAGAGATACTGGATGTAGTCCTGTGGAACGGCTTGCCATGCCATTTCCACCTGGCGCCTCAGTTGGACCAGCTTTCGTGCTGGACTTGCAGACCGCGTGAGACGACGCTTCATCCAGTCCCAAACATGCTCAATGGGGGACAGATCCGGAGATCTTGCTGGCCAGGGTAGTTGACTTACACCTTCTAGAGCACGTTGGGTGGCACGGGATACATGCGGACGTGCATTGTCCTGTTGGAACAGCAAGTTCCCTTGCCGGTCTAGGAATGGTAGAACGATGGGTTCGATGACGGTTTGGATGTACCGTGCACTATTCAGTGTCCCCTCGACGATCACCAGAGGTGTACGGCCAGTGTAGGAGATCGCTCCCCACACCATGATGCCGGGTGTTGGCCCTGTGTGCCTCGGTCGTATGCAGTCCTGATTGTGGCGCTCACCTGCACGGCGCCAAACACGCATACGACCATCATTGGCACCAAGGCAGAAGCGACTCTCATCGCTGAAGACGACACGTTTCCATTCGTCCCTCCATTCACGCCTGTCGCGACACCACTGGAGGCGGGCTGCACGATGTTGGGGCGTGAGTGGAAGACGGCCTAACGGTGTGCGGGACCGTAGCCCAGCTTCATGGAGACGGTTGCGAATGGTCCTCGCCGATACCCCAGGAGCAACAGTGTCCCTAATTTGCTGGGAAGTGGCGGTGCGGTCCCCTACGGCACTGCGTAGGATCCTACGGTCTTGGCGTGCATCCGTGCGTCGCTGCGGTCCGGTCCCAGGTCGACGGGCACGTGCACCTTCCGCCGACCACTGGTGACAACATCGATGTACTGTGGAGACCTCACGCCCCACGTGTTGAGCAATTTGGCGGTACGTCCACCCGGCTTCCCGCATGCCCACTATACGCCCTCGCTCAAAGTCCGTCAACTGCACATACGGTTCACGTCCACGCTGTCGCGGCATGCTACCAGTGTTAAAGACTGCGATGGAGCTCCGTATGCCACGGTAAACTGGCTGACACTGACGGCGGCGGTGCACAAATGCTGCGCAGCTAGCGCCATTCGACGGCCAACACCGCGGTTCCTGGTGTGTCCGCTGTGCCGTGCGTGTGATCATTGCTTGTACAGCCCTCTCGCAGTGTCCGGAGCAAGTATGGTGGGTCTGACACACCGGTGTCAATGTGTTCTTTTTTCCATTTCCAGGAGTGTACACTGATAGGCGAAAGCATTGCTACTAACTGCTTAACGGCATTTTGATCGCTCTTTGGAACACAGTACGGCAGAGATTCTGCGTATCTTGGTTTTGAAAAGGATATTTCTAGGATGCACCAGGTGATTACTGTGCTATTCACAATTAAGTGCCTTGCAGAGCGTTCAATGAACCACCTTCAAGCTGACTCTCTACCATTCCACTCTCGAACGGCGCGCGGGAAAAACGAGCACTTAAATTTTCCTTTGCGAGCCCTGATTTCTCTTATTTTATCGTGATGATCATTTCTGCCTATGTAGGTGGGTGCCAACAGAATGTTTCCGCAATCGGAGGAGAAAACTGATGATTGAATTTCATGAGAAGATTTCATCGCAACGAAAAACGCCTATGTTCTAATGATTGACACTCCAATTCACGTATCATGTCTGTGATACTATCTAACCTCTTTTACGACAATACAAAACGAGACCCCCTTCTTTGAACTTTTTTAATGTCATCCGTCAGTCCCACCTGATAAGGATTCGACACTGCACAGCGATGCACCAAATAGGGCGGACAAGCTTAGTGTAAGCAGCCTCTGTATTAGATCTGTTGCAGCTTCTAAGTGTTCTGCCAATGAATTGCAGTCTTTGATTTGCTCTACCCACAATACTGTCTATGTGATCCTCCTATCTTGGGTTATTTGTAATTGTAATCCCGAAGTATTTAGTTGAATATACAGCCTTCACATTTGTGTGACTTATCGCGTAATCGAAATTTAGTGGATTTCCTTTAGTACCTGCTGCAATTTCAGTAAATTATTAGCTATCAGTTGTGTGACCTATCGCTTAATCGCAATTTAGCGGATTTCTTATAGTACGTACCGCAATTTCAGTATATTACTAGCTATCAATTTCTGGGCACGGAACTGCCACCCGTTTGCGTCCTAATTGTGATCAATTGTATTGAATCAGGGTAATTTCGTTGTCACAACATCAGTTCAATGTCATCCTCCTCATACCACTGTAACACGATTCTGGCTTTGAGACACGGGCAGTTATCGTGTTGAAAGATGCCATCGCTGTGAGGAATGGCATGGAGTTTGAAGGGATGCAGTGTTGTGCAGTGTTCGCGTAGTTCACAGCTATGGTGCCTTCGATTACTATCACCGGGGTCATGAAAGTCCAGGACCATCATCTATAATGAAATAGGGTGTCCATAAAGGTCCCCTAGCACTTCAAAAAATCACAACTTCGAAACTATTACAGACGTTTGTAAAAAATTAAGCTTCTCTTAAATTCTTTTTTCGTGTGTACTTCGTTGCTGATTCGTTAGAAATGGCTACACAGAAGAAGAAAATGCAGTATGTCAGCTGGCATAGAGAAGAGAAATCTATGATAATGGAATTGCGGAATAATCTACGCCAGAAAAAAAGTGTAGTTTGTTCAAAAACTAAAGAGACAGACAGTATCAAAGACCTTTCAGGAAGTGGACTTTCCCTGCATCTCAGACTCGTGTTGACAGAGTGAGAGCTCTATTTAAAAGCTGATACCATAAGTCAATTTCGTCGTGCATCACACGAATTACAAAAAGCAACGCGAACTGTCCACGTAAGCGGTTACGCCTTTCTGCGTGCAAAGGCCGAATGGTACAAGCATTTTAGAATACGACTATCCTCTGCCGTATGTAGTCGCATGCTTCATGCTGGCCTCCATAGATGCAGGCAATGACAACCAGAAGCAGTGCCTGTTTTCAGGTGAACAATTTTTTGTATTTCTCGATAGGTGAATCGCCACAACGTTAGGATTTGGAGTTCCGAAAACCATCACAAAAAATGTTAAAACTTCCTTGATATCACGAGCTTAATGTTTAATGTGACTTAATGCATAACAGAGTGAGAGGCTTATTTTTCTTCACAGAGAAAAACATAACGGGAAATGTTAACTGAAGATGCTCAACCACTTCCTGTAACCATATTCCAAAGAGCTGCAGCAGCCCCTTATTTTCCACCACGTTGGTACTCTCATACATGAAATCTGAACGTATGAGACATCCTGAATAACACACTGTCTCAAGTGTGCATTGGTCGGGACGACCACCACGCTCTTCCCAAGTCACGCCACTGGGCTTCTTTTGGTCGCGTTACGTCAATGATTATGTGTACGCTGCAACCGTCAATGACATTGTTACCTTCGCCCACGAATTAGAGTAAATTACCCGTGTCCCGTTTCTTCTCTTGATTTTGAGCAGTTCTGATGCAGCTATACTGATAACATTGCCACGCTGATGTGACATGGAGTGGTACGTAAACAGCATATCAATTTTTATACTATGATGACTGTTATTAACAAAAACCGACAGTGACAGCAGAAGACATATAGACAGCTTCGTGCCTAGCATTTCATAAGATACTTAACTACAACTGGCATCGTCTTCAAAAAAAATTTTATGTTTGACGATCTCCATTTTGAAAGCCGTCCTTCATACTAGTAAATTAATAGAATTCCCTCTCAAACACTTCCATATAAGGAAGTACGATTGTTACCTTCGTTACCTGAGTTATAACTTACTTTTTTAAAAGCCAAACGAATGTGCGAGCGAGCTTTTATTATTCGTGAACTTTTAATCTGTCTGTGGTAGAAAATTAAACTACACATTATTCTGTTCTTGGAAAGAAATCTACGGCAAAATGTTTTCGTGAAATAAGCAGTTGAGAATTACCTCTTTCGGATGATCTGGAATTGTGTAAAACAATTTGTAACATCTCGCATCAAAGTAAGTGTATTCAGATGTCTTGAATGCAAGAATGCTGAGAAACCCTTGCTTATCTGGTCGTGTGCTGTATTTCCAGATATTGTTCGCGTTGTCACAGAGACGGATTGATTAAAGCCCGGTAGGTGCTGCCATCTGACGGGAGAATTCAGACCTACTTCCATTTGGGCAGGCCGCCGAGATAATACTACTGTATAGAGTGGCTTTTTGAACTAATGTTAATAAATGTTACACTATTTCTGCTGTTTAATTATTGGTAATGTTCTAAGAGGTTCTTAAAAACATGTTATATCGGAATTTGGTTCAAAGGGCTTTCCGAAAGAAAGTAACAGGTAAAATTTCATTTGCGTTGAATGTAAATCGGTCAATTAAATCTTTTGTAGACACCTCACAGCTTGTACAGTTTGTGTACCTTTTTTGTTTTGAGTGGACACCTGTTTCTCGTTGTTCTTTGTGGAATGATGGTAGATAAAGATTTAATAAGGAAGTGGAAGGTCCTTGTAGATTTGTCCACCAAACGCAACATTTTTCTTTTCCCAAATACATATTTATTTTCCAAGAAGCTGTAACAGCCTTTTGAAATCTTGTACAGTTACACGTAAGTGTATTCAGAGTTCCAGTATCTTTAGGAAACGCAAATTTTTGAAGTAGTGATTTTCCAACGTGCCTAATTCGCAATAACAATTACTGCATAGCTTAGCACAGCCCCAATAGAATATTTAACACTAACAACGCAATAAAACACATTCAACTTTTAAGAATATAAACAAATCACTTTTTTCGAACTTCCCTAAAAGACAGCTGCTACGAATACATGGTAACAATATTTACTTAATTAACAATACAATCAAGCACACTATCGCTGTGTTCTTAAGCACTATGAACGTTCAGATTCTACATTACTTAACAACTTTCGTTCTCAGGTACGAACTTAAACGCTGTTGCATAAAAATTGATTACTTGACTTCCCCTTAAATTTCTTATATAATAGAGGGACTGTAGAGCCTGCCCCGTTGTTCAGAGCACCATATCAATATAATAGCTATAAAGTGATTTTAACAGTGGCTGTAAAAGTGGCGAAATGATTATTACAAAATAATTCCAGCCGCAGCTCTAAGAGTGACCAGATATAGTTTAAAAGAGAATTCTCTGGTCAGTGAAGAATACATGAAGAGCTCAGACGCGCCCTATCCTTTTAAGCAGTGCAGTTCCACCACACCAGCCACATCTAGAACATCATCAGTTCAGGAATGCTCATTACATACCGCTGCCGTTTCACGAACGATGATCAGTTTATGCAGCTGTATTCAAAAAGTGATGCAAAGCAAGGTCAGTCGCACGTTATAGTAAGGTACGTACTCTGATGCTGGCAGACGGCTGGAAATGTCACAAGTGTTTTCCTATATACAAATACGAGTCGTTCGATACTGTAGGACGGATATACAGCGAGGTAACAAAGGTCATGAGATAACGATATGCGACAGTATTGCGTACCCAAGGTACAAATGTGCTGTGCACTGGCGGAGCTATCATTTGTACCCAGTTGAAAACGTGTCCGGAGTGATATGACCGCACGACGGGAATTAACAAACTTTGAATGCGAGATAGAAGTTGGGCTTCGACGCATGGGACAGTCTATATGGTAAATCGTTAGGGAATTCAATCTTCCGAGATCCTCAGAGTCGAGAGTCCACCGAGAATACCAAAATTCTTCACTTCAATTGACGACGGAGAGGGGTGGCGATTGCGCAGAGTTGCCAGTGCTGACACACAAGCAACACTGCTTGAAATAACCGCAGAAATCAATGTGTGTCATACGACTAACGAATCCGTTAGGACAGAGCCTCGAATTTTGTCGTTAAAAGACTATGGCAGCGGCGGCCGGTGGGAGTGTGCTGCTAACAGCACGGCATCAGCTGCTGTTCCTCTCCCGTGGCCCGTCACCATAACGGTTGGACCGTAGACGACTGGAAAAACGTGACCCGATTAGTTGAGTACCGATTTCAGTTGTTAAGAGCTGATGATACGGTTCGAGTGTGGTGCAGAACCCACGATATCAGGAGCCCAAGTTACCAACAAGGCCTGTGCAAGCTGGTGGTAGCCTGTGTTTACTTGGAATAGGCTGGGCCTCTCCTCCAGCTGAACCGATAATTGCCTGGAAATACACTACTCGCCATTAAAATTGCTACACCAAGAAAATGACGTGCTGCAGACGCAAAATTTAACCGACAGAAAGAAACTGTTGTGATATGAAAATGATTAGCTTTCCAGACTATTCACACGAGGTTGGCGCCGCTGGCCACACCTACAACGTGCTGACATGAGGAAAGTTTCCAACCGATTTCTCATACACAAACAGCAGTTGACCGGCGTTGCCTGGTGGAACGTTGTTGTGATGCCTCGTGTAAGGAGGTACCACCACCTTCCCGACTTTGATAGAGGTCGGATTCTAGCCTATCGCGATTCAGGTTTATCGTATCGCCACATTGCTGCTCGCGTTGGTCGGGATCCAATGACTGTTAGCAGAATATGGAATCGGTGGGTTCAGGAGGGTAATACGGAACGCCGTGCTGGATCCGAATGGCCTCGTATCACTAGCAGTCGAGATGACAGGCATCTTACCCGCATGGCTGTAACGGACCGTGCAGCCACGTCTGAATCCCTGAGTCAACAGATGGGGACGTTTACAAGACAACAACCATATGCACGAACAGTTCGACGACGTTTGCACCAGCATGGACTATCAGCTCGGACACCATGGCTGCGGTTACCCTTGACGCTGCATCACAGACAGGAGCGCCTGCGATGGTGTACTCATCGACGAACCTGGGTGCACGAATGGCTAAACGTCATTTTTTCGGATGAATCCAGGTTCTGTTTACAGCATCATGATGGTCGCATCCGTGTTTGGCGACATCGCGTTGGACGCACATTGGATGCATGTATTTGTCATCGCCATACTGGCGTATCACCCGGCATACTGGTATGGGGTGCCATTGGTTACACTTCTTGTTCTCACTGACGGCACTCTGAACAGTGGACGTTATATTTCAGATGTGTTACGAGCCGTGGCTCTAACCTTCATTCGATCCCTGCGAAACCCTACATCTCAGCAGGATAATGCACGACCGCATGTTGCAGGTCCTGTATGGGCGTTTCTGGATACAGAAAATGTTCGACTGCTGCCCTGGACAGCTCATTTTCGAGATCTCTCACCAAATGAAAATCTCTGGTCAATCACGGCCGAGCAACCTGCTGGTAACAATACGCCAGTCACTACTCTTGATGAATTGAGGCATAGTGTTGAAGCTGCATGGGCAGCTGTACTTGTACACGCCATTCAAGCACTGTTTGACTCAATTCCCAGGAGTATCAAGGCCGTTATTACAGCCAGAGGAGGTTGTTCCACGTACTGATATCTCAGGATCCATGCACCCAAATTGCGTGAAAATGTAATTACATGTCAGTTTTAGTATAATATTTTCGTCCAATTAATACCCGTTCATCATCTGCATTTCTTCTTGGTGTACCAGTTTTAATGTCCAGTAGTGTAGTCATGTTAGGCTATTTGTAGACAATTTACAGCCATTCATGGACTTTATGTTCCGAAAAAGGGATTGAATTTTTGTAGATGACAATGCGGCATGTCACCGGGCCACAATTGTTCGTGATTGGTTTTTAGATCATTCTGGGCACTTCGAGCGAATGATCACACGACATGAATCACATCGAAAATATGTGGGACGTAGTTGAGAGGTCAGTTCGTGCACGAAATCCTGCACCGGCAACATTTTCGTAGTTATGGATTGCTGTAGAGGGAAAATAGTTCATTATGGTTCAAATGGCTCTGAGCACTATGGGACTTAACATCTGAGGTCATCAGTCCCCTAGAACTACTTAAACCTAACTAACCTAAGGACATCACACACATCCATGCCCGAGGCAGGATTCGAACCTGCGACAGTAGCGAACGCGCGGTTCCAGACTGAAGCGCCAGAACCGCTCGGCCACACCGGCCAGCTAGTTCATTATTCCCATGACTAGTTAACCTCATGCCAGGTCGTGCTGCTGCATTGCGCCTGGTATAAGTCGGTCGAAAGGGATATCAGGAGGGATCCCATGACTTATGTCACCTCACTGTCTATCTGCCTTGGTAGGTGAGGGGTCAACAAGGGGGATTGGTAGCCAAAGAGATCTGAGAGATTCACGGCAGGGTCGGGGTTTTTCTTCTTTCGGGGACTGAGTGTTGTGTCTTGGTACCGTCATAATTGAAACGGGTGCTTGGCATCGTTTGTCAAGTCTCAGTATATGCAGCTCCGTACCAGGCTACTGCCTGGCCCCAATCAATCACTGTCATATCTTCCACTGCTGAGGTGGCTGGATGGGCACGCCGCGGAAGCCATCATATCAAAATAACAATTAAAAAGAAAAAACGCGGACGTAGAACGCGTCCTCTATCACTGTACACTGCGGTCTTTATTTGGTACTGAAACAAACAACAAGCTGTCCACGACGCTCGGTACTGACGCACCGGGTAGCTCATCCGTGGGCTTGTTAACTTTGGCATTACCATTCGTACAATTTAGGGGCATCTTCCGAGTACTAGCGTCGTCTGCAGGGTTACTGTGTACTGAGCAATCAGCGCACAGTTGGCCATCGCCGGCTGCTCACGTAAACCTCTTTTTCACTCTCTCCTATCTTCCGATGTCGTTGTCATCGTCCTCGTCATCAAAGATTTTCGGTCAGAAATCACATTTATCTTCTTAAAGTATATCTTCGCGAGACGTAAAGCGGATCACTTTGAATTTCCACTAGTTAAGGATTTTCATCATTTCGCATGGTTTTCTCGCCTGTCCAACAAGACTTGTTCATTCCAAATACTTTTCTTTGACTAACCCCTGAGCCATATACAGGAGCGACTTCATTTATTTCGAAACAAATTTCCGCTATTGGACTGTAAACTACAGTACATACACTTAACACAATCATGCTTTCGGTTTCTTAGTCATTCCAAGTTGAAATTAAACAAAATGCTCAACATGTTTAAATTCAAATTGAACTTGAGAAGGGCTATAGATCCGAAACAGAAAATCAAAGAAAATTTGGTTTCAAATGGCGGAAATATCTTTCGGGAATTTCTATATGATTCAGGTCCCCCACGAAACAAAAATTATTAACTTGAGCGATCGTCAGCTGTGAACCATCTCTACACATTGTTACTCCCAACTGAATGTCAGGACTGACTACAGCTGGGACTTATTGAAGGAAAACCTACCCCTTTACCTTTCCAGAAAAGCATAACTTAAAATTTCTCTACACTGAGAGCAAGTTGGCATCCTTCGCGCTATATTAATATATTTGTCATGTTATTCACCGTTTAGAGGGTAGAATTGCTTCATAGGTAATTGCGTCATATACCAAATGTCTGACACAGCAACTTCTAAGGTTTCTAGCTTATTTTTAGTATTCGCAAAAAAAGTAGTGTGACCTGTCTCTTTATTCGATGCGTCGTACTTCACACTAGTTAACTGGGTATCTTCCGAACAGAAGTCTTCAGTATTCGATATGTTACGTCACAAAGATTCTGAGTATAACCACTGTGATATTTGGCGATCAGAAACGATGTCGTTGTCATTGAAAAGTGAAAGAGCTGAGTGTTCGTAACGTTGCCGACCGGTCTGGAGATAACTGGCCTTGCAACTTGTGGTGGCCAACAAGCCTGGCAACCCTCCCACCTACACAGCAAGGGGGGAAGGTGGGGGGGGGGGGGCAGCTTAGAGACAGAAGGACCTGACGACCATTATGCAGGACATTGCTCAAGCATGTACAGAGCAAGCTGTTACTGATTTGTTTTACTGTTGGGGCTGTTAAGTGCTATACCACCTACTGCACTCCTCTGACTTTAATCCTTGTAAGTGCAACTCAATTTCTAAACCGAAGGAAACGTTACACGGCATTCGCTTCAGAACTGTTACGAGCTCGTCGGGCTACAGACCGCGCCATTCGAACTGTCAACACAACTGGCACTACTAAGAGAGTCCTACGACTTCCACATCGCTGGCAACGGGTTATACACAATGCTGGTGACTACTTTCAAGGTCAGTAAAACTTTGAAACACGTATCTATTTTGTACGAGCTGTAAATGAAGAGTCGCCACTATTTAAGTTGCAATCATCGTATAGCCGCCATTCTTTCACCTCGAATTTCTATCCCAGCCTCGAAACTTTCTTTTATTTTCATCATTGCTT
The DNA here is from genome assembly GCF_023897955.1 of Schistocerca gregaria. NCBI lineage: Eukaryota > Metazoa > Arthropoda > Insecta > Orthoptera > Acrididae > Schistocerca > Schistocerca gregaria. The sequence goes on from NC_064920.1 coordinate 1,119,324,810, forward strand.
TGGAGATGTATAGACTGAACAGTAGGGGCGACACACTATATCTGTGTTTTACACACTTTCTGTTTTCAATTTCCCAGGCTCATTGTTCCCTCTTGATTCTTGTACATATTGTTTATTACCCGTTTTCCCCATATCCTACACCAGTTATTCTCAGAATTTTGCGTTATTTCCGTTATTTGACATAGATGAAAATTTATTCCAAGGCGTCGAATTCTATTCTTCTCCTGCCGTTTTGCTTCCGTTACTAGCCGAAATGTCAGAAATGCCTCTCTGGTGTCTTTAACGTTCATGATGCCAAACCGACCGTCATGTAACGTATCCACAGTTTTCTTCTTCATTCCACATTTTATTCTGGTTATCAACTTGGAAGTATGAACAAGTAAGCCGATTGCGCTATAATTCTCACACTTTTAGGCTTTTGCCATCTTCGGATATGTTTGGTTGATTTTTTTCCCCGGAAGTCTGATGGTATATCACCACTCGCATACAATCTACACAGCAATCTTTTTATTTCCCCTTCACTTAATGGTTTTAGAAATTCTCATGGAGTACTATCTATAGCCTAAATTTTATTTTATCTTAAATCATCCAAAGCCCTTTTTTTATTCTAGTTCATATAGTGTTGTGCAGCTAGTAATCAAAAGGCCCTCGGTGCCGGCTTACAAACCCGCCACCGCTTCCGGCATCATAAGTCACCCTCATTCTGCCAACGGCCTTGTCAAAGAGGGTGGAGGAGCGGATAGAGGTTCAGGGGCACTCCCTGTGTCTTAGCCGTGGCGAACTGCCCTTAAAAGCGGAAGAACCAGCAATCATCAACGGCATTAGGATGCAGAAGGCTATGGAAACTACTGCATTAAAAACACATAACGTGCATCCACAGGACATGTGGCCTGTAATTGAAGAAGTGTCAAGATGAGTTCACCACTGGCAAAAGATTCCCGCCATTAGGATTTCCGGGAGATGACTGCCAAGGGGGAGATGAACATGAGAAACGGGTGAAATAACCGACGAACCATAACTTTCTAGGACTCGGGGCGTGGAATATCAGAAGCTTGAACGTGGTAGGAAACCTCGAAAATCAGAAAAGGGAAATGCAGTGACTCAGTCTAGATATAGTAGGGGTCAGTGAAGTGAAATGGAAAGGAGGCAGGGATTTCTGGTCGGATGAATATAGGGTAATATCAACAGCAGCAGAAAGTGGTAGAATGTGGAGTGGGATTCGTTATGAATAGGAAAGTAGGGCAGATAGTATGTTACTGTGAACAATTCAGTAAGAGGGTTGTTCTTATCAGAAACGACAGCAAACCAACATTGACAACGATAGTTCAGATATACATGCAGACGTAACAAGCAGAGGTTGAAGAGATGGAGAAAGTATATGACGATATTGAAATTTTAATACAGTACATGAAGGAAGTAGAAATCTAATAGTCACAGGGAATGCAGTTGTAGGTGAAGGAGCACAAGAAAAGTCTATGGATAATATGGATTTGAGCCAAAGAATGAAGGAGGAGAGCGACTAATTGAATTCTGTAATAAATTTCAGCTAATAATAACAAATACTCTGTTCAAGAAACACAAGAGGAGGAGGTATACTTGGAAAAGGCCAAGTGATACAGGAATATTTGAGTTAGATTACATCATGATCAGGCAGGGATTCCAGAATCACCATACTGGATTGTAAGGCGTACCCAGCGGCAGATATAGACTCAGATTACAATGTAGTACTGATCAAGAGTAGACAGAAGTGTAAGAGAATAGTCAGGAAGAATCAATACGCGAAGACATGGAAGTACTGAGGAATGATGAGGTACGTTTGAACTTCTCTAAGGATATAGATACAGCAATAAGGAATAGTTGAGTTGGCATAGAGTTCAAGAAGAATGGATGTCTCTAAAAAGGGCAATCAAAGAGTTGGAAAGGAAAACGCAGGTAGAAAGAAGGTAACTACGAAGAAACCGTGGGTAATGGAAGAAATATTTCAGCTGATCAATTAAAGAAGGAAGAAAGGATGTTGAGGGAAATCCAGGAATACAGAAACACAAGTCGCTGAGGAATGAAATAATTAGGTAATACAGGGAAGATGAGGTGAAATGGCTCTAAGAAAAATGTGAAGAAATCGAAAAAGCAATGATTGTCGCCGGCCACGGTGGCCATGCGGTTCTAGGCCCTACAGTCTGGAAGCGCGTGACCGCTACGGTCGCAGGTTCGAATCCTGCCTGGAGCATGGATGTGTGTGATGTCCTTCGGTTACTTAGGTTTAAGTAGTTGGACGTTCTAGGGGACTGATGACCTTAGAAGGTAAGTCCCATATTGCTCAGAGCCCTTTGAACCATTTTTTTGAATGATTGTCGGAACGACTGACTCAACATGTAGGAAAGTCGAAACTACCTTCGGTGAAAATAAAAGCAAGGGTGGAAACATTACGAATTCTTCTCTGAAATGTATAGGATAGAGCGGATAGGAGGAAAGAGTACATTGAAGGATTCTATGAGGGGGAAGTTGTGGATGATGTGATAGAGGAAGAAACGAGAGTTGATTTACAAGAGATAAGGCATCTAGTATTAGAATCGGAAATTAAGATAAGAGAGTGTCACTGGAAAATTACAGCATTTGGGTTGGACATCATTAAAACAAAGGCGTTTTTCGATGCGGAGGAATCTCCTCACGAAATTCCAATCACCAACTTTCTCCTCCGAATGCTAAAATATTTTGTGGAAGCCGACCTACTTGGTAAGAAACGATCACCAAGATAAAATAAGGCAATCTTAGCTCGTATAGAAGGATATAAGTGTTCGTCTTTTCCGCGTGCTATACGAGATTGGGATAACAGAGAATTTTGAAGGTGGTTCGATGAACCCTCTGCCAGGCACTTAAATGTGATTTTCAGAGTATCCATGTAGATGGAGGAGCTAAGATCAAATAATGCAGCAGGGATAGATAACATTTCATCAGAATTTCTAAAATGATTGGGGGAAGTGGCAGCTAAACGTCTATTCATGTTATTGTGTATGTCTGGTGACACACCATCCAACTTTCGGAAAAATCACCCATACAACTCCGAAGACTGCAAGACCTGAATAATGCACGAATTAACGTACAATCAGGTTTAACATCTCATGCGTCCAGGCTGCTTACAAGAATAGTATATAGAAGAATGTGTAAGTAGGCTGTTTAGGTTTTTATATTGGTAACGCCACGTGGCGGTCTGTGTGAAAATAATAGACGATCCTGTGTGTAGTCTGTGCCTGGTTGGCATTGTTGAAAAATTCTCTGTTGTATCGTTGGGCAGTAAGCTGTTAGCAGCGCGTAGCGTTACGCAGTTGGAGGTTAGCCACTAGCAGTGGTGGATGTGGGGACAGAAATGGAGGAGTTATGAGAGCGGATGATCTGGACTTGTGTCCATCAAAGACAGTAAATTTGTAAGACTGGATGTCATGAACTGCTATATATATTATAACTTTTGAACATTATTAAAGTAAATACATTGTTTGTTCTCCATCAAAATCTTTCATTCGCTATCTATGCCTGTCAGCAGGTAGTGCCATAAGTAGTTTGAATCTTTTATTTAGCTGGCAGTAGTGGCGCTCACTTTATTGCAGTAGTTCGAGTAACGAAGATTTTTGTAAGTGATTTGTGAAAGGTATAGTTTAATGTTACTCACGGCCATTCTTTTGTAGGGATTATTGAAAGTCAGATTGCGTTGGGCTAAAAATATTGTGTGTCAGTTTAGTGTTGATCAGAATCGGTAAAGAGCGAAATGTCTGAGTACGTTCAGTTCTGCTCAGCTGTTTGAAAATCAAATAGTGTAAGAGGTTTATTAGCACAGTAATTCATTAATTTTTCTAAGGGAACGTTTCAAATGTAAAAGAAATTTGAGGATGGGGTTCAGTTTAGCTGTTGGAAAGCTAAAGGGTCCAGAGAGGCAATTCTCACTCTGCGGAAGGAAAACTAAAGAAAAATCAAGACACATTCGTAGGGTTTGTCGCTATGGAAAAAGCGTTCGACAGTGTAAAGTGGTAGTGCTCGGATTAGTTAGGGTGTAAGATAGGGATGTAGTCTTTCACCCACACTCTCAGCCTGTATATCAAAGAAGCAGGAATGGAAATAAAGGAAAGGTTCAGAAGTGGAATAAGGATTAAAAGTGAACGGATATCAATGATATGATTCGCTGATGACATTACTATCCTGAGTGAAAGTGAAGAATTACATGATCGGCTGAATGGAATGAACGGTGTAATGAGTACAGAATATGGATTCAGAGTAAATCGAAGAATGACGAAAGTAACGAGAAGTAGCAGAAATGAAAACAGCGAGAAACTTAACATCAGGACTGATGGTCACGAAGTAATTGAAGTTAAGTAATTCTATTACCTAGGCAGCAAACTAGTGACAGACGGGCAAGGAGTACAACAGATGGAGACTAGTACTGGCAGAATGGTCATTCCTGGTGAAGATAAGTCTACTAGTATGAAATATTGGCCTTAATTTGAGGAATAAATTTCTGAGAATATACGTTGGAGGACAGCATTGAATAATAGTGAAACCTGGACTGTGGAGAAAACGGAGCAGAAGAGAATCGAATCGTAGGAAATGTGCTGTTACAGACGAATGTTGGAAATTAGGAGGACTGATAAGGTGAGGAATGAGAAGGTTCTGCGCAGAATGGAGAGTAAGGGGATATGTGAAAATCCCTGACAAAGAGAAGGGACAGGATGGTAGGACGTCTGTTAAGATATCAGGACATGACTTCCATGGTACGTGAGGGCAATAACTGTAGGTGAAGACAGAGTTTGGAATACATCCAGCAAATAATTGAGGACGCAGGTTGCATATGCTACTCTGATATGAAGAGGTTGGCACAGGAGAGGAATTCGTGATGGGCCACATCAACCCAGTCGAAGAACGATGACTGAAGAAATAGATAAAAAACTAGTGGCTCCACTATCTTCATTTTCTATCACGTCATCAGACAAGTCCCCCAGGTCGTACATGTCATCAACGTACTAGTTGATGCGGTCGTTTATATTGCCTTCTGCACCATCATACCGTTGATCATTGATTCTTCCGCCTTTTAAGTGCCCTTTCCCCAAGGGCAAGGGATTGTCCGGAACCTCCCTCTACTCCTCCGCCCTTTTCGACAAGGTCGTCGGTAGAGTGAGGGTTTTTGTATTTTCATTATTGCAGCACAGTCAGCGATCGTGATAATCCAGTATATAAGAAACGATCAGCCTCGATTGCAGTAATGAAACCAACCTTTACCTAGGTTTCAGCCAAGTAATTAAGCCCTCTTCAGAAGACATACCTGAATCTTTAATTTGTCTAACAGGGCATGGTCCGGAAATAAAACTAAAACAGGCTGAATAGGCGTAGTCACGTATTAAAATTGCGGTACATAAGTACTACGTCTACACCAAGACTTAACGTAAGCTCTGCGAGAGCCTCGTCTCCATGGACACCGTGCGCTGGACCTCGGGAGCTCACGTGAATCTAGGTAGGACTAGATAACGCGCTGCAAATCAACATGGCGGGGAACATTGTTCATCTATAACTGAGACCATGACTGTCAAAGATAACACGCCAACGCAGTTATATCGTGAAACAAATAACTTATAGAGAGGTTGACAATCTTAAACATTAAGCCTTTCCACCAGGTTATGACTAAAATGTAACAAACTATGCCTGGATTTGTATAATTTCGAATACACTACTCCGACTTATACTGTTAGAATATATCGGCCCTTTTACAAAGAATGCTGAATAACTCACCCATCGTAATTAATGAAAGGTGACATAGGACACAAAACAGCGAAACTGTAATATGTAAACTCCATAATGCAATAATCTCGGTTAACCTGTACACAGATGGTCGAGTAGATGTTTTTATCAGTTGATTTAGATATACTTCTTACTGTTGACACAAACTGTATGAATAATGTTACCAAGATGAATTTTTTTATCTTATTACAAAAAATGATGCGTGAGTGAACGAACAACGCCACTTCATCGCCATGTAATAGCAAATGACCAGCGTGAATCAAATTATGTTTTACGTGTAAAAAATATAGTAATTGCGTTATGCAGCATTACCTAGGTTAAGGGTGGTTTCATTACCGCAATCGAGGCTAATTGATCCTTACATATTTGGATGAGAGTTATTTCTTTAAAAAAATGGTTCAAATGGCTCTGATCACTATGGGCCTTAACTTCTAAGGTCATCAGTCCCCTAGAACTTAGAACTACTTAAACCTAACTAACATAACGACATCACACACATCCATACCCGAGGCAGGACTCGAACCTCCGACCGTAGCGGTCGCGCGATTCCAGACTGTAGCGCCTAGAACCGGACGGCCACTACGGCCGGCGGTTATTTCTTATGCCACGGTTTTCGGCCGCCGTTGCTGATAATCTATATTTTAAAATACACCGTCTTTACAACTGATTTTGTATACACTGTGCAGGTAGGAATTTCGAATTAGGTACAGAGGACACGCTACATGTAAATACACAAAGTAATCCGCTCTCTTCTGTCAATAGAAATAGAAGTAGAAGTACCCGAGGCTGATCAATTTAAAAATGCAATTAACATATACATAACACGTAAGTGCCTTAAAATGAACGTTCTGGAAGAAATCAAAATGCGTGTAAACTCACGGACAGCCCTTGATAAAATATTAAATGAACAAACAGACTTGAAACATAAAAATTATTTAGATAACTTTATTGAAATCATACAGCTTGATTACGGATAATCGAAATAAAGTGAAAACAAAGATACACACAGTATGAAAACATACTAACACAACACAGATCGTCTCTACACATAGACAAATAAACAAATCGTAGACGTGAAGCACCGCTAATTTAGCTATCAGAACTACAACACTATACACGCTATCGATAAAAGACCTAAGCTGACATTTCCAGAAAATAGCAAATGTAAGTGAAAAATACTTTAAATGAGTAGCAAATGAAATTAGGATCCAACTGAAGTTCTTAAGAAGGCAATACGATTACAACAGAGCGAGAGTACCACGATGCAAAGTAGTTGTAACAACCAATACAAAATCAAGTATAATTCTCATTAGTTTTAATTTTGCAAAAGGAATGACGAAGAATGAGGTGACAGACAATGTCCTCTGTGATGTACCGGGAATCAACAGGAGACTCAGTTGCTCTAAGACCGAGATGTCACAATGGAGGCAATACTGAATCAAGTCAAAATCAGCCAACAATAAGTTTCCTATATCTTTCACGACAGTTTGGACAGAAAAACAGACCAAGATAGCCGTAAGCCTGCACCCGTGGCCCCTTTCTCCCTTTTAAAAGGCCCGCCGAAGCGAAACAGCAGCGTAAATATTGAAGGTACATGAAGCCATTCTTCCAGAAGATGTGTTTAAAATCCTAATTATCACGGGCAAGTACTGAGTGCATCTCTAAGATAAATGCAGTAATACATAGCTAAGTGGCGGATTATTCTGTCAAAAAAAGATACATATTGATTCACTACCGCTAAAAAAATGGCGTAGTCACAACCGTCGCAAGGTATAGCTTTTTTTCCTGATGACAAGAGATTATGCCCCTAAGGGGTAAACCGAATCTTCTGACAATGTTACGTGAGGCTGTCGACTGGAAACATTGACGGAACTGTCTAAGGGACTCTGGTTTTTGTTGATCGCCATACCTCATTCTGCGTAGGTCGCTGTCTTACATGCTGCTTCTTTGGACTATCAAATTTTTACAGCTCCCAGTATTTTCTTGCCATGTTAGCCAATGACTGTATGGAGAAATACTAATTTCCATCTTATCGATCCTAACTTGATTTTAGTTAAGATAAATGGGCTCCAACATATCAACTGCTTACGACAATGATCTGCTGAGACTGTCTTCGTCTGTTTCAGTAGGTACGAAAACGTTCTGTGTTCCCCCCGCCATGCCGGTCTCCGACATCAAAATCACCGTTCCTAAAGCTTTGAAAACATTCTCTGCAGGTTATTCCACTAATAGTTCCCTCTCCATTGGTCTTAACCAGAATTTTAAGAGCCATGTTAAAACAGATTCCTTCATGTTAAAGCAGAAAATTAAAACATCCCCAAATGTCGAGAAATGGGTACGTAAGTTGACGTACTTAATCGACAATAACCTTAAGATCACAAGTCGACTAATATTTTATGTTTAAATATGCCTAAGCGTATTGTATTACACCTATGGCCAACTACCTGAACCGCTCTTGTTGCTACTGCCGTCTATTGCAAAACGGCGGAAGCAAAGTTGTAGACCTAACAGCTCACAAGTTCTTGCTGTGAGCTAAATACGTCAGACAACCCGTCGCTGGAGGCAATTTTGTCCGAGGACCGGTCTTTGCTGTTCGCGGCGTTTCGAACTTAGTATTCTATGACATTCGACAATGCTCTACAACATTTGAATGCAGTCGAGAATATTCTAAGAAAAAATCAAAAACAATGTGGAACGGTATCTATTTGTTTCACTTTAAAAACTCTTCATTGCGAAGAGGTGTGGTTCTGTGGACCACTTCACTGATATCTAGTATAACACCAGACAATCACTACAGTAAACAACAGGAGAATACAAATAAATACTGTTATTGGGGGTGATTGGTTTTGGAGGTACCTTCGACTTCACCCAAAACTACGTTATGTACAGGGCGGACTGACGCCTTAAGATAGGCAACCCAACTTACATCACCCCCAACTGGGCCAGGTGATGCAAGACGGGTTGCTTGTCTTAAGATGCACGAAATGCTTTCTGTATCAGTTTTATACCGTCCACCCTGTATAATATTTGTTCTAGGGCTCTCCGTCATAGCGTCGTGTGTACTTCCAGGCGTGCAGAACGCTGCGCTAGCGTTTGAGGCCACCTCGCATCCGCCACCAGCCTGCGACGCTAACACCAACAACTGGCGTCGTTGACAGAGACGAGGAACTCTCTGCGCTCAGCCGAGTCTGACCGAAGCAGAACTGCCCCGCACACAGAGCGCGGGGCAAGTCGGCTAATGGACGCCCCGAGAGGCTATTAGTCGCCTTGGCCTCTGGCGCTGACCGTCCACTCGGCCATCGCATTTAATTTACGAGTTAATTAAACTGCTAATTGCGTGAGCGATGCGCGCAGGAAGTGCGTACGCCACCCAGAGATGGACCAGGCTGCGATGCGCGGTTGTCTGCCACGATTGCCCAGTCCTGCGCGCGATTGCGGGGTCCTGCGAGACAATTTGGCACGGACTCTTGCCAAGTACAGCTCTGCTGGCCGTAAAATGTACTCGGAAAGATATAAAATAACGCATATATTAGAATGAATTCATTTTTATGTCACGTAGGTGTATGAAGCGAGTTAATTCTTCGTTTGACAGCTTGAATGGTGCTCATCTCGCGAGGTATCGAATCGAACCGAGCTGAAATATCAGGAAAGTGTACTTCATCTGAAGCCGCTTCAATTCTGTGCCAGAGAATATCAATCCATGACCAACTGGTGAGATATCTGTGCTGGCCAGGGAAAAAATCGAACACCCTCTGTATCGGGCAAGTCAGCAGAGCCAACAAGCACTGTTCCGTCATCCTAATGAAAGTAAACATCGTGGAATCTTTGACAATGGGGCACAGCCATCCGCCTTAACACGTCAGGTACGTAATGCCTGTTGGGAAAATTATTGATTATGTGAACCACGGATGAATCGTGTAGTCTACCCAATGACACCACTTTTCAAACACCAGGTGATGGTGCCACTATGGCAACATTCGTTCTCCCCGCCGTCTCCACTCTGGGATAAACCATCACATAGCTGGAAGCACCACGGCTCATGTGTCCAGTGTTACCACTCAATGAACCACAGTCGGTGCGCTTCTCACACCTACCACTTCAAGAAGGCAGCAACAATGGCCTCCTTACTACATATGTCGTTCGAGTGTCCACGTGGATACTTGTCATGATACAAGGAAGTGTTTATGTGATTGTCGTGTTGTTATTACAATCCAGCACGAAGGAGAAAATTACGCATCTGTTCTCTCGTGCATTTATCATGGAAAGCTGTTGGGACCTTGCGCAATGTTGAGTACGGCCTTACTGAATCCATTGGCTCCATACTCCACACTCAAAAGTTCTAATTTTTATGCATTCAATGTAAGACCCATGTGTTACACGACAAATATCAAAACGGTGACTCATTTCCAGCCACACACGAAATAGCTGGTGTTTTGTTATCGAATTCATACCTTGAACAAAAAGATGTCGTAGATTTTCAAGAGCGTCAGGCATGAGGGAGGGGGGGGGGGGGGTTGGATAAAAACGCGTTCTTTTACGTAACCCTACAGACAAATGTCACAAGGTGTGACGTCTGGAGACCTGGAAGGCATCGTCGATTAAGTTCATCTTCTGCCGCTCTTCTTACAATCCAACGTCCTGGACTGGTGTCATTCAGGTAACGTCGGACGTGATTTGAGAAATTTCTCCAATCACGTGCGACGTCACCCGAATGACACAAATGCAGAACGTTCGATTTGAAGGGGAGGAGCATACGATGAACTTCAACGCCGGTGGCCTCACAGGTCTCCAGACCTCACACCTTGTAACATTTATCTGTGGGGTTTCGTAAAAGACCGTTTTTATAGCCAACATTGCATCGAATGTGGCAGGAAAAGAGCCGCCATTGTCGTGTAACATTTACTGCTCACGATGAATGCAAGAAAATTTCATATTTTCTCTTTTCGGGAACGTCGCAATTGTGTTTCTATCATTCGCAGTTTGAAAGCAATAAATGTTTCAACAATTGTGTTTCTATCTTTCGCAGTTTGGAAGCTATAAGTGTTTCAAATTTGTTCCTTACCGTCAAAGAAGCAGGTATAGGCCTGCGTCTTCAAATACAGAGATATGTAAACAGGCAAAATACGGCTCTGCGGTCGGCAACGCCTATATAAGACAGTAAGTATCTGGTGCAGTTGTTAGATAGATTGGTTCCTGCTGCTACAATGGCAGATTATTAAGATTTAAGTCACTTTTAACGTGGTGTCATAGTCGGTGCACGAGCGATGGAACACAGTACTCCACCGAAGCATGTACCGTAGCATGAGCGTAGATTCGTAAAACATCAAACCTCCGACATCGCTGCGGCCGGAAAAAGTTCCTGCAAAAACGGGACAAACGACGACTGAAGACAATCGTTTAACGTGACTGAAAAAGAACTTCCGCAAACTGCAGAAGATTTCAATGCTAGACCATCAAGAAATGTCAGCGTGCGAACAATTAACGAAACATTAACGAAGTGGGGTTTCGGAGCCGAGAGTCCACTCGTGCACCCTTGATGAGCGCACGACACAAAGCTTTACGCCTCGCCTGGGCCAGTCAACACCGACATTGGACTGTTGTCTGGAAACATGTTTGCCTGGTCGGACGAGTCTCGTTTCAAATTGTAAAGACCGGATAGATGTGTGCAGGTATGGAGACAACCACATGAATCCATGGCACCCTGCATGTCAGCAGGGGACTGTTCAAGCTGGTGGAGGGTTTGTAATGGTGTGGGACGTGTGCAGTTGGAGTGATATCGGGCCCCTAATACGTTTAGATACGAGTCTGATAGATGACACGTACGAAAGCATCCTGTGTGATCACCTGCATCCATTCATGTCCATTGTGCCCTCGGACGGACTTCGACAACTCCAGCAGGACAATGCGACAGCCCACAAGTCCAGAATTGCTACAGAGTGGCACCAGCAACACTCTTCTCAGTTTAAACAGTTGCTCTGGCCACCAAGCTCCACAGATATGAACAATATTGAGCATATCTGTGAAGCCTTGCAATGTGGTACTCAAAAGAGATCTCCACGCCCTCGTACTCTTATGGATTTACCGACAGCTCTGTGGGATATGTGGTGTCAGTTCCCTCAAGCGCAACTTTAGTGTGAGTGTTTGCGCGCGCGCGCGCGCATGTGAGTGAGTGTGTGTGTGTGTGTGTGTGTGTGTGTGTGTGTGTGTGTGTGTGTGTGTGGTGTGTGCGTGCGTGTAAAGCTTTTGATACTTGGATCGAGTGCATGTAAGAACTGTAGTGTGACCACAGAATCGTACCCTAGCACATGTATTGATGTTGACGTCTTTTTTCTCATTAAGTCTTATATACGTGATTGTCATAATGAGTTATACACGTACAGAAGCTTCGGAAGGCATCAGTGCATTTAGTGAGGGGTTTTGTATCATCGACAGTGTAATGCTTAATGTCTTTCGGAGAGCCATAATGATACAACATGGGACCTGATGACGGGAACACAAAGCGGAGAGTGGACGCGTCGGCTTGTGGTTGAGCGTCGTCGTCGTCGTCTTCGTCGCCGGCGTCCGCGAAGGCGGGCGGACGGCCGTGAGCGTGGATTTCTTCCGGAAAGCCGATCAGCGTAAGCCCGTCCAGCTCCCGCAAGTCACCAGACGCACGCGGCGTGGAAAAGGCGGACACGTCTCAGGGGCGTCGTCTCACAGATGTGTGAGTGCAGCGAGCGCAGGCTAACTTGGAGGTGTTACTGCAAGGTGTTCGCTGTGAGATTCAGTGCAAGGATCGCTACGAGGCATACGTTGACTCTAGTTTATTTATTCTGTTATATCCTGCTTTTCGCTATTAGCACTTTTATAGCAAAAAGTACGATATTACACACATAAAAAAAGTTAATCGTAATATTGGCTCTTCTATCTCGAAATGAGATAGATGTCTTATACTGTTTATTTTGATAATACAGAATATTACGCAGAGCAAAACGAAACTATATGTTCGAAATTAAAAAAAAGGAAGTTCGCTTGAAAAAACAAAAAGTAAGAGCACAGAGACTATAAGACCAATTGTTTTATTAGATTGAAGAGTTTCTAGATAACAGAACGCAGCATGTCATTCTCAGTGGAGAAAAGTCTTCCGAAGTAAGAGTGATTTAAGGTGTGCCGAAGGGGGGTGTCGTAGGACCGTTGCTATTTACAATATACATAAATTACCTTGCTGATAACATCAGGAGTTCACTGAGCTTTTTGCGGATGATGCTGTAGTATATCGAGAGGTTGTAATAATGGAAAATTGTACTGAAATGAAGGAGGATCTGCAAGGAATTGACGTATGGTGCAGGGAATGGCAATTGAATCTCAATTTACATAAGTGTAATGTGTTGCGAATACATAGAAAGGAAGAGCCCTTATCATGTAGGGGAAGCAGCTAATTCCATAAACTACTTGGGAGTAGGCACTGGGAGTAATTGAAAAAAGAATGACCATATAAAGTTGATTGTCGGTAAAGCAGACGCCAGACTGAGATTCATTGGAAGAATCCTACGGAAATGCAATCCGAAAACAAAGGAAGTAGGTTATAGTACGCTTGTTCGCCACTGCTTGAGGATTGCTCACCGGTGTTGGATCCGTACCAGATGGGGTTGATAGAAGAGATAGAACACATCCGACGGAGAGCATCGCGCTTCGGTACAGGATAATTTAGTAATCGCGAAAGCGTTACGGAGATGTCAGATAAACTCCAGTGGAAGACTCTGCAAGAGAGACGCTCCGTAGCTCGGTACTGGGCTTTGCTGGAGTTTCCAGAACATACCTTCACCGAGAAGTCAAGTTGTATATTGCTTCCTCCTACGTATAACTTGCGAAGAGACCGTGAGAATAAACTCGGAGAGATTGGAGCCCACACAATACGAGACTGGAATAGATGGGAGAACCGATAGAACCTTCAGCATTGCAGCGCGTCAGCAATCGTAATTATCTAAATAAATTATGAATAATCCGCCTCGATTGCGAAAATTCCCGGTGTTTACCCAGGGTGTTCATTTTAGAAATTGACTATGCCCATTTAGGCAAGCTGTTTTTTATTTTGTCCTGAAGAAGGCGTGGTTATCCACGTTGAAACCTGGGTAAACACCGGGAATTTTCGCAATCGAGGCGGATTATTCATAATTTATTTAGAACCGATAGAGGTACTCAAAGTACCGTCAGGTGGCTTGCGGAGAATGGATGTACATTTAGATGTACATGAACGTCTCACAACATCAAAAGACATAAAATGGTATATTCAGAGTAGCGTTCTCCATGAACCCTCAGGCATTCTTGAATCCGATGGGGCGTGCTTAGTAACTACTCATCGCAGGCCTCTTGAGACATATTGTCCCACCTCTCAACGGCAGCATTCCAGAGAGCTTCAGCTGTTAATGGTGGATGTTGACAACTAGAAACAGCTGTTTCCAGCAAGCTCCATGCATTCTCTCTCTCTCTCTCTCTCTCTCTCTCTCTCTCTCTCTCTCTCTCTCTCTCTTTTTTTTTTCCGTCTTCAGGCTGGTTTGATGCTGCGGCACACCGTTAATTCCTCTCCTGTGCTAACCTCTTCATCTCAGAGTAGCACTTGCAACCTACGTCCTCAATTATTTGCTGGAGGTATTCGAATCTCTGTCTTCCTCTACAGTTTTGCCATCTACAGCTCCCTATAGTACCATGGAAGTCATTCCTTCATGTCTCAACAGATGTCCTATCATCCTGTCCCTTCTCCTTACCTGTTTTTCCACATATTACTTTCCGATTCTGCGTTAAATCTCCTGATATCTTACCTTATCAATCCATCTAATTTTCAGCATTCGGCTGTAGCACTATATCTCAAATGGTTCAATTCTTTTCTGTTCTAGTTTTCCCACAGTCTATGTTTCACTACCATACAATGCTGTACTCCAGACGTACATTCTCGGAAATCTCTTCCTCAAATTAAGGCCGGTTTGATATTAGTAGACTTCTCTTGGACAGGAATGCTTTTTCTCCATAGCTAGTTTCCTTTTAATGTCCTCCTTGCTCCGTGCGTCACTGGTTATTTTACTGCCTAGATAGCAGAATTCCTTAACTTAATATGCTTCGCGACCATCAATCCCGATGTTAAGTTTCTCGCTGTTCTCATTTCTGCTACTCCTCGATACTTTCGTCTTGCTTCGATTTACTCTCAATCCATATTCTGTAGTCATTACACCGTTCATTTCATTCAGCAGAACATGCAATTCTTCTCTTTCACTCAAGATAGCAATGTGATCAGCGAATCGCATCACTGATATCCTTTCACCTTGAATATTAATTCCACTGCTGAACCTTTCTTTTATTTCTATCATTGCTTCCTCTATGTATAAATAGAATACTAGGGACGATAGGCTACAGCCTTGTCTTACACCCTTCTTAATACGAGCACTTCGTTCTTGGTCGTCTACTCTTATTATTCCCACATATTGTGTATCACCCGTCTCGCCCTATAGCTTGCTCCTCCTTTTTTTCAGAATTTCGATCATCTTGTAACATTTAACATTGTCAACGCTTTTTCAGGTCGACAAATCCTATGAACGTGTCTTGATTTTTCTTATTCTGGCTTCCATTATTAACCGCCACTTCAGAATTGCCTCTCTTATGCCTTTATTTTTCCCAAAGACAATCTGAACGTCATCAAGCACATTCTTAATTTTCTTTTCTGTTTCTTCTTCTATAACATCAGACAAATCTTCCACCTCATAGAGTCTTTCAATGTATCCTTTCCACCTATCCGCTCTCTCCTCTGCATTTACCAGTGGATTTCTCGTTGCACTCTTAATGTTACCATCCTTGCTGTTAATGTCACCGAAGGTTGTTTTGACTTTACTGTATGCTGAGTCTGTCCTACACACAATCATTTATTTTTCAGTGTCTTCATGTTTTTCCTGCAGCCATTTCATCTTAGCTTTCCCGCACTTCCTTTTTATTTCATTACTCAGGGACTTGTATTCCTGTATTCCTGAGTTTCCCGGAACATTTTTGTACTTCCTCCTTTCCTCAGTCAACAGAAGTATTTCTTCTGTTACCCATGGTATCTTCGCTGCTACCTTCTTTGTACGTACGTTTTCCTTCCCAACTTCTGTGATGACCCTTCTTAGAGATGTCCATTCCTCTTCAACTGTACTGCACACTGGCCTATTCCTTATTTCTGTATCTACAGTCTTACAGAACTTCAAGCGTATCTCGTCATTCCTTAGTATTTCCGTATCCCACTTCTTTGCGTATGGATTCTTCCTGACTAATCTCTTTACCTTTAGCCTCCTCTTCATCACCACTACATTGTAATCTGAGTCTATATGTGTTCCTGCGTACGCCTTACAATCCAGTATCTGATTTCGGAATCTCCGCCTGACCACGTTGTAATCTAACTGAAATATTTCTGTAGCACCCGGCCTTTTTCAAGTCACCACCGCCTCTCGTGATTATTGAACAGGGTATTCGCTATTACTAGCTGAAACTTGTTACTGAACTCATGAAGTGTTTCTCCCCTCTCGTTCCTTGTCCAAAGCCCCTATTCTCCTGTAACGTTTTCTTCTTCTCCTTCCCCTAAAACGGCATTCTATTTCCCCATGACTACTATAGTTTCATCCCCCTTATCATACTGTATTATCTTCTCAATATTCTCACACACTTTCTCTATCCCTTCATCTTCAGCTTGGGACGTCTGCATGTATACCGGAACTATCGTTTTTGGTGTTTGTTTCGTGTCGATTCTTATAAGAACGACCCTGTACTGTAGTGTTCACAGAAACACTCTCTCAGTCCTACGTTCCTATCCATAACGAATCCTACTCCTGTTACACCATTTTCAGCTGCAGTTGACATTGATCAGAAATCTCTCTCTTCTTTCCATTTAACTTCACTGACCCCTACTATATCTTGATTGAGCCTTTGCATTTCCCTTTCCATATGTTCTAGTTTCCCTACCACATCCAAGTTTCTGACATTCCACGCCCCGATTTGTAGAACGTTATCCTTCCGTTGATTATTCAATCTTTTTCTCATGGTAACCTTCCCATTGCTAGCCCCCTCCCAGAGATACGAATGGGGGACTATTCCGGAATGTTTGCCAATGGAGAGATCATCATGACCTTCTATTACAAGCCACATGTCCTGCGGATACACGTTACGTGTCTTTAATGCAGTGATTTCTATTGGCTTCTGCATACTCATGCCGTTGATCATTGCTTTAGCGGCCGTTTCCCATCCCTAGGACAAGAGAGTGCTCTGAATCTCTGTCCGCTCATCCACCCTCTTTGATAAGGCCGTTGGCAGAATGAGGGTGATTTCTTATGCCGGAAATCTTCGGCCGCCAGTGCACACAAACGTGTGGTTCCAGAAGAGGGGCAGCAGCCTTTTCAGTAGTTGAAGGGGCAACATTCTGGATGATTGACTGATCTGGCCTTGCAACACTAACCAAAACCACCTTGCTGTTCTGGTACTGCGAACGGTTGAAAGCAAGGCGAAACTACAGCCGTAATTTTTCCCGAGGGCATTCAGCTCTACTGTATCGTTAAATGATGATGGCGTCCTCTTGGGTAAAATATTCCGGAGGTAAAATAGTCCCCCATTCGCATCTCCAGGCGGGGACTACTCAAGAGGATGTCGTTATCAGGAGAAAGAAAACTGGTGTTCTACGGATCGGAGCGTGGAATGTCAGATCACTTAATCGGCAGGTAGGTTAGAAGATTTCAAAAGGGAAATGGATCGGTTAAAGTTGGATATAATGGGAATTAGTGACGTTCGGTGGCAGGAGGAACAAGCCTTCAGTTCAGGTGAATACACGGTTATAAATACAAAATCAAATAGGGGTAATGCAGGAGTAGGTTTAATAATGAATAAAAAAATAGAAGTGGGGGTAAGCTGCAACAAACAGCATAGTGAACGCATTATTGTGGCCAAGACAGACACGAAGCCCATGCCTACTGCAGTAGTACAAGTTTATATGCCACCTAGCTCTGCAGATAACGAAGAAATTGATGAAATGTGTGATGAGATAAAAGAAATTATTCGGGTAGTGAAGGGAGACGAAAATGGGTGACTGGAATTCGAGAGTAGGAAAAGGGACAGAAGAAACATAGTGGGTGAATATGGATTGGGGAGAGAAATGAAAGAGGAAGCCGTCTGGTAGAATTTTGCACAGAGCATAACTTAATCATTGCTAACACTTGGTTCAAGAATCATAAAAGAAAGTTGTATACATGGAAGAATCTTGGAGATGCTAGAAGTCATCAGATAGATTATATAATGGTAAGACAGAGATTGAGGAATCAGGTTTCAAATTGTAAGAGATTTGCAGGGACAGATGTGGACTCTAACAACAATCTATTGGTTATGAACTGTACATTAAGACTGAAGAAACTGCAAAAAGGTGGGTATTGAAGGAGATGGTACCTGGATAATCTGAAAGAACCAGAGGTTGTACTGAGTTTCAGGGAGAGCATAAGGAATCAATTGACATGAATGGGGGAAAGAAATACAGAAGAAAAAGAATGGGTGGCGCTGAGGGATAAAGTAGTGAAGGCAGCAGAGGATCAAGAAGGTAAAAAGACGAGGGCTAGTAGAAATCCTTGGGTAACAGAAGAGATACTGAATTTAATCGGTAAAAGGGGATAATACAAAAATGCAGCAAGTGAAGCAGGCAAAAAGGAATACAAACGTCTCAAAAACGAGATCGACAGGAAGTGCAAAACGGCTAAGCAGGGATGGCTAGAGGATAAATGTAAGGATGTAGAAGCTTATCTCACTAGGGGTAAGACAGATACTGCCCACAGGAAAATTAAAGAGACATTCGGAGAAAAGAGAGCCACTTGTATGAATATCAAGAGCTCAGATGGAAACCCAGTTCTAAGCGAAGAAGGGAAAGCAGAAAGGTGGAAGGAGTATATAGAGGGTCTATACAATGGCGATGTACTTGAGGACAATACTATGGAAATGGAAGAGAATGGAGATGAAGATGAAATGGGAGACACAATACTGCGTGAAGAGCTTGACAGAGCACTGAAATACCTGAGTCGAAACAAGGGCCCCGGAGTAGACAACATTCCATTGAAACGACTGACGGCCTTGGGAGAGCCAGTCCTGACCAAACTCTACCATCATGTGAGCAGGATGTATGAGACAAGCGAAATACCCTCAGACTTCAAGAAGAATATAATAATTCCAATCCCAAAGAAAGCAGGTGCTGACAGATGTGAAAATTGCCGAACTATCAGTTTAATAAGTCACAGCTGCAAAATACTAACGCAAATTCTTTACAGACGAACGGAAAATCTGGTAGAAGCCGACCTTGGCGAAGATCAGTTTGGATTGCGCAGAAATGTTGGAACACGTGAGGCATTACTGACCCTACGACTTATCTTAGAAGCTGAATTAAGGAAGGGCAACCGTACGTTTCTACCATTTGTAGACTTAGAGAAATCTTTTGACAACGTTGACTAAAATATTCTCTTTCAAATTCTGAAGGTGGCAGGGGTAAAATACAGGGAGCGTAAGGTTCTTTACAATTTGTACAGAAACCAGATGGCAGTTATAAGAGCCGAGGGGCACGAAAGGGAAGCAGCGGTTGGGAAGGGAGTGAGACAGTGTTGTAGGCTATCCCCGATGTTATTCAATATGTATATTGAGCAAGCAGTAAAGGAAACAAAAGAAAATTTCGGAGTAGGTATTAAAGTCCATGGAGAAGAAATAAAAACGTTGAGGTTCGCCGATGACATTGCAATTCTGTCAGAGACAGCAATGGACTTGGAAGAGCAGTTGAACGGAATGGACAGTGTCTTGAAAGGAGGATATAAGAAGAACATCAACAAAAGCAAAACGGAGATAATGGAATGTAGTTGAATAAAGTCGGGTGATGCTGAGGGAATTAGATTAGGAAATGAGACACTTAAAGTAGTAAAGGAGTTTTGGTATTTGGGGAGCAAAATAACTGATGATGGTCGAAGTAGAGAGGATATAACATGTAGACTGGCTGTGGCAAAGAAAGCGTTTCCGAAGAAGAGAAATTTGTTAACATCGAGTATAGATTTAAGCGTCAGGAAGTCGTTTCTGAAAGTATTTTTATGGAGTGTAGCCATGTATGGAAGTGAAACTTGGACGGTAAATAGTTTGGACAAAAAGAGAATAGGAGCTTTTGAAATGTGGTTCAACAGACGAATGCTGAAGATTAGATGCGTAGATCACATAACCAGTGAGGTGGTATTGAATAGAATTGGGGAAAAGAGGACTTTGTGGCACAACTTGACTAGAAGACGGGACCGGTTGGTAGGACATGTTCTGACGCATCAAGAGATCACAAATTTAGCATTGGAGGGCAGCGTGGAGGGTAAAAGTCGTAGACGGAGACCAAGAGATGAATACATTAAGCAGATTCAGAAAGATGTAGGATGCAGTAAGTACTGGGAGATGAAGAAGCTTGCACAGGATAGAGTAGCATGGAGAGGTGCATCAAACCAGTCTCAGGACTTAAGACCACAACAACAACATCAACATATAATAATGTATATAATAATGTGTGTTAGAGCATGTTCATGGTCCAGCTGCAGGAATATTTATTTAATTTCAAGTCGTTTAAATGTAAATCCAGTACTTCGGAAGGCTTTCATTATCTTTGTGTGGGTGTGTTGGCGTGACGACATGGCTTGAGTGGTCTAGCCAGTCACAGCGCTCGTGAAAGGGGAGGCTGAATGAAAGCGAGTTCGGGTGGAGAATGTGGTGCAAGGGACAGTACGGCACACGAGACGGGCAGTGCTGGACGCGACGGTGCGACGGACGCGGAGTCGGCGGAAGGACTTGGAGAGTGGAGCGGTTTGCGCGTGATCGCGAGAGATAGAAATACTTTGGAGAGCCGACTTGTGCACTTGGGAGATTTCCTTGTCTTCTAAAGTGAAAACGTAGTGTGCATTTAGAAGTGTACATCTCGTTAACTATGTTGTTGTTCATAACCAATTACTTGCAGTAGGAATCTATTGTTTCCCTCTATTCAACTTATATTTTAATTAATTGCTGAACAATCGAGACCAATAAGTGTTTTGCAGAAACATAGCGCATTCTCAAAAGTACTTCACCTATCGTACTCATATTTTAAAGTCGGTGAGACAGTGCCTGCAGATTAGATTTTATTGCAATCATACATTTATAAATTTATATGTTACTTTCATAATTCGCAACTGCCGAGTGATAGAAATATTCGACCATTCGATTCATGTGCGTATTCTTATCGTATACTGTATACTCAGCAGTATTTGGCCTGTAATGCGGCAACTACGTATCCCAGCCCCTAGACAACGGAACCAGTCAATACCTTTCATATTGCAAAAATGGTTCAAATGGCTCTGAGCACTATGGGACTTAACATCTTTGGTCATCAGTCCCCTAGAACTTAGAACTACTTAAACCTAACAAACCTAAGTACATCACACAATCCCAGTCATCAAGAGGTTTAATATTGCAACTTCGATTCGGAGGGTACGTAGTTGGAGGCACACCACCCTCATTTCATTTTCTTATTCATAAAAGCCCCTTCCCCTCCCCCCCCCCCCCTCTGCCCATCCTAATCATGAAGTATACTGGGCACAGTTTGGGTACTTACGGTCACCGCTGTGGCTTCTCGAAGCTCGTGGGTTAGGGTAGTCGCTTTTGTAGGATGCAGATACCATTACATACTTGTCCTGAGCCTCTGTAGATTTGTGTGGACGGCCTTCACTATGTCGATCTTCTGTTGAATGCGTTTCCTGGTACTTCTTCCATAGTCTGGAGACAAAACCCTTGATTAACTTGAACAACATTCGGTGCGTAAACTTGTCTCACGTTTTGTCCCATCAGTGTGATTATTTTGATGTGGGCTGCCTATTCAGAGGCTTTGTGCTGTACTACGAGGCATACTGACAACTGTGCATTCACAAGAACATAGCTCTGGTGTACTGTGTTTATTTACAAACGGTGTTTCACGGCTCCAGTTGAGGCAGCGTGACAACGACGAACGAGTCCGCATTATGCACACAACCTCCTTCCTAGATAAACACAGAAGAAACATCCGTAGTGACAATTTGCTGATAATTTGGAAAGAAGCAAAAAATTATTAATGAGTGCATTTTTACTCCCTTTTTCGTGCGCTCATATCGCTTTGTATTCACTGTACTTTTTATTTATTTAATTCCTAAGTGGCCTGTATTTCTGTATTCCGGTCTTCTCCTGTCTTTCTTCGATCAGCTGAAGAATTTCTTTTGTTACCGATGGTCATTTTTATCGTTAGGTTCCTTGCATCCCGTTCTGTCTGCCCGATATGTCTGATTGCCTGCGGTAGAGATGCCCAGTCTTCATCAGCTGAATAGGCTACAGGGGTATTTATTAGCACAATACTGACAGGCTTACAGAATTTGAACGGTCTGCTGACACACAGTAAACACCTACTTGGAAAACACAGTTCTTGTGATCAGGGCGCTGATAACCTCGCCATAAGTTCCCAAACCGCACACAGCAATCCATCAAACTTGGGTTACGCGGTAAATCAATCATATCTAAAGGGCGTAAATTGAACTAAATACCTAGGTATCACAATTACCAACAAAATTTTGTGGAGAAGAAGAAACAAAGACTGGGATTTATTGACAGAACATTTAAAAGATACAACAAATCTACTAAAGAGACTACCTACACTATACTGATAATCCTCTTTTGGGGTACAGCTGCACGGTGTGGGATCCTTGCTGCATATGATTAACGGAGTATATCGTGAAAGTTCAAAGAACTATCAACAAATGAGGAGAGAGTGTCACGGAAATGACTCACGAATAGGGGGTTGACATTATTGTATTTCTCGTTGTTGTGGGATGTTCTAACACAGTTTCGAACACCTTCTCAGAATGCGAAAATATTTTGTTGACTTCGATCTACATAGGGAAGAAGACCATCATAATAAAATACGGGAAGTCAGAGTACGCACCGAAAGATATAGGCTTTCATATTTCCTCTACGCTCGGTTCGAGAGTGCAATAATATAGGACTGTTGTGAACGTGGTTCGATAAACTTTCTGCCACGCACTTAAGGGTGATTTGCGGAGTACCCCTGTCTATGTGAATGTAATTATTCCTCAGTGCTTTAGTATCCCACTTCTTTCGACTTCGATTCTTTCGCAAGGTTCTCTTAAACTTCAGCCTGTTCTTCATTACTAATTTCTTACCTTTTCGGTATGCCTTACTATTCTGTATGTGATTTCGTAACCTCTGACCATGATGTAATCTAGCTGGAAACTTCCTATGTCTTGAGGCCTTTTCGAAGCATGCCTCCTACCCTTCTGATTCTGCAGCAGTGTATTGACTGTTACACTTTGAAATTTATTGCAGCACTCAACTAGTCTTTCCTATCTCTAATTTTTATTACCAAAGCTATATTCTCTCATAATTCCTTCTTCCACTCTTTCCCCTCTTGACACCTTCTGTTCTATACCTATATCCATGATAAAACTGTAAAACTTCCGTGTCTTTCTGTTTGCACACGCGTATCTACAAAACTACTAGACGAATTTTCACAGATAACTTGAGCACGGTTTGGGACAACTTGTAGGCTTTATTTCATAAAAATCGGAACACAGGAGAAAAGAAGTAATAAATTTCAGTTTTATCTAATATCTTCTGCACATATTAGTAGATCAAATGCTCTGTCATTAAAGCGTAATACATCAAAGAATCGATAGTGACTCAGGGACAGAAGTATTTTGGGAAGCTTACGTCTAAGACAGAACTAAGCGCCGCCAGCTTATCTTTACAAATACGACCTGCGAATTTACTTTGCTAGGATATACAGATTTAAAGATTTAGCTTTGTGTATTAAGAACTAATTGACATTGCTTTGTTTCTTTCCATAGGTTTTATTACTAGTTGAGCTGTTTCCTAGGAAAGTTATTTCTACCTTAATGACAGGGTGTTTTCGGAACTTTACGACGAGACAGAATTAAGGGCCACAATCGTATCTTTGAAAATTAAAATTAACATTGACTTTAGTAGAATTTATGAGTTTACTGATTTCGCTTTGTGTACTTGTTCGATAAAACTTAAAGATTTCTTTGCTTCTTTCGACAGGTTTTATTTGCATTCTTTGTTAGGAAAAACGAATTTACTAATTTTGGTTTGTGATACAAAATACAAGTTGATTTCGTTGTGCTTCCAAATAAAAACGCTTAGAAAAGTGGTCGAATCTTTCTGAATACACAAGAACAGTTAAATGACTGAGAACTCTGTGATCTCAAGATTTCAATGAAGATAACCTGGTGACATTTACTGCTGCTCGAGAATATCGGGCTTTACACCTCTCTTTGGAAGCTTCTTGCGCAAGCAAACCGAGCGAGGTGGCGCAGGGGTTAGCACACTGGACTCGCATTCGGGAGGACGACGGTTCAATCCCGTCTCCGGCCATCCTGATTTAGGTTTTCCGTGATTTCCCTAAATCGTTTCAGGCAAATGCCGGGATGGTTCCTTTGAAAGGGCACGGCTGATTTCCTTCCCAATCCTTCCCTAACCCGAGCTTGCGCTCCGTCTCTAATGACCTCGTTGTCGACGGGACGTTAAACACTAACCACCACCACCATCTTGCGTAAGCGTGGTGTGACGTAACTCTGTTCGAGAGCGTCATGAATTATCTCGCTCCTCAGAACTCTTCACTCACAGAGGCTGCAAGTTTCTTCTCCCCAACTTAACACAATAGAAGTGGAAATTTTGATGGAAAGCGGCGCAGCTGATCAAGTTTTTAGACCATTAGTGCTGCGTATTCCTAAGAATTTAGCATTTCACTTTAAATAGCTACAATTCCTTTTTGAACTTACGTTGTCTTGACCATAAACCAAGCAAATGGACAGACGCTGCGTCCTGTGGACATGGATCCTAGTGTCAGTTACTTTCACGCAGCCAGTTCTGTGTGGCTCTTTCCTATGTTTTAGCTCTCCCTAATACTACTTCGGATGTTGTGTACTAAGTAACTTTATGAGTCAAAATATTTTTGCACGTTTACGAAGACTTGAGCCCAGCTACGAGGGGTGTTCAGTAAGTAAAGCAGTAGTTATTTTCCCAGCCGATTTCGGTTGACAAGTTGCGGAACATCGTAAATAATTCCCGCTCCAGTCCCTATAGTTTCATGGAGTTCCGACAGGTGGCGGAGCTATGTATAGCCTTCAGAATTACGTCTGTAACAGAGTTGCGTTCCAAACAGAGAACTGTCTTTGAGTTTCGTTTGGTGGAATATCAGAGCATCAAAGACATCACAGGCGCTTGGAGAATGTCTACAGTGACTTGCCAGTGAACAAAACCACGGTGAGTTGTAGGATGAGACGTCTGTCATCAATGCAAAAAGGTCGCGCAAAACTGTCGATCTCGCACTTACGAGCAAACCACACACAAGTGTGGCTCCTGCAATGCAAGAACGTGCCGACACTTTCATTCGATGCGATCGAAGGGTCAAAGTCAAACATCTCGCTGCACAGCTGGACGTGTCTGTAGATAGTGCCGGCACATTCGTCCACCAACTGAGATACTCAAAGGTTTGCGCCTGGTGTGTTTCTCGCCCCGTAACGGAAGACCATAAAGAGCAAGGAAGACTCATCCGTGAGGAACTGCTTGTGCGTTACGAGGCTAATCGTGACAATTTATGTCGAATATCGTCACAGTTGATGAAAGTAACTTCATCACTTCGAACCCGAAACAAAACTACAGTCCTTGGAGAGGTGCCAAAGAAATTGTTCATAGCAAGGCATCAGCCGGTAAAGTTACGGCGATAGCCTTCAAGGGCTCTGAAGGGATTACATTCATCGATTACCTCCAACGCGGTGCACGATTGTGAAACGACTTCAGTGTATTCGTCGCCACAAAAATGCAAACCAAGTTCTCCACGACAGCGCAAGGCCTCACGCCAGTCTGCACAGTTGAGATCAGCTCACAAAACGCCATTAGAATGTTCTTCCTCATCCCCCTACAGGCGAAATCTTGCATATTCCGACTTCCACCTGTTTGGACAAAGGAATGATGCTCTCCACAGGAAGCAGTACATTGATGATGAGGAAGTTATTGGTGCATCAGTAGACTGCGTAGCAGACGTAAGGCTTAGTTGCACCTAGTTACTCGAGTAAACATGGCTGGCGCAAGGCTTACATTCGATAATAGGAAGTCAGTTTTGAAGAGGCATTTTAAGTATGAAAACATTAATGAGGTTCGACGGCAATGGCGAAATGAGTATCAAACAGAGCCACCGAAACGTTTAACGATTCGTCGCATTCGAGACAAATTTGAAGCTGAGAGCTGTGTTAAAGATGTACACAAACAACAATCTGGACGACCTGTAACAGTAACAAGTCCAGCTAACTCCCGTCGTGTGTTACAACAATTCACTCGCTCATCACAGAAGTCTGTGAGACAGTGTGCCCGTGAAATTGGAGTGAGTCGCTCAATCGTTTGGCGAATTTTGAAGACAGCAAAGAGGAAGTGCTACATCCCACGATTGCTACACGCAATGAACGAGGACTACCCAGATCGTAGAATGGAGTATTGCGAGTGGTTTCCTAACATGGTGCGCAACGATGAAGAGTTTGCATACATGACTATGTGGTCTGATGAGGCACAGTTCAAAATCAATGGTACAGTAAATCGCCACAATTGCATCTACTGGGCCGCTGAAAATCCCAACGTCCATGTAGACAAAGCCGTGAATTTGTCAGGAGTAAATGTGTGGTGTGGGTTGTGTTACGAGGGCTTTATTGGTCGATTCTTTTTTGACGGCACAGGTACCGCTGAGGTGTACCTTCAGAAGCTTAGACATCCATTTTACCTGCAATCCGAGACTTGTATGGAGATGGAAGGGTTTACTTTTAACAAGATGGTGCCCCAGCCCACTACCAAATTCGTGTTAGGGCGTATGTCGCCGAAAATCTACCAGGAAGATGGATAGGCCGTAGATGTGCTGTGTGGTATCCACCACGTTTCCCAGACCTATCTCCTCTGGACTTTTACCTTTGGGGAACAGTAAAGGCCGTCGTTTACCGACAAAAGCCACGCACATTCATGTACAAATATACACCTGAACACGTTGCAGTCAGTATTTCGTGCTGCAGTCCGGCGACATCGTTTGTGTGTGCATGTTAATGGTGACCATTTCGAACGTCTACAGTGATATCTTTAAGTTGAGACAACTCCGTCAATTAGTCTGCAAGTTACGGACTTTTAAACAGTGGATAAATTTTTTTGGACCACTCTGTATACTACTAAACTAGAAATTTTAGACATATCGTAAACAAACAACATAGAATGCCTGAATTCAGTAAATCATATCTCAGTTCTGTATGTGAACAAGTATAAAACATTAGACAATAATTGCTCATTTTACAAATGTAACTATTTTGTACCAAAAGTTTGCTTAAGGGTTAACAATTAACCCCAATTCTCTAATAGTAAAATAAACAAACTTTCTGAAGATAGCATAAGAAGTGCTGAAACACATCTGTGTGGAAAAAAAGCAGTGGACTCTAGGTGAACACTCCAGGAATCTGTTGTAGATAAGTATGATGCAAGATTACATTAAGACAGGACGATACAGTTTTCAGACGGGCGCAGCCTGATACTGATTCACATTGTGTTGATATAGGAGCAGCAGAGATGAACGTGAGACGCTGGTCGGTCATAAAAAGCAGATCTAGTGTGTCAGTGATTACAGGTGCACGTTTTGGCCACATTTCTCCGTCCTCCCCTCTCTCCCCCAACCCTCCCAGGTTAAGAGCGCACTGTGAACAAGGGGACATAGTACAGTTCGCATTTTTCGTTGGGGCCCAGTATGTTGCAGACGCACTTTGCTAGTATTGCTCTGACATCATGGACAAAAGCGTTAGGTTAAATTATTCAAACTAGTGTTTGCAGTTAACAGTTTCTCAGTTAACAATGCACGTCTATCACGAGGTTGTACTACTCTGAATTCTCTCGTGGTAATAAATGTGAGTGATGTTATTTGCATAAAGTTTCCGTACTCCTACTTTCAGCAAATTACATTCAGCCTATTCGTTTTCTCCTGTTTTAAGCCATGTTCCCTTTGTGTAAACTGACTGATTTTTGGCGATTAGCCCATCAAGTACCTCTTACTTCAAAGTTGACTTCTCGTTGTCATATTCAGTGAATATATCTTTTGACTCTGTGCTCAAGGTATACCTGCATTGGCGTCTTTACATGAACCGTTCCGTGGTATCTGAATTTAGGTAAATTCAATGATTTCTTGCCACCAACTCACTTCGTGCCCATCAGTTTAAAGCTTTAATTTACAGATCTATTTCCCTTGAGCTCAACGAACACTCATATTTATGTATGATAATGGCTTATTTCACGCTTTCTGAGTTTATGAAAACTGTCTCATCTTCAGCCACTGGACATCTGGTGGGTACATATCCTATTCGAATGCTATCCGAACAGGAACTCGAACTCGTACTTATATAAGTAACATGGTTACGTATATCTGAGGAAAGTTTCTGCCACTTTATATTTTTTTATATTTTTCTCCTTTGCATCTATTGATTGTTGAGTCTGGCAAACCATCTAGCTGTCCTCCGGTCGTACTCAATAGTGCTGCCTAGGTTCTACCGCTTACCTCGATATTAGTTGTCTTGTATGAATGACATAGTGACATATGCGTTCTCACTCCTCCCCCCCACCCCCTCCTCAACCCCCACCCCAATAATTCCCTACCGCATCGGCTGCGGCAACTATTGTGACCCCTATCTTATATCTAACTTTTATCAAATCCATTTCATTGTTCCGAAAAACGTTCACTAACTAAGGGAACAGATTTAGTGCATCAAATCTCAGATCTGTATTTTCATTTTATTTCGAGGGACCGTATACCACAGTAGTGATTAATTTACAATGTTCAGTAATAAATCAGTCCTTTCGATCAGTAGGATGATATGATTAACCCCATCCAGCGTTTCACCTCCATTACAGCTCGTTTGAGGGGATCCCAGAAGAGCCTAATTTGAGCATGAGCACTGATTGTATTGAGTATCACAAAAAAGCTTGACCTTCTGCGATTTAAAATAGCCGATTGTTCTGTTCACGACATTATTTTCCCCTACTGCCTGTGTACCCATCGAGTACCGTAATGATTACTATACTTGTTATCCACTGTATGTCAGAAATAGAGCTCTTAATAATTTGTTTTATAGGCCCATATACGACATATATCTTATGCAATTTTTCGGATTGGACTAAGAGGTGAAGATAACGCACTTGAGCGAGACCTAACTGTGACAGCACGGTGTAGAAGATCTAAATAAAATCCAAAAGTGAACAATGTTTGCTCTTATCGAGCGGCCGAGTTAAGATAGAGCAAGGTGGCTATCAAGACCAATCACAAACCTGCAGTCATTTGCAATTTAGTTTCTGTGGTCACTTGAAGATGTACAGCTTTGTCTGTAAGTGCGAACACGGCCTTACGCGTCTTGGCCAACTCAAATAACAATTGTCTACAGTTTCCTTAAAGCAGATGAGATGGACCTATGCTCATTGACAGAAGCGATCGCACTCCCATTCGAAATCGTCTTAGACAAGTCACAATACTCGTCACCTTCCGTATTGGCTATGATCTCGTTACAGGTACTGTTCTTACATTTGTAATAAAACTATAAAAAGCCTTGATCGCGGAAACATATGCATTTAAAAATGGTGATCGACTTCAGTCTCTTTTCGAGAATCATCAGACCACACTCTGCAATATAAGTAAATTTAGACATTTGGGTGTCTGGGCAAGAATTGCAACTTAAATTTAAAAGTAACAACAGTAGTTAATTAATGAATACTAAAAGGTGGCAGGCGGAGACGATGACACGGAACAGGAACTGTATGTACGAGACGTCGGTGTCAACCGCTGCTTAGGAAGGTACAGGTGAAATAGGGTAGCTCCGCTCACTGTCTTCCGTCTGATGTCAGTAGTTGCCAGTCAAGCACAATGTGTAGATAATAGTGACAAAATTACGTGATTATAGTACAAAATATAAGTACAAAACGTATAATTTTTTGTATAATGACAACAGAATGAAGCTGCTTTATAAAGTAGTTTACAAAAGAATTTAAGATGAACATTGTAAACAGTGAACCAGTGGTAACACGTCCCGCGAACTATAGTTGCCCTCTGTGGGAGTTGGTACTACTATGTGAATCGTAAGAGCACCAAAGGTAAACGAGCAGTCGCCGTCGGCACCCGAGGCGACGACGTGAAGCATGTCGATACGTCCAATCCGCAGAGATGTAAAGAGGCTAAAGCGCCTAGGCGCTGTATTTCGCTGACACGGAACCGAAGATATGGAGAGCCTTTAGTACTACAATCTCACTGGTACAGTATTACTGTTGGGCTGCTTTCCTCGTTGTAGCTGACTAGCTACACTGGACGTCAGGTGAAAGAGAGCTACTTAACCTTGAAACGTCCCCTTAGAAAAATTATTACACGACTGTGCTTAAGCTGACTTACAATATTTTTAGCGCAACGCAATCTGACTTCCAAAAATCCCTACGAAAGAATGGCCCTGACTAACATTAACCTATACGTTTCACAAATCACTTACCTCACAAAAATCTTCGTTACTCAAGCTACTGCAATACAGCGAGCGCCACTACTGCCAGCTAAATAAAAGATTCAAACTACGGAAGGCACTAACTACTGATAGGTATAGTTAGCAAATGAAAGATTTTAATAGAGAACAAACAATGTATTTACCTTCGTAGTAATAATATATATATCACTTCATGACACCAATTCTTAAGAATTTCTAAACTCCGCCATCTCTCTACCCACGTCCACCACTGCTGGCGGCTCACTTCCAACTGCGCAACGCTACGCGCTGTTAGCATCCAGCTGCCGCTGCTCAACACTACAATGGCAGACAACAATGCAAACTAAACACAGACTGCGCACAGCACAGCCAGTGATTTTCATACAGATCGCTATGTGGCGTTACCAATAAAAAAACCTAAGCAG
Organism: Schistocerca gregaria; assembly: GCF_023897955.1. Classification (NCBI taxonomy): domain Eukaryota; kingdom Metazoa; phylum Arthropoda; class Insecta; order Orthoptera; family Acrididae; genus Schistocerca; species Schistocerca gregaria. The sequence goes on from NC_064920.1 coordinate 1,119,355,612, forward strand.
CTACTTACAAACTGTAACCTTCCTCAAGCTACCTAGCACTTGACAACCGTTTCATCACGTCCTACTGCCACCTTTCGACATATTTTTAATTAAATACTAACGTTACTCTTAAATTTAAGGTGTACTTGTTGCTTAGATATCGGGATAAGTCACTAAACTTACTCTTATCGCATAGCACGGTCTGACGATGGTCTACAACAAACTGGAACTGGTAACCATTTTTAATTAAATATGATGACACTATTAAGGATGTTTTCTATTATTTATTTACTAAGTAATGGTCGTCTATTGCTCCTCTTCCAGATATGATTACAAAAAAAAAAAAAAATGGTTCAAATGGCTCTGAGCACTATGGGACTCAACTGCTGTGGTCATTAGTCCCCTAGAACTTAGAACTACTTAAACCTAACTAACCTAGGGACATCACACACATCCATGCCCAAGGCAGGATTCGAACCTGCGACCGTAGCAGTCGCACGGTTCCGGACTGCGCGCCTAGAACCGCGAGACCACCGCGGCTGGCTATGATTACAAAACCAATGGCTGTTCTTCCACGGTTACGTGTTGTTAGTGGTATGAAGTTCCTTTTCAAGTTGCACAGTCGGCACTGAGACAGCAACAAATCGGTCTACTTAATTCACAGTATCGTCACGGGCACATCCGAACACAATCAGAATCGACTGGCACACATACTGTCCATGCGAAAAAATCCTGGCGTGTAAGCGACGACAACGCTTACTGCGGTGGTAGCTTGAACTAACAACTGTAAACAACAGATGTTTATTCGAGCAGTCAGTTGTGAGCCGGCAGCGTTAAGTAGTAGACGTGAGGACGTAGTGTGCCAGCGTCACAATTAGAAATGGAGCACTCTTTAAACCAACTGTTGAATCAATTTCCAGAATGTTACGAGGAAGAGAGTTTCTCCCACACGCCATGACTCCAGAACAAAAACAGCGACGTGTGAACGTCTGCATTAGTATGACTGAAATACAAATTGCAGTGAATACATTGTAGAAGAAATTGCCATTGGTGATTATTATCATTCTCGTGACAGGAGCATACAGGTACATGTACATACAGGGTGTTTCAGAAATGACCGGTATATTTGAAACGGCAGTACAAACTAAACGAGCAGCGATAGAAATACACCGTTTGTTGCAATATGCTTGGGACAACAGTACATTTTCAGGCAGACAAACTTTCGAAATTACAGTAGTTACAATTGTCAACAACAGATGGCACTGCGGTCTGGGAAACTCTATAGTACGATACTTTCCACATATCCACCAAGCGTAGCAATAATATGGCGTAGTCTCTGAATGAAATTACCCGAAACCTTTGACAACTTGTCTGGCGGAATGGCTTCACATGCAGATGGGATGCACTGCTTCAGCTGTTCAATTGTTTCTGGATTCTGGCGGTACACCTGGTCTTTCCAGTGTCCCCACAGAAAGAAGTCACAGGGGTTCATATCTGGCGAATAGGAAGGCCAATCCACGTCGCCTCCTGTATGTTTCGGATAGCCCAAAGCAATCACACTATCATCGTAATATTCATTCAGGAAATTAAAGACGTCGGCCGTGCGATGTGGCCGGGCACCATGTGGCATAAACCACGAGGTGTTCACAGTGTCGTCTAAGGCAGTTTGTACCGCCACAAATTCACGAAGAATGTCCAGATAGCGTGATGCAGTAATCGTTTCGGATCTGAAAAATGAGCCAATGATTCCTTTGGAAGAAATGGCGGCACAGACCAGTACATATTGAGGATGCAGGGACGATGGGACTGCACCATAGGGCTTTTCGGTTCCCCATATGCGCCAGTTCTGTTTATTGACGAAGCTGTCCAGGTAAAAATAAGCTTCCTCAGTAAACCAAATGCTGCCCACATGCATATCGCCGTGCACTATATCGTTAGCGAATGTCTCTCGTGCAGCAATGGTAGCGGCGCTGAGGGGTTGCCGCATTTGAATTTTGTATGGATAAAGGTGTTAACTCTGGCGCATGAGACGATACGTGGACGTTGGCGTCATTTGGACCGCAGCTGCAACACGGCGAACGGAAACCCTAGGCCGCTGTTTGATCACCTGCTGCACTAGCTGCGCGTTGCCCTCTGTGGTTGCTGTACGCGGTCGCCCCACCTTTCCAGCACGTTCATCCGTCACGTTCCCAGTCTGTTGAAATTTTTCAAACAGATACTTTATTGTATCGCTTTTCGGTCCTTTGGTTACATTAAACCTCCGTTGAAAACTTCGTCTTGTTGCAACAATACTGTGTTTTAGGCGGTGGTATTCCAGCACCAGAAAAATCCTCTGTTCTAAGGAATAAACCATGTTGTCAACAGCACACTTGCACGTTGTGAAGAGCACACGCTTACAGCAGAAAGACGACGTACAGAATGAAGCACCCACAGACTGCGTTGTCTTCTATATCTTTCACATCACTTGCAGTGCCATCTGTTGTTGAAAATTGTAACTACTATAATTTCGAAAGTTTGTTCGCCTGAAAATGTACTGATGTCCCAAGCATATTGCAACAAACGGTGTATTTCTATCGCCGCTCGATTAGTTTTTATTGCCGTTTCAAATATACCGGTCATTTTTGAAACACCCTGTACATTTTACACAGTAAAAATTAAATTATTTCGACCGAAATTAGGCCACTTCCATTGCATTTTTCTGTTGCTTATTGAAGATCATATTCTGTACTGGAGACTGAGAACAATCGACACCGAAGCACGTGCGGAACTATATATTCTTCTTCACAGTCACTCAAATTATCAATTGGACCAGTGTGTCCCCATCATGCGAAGTTAACATTTGACCTTCCATCTCCGGATCTGTCTACTCTGAGACTTCCAAGTTGTCAAATCCCCGTCATGGCCTGGAGGCAAATCTTCAACAACTCAATGTCAAAAAATATATCGGCTCAACCAGTTGTTTATAGTGTAAAACACTGAGATTGACGCGTTTCGGAAGTCAAGCTTCCACCGTCAGAATAATAAAAAGTAAAAGACCCTGTTAAAACTCGCTAAAATGGAACATGCACCAGGCACAATAAAATTGATAATGAAATTAAAACATCGTGGCTACTTCCCTTGTAGCAGCCGTGTCTTTCAAGGTGCATCTCCACATAGTTGCGAAAATATAAAACACTCTAAAATGGTGTCGCCTATGGTATTCAACATCTAACCACATGGCTCTCTCCTCTATCGTCGTAAACCGCCCGTGCGTTTTCGTTGATACCACACTCCACGTAGCCAAATACGACACTGAAATGCGAGTGAGCTCACGCGCAAGTAAACAAGGAAGTCACAGAGATATCTTTACAAACAGATAACGTATACATGTTCCAAGGACCTCATGAAATGATGGTATTCTGCCAATTTCTGAAAATGTAGATACTAAAAGAAACCAGTGAAACGTTTAAAAAAAGCTATTTGTATCACCGGTTAGCATTTCAGTAATTTTAAAAGAATCTTTTTTCCAAAAAAAGAAGACTCCTCGTTAACCCGCAACATCCCTTGTATAAAGGTGTATATTACAAACGCTAGTGGATGATACGCTGCTTCTTATTGACGGACAAGGAAAAGAAATTGCAGAAATAGTAAATAAATTTAACGAATTACAGGGTAAAAGTAAATTCACTGTGGAAGAAGAGAAAAATGGTGAACTGCAATTTCTCGACCTAAGTATTAGGAAAGAAAATGGTAGGCATGTTTTAAAATATTTAGGAAACCAACCACAACTGATGTGTTGATAGAAAATAATTCCTTCCATCCTAATAGCCAGAAACTTTCTGCTTTTGGATCTTTGATAGATGGAGCCTTTAGAGTCGCTATGAATGAAGAAGACAGAATGACTGAGCTGAACATCGTGCAACAAGTAGCCAGAGCTAACGGATATCACCAAAACGTTGTCAATAAATTAATACGACAGAAACAGCGCGCGAATGCAAGGAAGAATACCGCAAATAATATTACGAGAGTCACAATACCATACTTCGGTGATATTTCGCAGAAAGTGGCAAACATTTTGAAACCTTTTAAAGTTGATACCGCTTTTCAGACCAATAACGCACTGCGGTTCAAACTAAGAAATAATTTGCAGCAGGAAAGCGATAAATATGAGAGGGCTGGGGTCTAAAAAATTCAGTGTTACACGTGCAAGGCAAGCTATGTAGGCCAAACTGGTAGGTCCTTTAAAGTACGTCACACTTTGTGCTGTTCCATTTATGCCAAGTTTATTTTCGAGGCTTATTATGTGTTTGTAGACAGGCATGAGGTGGCGGCGTTGTAGATGTCGAGTTAATTTCAGCCTTGATGCTGGCACAGGTACTATAAGTGGATGGTTTACTCTAACTAGCGGGTTGAAACATGTTATCACTACCACGGAGGAGATACTGAACATCTGCGGGAAACAGTTGCATGCGATATACCGGTTCGTTCTGTTCAAAATGGTTCAAATGGCACTTAACATCTGAGGTCATCAGTCCGCTAGACTTGGAACTACTTAAACCAAACTAACCTAAGGACATAACGTACATCCATGCCCGTGGAAAGATTCTAACCTGCGCCCGTAGTAGCAGCACTACTCGGCCACAGCGGCCGGCCATTCTGTTTGTGTGTGCTTCTCATGATTAATGAGTTGGAGAAAATGAGTTGTAACATGTAAACAAACCGTTTCCAAACCCATGTTCATATAACATAATTTCTTCGTCTACATGTGAGGAATGTCTCCTGCTATCTGTGGTGTATACTTTCGTTACATCCTATATTTAAACAGATATTAGACACACTATTCGCTTTGCCGATGAATTACTAGGCAGGTACAAGGAACAAGTCTAATTATCAAAGCGACATGAGTCTGGACTACAAGACGTTATCAGCGGGACATTTCTCCGGATTCTGTGGTAATTGGAAAGCTCTACAATCCCAGGAACTTCCACGAAAGTAAAAGAGGAGGGTGTTGGGAAAATATTGTTGTAGCAGCGGAAGTAATGAAGCGAGTGACCTCGAAAAGTTCGCCGACAGTGGCAGGATCAGCGGACCGAGGAAGCGGTGGTCAGTGCGGGCCGCCTCGCGGGACCGCCGTTTCCCAAGAGCGGCCGGGAACAGGCGGCTATTTGTCGCTGGGGGGCGTGGCCGGCACTTAGCGGCGGGAACAAGTTCATTAGCGGCGGGACTGGCTGCCGGCCATTCATCACGTGACCGGCGGAGTTGGCGGCTGCGGGGGTGGGGTGGGGTGGGGGCCCGGAGCCCAGAGCCCGGAGCCCTGTCACGCCTCGCTGGCTGCACCGCAGTCTCTGCTCGAGGCGGCTAGCTTCTCGTCCATTGTTAACGGAGGCAGTGTCTTTAACGGTCGGTCAACTGTGTCTCAGCCAGCACACGCGAAACACAAGATAAGGACGAAATTAGACCTAACCGCTGTAGATCGTAATAAAAAGTGTTTCAAAAAGATTCACACTACTGGCCATTGGAATTGCTACGCCAAGAAGAAATGCAGATGATAAACGCGTATTCATTGGACAAATATATTATACTAGAACTGACATGTGATTACATTTTCACGCATTTTGGGTGCATAGATCCTGAGAAATCAGTACCCAGAACAACCACCTCTGGTCGTAATAACGGCCTTGATACGGCTGCGCATTGAGGTTTTGATGGCGTGTACAGGTACAGCTGCCCAGGCAGCTTCAACACGATACCACAGTTCATCAAGAGTAGTAACTGGCATATTGTAAACAGCCAGTTTCTCGGCCACCATTGACAAGCCGTTTTCAGTTGGTGAGAGATTTGGAGACTGCTGGCCAGGGCAGCAGTCGAACGTTTTCTGTATCCACTAAGGCCCGTACAGGAATATGCGGTCGTGCATTATCCTGCTGAAATGTAGGGTTTCGCAGGGATCGAATGAAGGGTAGAGTCACGGGTAGTAACACATATGAAATGTAATGCCCACTGCTCAAAGTGCCATCAATGCGAACAAGAGGTGACCGAGACGTGTAACCCCATACCATCACGCCTGGTGATACGCCAGGATGGCGATGACAAATACACGCTTCCAATGTGCGTTCACCACGATGTCGCCAAACACGGATGCGACCATCACAATGTTGTGAGCAGAACCTGGATTAATCCGAAAAAATGACGCTTTGCCATTCGTACACGCAGGTTCTTCGCTGAGTACACCATCGCAGGCGCTCCTGTCTGTAATGCAGCGTCAAGGGCAACCGCAGCCGTGGACTCCGAGCTGAAAGTCCATGCTGGTGCAAACGTCGTCGAACTGTTCGTGCAGTTGGTTGTTGTCTTGCAAACGTCCCCATCTGTTGACTCAGGTAGCGATACTGGCTGCAATTTCCGTTACAGTTATGCGGATAAGATGCCTGTCATCTCGACTGCTAGTGATACGAGGCCGTTGGGATCCAGCACGGCGATCCGTATTACCCTCCTGAATCCACCGATTCCATAGTCTGCTAACAGTCATTGGTAGGCGCTGACATCGGTGAGGACGAGTTTTGGTTCCGCAACAAGCAAGGCAATTCTGAAGCATTCACTAATCTAGCAGGATAAGTTAAAGGAAGACAAGCTTGCAAGCACTTGCAGATTTAAGGGAAGTTTTTGACTACGTTCGCCTGTAAACAGTGGTTTAAAGCCTGTAGGTAGCAGGGATAAAAGACAGGGAGCGAGGGGTGAGCTACATCTTGTACAGAAAACAGACTGCTATTATTAGACTGTACTCGACATAATCGTCCTTAGAGATTTAATAACTGTATTGAAAGTTAAGATAATTTCCATTTCTTGTTCCTTCTAAGTTACGCATTTTTAATTAGATTACATTTTTCGACCACTGTGGATCATATTCAGCTCTCAGCAGGACTAGTACTTTGGTCTGTGGTTCTCAGTAGACAAGACGTGTTGCTGGCGCTACTACTTAGGTCTTAAGGTGGTCCAGAGTGATCGAAGCATATAATCTAATTAAAAACGTGCAACAGATACGAAAATTGGTTCAGATGGCTCTGAGCATTATGGAACGTAACTTCATAGGACATCAGTACCATAGAACTTGGTGTTTAATCCCAACCAATCTATGGACATCACACACATCCATGCCCGAGGCAGGATTCGAACCTGCGACCGTAACGATCGCGCGATTTCAAACTGTAGCGCCTAGATCCGCTCGGACACCCAGGCCGCCGCAACTAACACTGAACAATAAATGAGAATCGAGTTGCACCTATAAGAATCGAATGACAGGGAAGGTATACAATAGTTGAGAAGTGAGTGAAACAGGGTTGTAACCTGTCCCCAATGCTCTTCCATCTGCACATTAAGCAAACAGTAAAGGAAAGAGGTAGAAATTTCGAAAGAGCATTAAAGTACAGCGTGAAACATTAAGGTATGCCGATGACATTGTAATTCTTTCAGACAACAAAAAGACATCGAAACGCAGTTGAATGGAATAGATCATCTATTGAAAGAGAATGATGGCCATCGATAAAACACCGGTAATGGAAAGTAATCGTATTAAAACAGGTGATATAGAGAAAAGCAGATTAGGAAGATAGACACTAAAGATAGTAGATAAATTTTGTTCTTCGCGCAGCAAGATAACTGACGGTCGCCAAAGTAGACAAGATGTAATCTGCAGACTGGCAATAGAAAGTAAAAAATACCTGAAGAGGAAAAACGTGTTAACATTCCATATAATAGTATGTCTCAGGAGATTGTTTGGGATGCTGTAACTGAATGTTACTATTAACTCAACCCCGAAATCCATGGCAGTATAAAGCTGCTATAGTTAATTAAAGCTATCATTTGTATGTAATGTTTGTTAAGTAAACAGTTTCTCTGAGAGTGTGGCACTGTAGTACAAATGTGGCCACAAACCTACGTTAATAAAAATGCAAATGGTTGTTTGTTCCCATTCATGTATCTCCTAAAGGTCTTGTCCGATTGCTTTCAGAATTTGACTCAACGTTACGTTTAGTGCAGGCTTCTTTCTATTTACCTTGTAATATGTATACAGGGTGGGGAAAATAAAAATGGCCGGGAGAACACAGTTCCAGAGCGCAAAGGAATACAGGAGAGGAAAAGAAACACACTACTAACCTGACTATACCAGATGTTGAAAGTGACCACCATTCATCTGTTGTCGATTCTGGACCGGTAGTCAAAAAGTTGCTGAAGCCAGATCGAAGCTGCACTGTTGCGATTGCTGAAATCCTATTCGAAATGTTCTGCTGCAGTTCTTGAAGACTATGAGGGTTTTGCGATACACCTCGGACTTGAGGGTTCCCCACACAAAGTAATCGCACATTAACAGATGAGATGGCCTCGGTGATCAGCTAGGCCGCGACCAGACTGAACTCAGCGAACAACTCTGTCACGCATAACGATGTGTGAATGTGCTCCAGGGTCCGGTTGGCTGTATGGGCTGTTTCTCTGTCGTATAGGAAATAGGTCTCATTCTCCTCCGTTAATGCTGCCACAAATGGTTTCTAAATGCTGTGCAATGTGACACGCCCAAGTAAACGGCTGATGAAAGAAAATGGGAACAATAAAGCGGCGTGCAGACACTCCACGACAAACCCCAGCCTTTTGATCATACAATAGTGTTTCGTGGAAGTTACGCGGTTTCTCTGTTGCCCAGAACCTGTGATTCTGTGAGTTGACATAACCAATTATGTGAAACAAGGCTTCATCAGGCATAAAGGACAGATCCATTTCCAAGTTTTTTATTTTTATGTCAGTGAATATCCGCTCACATAACTGGAGACGCAAAGGAACATCTGTTGGGTTTATTGCATGAACAACAGACACTCGGTAGGAATGCATGTGCAAGTCCCGGTGTAGTGTTCGTCTGCATGATCAGCGTGATAAACCGGCCTCTTATGGTCGGCTTACGATGGATTCCGTAGGACTCTGACGTATTTTCCGGTGAACTACAGCCACGTTTTCTGGTGTGTGGGCGCGTTTCGTAACATTTTTTTTTTCTTGTTCAAAACAAATTCTTCCCGACTCCATTTTCGGATTGAGTTGAATGGTCCTTTTTGCTGGGACTTTGACACCGTTAAACATCTCGGCAAACTACTGACCTTACCGTTCCCACTACTTTATTGTCAAGTAACTTTCCACAATGAACACCCACTGCACCACTGTGAATACCATCGTCCCCTTTACACTACCTAACTCATGCTGACACAGCCCGCACTACGCTCTGAATCGGTGTGGACCACTTGGTGGCTACGTATACAAAAACACACAGTTACTTCACTGCATCTCTGTGTCGAAATTTCAGAACATTCGGTCACAAACTTTCGAAAGATTTGGCATCAGGAACACTTACAGTTCATATGTAGATGATCGTTTTCTCAAAATCACAATTCTCCGCGGGCCGCGGTGGTCTTGCGGTTCTAGGCGCGCAGTCCGGAACCGTGCGACTGCTACGGTCGCAGGTTCGAATCCTGCCTCGGGCATGGATGTGTGTGATGTCCTTAGGTTAGTTAGGTTTAAGTAGTTCTAAGTTATAGGGGACTAATAACCACAGCGGTTGAGTCCCATAGTGCTCAGAGCCATTTGAACCATTTGAACCACAAATATCCGAAATTTCCTCACGAACTGATTTAAAATTTTGGCACAACATTGCATTCAAATACTGAACTGTTTTTATACATGGTCGATCAGGAACTATTGCCACCTAGAAGTCTGATAGTAGCTGAAATGTTTGTGGGACAAATGTTCCATGGGACAATGGGGGCCATGATATGACATTGGTTTTTTGTTGCTAGGTGGGTTCGCGTCAGAGATATGAAGGCCAACTTTGTTTTCTTCAAATGGGATGCTATGGTCTGGTACATATTTCCTGATAGCGGATATCGAGACGAATCCAGTGATATGCAACACTAAGGTCTTTGAAGATCAACAGAGTTCTCAAAGATGGCATGAATGTCCATTTATAGGTGTTCGAAGTGTTGGTATCAATGCAGTGCTGCAAACATCTTATCATGGATTGAGTGGTATCCCTTATCACTTCGGCACTTAACGAAAAACATTATCTGACACTTCTCCCTCGTATAGCGTGCAAATAGTAAATATTCGCTGAATGTGGCGTATCAATCTAACGTGCTATTGACATGTAAACACCTTTCGCCGGTTTCGCAGTACAATACTAATAGGAACGACAAGACTAGAATCGTCGAATCAAGCGAATGTGAATGATGATGTCGTTCGAAGTACAAGTTGATATGCTTCTTATGCCAACGAAATTCATTGAGAGCTAGAGACTTAAACGCTGAAAGATATCCGCAATGTACTCACCCTACACATCGTACATTTAAATACATGTATGATAAATTGAGAACTGGATCTTTAACGTATCGGAAACATATCCGGCAAAGGAAAGTTACTAACGAGGAAACAGAAATTAGTGCTCTAGTAACTGTGGTTCGAGATCCTTCTGGTACTTCGCGTCCAATCGCAAGGGAATCTGGCATGTGCCAGAATACTGTTGTTCGTGTTCTACAATGCCATAAATATCATCCTTACCATATCAGTCTCCACCAAGAATTAACTGGTACGGACTGTATGCGTCGAATTGAATTCTGCCGATGGGCTCAACTTCAGATTCAGAGGGATGACACATTTATTATTTAAATTTTATTTACTGACGAGGCTACATTCACCAACCATGGAAATATTAATTTGCATTACAATCACTATTGGGCAACTGAAAATCCATGTTGGCAAGTTGCCCACCAAAAACCGTGGTCGGTGAATGTATGGTGAGTGATTTTGGAGAACAGAACTATTAGTAGTAGTAGTAGTATGGTATTCTGTCTTACAGCAGGTCTTGTAATGGGTTAAGCCTCTTCGACTTTTGTCCGTCCATAGCCAGTCTTTTCATTTCTAAATATTCGTCTCCTTTTGATATTGTCCAGCATTTGATATCTTATTTTTCCTTTTCCCCTTTTTCCACCCACCATTCCTTCTATTCCATCATTCAATAAACAGTCCGTCCTCAAACAGTGTCCAATCCAGTTCTGTTTTCTCTTTCTGATGACTTTCAGCACGTTTCTTTCTTCTTCAACTCTTCTTAATACTTCTTCATTCCTTACTCGGTCTTCCCATTTCACTTTTTCCGTTGTTCTCCATATCAACATCTCTAGCGCCTCCAATCTTCTTTCATCATCCTTCCTCAATGTCCAGGTCTCCGCACCATATAGTGCAACGTTCCAGATATAACATTTGGCAAGTATTTTCCTCAGATCTTTGTTTAGTTGTCCACAAAGTAACTTCTGTTTCCTCTTGAATCATTCTTTTGTCATTGCAATTCATTTTCTAATTTCTGTTGAGCAATACATATCATTCATTATTACCCTTCCCCAGTAACTGAAGTTACTCAGTTTCTCTATTTCCCCTGTCCCTATTTTCATACAGCATTTTCTCCCTTTCCCTCCAAATACCATGCTTTTAGTTTTCTTCTAGTTAGTCTTCATTCCATATTCTTCTAATTTCGTGTTTAGACCATCTAACATTTCTTCCTTTTCTCTTGCACTCCCTGGCATCACAACCACGTCGTCTGCAAATTTTATGCACTCTACTCTCCGACCCCCTATACAAACTCCTATCCTTCCATCAAAATTTTCACTAATAATTTCCTCCAGATATATATTGAACAGTGTTGATTATAAACAACCTTGTCTTTTACCTCTTCCCAGTTCACTTTATTCATTCACTGCACCTCCTATTCCTACTCTTGTTCTCTAGTTCAAATATAACTTTCTAATTAATCGTCTATCCTTCGAGTAAGCTCCATGTTTCCTTAGGTTTCCCATCAGTTTGTCCCATCTAACGAAGTCAAAAGACTTCTCACATTCAATGAACACAACATATACCTTCCATTTCATCTCCATGTACCTCTCCCCTACCACTCCCAGTAGCCGAGTGGCATCTCTAGTTCCAAATCTTCGCCTGAAACCAGAGTGTTCATCTCCTATTACGCTATTCAGCTTTCTTGTTAAGCGTCCTCAGCAAGACTTTGGCTGCATGCGAGATCAGGCTTAATGTTCTATGTTCCTCACAGAATAATACGCCCCTATAGCATTTGAGGAGCAACGGCCTTGCTGCAGCGGATATACCGGTTCCCGTCAGATCACTGAAATTAAGCTTTGTCGGGCATGGCTGGCACTTGGATGGGTGACCATCTGCTTTCCATTCGCTCTTGCTATTTTTCGGGGTGCACTCAGCCTCGTGAGGCCAATTGAGGAGCTACTCCACCTAATAGTTGCGGCTGAGGTCAAAGAAACCCATTATAACGACCGGGAGAGCGGTGTGTTGACCACATGGCCCTCCTACCTGCTTCTTCATCTGAGATGACATGGCGATCGGATGGTCCAGATGTGCCACTTGTGGCCTGAAGGCGGAGTGCCTTTTCTTTCATCGAATAGTAGGAAGTACACCACATTCCTGCAAGAAACAGTAGGTCTGTTATTGGAAGAAATACATTTAGGAACAAGCAACGGAACGTGGTATCAACACGATGGGTGTCCGGCCCATGTTTCGTTGATGGCTAGAAATGAGTTGCAGAGACAATACGCTAATCGTTGTAATGGACACGGAGGAAATTTGTCGTTTCCAGTTCGTTCGCCAGACTTGCCTCTGAATATTTTATTGTGGGGATTCGTAAAAGACATTGTCTATAAAGACGTTCCAACTACACCTGAAGATATGCGAGAGAGAATTGTCAGAGCATGTGCTTCGACTAGTGCCGAAGTGATAAGGAATACCACTCAATCCATGATAAGAAGATTGCAGCACTGCATCGATACCAATGGTCATCACTTCTAACACCTTTTGTAAATGGACGTTCATGTCATCTTTGTGACCTTCGTTGACCTTGAAAGATCTTCCTGTTACACTTCATAGGATTCGTCTCGATAACCGCTATCAGAACATAAGTACCAAACTATAGCATCCCACTTAAAAAAAAAACAAAATTGTCCTTAATATCTGTGAAGCGAACGCACCTAGCAACAAAAAACCAACGTCATGTTATGGCCCCTGTTGTCCAATAAAACTTTTGTTCCGCAAACTTTTCAGCTCCTATCATACTTTCGGAGTTATTTTTGGTGGCAATAGTTAGTGACTCATCCTGAGTACATAGCGGAACGACATTTGGTGTATATGTAGTAAAATCGGAAACGTTAAAATTGTAAACATTGATTCGTTCAACATCGTTTACCTCAAAAAATTCTTGACCAATTGTTCTAAAATTTCGACACAACATTGAATTCTAATTCTAAGGTGTTCTGGGTACCCAAAAATCTCAAAAGTATCTCTCTGATTTACTTAAAAATTGTACATTTTACTGTAACAAACGTTTGGATACATTATATTTGTGGAACTCTGTCAGAAAATGGAAATTTATATTTATGGATCATTGGTTAGTAATTAGAATAATGTTTCAGAATATAATTTCGCAATAACAATAAACAAGGTTCAAAATGAGGGAGAGTGGGTAAGGCAGATGGGCAGAGAGGTGGGAGGAAATGGTCACATAAAATGGGAAGCAGGAGATGGCCAGGGAAGTGCAGGAGGAGATAGGAAGGGGGAGAAGAAGAAGGACAGAGAAAGAAGAAAGGATGTGATGTACTGAGAAAGGGGGAGAGAAAAGGGGCACGAGTAGATGGAGAGAGAGAGGTACAAGAGAAAAAATGGATCTGAGCAATATGAGACTCAACGTCTGAGGTCATTTGTCCCCTAGAACTTAGAACTAGTTGAACCTAACTAACCTAAGGAAATCACACACACCCATGCCCGAGACAGGATTCGAACCTGCGACCGTAGCGGTCTCGCGGTTCCAGACTGCAGTGCCTAGAACCGCACGGCCCCTTCGGCCGGCAACAAGAGCAGATGGACAGAGAGAGGGGTAGATGGTAACAGGCAGAGGCAGCGAGAGAAAGAGAGAGAAAAAAAGCAAGAGAGAGAGAGAGAGAGAGAGAGAGAGAGAGAGAGAGAGAGAGAGAGAGAGAGAGACAGAGGCAGAAGGAGGTAGTCGGTTGTGGTGATGGGCAAAGCAATGGGAAGGGGGATGAACTGAGACAGGGGAAAGAAGGGTATTAGGACATTTATGTAATTCCCATACATATTGGAAACGTGTATTTTCTCTTTTCTTTCTTTTCTATTTCACCAGAATGAGCCACAGCAAAGCGTGACCGGGTAAAGCTACTAAGAAGCAACCAACAACATTTATTAATAGTGTTATAAGACTGTGCTTAACTCTTGCGCAATTTGGTGTGTGGCACCTGATGTCCTAAACAAGAAACAATGAAATCTAAGTAGTTTTTCTGTCCCTTCTCAGACCATGATGTCACTGTAACTAAAAAATGGTTCATATGGCTCTGAGCACTATGGGACTTAACATCTGTGGTCATCAGTCCCCTAGAACTTAGAACTACTTAAACGTAACTAACCAAAGGACATCACACACATCCATGCCCGAGGCAGGATTCGAACCTGCGACCGTAGCAGGCGCGGTTCCGGACTGAGCGCCTAGAACCGCTAGACCACCGCTACCGGCGCCACTGTAACTGATAGTAATGAGTACAAACACTCTTGATAGTTCAGTTACTCTGTCAGTACTGACTGCTAGTTCAGAAGGTAGTTTCAGAGTACCATACAGAGCTGGCTGCAGGTAATGGGATACTGAACTGCTCGTTTGGAACAGACTGAGTGTCTGTGGCAAGGAGGATATCCATGTCCCCAGTACCAAAAAGAAAAAAAAATGTGGTCAATAGTTGAGATCACTCTGTACAACCACTGTCTACGCTGACGTATACGATGGATGAAGAAAGTGGCGTGGAGACAGGAGGAGGTGTGGGTTTGTGAGTGGCAACTGGATGCTGCTGTTCAGAGCTGAGAGAGACAGGGCGAGTGGTTAAGCAAGCATAGTGGCGGGCTTCCACTGTATTTGTTGCGTACCTCTTGCTAGGAAAACCACAGAAATCTTCTCTCAACGTTTTAGTCTGGAGTGTAAACTTTTGCAGCAGCTAAAGGTGGTCAATAAGCAGTTCAGACAAGATGCGAGTAGAAGAATATGAAATGTCGTGCTACAGAGTAATACTGATGGGTAGATTGAATATTATGATACCGAATAAAACTGGGGGGGGGGGGGGGGGAAATAAATTTTTGGCAAAAATTCATCGTAAATAGGCTCTGATTGATAAAACAACCACTGAGGCACAGTGAAATAGTCAGATGAAGACGAAGAAGGGAGAATGTAAGATGAAATGCAGCACTAATGCCTCATACATGAAGCATATATAAGCTTTAGCCATTTATAAAAATTCATTCTAAATGTAAAATACTACAGTCTGGTTCTGTTCAAATCTTTGTTCAATCTCAGACACAACATTCATTATGCTGCATTTTTGATATTTATGTCTTGTAAAGGAAGCTTAGGGTTTAGGGTTTGAGTCTTGGTACGACGGGAGTCATTGCATCCCGTGTAGGTTGCCCGTTGTTTAGTTTTGTGATAGAAAACTCAACGAAAATTCTCTTGATAAGGCACTCAGAATTGAATGAGTATCCTATTTGTCTGTCTACTTTAATAATGGACAGTATGTAATGTCCAATTAAAACTGATGCTACACGCTGTAAACGAGGAATGAAAATAATAATGGTGCCTGAAAATGAGACTCAAATGCCGTGATCTTCCGCTTTTCCCGTGAGACATTTCTTTGACAAAGTCATGTGTAGTTGCCTCAGCAATGTAGACGGAATTATTCATAAAAATACGTCTCACTGCCACAAGGGCTTCCGTGTACGGTATGTTGTACATCTATGGACTTCATCTTGAGGTGAGGTCTTAAGCGTAGCCCATTCAAACTCATCAGAATAGCTTAGGAGCCAGCGTATGGTGCACCTGTTGTTCTAGGTTAATTGTAAAAGAAACATTCCTAAAATAGTCCTCTGCAACAACAATTTTGCTGTACTGTAGTGCAGCTGTAAAGACAGTAATCGTCAATGATGTTTTGTGAGCATATAATAAATTAACTGCTCGAATTTTTAGTAGCGACATTCCTCATCTGCGATATTACTCTGTGATCGAACCGTAAGTACGGTAGGTCGTTAGAGGAAATTGGAGACTGACTACAGTACACAACAATAGGACGGATACAAGCGTTGCTACCTTGTATTGTCCCAGTGCGGTTATCTGTAATAAGAGGAATGACACGAGATACGGAAACCCATTAGGATGAAAATAAATCTGCGGTAATTTGTTTGCACATTGGCTACATTGGACACCTATCCATCACGGTCCTGCTTTCAGATAGGAAACCTGTTAGGTGAGGCTTCTGCGAGTGCGATAACATGAATTATCTCTGCTGGACTCTGCATCCATTGACCCAAGGTTCCGAGCGCATGCAATCTCAATTTTTAGATAAATCGGGTCTCTTATCAGGTAGTTAACGAACATAGATAAATTTAACCAACTACAATGCTTTAAATGTGTGGACAACTTCTGTCGTAGACCAAAATAAGTATTAATACCCGTACGAGAAATCATGATAGGTAAAAAACGTATGCCCAATTAGTGGGCTATGCATGGTGCCAGCGAAACGATTTATCTTATCCACAGAAATCTTAGTCACAGTTTTCTTTACATCCTATTTATTATGTAATGTCTTACTTTCCTTGAGAGTTGAACAAGGAGACACATTCCTAAAGACACCGTATTGTGGCGCAGAATAGATGTAGATGCAGATAGATATTTCTGTTCGATACGATACATTACCTCTTTGTTAGGTAGCTGAGCTAACCATGAACAATTTGTGTTACACACGCTGATTAATGTAACGTGCAGCTTTTTATTTATGTACGGGCTCTTTAGTGTGATGTGATGTGTTGTTGGAGGCTTGTGGCAAGTGCTTGAAAATGCTAAAATTGATTAAAGTAACGTGTAGCTTTTTATTTATGTACGGGCTCTTTAGTGTGATGTGATGTGTTGTTGGAGGCTTGTGGCAAGTGCTTGAAAATGCGAAAATTGGTTAACAAATAAATGGTATGGCTACTAAATATATTACCTCTTATTTGGACCATCTTTTATTTTTTAATACTTAATTTTTATATCTGTCAGAAAACGGAAGGTTTCAAGTATTTTCGTTTGTAACACAGAGTGCATTTTTCTTCGTAGTTTGTAAATTATTTTCCATGGATCTGTCTCCAGACTTAGCCGCAAATGTTAAGACATCTTTCCAATTTGTCTTAATTTTTAGGGGATAGGTTATCCAAATCAGTTGCCTCATGATAGCGATCATGCCCCGGTAACGCAAAAGTTCATTTTCCGCACAGTATTACCGTTTTTATCCTTTTTTATTATAGGCTTCGTTTGCTGTCTTTTTCCTTTATGCTCCTTGACTTTATATTGTCCCAATAAAGCATCTACAGATTTTGTTTGTTGTTCTTTCTTTTATCATAAGTTGATGAAACCAAAAAATTAATTTCTATGGCATTGTAGAATTTCACGGTTAGTAAAATACTGCAAGGCGCGTTTCCATTTTCTAAATCCTTCTTGAACAACGTAGCCCGCAGTCCATGAAGATGCATGTCTAACGCAGTGCACAGCAAAAAATACTACATATTTGCAGTACGCTGCATATTGTGGTTTAGAAAATGCCAGCAACAGAGAATTTCTGGACTACGCGTAGTGAAATTTACTCGGATGCAGATTGTAATTTTCGATTGGTTTCCATATCAGTTTCGTCAACTCCAAATTATAGGAGCTCGTTTTAGAAGGTCAATGTCATTGTCACCCATATTTAAATTTTGAGGCCGCGACAAACGCTCCACATTTTTCTCACTATGATTAATACTGTGACAACCACAAGAATTAGAAACAGACACGCCACTAGCTATTATCATAACACAACTATCTGCTACGTATAGGGAAGTATTGCGATCACCACAAGGACCAAACTTCCGGTCTCCTCTGTATTACTTTTGATGTTTTGCCTAGAAAAAAATTAAACAGAAAAGCTGGTTTTCCTACTTCTTCATTTTGATTTTTTGAACATGGTTGAAATGGCTCTGAGCACTATGGGACTTAACACCTGAGGTCATCAGTCCCCTAAAACGTAGAACTACTTAAACCTAACCAAGCAGATGCCAGACTGACAATGTCATTGACATCCATATTTAAATTTTGAGGCCGCGACAAACGCTCCTCCGAAAACAATGGAAGTAGGTTACAGTACGCTTGTTCGCCCACTGCTTTAATACTGCTCAGCAGTGTGGGATCCGTACCAGATAGGATTGATAGAAGAGAGAGAGAAGATCCAACGGAGAGCAGCGCGCTTCGTTACAGGATCATTTACTAATCGCGAAAGCGTTACGGAGATGATAGATAAACTCCAGTGGAAGACTCTGCAGGAGAGACGCTCAGTAGCTCGGTACGTGCTTTTGTTAAAGTTTCGAGAACATGCCTTCACCGAAGAGTGAAGCAGTATATTGCTCCCTCCTACGTATATCTCGCGAAGAGACCATGAGGATAAAATCAAAGAGGTTAGAGCCCACACAGAAGCATACCGACAACCCTTGTTTCCACGAACAATGCGAGACTGGAACAGAAGGGAGAAGCGATAGAGGTACTCAGGGTACCCCTCCGCCACACACCGTCAGGTGGCTTTCGAAGTATGGATGTAGTTGTACATGAACCTAAGGACATCACACACATACATGCCCGAGGCAGGATTTGAACCTGCGACCGTAGCGGTCTCGCGGTTCCGGACTGAAGTTTCTAGAACCGCTCGGTCACAACGGCCGGCTTTGAATCTTGAATAATGAAAATATGTGATTATAATTACTCACGTGAAAATAAATATGAACACAAAACGAAATTCAGAATCACTGAAAACATTAATAAGGACACTGCTAACAATGTCTACTTTGAATGTTACGTGTGGTAGCGTTCTCGCTTCCCGCGCCCGGGTTCCCGGGTTCGATTCCCGGCGGGGTCAGGGATTTTCCCTGCCTCGTGATGGCTGGGTGTTGTGTGATGTCCTTAGGTTAGTTAGGTTTAAGTAGTTCTAAGTTCTAGGGGACTGATGACCTAAGATGTTAAGTCCCATAGTGCTCAGAGCCATTTGAACCATTTGAACTTTGAATGTTAGACCTTTTTTTATTACCTTTCCGGGTTCTGTGTGCTGAAAAGAGAGACGTTTCATTAGTAATTCATTCACAGAGAGGTCAAAGATTTTCATAGCTTTTTGGCGTTTTTTAAAGATGACACAGGAGCACTTACTGCCCTTACAAATGCATTTAAAAGAATAAAAAAGTCATCTAAACACAAATGACCTACGTTAGCGACCTCCATAAATAAGTAAATGAGGTACAACTAAGAATTCAAAACGAAAATAATCATACGATAACAACGAAAATATGTGGTGGTGTGCCAAATAATCGAACAGAGTGCTACTAAACGCGCGAAATATTATGAAGAAGGTAGTCAACTTTTTGTGGTGGAATAGCGTTGTATGCAAGTACACATGGGCCATTTGACGCCACCAGTTGTGATTACAGATGAACTGGTTAGAATGTTTATCCAACGAAATACTTATCTGTAATACAGAAGTCCGAATCTAGCGCTTATGCTCGGTCGAATTTCAGGGTGCATTTAGTCTCGCGGAAGTACGGGAGATGTCAATGTAGCCGCGTTGGACGCACGGCGCAGCTGCTCTCTGCTTCCTTCGCATTCAGTCGAGCGTCTCATGTTCGAACTGCCCAACAGTCTAGTTACCAGAACGCCAATCAGCAGCCGCTACAGGATCCATGGCGCATAAACGTGTGACGAAGAGAACATGGAAGCCAAGCTTCTTTCCGGAGAATACAACCTGAGAGCGAAAGCCGGTGGTTGCAACAGTGACTGGGAAAGTTGTCCCGCGGTGGAAATGGATTTTAATTTTAGGATCCGGCAGTATCCCGAAAGGCTAGTGGTGACGTTGACGATATATTTGAGAGGTGGAAACGAAACAGTAATATTTTTACTAAGCAACCTAATTAAGTGCGAAAGAATTGTGTTCCAGCCTGAAATGCGCCTAGCAAAAGATATTATAGCCGACAGGAGACCTTATTTCAGGCAGACTAAGCATCCTTGATCCGAAATGAATTAGATGATATTGTGACAATCCGTTGTCATTGCAAGACTAACAGAGAATAACTTGGAGACAATTTTGCTCCTGTTAGATTTCTAGTTTCTTAAGTGGTAAAATGCACTTATGTAAATTTGAATCAGTAATGCGGACGGTATTATAAAGAACAGCATCGTCATTTTTCCCTCGTAGACCGACCGTCATTACAAAAGTTGATAGTTACTTACACCCAAACCTCGAGATGTCAGACAGTCGGATCAGCCAAAACGTTGTATGTAGGCAGAGAATCATCCAAAACTGCGATATATTTCCTGCACTGTTCTGTCGTCCAGGTCCACGTGCTTAAACGGTAAGCAGTACGTCACACGTGACCTACACAGCATAGAGGAAGCATAGCTAATAGTGACTGCTGTCTACAGCGCCCATGGGGTGGGGTTACTAGAGCGTCAGTTGGTCGTGGTCGTACCAAGAGTCCTGATTTCGAGCCCTGGTCATGCCAGTTTTTGCATTGCAGTACGAGTGAAACTGTTATCTGGGACAACATATTCCTGACATATACAAGGGCTGTTCAGAGTTTATAGCAACATTGTCGTGGCAGTCCGCTTTCGTCCTTTTATCTGAAAGAAGCGAACCTGTAGAGTACATCTGTAGTTTCGTAGAATAAACATAAACAAATCGAAAAGAAGAATAAAGAAACTACGGCATCACACGCAGGGAAATATTAATAGTATTCACAGTAAACATAACAACAATAAAAGTAATAACTTTTACAATTACTATTAATATTTGTTGTCCCATACAACAGATTCACACGTACTACAGTACAAAAAGTGGCAAGACCAGTGCTCGGACTTGGGATCTTTGGTACGACATTGTACGGCTCTGCCGACTTCCCCACAGTTGTGCTTTTCTTTAGGTCCATAGGGCAGGTTTCAGTTATTACTTACTGTTTACACACGTTCTCCTAAACAACAGCACATAGCAGCATGGACGGCGTGTTTCATGAGCAATGGTAAATATATTGGGGGGTGGTAGGATACAAGAACTGCAGTAGAAAAAGTGATATAACATTTGTCCAATTTTTATTGAGTACAGAGATACAACTGAATGACTCCAAGCACTATGGGACTTAACATATGAGGTCATCAATCCCCTATACTTAGAACCTGAGGTCATCACACACATCCATGCCGGAGGCAGGATTCGAACCTGTGACCGTAGCAGAAGCGCAATTCCGGACTCAAGCGCCTAGAACCGCTCGGCTACAACGGCCGGCGATACAACTGAGCTCAACGCAGTTCCGTTTCGTGTGTTGGTACACCCGTTGCTATTGGTTGCTATGGGTGTTTTTGTCGAACGTCAGCATTAGTATGTTGATGTGCACTTTGTGAAGTTGTGCTTTAGTTTACATTAAAGTTTTCATTGTGATCTTTTGGCCACGTCTGCAGTAATATATCGTGTAAACATGCCGCATGCTCTTACACAGCTGAATATGCCGATATGTTATTTGTGTATGGGTTTTGCAATGTAATTACTGCTGCTGCTGCTTGTATAGAATACGACATACGATTTCCTAATCCCAGGCTAC
This sequence comes from Schistocerca gregaria, assembly GCF_023897955.1. Classification (NCBI taxonomy): domain Eukaryota; kingdom Metazoa; phylum Arthropoda; class Insecta; order Orthoptera; family Acrididae; genus Schistocerca; species Schistocerca gregaria. The sequence goes on from NC_064920.1 coordinate 1,119,377,347, forward strand.
CGGATTCAAGAGCGTTATTTTTTGTGTTAAGTTCTATAGGACAAAACTGCTGAGATCATCGGTCCCTAAGCATTCACACTACTTAACCTAACTCACGGTTACTTAAGCTAAGAACAACAAACACACACCCATGCCCGCGAGAGGACTCGAACCTCTGACGGGGGAAGTCGTGCAATGCGTGGCAAGGTGTCTTAAATCGCACGGCTAACCCACTCGGCCTGGAGTGTTTACTCGTGTGTTTAACACACTGCGTGACTCTGGTGCAGCGCCAAGCAGTCATTGCTTCTGAAAGTGTAAATGAACAGACTGTGGGTGAAGTAGAAAATATTATTCAGTCGTTGTCCTTGAACAACACACGAGGAATTTCTGCACATCTCACATACAAGAGTGTGGCGGACATTACGTATGCACTTGTTCCATCCATATCATTTGCTGCTCGTTCAACACCTTCGAGCTGGAGATGAAGATAAACAATTCGAATTTTTGTCATTTGATACTTGCAAATCGCCATGAGATCCCATTTTTACTCTTCACTGATGAAGCCACTTTCACTCGTGACGGCATCAGTAAACCTTGTAACTCACATCAGTGGTCTGAAGAAAACCCACGTTCCATTGTGGAGACACATTTTGAAGAACGCTTCTCCGTAAATGTGTGATGAAGTTTGACAGGCAGTCACTTGATTGGGCCTGTTGTGTTACCGCGTCGTCTTTATCAACACTTTCTTGAAAATGAACTTCCAGCATTGTTCAAAGAGATTCCTGTGGCTACATGATGTGTAAGATCATCCAACAAGACGGACCTTCTGCACATTGTAGTCGTCAGGTGAGAAATCACTTAAACGTAACCTTCCTCGGAAGATGGATCGATAGATACGGATACGCTTCTTGGTCAACGATCCCTCCGGACCTTACCCCTTTATATTTTCACTTGTGGGAATTGCTGAAAGGCGAAGTCTCCGAAGGAAAAGTAACCACAAGAATCGATTTGATCGTTCGCATTATGAGTAGTGCAGCCTCATAAAAGAACACAAGGACGGCCTCAGAAGAGCAACACGTGTTGTCATCAAGAGAATTCAAAAGTGCATTGAAGTAGGCAGAGGAATTTTTGAAAATCAACCGTGAACGTCTTCATTTGCCTTTGCCATAACTTTGTTTGGGTTATGTACTAACAGCAGTATCTCTGTATTTAAAAAATTATTGCAATTCCTGTACACTTGTACCATTTCTCCTGAACCACCCAATTTATCGCACTTTTTATTGGTACTCTGACGACAGGCAACATTTGGAGTCGATCTGACTGTCTGACATGTGTAGGTTTGGTTGTTATTTATCCTTTGCAACTAATATTTTTCCAGATGTTCGTTACATTATAAAGACGGCTGTTTTCTCGTTTGGATCATAATGACGTTGCGATTAGACACTACTATCCAAGAATTTCGTCTACAGCATCACTAAATTGATCTCAGTGCAGTTCCACGAGCTGGTGGGAGTATGTAAGTGACAACACCAACCTGCAGACACCCAGGATTACTACTACTACTATTACTACAACTACTATTACTATGATTACTAATACCACTGCCGGCCGGGGTGGCAGAGCGGTTCTAGGCACTAAGTCTGGAGCCACGCTATCGATACTGTCGCAGGTTCGAATCCTGCCTCGGGCATGGATGTTTGTGGTGTCCTTTGGTTAGTTAGGATTAAGTAGTTCTAAGTTCTAGGGGACTGATGACCTCAGAAGTTAAGTCCCATAGTGCTTATAGCCATTTGAACTAATACCACTACTACTCGTAAAACCTTCAAAACAGCAGCGTGCTGAGCGCGCCAGATCGGGCGTTATTTGACCCAGCCCTCCTTACAGCGCCTCATTCAGCCTCAGCCTGCATGTTCCGAGCATTCACACTCGTGAACGCCGTGTCCGTACGCGGTGTGCTGGAGCCAATACGAGTAAGCGAAACGTCCAATTTGCAGACCTAAAGCAGAACGCTTACTATGTACACAAATTCTATAAACCGAAAATACATTTAAAATTAAAGGGAAATACGCTTTGTCCCAATTCTTTTGTGTTTTAGTTGCACTAGCGACAGAAATCTACAAGTAGGAAACAGTACTCAATCTAAGCAGCAACTGCAGTAGAAAGAATGGCATAGTAACTAAACTCAAGCGCGTAAAACACTTCAACTTTGCAGGCTTCATTCATCTCGCAATGGGAATCTCAAAAAATACTACAATACATGACTGTTTTAATGAGAACACAATGAAATAACACAGTCTGTGGCCGACGAACTGTTACATGAAGTAGGTGTTATAGAAAGAAGAGACTTGCCACCGTACTGTGACCATAGGTGAACTCTTTCACTGTAACGAACAATGCTGCTGTCTGTGGTGCCAGACACCTATCATCTACTGTGGTAGAAAATACACATGGAAGTGACAAGTTTTCGTGAAAGCTCATTAAAAATAGGAGGAGGAGGAGGAAATTAGTGTTTAACGTCCCGCCGACAACGAGGTCATTAGAGACGGAGCGCAAGCTCGGGTGAGGGAAGGATGGGGAAGGAAATCGGCCGTGCCCAGGTCAAAGGAACCATCCCGGCATTTGCCTGAAGCGATTTAGGGAAATCACGAAAACCTAAATCAGAATGGCCGGAGACGGCATTGAACCGTCGTCCTTCCGAATGCGAGCCCAGTGTGCTAATCACTGCGCCACCTCGCTCGGTAAAAATAGGTTCATGCTGAATTTCATATAATATATGAAACTAAATTTAGCCTGTAGTATCACTCACTGGAACCTTTAGATATTACAAGGGCTATCGACTTGAATCGATATGTATCTAGAAGAACTTTGGGGCCTAACAACTACTCGATGGGAGTACACTGTATACTCTTTTCATTTCTTGTGTAATTAATTTATAAACAAATGCACGTTTGGCTATTGGCCAACTATTAGAGTACACCTCATCCAGGTGTTAATACGGTACGGGAAAGAGGATCTACTCAGTTGTTAGGCATTTTGCTGTTATATTACTGTGAATGAAACATTGAGATGCTGTAAAGTCGCAAAAGTTTTCAATTTTTTTTTGCTAGTATTTACATCTGAATTAAATTTATATGGAATTGGTTACAGGCAAAATGTGTCTTCGATCAGTTAAACACAACAAATAAAACTGAAACGACTACGATAGCGAAAAAGTTTCCGAGACGTAAGGGTGAGACCCATACTGAATGCTGGCAAGAGGAGGGGGAGGGGGGGAGGCGGATGATAGAGAAGGCTAAATGGCTCCTCCTCCCCTCGCCACCCTAGTTGCGCCACTGGTGCCTGACAACATTTCCAGAAGTGTTGAGGACAGCTAGCCTCAACTGTGAGCACAGCTTTCGATTTGAAGCATCGTTTCGAAGACTGATCGAGGTCCTCTTCAGCCGTAGCTGATTCGACAGTTTAAACCAGAGATGTTCACTATATGACGACCACGCTGCGCTTAGAAATATATAACTAATTTCATATAGTACTTAAGTTATAAGTAATAATGGGCTACTGAACGATTTATAAAATAGGTGGTATAAAATTCGCAGTTTGTGGAAGTGCTGACAAAAGGAGAATCCACTGCGGGCCACTTCAGGTTGCCGCTCCGTACACGTTTCGGTTACAAGAGAGAAAACATTACAGGGATGACGTGATTTGGAACAGCCTGCAAGAATAAGGGGAAACAGAGCACCGCATGACGATGCCTATTGGCGGACATCGCTCGTGATCTAAAATCAACACAGCACAATTCGTATTATGTGTAACACTTTGTAACGACACAGTAGAAAAAAACCTATAATATGTATGCAAGACACGAAAATTTAGAAATATAATGTTGTTGTTGTGGTCTTCAGTCCTGAGACTGGTTTGATGCACCTCTTTATGCTACTCTATCCTGTGCAAGCTTCTTCATCTCCCAGTACTTACTGTAACCTACATCCTTTTCAATCTGCTTGGTGCATTCATCTCTTCGTCTCCCTCTATGATTTTTACTCTCCATGCTGCCCTCCAATGCTAAATTTGTGATCCCTTAATGCCTCAGAACATGTCCTACAAACCGGTCCCTTCTTCTTGTTAAGTTGTGCCACAAACTCCTCTTTTCCCCAATTCTACTCAATACATCCTCATTAGTTATGTGATCTACCCATCTAATCTTCAGCATTCCTCTGTAGCACCACATTTCGAAAGCTTTTAATCTCTTCTCGTCGAAACTATTTATCGTCCACGTTTCACTTTCATACGTGGCTACACTCCATACAAATACTTTCAGAAACGACTTCCTGACACTTAAATGTATACTCGATGTTAAGAAATTTCTCTTCTTTAGAAACGCTTTCCTTGCCATTGCCAGTCAACATTTTATGTCCTCTCTACGTCAACCATCATCAGTTATTTTGCTCCCCAAATAGCAAAACTCATTTACTACTTTAAGTGTCTCATTTCCTGATCTAATTCCCTCAGCATCACCCAACTTAATTCGACTACACTCCATTATCCTCGTTTTGCTTTTGTTGATGTTCATCTTCTATCCTCCTTTCAAGACACTGTCCATTCCGTTCAACTGCTCTTCCAAGTCCTTTGCTGTCTCTGACAGAATTACAATGTCATCGGTGAACCTCAAAGTTTTGATTTCTTCTCAATGGATTTTAATACCTACTCCGAATTTTTCTTTTGTTTCCTTTACTGCTTGCTCAATATAGAGATTGGATAACATCGGAGAGAGGCTACAACCCTGTCTCACTCCCTTCCCAACCACTGCTTCCCTTTCATGTCCCTCGACTCTTATAACTGCCATCTGGTTTCTGTACAAATTGTAAATAACCTTTCGCTCCCTCTATTTTACCCCTGCCACTTTTAGAATTTGAAAGAGAGTATTCCAGTATATATATATATATATATATATATATATATCAGGTACGTTTTGTGTGCGTAGATGAAAAAGGTTTGTGTTTTAGATTTTCGATAAACTGTTTTCGCAGTGTAGGAGTAACTTTATGCTGCACTAAGACAATTACACATCGACTTGATGAAATTCACTTGACCACAGACATTGTTTAACAGTTCAGCTGCGTGAAGTCAAAATATATAAGTTACGATTACTTTATGCTTACATACTGATTACTAACGGATAAAAAACTGTAGTAATTTTATGAAACTTCCTGGCGGATTAAAAATGTGTGGTGGACCGAGACTCAAACTCAGGATCTTTGCCTTTAACGGGCAAGTGCTCTACCAACTTTTTTTTTTTACATAATGGTGTAACAATAACAAACATAAACTGCTTCTAACATTTTATAATATATAAGACGATGACCTTTATAAAATAAAATATTTCTGGGAAACGTAAATAAGTCGACCTTTTTTTACATAATATTGAAAAAAGTATCGTGCTTCTGTTAGTAGAAAACAATAACGGACAACGTTACTCTTTTGGGCGCGTACCTCGCCAATCCCGTTACACCTCTCGTTGGTATCGGATACGTCTTCACGTGTGGTGGTGGATCCTCTCCACTGTCCTGGTGATTTCTTGTTCTGATATTTCCAGGCAATAGTTACATTCTCTTACCCGGGACACCTCAACTGGGTGGGGGATCAAGCAAGATACTCCCAAAAAATTTAGCGTAATATGTTCGATATCTCGGATGTCTCATAAGCTGTGAGTGATGTTCTTGTAGTAAGGCCCAAAAGTCGAGTACATTCTTACTGCCTTCTCGGAAAAGATAACTCACCGTCAAACCTCCAATCCAAGTCACTGCGTTTTTTTTTTTTCTTCGGAGATAATATGTCCTATTTGGGAGAAGTAGTATCCGTGGTTCTATTGCTTGCGGCTCCACCCGAAGGAGGAAGACAATCATTTTTTGGCGGAAGTATGCTTCAGCCAAAGACCCGCATATCAGGCGATGCTCCTCTGTGTCTATAACATTGCACTGCGGTCACAGTGGCTCGTCCGCCATATGAATTGTATGCAACCGGGAACGATTCACGTATTTCCCATTTACCACCTGATTCCACAGTGCGCGCGTTCCCGTATCAAGGTGTGGATGGTGCGCTGTTCTCCATACCACTGACCACGTAATTGTTGATTGGCGGCGCTCTATGGCATTGTTCGGCCGTCGTCGAGTCAAGAGGTGATATACACTCCTGGAAATTGAAATAAGAACACCGTGAATTCATTGTCCCAGGAAGGGGAAACTTTATTGACACATTCCTGGGGTCTGATACATCACATGATCACACTGACAGAACCACAGGCACATAGACACAAGCAACAGAGCATGCACAATGTCGGCACTAGTACAGTGTATATCCATCTTTCGCAGCAATGTAGGTTGCTATTCTCCCATGGAGACGATCGTAGAGATGCTGGATGTAGTCCTGTGGAACGGCTTGCCATGCCATTTCCACCTGGCGCCTCAGTTGGACCAGCGTTCGTGCTGGACGTGCAGACCGCGTGAGACGACGCTTCATCCAGTCCCAAACATGCTCAATGGGGGACAGATCCGGAGATCTTGCTGGCCAGTGTAGTTGACTTACACCTTCTAGAGCACGTTGGGTGGCACGGGATACATGCGGACGTGCATTGTCCTGTTGGGACAGCAAGTTCCCTTGCCGGTCTAGGAATGGCAGGACGATGGTTTCGATGACGGTTTGGATGTACTGTGCACTATTCAGTGTTCCCTCGACGATCACCAGAGGTGTACGGCCAATGTAGGAGATAGTTCCCCACACCATGATGCCGGGTGTTGGCCCTGTGTGCCTCGGTCGTATGCAGTCCTGATTGTGGCGCTCACCTGCACGGCGCCAAACACGCATACGACCATCATTGGCACCAAGGCAGAAGCGACTCTCATCGCTGAAGACGACACGTCTCCATTCGTCCCTCCATTCACGCCTGTCGCGACACCACTGGAGGCGGCTGCACGATGTTGGGGCGTGAGCGGAAGACGGCCTAACGGTGTGCGGAACCGTAGCCCAGCTTCGTGGAGACGGTTGCGAATGGTCCTCGCCGATACCCCAGGAGCAACAGTGTCCCTAATTTGCTGGGAAGTGGCGGTGCGGTCCCCTACGGCACTGCGTAGGATCCTACGGTCTTGGCGTGCATCCGTGCGTCGCTGCGGTCCAGTCCCAGGTCGACGGGCACGTGCACCTTCCGCCGACCACTGGCGACAACATCGATGTACTGTGGAGACCTCACGCCCCACGTGTTGAGCAATTCGGCGGTACGTCCACCCGGCCTCCCGCATGCCCACTATACGCCCTCGCTCAAAGTCCGTCAACTGCACATACGGTTCACGTCCACGCTGTCGCGGCATGCTACCAGTGTTAAAGACTGCGATGGAGCTCCGTATGCCACGGCAAACTGGCTGACACTGACGGCGGCGGTGCACAAATGCTGCGCAGCTAGCGCCATTCGACGGCCAACACCGCGGTTCTTGGTGTGTCCGCTGTGCCGTGCGTGTGATCATTGCTTGTACAGCCCTCTCGCAGTGTCCGGAGCAAGTATGGTGGGTCTGACCCACCGGTGTCAATGTGTTCTTTTTTCCATTTCCAGGAGTGTATATCACGTGCCGTTGCCGTCCTGGTAGTCGGTAGTTCCATATGTACATAACTGTGTTCCACAAAAAAGGTTCGGATGTGGCAAGCGATGGTGAGTTGTGAGACACCGCTACCGGAGCCGAACGAGAAGGTGGAGCGATTTCGTCTATGAAGGTGCGCGTTAGACTTGTCCGGCGTCGTGTCCACATCTCTACCATTGTGGTTACATAAATAGCCATTGCTCGGTCGCTTACGTGTACTAGTCCAAGACCTTCACGACTACGAGGAAGGGTGAGGGTTTCGTATCCGACCTTAAAAAGCAGAGCTGTGCTCACAAAATATCCTAGTGCCGCCAGGATTCGGCGGGCCAACACCACTGACATTGGAAGAACTTGTTCCAGGTGGGGGATGTGAGAAGCTAGATAAGTGCTGGCAAAGGCGTCATATCCAGTGCCCTTAACCTGTGACTTCAGACACTCCCACGAATTGTTTGCAGAAGATATCTGTAGCTCAGTGCCGCCGTGCGTCGAACGTCTGTAGTGAATTCCTAGGCATTTCATCTTGTTGATCGGCTGTAATGGTGCTACATTTCCTGTCGGGAGTCCTCTTCCGATGTTCATCGCTCCAAACTTTGCCATGTTTAGGCGACTTCCCGTAGCCACACGATACAAATTAATCCAATGCAGGGCCGCTCTTGCCTCGTCGCCCAACCGTGGTAAAAACATCCGCTTATGTTCTGCATATAAACTTGTTGTGCCTTATGGTCATTCCTTGAAGTCGATTCCGGAGCCCTCAGAGCAGTGGCTCGACAGCGATGACATACAATATCGTCGACAGCGGGCACCATTGTCTGACCGATCGTGAGATGGTGATGGGCCCCACCAAGCGTACATTGTTGAGCACTTTGGATGCGGCTCTGTGGAGTAGTCTCATGACGACAGTGACAAAACTTTCCGGAAACTTCATTTCCGTCATCACTTCAGTGAGATAAGCATGGCTCAGACTGTCAAAGGTGCGATCGAAGTCTATCGATACCAATGCACCCCGGAGACGACATGTTGATGCCAGTGCGATAACATCGCGGTAGTCACTGAGTGCCGTTTGTATATTGCTGTCTCCTCCTAGCTGGGTTTGGTCGAGTGGTATCACTTGGCGTATTACGCGTTTAAGGCGTGCTGCAAGTATCCTGGTGTAGATATTGTAGTCGCCATTAAGAAGGTTCAGTGTCCTGTATCTCTGTGCCGCCGGATGGTTTGTGGGTGGGGATGATCATTCCTTCCACGGAGGAGGGTGGAAGAGGCACGTTGGGAGACATCAACTAGCAGTACATGGCAGTCCATCGCGGAGTCATGAGATTTTGAAATGTGCGACAAAACTCTAACGGAAACCCGTCGGGGCCCGGCGATTTGTGCGAAACTCCTTTATCAAGCGCTTCCATTATGTCGTCAACTGTGACTTCACATGTTAACTCCCGGTTGGCCGTCTCGTCCCGATACGCGGAGAGCGTTCGTCGGACCCCATGAAAGGCAGCCTGATCGTGTTCCGCTTCTTCATAGAGATGACCGTAGTGTTCCACAAAAGCGTTACAATGTCTTTTTGCGTTATCATACGGCGACAATCTGGCAGTACGACCATCTGTATTAAGGTTCTGCTGCTACGTTGGTTTTCCCTGATAACGTGATACATCGACGGTGGTTCTCCACGGACTCGTTCAAAGGCCCATGCACGGATTGCGACACCCTCCAGACGGCTCCGCGTTATGGAAATTATTTAGGCCTGTGCTCGTTAATACCGGCACGACGCTCCTGTGAAGGTGCTTGTACAGAAAGTTCGCGGAGCATCGTGATATAAAATTCCGTCGTGTGTCGCCTCCACATGATCTGCTCTCTTCTGTATGCAATTAACGCACGGCACAATGCAGGCTTAACGTATTCCAGCCACTACTGCAACGTCGTCGGATATGTCGGAAGGCTTCGTTCACACACGTGCCAAGTGTCTTCGACTAAGCGTCTGCACTCAGGTTCCCTGAGGTGTGCTGTATTCAGTTTCCAAACACTGCGACTCCTCCACCCTTGCTGAAGACTCAGGGAGACAGTACATATATATGCTATGTGATCTGAAAAGGTGACAGGCCACAATTCCACATCGAGAATCGCAGGTTCGAGACGACGTGTTACGTAAATGCGATCGAGACAACTTCCCAGAGTGACTCGTGACGTAGGTGTACCCATGTCTGTCGCCATGTATCGTTTCCCATTTATCAATGAGCTTCATGTCCTGTATGAGTTGCCGCAGCTCCGGGCTTTAAGTATAACGTGGGTGTTGAACTCTTGAAGCGAGCACGCAGTTGAACTCGCCTCCAAATAAGACATGTTCATACCGACCTAAGAATTGTGTTGCAATCTCCTCTGTGTAAAATCGGGATCGATCGCGCCGTCTGTCGGACCCCGACGGTGCGTAAATTTTAACGACCCGTACTCCCAGCACTGTGAGCGCCAGTCCTCGCGCTGACGGCAGGTACACCACGTCCTCGGCTACTATGCCGCTACGTAGAAGTATCGCTTTTCCGCTGCCGCCTTCAGTAGTAGGTGTAATGTGTGTATCGTACTCACGGAGGTCGGGGAAGCTCTCAACACATACTTCCTGCAGAAGAACGATGTCGACGCATGCAACATGTCTCGTAATAATTGCAATTTGACAGGCGTTCTGATCCTATTAATATTAATAGAGGCTGTTCGATATGCCTGCCACTGTTCGTCAGTGCGTAAAGCGCACATGAACGCTTACGTTAATCTGTGTGCTGTTGCTCGGCGACGTGCTGTCTGTGCGGCAGTCTGCATCTTCTGCGTGGTTAACATCCGGTGGACGCAGCACTCACCATTGCGTGTGCGTCGTCGGTCTGTGGGTCAGAATCGGATTCGTCGGCCCAGTTCCTGCGCTGGAGATAAATCTCCCGTCGTGTTTCTCCGGCCTGGCTGACTGAAGGTGGTGGCGTTGCTGCGGTGGGTGGAGGGACTCCTTCCGTCGCCTTTCCGTCCGGCGTGTGTGTATTCAACCCCTGTCTAGCATGATTCGCGTCGTACTGCTCTGTGGGAGGTAGAACCTCCCGTTGTGCATCCGGATGCACTGTATCGACGCTACACCCAAGTCCGTCTGACGTGGACTGCAGTAAGAAGGTATCCGACGGCGGCAGCCGTCGTTTCTTGTGGTTCTTCGGCGATCGTTGTTTGTGCATGTGCGCCTCCGTATCCGAGTGCGGAAGTGACTCCCGGTGCTCAGGGACAAAAGCAGCTGTCGGCACAACCGCAGGATCAATTTCCATATCTCCTACCGATCCTTTCCGCTCGGTTGAGGGCGTCTTCGGCGCCGGAGCGGCAGAAGTGTGCGTCGTTTTGTCACTGGAGGCGGTATCTGCTGCAGTCGGTTGCCGTAAACTGTCAGGATTCTGTAGCTGGTCGTTCTTCGGGATAGGATCTGTTCGAGACGCGTCCGCATACGTGAGTGTCAGCGGTGTCAACGTGGACGGAGGAACGTGCTCGCCGTTTGGAACTTGCACTAACCTCCGTTGTATATATTCGGAACGGGCGTGGTCCTCTTTCCCGCAGCCTGAGCACGATTTGGGTTGTCCTGCGTAGATGACTATAGCTCGACATCCCCCGATGAACAAGTACGAGCGTACATGTTGTGTCAGTTCTATTATGATTTGACGCACCCAACTGAGAACGGGGTAAGTCGTGAAGTTGGACCATTTTTCCTGAACGTGGCTAAGCACTCTTCCGTATGGGCGTAAGACGTCCATGACCATGTCAGACGGAACCTCGAAAGGAAGTTCGAAAATACGTATGTTTCGTAAGCCCAGTCCTGCATGATTAATAGTTAATTCTCCAACATGTCCATCAAAGAACATTTCCATCAGAGTGACGAAATTTGAGTCCATGTTTAGTATTTGGGATGATTCAGTCACATAATGCAGCGTTAATCAGTTTGACGTAAACGGCACTGCTCACTATGGAGATGTGGAATCCGGTACGTTCGTTGTAGTCAACTTTAACTTCATCTCGTAGGAAGCTTTCGATTTCGTAGGCTTTCGGTCTCGCATATTCATTCGAAAAACTAATCTTGAGAGTCGACATTCGGTATGAATGTGCCATTCTACACTCCTGGAAATTGAAATAAGAACACCGTGAATTCATTGTCCCAGGAAGGGGAAACTTTATTGACACATTCCTGGGGTCAGATACATCACATGATCACACTGACAGAACCACAGGCACATAGACACAGGGAACAGAGCATGCACAATGTCGGCACTGGTACAGTGTATATCCACCTTTCGCAGCAATGCAGGCTGCTATTCTCCCATGGAGACGATCGTAGAGATGCTGGATGTAGTCCTGTGGAACGGCTTGCCATGCCATTTCCACCTGGCGCCTCAGTTGGACCAGCGTTCGTGCTGGACAAGCAGACCGCGTGCGACGACGCTTCATCCAGTCCAAAACATGCTCAATGGGGGACAGATCCAGAGATCTTGCTCGCCATGGTAGTTGACTTACACCTTCTAGAGCACGTTGGTTGGTACGGGATACATGCGGACGAGCATTGTCCTGTTGGAACAGCAAGTTCCCTTGCCGCTCTAGGAATGGTAGAACGATGGGTTCGATGACGGTTTGGATGTACCGTGCACTATTCAGTGTCCCCTCGACGATCACCAGAGGTGTACGGCCAGTGTAGGAGATCGCTCCCCACACCATGATGCCGGGTGTTGACCCTGTGTGCCTCGGTCGTATGCAGTCCTGATTGTGGCGCTCACCTGCACGGCGCCAAACACGCATACGACCATCATTAGCACCAAGGCAGAAGCGACTCTCATCGCTGAAGACGACACGTCTCCATTCGTTCCTCCATTCACGCCTGTCGCGACACCACTGGAGGCGGGCTGCACGATGTTGGGGCGTGAGCGGAAGACGGCCTAACGGTGTGCGGGACCGTAGTCCAGCTTCGTGGAGACGGTTGCGAATGGTCCTCGCCGATACCCCAGGAGCAACAGTGTCCCTAATTTGCTGGGAAGTGGCGGTGCGGTCCCCTACGGCACTGTGTAGGATCCTACGGTCTTGGCATGCATCCGTGCGTCGCTGCGGTGCGGTTCCAGGTCGACGGGCACGTGCACCTTCCGCTGACCACTGGCGACAACGTCGATGTACTGTGGAGACCTCACGCCCCACGTGTTGAGCAATTCGGCGGTACGTCCACCCGGCCTCCCGCATGCCCACTATACGCCCTCGCTCAAAGTCCGTCAACTGCACATACTGTTCACGTCCACTCTGTCGCGGCATGCTACCAGTGTTAAAGACTGTGATGGAGCTCCGTATGCCACGGCAAACTGGCTGACACTGACGGCGGCGGTGCACAAATGCTGCGCAGCTAGCGCCATTCGACGGCCAACACCGCGGTTCCTGGTGTGTCCGCTGTGCCGTGCGTGTGATCATTGCTTGTACAACCCTCTCGCAGTGTCCGGAGCAAGTATGGTGGGTCTGACACACCGGTGTCAATGTGTTCTTTTTTCCATTTCCAGGAGTGTATATCGACTCGGCTAAACGCGCGAGTACGCCGAAGTGGTAAACAACTGCGCTAGCGCGAACTTCCCCAGCAGGAACGTAAATAGACGTCCGTGCCGTAGCACCGCCGAAGGCAGACTCTTTGAGCTACCCAAGCACGACTCACGACCCGTCGTTACAACTTCAATTCTGCCAGTACCTCGTCTCCTACTTTCCAAACTTCACAGAACCTCTTGTGCGAACCTTGCAGAACTAGCAGTCCTGGAAGAAAGGATACTGCGGAGACATGGCTTATCCACAGCCTGGGAGATGTTTCCAGAATGAGGATTTCACTCTGCAGCGGAGTGTGTGCTGATATAACTTCCTGGCAGATTGTGTTCCGGACCGAGACTCGAGCTCGGGACCTTTGCCTTTCACGTGCTAGTAATCTGAAATAACTGTTATTGTTCATTTTACCATGTTCATTTTCCTGTCAAACACCTCTTCAATGTAAAATGTTGGTCAGCAATCCTAACATATTTTAATGCAAGCGTAAAATTGGTCTTTCAAAAAGATAAACACAATGAAATGGTGTTTGTTTGATGGCCCTCAACTACGTATCCTCAGACTCAGAGTTGCAGTATTAAACGTTTTGGCTGGTTTCTTTGTCTAGTTGCTGGGATACGTAGACGCCACATTACAGGCCAAATACTGCTGAGTTTACAGTATACGATAAGAATACACACATGAGTCGAATAGTCGAAGGTTTCTATCACTCGGAAATTGTGAATTATGAAAGAACGGTATAAATTTATAAATGAAAGATTGCAATCAAATAAAATCTGCAGGTACTATCTTAAAGATGATGAGTACAAAAGCAGAAGTACTTTTGAGGATGTGGTATATTTCTGCAAAACACTTGTTGGTGTCGATGGACCAGCAATTAAATAAAACGTAAGTTGAATAACAGGGAAACAATAGATTTGTACTAAACGTAATTAGTTATGAACAACAACATAGCTCGCGAGATATTCACTTCCAAATGCACACTACGTCTTCACTGTAGAAACCTCAGATGCATCACTAGTTCACAAGTCCGCACTCCGAAGTATTTCTATCTCCGCGATCACGCGCAACCCGATACACAAAGGTACGGCCGTCTTTATCGCTGAGGCACGAAAGCCTACCCACCAACGGCAAGGTCCATGGTTCTTGAATTCTAAAGGCGATACACAAGTCTCTCTCGCGGCCGCACGTCTGCATCGTGTCACGTCCAGCACCTCCCATGTCCAGTGACGTAATCCCTACCGCCGCACTGTTCCGAACTGCCACGTGTCCTCTCCGGAAACGATGTTCCTCCCCAAGCTCCGTATGTCTCTCCTAGTAACGAGCGCTGTGATTGGCTAGAACACTCCCGCCGTGTCTTCACGCCAACGCATCCACACATATACAATGAAACATTTTCGAAATACTGGATTTACATTTAAATACTTGAAATTAAATAAATATTTCTAGGGCGGGACCATAAACACGTTCTAAAACACATTATTAGATACATAAGGAAATTAAATAAAGATATATCAAAGGAATATAACAAATAAAGTGTTTGTGTTTTGGAAATTCGTTGCTGGGTGTTACTTGTATAATTTACCGGCAGATACTAAACTAATAAATATATTGAAAATCTGATTAGACCATCAGAATCGACACGTAAATAATAGTAATGTACATGTTTGTTTTTGAGGTATCATGATTCATCTGGCTACTATTAATTTCCATACGAACTGTGAAACGTCTACCATTAAGATTTCACAAAGTCCGCCATCTTTGGTACTTGCGGGAAGTCTCTTCATCAACATAGCGTCACGATAGAATTCCCAGCCACGCGGCAGGACCGGCCATTGTGCGGCATCACGCGGTTGCTAAGCTAACGTTCGGGACAACATGGTTGCTGCCGGTCCGCGGCGGCCGGGTTGATGAGCGTACTATGCGTCCCCCCCCCTCCACCCACCCCAACTCGGAACATATAATATTTCCAGGGAGCCACCACTCGCCTGTTACCTGACACGCTACATGAATGACCACCAAGATCAGATTTAAAATGAAGCACTCAAACCAAACTATTTGAGCCGTTGTTCATAGTTCGTTACTTTAAAGTTAATATTTTTCAGTGATATAATGCTTCCTAAAAACCATACAGTAAAGTTGCATTCATTCGGTAAAAATTACGACTGCAGCTTCCCCTTGCTTTCAGCTGTTCGCAGTACAAGCACAGCAAGGCCGTTTTGGTTAGTGTTACAAGGCCAGATCAGTGAATCATCCAGACTGTTGCCCCTGCATCTACTGAAAAGGGTGCTGCCCCCCTTCTGGAACCACACGTTTGTCTGGCATCTCAACAGATACCCCTCCGTTCTGGATGCACCTACGGTACGCCGTCTGTATCGCTGAGGCACGCAAGCCTCCCCACCAGCGGCAAGGTCCATGGTTCTGGAATTCTAAAGGTGGCCGGAGTAAAATACAGAGAGCGAAACGCTATTTGCAATTTGTATAGAAACCAGATGGCAGTTATAAGAGTCGAGGGACATGAAAGGGAAGCTGCAGTTATGAAGGGAGTCAGACAGGGTTGTAGCCTAACCCCGATGTTATTCAATCTGTGTACTGAGCAAGCAGTAAAGCAAACGAAAGAAAAATTCGAGGTAGGTATTAAAATCCATGGAGAAGAAATAAAAACTTCGAGGTTTGCCGATGACATTGTAATTCTGTCAGATACAGCAAAGGACTTGGAAGAGCAGTTGAACGGAATGGACAGCGTCGTGAAACAAGGATATAAGATGAACATCAACAAAAGTAAAAGGAGGGTAAAGGAACGTAGTGGAATGAAGTCGGGTGATGCTGAGGAAATTACATTAGGAAATGAGACACTTAAAGTAATAAAGGAGTTTTGCTATTTGGGGAGCAAAATTACTGATGATGGTCGATGTAGAGCGGATATAAAATGCAGACTGGCAATGCAAGGAAAGCGTTTCTGAAGAAGAGAAATTTGTTAACATCGAGTATAGATTTAAGTGTCAGGAAGTCGTTTCTGAAAGTATTTGTATGGAGTGGAGCCATGTATGAAAGTGAAACATGGACGATAAATAGTTTAGACAGGAAGAGAATAGAAGCTTTCGAAATGTGGTGCTACAGAAGAATGCTGAAGATTAGATCACATAACTAATGAGGAGGTATTGAATAGTACTGATTTAGAACAGAAAATCAAACAGACTCTCGGCCCTTGAGCATGGGATTCTCGCTAAGGCTCCGTTCATCTATTTTTAACTTTGATTTTTCTAAAATCGGACTTCGTTATTATGCAGCACACGAAGACGACGGTGGATCGAGCTAGACGACTTTTTGCTTAAAACTACGGAACCTTTTGCCATTCCAAGCTACCCAACATTCTTACAATGGTTAGAGGCACAAAATAAATCATACTGTGTTTAGTAGTTACAATTTATTCTGAAATAGAAACACAAAAGTACACTTACATTATGTGATTACGAGTGCCGTTTGGTTGTAAATCGTGGATAAAATAATGAAGTGATGTATTATTAATGGCGGTGTGTCACATGCGTTCGATCTGGACAACACCTGACAAGCCAACAATATTTCGATCAAAAGTCTTCAAATGTTTCCAGCGGCTGCATGCAATATTTATACCGCCGTGGGCTATATCTATGGCTCAGTTTTTTTTTATTTCATGACTTAGGTTCTGTGCTGAGAAAAGCTCAGCTTGCAAATGTGCCTTTTAACTGCCCACTAAGTTGCGAGACGAAATGACACACCTGTAGGCGAGCAACACAGTCTAAAGCACATTGCATATATAAGTCTACAAATACAATTAAATATCATGTATAACATACACATCATATTATAATATTTACGCAAAACATTTTCCATGTTTGAATGTTGCGCGTGCGCCTATTGCAGTTTTTCAGTTTTTACGTTGGCATTGCGCAGTCGCGTAAATTTCAATACTAGCGCGGCTGCCGCGAAGCGAGTTCATCACACGACACATACTTTACACTAAGTCTGTGTGTTCGTGTGCACAATACGCATAATACGACGCAGGGACAATATTTATAATCATGGATTTCACAAATGTGGATTAACATTTAAAACAGGTAGTAAATCGTAAAGTTACAACACGAGTTAACATGAAATCACAAATTCTTATTGTTGATAGTGTCTTTGGCACAGTAATGCGCTTGAAATGTCTTTTGTTTCAGATAAAACGTCTACTCAGGACGTGTCGTCGTTCACAGTTCCGTGAACCGAAAACATACGATAGCTTTATGAAGATGAGTATTGTTTATGGCACTTAAATGTCATAGTTCGTAGTTTAGATACTGCTGCATGTGAGCGATCACTCGTAGCACAGTTTATATTGCTGCACTGGTTACACAGCTCATTTAGACTAATGTCGGTATTTGTCCTAGGCCGTAAATCGTCTGATAGGAGACAGATGGATTCCCAATCCACAGCATAATTTCTTGAGTGAATGGAAGCGGGACCTCGGACTGCAGGGTACTGGCGTCGATCCTCGTGTAGACCAAGAAAGAGTATCAATCATTTCCGAAAAGATATTGCTCCCTGAGGACCCGTCCAAAATTGTTCCATCAATCGAGTGGTCTTCCTCGTTTTGGAACAAAGCGACCCTAGGTGCAGTAGGGTACCAGTTCTTCCTATGTAGACTCGCAGAGATACAGAGATGCAGCGCAGTAAATGTCAATTTGAGATGCACTCAGAAGTGTTGGTGCACTTCACTATTACAGTTTCTTCACGTACTCAGTTTGTCAAGCGATATATAAATATTCGTATACAAGTAGTTATGACGTACAACAAATGTCCGTCGTCAAGTTTTAGGCAAACAATTCGTAACACGATTCTACATTAACAGTTTGTAAACAGATTTCAAACATAAATAATTTATCACGTCTATATACATAGCATTATATCATGAATAGTGTTTTTCAATTACTCGGTTTTGCACACCAGTTTCCTCGAAGTTACAAATTTAGCGACGTATAGTAAACGTCCACAAATAGTTTCAGGTTATGCAAATCTCATAACTTTTACCATACTGGCACATGTAACAAGTACAGATAACATATACAAGTGAGTATATATCATTTAGCTTTCTCTAAATGCAGATAAATATATGGAACATGTTACATATATTTTTTGCACATAGGTAGAAATACATACAAGCATGTTAGATATTGGCTTTACATAAGCATACAAACATATTACTCATATAACAAAAATGATCGGTCACAGAAATATTTTTCATAAAGCTTTACATGAGTTTAAAATATGTACAATCATTACAAGTTTAGATCTATGTTTTGCTTTGCAAATGATGTCACCTGAAATAGAGGAGGTTAGACACGACATCCCACACCAGCAATAAGGCGAAGCGCACAGCTACAAATAAGCAAATAACAAAGTAATGATTAACATCAAACACAAAAAAATATTCGCGACAAGAGTGTAAGTGTGCAATGTAAGCATGGCCTTAGCTACTCGTAAGAGCGTGTGTTCAATGGTGAGATGCGTACCCAAGGCGTATTCAAGGTGAAAGTGTAAAGGTGTTGAATGATTCAAGTCAATCAGTCGTCAGTAGTCGAAAAATGACGGTGCTGATAGTCAATCTCTTAGGCTGAAAATATATCTTCTTCACAGCTGTATAGAAGTTAATAGAGAATTTATTTAATTTTTTTTAATGGCTGCTGTAAGTATTTGGCGAAGACGAATCTCTTCCTTCTCAGTCCGCCGCTTGTGGTCTCGCGGGCGTGTTCACGCTTTCCGAGCACTGGGTCCTGGGTTCGAATCCCAGCAGAGTCAGGGTTTTTCACCTGCCTCGTTATGTTTGGGTGTTTGCGTCGCCATCATCATTTCATCTTCATTCAAGAAAGTGGCGAGACTGGACTGAGCGAAGTTTGGGAATTTGTGCGGGCGCTAATAACCGCGCAGTTGAGCGCCCCGCAAACCTATTATCATCATCATCATCTTCCTTCTCCTTCTGCTGCTAAAGAGAACAGCTGACATAAAACTTCTCTGTAGAAGTACTGTGACGTACATGTATTTGGTAGTTGCGTACAATTCAAGCACGATCTATAGATGTGTTTACTGTTGTGCATAGTATACTCTAAGTTCACGGTGAGCATATAGTCCAATAATTCTGTTTGTTTTAGGATGCTGCAGCCGATATGTATCAGGACGCGGAATGCTGACAATCATATAAGGACCGTCGTACAGCAGACGCCTTTTCGCGTTGCACTGCTGAAGAACAGACTACTTGTGGTGAGTATGCAAAAGCACTAACATACCAGCTTTAAATTCCTGCTTCCTCTTGACAATGCGCGTAAGTTTTGTTCCTAATTTTAACTTCCGCCGTCATCGTCGCGCTGACTTCCACTACCTTTTCGTCGTGTGTTGCATGCGGAAAAGAACGTTTAGGTAACGGCGTTGTCCAGTCGTTGTCGTCTTTGCGATCGAACATGAACTCATTAGGAGGGTACAGAGTTTCATAAACATTGAGGTTGTTGTGTACCTCTTCAAATAAAGACAAATACACTCCTGGAAATGGAAAAAAGAACACATTGACACCGGTGGGTCAGACCCACCATACTTGCTCCGGACACTGCGAGAGGGCTGTACAAGCAATGATCACACGCACGGCACAGCGGACACACCAGGAACCGCGGTGTTGGCCGTCAAATGGCGCTAGCTGCCCAGCATTTGTGCACCGCCGCCGTCAGTGTCAGCCAGTTTGCCGTGGCATACGGAGCTCCATCGCAGTCTTTAACACTGGTAGCATGCCGCGACAGCGTGGCCGTGAACCGTATGTGCAGCTGACGGACTTTGAGCGAGGGTGTATAGTGGGCATGCGGGAGGCCGGGTGGACGTACCACCGAATTGCTCAACACGTGGGACGTGAGATCTCCACAGTACATCGATGTTGTCGCCAGTGGTCGGCGGAAGGTACACGTGCCCGTCGACCTGGGACCGGATCGCAGCGACGCACGGATGCTCGCCAAGACTGTAGGATCCTACGCAGTGCCGTAGGGGACCGCACCGCCACTTCCCAGCAAATTAGGGACACTGTTGCTCCTGGGGTATCGGCGAGGACCATTCGCAACCGTCTCCATGAAGCTGGGCTACGGTCCCGCAAACCGTTAGGCCGTCTTCCGCTCACGCCCCAACATCGTGCAGCCCGCCTCCAGTGGTGTCGCGACAGGCGTGAATGGAGGGACGAATGGAGACGTGTCGTCTTCAGCGATGAGAGTCGCTTCTGCCTTGGTGCCAATGATGGTCGTATGCGTGTTTGGCGCCGTGCAGGTGAGCGCCACAATCAGGACTGCATACGACCGAGGCACACAGGGCCAACACCCGGCATCATGGTGTGGGGAGCGATCTCCTACACTGGCCGTACACCCCTGGTGATCGTCGAGGGGACACTGAATAGTGCACGGTACATCCAAACCGTCATCGAACCCATCGTTCTACCATTCCTAGACCGCAAGGGAACTTGCTGTTCCAACAGAACAATGCACGTCCGCATGTATCCCGTGCCACCCAACGTGCTCTAGAAGGTGTAAGTCAACTACCCTGGCCAGCAAGACCTCCGGATCTGTCCTCCATTGAGCATGTTTGGGACTGGATGAAGCGTCGTCTCACGCGGTCTGCACGTCCAGCACGAACGCTGGTCCAACTGAGGCGCCAGGTAGAAATGGCATGGCAAGCCGTTCCACAGGACTACATCCAGCATCTCTACGATCGTCTCCATGGGAGAATAGCAGCCTGCATTGCTGCGAAAGGTGGATATACACTGTACTAGTGCCGACATTGTGCATGCTCTGTTGCCTGTGTCTATGTGCCTGTGGTTCTGTCAGTGTGATCATGTGATGTATCTGACCCCAGGAATGTGTCAATAAAGTTTCCTCTTCCTGGGACAATGAATTCACGGTGTTCTTATTTAAATTTCCAGGAGTGTATGTTACCCAGATGGTATATTTAGTAGAAATGTAGGTTTTTAAGGTGTCAGGCAAATCCAACACCTTCCATGAAAACCCGACATAATAAGCAAATCTATTAGTATGTCACATAGCTCCGAATAAATCGTGACATTAAATTAACCAAAGTAATACAAGTAACGAGTGAGCAAATGGAATGCCACAGACTAACACAAGAATGCCTAAATGCATGTCGTACCTTCCCACCGTGAGGCAGACGCAGTTCCGAGGTTAGAAACGAGGACAGAAGGCGAGAGCAGAACCGTGTAAAGCTAGAAGGCCCTTCGATAAGGGACGGACACCCACGTCTCCAGCGAACCACTAGGGCTCACCACCCGCTCGTTTTAGCGTGAGACTTTTTCGCGTCTCTGTTACGTTGCAAACTTTAAAAACATTGCCCCACCACGAAAAGTATAACGTTTCTCATTGGATAGACAGAATTTTTAGTAGGCGGAGCTTAAGGTTAACATTGAGACCCTGATTGATCAAATGAAAACAAAGCCAGATAGTTTTTTTTAAACCAACTTCGGTAAATTGTAGTAAGGAGAAGTTAGAGGAGAGTTGGTTCCGAGACGGCGAGCTGGATGGCTGCTGCGTCGGCCGCTGCCGCCCTGACGCTGCTTAAACACCGACAAGGTAATGAACGCACGCGATGCCGCATTTTTGAGCGCATAACGCTTCAGTCAGAACTGCAGAAGTCTCATCTGTTACACCCCCTTTTTGTGTAATACTACTGTTAATTAAAACTCATGGTGTTCACATTTGCCACTTGAAGTAAAAATCTGAAACGCGATGATTTCTCTGTTATGTAATTATTTTGAAGCCACATCAGCCACTGTAATTTACGAAAAGTTAGATAAGTAATTAAAGATAATTGAGGGTCACTGTAGACCATTTTGATAGTTTTCTCTTTTGTGAAACTTAATTTAAACCTAGATTATAGATGTGATATGGCATAGGTCATCCTTCGATCGATAGTAGAACTTGGAAACCCATTCAGGGAATATTCGTTCACATTTTTGTTGAACGCAGTTGGTTTTTACCATCCTATATTAAAACATCTCCTTTTATCAATAGTGCAATTTATAAACAATGTTTTGTGAGTAGAATAAAATTCCCAATGGTAAACTTAACTGCTTTTTCGACGTTATTTTACCAGCTCACTAAAAATAGGAAAGCATTGAACCCTTTCCAATAAATTTAGTTCGTGTTACAGTTACAGGGAGTGCAGTGGAGCTGACGCTCAGATCATTTAGTAATTGGTTATATCATCACTAGTCGCACTGAACTCTTCTGAATTCTACATGTCATGTGTGGTCTGCCGTCTCCTTACCAGCAACAGGTCCCAGGTTCAAACTAGTTAATTCACTAAAAAACACGCTCAGAGCGTCGTTGCGCGAAAGTGGTAGGGAGACACGATATAGAACAAACAGGCACCACCATGAATGTTTAGAGGTTCACATAAATATGTTAGTCTAACGGAACCCACGTTTAGTAGGATTACATTGGGGACTATACCTTGAGATGAAAATAGTGCTTATACTATTATCTTTGAGAAATTTACCCCATTTGTACCCAGTATAGTATGCAGCATTTTCAGATAAAATAACTTTTGGTTTTCCCATGTGAGGAATGTAGTCACACGAGAAACGACGAATGATGGCAGTGGCGGTAGCAGATCTTATAGCAGACAGTTTAACATGCTTGGAGAGCAAAGCGTGAAATACAAGAATATATTTCACACCACCACTGCTTGTGGGATGTGGACCACTTATGGCAGAACCTACAATCTCTAGAGATTTACTGGGCATAATAGAATGCAAATCAGTCTTCGTAGACAAGTTCAGCGGTTTAGATTTTTGACAGATCGCAGGTCTTTTTAATGTGAATCTTATGTCTTACATTGCCAAATAGGCATAAAGCTTTGTCAGGAAATTCTTGGTACCATAATGACCCCAAACAAAACGTGTGTGTCAGATTAGGTTGCGTTCAGAATCCTTAGGAATACAAATACACCAAGTCGTGGCTTCAGGATGACGGCGATAAAATAAAACATTATTATGTATCAAATATCCGTTGGACAGGGATGGTCAGATTTCTGTAACGTTGACATATTTCAACATAAGCCGATGTAATATAGGTGATATAGCTTATCCTGCACAAGAAGTATACGCTAATAATTCAGTTCAGGTCAGAGTAACACTTTGCTTTGAGGCAGACGACACAAAGCGTCGGCAATCATGTTATGTGCCGCACAACAGGTCGCTGGGACAGCGACAGATTATCGGGGTTTTTGGAAGAAAATCTGGTGAGGCTTAACTTCTATTCACATATGTGTTGATCACACCTGGTCGTTTGCTAAATAGCTGTATATACTCGGACGAAACGTCATAAAGTCATTACGTTCATCATATGTGACAGCTGTGGTTTCTGATCTTATTAATTAAAGCTTTAAACACCTCGAACTCAGCACCTACTTTGACTGCCTAAGGCAGTTAAAATTTTACAATTCTGGACAGTATACTCTGGTACGAGTTTAAACCCACAAATTTTCTTGTAAAAATCATAAGACAATACACCAACAGCTGCTCCTGTGACCAGAATACCACCCACAACACCAGTAGTTGAGGCTAAAACAATTTCATTGGACGGTGAACGACATTGTGTGTTCTCTTGTAACAGTTAATCAGACAAGATTTCGTCATTATTATACCTTATAAATACTAATGGCTGCTGTTTACAACTTCCAGCTGCATGTTAAAAAAATGGCTCTGAACACTATGGGACTTTACATCTATGGTAATCAGTCCCCTAGAACTAAGAACTACTTAAACCTAACTAACCTAAGGGCGTCACACAACACCCAGCCATCACGAGGCAGAGAAAATCCCTGACCCCGCCGGGAATCGAACCCGGGAAGCCGTTCGTGGGAAGCGAGAACGCTACCGCACGACCACGAGATGCGGGCGCTGCATGATCATTGTGCCTTTGCAAAGTGGGTGTGTCAAATAATAAATTTAAATTGAAGTCGTCCCACAATTCTTTCACAGTCATGACTAGTGACTGTTTTTAGT
This sequence comes from Schistocerca gregaria, assembly GCF_023897955.1. NCBI lineage: Eukaryota > Metazoa > Arthropoda > Insecta > Orthoptera > Acrididae > Schistocerca > Schistocerca gregaria. Next base: position 1,119,401,572 of record NC_064920.1, read on the forward strand.
TTCACGTCGTCACATTTTTAATGGATGCAGGTACAGATGAAGGTGGAGTATCACTAGTTACTTCGATAATATTTACATTTGAGTATTGTTTATTCCAGTCTCCGAACTGTGGTGATTGCATTTTCATATTTTGACTTATCTGCGGGTTCGTAGATGCATTCCAGTTCTGAGTTTGCATTTGTGGCGGCGGAATTTGCCACTGCCCTGTATTATTGTTTTACTGCGGTGGTGTCGCAGTGTTTTAACACAGGGCAGCGCAGTTGCTCTCACTCTAGATCCGTGGCTGTTTTGCTGGGTATCGACGGTTTTATTTGTTTCTTTTGAAATTTTTGTTACCATTCTGATAATTATTATTAACGTTTTAGTAGCTGTTGTTGTTGCTGCTGTTGGGCTATCTCTTATTTGGATTACCGCCAGTATAATAAGAACCTGCTGTTAGTGCTGTATTGAGCATGTAGGTTCTATTATGTATATACATCTGCCATTTGAAGCACCCTACGAATTCTGCATGGCGCTAGTGTAAACATTGTAGCAATTGTTTTGCCGTACGGGACGCCGGCCCTCGTAAAGCGTATCAACAGAATCGAGCACTGTGAGAAAATACTCTGCGTCGTTGTCTGGGATGTGCAAAGGTTTTTCTTTGATAGTGAACGGCAGTCTTGACTTCCACGCGCGGAGGATGTCCCGCTTTGCAACCGGCTCGTCAAGGAAATGTCCCATATTTAAATATTTCTTGAAATACCGGCACAAATTGCCGTGCTTAGGACTGAATGGTTGAGGACCTACAATCCGCCTACGAAGTAGTTCCTGTAAAAATTGTGACCAAAATTTATATAAAATGGCTCAGTTGTTCGTACGTGCAGCATAGGTCGGCTTCATTATACGCCCATACAGCTGCGTCACCTTGGATACAACCGACAACATAAGATATCCTCATACGGTCACTGAAGGCTTTAAGAATGATGACAGGATGTAAGGTTCTTTTTTCATGGACAAATGGCTCAAACTGTTTGTGTTTTATGAGTCTCTCCTCTTCCTTGGAATTATAGTAATTTTTTTGGTTCAGAATAAATACTGTAAGGTTGAATTGGTGAATGGCAAGGAAAATGTAGTGTTAACTCTCACGACTGCAACGCTTTGTGTCATGTCGATGTGCGTAGTGTTGTTGTTGTGAGTACGTAGTGTGCGGTGTGTATGCATCATAAATGTACTTGTATTCATTGCCAAACTGTGTGTTTTGGTTGCTGTTACCGTTATTGGACACTGGTTGTAAGTAATTGTTAAACTGTTTCGATCGATCAGCGGCAGATTGTGCTGCTTGAATGATTTGTTGTCATTTATAAATTCCGCGACAGTTGACTGGACAACAGTAGACAATTTTCCTTGTAAGCAATCGTCAAAAAAATGGTTCAAATGGCTCTGAGCACTATGGGACTCAACTGCTGTGGTCATAAGTCCCCTAGAACTTAGAACTGCTTAAACCTAACTAACCTAAGGACATCACACACATCCATGCCCCAGGCAGGATTCGAACCTGTGACCGTAGCAGTCGCGCGGTTCCGGACTGAGCGCCTAGAACCGCTAGACCACCACGGCCGTCTAAGCACTCGTCAAAATATTTGTGTTTTTTTCTGTATCCAGCTGTGAAAGTCTCTATTGATGCATGCGAAATGGTTGTCAGTGCATAGTCATACTTTATCAGAAAACTGTTTGTCAGTAGTGTCAACCTAGTTTTCCACATCGGCAATACGCGTTTTTATATCATAATGCACTGCCGGATGAGATTTAATCTGAGTAACTACAGACTCGCATGTTTTACTGAGATTGCTTACTTGTGCCTGGATATCTGTCACATCTTTATTGCGTTTTCTTGTTGTAACGGAAGCCCTGAAAAATTCGCGTTGAGGTCGGATACTTCTCCAGTCAGTTTGTTATTATCTCATCAACACGGTTACACAAAATGTCGTTTGACGTTTTAAGTGCAGCTAAATCTGATTTAATTTCATAAGGTGTTTTCATCTCTCCATGGGCTGTTTTCAAAGTTGCGTCAATTTCCTGTTTACGTAGTGTAATTTGTTTCATTATAGCATCGAACATACTGGCCATACTAGTGATGTCCAACTGTTCCGCCACGTCACGTCGTTAGACATGGTGTCAGACACCAAAATTGGTTCGCAAATAGTATTCGAGTCAACCATAACTTCACTTTCATTATTTAATGGCATGTCAGAGTCGGACTGCGTCTGTGTTTGCAGTCTCTGGTTCTCTATCATTACTAATTGTTTTCTGGCCAATAAAATGCCACACGTAATGTATGGCCAAAAAAAATTTAAACTCGTATGTGTAATTAGAAAAAATATAAAATTAATTTCGCTGTGTGACAATGTCTGAACAAGAAAATTAATTGTCTAAAGTAATCGTGGAATTTTGAATACCAATGGCTGGACGCCATATTACGTTGCACAGAACTAAATTCGGCCATACTTGGAACTTATAAAACTGCATTGTTGCACTGTATGAATAACGAAAATAATTTTGGGAACCGCGATGTAGCTTAATATCACTGCTACGAGAACATAAAACTGTGATAGATCTACCAAGCAAGCCATGATAACACAAAGCTCTTGGGCAAGATTGCCGATGTAAAGATGCGGTGCCTCACCTTGTTTCCGCAATTGCAGCGTAATTTCAGACGTCGACATACATTCCAGTAATTAGTCTAACTTAAAATTACCGAGTGAGGTGGCGCAGTGGTTAGCACACTGGACTCGCATTCGCGGGGACGACGGTTCGTTCCCGCGTGCGCCCCAGCTTGATTTTCCTCTCCATACTTCTCTGCTCCGATGAGATCTATGACCTCGCTGTCTGGTCTCTTCTCCCAAATCACCTCCCCTCTCCCCCCCCCCCCCCAGTCAACAAAAAACTTCAATGCATTCCGGTCTCGAATCCTGTATGTCGTTGGCAATAAACATTTAACAGAAGGAAGACAATGTAGTATATATAATAATGTTTTCAGACACGAAGACGCCAACGTAATAAATTTTTTGGCTCATTAGTAACTGGATCGAGACCATACAATAAATTACAGTAATAAATTAAAAAATATTATACAGGCTCTCGGTGCTTGAGCGTGGCATTTTAGTTAAAGGTCTGTTAATGTATTTTTAACCATGTTTCTTCTCTCTGTGATTTCTTCAAAATCGGACTTCATTATCAGACTGCACCTGAAGACGACGGTGGATCGAGAGGGACGACGTTTTACTTGAAAGTAACGAGTAACGAACCTTTCCCCATACCAAGCCACCAAATGGCTAAAGATACAAAATAAAACACACGTTGGTTACTAATTACAATATATTCTGAAATAAAAACGCAATTAAAACTACACTTACATTACGTAATTATGAGTGCCCTTTGGTTGTAACTCGTGAATAAAATAATGAAATAATGTAGTATTAATGGGGGTGTGCCACATACCTCCGATCTGGACAAGACCTAGAAAATAAAAGATGCCTCTTCCTCTTTAGCCAGTAACATGACGATCAAGAATCTTCAAATGTTCCCAGAGGCTGCATAGAATATTTATACCGCCGTAGACTACATCAATGGCTCAATTTTTTTTTTAACTTCATGACTTATAATTAAGTTTTCTGTGAAGAAAAGCTCAGCTTGCAAAAAAATGGCTCTGAGCACTATGGGACTCAACTGCTGTGGTCATCAGTCCCCTAGAACTTAGAACTACTTAAACCTAACTAACCTAAGGACATCACACACATCCATGCCCGAGGCAGGATTCGAACCTGCGACCGTAGCAGTCGCACGGTTCCGGACTGCGCGCCTATAACCTCGAGACCACCGCGACCGGCATCAGCTTGCAAATGTGCCTTTAAAAACATACAGTTTTGTATAGATTTATTTGAAAGCCCATTTCATATTTCTATACTACAAGTGTATTCACCTATACTTGATCCGTCTTCTCACTCTTGGATATATGTTTCCAGACGCTCATACCCAAAGTCAGAATGTCCTAGAATGATGGATATGATATAGTGTCCTAAAGCTTCCTGACAGAATGAAAACACAGTGTAGCATAATCTCTCAAAAACTGAATCCTATTATGGATTGTGTGCAGAAAATATATGATGAATATCTATACTGAAACATTAATGTTGGCCAGAGAATAGAAGAAAAGAAATTGAAACTTGCATTATTGGTGATTTAATCTCTCAAGTTAAAACCTATTGATACCTATCATTTTATTCATACTGATGTTCGATGATCATACTATACGAGTTGCATCTTATTACAAAGGTGGACCATCTAACGAATAAACGAAATTAAGCACATTAAAAGCACATAGCAGCTATTAACATAACATTCGATAACTGACGAGAAATTGCATTATTTTACATTATTAAGGATAAAATACTAAATAAATGTAGAAAAGCGCTACTTTCTTCTGAAGTGAATTTGCTACATAACTTTTGGCTGACTAACTGTTATGTTCAACTTATACCTAGAAATAGCACTATCGGTTTAGATGCAGTCCATTCAGTATCCCAGAAAATGTCCGTGGATACGTACAGGTAAAAATTTATATAGTTGATGAAGTTCCTGTAAGTCGTTGTATTTGTTCATGTGATAACTGCAATGATACTACTGGAAAACATGGCTTTAAACCTGCTCAGTTTCTTGCAAGAAGTGATCTACTAGTTTAAAGATCACATACACGATAAGCATTCGTGATCTGAATCACTTTCTGATTAGTCGCACAGGTCTGGAACACCTATTCTGTGACTGACAATGTTGCAGTGATGTGGAAACAGGCGTATGGTAGTACTGCCCTTTTGTAGATGGTACCACATAATAAAACATTACTTCCAGTTCACATTATCTTATGATCTGAATGTAAATAACGTAATTTAGAAGGATGCCATCGAGTGCTTCATATTATTAAGGGAAAGGAAGAGACAAAAGGAAGAGAAGCGGTTTGATGTTACGAAGCGTAAGTGTCCGAGAGGTTCTAGGCGCCACAGTCTGGAACCGCGCCGTCGCTACAGGTTCGATGTGTGTGATGTCCTTAGGTTAGTTAGGTTAAAGTAGTTCTACGTTCTAGGGGACTGATGACCTCAGCAGTTAAGTCCCATAGTGCTCAGAGCCATTTGAACCCTTTTTTGGTGTTACGAAGACTGCGCTCTGTTAGGTCATACGAACAATAAAAGACGAAGTACGACCTAACATGATTTTACGGAGTTCTGTTTATTAATTACGTGGCCCGGCGACTACAGCGATAGCTGATACTTTATTATATAGGGTGTCATAAAAATGAGCATTCAGAATTTTACATTGTTTGGAGAAGGTAAAAAGAAAGGTTGCTTTATGTGACAAATAGGTCAGAAGGGCACCATGATGTTCAGAGACGACATTGAAATGCCATGTGATGAATATTGTTTTACAGATGTTGCTGAAAACGTCCGTTAATGTTCATGTCAACTAACATCTACGTTTTAACGATTGTGTAACTCGCTCATCTTCCACTAATATTGCAGTAGATTCAGACAAGTTTTGATTTGAAACTATTTGTCTTCCCACATACCAAGCGCAGATTTAGTAAACGTCAAATAGAGGAGGCACACGTCCACCAGTAACTAATAACTTATGTTTTTCACATAGCAAGAAGAGGAAGAGAGGATCCAATGAATAAGTTTCTCCGCGAACCGTGTGACAGGCGCACATGTTGCACCTCTGGCGGCGGCCTAGTGAAGCACAGCGATCGAAGGTCCAGGAAATGCCGCTTGGAGGCGCCAGCTCCTAGCCTAGGCATCTTTGGCCGCGTGTGACTGCGAGTTTCAAACTTTTTGCAGACACACCTAACCAGTAATCACATAACACAAAATTTTAATGCTTTGGAATATAAGCAGCAGTCAAAATCAAATCAAATCACATCCCCACTCATTACCGGACGCAAGATTTCGTTTCTTCATTTCACCTTCAAAATCTGATACGCTGAATACATTGTCTCTTCATGAAGTTTAGTATAGCTGTATTATTCTCTCTTAAATGTGACCTTTCAGTCGGCTGAGACTTGACCATCTGTTATCAGCTAGTATTTTTATACATCTATTATTTTACAAATCAGAGGAGCACAGGTTATTTCAGGAACTTGCGTCAATTTATTTCCGTTTTGGAGCAGCAGAACAACTGATCAAAGAAACCAGATACACAGAATGAACGTAGATTTGGAGACACTGCAAGGAAAAAAAAAGGACTTGAAAAGTTCTGAAGACTGGAAAATAGCACAGGTCACACCAATATTCAAGGCAATAGGAGTAACCCATTTAATTACAGACCCATATGACTGACCTTAATTTGCAGTAGGATTTTGGATCATACACTGTACTCGAACATTATGAATCACCTTGAAGGAAATGACTTATTGATACATAACTAACACGGATTCAGAAAAATATCGTTCATGTGCAACACAGCTAGCTCTTTATTCCCATGAAGTAATTAGTGCTGCCGACGAAGGATCTCAGATCGATTTCATATTCAGTTCCCCAAAAGTGATTATTAATCAAATTGCTTGCATATGGAGTATCGTCTCAGTTGTGTGATTGGATTCGTGATCTCCTCTCAGAGAGGTCACAGTTCTTTGTGATAGTAAATCATCGTGTAGGTAGTGTCTGCTGTTCCCGATTTATATAAATCATCTAGGTGATAATCTGAGCAGCCTCTTTAGACTGTTTGCAGATGACGCTGTAATTTACCGTCTAGTTCCTGACTTATATAAATGATCTAGGTGATAATCTGAGCAGCCTCTTTAGACTGTTTGCAGATGACGCTGTAATTTACCGTCTAGTTCCTGACTTATATAAATGATGTAGGTGACAATCTGAGCAGCCCCTTTAGACTCTTTGCAGATGACGCTGTAATTTGCCGTCTAGTAAAATCATCAGACGATCAATTACAAAATGATCTAGAGAGAATTTCTGTATGGTGCGAAAAGTGGCAATTAGAACTAAACAAAGAAAAGTGAGAGGTCATCCACATGGGTACTAAAAGAAATCCGATAAATTTTGGGTTTACGATAAATCGCACAAATATAAGGGCTGTTAATTCGACTAAATACCTGGGAATTACAATTACCAGCAGCTTAAATTGGAAAGAGCACCTTGGGGTGGAAGTCACTGAAACAAAGGTGGTTTTCTCTGCGGTGAGATCTATTCCGAAATTTCTACCACCAACTTTCTCTTCCCAATGCGTAAATATTTTGTTGAGACTCATCTACGTGGGCAGAAATGCTCATCGTAATAGAATAAGAGAAATCAGAGCTCGAACGGGAAGATTTAGGTGTTCCTTTTTCCCACGCGCCATTCGAGAGTGGAATGGTAGAGAAATAGTATGTAAATGGTTGGATGAACCCTCTGACACGCACTTAAGTGTGATTTGTAGAGTAACTATGTAGATGTACACGTAGAAGAGTCGAGATACGAAGAAAAATCATTTCAGGAATGAACTGACCTCCCAGAAATTCATTTTACCTTCTGTATTTGCCACATTCAATAGCCAACAATGACAAAACTTTTACAATGATCCGTGTGACAGATTTTGCGTTCTGTTTGTTGCCACTAAAAGTTACGAACCGTCGTAACCATAATGGATTGCTATCGCACTCAAGGCCTTTATGAAGCTGAAAATAAAGGAATGGCTGCTCGCAGACGCTAAACTTATATATAGTGGGTGGACGCTAAAGTTATTTATAAGAATTGAAACACCACTACAGTAACACAGTATCGTGCCTAATATGGTGCAGGAAATTCGTTGACATTCAAAACAGCTTCCAGCCGTGTTGGAATGGACAAACTGAGGTCCTGTATGTTTTTCTGGTCCCCTGCAAAATAGAATAAAGTTCAGGTGTATGATGATGGAGGTGATTAGCAGAATACAAACGCTCGTCAGTATTGAGATCGGTTGAGCGTGTTTGCCAGGTGAGGAAAGACAAATTATCCTCTTTCCCACGAAAGCAGTCCTGGACGATGCGAGCTACGTAACTAGGGGCCTTGACGTCTTGGAACACTGTTTAAACTGATGTTATCAGCTAAATTGGCCACATAATCTCTGGCAGTAATGTGACCTTGCAGAGCAACCATGTAGTCCATGCAGTACCACGATAGAGATGCTCAAATCATCACCGAACCGACGCCAAATTTCACTCTTGGGACGTAAACTCGACAAGAAATTGGAAACAGTGGTTATACAAGACTGATCAGACCAAATTACTTTCTTCCATTGCGCCATAGCCCTGGTTTTATGGATTCTCCTCTTATTGGCAATTGATTCACTGAAGAGTGGTTTTGGCTTTCCAGCTTTCCCCGCAGCTTATGGAGCTCCCTTCGGAATGTTTTGGTGCTGACAGCTTTCGTGTGCGATATTCAGTGCTGCCTTGACTATTGCAGCTATCGTCCCCGTATATTTTCCGTCAAAGTCCTTCTCCTTTATGGCTTAAGTACGTATTGAGACTTAGCGGATAATGCTCTATCGCTCTCCCTCTATGAGGTATAAATCCTCGATACGGTGCCTCTGAAAACACCGAACACCTCGGCTATCTCGCTTACGGAAGGGCTCGCCGTAAGAGCACCAACAATTTATCCACGTTCGAATTCACTTAGCTCCAACATAGTGCACTCGCCACTACACAGAACACTATTCCGATCACTACTGACACTTGAAATGTATTGGCGACGTTGCACAGGCGCCGATCTCGGTGCAAGACAAGAGAGCAACCTGTACGTTTGTCTGGGATCTGCATATATTTTCAAGCATACATTTCTCGCGATGTTTCCTTATCTTTTACCAACCTCTGAAAGGTCTAAAAGGTTTTCCTTGTTTGAAAAAAGATCGTACGATACCTACGGATTCTAGCTTCGGAGAACATATTACGCTACGTCTCATGGAATCGTACTTACGGAATGGAAGGAAAGTCGCTTCATACAGCTTCTTCACTTCTCTCAGGCTGTCAAAAGAGCTGAAAAAGAGGGTACAATCTCTGTTTGAATTTTTAACAATATTAGAAGGGAGGTGTCACCATCTTTGGCAAAATGACAAAATGTACTGCAGCCAATAGTTATTTACAATGCTGACGACGTTTGTCTAACATCTGATGAAGACCAAGTACAATGTGCTTGTACCTATTTCTACGCACTTCAATGTAACAGTTGAAGAGGCGGCAGAAATGAATAATCCACAACCAGGCAATTTTATAATAGCACCAAATTCATTGTAGACGTTGCAGGTCAAATCTCAGCCAAATACAGCGTAAGATCAATGACGAGACGTTAGATCGTACATATTTTCTGTAACATTCCAGATCTGGTTGTGGTCAGTGTCAACACCTTTTCTTAGCTGATAATTTGCATTTCTCGAAGCTCTTTTGTAATGAAGTATGCAGCAATTCTCCCCCTGAGCAGTTCCACACTACATCAATTTTGACTGTCAGCGGAGAAGAAGAAATATATATAAAGCTGCTAAAAGAAAAACTTGGCTTTTTGGACGGTTTAAGAAAAAGGAAAGTAGAGGTAACTAAATGCAGGCATTTCGCTTCCCAACAAAATGATATGGAGGGAGAGAAATTTAGATTCTTTAAAGACACAGATTTCTCCATACAGAAGTGTCTAGTAAAACACTATTTGTTACAGGATAAAAGTATAATTACTGAATAGCTGAGAAATTCTTCGAGGATAACATTTGTAACCCATTGTTACGTAATGTAAAGCACAAACACTGATAATGTAAGCAGTCTTATATATCTCTACTACAGTGTCACTTATTTTTACATGGTGCAACTTAAAAAAAATTGCAGGTTAAAATGAAAATGTGCCCATATAATTTTATACATGAAGAAAACTAATAACAGGTGCAACATTAAAGACAATCTATACGAAATATCCTTACATTTTGTGTAATAAAGCTTAAAAGGCAATAAAAATCTTAGCGGTCTCAGGATTAGTTTTTCACTTTACATTGGAGTGTATGTTCGTATCAAACCTCCTGACAGATTAAAACTGTGCGCCGGACCGAGACCTAGAGCTGGAGCTTTTATAGTTAGCGGCCAAGTGCTCTAACAACTGAGCTACCCAGGCACAGCTCATGGCCCTTCATCGCAGCGTTACTTCCGCCAGTGCTTCGTCTCCTACCTCATCTCGTATCCCAGAAGATAAGCTGCTGGAAAGTAGACCTGTGGGCTTTGGAAGCTCAGTTGGTCGATCTAAAGGCAAAGGCCCCAGATTCGAGGTCGGGGCCGGCAAACAGCTTTAACCTGCCAGGCAGTTTCATCTTAGCTGCCAACTGACCATCACTAGTTGTTCTAGGGGACAGTGCGCAGCTGGGCGCTCTCGTGTTCAGGGATACGCATTCTGGTACTTTAGTGAAAGAATGCAGTTCACCGCTACAGCAAGGCAGACAGTAGAATTACAGTCGCGCAGACGAAAGTAATATTCAAGAATGGATACGTACTGGTGACATACAATGAACCATTCTTGAGAAAACAATAAACTCACACCGTGGCATTGTGTGGAAGGGACTGTGGGAAGTAACGATTTAATTGCTGGAGACATTCGAAAAACTCTGCAATGTACCGGGTAAAAGGCGGATTAACTTTACACATCACGATATACACTGTCCAGTGTTGTTACAGTGATCACCTACCAAAAGCTTGAATAACCACCCGCGGCAAAGTTGAGCGCTGCGAGACTTGCAGGAAGAGAGTCGATTAGGTACTTTGAAGATACTAACAGGGATGTGGAACCATGCGGACTCAAGTGTTGTGGCCAGCTGCGCTAGGTTGAGGACCCGTTGCACGAGGTAGTCTCACATATTCTCGATAGGATCTAAATCCGAGAAGTCTGGTGGTCAGCTCTTCGAACCACGCACACCTTGCATTGTCGTGCTGGTAGATGTCATCGTGCTGAAGAAAAGGGCACATATGAACTTGACACAGTTCCGAAGGATAGATGCACACTTTTGTTGATCTATTTTGCCTTCCAGAAAGCTCAATGGATGCTCTGCGGCCTGGATCCTTCCTATGATTGTTGCACGGTGTTTGGTTTAATACTTTTAAGGCCCTCCACACATAAGACGTTCTTTCTGATGGAGCATAAAACGTAATTAATCTGAAAATGTCAGCTGTCACCATGTGGCGGTTTTTGTGTATCATCAACATGGGCAAATGCAATGAATATGGATGATACGATACTCTATGGTATTCTGCGATTTGAATTCACTCTGTTTTTTTTTTAGCAGTTGCACTGATTTGATTTTGTAAATGACACTGACAATATTATACACATGTATAATGTATTACTCATACTACAACTTCCGGATAATTATTTTGTTCAAATTGCACAAGAATTCCACCTGACGTAGTGTAATAATGGTGACTGTAACCTGTGTTCATATCACTAAAATTACAGATCGTACATCACAGCTTTTATACTTTTTGTCTTCGATGGATTTAATTAGTCTTAGCAAATTGATCATGAAAACGAACCACAGAATACCACCCGCACATATTACTGACATATTCCACCAGAAATATTTTTCTCCGTGATTCGTGCGAAGTTTGATTTTGGCCTCATACATCAGGAATGAAATCTTGTTCAACAGTAAATACCATCAGCACTGTTCTTAGAAAATGAACTCTGATTCGATTAATTTTTTTCTTTTGTCAATAGAGTTAAGTACCACCTGTGCACATTTATTTCTTACACATCGAAATATTGTTTGAAGTTTCAATTAATTTAAATTTGCCGCTGTGATGAAAGTTAAGATGGCGCCCAAGAAAATATAGAGGATTTCCTTCTGAATCAAGGCTTTCCTTTGGTCAATAAATAATTAATCAATGAAATTGATGCCACCATTAAAAAAATGTATTAAATTGTTTTGAAAATTAGTTTAACACAAACCCATGTTATTTTCAACTAGAAGTACAGACGAAGTTGCTATATGATCGCAACTAACAATGGGTCAAATGGTTCAAATGGCTCTGAGCACTATGGGACTTAACATCTGTGGTCATCAGTCCCCTAGAACGTAGAACTACTTAAACCTAACTAACCTAAGGACATCACACACATTCATGGCCGAGGCAGGATTCGAACCTGCGACCGTAGCAGCCACGTGGTTCCGGACTGAGCGCCTAGAACCGCTAGACCACCGCGGCCGGCCAACTAACAACGACTGCGGTTCTTGCAGCTATGATAAAACAATTAATACAAATTTTTCAATAATTAATCATAAATAGTTTTAACGCATTTGGCTCTATTTGTTTTTAGCAGCAAATGAACATAAAAGTACAATAATTTTATGTTTTTCATTCAACAGACCTCAAATCGATTCGAGTGTTGGGTCGGCGACTTACACCAGAAGAAGACGATGAAAGGGTACAAAAGAAAAGAAAAGAATGAGACAAATTAACAAGAAATGTGAGACATAATTATCATTTCCTAAAGAAATAATTACAGAATTGAATGAATGTTACCCACACGTTCATATTCCACTCGTAATAAAAAAAAAAATACATATATATCGTGGATGTTATATTGTGAATCTATCTTGGGGACTGTGTCAAGTTCATATGTGCCTTTTTCTTCAGCACGATGACATCTACCAGCACGACAATGCAAGGCGTGCGTGGTTCGAAGAGCTGACCACCAGACTGTACGGATTTAGATCCTATCGAGGTACTCTCACATATTTTCGATAGGATCTAAATCCGTGCAGTCTGGTGGTCAGCTCATCGAACCACGCACACCTTGCGTTGTCGTGCTGGTAGATGTCATCGTGATGAAGAAAAAGGCACATATGAACTTGACACAGTCCCCAAGGATAGATGCACACATTTGTTGATCCATTTTGCCTTCCAGAAAGCTCAATGGATGCCCTGCAGCTGGATGCTTCCTATGATTGTTGCATGGTGTCTGGTTTCAGACTTGTAAGGCCCTAGACGCATACGACCTTCTTTCCAATGGAGCATAAAACGTGATTGATCTGAAAATGTCACCAGTCACCACTCAGTGGACGTCCAGTTGCGGTACTGGCCTGCAACTTTTGGTCTTCATCGCCGACGAATAGCTGTAAGCAAGGCTCCATGAAACATGCTCTTATTGCGGAGGCACATACCCAGCTGCGTTCGCTAAACCGTCGTCGAGGAGACATTGCTGGCAGCCCATTTATTGATATGGATGGTCAGTTGTTCAACAGTTGCACGTCTGCTCACCTACAGACCTCCGCAGCAGTCGTTTACACCTTGAAGCCACTGTCTGTTAACAACCAGAGTTGCCTCGGCACTGGGTTTGGATAGCGCTATTTTCCATCCATGGTGTACTCTAAACACGGCGGCAGATGGACAGTTAACGAAGCTATCCGATTCAGAAATGCTTCCACCCTTGGCACGAAAGTCAACGGTCATGCCCTTTTGGATTACAGATAGATCTCTCCACTTTGGCGTAACTACAACGACTGCAGTTTTCCACGTCCTACCGACTCGCTGTACGTATCCACCACTGCTAGTGACGCCATCTGCGCTCTGTGAGTGTTATTGTTCTTGGACATCGAGCTTAAGTGACGGTCACATTTCTGTGACTGGGAGGTGTAGTTTGATCTCGTTGTAGATGTTAATAAAACCAAATAATATGATGGCCCCCTGACAAGTGATTTCGGCATTCCACGGAGAATACAATCTAAAAATTTTCGTCAGATTTTTTTTTTTTTTTTAAATTAACGACTGCAGCGCCAGCCCTAAGCAGTTTTCAAGTGGAATGCTGGAAAAATTTGGTCATTAGCAAATGTACAAAGTCAGAAATAAGCTAACCGAAACAATGTTAATTACCTTAATAAAGAGCCCTTTGGTCTTTTTGCAGCACTGCTGTTGGTGTAGGAAGCAAGACAGACAAGTAAATTGGTCTTTAAGTGCCCGCCAGCTGTAGCGGATATAAGTAATGAAATGGGTCAACATGTAGACATGCCCCATTGATACAAGGGAGCTATCAGGCTTGGAGGCTCTCACAATCTCACAGTGAATATAGACGCACGATTTGTTGCTGCACTAACGCAGAATGTCGGGAGCATCTGAAATGTATGGTGTACAACACGCAGCTATATAATATGATGTACGAACAGCGGCAATAGAAAGGGACGGGAGGCGAGCTTCATGCCTTAACAATGAGAATCGATTACAATTGAATGTCGGTTTATGGTAAGCAGATTTCTGATCGAAATTGCGGAGGGACCAACAGGTTGTTGTGAGGAATCTCCCTCCGTTAATGAACTTGGTTAAGACATCACTTGTTCGTCGGTTAATGGTTCATATTTAGGTGAAACTCCGTGTACGTATGTTTTATATATAAGGGACGAGGCGACAGTATGAATGCTCTTCAGTTCTAGTAACTGGTAACGGTACCTTCCTGTCACTCTGTGCCTACATGGTGAATCTGATTTCATGTGGAAAAAACTATTGAAATTCAGTCTTCCAGGGGGTTATGTTAGTGAAGTGTCTTCAACGAACCAGTAAGAGCATTTCGGTTGTAACGTAGCGCCAGTTCTTAGGAACAAAGTGAAAGATGACTCATTAACTTGTAGCTACGTCCTGTAATTGGGTTGCTGGGGAGAACAAAATGCTAAGCGCGGAAACGGGAGTTCTGAGGTACAGTGGATTAAAGTTTGCAAGTCATTCATTTTTATTCTCACATCCATTTTGTTCTGGATGCCTTTTTGAACATCTATATTCTTTCATACAGATACATAAAGGACAAGAAACAGGCTATAGCGTATGAAATATACAAAAGACGCATTGCTTTAGTGGAGATACCACTATGTCACCCAAAGTCACATATGCCGAATATTAAATGTAATTATGTATAATAATATGAGAAAATTTACACAGCGTTACTAAAGGACTTATCAGTACAGCTCGTTGCTTGAAACCCTTAGTCACCCATCACTCTCACCACACATGTGTACAACATCCAGACTTGTTGGTTTGGTGACAAGAAAAATCCGTAATGAGCAGAAGGGATGTAATCTAAGAAGGACAGAAAGTGAGAAACTGTCTTCTATTCGTCGTATTTTGTTCGAAGAGTAAGAAATGGGTTTTTGCATCCCAAGTTTGATGAAACTTACTCTGCACCTGAAGTCATGATTAAATGTCTCGCTATTGAGCAAAGATGACAGGTATTCAGAAGTCACCTTCAAACTTCCATATAATCCATTGGTTGACAGCCAGATCAATTCTGACCATCAAAGTCATCAGTTTCCCTGATTTTTTTTTGACTGTTACCTCGCCTTTTTTTCATCTACTTTATCAAAATATTTAAGAGAACGCTGGTGGTTAGGTCCTTCATCAGTTTTTCAAGTCAGAAATATAGATTCTCCCCCTGTATTCCACCTGTTCTGCTTGAAATTCCATTCTCATATGCATTTCAACGATTACCGAAAACCCTTCGTCTGTTCTTTTGTAAAAGCCCGCATAGGATACCACTGTAAACGGACAGTGTTAAGAGTCACGGGACTCCACTGCCCGTTGCCGGGTTCGAACGTGGTTTCTCTGCTGGGCGTGGATGGTGCGGGTGTATCCACGGATAGTTCCCGGTCGCCCGCTGCTTTGTCTGTAGCTTCGCTGGAGTAAGTCAAATCTGCAGCCTCGACGGAGGCGTTTGGGCCTTGCTAGGTCATACTGCGGAGGCTGGAACCACGCACCATTGGTCTCTGTTTGATTGTGGCTGGAGGGGGGGGGGAGGGGGCGTGGCGGCAGTGGGACAGGTCAGTGACCCGTCTCAGCGACCATCCCAAGTGGCGGCTCTCTGGCGTCGGAGGGCCAGGGTCCCCGGCTCTTGCTCCTATCGCGGTATTTGTGACTGCAGCGTCCCAAGACGATGGCGACAGTGGTTTACCACAACAGACATCCAAGGCGACGGCCTGTTGACGGCTTCCGACGATAGTTACGGCGGCGGCGTCACTCGGACGCCTCCTAGACGACGACCTGCATTACGACGGCCACTGTTCGTATGATTGTAGTGGCAGTGACGACTCCTAACTGGTATCAGCCCTAAGTGACAAAGGCTTTGCGTCACTCCAAAGACCCACGATCGACGATGTTGACGAACTGGCTGTCGGTTCTTAAATTCGGCTTTCTGCATCTGATGTCTGCTGTTCTCCTCCCCAGTAGGTCCGTGGAACGTTCTGGTGTTGCTCGGCTGGCGTAACTGGCCCGCTTGCCACCATCGATGTTGACACCCGAGCCTGTGGCGAGCTGCTTCTTGTCACGTCCTCTGCTGGCCGGTGACGCAGCGTTCTTCTTCGTGCTGTTTAACCCGATACTCCTCCGATACAAATACGCCACGGTATCACGACATTGATCTGAACAACAGAATGTAAGGCACATACGTCTTCTGACTAGCAATATAACTTCACATTTTAACCAGCTCCATTACTGCAAAACTCCTACCTTTAACTAACTTAAACGCTCTTATCATTCGACCCTTTGCCTCTTCACGATGAGTTTCTGTGACAACTACAGATATTAAAAGCAATTCCAAACCTTTCGCAGTTTACCTGCATAGCAATGAGGTTTATTCGTATTTTTATTATTTGCACATATATACACTGCAGAACCAAAAATTAGTACACCTGCCAAATATCACGTAGGGTCCCGCTGCTAGCTTACTTCCCAAAGATGTTCGGGCTCACACGCGGTTCGCCTTCGTCGAAATATTTTGGCTTAAACTCGTCTAGGGGTTGAACCGCGCGTTTCGCATTACACACCCTAAATTAGAAACTTGCGACCCTACGGCTGAATTGTCTGGCTGATGGCAAGTTTGAGAAATACAAATTTAACATAACAAATAATTACAGTAATACTAATATGAGGAACTAAGTTAACGACTCATAAATGATTTAGGTCACACAGTTGCGATTTGCTTAGAATAATGTTTATTCAGGAAGCAAAGTAATAGTGTAGAATTACTGTTACACTCAAGTGCATGCCCATCTCAGATAGTTCGATTATTGTCAGTCTCACCGCGAAAAGTTAAGGGTTCACCCCAGGCACGTAGCTGCTCACCGCTCAGAGACTAAGTCTCGCTATAGCACACTGCGCGAAATTTTCTAAGTCGTTTCACTTCCTAGATACCTAAGGACCGACCGTCCGGTTCCACGCCTGCATCCGAACTGTACCCTTTGGTGCCTCCAGCCGAACTGTCCGTTTTCGCTTCTCAGTCCGAACTGTCTCCTTTAGTGTCTCGACGAGAATTCCCCTTTCCCCGTCTCCGACAGCGTTTCCCGCCCGCCGAGCTTCTTCACTCAACTGACTAGTGCAGTTCCCTTTCCTGAAGCCATTCATCTGATTGGCTCTAGTTTATTCTACATTATTTTACATTTTCACATATTTAAGTACTCAAAGCATGACCACTTTCACTTTCTAAATAAAGTAACAGTAATATCCATTACGTAATAAACGTTATATTCTTTTACATAAAACCAGTACTATGGCCTTCTTAACTCTGAACGTCAAGGCCAGTAGCCTTGTACCAATGTGCTTTCTGATAAAAAAAATTGAGTACAAAAGCAACTATTATGAATTAAACTTTACAACAAATATTCTATTACCTAATGATTCAATAAGGTGGTATTCTGTCATCGTTCAGAGTATTTTGTGTGGAGGAAATGATGATCTGATCCTTAATTGAAAATACTGATAATTTAAATTTACTATATCTTTTAAACAAAGCAAGCTACAGAGTTGATATTTACACCATTTGTCATTAATCATTCAGGTTTTAGCATTCCGTTCTTTGTTACAAAATTTGTTAATTTCACTTTAACAGTAGATCCTTAACTATTATAGATATGATCAATATTCAAGTTTTATTGGATTCATCAAAAAATTGTATGGAGGATGGGAGATTAAAATTACTGTGGTGTGATTCCCTACATAACTACAGAATTAAATAGTTTTCATAAATGTGTCCTTTATGGCCGACCTTACATCCGCAATATTTAACACTGCTACGTCTCCTTGTTCGCAAAGGCTTCTACTGGGTTTCCCTATGACTTGGGCTCTCGTCTGTCTCTTTCGCACACTACTGCGCTGAGGCCTCAATAGACAGTAGACGCCTGTGAGTTTCCCCATCTCGTGGTGAATCTGCGCCCTTTGTGGTATCCGGTCCTGGACGACAGTGTTCGTTCCACAATTCCTGTAGGCTGACTCTTTCGGCCATATACTTAAATATACACACATAGACAGCTCCATTTCATAACATCTTGGCGTGCCATATATTTTACGAAGTAGCTCTTAAAATTACAAGACACAAATTCATAATACATAAATATCCTAAGCGCCAGATCAATACTGTAATTATTTGTGCTGGTGTTGATGCAGCATTTAAATTTAAAGAATATTATATTTAACATAAATTATGAATTGCGGCATATTAAATAAATCAAATAAAACTATACATCTATCAAAATCGTCTGCCTATTGAAATCTCGCAGAAATATCAGTGCCACAGAACTCACTTGCACATAACCTTTCTGTCACAACGAAGTCTCCAGCGGAGCAACACAGATTCAGAGCCGAGTACCTTGCCGAAATTCTGAATGGTTCTGCATTTTCGCGAACAAATCAGTTGAAATTCGATTGGTGTGTAGATACCACTAGACAAACACTTTCCGAAGCCATCCAGGATCTGCGATGAAAGCTTCCCCCAGTGCAATCGTTACAGACAGATCTCATCTATACAGCAAACAATTTATTTACAGCGTTTGCAAGACTTCCACGTCATTACAAACACCTTCACAAACAGCACACATAAAGCATCATTACTACCTTCCGTCAAAAATAATTCACCAATATTCGCTGACACACACGCAAATTCATGAACTGATGACTAGTGCCCTTATTAACCTCCTTAACACCTTTCGCTGTCACGGTGTCATCTGAAACATCATTACCTTCATCACTATAATAGTTACCGCTGGTTAGTACCACTTCAGAATTTTCTATAACATCTAACTCTAACAAATTCAGCTGCACCTCAGCGACCTTTTGGCACATAGAATCTTTCGTTGTATTAATACTGACACACTCTTTTGTCTCACATTCAAAAAAGAAATCATTTATCCATAAATCGCCGTCATCGTCTTTATCTTTATACTTCATTAACTTAGGATTACGCATTTTACGTACGATATGATTTGAAAATTTACCTATTTGATTCTCATCTCTTACTAATTTCATTTCAATATTCTGACGCATTTCTGACTATTTATTAATACCTATCACATTTCCATTTACTCGCGTCCTATTCATCGCCGGTTTATTTTGCCATCTCTGGCCCTGAGATGCGGCGAAACTTTGTTTCCCGATCTCCCTTTACGCTGGTTCATTTCGCTAGGTGCCGGTCCCTCAAATCTACGTCCTTAGTGTCTGTCTCTGTCACGAAAGTATCCGTTCCCATTACCCCTTTGAAATTTATCATTGGATGTCTCCCTGTTACCGTTGCTCTTATCAAAACTGCTGTTTTCGTTCCGTTGATAAGTTACCGGACTTTAGTTATGATTTCCACTCTGTAAACTATTTATCATCTTACTTTGACGTTTAAATCTTTCTACAAAGTTCAAAAATTCGTCTAATGAGTAGCCAGGACCGTGAACTAGATCCCACTGCAAATTTCCGGTAACCGCCTTTTCAACGTCGTAATTTCAGTAAGGACTCCCAATGGACGTTTCATATGCATTAATCTCGCAAGTTCAATTTTACAAAATTCTCGCATCGACCCCTTCCCGTATTTCAATGTAGGCCGTTTCAGAAATTCATTATGGAATCGCGTTTGCTTCGCTTCACTCCAGAACTTGTTCACGAATATTCTTTCACATATTTCGTAGGTAGTGAACGTATCACTGTATACATTTGGCCACGATTGCGGCTCACTTTCCAAATGTCTTTCACGAATTTCATCTTCACCTCGTCGGACATTCCCCTTATAAAACCATCCCTGCATGCTGCTAGAAAATTTACTGGGTGATATTACCCGTCGTCTGCAAAATATCTGACCGATTCCTAGTTCATTCACGAATGAAGTGTAGATAAAGAAATCAGTTCGCTTTTTATTTCTTTGATTTTATTTTTAACTTCACTACTTTCAGTTTTAATGCCAGGATCTTCTCCTTCTTTTATTTTATCTAGTTCTTTCTCCCCTTTACCTATTCGAGCGGATACGTGGCTTATAGTCTCTGTTGTTTCAGCCACTAGAACTTCTTGCTACTCATACAATCTCTTACGTTGCCTCCCAGATCTGCCTGAAACTTCTCCACCTTATCACTGAAATTTTGCTCCTCTTGATCTACCTTAAACTCAAGCATCCCAACTTCATCAGAAATTTTGCCAATTTCATCCCCAATGGCTTTTCATTTTTCTTCTATCAATTCCTCGATTCCTCAAGCCATTTAACCACTTTGTCTTTCACAACCGAAGCTGTTTAGGATTGAACCGAATCAATTTTTTAAATTTACGCCAACCATATCGGTTTTAATAGAGACAACTTTTAAATTTACGTCACACACATCGCTTCTAACAGAATCAGTTTTTGATCTCACATCGGTTTTAACAGAATCAATTTTGGATCCCAATCCTCTTTTCATTTTCATTAACTGTGACATCATGCCTCCCCCAAATTCGTCTCCCTTGCCTGATTTTGGACTACTTGTCCCATCAAATACACCGCCGGTCACGCTCTCCCGCTCCGATTTCGGGTTAAGCGGCTCGCTAGAGTCCTGACTATCGAAGTTCGGTTAATATTTTTTTAAACACTTTGCACAGTTCGAATCCAATTCTAAACTGTCCTCAGTTCATTTTCTGCAACTAACACTTTCCAAAGTACAACCCTCTTCCAAAATTTAGCAAGATTCTTACCCCTCAACTAACACTTATCAAATTCCTATCCCGACTGAGCCCCCAATTGCGAGCTAGCATCGCAAAGATGTTCGGTTCCTCTTCGTCGAAACGTCGTCGAGGGGTTGAGTCGCACGAGCACTAAATTAGAAACTTGTGACCCTTTGGTTAAATTGTCTGACTGATGGCAAGTTTGCGAAATACAAAGTTACATTAACATATAATAAAAGTAATACTCATATCTGGAGCTAAATTAACGACCCATAAATGATGTAGACCACACAGCTGCAATTTCCTTAGAATAATGTCTATCCACAGTTAAAACTAACAGCAAACGTGATCGTATTTACAGTTGCTTTTACAACGAGTGTATTCCTATTTGACACAGTTCAACCGTTCACAATCACATCGCAAAAAGTTAGAGTTCACACCAGGTGCGCGGCTGCTCACCGCTCAGAGACTAAGTCTCGCGATACCACACAACTCCAAATTTTCTAAGTCGTTTGACTTCCTAGCTGCCAAAAGACAGGCCATCCGCTTTCGCGTCTGAATCCTAACTGTACCTTTTAGTGGCTCCAGCCGAACTGTCAGTTTTCGCTTCTCTATCCGAACTCTCCCCTTCGGTGTCTCAACCAGAACTCCCTCTGCCCGTCTCCGACCGCTTTTCCCGCGCGCCGAACATCTTCACTCAACTGACTAGTACAGTTCCTCCTTAACCCGTCCTTCTGATTGGCTACAGCTTATTGTGCATTACTTTAATTTTAACTTATTTAAATAATCAAAGTTTGTCCACTTACACGTTCTGTATAAAGAAACAATAATATCCATTACGTAATAAATGTTACATTCTTTTACATGAAACCAATACGACTTCCTTCTTAACTCTGAATGTCACGGCCAGTAGCCTTGTACCAATTTGCTTACTGATTAATAAATAAAGAAGAAAAGTAACTATTATGAACTAAACTATACAACAAATATTCTATTACACAATGATTCAATAAGGTGTGATGCTGTCATCGTTCAGTGTGTTTTGTGTGAAGGAGATGATGATCTGATCCTTAATTGAAAATAGAGATAATTTAAATTTAATATATCTTTTAAACAAATAAAGTTACAGAGTTGATATTTACATCATTTGTCTTTTAATGATGCACTTCTAGATGAAATGTCAATTGTTAACATCGATCAAAGCGTTGAGATTTTAGCATTCAGGTCTTGGTTACAAAACTTGTTAATTTCACTTTAACAGTAAATCCTAAACTATTATAGATATGATCAATATTGAAGATGTATTGGGTTCAAAAAGAAATTTTGTGGAGGATGGCAAATTAAAATTACTGTGGCTTGATTCCCTATGTAACTACAGAATTATATTTTTCATAAATGTTTCCTTTATGGCCGACCTTAGGTGCTCCATATTTCACACCGCTACGCCTCATTGTCCACAAAGGCTTGTATTGGGTTTCCCCATGACGTAGGTTATCTTCTGTCACAATCGCACACTACAGCGCTGAGGCCTCAACAGACAATAGACGCCTGTGAGTTTTCCTGTCTCGTGGTGAATCTGTGCCCTCTGTGGCTCGAGGTCCTGGGGGAAAGGGTTCGCTTCGCAATTCCTGTAGGATGACTCTTTCGGCCACATACATAAATGAGAGCGCAATGCAATTTAACTCACACTGCGAGTATGCAGAAGTGCTACTACAAAATGTAGCATGGACTTGACTAATGTCTGAAGTAGCGTTGGAGGGAATCGACACCATGAATCTTGCAGGGCTGTCCATAAATCTGTAAGAGTACATTGGAAGGCATCCCAGAAGTGCTCAATAACGATCACGCTTGGGGAGTTCGGTCAGTGGAAGTGTTGAAACTTAGAATAATGTTCCTGGAGCCACTGTGTTGCAATTCTGGACTTCTGGGGTGTCGCACTGTTCTGCTGGGTTGCCAAAGTCTGTCGGTAGCAAAGTGGGCATGAATGGATGCAGGTGATCATATAGGATGCTTACGTACGCGTCACCTGCCTGAGTTGTATCTAGACGTACCAGGGGTCCCACACCACTCCAACTGCAGAAGCCCCACACCACTGCAGAACCTCTACCAGCTTGAACAGTCTCCTGCTGACATGCAGGGTCCATAGATTCATAGAGTGGTACCCCACACCCGTACACGTCCATCCACTCGATACAATTTCAAATGAGATTCGTCCGACCAGGCAATTTGTTTCTAGTCATCAATAGTCCAACGTTATTGCTGACAGCCCCAGGAGAGACGTAGAACTTTTTGTCGTGCTGTCATCAAGGGTACACGAGTGGGCCTTCGGCTCCGAAATCCCATATCGATGATGTTCCATTTAATGGTTCTCATGCTGATAGTTGCTGATAGCCGAGGCTGAAATTTGCTTAATCGTTGAACGATTCTCTTCAATCGTTGTTGGTCTCGTTCTTGCAGAATGTTTTCCAGCCTCAGTGATGTCGGAGACTTGGTGTTTTTCTGGGTTCGTGATATCCACGGTGCACTCATGAAATGGTCGTACTGATTCATATGTATCTGAAGAAATGATGCTCTGTAACTTGAAATAGGATTTTGGGATGTTTATTGTGTTCCACCTTCACTCACAAGCAGCACGGTTTAAGAATTATAAAGTTAACCGCCTTGTAATAATATTTAAAAAGACATCTAATTAGGTAAATTTGTACTTGCATAAACTACATGCCAAACACGAAAAATGTTTCTTCATGGGACACATGACACAATTACCACGAATAGTGACACAGTTAACAGACGTGGGAGAGTTTGAAATAAGGCGTAGTACCTTACGCATTAAATACACTGGCTATAAACAAAAAAATGGTTCAAATGGCTCTGAGTACTATGGGACTCAACTGCTGTGGTCATGAGTCCCCTAGAACTTAGAACTACGTAAACCTAACTAACCTAAGGACATCACACACATCCATGCCCGAGGCAGGATTCGAACCTGCGACCGTAGCAGTCGCACGATTCCGGACTGCGCGCCTAGAACCGCGAGACCACCGCGGCCGGCCTGCTATAAACAAGTGTGAGCATTTACCACTTACTAAGAACTCTTCATCGATTGTACGCAACGGTAATTCGTGACAATCAAGCAAACATCCTAGAAATGCGGCCGGTTATATTTATTATTTATGGGTGGCCTAACTACAGTGAAGCTGCGAAACATACGCGAACACAAAATATTAGGTTGAGAATACAAAACTTTAATTTAGTTAGATCGAGTGACCAACTGAAAATGAATAGTAGAGAGCAGTTTTCTGAAAATGGTTAAAAATTAAAATAAAATGACTGTAAACTCTGTAGCGCCCATGTTCAATTGGATATCTGCAGGAAAAGAAATGAATTGACTTTCATATATGAGCAGCTTGCAAAAGCGAGATAAGAGAGACAAAATATTCTGCCTAGATAATGGACATATAAGGTGCGTACCCAGATGAGTTACATACGAACTCCTCAGAAGACGGATAGGTCTAGACTGTATGGAGGATGTGTAAGGACTTCCCAGCGAGACTTCTGCACCGTACACGAAATAACGTTAGCACTTTCATGTTTTGGTGGTTTTACCAGTCAGCAAACGAATGCATTGTTATTGTGAACAGACGACACAATGTTATTGTATGTGTACATGTCTGCTTGTTAGTTGCACGATTACGTAACGACTATAAGGCTCACATACTTAGAACATTTATCAGCACTGCTAATGAGACTTTAATGCAACATTTTGGTTTACTTGAAAATACATTATGGATTTAAAGTACTTTCTGTGAGGTACCAGATGACACAGTGGTTAGTTTATGAGACAACTACATGATTTTATTACGACGCTACTAATGAGTAACAATTTACAATGTTGCTTTTGCCGTTTATCTGGTTAATATCTGCACAGTTTTTCTGAATTATTATGGAAAGTAAAACATGTTTTAGTAATAACTTTTGTGGTATAGCTACAATGACACAGCCTTTTCCGTAGCACAACAATACGTCACAGCACAGTACTTCCTTCATCACGGCAATAAGCGTAACAACTAAGATATTTATACGCAAAGCAATTCACTTCGTTTATTACGAGGTAAGTACATTGACTTCAGCAGGACTTAGCTTTCGGAGGACGATAACTATGACACTTCCACAGAATTATCTTACAAGACGCACATTCAGCGCTACAGGACACGCATTTGAGTGATTAAATTTGTACTTGAACCATTTAATTTTCAAGATTTTTGAATTACAAAGGTTTTCCGTGATACATTTCATTCCATTGCTTTAATCTGTACGAGCTGAGGGTACAATTACATTAATCCTCAAGGGGTACACGCATACTTTGTGTACCGTGTGTTTGGCAAGCACAAGGAGCCCTAGCTAATATGATATTTGCTTATACAACTTTACACATCGGTACCATGTTTCTCTAACACAAAATTACACAGCTATCTGATTATTTAACTCAGAGTGATAAACATTTATTTTACTACATCAGTGACAGATGTTTACTTAATTACACCGCTGGATAACTTCACACTTAAGAAATTGTATTTGTCTGTACTTTGTGAACTGTTCATATTTTTTCGGAACCATTGTGATACTATGAGAGTTTTGAATGATGTGTTTGTAAGATATCATGATTTTTAAAGTACATTTGAGGTAGATGACACTATTGAAATGAGCAGATAATGTTTTTTTTTGTTTTGAAATTATTGGACGAAGCTAAAACGTTTTTGAGATTTGACTGAGTTGTTATGACGTTATTTTTACGACGGCGATGTGTATTATGCTGTTGAGGTATTTTTATGATCAATAAGCTGATGATACATGAGGAATTTTATTATGCTGTGTACTTATTATGATGCATTATTGAAGAAGTGTCAACGAATATGTATATGTGTGTTAAGGTAAGGAATAATGAGTAATGCTTAGGGACTCTGGTTTGTGAAAAGGGATGTTGGAAACCAAGAATTGTACTTTAAGTGTTATGAAACGTGTGTTAATGCGTGAATGTATCACAATGCCGCCGAAAATTTTTGCACACTGTTATATTTATAGGATTTTGTTTCTACACATTTATAACCGCAAATTTTAGACCTGTGAAAATTTTTATATGAGATTGTCACTGCAGTGGAAACTGGTGTCGTAAATATTACGGTAAGAAAGTTAAGTGACCGTCACGTAATGCGTCGTGGGCACCCAGCTGCGCGACAATCGCCTGGAAAAAAAGTCATTAGTGTGTGCCTTTCGGAGGCACAAGTGAAAAAAAGAGCCATTATCCTCGCTATTGACATTCCTTTGTAGAAAGCATCGCTAATACAACACGCTCAAACTTGAGAACTTATGATTATACTGTGGAGCTCTTAATTTATGATATTTCCTAAAATGCCTAATGAAATGATGAGAAACATTTTACATCTATTGTCTTTCTAGTTGAGAGAATTTTTTTGCCTTTGGAGACGCCATTTGCCTAATGAATGACGTTTCATATGTTGCTTTATATATATATATTTCCTCATTTTCTTTAATATCTAGTTTCTTGCTGCACTGCAGCATTGGTTAACATAAAATTTAATACATGTACTAATATAACTATTTTCTATCTGCAGACCCAGGAAAGAATAATTTTATGGTGTACTTTCATAAAAAAGGACGAACACAAATAAACATTTCCCCTCACAGGGATTGTATAACAAATTTTTTTAACCACTTGGTAACTTTCTTGCAGAGTAAGTTTTTGTGATGCATCACTCTAGTGTTAAGATGTGATATAGGTGTTAAACATGACCATTTTTACTGTAATATTTTTTCTGTTTGAGCTTTGTCATGTTTGTATATAAGTTATTGCATTTACTGCTGCTTGCTTTTACAATTCCCATTTTTGTCATTGCTGCTTGTATTAACTGTTTTGTGCTGCTGCACTGCCTCGTCCCTTAGTTTATGCATCAGAGCTCAGTAGATTTAAGATAGCTTAAGATGGGGTAGACTATATAAGGAACTAACGATGATGAGTTGTAAAAAATGCATTCACAAGCTATAAGAAAATGGTTTGATAAAAAAAAACTATTTTGAAAGTGGATACGAACAAAAAATTAGGGTTTAGAGACAACAAGTTTAGGTAGGATATTCTTGGAAACAAATGAAGAGGTAAGATAATGAAAAATAAATAATGAGGTAAGAAATATGTGAACATATAAATACAGAAAGCATGCTTGGATATGAGGTTTTGGTGGAAACAAATGTTGAAATAAGATGAAAGGTCTATGGAATGAAGTTTTGGGTTGGACTGCAGTACCAACTGTTACACTGAAAACAAACCCTGCCCTTTGCTCTTGTGTTATCCAACTATGTGTTTGTGTACCCTTGGGTATTTGTGTTCTTCCTGTCTTAATGTGTGTATCTGATGAGAATTACGTTGCAGAATGTTTCTGATAATATGTTATTTACTTTGTAAAGATGTTTAGACATTATTTATCTCTTCTATTTTGTTGCTCATGTGTGAAGTTGATGTTTCAAAAGTTATTCTGATCTTTATGTATGTACATATGTCATACTTTTTGTAACACTGATGTACATGTTTATTTCTATTCTTTTGTAAAGCCTGTTTTACTACCAATGTTATATGTATTATTATGTTTTTATGATGTATTTTGTACCTTTGTTATTGTTTCTTAAGTTATAAAATTGTAATTGACACCAGTTCATCAAATTAAGTAACTTCTAAGTTCCATTTCACTGCACACATTTCTGTAGGTCATAGTATATGGACAATATGTGAGAAGTAGGGACTGTTAGTGTTTGCATCTGTGTTGATAATTCAGCAAGGGACTGGTTAACAGCATTGCTGGTTCTAAGGACAATTCCAAAAACTTTGTGCTTGCACAAGTGGTTGTTGATGGACTTGCTATATTCTCCGCAAGACTCTTCGATGGTGATTGTGCACCTGCACATCGCAACAGATGGCTGCTGGCCATCTCTACAAGGACTGAAGTGGGTCTGCACCTTCGATGGCCCACCAATACCATTATTTCTACAAGGACTGCAGTGGGTCTGCACCTCTGGTGGCCCACCAATATCATAATCTCTACCAGGACTACAGTGGGTCTGCACCTCTGGTGGCCCACCAATATCATAATCTCTACCAGGACTACAGTGGGTGTGCTCTGTGATGACCTACCTACCAATAGTCTTCAACTTCGACTGACTCTGCTGTGGGTTTGCTCTGTTGTGGCCCATTACCTGTCTGCATGTCAAGAGTCAGCACTGTCTTTCCGTTGGAAGGACAACACTACTTCTTCAAGACTGCTTAGAAATCCACTACTTCTGAGTGCATTTTCTTTTATTACTCAGTCTTTGAGAAAAACACCGCTATTTTACTGTGATGAATGAACAGGACTGTCTTTATGGACTGTGAGAAAATTTTAGGTTTTGACCAACATTGTATCAATAAGTGTGTGCATTTGATATCTTTCTTACTGTAATTATGAAAAAAAATTTCAAATCTGTATTGGCCAGTGCCCAAAACAATTTGTAAAATGTTTTGTGGTGAGCATGGGGACTATATAAGTAGGCTGTTTAGGTTTGTTTATTGGTAACGCCGCCGCCACATAGCGCTCTGTATGAAAATCACTGGCTGTGCTGCGTGCAGTCTGTGGCTGGTTTGCATTGTTGTCTGCCATTATAGTGTTGGGCAGCGGCAGCTGTATGTGAACAGCGCGTAGCGTTGCGCAGTTGGAGGCGAGCCGCCAGCAGTAGTCGATGTGGGGAGAGAGATGGCGGAGTTTTGAAATTTGTAAGAATGGATGTCATGAACTGCTATATATATTATGACTATTAAGGTAAATACATTGTTTTTTCTCTATTGAAATCTGTCATTTGCTAACTAACGCTATCAGTACTTAGTATCTTTCGTAGTTAGAATCTTTTATTTAGCTGGCAGTAGTGGCGCTCGCTGTATTGCAATAGTTCGAGTAACGAAGATTTTTGTGAGGTAACTGATTTGTGAAAGGTATAGGTTAATGTTAGTCAGGGCCATTCTTTTGTAGGGAGTTTTAAAGTCAGATTGCGTTGCGCTAAAAAAAAAAAAAAATATTGTGTGTCAGTTTAAGCACAGTCTTGTATAATTTTTCTAAGGGGACGTTTCACACTAAATACCAGATCGAACGTTTGCGCTGCTACCGGTCAGCAGGAAGAGGCTCCAGAACACTGGCGATTTTATATGGATGGCAATGCAGGATATTCCTTAGAATTTTATGCACCGTGCTCGCAGATATGTCCAACGTTCGGGCAGTTCCCCGTGCACTGCATGTATGCAGTCAACCTCACGACCCCTCCTACAATGCTATGACCCCGTCTTAGACAGATGTAGGATCAACTACTTGGCACCTTCTGCCACACAACACTTCAAAAGACTGTCTTAACGGATTCTGTTATCATTTTATCGAGATTCTTGGCAGACATGGGTCTAATGCTTTTTTTCGGACCCTTCACCGCCCAGAACATTTGCAGAGCTACTGGTACACAGTCACCGTTCTTGCACAACGACTCTATCAACAGCACGCGAACGAACCTTCAGGGAGGCAGTCATGTAGAAAGTCTCGGAAGGAAACTGAGCAGCAGCAATGTGCCGTGCGGCTGTTGGTGTCCATATTTTGACTCTTAGAGCGACATTTATTGGTCAAATAGTGCTATTTTTTACCATGAAGTTTCCGTGTGCGTCAATAATGCACTGTTTAAATTTGACGTCATATCCGGGTTGCGATTCTCTTTTTATAGCGTTTTAAAACTCGAACTTTAATTATAGACACCCTGTATGTGTTTACGCTACGCAAGCCACTGTGCAGTGCATGGCTGAGGACAGAGAAAAAATAAATTATCAGTTTTCTTTCGTATTCCATTCGCGTGTTTAGGAAGGGAAAAGTTCCTCTGTGCGGGTGATTAACTCTCTTATCTGATTCTGATGATCACGGCGCGACATATGCAGTGGTGACAACATAATAGTCCCACAGTCTTCTTAGAATACTGGCTCTCCAAGTTTGATCAACATTGTTCTGCGAGAATTGTATCGTCTTTCTTCCGAATATTCCTGTTTAAATTCCATAACACTGTTCCAATCTAGAATGATCCATACCGACCTGTTACGATCCTAGCCGCAAGTCTTTCAAGTAATTACAATGAAATGAACACCCGTAGCTGCTTACAGGCGTTAACATACGTCAAGGGGGACAGATGAAAATGTGTGCCCCGACCGGGACTCGAACCCGGGATTTCCTACTTACATGGCAGACGCTGTATCCATCTGAGCCACCGAGCTGCAGGGATTTATCTCTGGCACGCGACTGCAGGGATTTATCTCTGGCACGCCTCCCGCGAAACCCGCATTCTTAACGTATTGTCCCGCACTACATTCGTAGTCCCCCGCCCATTATACTCATTATACTCATATATATATATATATATATATATATATATATATATATATATATATATATATATATACTAATATGGTATCTATCTTTCAAGTAATTCGATATCCGTTGTTGTGCACACTTGAAGAGGACTAATCACTAGAACAAAACTTTATAGTTCGCTTAGTAGCTTCTTATTTGTAA
Source organism: Schistocerca gregaria (assembly GCF_023897955.1). Lineage (NCBI taxonomy): Eukaryota > Metazoa > Arthropoda > Insecta > Orthoptera > Acrididae > Schistocerca > Schistocerca gregaria. The sequence continues at coordinate 1,119,432,142 of NC_064920.1, forward strand.
TTTCTTTCACAGATGCACAGCATTCAGCCACATCTGTTTCAATATATTTAAGTATTCTACTCGCCTTGTCTACTTTTGATTTTTTGAGATTGTCAGTATCACCTGTAAGTATTAAGTGGTGTGCTCAAGATGCTCAATATATTCCCCAGTAGACTTATTAAAGGCGTTGTGTAATTAAAGAGATCTACCATTCGTTACACCATTTTCTCCTAAATGCGATTTTCTTAACTTTTTGAAGACACTTGCCATTCAATATACCAGACACAAATATTGTGTAAGTTATTCTACATCCATTTTTCCAATCGTTACCAAGAACTTCTTCATAAAGACAACTGTGTCTTAAGTAAATAATGTGGGAGTTCTGCTGATCCTATTTCATTAACAGTTTATATATGCCCCGAATTTAAACAAAGCAATAGCACGCTTCCTAGTTTTTCCATCCTGTACAAGGTGATTCAGCTGCCCCTCCCTATGTCGTTTTATGCAACCCGCAGATCTTTACCTGACTTCTAAAAACCAGGAGTGAAATTTTCACATATTCTCTCTGGTTACGCACAAATTATTATTCCTATAGAAAATATGAACCCGATCTTTGTGTAGGAATTGTAGCATAGTTAAATTTTGTACTGGGATACGTTTCCATTGGAGGCTACAGTTTTCGAGTTGTTCAAGAAAAGCGAACAAAAGTGACATTGAAACGCACTTCCACTACTACATTCATCCCTCACCAATCAGGATTCCTAGTATGTTGTTTTTGGAGCTCCTTCCTACCACTGTACAAAAATTTCCAACTGCACGTACTATTCCCAGAATTCAACCTTACTTGGTCACTATTTGTTCTATTATTACGCCACCAGGTTAGTAAGCTATTTCGTTAACATTAATAATTTAAACGTGCCCCTGAGGGTAATGAAAGAAAATGACTTCCGTAAACGTTGCTCTAAAATTAATGGAGTTGACAATTCCATCCAAACTTACGCCTTACAAGCACAGTAGGTCCGCAGAAAAAAGCCTAACAAATTCAACGATGTAATCGTTCATTTCATACTGTTAAAATTTACACGATGGTCAGTTTTGCAATTCGTTAATGCTAGCCTAAGTCGCAGGCTTAATAAGGGCACTCACACAAGACAAAAAAGATCTAATGTGGTAAATAATTCGTGCAGTCGCAAATTTTCGTACAATGGTAGGCGGGAATGCCACGAAGTACGCACTGGAAATCCTGACTAGTGGGAGGGGGGTCTCAATGTAGGACTAGGTGTCCATTTCAATGTCTCTTTTGTATGTCTTGAATATTCGAAAACTACGGCAGCTAGCGAAAACGGAACTCAGTACAAAATTTAACTAAACTGAATTTTCTACAAAAGCGATTTGCTCATTTTTTTTCTGTTGGACTAATAACTTGAGCTTAGCGAACGAGTGAGTGTGAAAATTTCGAGCACCGTTTTTGAAGGCCAAATATGAAGAGGTCATCTGCGTAAAACAGCATCGGCAAGGGCAGCTGAATCAGACTGTATTTTGTGCGAGCGTGTATCAGTCAAATCCTCTTTGAGTCTATTTTTGGTTTTATACAGGGAATCCGAGCACTTTTGGGTCAGAATTACAAGTATGTTTTTTTTAGCTACTGCCGCGTTCCAATCCCTTTCGCTTATTGGATTATCATCGCCGTTTTCGTATCCTCATATATTTTCTCTATCAGTCAGGCAGGTTTATGGACACTAATTCATCCACACACTTTCTCTATCTGTCATACAGGTTTATGGACACATATTCGTCCACACACCTTTCACAAGTAGGACGAGGGAGAGAACGAGGAAGGAGGCTTGTGGAACAGAGATGTAGATACTTGTGAAAGTAATACATTTATTAAGTTTTCATGAAATGTCTTAACACGCAACTGAATGGTAGTTCTCAAATGACGTACTTCTTTATCTCAGCGAGCACAAGAAAACTGTTTTCGTTTATACGCATGATAATAATATGGGGTTTATCAGAAATGTTTTCACATAAAAGCTTAAGAAAAGGTCAAGGCCGCAAGAGACTCCCATATTCAACTTACCGGTTACTGTTTTATCTATGGGAGCTATATCCATTGTGAGCAGAACCACAGACTATAAATTACACTTTGAACTACACTACTCGCAATCAAAATTGCTACACCAAGAAGAAATGCAGATGATAAACGGGTATTCATTGGACAAATATACTAGAACTGAAATTTGATTACATTTTCACGCAATTTGGGTGCATAGATACTAAGAAATCCGTACCCAGAACAACCACTTCTGGCCGTAATAACGGCCTTGATACGCCTGGGCAGTGAGTCAAACAGAGCTAGATGGCGTGCACAGGTGCAACTGCCAATGCAGCTGCACCACGATACCACAATTCAACAAGAGTAGTGACTGGCGTATTGTGACGAGCCAGTTGCTCGTCCACCATTGAACAGACGTTTTCAAATGCTGAGAGATCTGGAGAATGTGGTGGCCAGCGTAGCAGTCGAACATTTTCTGTATCCAGAAAGGCCCGTGCAGGACCTGCAACATGCGGTCGTGCATTATCCTGTTGAAATGTAGGGTTTCGCAGGGATCGAATGAAGGGTACAGTCACGGGTCGTAACACATCTGAAATGTAATGTACACTGTTCAAAGTGCCGTCAATGCGAAAAAGAGGTGACCGAGACGTGTAACCAATGGCACCCCATACCATCACGCCGGGCGATACGCCAGTATGGCGATGACGAATACACGCTTCCATTGTGCGTTCACTGCGATGTCACCAAACACGGATGCGACCATCATGATGCTGTAAACAAAACCTGGATTAATCCGAAAAAATGAAGTTTTTCGATTCGTGCACCCAGGTTCGTCGTTGAGTACATCATCGCAGGCGCTCCTCTCTGTGTTGCAGCGTCAAGGGCAACCGCAGCCATGGTCTCCGAGCTGATAGTCCATGTTGGTGCAAACGTCGTCGAACTGTTCGTGCAGATGTTTGTTGTCTGGCAAACATCCCCATCTGTTGACTAGGGATCGAAAAGTGGCTGCACGATCCGTTACAGCCATGCGGATAAGATGCCTGTCATCTCGACTGCTAGTGATACGGAGCCGTTGGGATCCAGCACGGCGGTCCATATTACCCTCCTGAACCCACCGATTCCATATTCTGCTAACAGTCGTTGGATCTCGACCAACGCGAGCAGCAATGTCACGATACAGGTACGATAAACCGCAATCGCGATAGGCTATAATCCGACCTTTATCAACGTCGGAAACGTCATGGTACGCATTTCTCCTCGTTACACGAAGCATCACAACGTTTCACCAGGCAACGCCGATTAACTGCTGTTTGTGTATGAGAAATCGGTTGGAAACTTTCCTCATGTCAACAGGTTGTTGGTGTCGCCACCGGCGCCAACTTTGTGTGAATGCTCTGAAATGCATCTTCTTTCGGTCGGTTAAATGTCGCGTATCTAGCAAGTCATCTTCGTGGTGTAGCAATTTTAATGGCCAGTAGTGTAAATGTGCTCCAAATATTTTTGCCAGAAGAACAATTGACACCGTTTAATCCTAACTACAAAGTGTCGCGCACTAAAAGTTGATGAATAGTCGGATAATCTCGACTTCTGCTAAGCAGTTCTTCGCTAACACTGGGATTGTCCTCAGTGTTTGATGCTGAATGCCTTTCTTCCTCATCAGAATCAGCCACGTCTGTATGGTCTTGGTCAGCGCTGCATGAATTTCACGGCGAAATCTCTTCGAAACTTAGACGTATTAACTGCGTACCACCTAGAATACTTTCACTCTGGAGCATGTTTCCAACCGCCACTTCGTTCCCACACTACAAAACACCTATAATTTGCACCACAGCAGACCTGTGCAAGCAGAAAAATGAGAACATGTGGTCTCTTCTGGCAATGTCCCACTCCTATTACTTAGTAGTTTTAGCGTGGGACGACATAAGCTGAGTCGTTTTTGAAGCCTTCTCGTATCTCATATACTATTTTATACTGGGAATCACTTTTTATAATTAGAATTCAAGAGTTTTTCTTTCTATTTAAGCAACCGATCAGGTGATGACTAGTTAAGAAATCAAAGTGATTATGATACCATTTGTGAGATGTGAGGCTAAAACTATGATTAAAGGTATCGTTTTCAAGATGTTTTCGTGTTCTGCTATCTACCGCAGCGTTTGCTTGGAGTAGAATCAGGATGGGGCTTGTGCGGAAGTGGACTGATTTTTAAATAACTTGTTTCCCACCGTACAACATAACAATGAAACTGAAAACCACTTCAACCGAAATATCTTTCACAGGCAAAAACACGAGGCTCTTTGTGTCCTATTTAAGGAGGTATGTCACTTACGCATTCAGTGGAAAGGAAATGGATACGACAACTGAAAAATTACGCAAATTACTTCACTTGCAAGCTCAACACCGACATCGAGGTCATAAAAAAGCTTGCGCTTTTGTCGTTCTGTGACTCAGTAACAGAAAATACATAAATAAACATTCTCGTAAAAAATATTAATTCTTACTTCAAATTAAAAATACCGCTTGAGAGTGAACAGTTGTGTGGACTGGCCGTTGACTGGGCACCAGTGACGTCAAAGGCGTAGTACAGATATTGATAGCAGCAGCAATCACACAGCTGTTACCACTTGACAACGGTTGCGGAGCAATCGTGCGAAAGCTCGTGGCATTTAACGTCGTTGCTAGAAGCCCGACAAAACTTACATCAGTATACCTCGCCGTGAAACCATGCATGAGTACATGTTCATTTCACAGTCGTTAGCGAGAGAATGTGCTGTCTCCCGCGGTTCCGAGAGCGTGTGACTGCTCTGGACGGTTGGCAACACTGGCCAGCAGGTGCGGTGGCAGGTGGCTGCGCGTCCTCCCTCAGCCGCGCAGTCGCGCGGCGACCGCGGCGTGGACACACGGGGTGTGCGTAATTAGCGCTGCGATTAACGTGCAGACGGCGGCTAATTTGGCGTGTAATCGAGTCGTGCCGCCAGCCCGCCCGTCCGTCAGGGCGCCACACCCTGCGCCCCCGGTCCCTCACCCTTTCCCCCACCACAGCTGCCGAGCGTTACCGCGGCGTCACGGCCACCCCTGAGCTGCAGCGTCGCTGCTAAGAGTCGTCGTAAACGGTGCAACCACCCACCGTAGTCGCTCGTTATCTTTGTCCTGTGGACCGGCGCCTGTTATTCAGGGATGCGGTCATTAAAGCCTAAGCTGTTGTTTCGGTTATTAACCCTGAAGCAGTCTTCCATTCATGCCACTTTCCAGCTATCATTTCAGCATAATTTCTGCTTCTGACACTCTCGGCGTTGTGCTTTATGTACTCATATATATGCCTACCGTGTGATGCTTTCCTTCCGCCACCCCCTTAATTACGATGTCAACCACTCCAATCATAATAAGTGTTTCGAAATCTCTTCGCTTGAATTTATTTATTAGTTCACATTTTTGTCTCATATACGGGTTGCAAGATCTCTTCGTTCGTTAGCCTATAAAGCTATCATATATTCAACAGTCCCTGTAGCACATTTCTATTTTCTCCATTTGACTGATGTCAGCATTTTTCCATTTAAGTTAGACTTCTTAGGAAATCTTCTCAATTTCACATTTTCGGCAGTACCCTTAACCCGAAACATCTCTTAAATGTAAACAGAAACATGCTGTCTCGTAGACCTCATAATGTCTATTGACACTTAACTTCACGTTAGCTCACAAAAATTAAGTGAATAATCAACCACTTTATATCATAAGCAGATGCAACACAATTCAGTACTTTAAAGACTTCGGTTTTCCCTCGCGCTGTTCGGGAGTGGAATGGTAGAGAGATAGTATGATTATGGTTCGGTGAACCTTCTGCCAAGCACTTAAACGTGAATTGCAAAGTAATCATGTAGATGTAGACGTATTGCCAAAATGAACATGAATCATCATAAGTATGTATAGCCATTTGGTACGGATCTTAATACGACTCGGTCGTCCAGAGTGGCCGAGCGTTCTGGGCGCTACAGTATGGAACCGCGCGACCGCTACGGCAGCAGGTTCGAATCCTGCCTCGGACATGGATGTCTGTGATGTCCTTAGGTTAGTTAGGTTTGACAGGTTCTACGTTCTAGGGGACTGATGACCTCAGAAGTTAAGTCCCATAGTACTCAGAGCCATTTGAACCATTTTTTTAATACGGCTGCTAATATTGTTTCACCGGTCACAATATTAGTGAGTATAAATCGAAGATTGCGGAAAATGGAAACGAAGAGGTAGTAATTAAATGAACTGAAATATTAATTCTCACAACTTTCGCACAGATGACGCGCATATTTCTATTACATTCGAGGTAACTGACTGGCCACATTTCGTACAGTTCTGCGCCGTTTTACTTTCCTTGGACGTAGGATAGTTCATACACGTAATCCTTTTTTTTCCATTCCCTCACTTGCTATGTCTGTAACATGTCGTCATCAAATAAAGTCTCCCATATTTGAGAGTGAGTAAGCATTTGCGCCACAATTTGGTTTTGGCTTTCAGTCCAGGCGTTCTTCCTTTCCGAACGTTGTGTTTAGGCTCTTTTCTTACTCTAATAGACTCTGAACGTTCTCACTTGAGATTACCATTTCCATAAAAGTACAGTGTTTGCTGCGAGTAATTATCTCTGTATAGCTCACATCAGGCTCTTCTTCCATAGAGCAATTTCTTCACTACTGTAGCTCTATGTTTCGAGCTGACCATCAGCTACCACAACATCAGTATCAGCATCAGGATCATCATGTCGTCGTCCTGATTAACTTCTTAATCTACTTCACGTACATACTCTTGTACCCAGGCTTAGAAATCTGGATCAACTGTTAACATCTTATTCCTCTTAGAAAAATTGATCAATTCTATAATTAATAAATGACATATATTCATGCATTAATAAAATGCTTTAAAATAAGAAAATCCGAATGTAAAGTATGTAATAATTTTTTAAAAAATTGGCCTGTTGGACCTAATTAATTATTACAAAAAACGCAAAACATGCCTTCAGACAGGCAACCAATTCCTCGCTCACTTCTGTATAATATATTTATCGCTACATTTACAAAGTGAAGCTGAGTGATGAATGTTGCTTGACACGTGGCGGGTATTGAAACGAAGATATTAAAAAAAATAAATAGGTATTGCAGTGTTACCATACTCGATTTTTAAAATAAATTAAGTGTCTGAGAGACCAATGTTACGGGTTAAGGGATAAGCTGTTATTGGCGTTACCTCAAAACTCATAATATCATTACGAGGTACAGCAGTAACGAACATATTTCACCCAGTATGCAACATGTAAGAGACAGGCGAAACAACCTCCGATTTCAGTAAAGTCTGGTATGAATTATAACAGTGTTGCCACTACTCTTTATCCAGCTCATGTAGTAACATTGTTTCTCCAAATTGCGACAGTGCCAAACAGTTAGCATTGTTATTAAGACCTCTTGTGGGAAAATGAGCTCTTCGTATTTGCAACTCTTGAAGTGTAACGGCAAAGTTAAGTTACTCACACAAAACAGTCCTGATTTATTAGCCGACTTCCTGTGTTTCCTTATCATCATAATCTTTCTTGCATAATCTTCATCTAAAGCACCCATCGAACGGTAGGACATGATCAGGATTTCGCCCTCTGTGTAGCATTACGCCTACTGTTAACCATAATCAGAAGAAAAGTTATCATTATGTAGTTTTTAATCAAACACTGCCTTTACTATACTCCACCTGCTTTAAAATCACTACACTAACGGAGAGGTTCATATATTGGTACAGCTTTCTGTCTTACTCCTATAACCAACCGTGTAATACAAGTTTAACCCTCGTAATACTTCACGCCAACATTTGAAAATACTATCATCTAGTCAGTTACTTGAAATTTAAAATTATGAAACTATATTTATTGTTTTTAATTCATTCTTCTATCAGATTTCATGTATGCTTCAAATTTTTCATTTAAACTTAACTAAAAACATTTACGTATCTGTAGTAGATGGAACTTTGTTCAATGAATGTCATATTCAGTATTTCCAGGTTCCGGGCCATACTTACACATCATTAGCTCCCGAAAAAGTATGTTGAGAGTTTTTACTCCATACCATATCATTATGTGTCTATGAAAAAAAAATTCTATTGAAACTTAGAAAAGCCTTTCAGTCGGGAGAATTTTGTCAGTCCTTTATTAATTAGTCCATCTGTTGCACTGCTTGTCTACTACACACCAATGCTCAGTAACTCAAATGAAATTTAGCAGAACTATTATCAAAAACCAGTTACACCTTTACTACATCTTGAAACGGAAGTCTTTGGAAAGTAGCACAGATTACCATTTTTAAGACAAGTAAAACTGTCAATACATTAAAGAAACACCGTTAATTTGCCTGTATCACATGTTGCATATTGATGACCTTCCGTTTCAAAGGCAAGATGATGCATCACCGACGATGTATGGCTTAACAGTGCATACATTAGTATGTCTTAACAGTGCATATATTAGTATGTATTAACAGTGCATATACTATGTTAATGTTGAATTCATACTCCATATCCACGGGGTGTCTGGTAAAACAAACGTGGGAAACGTTTCAAAGGAAAAAATCTCTGCGTTTCAGCAACCAAGATGGTCTTTTACTCGAAATTATATATAAATAGCACTAATAATGTGTAAAATTTTACTCATCACCAAATTATGTACCTCAAGAATTAGCAATATATTCAAACAGATTTAATACATTACACAGTACATTAATGTGTAGACCGCGAAACGTTTACATCTGCCGCGCAAAGTAAAGTTTGATATGTAACGACAACAAATTTATATAAACTGGCGGAAACTGGCTATGGCCATCTTTAGGGAGCATTACTCCACATGATTCTAAAATCAGTCAGTAGAGTGAAGCACCTACCAAAAAACATCGTAAGTTCCTACGTACATTATCCTAAAGGTACAACGCCCTCCACTTCAGAAACTTCAGGCCGATTAAAATTGTGCGTTAGACCTGTTTTCCAACCTGCAATACTTGCCTTTCACGGGCAAGTACTCTTCCGACTCACGAACCACACCTCACAGATTCACTTTCCCCAGTACTACGTTTCCTACCTTTGAAAACTCAAGGAGTCGATCCCCGATAAGGTACACAGTTGGAATCGACTAAGAAATTTCACATCAGCGTACAGTGTCCTGCGGATTGAAAACTAATTCTGCACTACTTTACTACTGGCCATTAAAATTGCTACACCACGAAGATGACGTGCTACAGACGCGAAATTTAACCGATATGTGATATGCAAATGGCTAGCTTTTCAGAGCATTCACACAATGTTGGCGCCAGTGGAGACACCTACACCATGCTGACATGAGGAAAGTTTCCAACCGATTTCTCACACACCAACAGCAGTTGGGCGGCGCTGCCAGGTGAAACGTTGTTGTGATGCCTCGTGTAAGGAGGAGAAATGCGTACCATCACGTTTCCAACTTTGATAAAGGTCTGAAGGTAGCCTATCGCGATTGCGGTTTATCGTATCGCGACATATCTCCTCGCGTTGGTCGAGATCCAATGACTGTTAGCAGAATATGAAATCGGTGTGTTCAGACGGTAATACGGAACGCCGTGCTGGATCCCAACGGCCTCGTATCACTAGCAGTCGAGATGACAGGCATCTTATCCACATGGCTGTAACGGATCGTGCAGCCACGTCTCGATCCCTGAGTCAACAGATGGGGACGTTTGCAAGAAAACAACCATCTGCACTAACAGTTCGAAGACGTTTGCAGCAGCATGGACTATCAGCTCGGAGACAATGGCTGCGGTTGCCCTTGACGCTGCATCACAGACAGAAGCGCTTACGATGGTGTAGTCAGCCACGAACCACGGTGCTCGAATGGCAAAACGTAATTTTTTCTGATGAATCCAGGCTCTGTTTACAGCATCATGATGGTCGCATAAGTCTTTGGAGACATCGCGGTGAATGGACATATTTCAGATGTGTTACGACCCGTGGCTCTACCCTTCATTCGATCCCTGCGAAACCCTACATTTAAGCAGGATAATGCACGACCGCTAGTTGCAGGCCCTGTAGGGGAATTTCTGGATACAGAAAATGTTTGACTGCTGCCCTGGCCAGCACATTCTCCAGATCTCTCACCAGTTGGAAACGTCTGGTCAATGGTGGCCGAGCTACTGGCTCGCCTCAATACGCCAGTCACTACTCTTCATGAACTGTGGTATCGTGTTAAAGCTGCATGGGCAGCTGTACTTGTACACGCCATCCAAGCTCTGTTTGACTCAATTCCCGGGCGTATCAAGGTCGTTATTACGGCCAGAGGTGGTTGTTCTGGGTACTGATTTCTCAGGATCTATACACCCCAATTGCGTGAAAATGTAATCATATGTCAGTTCTAGTTTAATATATTTGTCCAATGAATAACCGTTTATCATCTGTATTTCTTTTGCGTGTAGCATTTTTAATAACCAGTAGTGCATATTAAATAAGAAAGACAAATTGCAATTACTGTTGTGTTTGCATTCTTCAATGATCTTTTTGATAATTTCGAACTTCTTCCACTCAGAAATATACTGTCAAGCGAAACATAGCGACTAACTCCGACGCTCTTTAATGCTCACTGGGAAAATGCGAAATGCTTCCTTCGTCGCACAGATTTTACACTTTTACTTGCCAGTCTCTCAGACTGCTGAGTTTCACGGGAATTAGAAGTCCACCCCCGTCAGCGATTCCATATATTCCCGAAGGGCCACCCGCCGCTGTATAATCCCCGAGTCTGTTTCGTCGTGCGCCACCCGGGGATATGACTATGGTCTCGCTGTTTCCGAGTCGCCGGGCGAACTGCCCGCCAGTTCAGCGACCGCCTCCGGCTTTTTATGCGGAGTAATTTGGCGTGAGTCACTCTCGCCGCTACCGCGCAGAGAACGGGCCCGAAGGACGAAGTTACGGCCGCAACTTCAGAAACTCTTCCTCCATACTAACGCCGAAAGATAAAAAAAATTACATTATTTATTTTTCTTGAAGAGGAGCATACTTTTTGTTGCCAAGAATTCTGTATCGTTGAGTTTCTTTATATTCAATATTCATAGCGTGTGAAAGTGGAGGAGGCACAGTCTATTGTACTTCGCTGAATTCCACACCATCGGATTTTTGGCCGCTGTACGAGAGCTATGCGACCGCTTCAACTTTTCAAAACATATTTTTATTCACCGTCTGACTCACACAAAAGGTAACAACTGTTAACAGTGAGTTTATTCCAAGAACTGTTTTCTCGCCTGCATTGTAACACAACGTTCGTAACAGACCTCGGAAAAACAGGAGCCTCACGTTGAAAATCCTCGATTATTTCGAACGACGTGTATTCAAGTCTCCAGAAGGCCGAAAGAGTTACAAAATACTAATACCCTAACATGAAGCAAAACGCACAAACTTTTGGACCAGAAGAATGCAGTATTACATTTATTCCCCGATGCATATGTTTCAAGAAGTTTATGTGTTTAGAAATGGAGAGCAAACTGCGTATCTTCTTGAGTAAAACAGAAGTGATATCTGGAGTTCCCCAAGGTAGTGTTACAGGTTCTTTGCTGTTCCTTAACTATGTACACGATTCGGGACACAATCTGAGCACCTGTCGTTTATCGACTAATAGAGTCGCTAGAAGATCAAAGAAAATTTAAAAATCATTTAGAAAAGATATCTGTATGGTGCTAAAATTGACAATTGACCCTAAATAACGAAAAGTGTGAGGTCACCCACATGAGTGCTAAGAGGAATCCGTTAAACTTCGGTTACACGATAAATCAGTGAAATCTCAAGGCAGTAAATTCAACTAAATACCTAGGAATAACAATTACCAACAACATAATTTGGAAGCAATACATAGAAAATGTTGCGGGGCAGGATAACCAAGCAACATTATTAGCAGGCAACATATAGAAAATGCAACAGACCTACTAAGGAGCCTGCCTACACTACGTTTGTCAGTCGTCTTTTAGATTACTGATGGACGTTGTGGGATCCTTAGCAGATAGGATTGACGGAGTACATCGGAAAAGTTCAAAGAAAGCAGCACATTTTGTATTGTCGCGAAATCGGGGAGAGAGTATCACTGACGTGATAAAGGATTTGGGGTGGACATAATTAAATCAAAAGCCTTTTTTGTTGCGGCGGCGTCTTCTCAAGAAATTCCAATCACCAACTTTCTACTCCGAATGCGAAAATAATTTGTTGACACCGACCTACATAGGGTGAAACGATTACCACGATAAAATAAGAGGAAGAAAAGCTCGTACGGAAAGAAATAGGTGTTCGTTCTTTCAGCACGCTTTTCGAGATTGGAATAATAGAGAATTGTGAAGGTAGGCTATATGTCCTTAATGTTAAGTAGAAACTGTAACTCGTTCAATCTGAGTATGCCTAGTTAGGTGTAAGAGAGGGCCTGAAGGCCCTAATCTTGCCAGGTAAAATAAATGCATAAATAAATAAATAAATAAATAACCCTCTGCCAGGCACTAAAATGTGATTTGCAGAGTGTTTATGTAGATGTAGATGAATAAGACGACCAGTAAACACTGCACTAGCAAAGTCATCGTCATACATAAACTTTGCGACACAGACTGTTTAACGAGTAGTAGAGTATACATCTTGGGTTGTGTTCGTTTTTAACAACGACCATGTTTCCTACCAATATGACGATGTTATTGTAACTACTCTGATCAAAAGTATTCGGACAGCCTTATGTAGTGCTTAATTGAATATGGTACAATGGATGCGTAGCTCATCATAAGCTACACATTTCAGTTGTCATTGTTAAGTCACGCTTGAGGTGGTGTAAAAAGCGATGCTACTGAAAACGACTGATTTGGGTTAGGAATCACGCTATACCCTATGCCAATCCGATGGAAAGATGTGGACTTGGTGAATACCTGGACAACGTTACGTGTCATCAAATGCAGTGCCCACCGTGAAGTATGGAATAGATGGTGTTACGGTACGGTGGCCTTTCTCCAGGTTAGCATGTGGTCACCTTACTCCTCTTCATAAAATACTAAATGCGACATGTTATTAACATACTTTGGATCATTCTGTACTGTGTGCAGTTGAGGACCCGTTTGGACATGATGATTCTGTCACCATGACGATGTACTGTGTCATAAAGTAACATCGGTAAGACAGTAGTATAGTGGACAAGAATATTCCAGAAATGCATTTATCTTTCCGGAGACACTCTCGCAATTCAACGTTTGCTCCAGAGCCCAGTGTCCAATATCACTAACATCTATCGTCTCAGCTCTAAAGGAAGAGTGCACCTCTGTTTCTCCACAGACATTCTGGCACGTCATTGAAAGTGTTTCCAGAATAGTTCACACCGTTATAAAGGTGAAGGGTGGGCACACATCATCATAATGTCCATTAATATGTACTTTTACACCCTCGCTACTGAAAACACAAACATAGTTCCATCTTTCGTACACATGGGTCCCGAACCAGAAATAATTCTTCTTGTTACGCGATATTATCGACAGAGACAAGTATGTAAACTCACTACAGAGATAATCTAGTCTCTCCCTCGTTTACCTATGTTATATCCTTATAAGCGTAGGCTACCACGGCCGTTGTCACAGTAAACAAAATTTTTCTGGGTATGTGACTGCATTGTAAATGAGCTATATTCTCCGACGGTTCGGCCACCGTTGCAGGTGGCATTCCTCACTGTGCTTATTTCATTTTTTGCAGTTACAAAAAACACCCTGAGGAAGACCGTTTGCAACAGTGGCCGGAAGATCGGAGAATTTTACACGTTGAATATGCATTCACATACCGAGAAAAATTTATTCACTATTTTATGTCAGTTTTAATACCTGGAAAATTATTGGTTGATTGCTTCATGTAACTTGACTAAATTGCTCGCTTGCGCGTTATGTTTGTTGCATCGTTATTGTCTCCGCCACACTAAATTTTTACGCTAGTAGGACCTCACTAAAACATCTGGAGAGAAGATAGACAAAACTAGGTATAGTATTTCATTGATTCCTACGGCTGTTTTTATTTTTTAATTCCCTTTATTCTGTGTTTCATGAGTGACTGTCGTTGAATGATTACGTAGGTTTTTGAAAAGTAACATACCATGGAGAAGGGAACAGGATATAAAAGGCACTGAGCGAAAAGGTTGGCTGGGAGTTTCAAACACAATGAATCTTTCGCCTCTACTTTTAGAATCGGAAGAAGCGTTCTCTGATGGAGACACGGCGGAGAAGACAACAAACCTTTATAAATATTGATAAAGCCTAGTCTCAAGGGAGAGAATGGTTAGCCGCTCCAAAATCAACGAACCTCTCCAAACCTAATTTTAAACAGAGGGCTTGTTCCCTGGATAGCGTTGTAGTAGATACGACAAAGAAGGAAACCGGTTCATTCAAGGATGCGAAAGTTGGACCGGTAACGAGATATTTTAGCTGTTCGTCTATAAATTCAACATATCTTTCGCCACACTCTTATCGACAGGGGAATCTTTTCGCTAGTAGTGGTGTTTCTGAATAACTGCTAGCCGAACTGGCGAAGTTAGTGGACTTGCTCTTCGAAGTATTCCTTTTTGGTCCTGGGATATATATATATATATATATATATATATATATATATATATATATATATATATATATATCAGAATATGTTAGTTTGGTAACTTAATGTTTTCAACGGCGTTTGCTTTAGCACGGGGATGCGTTTTGTATTCTTATTAAGTTTCAGAGTGATTTTTGGATTTAACAGGAGTTTCGTAGGTCCTAAGTTCCGAGATAGGTAGTGCTACATCCCTACGCGTCACAAGTGTTTTACTATAGTATAAGGTAACTTACAGGTAGGCATCTTTAAATGTGTATGTGTAAGGAATGCGGGTGAATAATATTTTCCCTCTATCACTGACTGTTGTCTCAGCTCTTCCCCAAATGAGCACATGTTTGAATCTCAGACTATTGCGTATTACGGTGCCACTCGTAATTATTGTAGTGTTCTGAATGTGATTTTAAAAATGTGTATTGTACCAGTTAACTTTCACTTGAGAAATAAAAGACTATGACTGTAAATAACGGAAGCATCTCACGATTTACACAAAGACATGTCAAGGTTTTCCGAGAGCTTCCGTATACTACACTAGGTTATTTCCTGTACTGAAATTTCAGTCTTACTGTTAAGTGTAGGCTCGTCAGATTCCAAGTTGCAATGCTGAACTTTTTCATTATTCCAAACCGTTTATTCTTTTCTTGCGTGGGTCGTCTTCTGTTTAATCCATCCGGCTGCTTTCTTCGTAGAGTATGAGTAAATTAAAGGCCCCTGCAAGAGATGCTAGACATGTGAGGAGAGGGGGGGGGGGCGGTGCTACCATCATTAGGCTTCGTGGCATGTCTGCCAGTAGTTTTTGATCTAGGTTTACTTTCTCTAGTCTTTGGTAAGCCAATGTCTCTAATGGCAAGACAGCAGCTGCTTCACTTTTTTCGGTGTTATTTTCCCTAGGATGGCCAGCTTCACTGTGCCTAGGAGCCCTTCCTGCCCGATATATAAGCCTCCTGATTGCCGTATAATAAGAAGTATTGAGGGGCCTCTTTGTTCACTGCTTTTTGTCTAGTCCCATCCCTTCGGCCTGTCTGGCTTGAATGACCCTGCAAAGTGCCTAAGCGTACCACAGTATAGTTCTCAGGGTATATTAGGAGACGGTAACCTCTTCGCCACCGTAAAGTGGTAGTCACTGCGGACATCACGTAGACGTAAATCAATAAATAAATGAAAACACCTGAGATGGTCCACGGAGGCCATTCATTTGAACACAATGCAGACGCTAATGATCCATAATGCAGATGGTATCATTACCACTGGACAAAGAGATGAATTGTCTCGTCGGTGAAATACGTTTCATGATGCAAATTGGTTTATCGGTACGTACCGCATCGACACGTAGCTATCAATAAAATATATGTGTAAATTATAAGAGCTTGTACTGTAGCTGGTACATGTCTGAGAGACTTGTGGTGTGAAGATGCCAGACATTGCTAACCTGAAATAATGAGCACATATCGAAGCATAGGTTACCACTCTCTGTGCCTGAAAAAGGAGCACTGAATTTGATCATAAATAGCGGTGATCAATGAATACAGCTGGTTCCAAATAAAAGTAAAACAGAATAAAAGCTTTTATTCTGCATAATAAGACAGTTAGTTAACTTCCAGTCTCTTCTGGCAATGTGGAAGCAATCAGATGTAGATACATATTTAGCTGTATACGTCAGAATACTAGATCATGTAATAGTCTTGTCATCTTCGTTAACGAATTGCACCTGAAAATGTATAGAGTCCCGCCACTACTTCGAATGAACAGCCTACATCTCTGTAACATGTTCAATGGTGAGCCAAAAGTATACTCCCTGCCCAATGGTGTGGAACAACTTCGAAATGAAATACGACGGCGATTCTGCTTGGCATCGATGCGAAAACTCCTTGGTAGGCTTCTGGCGGTATGTGTCACCAGATGGCTAAGGACAGGGCATAGAGTACTGTAAATGACGGGTTGGTTGTTTGGTGGGGCGTAGTTTGCATCCAACGCTGGCCCTGGAGCGTTCTATTGGGTTCAGATCAGGTCAGTTCAGTGGCTAAGAGGTCAACGTGATTTCGATATCATGCTCCTCATACCACTGTAGCACGATTCTGACCTTGTGATACTGAAAGCTATCCTGCTGGATGAAGCCGGCACCGTGGGTGAAGACATCAGGGATAGATGGACATAGGTGGTCCGCAATAAGTTTGCTTAATTAAAACTGCGACAGGAAGTCGTACATGGTGCGTGCAACTGTATTTTATAACTGGAACAGTAGTGCACAGATAATGAAAAGGCTACTTGGTAAATACCATCAGCTGGTGAATGAATGACTTTAATATTACGTGTTTTGGGATAATCTTCAGATATCAGATACAGCGAGTAATACAGATGAAACGAAGTTTATTAATACTGTTAATAATAGTAGTTACTTCCGTTGTAGAGTAAGTTTGTGATTATTGTAGTCAGTTTTTTAACATCTTCTCATTGTAGTAGCGGAACTTAGAAAAAGTAAAATTTTACCATGAGTGAGAAGTGTGGAATTTGCCGTAGGTTCGTAAGTAGTGGATTGCAGTGTGAGACTTGTTCGAAGTATTTTCACTCGGGGGAATGCAGTGGGGAGGCCAGTGGGCATTCTGGTGAGATCCTGTCCTGGAACTGCAGGTTATGTAGCAACAGTAAGGTAAAAGAGGAGCAGGAGCGTAAGATCTGTGCCCTTCAGGTGCAGTTGCAAAACGCACAGGAGGAGCTAGATAGGATGAGGAGGGAGAAGAGGGTTGGGGAATGGGAGCTGGCTGTTGTCAAGAGATCTGCTACGAGAAGAAGATTTTCAGATAGTTTCACTATTGGTGTTTACAATAGATATGACCAACTGTCAGAGTCTAGTGGAGAGGAATCTCTAGTAACTGTAGATGTAGGAAGTATGCAGCAGACCTCAGTAGTTATGGTGGCTAGAACAGTTGCAAAGTTATAGAGGAAGAAGAAGGTTCTGCTGTTAGGTAGTTCTCATGGCAGAGGTGTAGGCCAGCAGTGGCAGGAAGTGCTGGGGAGTGAGTACCAGGTCACCAGCTCAGGTGACTGTTAACATAGGGGGGTTATGTAGGGATTTTACTAAAGAGGATCAGGTAGTGATAGTGGCTGGGGCTGGTAATAGTATTGATAGGGATGGGGAGTATGACACAGATGGTGACCTGGAAAAGATAGCCACTCAGACTGGCAACACGAATGTGCATTTCGTGGAACTGTTTCAGCGTCACGATCGGCCTCATCTTAATACAGCCGTCAGGCGTAATAACATGAGACTTGGAGGTGCGATGATGACAGAAAGCATGGGTCATATTTCAGTGGTGTCGGTGGAGTCTATCAGCAGGACGGGTTTCACTAGACATGGCCTGCACCTCAACAGGTATGGGAAGGGGAGGTTAGCAAAGCTTGTAGGCAACAGCATAGGTTGGGTTGGTGGGATCACTCACGGCAAAATTTCTGTAGTAGTGGGAGTTAGAACTTCACCTTTTTTAGATTGAAGTCAGCTGATACGTATTCCTGCTTAAGGGAAGTCTCTCTAACAAATGAACCACTTTTGACAAAGCTTAGGTATCCGAGTAATGAGGGAATTCGTATATCTCATTAAAAAATACAAAAAATACAAGGTATTAGAGATAAAGTTAGTGAATTGCTTATAGATGTGACTCTGAAATTATTGGTAAATCTGAACACTTCTTAAATAAGGAGATAATCCAGAGGCTTCCTTCACCAGGATACAGGTTGGCTGGCAGCTTTTCTAGGAGCTCTTTGAAGTGTGGGGGAGTAGCCATGTATGTGAAAAACGGCATCTCATTTGAGTCAATTGATGTTACAAAGTACTGAACGGAAAAGGTGTTTGAATGTTGTGTAGGTGTGGTTAAATTTAATGGAGATAAACTTCTAACTGTTGTTATTTATAGATCCCCAGACTCCGATTTCACAACATTTTTGCTAAAGCTAGAGGAGGTTCTTGGTTCACTTTATAGGAAATACTAAAAGTTAGTTATATGTGATGACTACAATATTAATTGTATAAGTGATAGTGCAAGGAAGAGGATGCTGGTAGACCTCCTTAATTCATACAATCTTATGCAAACCGTATTTTTTCCAACGAGAGTGCAACGGAACAGTAGAACAACCATAGACAACATTTTTGTTCATTCCTCATTACCAGAAGGACATTCTGTTAGAAAAAAGGTGAATGGCCTTTCAGATCATGATGCACAAATTTTAACTCTGAAAGATTTTTGTGCTGCAACACGAGTTAAATATAGTCATCAGCTGTTTAGGAAAGCTGCTCCAGTTGCTGTCGAGACCTTTGTAAACCTTATAAAGGAACAAAAGTGGCAAGATGTTTATAGCGCTGATACAGTAGACGATAAATATAATGCTTTTCTCAATACTTTTCTCGTGCCCTTTGAAAGTTGCTTTCCGTTAGAACGTTCAAAACAGGGTACTAGCACAAACAGGCAGCCTGGGTAGCTGACTACAGGGATAAGAATATCTTGTAGAACAAAGTGGCAATTATATCAAAACGTTAGAAATAGTCAGAATCTAAATGGAGTAGCCCATTACAAACAGTATTGTAAGGTGCTTAAAACTGTTATTAGGAAGGCAAAAAGTATGTGGTATGCAGATAGAATAGCTAAGTCTCAGGATAAAATTAAAACCATATGGTCAGTCTTAAAGGAAGTGGCTGGTCTGCAGAGACAGGTCGAGGATATAGAATCAGTGATTAGTGGGAATGTCTGTGTTACTCATAAGTCGCAAATATGTACAGTATTTAATAATTACTTTCTGAATGCAGCAGGTGAACGAAATGGAAACCTAGTCCCAACAGGGAATCATACAGCGCTCTTAGATAAAAGTGTTCCGAGACTGTCACCTGAAATGCTCCTCCATGAGACTGACAGGAGGGAGATTGAGTTGATAATTAAATCACTAAAGACCAAGGACTCTCATGGATATGGCGGGGTATCTGGCAGAATACTGAAATATTGTTCCATGTATGTTAGCCTAATACTTAGCTATATCTTTAACATTTCCTTTAGGAGTGGTCGGTTTCCTGACCGATTAAAGTACTCGGTAGTGAAGCCACTTAATAAAAAGGGAGACAGCGATAATATTGACAATTATAGACCTATTTCTATACCATCGGTGTTTGCTAAAGTTATCGAGAAGGTTGTATATACAAGGTTACTGGAGCACTTAAATTCACATAACTTGCTGTCAAATGTTCAGTTTGGTTATAGAAATGGTCTAACAACTGAAAGTGTTATATTCTCCTTTCTCTGTGAGGTTTTGGACGGATTAAATAAAAGGTTGCTAACGCTAGGTGTTTCCTTTGATTTAACGAAGGCTTTTGACTGTGTTGACCACAAAATATTACTGCAGAAGTAGGATCATTATGGCGTAAGGGGAGTAGCTTACGATTGGTTCGCCTCTTACTTTAAGAACAGAAAGCAGAAGGTAATTCTCCGCAATATTGAGAGTGGTAATGATGTTCAGTCCCAATGAGGCACTGTTAAGTGGGGCGTTCCCCAAATGTCGGTGCTGGGGCCACTGCTGTTTCTTATTTATATAAATGATATGCCTTCTAGTATTACAGGTGATTCAAAAATATTTCTGTTCGCTGATGACACCTGTTTGGTAGTGAAGGATCTTGTGTGTAATATTTAAACAGTATCAAATAATGTAGTTCATGAAATGAGTTCGTGGCTTGTGGAAAATAATTTGATGCTACACCACAGTAAGACTCAGTTTTTACAGTACCCCAAACTCTTTTAAGTCCAAACTGAAGATTTTCCTCATGACTCACTCCTATTTAGCCGAGGAGCTCCTGGAAGAGCTAAAAAATTAAGCAAATTCCAGTGTTACATTGTTGATTTTCTTTATTTAAACTTACGACTTGTCACCTGAATATGTTTTTTTATATTTCATTTTATCTGTTTCTAATATCGTGTTATCATTTATGTATCGACTCGTTCCATGACCATGGAGACTTCTCCTTAATTTGGTTCCACGGAACAATAAATAAATAAATAAATAAGAAAGCATTGTTGGCAGGAAAGACCGCACTTTGGCGTTCGCAGGAAGTCAGCTGTAAGCGAGAAGTGAAGTAAGTCGTTAGCACGTCTGAAGCGAGAGGCTGAGAGAAGCGGTGTGCTTGCCAGCCACCAGCTATGATTTACAAGACATTATAAACGGATGTAAAGAGACATCAGCTAACTATTATCATAAGAGGAACTAATATTATTGAATTAATTTTTTTCGAGAAACTCAAGACTACTGAAGGTATGTTTGCACAATACTAGTCTTAAGATTATTGTAAAAAGTAAGTCCCATTTGAACGTTTGTAAAAGCATTTCATTCAGAATGTAATTAATTTTTGCTAGCAGTATTGCATTACTGATTATAATCCATCCCAAAAACCATCAACGTACAACTTTGCAAAATTTTATTGTTCTCAAGAAAAAGTTTAAACATGAAAAACGTAACGTCAGTCAAATTAATTAAAGAATAACGTCAGCTTTGCTATTAAAGAATAACGTCAGCTTTGGTAAGAAATACAGCCACTTATTATGACAGCCCTCCAGCAGCTAATAAAGTATAGCAAAACAGAGTAAGTATATTCTTGTAGCAGTCAGATGGCGATCCAGTAACAGTAAAAAAGGTAAGGAGCAGTTTTCTGTTATTGCAGATAACGACTGAGGGTTACGACGACGACACATTCTATGTTTCGTCGAAATAATCAGAAAATCACTTTTAATAAGCAGCAATTATATTTGTATGCGAAGATTGAGAAAGACAATAAATTTCAAAGGCAAGATTTCATTTGTAGTTATTAAGGAAGGGATTGAAATCCTAAGGGAAGGTTTCATAGGTTATTGTAGAAGGGAAGGTTGCGCAACAAAAGAGACATAGAGGAGACGGGGGGTTTCACAGTCACCTCATTGTCACTACCGTCTATGTTCAAAGCCAATGTCCAGTAACTACTCACAGACGGCAGGTGGTAGCACTAGCCGTGAAGGGTGCAAAAACCGAGTCGGGGACGCGGAACACACTGCAGTTGTTGTCGTATTGCGGTAAATGTGCGATTTATATGACGCCCAAAAGAGAATGGTCAATGGCAACAGGCCAAGGATACAAGCGTATCGGAAACAGTTAAATTTGTAAAATGTTCGCGTGCTGCCTCGGTTAAAAAACACTATGCATGACAGTATGTCTCTATTCAAAACCGGCGCCGAGGCAAATGTGGTTCACTACGAGCCTTAGATGAAAGAGGTTAATGACTGGTGCGGAAATACGTACGGACAAATAGATGTGCAACTAGTTCATTAAATTTCGAGCATCCAGCCCCGCAAATACTACTAAATGAAGCACGCAAAAAGGAATACAAACGTCTCCAAAATAAGATCGACAGGAAGTGCAGAATGCCTAAGCAGGGATGGCTAGAGGACAAATGTAAGGATGTAGCGGCTTATCTCACTAGGGGTAAGATAGATACTTTCCTACAGGAAAATTAAATGGACTTTTGGAGAAAAGAAACCACTTGTATGAATATCAAGAGCTCTGATGGAAACCCAGTTCTAAGCAAAGAAGGGAAAGCAGAAAGGTGGAGGGAGTGTATAGAGGGTCTATACACGGGAGATGTACTTGAGGACAATATTATGGAAATGGAAGAGAATGTAGATGAAGGTGAAACGATAATGCGTAAAGAGTTTGACAGAGTACTGAAAGACCTGAGTCGAAACAAGGCCGCGGGGGTAGACAACATGCCATTAGAACTACTGACGCCCTTGGGAGAGCCAGTCCTGACAAAACTCTACCATCCGGTGAGCATGATGTATGAGGCAGGCGAAATACCCTCAGACATCAAGAAGAATATAATCATTCCAATCCCAAAGAAAGCACGTGGTGACAGATGTGAAAATCGCCGAACTATGAGTTTAATAAGTCACAGCTCGAAAACACTAACACGAATTCTTTAGAGACGAATCGAAAAACTGCTAGAAGCTCACCTCCGGAAAGATCAGTTTGAATTCCGTAGAAATATTGCAACACGTGAGGCAATACTGACCTTACGACTTATCTTAAAAGAAAGATTAAGGAAAGGTAAACCTATGTTTCTAGCATTTGTAGACTTAGAGAAAGCTTTTGACAATGTTGACTGGAATACACTCTTTCAAATTCTGAAGGTGTCAGGGGTAAAATACAGGGAGCGAAAGCATATTTACTATTTGTACAGAAACCAGATGGCACTTACAAGAGTGGAGGGGCATGAAAGGGAAGCAGTGGTTGGGAAGGGAGTGAGACAGGATTGTAGCCTATCCCCGATGTTATTCAATCCGTATATTGAGCAAGCAGTAAAGGAAACAAAAGGAAAATTCGGACTATGTATTAAAACCTATGGAGAAGAAATAAAAACTTTGAGGTTGGCCGATGACATTGTAATTCTGTCAGAGACAGCAAAGGACTTGGAAGAGCAGTTGAACGGAATGGACAGTGCTTGAAAAGAGGCTATTAGATGAACATCAAAAAAAGCAAAACGAGGATAATGGAATGTAGTCGAATTAAGTCAGGTGATGCTGAGGGAATTTGATTAGGAAATGTGACACTTAAAGTAGTAAAGAAGTTTTGCTAGTTGGGGAACAAAATAACTGATGATGGTGGAAGTAGAGAGGACATAAAATGTTGACTGGCAAAGGCAAGGAAAGCGTTTCTGAAGAAGAGAAATTTGTTAACATCCAGTATTGATTTAAGTGTCAGCAAGTCTTTTCTGAAAGTATTTTTTATGGAGTGCAGCCATGTGTGGAAGTGAAACATTGACGATAAATAGTTTAGACAAGAATAGAATAGAAGTTTTCGAAATGTGGTGCTATAGAAGAGTGCTGAAGATTAGATGGGTAGGTCACATAACTAATGAGGAGGTATTAATAGAATTGGGGAGAAGAGGGGTTTGTGGCACATCTTGACTAGAAGAAGTGATCGGTTGGTAGGGCATGTTCTGAGGCATTAAGGGATCACAGATTTTGCATTGGAGAGCAGCGTGGAGCGTAAGAATCGTAGACCAAGAGATGAATACACTAAGAAGATTCAGAAGGATATAGGTTGCAGTAAGTACTGGGAGATGAAGAAGCTTGCACAGGATAGAGTAGCATGGAGAGCTGCACGAAACCAGTCTCAGGACAAAAGACAACAACAACAACAACAACAACAACAACAACTTATGACACGTAATAGGGGTGTCTGGAGTTAACAGAATTTCCTATTGGCAATCAGTTTTCACATGGTCTCTTTGAACTTAGTAAACCTCTAAAGTACATTTGTAGCTTCACAGACTATACAATAAAAAGAGAAAAATAAAGAAACAATTGCATCACAAGGGTGGAAGTAATGGTAATAAAAGCCCGCCCGGCTAGCCGTGCGCTCTAAAGCACTGCTTTCCGAGCGGAAAAGCGTGCCGGTCCCTGGTACGAATCTGCCCGGCGGATTAGTGTCGAGATCTGGTGTCTCGGCCAGTCAGTAGATGATTTTTAAGGCGGTTTTCCATCTGCCTCGGCGAATGCGGGCTGGTTCCCCTAATTCCGCCTCAGTTACACTATGTCGATGGTTGTTGCACAAACACTGTCTCCACGTCCGCGTACACCATAATTTCTCTGCTAAGTAAGCATTGCGGTTACTCTCGTCTGATGCGAGACGTTTTCGGGGAGGTCAACTGGAGGGCGAACCGCACATTTACTCTGGGTTCGGTGTGGAACGGCGGTGGGGTGAGTGTGCAAGGGAGCTTAATTACAAAGAAAAGACTAATATATATTAATAAATGCAATAATTCTACTAGCTGTGTGACCGGTTACGAAGTCTCATAACCGGTTGGCCCGGACTAGTATTAGCACACATTCAGACTGCATAAAATAAAAAGAATGACAAGGAATTTCCATTAACACAGTTGATTAATTTAGTCCCCTGCAACTATAAAAGCTACGAAACAACAAAGCACAAGTGTAACTGTCCTGTGTGTGGTAATATGACTCAATATACATATATCTGGCTCGGTTCTTTCACAATACGACAAAATATTTTGGACACCATTTACAATGAACTAACTGAAAAACCAGAAATACTATAGTTGCACATAGATACCAGAATTACATGTCTAATAAATGAACACGAACCAGATGCTTTGTTGACTGTTACTGTGAGGAAGAGTGATTGTTATTAAAGAAAACTGTAATACCTTTTTTCCTCATTATATATTGACTAAAATATTCCATTACACCAGCATCATAAAACAAAAGCCCATCTCCTTTATCAAATATATTCTGACAATTGCATCTTCTTCAATCGGTACATTACACCAACCGAACAGTACAGCATTTCAGTTAACACTCAGATCGTCTGCTCTCTCGCCCAACAGAACGACTGCTCTCGACATCCTCTGAACTACTACTGCCCCAGTGGAGGCGGCGAAATAATAATCTTTGGCACTGTGACTCAGTGTAGCCACCTTTCGAGGGGACTGCTCTAGCCTGTTGTGGTGTTGTGAACCACTGAAGGCTACGGCGGGGAAGATGTCTGTCCGCCGTTTCTAGGTCCCCAGTTCAATACAATAGTAATAATAATAATTAACGCTAAAATAAATATTAAGATCAATAATGAGTACATGACGTTCAACTAACGAAGCGAAAGCAGACTGCCGAAAGTACATTGCTACAAACTCCGAAGTCATTTTACATGTCAGGAAAATGTTCACCCATATAACAGTTCCACGCGTAAACAGTTTTAAAAATATAGTTCAGTCGGGTTAGAACGCTCTACCGTCTCACCCACGCGAAATCTGCAACGCATGATGTCTCACAGATATGCCTTTCCTGTGCTCCGTAGCTCTAGTGAAACTTTTAAGTATCGTTTACGCATGTTCTGCTGGACACAGCACATAGCACGCTCAAATCGGTGTTTTGGTTTACACTCTATCGACGTACGACCTTTGGTACCGATCTGAGTGTCTGATATCATATGGTGTGGGTGTCAGTGGCATACAGGTACACTCATACACACGCTACATGTGGCGAAATCGTTCACGTACTCGATTCTCATATCGATGTGTGTTTGGGGGTGGTAGCACATTTACGACTTCTCTGCAATTTAATTACACCAATAGCCGGATTTCGTGACGTATCCAAATTAAAACCATTGCCTCCATGTATTGGTCTCTATGGCTTCCTTGAAAATGTAATCCCAGAATAAAGAGGTGGATGTAACGATCTTCACGTAATTGTAGTTCACCGAATGGCCCATATCTACACATGTTCTGACACGGCTGACTTGTCTGGCTATAGTAACCGTGTGTATCTTTGGTGTTCCAGGTACCTCCATGATAGGTGCATGTAGTCTGACGTACAAATGGCGTATCACAATTTCTGCAAGGAATTTGATACACACCAACCTTATGAAGCAGTAAATCATCGTTCACAGAACCGAAGAACGTTGTGATCTTCATAGGATTCGTGAACAACACCTTAATATGGTGTTTGTCTAGAATACGGCTTATCTTCGTGGTAAAGGTACCCACATGTGGCAAAACGTTCTTGACCTGAAGGTATTACTTTCTTCTTCCTGATCATGTACCTCCATTCTAATATTACCATTCAATGCTGAGGGAATTTGTTGCTGGGAATATGTCTTCGCTTCAAAGGGTCTGGACCCAGCAAGTTTAAAGCCAACGACATTCTGCAGGTACGTAGATGACTCATAGTGGTATGCCCTGACAGATGAATTTTATCGATTTCTATCCACGGCAGTATTAAATTTACTACTGAAATAGAAAAAAATTGCTGCCTCCCTTTTTTGAATGTTTTTGTTCGTGGCAAATTTGATGGCACTCTTGGACATGCTGTATGTCGTAAAGTAATGCATACGTTTCTATATTCACATGCCAGTAGCTGCTATCACTGTTCACAAACCGAAGCTGTACTTAAGACCTTAGTGCACAGCGTGCACTATATATCCTATAATGATCGATGGCAAGCAGCGCTCACACATCTCACGCAATTATTAAGCGAATGAATATTCCCAGCAAGAAATTCACAGACCATTCAATATGAATCCTAAGATGAAAGTATGTGATCCTGAATAAGAAAGTAATGTTTCCACATCAAGAGCGTTTTTGTCTTTGTGGGTGCTCTTTTCTTGAAGATAACCCGTAATCTCGAGGAACGCGGTGTTAAGGTGGTCTTCCGGCATTCTACACAGATTGCAACGTCCCTCGGGTCTGTGAAGGGTAGTTTACTGCTTCATAATGCTGGTGTGTATCAGACTCCTTGCGAAAATTGTGATAAGTCATAAGTATGTCAGACGAAACACACCTTTCATGAGAGATGCTTGGAACACCAGAAATACACGACCTGACAGCAGCCAAATAAGTCACCCTTTTAAGAAAATGTTCTAGATAAGGGTTAATTGATGAACTGCACAGGCGAGAAGATTGCAACATCCGCCTGTTCCTTTTGGGATTCTATTTTTTCAAGAAAGCCATTGACATAAGATTAACTCATAAGCTAACAAACAAGGATAACTTTTAATTCGGATGAAGCATGGAATTCAGCTCTTTTTGTAGTTAGATTGGAGACAAGTTGTCAAGGTGCTATCGCTGTTGAACATTCATCGGTAAGCGAAGCAAATACACTCCTGGAAATGGAAAAAAGAACACATTGACACCGGTGTGTCAGACCCACCATACTTGCTCCGGACACTGCGAGAGGGCTGTACAAGCAATGATCACACGCACGGCACAGCGGACACACCAGGAACCGCGGTGTTGGCCGTCGAATGGCGCTAGCTGCGCAGCATTTGTGCACCGCCGCCGTCAGTGTCAGCCAGTTTGCCGTGGCATACGGAGCTCCATCGCAGTCTTTAACACTGGTAGCATGCCGCGACAGCGTGGACGTGAACCGTATGTGCAGTTGACGGACTTTGAGCGAGTGCGTATAGTGGGCATGCGGGA
Source organism: Schistocerca gregaria (assembly GCF_023897955.1). Lineage (NCBI taxonomy): Eukaryota > Metazoa > Arthropoda > Insecta > Orthoptera > Acrididae > Schistocerca > Schistocerca gregaria. The sequence continues at coordinate 1,119,459,780 of NC_064920.1, forward strand.
GGCAGGGTGGACGTACCGCCGAATTGCTCAACACGTGGGGCGTGAGGTCTCCACAGTACATCGATGTTGTCGCCAGTGGTCAGCGGAAGGTGCACGTGCCCGTCGACCTGAAACCGGACTGCAGCGACGCACGGATGCACGCCAAGACCGTAGGATCCTACGCAGTGCCGTAGGGGACCGCACCGCCACTTCCCAGCAAATTAGGGACACTGTTGCTCCTGGGGTATCGGCGAGGACCACTCGCAACCGTCCCCATGAAACTGGGCTACGGTCCCGCACACCGTTAGGCCGTCTTCCGCTCACGCCCCAACATCGTGCAGCCCGCCTCCAGTGGTGTCGCGACAGGCGTGAATGGAGGGACGAATGGAGACGTGTCGTCTTCAGCGATGAGAGTCGCTTCTGCCTTGGTGACAATGATGGTCGTAAGCGTGTTTGGCGCCGTGCAGGTGAGCGCCACAATCAGGACTGCATACGACCGAGGCACACAGGGCCAACACCCGGCATCATGGTGTGGGGAGCGATCTCCTACACTGGCCGTACACCTCTGGTGATCGTCGAGGGGACACTGAATAGTGCACGGTACATCCAAACCGTCATCGAACCCGTCGTTCTACCATTCCTAGACCGGCAAGGGAACTTGCTGTTCCAACAGGACAATGCACGTCCGCATGTATCCCGTGCCACCCAACGTGCTCTAGAAGGTGTAAGTCAACTACCCTGGCCAGCAAGATCTCCGGATCTGTCTCCCATTGAGCATGTTTGGAACTGGATGAAGCGTCGTCTCACGTGGTCTGCACGTCCAGCACGAACGCTGGTCCAACTGAGGCGCCAGGTGGAAATGGCATGGCAAGCCGTTCCATAGGACTACATCCAGCATCTCTACGATCGTCCCCATGGGAGAATAGCAGCCTGCATTCCTGCGAAAGGTAGATATACACTGTACTAGTGCCGACATTGTGCATGCTCTGTTGCCTGTGTCTATGTGCCTGTGGTTCTGTCACTGTGATCATATGATGTATCTGACCCCAGGAATGTGTCAATAAAGTTTCCCCTTCCTGGGACAATGAATTCACGGTGTTCTTATTTTAATTTCCAGGAGTGTATGTGCACGGTTTCACCACGGGTGGCAGGTTTGTAAGTAGATCTTTGCCGCTGAGCAGCTTCTATGACTCACATGCGCAGTACTGCCGTGGTGGAGCATATGAGGCCGCCCTTGGCTAATCGTCAAGCGGCTCATTCTGAGGGTGGCCGGATGATACGCGGCCGAAGTATCAGTTAAGGAAGCAGTATTTGTGCGTCTGCGAGACCGGAATTGAATAGTTTATTCATTATGTTGTGAGACGTTGAAAATCTAAAAACGAGCAACTGTTCAGTAAACGACCTTCCAGGTGAATCAAGAGGATACCAACAGCGTCTTCTCAATGCCGTTCAGCGAACGTTGCTGCGCACGGGCTGCCGAAACAGGCGCGTGGTTCATGGACCAATGCTGACTGCTGTTCTCTGGCAACGAGGACTGCAATTTGGAAGCCAATACCGGAACTAGACGTGCTTCGGTAGAGCACGAGGATTAATTTACCATATAGATCTGTCCACCAAACGCTCCGGATTTAAACCCAGTCGAGAATCTCTTGGACCACCTCTATCGGACTGGTCGCGCAGTGGATCTCCAACAGAGAAACCTAACGGAGTTGGCCACACCACTGGAGTCGTTCCACATGCCTGTAGGTACCTTCCAGAACCTCAATGATTCTCACAGCATAGCACTACGTATGTCCATGGCGCAATGCGTGTTTCGAGCAGCGGTTCACCTAGATGGTGGAGTATTCGGATACGACCACTGACCAGGTGTAGCAACTAATCCAATAATACGACATTTCCGTTGACTGCTGGGCCAGTCCCGATCGTCTAGTGCCTGCTGCAGTAAGAATCGATGATGTCGTAGGCTCAGCATGGAGCTGCATAGGGATAGTCTTTTGCGAAGTGTCGTGTTCAACAACGTGCTCTGAACGAAGTACTCTGAACCACATGTGCTCTGTGTTGTGTTGTCAAATCCTCCACCGATGCTCTCAGACGTATCTGGTGTTAAGACATGTATATTTCAATAGTGTATTGTCAAACCACAATTTATGAAAGATGTTTATATTTTATTAATAGGATTAAGTGGGAAGAAATAATATATGTCATGTTGGAAATAATTGCGGTAGCAGGGAATGTCTGCAACAATGTATTGTTGGCAAGAGAGCCCGCACACTGATAAATTTTAAAAAGGGCGGGAGAGACAGAGTCTGATACATTATAAGAAAAGAGCGGGAAACACCTCGCATTGATACATTTTGTAATGGTAGCAGGGATGGTCAGCACCAGGAAGCATTGTTGGCAGGAGAAACGGCATTTTAGCGTTCGTAGAAAGTGAGTAGTAAGCGAGAAGTCAAGCGAGTCGGTAGCAGATCTGAAGCGAGAGGTTGAGAGGAGCGGTATGCCTGCCAGTCACCAGCTATCATTTACAAGACATTATAAACGGATGTACAGAGACATCAGCTAACTATTATCTTAAGAGGAACTAATATTATTGAATTAATTTTTTGAGAAACTCAAGACTACTGAAGTTATGTTTGCACAATACTAGTTGTAAGATTATTGTAAAAAGTAAGTCCCATTTGAACGTTTGTAAAAGCATTTCATTCAGAATGTAATTAATTTTTGCTAGCAGTATTGCATTACTGATTATAATCCTTCCCAAAAACCATCAACGTACTACTTTGCAAAATTTTATTGTCGTCAAGAAAAAGTTTCACAATGAATTATGTAATTTCAGTCAAATTAATTATAGAATAACGTCAGCTTTGCTATTAAAGAATAACGTCAGCATTGGTAATAAATACAGCCACATATTATGACAGCCCACTAGAAGCAAATCAAGTATAGTAAAACAGAGTAAGTTTATTCATGCCGCAGTTCGATGTAGCAGTCAGATGACGATCCAGTAACAGCAAAAAAGTTAAGGAACAGTTTTGGGTTATTGCAGGTATCGACTGAGGGCCACGAAGACGACACATTCTATGTTTCGTCTAAATAATCAGTAAATCAGTTTTAATAAGCAGCATTTAAATTTGTATGCGAAGATTGAGAAAGAGAATTAATTTCAAAGGGAGGATTTCATTTGTTATTATTAAGCAAGAGGTAGAAATCCAAAAGGAACGTTTCATAGGTTATTGTAAAAGGGAAGGTTGCGTAAAACAAAAGAGATATAAAGGAGACGGGAAGGTTTCACAGGCAAAGAGCCGATCAACTTCGCGGCTCCGACATACTGTTACGAGGCACTGGACCATATCTCTCTGTCCTTTGTCATAGTCGCTTATGCCAGTGTATATCCACATTTTGAATCGCATCGTTACTCTAATTTACTCACTTACATACTTTTCTTACTGTGTCAAGTGCTGCAGCTCCTCCAGGCGTCATTCAGTGTCGAGGTAGGCAATGACCACACGGTTTTGGTTCGCCAGCGTGAATTCCCCCGAACCACTGAAAAGTGTGTGGTGAAAATGTCTGAAGCAAAATAAGTGTGTACTTGAAGGTAATCGATCTCACATGTAGCCCTCCAGAGTGTCAGGCTCTGATCCTCTGGAAGATAATACTTTGCTCACGATACAGATTGCCTGTAGAACATTTGCATCAAAGTAGTGCTGATCTCTATCAGGCGTTACTAAAAGAGAAAAACGCGGCAGGGACATGCAATTAAAGAGTCACTCAATGTTCCATCCTAGAACGGAACACAGCGATAGCTTGACATATCGTGCAATGGAATGTCTGTCGGAAGTGTGTTTTAAACTAGTTTACAGAACTATATTTTGGAATTAGATGTAAACTATCTACTTTAGGAAACATAACAGATATTTTATATTCAAGACATGACATATGACACTAAACTTCAGTCAATTTAGCACTAGTGGAACAATGAAAACATGACGAAAGAATTTCGTAAAGCTTTAACTGAAATGAATTTCTTATTAATGGATTTCGGGCCGTAAGTTGACTCTGAATGTGGGTTCGGTTACCGAGAGTTATAAAGCTTGTAAGCTTTTTAGTACGGGCAGGAAGAATTTGTAATTGCTTGGATGACGTCTTTCGAAGGTACGCTGAAAATACTAAAGAAAAGTGATGAGGTGCACACATGCGAGAAATGAGTGACAAATCTGTGCATTTCTGAGATGTGAAAGATTGTAGGTAATCAAGGCACTGTTACTTTTCATTATACTCTGCTGAACAAAGACAAAATACAAGGGTGAGTACAGGATGAAATCCAGGTACTACATGGAACTGTCTCTCGATGTTAAGGTATAGTTCAATGAAAATATAGGTGTCAGAGGGGAACAATTAGTAATTCCAAGATAAAATACCATACAAATTTTTCAGTGAATATCAAATTGATACTACAATTTTATCGTTAAGCTACAATTTGCTATTCATGATATTTAAAATTATTAATTATTCGCAAATCCTTGGAACCATGGTGGTGAATGTCTAGGAGCAACATACAACTTCGTGAGGAAAAAAAACAACTGATAATACGAACGCAATGCGCGGATCACAAAAATGTATGTGGTGCATCAACTGTAATCGAAATTTATGCCAACTCTAACATGTAAATACGAGTATGAGTCAAATGAAAACCTTAAATTCGTAGTGACAAATCTAAATTACGCGCCGTTAACCTGTAAGTTGGTAAGTATGCCACAAACAGAGTGCAGAATGGCCTATAGGTTGGGGTATAGTGCATATGCACACAAACAGTCGCAGTATCAGTATAAAGATGGCCGCCCCACTTGCGACTTGCACCAGGGAAGAATAGAGTTCTGTTATTCGATTTTTGATTAGCGAAGGTGTGAAACCTATTGAAATTCATCGACGAATGAAGGTTCAGTATGGTGATGCATGTTTGTCACAGCAGCAACTCTACGAATGGAGTAGTAAGTTCGCAAATGGTATGACTTCAGTGGAAGATGCTTCTCGTCCAGGTCAGGCTCAACGAGTTTGTGACTCCACAGAACAATGCAGCAGTTGACGCCATAGTGAAGGATAACCGCCTAGTGACACTGAATGACATTGCAGCTTGTTTACAGATAAGTCATGGGTCAGCACACCACATTGTACATGATGTGCTCCAATTTCACAAACTGTCTGCAAGATGGGTGCCACGGCAGCTGAATCCTGAAATGAAAGAACGACTTGTTGATGCTTGTGAAGATCTTCTTCAGCGCTTTGAACGAGAAGGTGAAGGCTTCCTTGCAAGAATCGTTACTGGGGACGAAACCTGGGTTAACTTCCACCAACCCGAAACGAAGAGAGTGAGCGAGAAATGGCGCCATTCTTCATCACCTAAACCAAAGAAGTTTCGAACAGAACCATCAGCTGGGAAGGTTATGCTGAATCTTTTCTGAGACGAACAAGGCGTCATTTTGGAGCATTACATGCCTAGAGGGACCACTGTCACCGGCACATCACACACAGATCTCCTAAAAAATCATCTGCGGCCTTCAATCATACCAAAGCGACGTGGATTTCTGTCAACAGGTGTCCTTTTGCAACATGACAATGCAAGGCCCCACACTGCCGTTACAACAGTTGCAACAATCACAGATCTGCATTTTGAGTGTCTTCCTCATCCACCTCACTCACCAGACCTTACCCCCAACTGATTTCCATGTTTGAACCACTCAAAGGCGCAATGGCAGGAAACAAGTTCAGTTCTGATGAAGAGGTACGTCACTCGGTGCATGAGTGATTGCGCGGACTACCAAAAGAATTATTTTGTAAAGGAATTTATGTAGTTTGTAAGCACCGGAGGACTTACATTGAGCGTGGGGGAGATTATGTTGAAAAGTGATACAGCTTTGTACCACTTCTGTACAATAAATAATATTTAAAAATATTTAAGGTTTTCATTTGACTCACCCTCGTATAAATCGATTAACTGCGAGAGAACTGTATCCATTAACTTAAGGATGAACAAATCATACTGTATTATAGGTAACAAAGTTTTAGTATTACGTAAGTTATCCTTTAATTACCAAAAAAGGAACGCTGATTTGGATGGAAATTAGTGTCGCAATGTGAGCACGTCAACAGAGGCAAAATTTCCAATTTCAGGCTGTGGAATTTCATCAACCATGCAATACAGCCAGACGCATTAATCCAGTGCTGCCGGCCTTTCTCGCGGTTAAGGATAAATTCGTTCAGGTCCGCGTCTAATTTCCACCGGGAGCTTAATTCATTTCGAGAAAACGAGTTTTCTGCTCTGAATGGTTGCTTATTACGACCAGAATACAAGTTCAGGTTGTGTTAACGTAGCAGGTAAGGCGGGATTATTCGTTCTGAAAACGAAATTAAAAGCTCCGGAAACAACAATCTGTGTATAAACTGCCTCTGAGATATTTTTCCTTTAGATATTTGAGAACTTACCCTCATTTTCGACGACTTTCACCCAGCAGTGCTACTTAATACTCTTTAAAGTAATTGTTGAAATACTGGAATTTAATCTTTGTACCCTGAGTTTTATTATTTTCTGTGATTGTGTAGTCGTTATGCACACTTGATGTAGGGCATCAGTACTTTCCCTTGTTTGATAATGTTGCTGTAATTTATCCTTTTAAGGTGCTCACTTTCATGTTCTCCTTGAAGGTGTTACTCTTGTAACGTATCCACTACTTCGGCTAATGTTGCTATCTAAACTATATGCGACCGCTTATAACCTGGTTGTTGAGCGCCCGCAAACACCAAACCAGACTAGATGCGGCTACCAGACACCTTAATAAAAACACGGCTCTCGTATTTCAAATATTCGTGCACCTGATCTGTATTGATGTTTTACAAAACCAACAGTAGATCGATAAAATATTAATTCTTTCCTATTTTGTGTATGGTTCAAATGGCTCTGAATACTATGGGACTTAACTTCTGAGGTCATCAGTCCCCTAGAACTTAGAACTACTTAAATCTAACTAACCTAAGGACATCACACACATCCATGCCCGAGGCAGGATTCGAACCTACGACCGTACCGGTCGCGCGGTTCCAGACTGTAGCGCCTAGAACCGCTCTGCCACTCCGGCCGGCTTTTGTGTTTGGTTGTTCTCAAAAAATGATTCATTTAGTTAGACAGAGTAAAATTGCGGCATTAAATATGAAAACAGTATAAAAATAGCAGTTCCTTAGCAGAACAGTATACTATACAGTACTCCGAAGACTAATAGATTTGGAGAAAGCGTTTGAACCCGTTTCAACAGAATCGATGCCTACAGACGTTCAGTTACAAGGCATAGATTTTAACTACTTTAGTGTAGTGATGAATATACATATCAGTGCCACAGTTTCTAGTAGACTTCGTCAGGAATTTGAGAAATATACAGTTGAAAGTAGGTTACACAAGGATAATTTTCATCTCAACACCAACTCTCAGCAGCCCTGGAGGAAGAACGAAGGAAACGAAGAAAGAATGACGTTAATGGAACACACGACAAACATTTTTATTTTTCTAATGACATCAGCGTTATTCTGAGTTGTATAGGAAACTTAAGAGAGTTCATCGAACAACATACTAGAGCAGTACGAAGATAGTAACTGCTCCCGAAAGAACAGATACCACTTATGACTGTGCAACTTCTCTAGAATAAATGATAATTAATTGAAGCCCTCAGCTGCCGACAGGTGTTGTTGATATACCTTGATGGGGACATCTGAGAAAGTGTGCCCCGACCGGGACTCGAAACCGGGATCTCCTGCTTACATGGGAGTCGCTCTGTCCATCTGACCCACCGAAGACACAGATGAATTGCGCGACTGCAGGGACTTATCCCTTTCAATTAATTGTCATTTATACTAAAGCAGGTTTGAATGTAGCCCTGAAAACAAATTATGGCAAGACGAAAATAAATTAAAAGTAACATGTCGGAGAGGAAACGGTATGAATCAGCCTTAAGATCAAAGGAGAAGTTGATGAGCTTTTGCATTTAGTTCAGACAAAATCAGTGACGACATGGTCAGCGCAAAAAATAAGAAAAGTATCTAGAATGTTTTAGTTAAGCAAAACAGTTATCCAAATTATGATTTTGAAGTGGAACATTTGCAGTCAGAGCTTATTTCTAGTTTTACTTATGATAGCAGAAATGGATGTTTTTTGGGAAATTGATGCGACGCTGAAGATCGCTCAGAGAAAGATGGAGAGAAATAATTTCCAAAGTATTAGGAAGCACAGGAAAATCAATAAATGTACTTGAAAAAAAATGAAGATAAATGTGTGCTAAAATTTCAATAAAACAGCTAACTTGAAGTCAGGCGAATGGATGGTGAAGTTTCTTGGTGGAGGGTCTTAGGGAAAATAGGTTCATGATGCTAAAAAATAAAACAGAAGCAATATGGATGAGTATAGTGGAAGACTTACCCATAATATCGTGGAAGTGTCAAGTTCAGGTACGTAACCTTTATTCAGAAGAATGGTTTACCGATGATGACGATGAAATGATGTTTCAGTTATGTGAAGTATTTCAGGACAAACTGGAAAAATTGTGCGTAATTAAAAGTAAATGCTAACAATCATTAAAAATATCTCAGCTTGTCACAATTTTTAATACATGAGGATGGGCTACAAACCACATTAATAGTAATACTGGCAAATAAATGTTTTTACTTTATATGTTTATTAAACAGACAAAAATTTATGTAATAATTATGGTGTGAAACTGATTGCAATTTCTTTCTATTTAATTTGTCTCAAGGAGCAACTATTTGTTGATATCAAATCTGAAGATGGTTTTGATAATAGTAATACAGTGCACCGATTTTATGGTGTCCATTGATTAAACGTTGCATTTAAATTGAGTGGAATCACAGTTGTAAGGACACAGGGTTTATCCATTTTGCAGCTTGTTTGTTACTCATTAATAAACAGTGTCGAAGTTGATTTCTAGCGACTGTTATTAGAGCTTCAATATCGAATAACTCGAAGTAAATAGTAATCCAGGCCAATGTAATATTATTCGTCTGAACAGCATATTTGAAATTAAATTAATGAAGCTGCTTCTGTCTACTTAATTAGACTTTAAACGTTTTAGAGTGCAGTGAAGAATCGTTGTAAGACCACTCAAGTAGCTGAAAGACTTTTCCACGGAATGTGCAACAGCCTGAGAGCACATCTGAGAATATTTACGTCAGAGAAAATTTACAGAATGGAGGAATCCATCTCATTAGCTACGCCAGAACACTTTAATTCAAGCCATTAATGTAGGTAGGGAAGTGTTTTGAGGCGCTGTAGATTTATATGAAATGTGCTTAGTAGGGACACTTTCTGAATACTTCATTCCAGGCAGTTACGAGTCGGGAAACTTTTTCGAGCTTAAAATCCACCATCATCGCCGGCAGTTATTCAAAATTTTCTCCCATTAGTGACAATATACGAATCAGTATTTTCTGTATTATAATTACACGTTCTCGAGTGCTTGGTTTGACAGGTAAGCCAATTTTGTGCAGCCGAACTGTAAAACGCGCAATTTAACAGAAGTATCATTTTGTTTTGATACCTAGAATTTCATTAATGAAGCTTCAGGTATTAATTAGTGAATACGGACACTGCTTATCAGTAAAGAAGGAAAACGAAAGAAACAAATTCCTACTAATACACACAGAACGTTATCAAATCCTCAACATTTTCTTCAAAGCCTGATTTATTTAAACTGAGCTTTAGTGCACTAGATGGGGAGATTTTGGAGGAGTAATGATGTATTAACAGTAAAACGAGAGACATAGAAATTTAGCTTGTCTATAGTTTTCCCCAGTTTCCATGAATTATGTGACCCAAAGGTATTCAGAAGAACCGTATTTTGTATACAGCCACGCTCTCAACAAGACAGTTTTGGACAAAATAACTTGTGTTAATTAAGTTTTTCTCTAGAAATTTGTGAGATAACGATCATTGTGCTCTCATTTCAAGATATGGCCGGAGTCACCTTACAGGAATTGTGGAACGAACCCTGACGTCTAGGACCGCGTGCCACAGAGGGCACAGATTCACCACGAGATGGAGAAACTCTCAGGCGTCTGTTGTCTATTGAGGCCTAAGCGCTGTAGTGTTCGAGTGAGACAGGCGAGAAACTACGTCATAGGGAAACCCAGTAGAAGGTTTTCGTGGCCAAGCAAACGTAGCCGTGTTAAATATGGCGGACCTGAGATCGGCCATAAACGGAAACATTTATGTAAATTATTCACTTCTGTAATAATGCTGGGAATCAAGCCACAGTAATTTTAATCGGCCGTCCCCCAGAAAATTTCATGGTGATCCCAATAACACTTTAGTATTGATCATATTTGTAATAGATTAGGATATTGTATTAAAGCGAAATTAATACGTTTTGTAACAAAAACCAGAATGCTACAATCTGAACGCTTTACTCGATCTTAAGGATCGACAGTTCATATAAAAGCGCCACATTAAGATAGCAAATATTGTATGTCATGTCTGTAACTTCTTTTGCTTGAAAGATATACTAAATTTAATTTATCAGTATTTTCAGTTAAGCATCAGGCCATCATTTCCTCCACACAAAACACACTGAACGATGACAGCATGGCACCCTATTGAATCATTAGGTAATAGAATATCTGTTGTAAAGTTTAGAGCGTAGTAGTTACTTTTGTTCTTTATTTATTTATCAGAACGCACTTTGGTGCAAGGCTACTGGCCGTGACATTCAAAGTTAAGAAGGAAATTGTATTGGTTTTATGTAAAAGAATTTAACAAATGATATCGTTGTTACTTGATTTAGAACGTGAAAGTGGTCATGCTTTGATTATTTAAATGTGTTAAAATGTAAAATAATGTAGCCTAAGCTGTAGCCAATCAGATGGACGTCTTCAGGAAAGGGAACTGCCCTAGTCAGTTGAGAGAAGATGTTCGGCGAGTGAGAAACGCTGTCGGACATGGGCACAGGGAATGCTGGTCTTGACATCAAAGAGTGCAGCTCGGCTGGAGACACCAAAGTTGACAGTACGGATGGTGACGCTAAAGCGGGCAGTCGGTCTTTCGGTAGCTAGGAAGTGAAACGACTTAGAAAATTTCACGTTGTGTGGTATCTTGAGACTTAGGGTCTGAGCGGTGAGCAGCCGCGCGCCTGATGTGAACTGTAACTTTTCGCGTATTTAACGGGGTGGAGGGCTGGACTTTTAACTCACGATGAGATTGTGAATGATGGAACTGTGTCACATGGATGTGAGCCTGAGTGTAATAGTAATTATAAATACGAACACTTTCGCTATTAGTTTGCTTTCTGATTAAACATTATTCTATCCAAACCGAAACTGTGTGGCCTACATCATTTATGGGTCGTTAATTTTGTTCTCGATGTTATTATCGCTGTTATTATATGGTGTGTTAACTCTGTATTTCACAAACTTGCCATCAGCCAGACAATTTAACCAAAGGGTCACAAGTGTCTAATTTTGGGCGTGCGGTTCAACCCCTAGAAGAGTTTGAGCCAAGACATTTCGACGAAGAGGAATCGCAGGTCAGCCAGAACATCTACGGAATGTTAGTTCGCAAGGTGTAATAAAAAGGGAAACTGCACAATAATTATTATGTAAATACAAATAATCTTTCTGTCTAATCGTGACTTAGTGAATGACTTAGTTTCGGGTGAATTGGTTTGTATCATATCGAAAACCAATGTATTATTAAAGACATGAACTATCTCTAAGGGGATGTCGGAGTTAGAAATCGGCGACACGTTAACAACGTGAAACAGAAAATTTGGAACCAGATACCTCATATTGTTCTGACCGCTCTTTTCTGTGATACGAACACTCTTTGTGAGTAGGTTGCAGCAGAATGAAGGTCACGTGTGCTACTGTGCAAGGTAACACTGCGACACGACACCGCTGACCATGGGAACTCTGGCGCCGTGAAACAGTTGGCTGGAGACAGAAGTGGCCCTCTGTTGCCTTCTGTGAAAAGAGTAGTTCTATCTGTACGCGAGTGATGGATGTACAAGTGTATGGGGTAGATCTGGTGGGCTTCCTATTTCAAATGCATTCGCTTACTGCAGAACAGGTCCCGTCTCAGTCTTTCTGATTGGTGCGGTGGAGGGTGGGGCATCAGTTGGAAAGAGCTTTCAGATTTGTTGTTACTGCAAAGTAGAGTAACCAGTGATTGCAGCATTGCACAGTCGACAGCCCCGTGCTACAGCCGTTTCTTCGACAAGAAGGTGATGCCCTTTTTCGGCAGGACAAAATACCTTCGATTATGGCAGCTTCGACGGTACGTGTTCTTCGTTGTGTAAGACAACTGCCATGGCTAGGAAGATCACCAGGTCCCCTGCCAACTGAATATGTATGCGACATGGTGAAGTCGGAACTTATTCGATCTCCAGGGCATGTAAGAACCATAGCCGAATCGCAACATATGATGCAATAAGTTTGAAACAAACTATCGACGCCTTTACGATCGTTTGCATGTAGGAATACGAGCTTGATTTGCCAACAGAGGCGATACACTCAGTACGCTCTATTTAGGCCCCTCGGGCTGGTAATATAATAAATCGTTATACCAATGGTCGGAGTTCTGGTAGAACTAGGATAAGCTACGCGAAATTAATCACTCGCACAAGGGCCATTTAGATCTGGAAATGCATTTATACTATATTTTATTTTGCTAATTACTGTCCATTTGTCCTCTATTTACCTTGCCATGAAAATGAGTGAATAAAAGAGTGCACTTATTAACAGTTCCTTCAGTTGTTGGTAGATATTCTATAATATTTATTATTTACTGCACCAACCGGTTTTCGGCCGTTACGCCATCATCAATACATGAAATGTTTCATCTATTGAAATGAAGATACTCTGTACATACATTAGATTTAAATCTTTGATCCCCCCCCCAAGTGGTTCAAATTGGAAGACGATGGCCCCGTATCGTGACATTTTAGGTGCTGTGTATTTGAGGATCCAAGTGTGCGGATATCTCCACATTGGATGTGTTGCTATGGTAAGAAAACAAGGTGAATCACCATTAAAAAGTTTTAGTTAAAGCCAACAAAGATAGGGAAATGTTCAAAGACGTGTTTTTGATCATTGAGATGATTGTAATGGTGTAGCTAAACAATTAGAGCATTTAGTTGGCTTTCACCATGGTGCCTTTGTTTTTGGAAATTAGTATTTGAAACGTCTGCAGTTTACACGGTGGGCAAAATGATTCATTTCTATTTTATTTGCTTTTGATAATCTTCTCTTACTTGCTATTATCAAACGATAAAATCTGTTATATATTTAGAAAGTGAATCATAGTAGTTAAACAGGTTCTGTTGTATCCTTTGGTGGATTTTCTTTGTGAGTCACAGTTCAGTAAGGATTCGCAGTCCTGTTGGTTTGTTTGTAGTCGTAACTAACTATGAGAAAGCGGTATAATTATATAGCAGTATTTGCTGGAACAGTTTTGGATGGTATGTAGACTGGCTTGAAACAATTTTCCGGTATCATTTGTCGAACATGGTATCGTTTCCAGTGGTCTACATCTACATCTATATCCATACTCCACAAGCCACCTGACGGTGTATGGCGGAGTACCTTGAGTACCTCTATCGGCTCTCCCTTCTATTCCAGTCTCGTATTGTTCGTGGAAAGAAAGATTGTCGGTATGCTTCTGTGTGGACTCTAATCTCTCTGATTTTATCCTCATGGTCTCATCGCGAGATATACGTAGGAGGGAGCAATATACTGCTTGATTCCAGGGTGAAAGTATGTTCTCGAAACTTCAATAAAAGCCCTTACCAAGCTACTGAGCGTCTGTCCTTCAGAATCTTCCACTGGAGTTTATCTATTATCTCCGAAACGCTTTCGCGATTACTAAATGATCCTGTAACGAAGCGCGCTGCTCTCCGTTGGATCTTCTCTATCTCTTCTATCAACCCTATCTGGTACGGTTCCCGCACGGCTGAGCAGTATTCAAGCAGTGGGCGAACAAGCCTACAGCAACCTACTCCCTTTGTTTTCGGATTGCATTTCCTTGGGATTCTTTCAATGAATCTCAGTCTGGCATCTGCTTTACCGACGATCAACTTTATATGATCATTCCATTTTAAATCACTCCTAATGCGTACTTCCAGATAATGTATGGAATTAACTGATTCCAGTTGCTGACCTGCTATTATGTAGCTAAATGACAAGGGATCTATCTTTCTATGCATTCGCAGCACATTACACTTGTCTACATTGAGATTCAGTTGCCATTCCCTGCACCATGCATCAATTCGCTGCAGATCCTCCTGCATTTCAGTACAATTTTCCATTGTTACAACCTCTCGAGACACCACAGCATCATCTGCAAAAAACCTCAGTGAGCTTCCGATGTCATCCACCAGGTCAATTATGTATATTGTGAATAGCAACGGTCCTATGACACTCCCCTGCGGGACACCTGAAATCACTCTTACTTCGGAAGACTTCTCTCCATTGAGAATGACATGCTGCGTTCTGTTATCTAGGAACTCCTCCATCCAATCAGACAATTGATCTGATAGTCCGTATGCTCTTACTTTGTTCATTAAACGACTGTGGGGAAAGGTATAGAACGCCTTGGGAAGTCAAGAAACACGGCATCTACCTGTGAACCCCTGTTTATGGCCCTCTGAGTCTCGTGGACGAATAGCGCGAGCTGGCTTTCGCACGACTGTCTTTTTCGAAACCGATGCTGATTCCTACAGACTAGATTTCTAGTCTCCAGAAAAGTCGCTATACTCGAACATAATACGTGTTCGAATATTCTACAACTGATCGACGTTAGAGATATAGATCTATAGTTCTGCATATCTGTTCGACGTCCTTTCTTGAAAACGGGGATGACCTGTGCCCTTTTCCAATCCTTTGGAACGCTAAGCTCTTATAGAGACCTACGGTACACAGCTGCAAGAAGGGGGGGGGGGGCAAATTCCTTCTGGTACTCTTTGTAAAATCAAACTGGTATCCCATCAGGTCCAACGGCCTTTCCTCTTTTGAGCGGTTTTAATAGTTTCTCTATCCCTCTGTCGTCTATTTCTATATCTACCATTCTGTCGTCTGTGCAACAATCTAGAGAAGGAACTACAGTGCAGTCTTCCTCTGTGAAACAGCTTTGGAGAAAGACATTTAGTATTTTGGCCTTTAGTCTGTCATCCTCTGTTTCAGTACCGTTTTGGGCACAGAATGTCTGGACATTTTGATTTGTTCCATCTACCGCTTTGACATAAAACCAAAATTGCTTAGGATTTTCTGCCAAAATCATTGATGAGTGTTCCTTATTAACGTTCATGTTTCGCACGAAATTTCAGGTGGGTTGGCAGCTCTTCGAAATATCTGGTAGTTGAGGTGACTAATAGGAATTGTAGTATGGTTACAAGTATTTATTTACTTCGAGACTGTGTGGTATGTAACTAGCGTCTAATATGACGACTTGATAGAGCTGTCAGGAATTTGAAGAACTGCACCTTTACTATCAGCTGTACAAAATTTATTATTTTTTTCTACCAATTTCGGCCGCAGCGACCCTATTCACAGGAAAGAAGAAAGTGGTTTGAATATTCCGTTCAACTTCCCACTGGATGAACTGAATACTATCGGAGTCTCAAAATATTTACAGAAACACATATAACAGGCAAAGATTTCGATTCCAGCATGCAACTGACCTCACTGTGAATAAACAGAACGATCATTAAAGCGGTAACATGGTTACTGACTGTGTTCCCGACTAATTCTGCGTTGCTGTGGTAAACTAATATAACATTATTAGTACGATGGAAAATGAAGGAAAACATTTATGTTCAAAATATAGGTGAGAACATTATTAATTTTTCTGCAACAGCATTCTTTTTTAAACTTCTCTTTGTATTTTTCAGTCATAAGACTCACACTGTCAAAACTAACAGAAATAATAAGTGCTCTTGATCGTATATTGCCCTAATGTTAGGTATAATGTGTAGTTTGCTTTGCATGTTGTATTTGGAGCAAACACTGTCATTCAGTGTCTTCTTCATTCGTGAAACACTTTTCACATGTTGGAACAATATGTTTCAAGCACAAAATTTGCTCCATCTACTGCACAGATGTTTAGTTTTCCTATCTTAGGATCTATGGTATACCATGCACCTGCTTTAGGATGATATTTTGTCAGGGATGTATTTATTCGAACGCAGAAAATTGAAATTTGAAAAATTTGGTGAAAAATTGTAAATGAAAATTCTTTACCCCATGAAAATTTCTGACGTCACAACTTTCCTGAGAAGTAATTGTTAAAAACTACTAACATAACAACTCAAAAATTGTCATTTAATGTCTTCCACATTACTAAGACACCTTTCATACGTTAAAAAAATAAGTTACAAGCAAAACATATAATGCTTCCACTGCACAGATGTTCAGTTTTTGTTTACATGGATCTATATCACACCACACTCCTGTTTTTTGATGATATTTTATCAGGGACACGTTAGTTGGAAAACAGAAAATTAAAATATGAGTTTGAAAAATTTGGGAAAAACATTTAAACGAAAATTTTTTACTTAACACCTTTTCTGAGAAGTAACCGTTGAACCTTACTAATTTAACAAGTGAGTTGTAAATAATCAGTTTATATTACAATTTCAACTTAGCATGTAGGTGAAAATAGAGACTTACCACTGCAGTTGGGTTTGATAAAACCCAGCGACGAAAAAACCTGAGCGCCATCTGATTACAACGTTGAGAAACACACAGACTGAGGTGTATGATACCTCAGAGCAGTAAATAAGGCTTAAGAACGAATAACACCAACAGGTTCATCATGAGATGTCTGTTTGCGCCAAAATTACATGTAGCTTACGTTGTAGATGTACATACCAGTTTAGACGTTAAGAACTTTCTCATGAAGAACCACATAACGCTACTAACTGTTCTTAAGCATTATTAAAAGGGAGAATATATCGTTTTTACCTTAACCCTGTGACGCATAGTGTCCACTACTGTGGACAGCTGTTAATGGTCACTTCTTTGGAATTTCATTCAGTCCAGAGGCTGTGTCCTCATCACCGATTGAAAACGCGAGAGAATTGACCATTAAAAGCTGTCCACTGCATTGAAATTCATGTACCACAGAGTTATACAAGTATTAACTTGTATTTTCAAATAGCCCACCGACTATGTAGATTTTCTGAATCGTAGTGAATGGTGTGTTAAGGGGAGCGGGAACGATGAAAACGACAAATTAAGATTTTTTGGTTTGGTAATTATAAAATTATTTGGAGTCTTTTGAATAATAAAATCAAGTTTCACCTTTCTAAGTGAATTCTAAGTGTGTTTTTTATCTCTCCAAAATTGACGAGCCGCGAAGACGGTTGTAGCGACTTGGTGAAATGAATGAATAATACAATGAAGGAAACATTATCAATTGTGATGTGCTGAAACGTTTAGGTTTCCAACCAAGACAAAACACCATTTCCACAATGCGCCTAACTGAAGAAGAAAGACTAATAGGTGCATGAAGGAAAGACAAAAGCCTACAACATGCAGCAAAATGGAAGAAAAGACCAGTGAAAAGGAAACTAACACTGGAAAAAGAAGAGGATGCTGATAATCCATCATATGGGACAGGAATGCATTAAAAAACTTTGGAAAACATTTCCCGTAACTTTGAGGAATATATTCTCAGAAACTGCTAACAGTTTGGCAATGAAATTTATACACAATATTGTTTACTTCTGTTCCTTCATTTGTATAACAAATTGTAAAAAAAATGTATAAGTCAAGAGTTATAGACGAAAAAGTGGAAAGTTTAGAGAAAAAAACCTTCTGTTAAAAAAGTTGTAAATCAAAAACAAATAATTATTTCTTAACATGGTATTATAACTTCTTAGAGAAATATTCACTGAATATGTAGTCCAAATTTCAGAGCAACATATCTAATGGGTTTAGAAAGATGTTCCTTCTATTTGATAAAATTAACATGGATGAGATGGACCGTTCCGGCTCCCCTTAAGAATTTGCCAATCATACACATTGCCTGTCGAGATCTGCACCAGGTAACAAATCATTTGTATGGTATTTCACTACCAAGCGGCAAAACAATTAAAATATGTAGCAAGTGATTCCATACTATACTACTTATAGTTAAGAAGAATTTTAGATTCATAAAATGCCTCCCTGTTTCATTTTAGCATAATTCGATATATCCAGAATGACAATGTACTCAAAGAAGCTAGACGGTCGACTCGGCTAAGGGAATAAAAAAGGAAGGAGGAATCTCACGGCATGTCACGGTTCCAGCAGCGCTGCAGCTCAAGATCCTCTTCCGACGCTGCGAGTGGGAGGATCCCCAGGGGCCGATGCATCAGCCGCCAGTCGCATCGCGTCACTTTCCGGGCCGCCGCCGATTCTAATCTCGGCACGCAAAAAACCCCGACAGGGTCCCCTGTTGGTAGCCGTGGCCGGGCAGTCGACAAGAAATCAGCCGCAGGGAGCCAACAGGGACGGCGCCGTTTTTTTTGTTGCGCCAGGCGTCGAATCAGTGCGAGGGAATCAGCGTGACGACTGGACCGCAAGGAGAGTGACTACGGAGCCTGAAAGGCAAAGCTGGCGATGAATGTCAGAATACTCTCGGAGTGAGGCACTGCCCCGCGAGCTGACAAGTGATTAATAGATCTTACTGTTGGGATCGTGCATAAGTTCGTGGTGCATTTCCATAAGCATAGGAAAACAACAGATACACGTATCCTTAGTCATCAATAGTACACTATCCTTCACTATATACAACAGTCCGACAATGCAGTAGCAACTTTCGACTGCCGGCCGGAGTGGCCGAGCGGCTCTATGCGCTACAGTCTGGAACCGTGCGACCACTATGGTAGCAGGTTCGAATCCTACCTCGGGCAGGGATGTGTGTGATGTCCTTAGGTTGGTTAGGTTTAAGTATTTCTAAGTTCTAGGGGACTGATGGCCTCAGCAGTTAATCCCCATACTGCTCAGAGCCATTTGAACCATTTTAACTTTCGATTCCTCGACTATAGAAATCAGGTGGTTTTCAGGCGAAGAACTCGGCGAGCCACGTTCCGGAACGTACGTTCCTTGTAGGGTGTTCAGTCGACAGGGGAAAAGGTGATAATCAGAGGACGCTACATTAGGTGAATAAGATGGGTATGGAATGACTTCCCAACTCAACTCCTGTGTAGTCTTATTTGTCAGTTAATTAGAATGCGGTTGGCTGTTATCGTGGAGTAACGTCACTTCACGCAGTCTTGCTGGTCGTTGTTCTTGGACTGGCTCTGCAAGACGTCTCAGTTGTTGACAATAAATGTCAGCAATGATGGCTAAACCTCGGGAACACAATTCGTGGAACACCACACCGTCGCAGTTGCACCAGATTCATAACACTATCTGTTGTGAATGTACGGATAGTTGTTGCCTTGTTTGGATCCAACCATTCCATATTTTCCTTATGTTAGCACAAAAAACCCGTTTGCAATCAGCAATTACGATAGAGAATAGAATAGTCAGTTTTGTTCACGACCCAATTGTTTACGAGCAAGCAGAGGTGCACTTATGACAACCTGGAGATGTTAGTGATATTGGCTTAGAGCATGCGGTACCCATACACTCGAGTTTCTAACCTTCCCAATTACATGCAAATGTCACACAGTGGTGTAATGGTAATAGTTTATCACATCTGCCATTTCTCGAGTACACAGCATCATAATGGATTAATGCCTTTAACCGACCTTCATCAAACCCTGAAGGTCTTCCTGAACGTGGAGAGTCGTTGACGTCAAAACGATTCTCATCAAAAAGGGAAAAAAATTCTTTTAACGTTCTCTGTCCAATGGCATTATCGCCATAAATGGCCCAGATGTCTCAGGCTTTCTCCGCTGCTGCCACCCCTCTATTCAAATACTCGGAAATGTTTCGATTTCTCACTTGGCACTCTATTTTTCTAGCGTCCACAGCTCCACTCACTGTCTCCAAATGACAAAGTGACAATATGTAAACTCAAACTGCAACAGTGAACTAAAAAAAAGACATTCGATAGATAAGCCCACAGCAACCGGAATAATAACGACTAAGACAAAAACTTTACGAACATATGCAACAACTGTATAGTATAACTTTTAGCGAATTTTTATGTAACATTACAGTCTGTGGTTTTACCATTCTACGTAGAGAACACTTGTCATTCTTGGTTTAACAGTAATTTTGGTAGAATTCAGCCATTTTTCTTTCCTATGGACCCCATGTTTCGAGAGACAATGCCCTCATGTTGCTAAATTTAGCTCATGAGGTTAAGGGGGGACGTTGATGAGAAGCACACACTATTTCAAAAATGCACCAAGTCCACAGTTTTGGAGATATGGCAATGAAATTTTGTACCACGCTTTACATGAAAATAGAACATTTGCATGTAAAATCCTTTGATTATATATATTCACTTTTTTCGAATGTAATTTGAAGTTTATTTTCAAAAAATAATGTATGTTCCTTCTTCTCAGAAAGTATTCCAGAGGTTTCTACAAAAATTCTCTGTTTCATCTCTTTATATGTTTTAAGCTTCTCTCTTTAGGTTTCTGGAATTGGTCAAAAGCGAGCATTTTCGTAAATTTTTAATTATAAATTTTTAATCATATTTTATATATTTTATATACTTTTAATTATAACTCCACAAGTAAATTCATGTAAAATTCGAAGCACTTGGCTTCATATCCCAGCTTGCAATCAGAATTTCAAAATTTTATCATGAGACAACGTTTATTAGGTTCACAGAAATATCTGTACAAAATTTCGTAATTCTAAGATTCATAGAATCAGAGGAAAAGGTACATATACATTAAAAAACAAACTTTTCAGGAAACGCCATTTAAAGTTCAACCTACCTTTTTTTCTTGAGTCACTACTTCAGAAGGCACTCATTTGGACTCTGGGTCGTCTTTTCCTTCAAGGCTTCTCTTCTGGCTTCTTGTTGTCTGTCTTCTTTCCTTTACCAGGTCTTCAACCGACTTTTCAACTGCAGAGACAAGCTGTAAATCTAATTTTCTCAGAGTGTCTTGAGTAAAATTTTTCTATATTGAAGCTCATTCTTTTGGATACCTTCATACTCCCGACGTTCTAATCATTAAATACAATAATTGCATTATAATTTGCAATTCTGACAGATGCAAATTTGTTTTTAGGGTATCGTTTCCATATGAGTGAATTTAGAGACTCATTTGGATTTTGGGCTTTGCCATGAACACACTTTTTGAGAAGTGCAGGATCGGCTAAAGATGATCTATAAAATCAAGGAGTATGTATCACTGCCTTCCAGAAGTATTCCGCACACGTTTGGTTGAAAGTAATCCACAGAATCGTTGTTCACTGAGCTGGTACTGAAGTGCTGCTTCAGGACGTGGGCGTCGCAGGGAGGCCGCGTCACACTTTTAATTAATTTTCAGGCACTTCGGATGCGATATCAACATTGAAACTTTTGGAACTTATTGTCCATGAGTTGACAAATAAAAAAGAAATCGGTAGTTGACATGTTTGGTCAATTTCATCAACGTCCCCTTTAAAACACTAGTTTGCCCACATAATGATTTACGTTTTATAGCCTGATGATATGAGGGTTGTCTTTTGGAACGCAGTGTTGAGTTGTGTATAGGACAGAAAATGGTTTGACGCTACCGACTGCTAGTGGTAAAACATAACAAACGTTACCTCGTTTCCATCAAAGCAGATATATTGAACACTCTTGATTTGTTTCGCCACAGCTGCTGAATTATCAAAACTCGTCGGGTGTTGAAGCTTACAATATCACTTACATTTCCGTAGGCACTTTACCTGCATCGTTTTCCTTACCTCTTACTTCTCTACAGTGCTGTATGTTTTCCAGCTTTTAATTGTTACAGATAAAGTTATACATCTTTTATAAAACAAGAGTACGATTTACAGAAGAAATGTAAAAATCTCTGTCATCATTAACACCATGGCAGAGAAAAAGACAATTTTATTCCATTACACACGTAACTATGATTGTATAGCTTGTTTCTGTGACGGCATGTCAAAGCTTTGACTTATACACACTGTACCAAACACCAAAAAGTATATTTATTAGCAACAATTATTGACTTCTGGTTGTCGACGTTACCCACAAGAAGTCGTTTTTTATATGTGCAGCAATAATTTATTTGGTCTTCAGGAAAGACAGAAAAATGTAAAAACATGGTAGGCCTGCTTCAGTGGCTCCGTTTGGAACAGTTAATACATAAAGCTGAGGTATGAATGCTTTAGTACTTTCATGACGAGCACCATTTCGCCCATGCCTTGTTCACGCATTTGTCGTACAGACAAGCTTGGGTAGTACCGTACGCACTGCTTCGTGTCTTCAAATGCTGTATCTTGCGTTTCGGTTAATTCTTAACAAGTGTAGCCACAAAAAAGGAACAGAAGAAATTCTAATTCTTTGCACAGAGTACGATTTTGTGTTTTGATCCGCATTGCAGCGCCGTCAAATGAAATTTCAGCAATGGATACTGAGACTGAGACACCATTTAAGCACCATTATCAGAAGACAACCCCATATTTGTCCGCCACTGAATATATATTTATCCAGGTTCGCCAAAGTAGTGGACCGATCGAGGTGGCGCAGTCGCTAGCACACTGGACTCGCATTCGGGAGGACGACGGTTCAATCCCACGTCCAGCCATCTTGGTTTAGGTTTTCCGTGATTTCCCTAAACCGCTCCAGGCAAATGTCGGGATGGTTCCTTTGAAAGGGCACGGCCGATTTCCTTTCCTAATCCGATGAGACCAATGACCTCGCTGTCTGGTCTCCTCCCCGAAACAACCCAACCCAGCCCCAAAGTAGTAACGGTCTAAACCTATTATAACCATGAATTTTTGTAAGAAGATACATCAATGTCGTAAGAAAAAGAAACGCCTACAGCCATCCTTATGATCTCATTTGTTGCGTAGATACCAGTTACGGCGCTTCAGTGCGCCATTTTCAGGCCTCAGTTGATACTAAAGGGATTATCACGATTCATATATATATATATATATATATATATATATATATATATATATATATATATATATATATATATATATATATATATATATGCAGCATCATGCAGCATCAGCGCCCAGCGTAATTGGTTTACACAGACTATACATAACTGTGATATCAGCACGCAAACCACCGACTGCCAACTCAATTGGCAGGTATCTCCGTAAACCATTTACTTTGTCCACTCATGCAGCGTATATATGGATCGTGAAAACTTCGTCAGCTTCGTCTAAGGCCTGAAGATGGCGCTTTGAAGAACTGAAACTGGTAGCTACACAATAAATAAGATCACAAAGATGGCTGCAGGCATTCCATTTTCTTACAAAAGTGAACGGCCGTAGTCCCCAAGGCTATCCAGTCAACAGAATTGACATACAAAAACATCCATGTCAGTCCCTCTTGATCTTCACCAAATCTGCAGAATATTCAACTGCTACAGTCTTCATTATCATTTTGACACTTATTAAAGTTTCCCAGTAATCATATTTTGTTATCTTCAGATTGGCATTACACTCTGCGTGTATGGTCAATACATGTCTCGGCGATACATGTATGTGAACATATACTTAAAGTATATGTACGTTCCTGTAACTGTTATGTCAGTACTCCATCAATTGCCAACTCAGTTGGGAACACAATTAATTCGAAACTACTAATTGGAATAAAGGCCTTAAAATCAAGAGATCTTGGCTTTCACAAAAAATATGTATGGGAAAAGTAATGGTGAGAAACACCTTAGTGGAGGTAACTGGGTGTTGTGGGAATCTGTAAACACTGGTGTGTAAAACTTAGAGGGTGGGGGGGAGGGGGGGGAGTAAAATTCGGATCTTTCATCACTGACAACTAACATAATTTTATGAACCTTCTATCACACGTAGAATGCAAATGCTAAGTTATGCACAGACGGAAAGAAATCTTAGCACCAAGAAGGAACTGTGTGAGAGAAATGAAAATTGGTAGGCCTGTGTCTACTTCTGATAGATGCGGTCTATTAAACCGATGCGCCGTTCGCGAATACAGCCGATAACTCAGAACGCCAAACACAAATTGGAACTTAAGTGGTTAAAAAAATGGCACGCGGTCAGGAAATGGCGAACCGTAATAGGTTGACGGCCATGAGCACAAAATGGCGGGGGTTCACCAATTGAGCGTAACGGGTCCGACGCAAAGGAGGAATTCTTCTGCGAGAGGACGCAAGACCTGTTTCACTGGAAGACACCGCGTACGGTGAGGCCAGACATAATGCGGAGAAGCAATTAGGAACAGCGCAAAGCATCAATCTTAACCAGTGTTTAAGAAGAGCGCTGGGGGCCCAAAGTTAATTGTGGCCGAACTTTGTCATGATGCAATGGACCTAGCCCCACCGACCGCACCACTACGGGGAGGCCCGACCAGTTCGTCATTTAGAATTGTGAAAGGCATGCCAATATTATTAGCGAATCGTCCAATAAAAATAAATTTTAGCAACTTACGTGTGTTAAGGTGTGTAATCCTAAGAAACAGCTGCCTGACAGGATCCTCTCCGTATCCATAATTAACCGGGTGTTTCATTAAAGAACAGAAAGTAGATGATAAGAAGACAGAAGTTTATCGGAGTGATTAATAGTTTAAATGAAAGTGAACAAAAAAGTTAGTTTTTTTTTTTTTTGAACAGCTAATGAAGCGCTGATCATTGACCAATAATTTCACAAAGCAGTAGTCCTATAGTTAACTATATTTCGTGTTCATACAATTTTTTGAAATAAGAAATTTAATGAACCAGAAGCTAGTTTTTTAGAGTTGTGAATTAATTGCTAATTATTGACAAATAATTAGACAAAGAGTAAATTTAACAATACTTCATGTTGACAGTTTCTTATGAAAGGCAATTTACATAACAATAAGGCAAAGTAGCGAACGCCGTAATCACTTTAAAAACCAGTTATTATTGTAGAACAGTCAGTTTAAATACTAAAATTATTCTTATTGAAAAACTGACCTTTTGCAAAACAGTTCAACAGCAGTTAACATTACAGTGACAAACGCAATTCAGTAGTCACGCAAGTGGTAGTGTGAGGAACTAGTAGTTAATTTCAAGAAGTGGTTGCAAGTTTGCTTTTGTCCACGAGTGAAGCTTTTCCTGGTTAGTCACTGTGTTTTGATAACGAGCGTGAGTCAGGTCCTTCTTCCGCTGTCCACCCTGTCAACATGCTAAGACAGCAACATGATTTTATTTCAAAGTCAAGCGTTTTAATTGATTTCTCTAACATTAAGTAAGCTACCGACCGTTCATTTACAGTAATTTTCAAACTGAGTCAGAATTAGTTCATAATTTCGGACCAAAATACCAGTAGCTAGTTTACGCATTATATTATAAATTTTTTATCTCTGCTAACGAGAATTCTTCCGGGTTGTATGACCGTGGTCGATGGAACTTTTCTATCACTGATGTTTCGTCCAAAGCGACGTTGGGCGTCGGACCTCGAACAACGGCCTAAATATCGTGGAAAGTGGGCGTGGTCTCGATTTCACGTGATAGCAGACCGATTTTCAGACCAACTAAGAAAATAGGTTAAGCACTTCGATCCGTTAAGGATAAACGTCCCCCTCTGTCTGCAAGTGGTGTATACAAGATTTCGTGTACATGTGGTAGGATCTTCATTGGAACTAAAAAGAGAAGTGTGAATACACGGATGAAGGAACATAAATGTCTTTGCCAACTAGGGAAAACAGACAAGTCAGCTGTGGCGGAACATGCTCTTTAGTCGGCTGATCACGTAGTGAAATTTTCGGAAACTGAAGTTTTATGCACTATGACGAACTATTATCCACGGCTGTATAGAAAAGCCATCGAAATATATAAAAATGGGGATAATTTTAAGAGAAAAGAAGAAGCTATAAAACGGAGCGATATATGCGCGGTGGCGCTACAGAATCGATGAGAACTTTTTTATCTTTGACGTAATATGATCGATAGTTATATTTTATCCTTGACAATGATTATCTCTGCTATCACGTGAAATCCAGACCACGCCCACTTTCCACGGTATTTAGGCCGTTCTTCGAGGTCCGACTAGGAGCAACTCCGAAAATGTCCAACGTCGCTTTGGACGAAACGTTAGGCATTCGAAAGTTCCATGGACCACGGCCATACAACCCGAAAGAAATCTTGGCAGCTGAAACATCCGGTCGTGAAAGCCTTCATTGTATGATTTTTTTTTTATCTCTGTCGATCGATATTGCATGAAGTAAACAGCACAATAACGATCGTGTAATTGACAGCACCTGACTTCTTCCGGGTAATACTTTCACTTCGGATTCGAGGTCTTAATATCAAACCATTTGCAACATGGTAATTCTTTAAGTAGACTACCACCTAGAAAGGAAACTTGGGGGTGTTACAGACCTATCTCCCTATGTTACTGCCAAGTTATCACCGCTGCCACTATTTGAAAAGTTATTAACCAAAGCAAAGCGTACTGAAATAATGGTTCGTATTATGTGGACTTGGTTTCAGAGGAGTATGCACATGTGACATATGTTACATTACCATATTTTTTTTCAGGGTGAGCTCTGCGAGACGCAGCTGGTGTATTTTGCAAGCTCGGCCGTTACTGCGCACCACCGCATGGCTAATGTTGTGTGTCACGAGAAAGGCGTGGAAAAGCGTCATGAAAAACTTAGCTCTACCCGCAGTAGGGTGTTGTTTTCATTCATCAGTTTTACGGCGTGTTGTGGTTTCAGATTACAGTACAGATGATCATGAATGTTATTTAGATTTCCATTGGAGACTTTATAGCCTTCATGATTGGCACATATCTGACTTGTTGAAGGTTCCCATAAAATACAAATATTTAGGGTCGTTTTCACCCAAACAGTGGTGTACAGATTTTTAAGGTTATGTTAAGTTTGCCCTTCTAATAATTTCTTCTAATTACTATACTGTGGCATTTATAAGCTAATCCTCGGTTTTTCATAAACCGAACTTCCGTTAATTAAACAATTGTTTTTCAGATATTTCGTTGTTTATGACACAATAACTGCTCAACTAAGCGATATAACTTTACCGATACATTCAGTTCAATAGTTGTATGTTGTTGTTGTTGTTGTGGGCTTCAGTCCTGAGACTGGTTTGATGCGGTACCTAATGCAGCCTACATCCTTCTAAATCTGCTTAGTGTATTCATCTCTTGGTCTCCCTTTACGAATTTTACCCTCCACGCTGCCCTCCAGTGCTAAATTTATGATCCCTTGTTGACTCACAACATGTTCTACCAACCGGTCCCTTCTTTTAGTCACGTTGTACCACAAACTTCTCTTCTCCTCAATCCTATTCAATACTTCCTCATTAGTTATGTAATCTACCCATCAAATCTTCAGCACTCTTCTGTAGCACCACATATCGAGAGCTTCTATTCTCTTCTTGTCCAAACTATTTATCGTCCATGTTTCACTTCCATACATGGCTACGCTCCATACTAATACTTTCAGAAATGACATCCTGACACATAAGTCTAAACTCGATATTAACAAATCTCTCTTCTTCAGAAACGCTTTCTTGCAATTGCCAATCCACATTTTATATCCTGTCTACTTCGACCATCATCAGTTATTTTGCTCCCCAAATAGCAAAACACCTTTACTACTTTAAGTGTCTCATTTCCTAATCTAATTTCCTCAGCATCACCCGACTTAATTCGACTACATTCCATTATCCTCGTTTTGTTTTTGTTGATGTCCATCTTATATCTTCCTTTTAAGACACTGTTCATTCCGTTGAACTGTCCTTCCAAGTCCTTTGCTGTCTCAGAGAGAATTACAATGTCATCGGCGAACCACAAAGTTTTTATTTCTTCTTCATGGATTTTAATACGTACTCCGAATTTTTCTTTTGTTTCCTTTACTGCTTCCTCAATATACAGATTGAATAACGTCGGGGAGAGGCTACAACCCCGTCTCACTCCCACCCCAACCACTGCTTCCCTTTCATGCCCCTCGACTCTTATAACTGCCATCTGGTTTCTGTACAAATTGCAAATAGCATTTCACTCCCGGTATTTTACCCCTGACACCTTTAGAATTTGAAAGAGAGTATTCCAGTCTATATTGTCAAACGCTTTCTCTAAGTCTACAATTGTTAGATACGTCGGTTTGCCTTTCCGTAATCTTTCTTCTAAGAAACGTCGTAAGGTCAATATTGCCTCACGTGTTACATTTCTACGGAATCCAAACTCATCTTCCCCTGGGTAGGCTTCTATCAGTTTTTCCATTCATCTGTAAAGAATTCGCGATTGTATTTTACAGCTGTGACTTATTAAACTAATAGTTCGGTAATTTTCACTTCTGTCAACACCTGCTTTCTTAAGGATTGGAATTATTATATTCTTCTTGAAATCTGAGGGTATTTTAGCCTGTCTCATACATCTTGCTCACCAGATGGTAGAGTTTTGTCATGACTGGTTCTCCCAAGGTCGTCAGTAGTTCTAATGGAATGTTGTCTACTCCCAGGGCCTTGTTTCGACTCAGGTCTTTCAGTACTCTGTCAAACTCTTTACGCAGTATCGTATCTCCCATTTCGTCTTCATCTACATCCTCTTCCATTTCCATAATATTCTCCTCAAGTACACCACCCTTGTATAGACCCTCTATAAGTAGTATACTGCCTGCAACTGTGTAACGAAGAGATTTAGCGGTAAACAAACAATAATTCAAAATATCATGGCTGGAGATGAAGTTCCATTGCCTGATCGACGAAAATATAGTAGGCGATAATCTTTCATCATTTCATAATTTTGGATGGATGTTAGCAAATAAAAGTTTCAGAGAGGTTTGAAATTACGTGTGTTGTAAGTGGGTTGTCGGTAACTGTTCTCGTTCTCAAATATTAGACGAATACATTGGGTAATGTCCGTGCCGTGAGTTATACTGTCTCAGGACATGTACACCGTTTCTATCTTTAATCCACGAATTATTGTGTTTAAACTTCTACATAAGATTAAATCATTTTGTTCATATCTCTTGCAATATAATTTCAATTGCTTTGTGTCTTTGCACTAAAATACCGTCCAAACGATTTATTATTTGACGAAGACTTCGACTGGTAACATATAAGTTTCGTACATTCAGGAATTTTGGAAAAATAGATAGAACGCTAAAACCATACTTTTTACATGTTCATAGGGTTTCTCAAGTGAAGTAAACTTCTATCGATTTTTTTCAGTGCTGCAGACCATTTCAGATAGTAAAATGAAGCTCCTTGGCAAATATCAACGGCATTAGAGACAAAAATATTTTTTTTAATCTAGCAGTATCTCACGATCTATAGGTCGCAAGAGTACATTGTGTGTAACAGCAGTATAAATTTTCTTATGTAGTCTTGTCATGTTAGTGTGAAGTAAGTCAGGGCAATGTGAAAGATTTTCTTAATGTATCCGGTCGTGCTAAAAAAAATTGTTATTTGGTATTTTGTCAGTTAATTAAATCATGTGTTATACGTGCCTGGAGAGTAAACTGTCCACTTGCGGCATCCACAGTACTTTTTGAACTGTCACAACCACCCATACTCTCAAATTCTGTAATTTCATTTAGAAATGTCAGAATTTTGTGCTAAACAAACGAAATGAAAGATGTACTCAGAAATGACTGAAACGTTGTAACATTTTACGACCTGCGATGGCTACATATTGCGAAGACTTTTGTTGAAATAAAGACTGATATCGGCCATTGTCCATCACAGCTTTATAATTGGGTGTCCTAAGCGAGCTCAGAATCTCATAACTGTTTAAGTACTCATTTTGGAAGCCATGTTTATTTGACATTTTCTTCTTCTTTTGTTTCGCATTATCTACTCCTGAAATATGGAAATAATACAGCTTGCAGTAGAAAAAAATCATTGTCAGAGGTATCGGAATGGTTGTCACGTACAATTTCCGACTCTGTCGTTTCTGGACCAGAGTCCCTTACCTCAAATGGACACAATCATTCCTCTCCATCATGCCTGAAAATATTTATTTTAATGTTGTTGCCTTTCTAATGTAAACATTAAAGAGAGAGAGAGAGAGAGAGAGAGAGAGAGAGAGAGAGGGTGTGGGGAGAGAGGGGGAGCCAATTTGCTGTCCTCTATAGATCAGATAGATAAATTTGAAAGATTGTGATGATGATGAAGTGAGTATGGAAAGTAGCGTACATATTTTTTGACATTTTCCGCACAAATACAATCAGATTGTTGGTTTCTCTATGTCTGGATGATGATGCTGTTTATGATAATCAGTTAACCCTCCGGCAGGGGCGCCTACTGGTGTCTCACGAGCAGGTGCGCGTTTTAAAATTTACGACATGGTCATCTGTCAGAAAAGACCAACTTATCTTCAACAAACTATTACCGTTATTGAAGAAAGCTATTCATATTCACTATCTTCAACAATTGTAACAAAAGGTTTTGCTCTTTCAGTGCTTTAAATAAAAATTAAGCCGGTTTTTCTTACATATGTCACTTTCATAACACTTTTCATAGACAATTTGTTTACTAATTAATTCCGAAAATTTAGAAATATTAAAAAGTAGCCAATGCCCATCACCTTGTAATTCTTGAAATGGAGTATCACTCACACATTTTAGCTACAACGTCAACTCCACTTTTGTCATGTTGTACTCAATTATGATTTCAGGTTTGTGTGTTTCTTCACCCACTGTCGCCATGTCATGCAGAGCAGACAAAAGTATGATAGCACAGTTTTTACAAGAAACATATGAAACTAAAGTCTTATATACTGAAACCAAACATTGAACTTCCAATTTCTTTTGTTTTGTTTGGTTGAAATTCTGGAAGAATTTCACGTCTGTTCTTCGTCATCGTACCAATGCAAGCGATAATCTTCTGGAGCAGATATTTAGAAACGAGTTAGATTGTGTAACAATTCAGAATTTTCTAAAGGCACTACATATCTTTTCACTATGTCCTTAGGAGTAGTAGATACCCGATATTGCCTGATAATGAATTACCAGATTTTCTCCTGTCGTTCCTCCATATCAACAGACCGCATACAGCTTAGAAAAAACAGAAAACTATTGTAACTCACTGCAGTCCTAAGCAGCAGCATTGCTGTTCCGTCTGCTGTCCAGACGTCCAGTACATTAGCATGATGGCATTTCCTTCTTCTTCTTCTTCTCCTTCAAAAAATCCGAACACAGTTATTATTTCGTCACCTTATTACCTCTTTTGCCCGAGAATTGATGTGTGTCTCGTTGTTTATTTGTATGGGTATTTGTATAGTTTACAATTTCATCAATGAAATCAAGGTGAATTACTTTCAAAAAAATACTAACTTCATTAGTTACACCCATCACCTTTCTCTTTGGATCTGGTAGCACATGCAACATGTTTTTTTCTGTTGGTTTTTGATGTTTTAGCACACTCGCTTTTACACCAATGTGAAAATTCGCCCTTTCAACGAAGAACCCTTGTACATCTGCTGTCTCTTCGGGATCGTCACCATCCTCACATTCAAGTTGAGATTCACTGCCATGGTCTTATTCAGTGTTTCCATCACTCAAATCAACTTTACATTCCTCCAAGTATGAAAAGTAGTGAGAGACTTTATCATCAACTTCTTCGAACAGTCTGCGAATTTCTTCGTCTGATACACCGTTTGAACTGGAACAAAACATCAAAGAAATGAAATGAATAAGTACATCAGATATCGGTGTGACCAAACTAACGTTTAATGTGCATCTACAAAAACTAAAAAATGCAACGAGCAAGTATATTTAACATTTTAGTACACTTTCCTCTGGACATTGACTGGTAGAACAAAGCTCGCAACTGTCACACCAGCAGATGCACGTAGTACCTTTCACTACATTAGACACATCGCTGCTTACAATTCTGAAAACAAACTGGGAAAGGTAACCAAATGAATTAAAGCCACTTTAACATCGTGGAGAAAACATCAAGACTGGAATACATGGTAGTAACGGAGCAATAGCTCAAAATTAAGGCATTAATTAGGCATAAAAACCACTGTTGTTGTACTTTTTACAACAGCGCGCCTGCTCGATGGTGAATGGAAAGCCACACCAGTTGCTTTTTTTAAAAACTTTGTTACGTCTTTATATTAGGCCATGATCGAATGTATCTGAAAGTTAACTGTAGAGAAGTTACGTCAAGCGATGTTTCTTCTCCACAGCGTAAGCTTCAGATGCACTTAATAATGTCCCAGCATAAAAGTCTAAACGAATTGTGTGAACTTTCATAATGTTCAAGAAAAGGCAACTGAACTGACTTTTCATTAATGTTCTAAATTGCTTCAAAACTGTTTCACCTCGCCTCAGAACTGTTTAAACGTATCCCAAAACTGTCTCACATTGCCCCGAAATTAAATCATTTTTTCCTGTATTTAAACTGTGAATCGTCAGGTCTTGCCGAATATCACTGTTACACTGATTACATTGACTTAGAAGTTTAACTTTCTTACACCACCAATTTATCATCGACATCAGTACGTGACATAAATTTCAACTTGATACTCCTACCCATTCCCGAGAAAAAGCGGACTTGACAGACAGATAGATAGGCAGACAGACAGTCTGAATGAAATAAGAAATAAAATTTGTCCGTCTCATATAATTACGAATTTAAAATTTTCCGAATTTTCCTTTACCTTCCTTCTCCTTTTTCTTCACCTTCTTTCTCGCCAAATATCTTGATCCTAGGGGAAGCAGCCTGTAAATTTTGATAAGTGATTTTGGGTGTATCAAAACGTGTGACATAGATCGCTATGTCCTCTGAGTACACTGACTCAGAAGCTTACATTTATTACACCGTCAAGGGGCCATTGACCTCAGTGGTGAAAGAAACCTGAGTCTGATGCATCTACTCATTCCAGAAAAAAAAGGGATTTAACAGACAAATGGATGTGCAGTCTGATAAAAGATGACGAAAATTTATTTCCGTGTGATATAATTACAAATTAACATTCTAGAATTTTTTCATTTGGTTGTATTGTGAATATTTCTTGCAAAGTTTCATGGTCTTAGGTCAACAGGAATATACTTTAGGCTCCGATGAATGAGTTTGCGAGTATCAAAATAGGTGACGTATTTTGCCATATATTTTTATTGCATTTCCATAGAATATTCTGTATGTTTCACCACCAGGAGACCGTAGAGCTTAGTGAGTGACGCAAATTTCAACCTGATACGTCTACCAGTTTTGGAGAAAAAGGATTCTTAACAGTCACACAGACAGACAGAAATATGGACAACAAAGTCATCCTATAACGGTTCTGTTTTAACCGACTGAGGTTCGTAATCCTGAAAAAGGTATTGCTTATGGTAGGCATTATAATCATATTGCAATTTTCAATGCTCTGTGAGCATGGAAAGACAGATAAATGAAAGGTGAACAAGTTGCTGTTGCTTTTCGCAAGCTTAAGATGTCAGTGTCAAAGTCGTGGAAATAGTATTGTATACTTTGCTAATTCTCTCCAACAACTGCACCTGAAGCTATTTGGTGGATGGACAATGGTGCCTATTTGTTTTTCAATGTTACCAAAATAAATTTTATACCCTTAAATAAATGTAATACATCGGAATGAATCGGTTAAGACTTGTCTACTTACCCATCATATTTTTGAGTTTGTGGTTTAGATGCAGAAACATTTAATTTGAATGTTCACTATGCTTGAAAATTGTCATACAACAACTGCACTTACGCCGACAACAAGTGCCGCTTAACATGCACGATTTTATCAGTAGTAAGAGTAAAGAAGTTGTGCATACTTTTTAATTTTATAGGTTAATTCAACTACTAGCAGTAGTAGCTTTATTCATCCATAGAATCCTTTCTGCAAGGATGTAGGACATGTCAAACTATTTACACGTTTACGCCAAATTTGAAATAAGCTTAGTCGTATATACATATATTTACAGGCTTATAGTTAGAGCCAATCATTAGATTTACTCCTGCTATACAATATTTCTTTACAAATAACTTATTAAATAATGTAATGCCACACTGTTTACTCTTATCTCACTATCAGTCACTACACACTATATACACATTGTTTAATAACCCTTCACCCACTCTACATACGTATACATACACGCTGGTGAGCTTTCTGTCATCTTCTGTATCGCAAATACCCATTTGGAGTCCTGAAAAACTGAGTCAGAATCCCTCAACAATTAGCGAGATGTGGAGCACAGAAAGAGGAAGAGATGTTAGCATTGTGCTATGCATATCTTGGGGTAAGTTTCTCTGTAAAAGGGTATAAGAAGGATAAAAACACAGTGTGAATGTGTTATGTCGAATATTGGATATTTAAGGTCATTATTAACATAACAAATTTTTAACAAACCCCTCCTCTGCTTAATCTAAGTAATCCTTCAATGTATAAAGTGTATTGCAAAACTGGCACTTTGTAGCTGCCATTCGGAATAAATGTGTTTTGGAACTTCTTTAATCTCTTCTGGTAATTTAATGTACAGTTTTATTCTGTGGTAGAAAAGATGATTTGAATTTCATGTTTATTTTTTCTTGGTAAATGTAAATTGAGTCTAGCTCTTATTGCACGGTCATGGACAGTGCTGTTTGTGTGATAATTACCGATTTTATTTTTCGAGTGTACAACTGATTGGTATATAAAATACCGATTGTTTTGAACAGAACTTTACAATGAGCTCAACTACTATTTTTGGTTATTATTCTTATGCCTCTTTCCTGGAGTTTTAATATTGTGTTCATATTTGGTGCATTTGTTCCCCAAAAAACAATGCCATAGCTACGAATTGAGTGTACATATGAATAGTATGTGACTAAAAGACAGTGTATGTTACACACTGATGATAGTATTCTAACATTCTGATGACATTCTTTTTGCAAGTACCTTTGTGCATTTACACCACTTCAACTGAGAATAAATATTCATTCCTAGAAATTTTACGTTTATTACACAGTCTATAGAGGTGCTATCTACATTTATTTTAACACTGCCATTTTACCTCTTGGTTCAGATAATTGTTTTACTATATGTTTTGACCTTGAAGTATGTGTTATCCATAGTCTTTGTATCCTATCTGCTACGTATGATCGAAACCAGTCATTAATTACCCCCATTATTCCTAATGCTTCTAATTTCTTTAGTAGAATCTTGTGGTTGACTGTATCAAACGCCTTAGAAAGATCCAAAAATATGCCTATGACACACTCATCTTTGTCAAGAGCATCAAGTACAGGTTTTGTGAATTGTTCTATGGGTGGCTCCATATTTTTGTCACTTCAGAAAACATACTGTGATTAGATTAAAAAATTCTATTCATTCAGGTAATTCATTAACCTGTTTTTGATAGCTGTTTCTATTATTTTTGAGAATGCTCACAGCAGGAAAATGGGCTGATAATTTTCTGTCTTGTGTATTACTTTTCTTAAGCAAAGGTACAACTCTTGCCTATTTTAACTGCTCTGGAAATGTCCCTGCTGTGATAGATTCATTTAATATATTTGTTAAGGGGCCTTGAGTAATCTCTATGCATTGTTTCAGTACACACATTGGTACTTTATATAAGCTTGCTCCCTTTTTATTTTTTAGTTTTTGAACATTTTCACTGACTTCGTTCTCTGTGGTTTGAAGTAACGTCATTGTATTTAGTGAAACATTATTTACAGGCTCTATATTTGTTTTGGAGAATTTTTGCTGTAACTTCTAGTGGATCATTTATTACCTTATTCCCTCCCTTAGCAGTACGTTATTCGGCATTTGTTTGCCTCTCCCTGTTTCCCTTCTTATGACATCCAATACTGTTTTGCTTTTATTCTTTGCATTGTATATTAATTGGATATTAAATGACTTTTCTGCAGCAGTCAGAACCTTCTTATAAATCCTTTTTTATCTACAATACACATTTAGGAACTCTGGATAATTGCAACGCTTTTTTCATGGAACTAAAGTATTTAAATGCTTGTGAGGACTTTTAATACCTGCTGTTGTCCTGTTTTTCTGAGATGTTGATACAGACATGCATACTTTTGGAAAAGACTTTTCAAAGTTCAGTTTATATAATGTGGAGAATGTAGAGAATTTCATATTCACATTGGTTTTCTTATACATTTCATCCCAGCATTGTTTTGCTAGTTCTTTTGAAAGACCTTTTATTTTGATTTCTGATAGATGTAGTTTGTAGGCTTGTAGTTGAGAGAATGCTTCGATGTCCGATTCTTATTTAAGAGACATGGTCTGATAATCGAAGATCTTTTGCAGCTACATCACGTAGTTCCGTATCCATATTTGTGGCCATATGGCCCATTACTAAACCAATCATTGTAGTAACCCTTGTTGCACTATTAACCAATAGGGACACGCCAAAACGTGGAAGGATATATATGAGGGTGGTGCTAGATTCATTTGTGATTTTAATTTTTATGTCAATGTCCTCACACAGAATTATGTTGACCTTAGTACTTGAGACTTTATCAAGAACATCTGTTAATGTATTGAAAAAAACGGTCCTCACTACCACTGGGAGATATATAGACGCACTTAATGTTTCACGTCTTTGTGATATCGAACCGTGTTAATTCATTATGTGATATTTCAAAGTGTCTTCACTTACTGTAGTCAGGTCATGTACTGAATTCAACTGAGTTCCTTTCCTGATGTAAATTCATGATCCTCCACCTATTGACACAGTTCTGCAGTAAGAGTTTACCATTTCAAACATAGTATCTCGTGTGTTTTGTACTGGATGTCTTCCATATTTTGAGAAGCAACATAATTATTTCATTTAGGTACAAAGTTGGAAATTTCCTCATATGATCGCAGATCTATAATTATACTTGCATATTACCATAAGCCTGAGTGTGTGTGTGTGTGTGTGTGTGTGTGTGTGTGTGTGTGTGTGTGTGTGTGTGTGTGTGTGTCAGTTTGTACTCGGTAAATAAAAAATAGTTTTTATTGTTGCCAACACTTATTTTCGAGTTATCGACTTTCCATCTGTGTTTTGTTAAATTTCATTTCTGTCTTATTCAAGTATTATCTTTGGCTGTATTCTGTAAAAAAATAAACAAAGCAAAAGTGCTCCATGTATATTAAGCATATAATATAATCATACTGTTGTATTTCATTTAAAAAAGCTAAACAAAACAATTCTACCCCCTTCTTAAAATTGGGTTTTGTCAGTTTCTTTGTATTTTAACTACGTTGCATGTGAGTGTATGCCTTTTACATTGTGTATATTGATTACATTTGTGTTTTATTTTATAGCTGATTGTAGTAAATGCTGGTTGAGAGAGCTTTGGAGCTACATTGCTGATTTTTATATATTGCAGTCTTCCTTAGAAATTGCTTTCGTCGACTAGGCCCAGTCAGTTGTAATTCAATGTAATTATTATCTGTCAATATCGTCGAGTATATTGTGTACTGAAGAACACGAAGCATAGAACCCCTTCCTTATTTGTTTAGCTGATACCTTACTGAAAAGCCTTTAAGACTGACAGGTGATTACCGATCTATCAACCGCAGACTGAAATGAGAACAGCCCTATCGTATTTTGGATGCAGAAATACTACTGTAACGCTCGACAAGCATAACAGAACTTTTGAGATGTTGAAATACTTAATGTTCAGATGCACTGCATCTTTTACCAAGAGTAACGGAATTTTTTACCATCTTCCAGTGGTTGATCATATTTCATACTGCCTATTTGTTTCTCTGCTTGCCTGCTTACCGTAGTATTTCATGCATCACGCGTTTCCTGTATCATTAGTTAGGCCTAACTTCAAATGTAATCGGTCTGTTTAGCATGTTATTTTTTTGCCAGACGTGTTCAGGGTCTTACTTTCAGAGCGCAAAATGATGTTTTATGCATCAATTTGACATGTGTGTATCTCTCTCTCTCTCTCTCTCTCTCTCTCTCTCTCTCTCTCTCTCTCTCTGTGTGTGTGTGTGTGTGTGTGTGTGTGTGTGTGTGTGTGTGTGTGTGTGTGTGTGTCTGTGTGTGTGAGTGTCTGTGTGTGTGTGTGTGTGTATGTGTAGAATAACATCGCATTTTTTTTACGAGCAGACGTATTATTGCTGATTTTTAGGCGCTGAAAGTCCACCGCGATGCTTCACATGCTTCATGAAACGATTCAGATGTGCAAAATATTTCATTTATGAGCAATAACATTGTATATTTGACGTAAACACTTTATTATTTGTATTAGAGACGTATTTATTCGAGATCTGTAAATTTTGAAACATCATTGTGACATTTGATAACAATCAGAGAAGTACTTAGATGTGGAAAATAGCTCTGTTCTGCCTTACACTACACATAAAGCAACCTTAATGTTCCCTATTACTGCTTAATTTCACGATTTAACATTTTGTTTGTGTGTATGTGTGCGTGCGTGGTATGCATAGTTGACATATTTTGGATGTGAGAAAACTGCTAGATACACCCTTAATGAAACATTTTGCACTTGTTTCAAAATTAAGATAGTTCAGATGTTTCTGAGCGCATTCAAGATGCGTGCTCTGTGGATACTCTGTCGATTTCAATTGAATGCTCACTGAGATTCTATGTTGTGATTGTTTCATTTTTTGCGCTACATGCATAATGGATGTAGGCAGATAGAGGATTAGGAGGAGATTAGGTCAGAAGGTACAAACTCAAGACTGGGACTATTTATCAATATTTCTTTTTATTTTTCATTTTTGCACCACTGCTATCTCCGGCTTTCATTACCTTGCCATCATATCTTGGCCTTTTCCGATACAGCAGTGCCCAGTATGTCCAAGGGTCAGCATAGATATAGTTTCTCGTATGACCAGCAAAATCCCCATGTCTGCCTCTATTAGATCCTGTGTGGGACCAACCTGGGCGTCAATTTTTTTCCCAGTACCAGCCCCTAGGACATCAAGGACGTGACACAGTATTTGTCCGCCATCTTGCCGCTCTTGAGGATTCAACGGCTTTATGTCACAGTTTTCAGAAAAAGTAGTGCATATTTACAGGTCAGAGGATATATAAAGTCAAATGAAAACTGCGATAGTACCGCCAAATTCTTTGTTATTTTAACTGGATTTCGTAACCGCTGAAATAAAACCAGACACTCTCTCAACCTGTGAGTAACTGATGATGGACAAAGTCGAGACAGTATAAACTCTAGGCCGGCAGCAGCAAGACTCGAATTTCTGGCGAAAAGATAAATTTAAGTATTAGTAAGTTTTTTCCGGCGGTACTCGTGCCTAGTTCAGTCATGTACGAAACTGAAACATTCGCTATATATTGGTCAGTCGAGATGACAGTAGATGGTTCTGAAGTTCGTGCTTTAGAAGAATGTTGTAAATTAGTTGAGAAGATCGAGTAACTGAAGGAGACGTACTGAGTCCAACCGGGGAAAGAAGCTTATAGCGTAACTTGACTAGAGGTATTGTAGAGGATGCCAAAACCTTGAATAAAGTATTTAGGTTCACATGAGTGTAGAGAATGTTGATTATGTAGATGTTGTGTTGGCTGAAGAGCCAACACTGTGTTACTGGAGGAGGCCGAAATGCACGTGGCTTAGCTCACGCAGGCTGGCGTGAGAAGGGAAGAACTATACTGAGGTCTGAAACATGACAAGGAATGAGAATTCAGAAAGCTGACGAAATTAGTTTGATACTTAACTTTAATCCATTAATGATGAACGTCGCTCTTGACGGTCCATGATTCACAATATTATCTGTTCAGAATAGTAACTGAATGTGGCGCCTTGCTAGGTCGTAGCAAATGACGTAGCTGAAGGCTATGCTAAACTGTCGTCTCTGCAAATGAGAGCGTATGCAGACAGTGAACCATCGCTAGCAAAGTCGGCTGTCCAACTGGGCCGAGTCCTAGGGAGTCTCTCTAGACCTGCCGTGTGGCGGCGCTCGGTCTGCAATCACTGATAGTGGCGACACGCGGGTCCGACGTACACTAACGGACCGCGACCCATTCAAAGGCTACCACCTAGCAAGTGTGGTGTGTGGCGGTGACACCACAGTAGAGACGAAAGTGTTCGCACAGAGTAGACAAGCGTGGTAAGTTGGTTCGAAGACTACAACCATCTCTTTGTAGCGAAAAGTACTCCTTTATGAGCGGTGTCCACTCGGGAGGTAGACTTCCTTACACTGTAGAGCTATTGGAGCACTTGTTGAATAACACTAATCTGAAAGTGAGCTTAACTATTTATAATAACAGAAATATTGCGTTTTATGCCAATCTAGACGTGAGAATTTATAAAGGACACTGAACCACCGATTCCTTTTCTTTGCGCCACATAAGCGTCAGGTGCCCTGCAAGATTACCTTTCGAGCATAGTCTTTAGCTTTGTTATTTATTTTGAGTCTATTTTCTTCTATTTCAGTATCTTCGTTTTAGGGCAAAGACTGATATCTCCTAATACGTAAAAGAAAATGGTTGCCGATTCTTTTGACACCAGATACTATGTGGTTAGAATTTAATGGCACCACAAAGTAATTAGTGACTCAGGGAGTCTTAAAAATAAATCAGTTGGCCTTTCCATACGTCCTTATATTATTTAAAAGAAAAGCGATGAAAAACCAGGTCGTTCTAGTTGAGTCTTTAAATATTAGTTTTCTCTTCTGTCTTAATAGTCTACACTTCGAAAAATTTGGTCATAAACATTATAAGTGTAGCGACAATTCATAGAATAATTCGATGTGAATAAGATAATAGCGGTATTATCCAGTATAAATATTTGTTTTTACAGAATACTGGATCCGAATTATCGGTTACCTATTATAATCTATGCAGGGTAAATTAATATGTTAGCAGCTACAGCAATTTCTATGAATAGTGTGTGTTCGTGTTTGGGTGTATGTGTATGTTAGGAGGGAATTGGTTGGTATGTGGTACTACGTTGCGTTGTTAGGTGGCTACTGAAAAACCTAAGTAGTTTACTTGTGTTCTCGTGGGAATTAATTTATGTAAACTGTCAAGAATCACTAGACGGTGTGGAAAAGCATTACTATTGTTAGTATGTTCATTTCGTATAATTTGCGTTCATGCTCCATAATTTATTCTACACGTACTCCATGAATGTTATCGAATCTGATCATCAAGCAGAATATATACCAGTTACACTGATGTTACACGATGCCATACTGAAGTCTACTAAAGAGAGACCGCCTACAGTACGATTATCCGTCGTCTTCCCGAGTGCTGTCGATCGGTGTGGGATCCACATCAGATGAGGTTAACAGAGAACGCCGGGAACGTTCAAAGAAGAGTAGATCATTTTGTATTATCGCGTAATATGGGAGAGAGTGTCACCGATATGACACGCGAATTTGGGTGGCTTTCATTAAGACAAAGGCGTGATTCGTTGAGACATGATCTTTTCATGAAATTTCAATCACCAACTTCCTCCTCGGAATTCTAAAATGTTCTGATGTCGCCCTGCTACATAGGGAGAAATGATCGTCATAATAAACTAAGAGAAATTAGGGCTCGCACAAAAATTTTTAAGTGTTCGTTTTTCCCACACGAGAGCAGTAGGGAAATAGCTTGATGGTGGTTCGATGAAGCCTGTGCCAGTGTCTTAATTGAGATGTAGATGTAGGTGTACCATACTTCTACGAAAACGTTGAAAAACTAATTTAATTATTTCCATTTACCCGTTGGGACTCTTCACGTTTGTTTTGACATGAAGTAATGATACCTTGTGTCTTTCTACAATTGTCAGTGATATTTTCATTCTATAGATTTATGTGGTTCGTGACACATTTCAAACTCACCGAAGATTTGACTATACGTTAAACGGTTTTCTGATAGTGAATTGATAGTCATACATCAGTTTCTGCATGTTTTCTTCGGAGTCTAGCATCAGCAATTAACTGACACGTCTTGTCTGTAAGCACATTCTCAGCAAACGGCATATCAGTATATTTTCTTGCGTTTTCTGTACTGATAATATTACTTTGGTAAATATCCTGAATGAATTATACGCCAAGCAATCAATAATCAAGAAAGGGTTCAAATGGTTCGAATGGCTCTGAGCACTATATGACTTAACATCTGTGGTCATCAGTCTCCTAGAACTTAGAACTACTTAAACCTAACTAACCTAAGGACATCACACACATCCATGCCCGAGGCAGGATTCGAACCTACGACCGTTGCAGTCACGCAGTTCCAGACTGAACGCCTTAACCGCGAGACCAACATTAATCTCTCTCTTGAGTCATTAAGTGAATATCAAATGAAAAGTTGGTGGGTGCTGTTCTATGAAAAACAATAACAGGCTTAGGTGAAATTTTTATAGCCACTGTTGATGCCATTATATGGAGATAACTACGTATTTTAGTAGTTGTTTAAAATATTCTCTTCATTTAGTAGAACAAAATGCCGACAACCGATTGCAGATCAAACATTCTTAATTCATATAGGGGGCAAAAGACGAATCCAAGCCAGTTATTCCGAGAGAGTGATACTTTGTGACCTAGCATCTTTAAATCAGTAGACCTTACGTCAGTTTAACTCGCCTTGTCCTTATTAGGAGAGTTAAATACTAAGTCACAGAATATTCAAAGGAACACATTGTCATAAACAACCAATACTGTAAGAATCTATTAATATTTTTACAAAACCAAGAAAACACTTTTATGTTATTTCACCATTAAAATTTTATTGACTGTTAAACAAGTGGTTTGTTAATATAGAATACACTGACTTCAGTAACATGAATTTGCATGACTCCCTCGAAAGCGGCACAAAAACCAAAAATGTTACCACTTCTTTTCAGCAACACGGGACGGATCACTGCACCAGTTTCCTTCGTTAAACTGCTTACTGTATATGCGAAAGGTCAACTGTTACGTTGTTGTTCGTATTTTATGTCTTCCGTTACTGGTTTACAATAAGCTCATAAAAGACAAACAACGAACCGGTGAGAAACACTTCACAAAATCACCCTTTGTTCCGTCAGTATCATTTTTCCAATTTGCACGACAAATCGAAGCTGAGCTGCGAAAAAAGTCTTCTCATCTTTGACAGCGTTTTATCCTAACATTTAGCCGTTTTCGATCTCGACAGGCTACTGCTGTTCCAGTCTTCCGGTCTTCCAATGCTTCCTGTCTGTATTCTTCACGTTTTAACGCTGGACTCCCTTCCTTCTTCCCCGCGCCTCTCAGTTTAAATCTTCCTTGGCGATAAACTTTGATTAATAGTCGGACGTACCGGTACCACCGGTCTGTAATCCACAAAGATTTTAGCTATGGAGCACGTTATCTCCATTGGCCTCCGAACTTCATATCGTAATTTTCCTGTTTCGTTACCTGCAGACGTCTTCTCATATCGTCCTTTTCCAATTTTCTTATTATCTCCCTAACGCTCCCCGTTTCAGGAAAAATGTCTGCTCCCTACAGTAATATGTTCTGCACCACACTTTAAAAATTTCTTTCTTAGCGTTCTCCCATACAATATTATTCCATAATATCTTACGGAGAGATTTAGAAACTCTCTTCTCGTTGTTGTTGTGAATTTTATCATTTTCACATGACCAGAAATTTGCAGTTTCTGCAGGGTTTCAATTTCCCTTCTCCATGACAAAATTTTATCTCCTACTTAGGCGGTACCCCTGGCGACCGTGTGGCAGAACGACCACCTTCTCGCCCAGCCTTTCCGCCCAGCAACGGCGGCAGCCGCGTCTGCGGCGATCTGGAGGCGGCAGCTCCCCCTCACTGGAAGAGCCATCGCATGGGCCGGAGTGCACCACGGCGACCGTCGAGACAACAGTCGCGTCACCCACCTGCACAGAAAACGAGTACTCACATTGAAATGCGTAAAAGTAGACTGTTCGCGTATATGTAATTTGATGTGCGCGCAGCTTAAGAAGCGTTTTGGAAAAAGTTGATATTGTTTGAACATTTACTTAGCAATAGGACACAGCCGAAGATCTACTTGGCATTAGTTGTGAGAGCTCCTCTAAGAACCAAAGCTAGAATTTAGAATAAAATACGCAAATCTTGTATTATTAGCATCAATTGATTAGACACTGTTAATGCCTCCAGATGAACTGTCTCGTAGTTCGCCGTTGTTGTGTGGATTATCATGTATTTCACTGCACTCAAAGATATTGGCCATTTAACTACAGAAACGAAATAGTGATGAACTATTTCTGGTTTTTCGTGCAAG
Source organism: Schistocerca gregaria (assembly GCF_023897955.1). Classification (NCBI taxonomy): domain Eukaryota; kingdom Metazoa; phylum Arthropoda; class Insecta; order Orthoptera; family Acrididae; genus Schistocerca; species Schistocerca gregaria. The sequence continues at coordinate 1,119,503,992 of NC_064920.1, forward strand.
AGACGGTTTGGCAGCCCAGAACGGAATCGGAGGAGGTGGCGTAACACGAGATTAGTGTTTAATGTCCCGTCGAGGACGAGGTCATTAGAGGCCGAACACCAGTTTTTATTAGGGAAGGATGGGGAAGGAAAGCGGCCGTACCCTTTCGAAGGAACCACTCCAAAATTTCCTTATGCGAATTAGAGAAATTACGAAACACCCAAGTGAGGACGGCCAGGAACGTGTTCGAAAGTAGTCCTAGCTAAAGTGCTAGTCTGTACGGTACAAAGGAACCGTTAAATGTCATGTGCCGATGACCCTGTCTGAGTAATCAGTGATCCGCATTGAACACAGTATATTCCGTCGTACGGGAAAATCGAAAGTTCTGTTTCAAACTAGTGCAGTTTCTCAAAAATGAGTGTAACATCGCTCGGCCTTTGATCTCCTTTAAACACTTGTAAGTAGTCGACCTCATTACCTTATCTTTTTATGTTAATTCGCTACATTCCATGCGACACTGGCATCGAAAACTACTTGAGGTAGTTTCAAAATCACTTTAAATAGTAGAAACAAATGCCGTAGAGGCTTTCTAAATCTGATGGTACAGAAAAACTTTGAATGTTAGATGGGCACATCACGTAGCTAACAAGGAGGTACTGAATGGAACTGCGGAGGAAACAAGTTCCGTACAATTGTAAAGAGAATCATTGAGTAAGTGGAAGAATTCCCTCCGCTATGAATTGGCGAAATCCCTCACAGAATTAACTATTCCGTCCTGTTAACTGCAAATTTCGTGAACGTGTAGATACGCATTTTAATGCTATCAGCTCCGTACATCAACACGATAGATGGAAAAATGTCATCAATAAAATTCCGAGGATAGCAAGGGTAAATAAGCGCGAGAGATACCGTACAATTTACTCAAAACCTCGTATATCCAAGCGGCTGAAGAGAATATACACTAGATATAATATACAGAAAAGTGGACAGGAATATCTGGCATTGTGATTCACAACGGAAGAAGGGCTGAAGAAAAATCAAGACACGGTAGTTGGGTAAGTAAATGTGGAAAAATAGTAGAACTATGTGAAATGGTGTAAGATATTCGAAATTCTGAGAGACATAGGAATAAAGCATAAATCAAACTTGAGAGACAAGGGGCAAGGGTCTCGGATTAGAAAGAGTGTAAGAAAGAACTCAGAATTACAGCAATATTTTACTATCATTTCTGCACAGAAGCAATAACGCAATTAAAGGAAGTTTCAAAAGTTGGTCTAAAATTAAAGATTAAAGGATATGATTAACAATATTCAATGATGACAATGCTATCTTCCGTGAAAATGAGGAAGAAGAATAGATCTATTACATGGAATGGTCTATATGAAAACACGACGTGGAGTGAGAGTAAACCGAAAAACAATGAGAAGTGGAGAAATGAAAATACCTTCAACCTTGACGTCAAAATTCTCGATCACGGCGGATGCGAATTTAGGGGTTTCATCTGCTTTGGAAGGGAAATAGCCCATGATGGAAGACTCCAGGAGGACATAGAAACCAAAGCAGCAGTGGAAAAGAGGGAAAATGTGGCCAAGAGAAGTCTAATGGTAATAAAAAAAAAAAGAATGTGCTTTCGGAGGACAACAATGCCATGCTAGTAAATCATACACCGTACGAAAACCGAAACGGAAAGGAATCTAAGGGTTTTACATGTGGTGGTATAGAAGAATGTTAAGAATTAGGTGGACTAATAAGAAACAAGGTAACTCAAATAATACCTTCAATATTCTGGCCCTCCCTGGTAATCATAATGTGGTCTTACCTTTCCCATGGTGCGCTCCTCCAGCTGTGTGTCCTGCAGCCAAGGACTGACGTCTCCTCCATCAGCTGACATCGGCATCTTCTGCGGCTCTTCTGTCTTCGGAGGAGCACCTTCCTGTTGACCGGGGCCCAAACGGAACCGCATCCACACCACGTTGAAATCCTGCGAGAGTTTGGTTTCAGTCGTCATGTTTACATTTATTGTTTTTCGCTTTATTTATTTCTCATTGTTTAACCATAATCTAAGACACTCACGTTTTCTAGTACAAGGTACTGTGTTTTTATAATTACGTATCTAGAGTCATGTAATTTTCTCAGTGGAGACCATAAAATTCCGATTTCTTGTGTAAGACATATGTCAGGTTAATAAGGCATTCTGAAGGGTTTTTATGGCAATGCGGACGAGAGCATCCGCTCGTTGACTTCGTGAAATACTTAACGGCAACCCCAGTCAACACGAAGTCTTAAACGTCGGGAATGTTGAGCCGCTAACATTAACTGTGTACTCAGTACTGATGTCACTCCCCGGTTCGGTTAAATCATGTCCATCATTTATATGTCGATGCTTAACGAGGAAACCGAAACACGAATCATCCGTTTCACGGGTTTCAGTTTAGTTCGGACATGGAGTCAATGGCCTGACCACGGCGGAGGTCACACGACAGGATGTGCTGCTGTGCTGAAGACACTAATCAGCAATGGAACGAGCAGTCCCACGAAGCAACATGAAACCTCATTCTCTCAGCAATGTGTCCACAAAGCAAAGTGATAATAGTTATAATTGGTTATATTGTTTAGCTATTTAACTTGGCTTACCCCTCCCCGTCCACAAGATTTATCCTTTAACAAATTCTGATCATGTTTGAGGAAGTGTGGATGAAATTACTGTTCTCTTGCATCGGAGTTGAGATTAAACTATCACAAATAATGAATAGTCGGCTTCAAGTTGAAGATGTGTGGTTAGTTGCCAATTAAGTGCGTAAACAGTTAGTCTTCATCCACGTTTTCATTACATGGTCCATCTGGAGCTAGATGAAATCGAACAGGAGTGGGAGAATGTGGTAGGAATGGTAAAATCTAGGTTGGGATAGTAATATTGACGCCAAAGATAATAAATGACTGTATAAAAGACAAAAATGACCGATCGGTCATATAGCAGACGAGGTTCTTCAGGGTTCACCTGTGGCGTGAGGTACCTCCACCTCGTCCGATACCCCTTCGTGCCGACACAGTGATTCCACCCACAGACCATGGATACCGTCCAATGGCCGGGCCATCCTCTGACTTCGTGTCATTGAATGCGGTATGCAGGGGAGTGGGATAAGCACACCGCTTTACAAGTTATTGTTACTATCCATGTGTTGGAGCCTCCACTTCTCAGTCTCACTAGTTCCTCAATAGGTCTCTGAAGGCTGAGTAACCCGTTCCCGTCCTCCAATCAAAGACAGTTCGCTGGTATCCCGGAAGCTGAACCGAGGTTTTCCGTGTGATACATCTACTGACCAATTAGCCCTGGTAACAGTAACCCAGTAAAACTGAGTTACAGCCCGCTACAGAAGTTAACCTTAAAGCTATTAGTAAGTAATCGATCTCTATTAGCTACCGGTACTTGGGTAATCTTTAGAAAATGCAGAAGTTCTCGCGCTAAACTCAAATGTGATGCGCTAATTAATGATCACTTTGATTATGTAAAATCTGCACACTCCTCGACGCTGCTCACCTGTGGGTCGAATGGTACAGGATCTGCGTCGTCATCGCAGACCGCTACGACACGAAGATCTTCGGTGTCGGTCTCCCGCCCACAAGGGAGACAGAAAAAGGCGAGAGCTCTGCGGAACATCTGCGAAGATGAAAGAAATGTATACATATATTAAGTGTGGTCCTAGATTCATACATTAGTCTAGGAGAATGCCTGCAGCAGAGATGTGGATTGTGAGGCAATCTCAACGTTAGGAATGGGTGCTGCGACTGCGCTTTCCTAGAAATTCCACGTCTCATCAACATGCTACCTAAAGCTCTGAAAAATAAAGTTTTTCTCGCAGTGTATGATTTTCGGCGATATTAAATATTTTCTTACAAACACTACGGCTTGAGCTTTCAGCAAATCTACAGCGCTTACCATCAAAGTGACACTTATTTACTGAATGTTCTTGTCATGAATCACAGACAAATAACTGAAATTTTCACATGGAACATAGTATGCGCGAGGAAAGTCAATCACCAAAGTGACGTAATTTACCTTTTAAGCCAACCCTGAAAATTGGTCGTTTGGATATGTTTGATAAAGGGAGAGTTGAGAGCGCAGCCAGGTCAAAAATGCGGGAAATTCCATGTTAATCAATGTGTAATATACATTGCAGAAAGCGTAGTTCTTATCAGCAAGCACCGATGTTAGTCTTACGGCCGGCAGTTGCACACCATCCGCGGATAGCCCACGGCCCATAGGGAATATGGCGGGCGTAAAAGAGCAAATAATCGCGAATGTCGAAGATACGACTTCATAATATTTTAGAACAATAAAATTCAGTGCTGTGTTGCATTAGGTCTTGTTCGAATCCGTACAGAGCGTAACTATAAATATGGAATTATTCTTGGATATCGTACTGAAAATAAAATATAGTTACAGTTCTCAGTTCCACGTTGATGTATTCATTGCCAGAAAATAAAATGAGGATGATTTTTAATTCTCCTGGAAGTGATTAATAGCTTGGACTTGGGTGGTTTCTTCTGATGAATGATTACGAGCTTAACTAGAATATTACTCTTTGACTTTGGTGAATTTTGGGTAACACTCATGTTACAAGACGACCTACAGATACACCACGCGCAATATCGACAACCACAAGAAAAGCTAATGTCTTTGTTTCAAGGAAGAATGTAAATGTTAATGCTCCTCGTTTCACTCCCGGCAATTTTAGTTGTTTTCCTTGCTTCCTGCCTAACCACGCACTCGGAAATCGCCTAATATTTTCTTCATCTTTCTTTCTGTAATCAGACGGAAGTGTAAATATAGTCAAGTAGTGGAAAACATACCAGTGATGAAAGTCATAAAATGAGTAATCATCTCTAAGATGAGGAGCATATATACATATATTTCAGTGTAGTGGGATGCGTACCTACATCCTTCGACTCCACATACTACCACATTAACTATTACGTTCATACTTTGACATGGAGTAGTAATTTCCTATCTTTGATATCTTACTATGGCTTGAAGGCTTATATTGTTGATGCACTGTTAACTGACGTTTAATGATAATGATGACATGATTGTGATAAATTATGAATGAACCGTTTCCTCTAATACTGCAAGTTATAATAACAGTTCGTCTCATTTTGAATTATAGATGGTAATAAACTTTTCCTGTAAGGAAACTCTTGCACGAAACAGATATCCTTTGATAATCCGTTTTATGACGTTTAATTGTTACAATAATTACAATAAACCGCACCATAACGTCGCGTTTTCATATATCTGCAAAACACGTACATAAATTCTTGTGAGAGGCCCGTATCTAACGCTACCGAAAGTCGACAGCGGTTACTACTGTTTTCGATATTGCATGTTAGCAGAAAGTGTTCCGAAATGAGTTTTAGTCGTGACTTTACCGCATCCTGTCAAAGTTATCAAATATCTCCCAGGCCACGTCTTCTGCTTAGGCACATTTCAATAACTCAAGTCAGATCTTATTAAAAATTTGAAATATCGTAGTACAGAATGAGATTTTCACTCCGCAGCGGAGTGTGCGCTGATATGAAACTTCCTGGCAGATTAAAACTGTGTGCCCGACCGAGACTCGAACTCGGGACCTTTGCCTTTCGCGGGCAAGTGCTCTACCATCTGAGCTACCCAAGCACGACTCACGTCCGGTACTCACAGCTTTACTTCTGTCAGTACCTCGTCTCCTACCTTCCAAACTTTACAGAAGCCCTCCAGCGAAACTTGCAGAACTAGCACTCCTGAAAGAAAGGATATTGCGCCGACATGGCTTAGCCACAGCCTGGGGGATGTTTCCAGAATGAGATTTTCACTCTGCAGCGGAGTGTGCGCTGATATGAAACTTCCTGGCAGATTAAAACTGTGTGCCCGACCGAGACTCGAACTCGGGACCTTTGCGTTTCGTGGGCAAGTACTCTACCTCTAATATCGTAGTAGTCTCGGGAATTTATACTAAGATGCCGTTTTGTGTGGATTATCCATAAGTTGGTGACTGCATCTCGCAGCACCCAGGTTTCCACGGACCAGACTGTTGAACGAACCTAAGAGCCTGTAGAATAGGAGAACCACCACAACAGGTGACCACGTTGGTATTTGTTCGTTACGAAAAAGGAGCGATCAATTTCGCTTAGGCTTGTCAGTAAGCAGCAGTTATGAGATATAAACATGTCCGCAAATGACCCCAAAAGAAAAGCGAGACCGGAATTATTATGTTGTGATTGATAAGAAACAGTGAGTTGTGTGGCAAAATTCTTGGGACACTTGTTTCTTATGAATTAAGTGCTGGGTTTAAAATAGATATTGCCAATTTACTGCCACTTCCTTGTCCAGTCAGACCATGGGTGTGGTGCTCATCACAATTTCCCTAGCTGTTTTCAAAAACTTTGCGATTGGCTGACGTTCTAAGAAGACACTAGAAAGTCTTTTATGCAAGTGGCAACTTTTAAAATGGCAGTCAACGTTTTTTAAATTCATCCCTCACTAAAGCTTCCCAATTCGTGTTGTTTGTCTCGAACTTATCCCGCGTCGTTACTGGGTCGGCGAATTAGTCTGAATATGACAATGTTTGGAGGCACCTATGTTCTAGGGGCAATGTCTTTGAGTAGAATTCAAAACGTCGTCGGTCCAGGCTTCGAAACCAGCTACGGCTTAAATTTTGATTCATAAACGGCAATGGCGGCAGAAGACCTCGGCAAAAGAAATCACCTCCATTCTGCCAAGGGCCATCTCAAATTTCGCGGAGTAGCGGACAGAGGTTTACGACACTCTCTGGTCCTTGGGATTGGAAATTGCCCCTAAAGGCAGAAGAATCAACAATTATCAACGGCATGAGGATGCAGAAAGCAATGCAAACCATTGCATGAAAGTTATATAATGGGTATCGACAGGACATGTGGGCTGTAATTGAAAAAGTGACATGATGGTCTCTCCATTGGCAAAAGATTCTGGAGAAGTCCTCCATCTGGATCTGTGGATGGGCACTGTCAGGGGGAGGTGACCATGAGAAAAAGACTGAATAGACAAATAAAGGATAGCGTTCTCCGTGTAGGGGCGTGTAACATCAGAAGCTTGAACGTAGTAGCGAACAAGAAAATCAGAAAGGGGAAATGCAAAGGCTCAATGTAGATATAGTAGGGGCCAGTGAAGTGGAAAGAAGACGATTCCTGGTCACATGAGTATATGATAATATGAAAAGCATCAGAAACTGGTTAACGGGGTTAGGATCGGATAAGAATAGGAATGTAGGGCAGAGATTGCGTTCCTCAGAACAGATCAATAAAAGGGTAGTTCTTATCAGAATCGACAGTAGACCAAGACCAACAACTATATTGCAGGCATACATGCCGACATCGCAAGCTGAAAATTAAGAGACAGAGGAAGTGTATGAGGGTAGTGAAAGGGTAATACAGTACGTAAGAGGAGATGAAGCATGTCGTACTGGCCGTTCGTTTCTAGGCGCTGCAGTCAGGAGCCGAGCGACCGCTGCGTTCGCAGGTTCGAATCCTGCCTCGAGTATGGATGTGTGGGATGACCTTAGGTTAGTTAGGTTTCATTAGTTCTGGGTTCTAGACGACTGATGACCTGAGAAGTTATGTCGCATAGTGCTCAGAGTCATTTGAGGAGATGAAAATTTCATAGTCATGGGAGACAGAAGTGAAATTGTAGGTGAAGGAGTAGAAGAAAAGGTTACAAAGGAATGTGGGCTTATGAATGACAGAGTAGAAAGACGAATTGCGTTCTGTAATAAATGTCTCCTGGTAATAGTGAGTACTTTGACCAATGATCACATGAGGAGGAGGTGTACTTGGAGGAGACAGGGTGATACGAGAGGATTTAAGTTACATTATAACTTCGTCAACAGAGATTCCGAAATCTCATTCCGTATTGTAAGGTGCAGCCAGGAGAAGAGAATGTAGTAGTGATTAAGTGGAGGCTGCAGATTAAGTGTTTAGTCAGGAAGAATCAACATGCAAAGAAATATGACACGGAATTAGTAAGGAATGACGAAATACATTTGAAGTTCTCTAAGGCTATAGGTACAGCAATAAGATATAGTTCAGTACGCAGTACAATTGAAAACGAATGGGCATCTCTAAAAAGGGCAGTAGCAGATATTGGAAAGGAAAACATGGGTACAAAGTATGTAACTGCGAAGAAACTGAGGGTAAACGAAGAAATTGTTCGTAGGGGGGATCAACGAAGTAAGTACAATAATGCTAAGGAGATTTCAGGAATACAGAAATAGAAGTCACTGACGAATGAAATAAACAGGAAGTGCAGGGAAACTAAGACGAAATGACTACATGAAAAATGTGAAGAAACCGAAAAAGAAATAGTTGTCGAAAGGTGAAGCCTCAGCTTACAGGAAAGCGAAAACAAGATTCGGTGAAACTAAAAACAAGGGTTTTAACATTAAACGTGCAACAGGATCTGCAATGTTAAATGCAGAGGAGACAGCGGATGTAAGGGAAGAGCACATTGAATGTCTTTATGAGGCAGATTCTTTGTCTTATTTGATAGAAGAAGAAACAATAGACGATTTAGAAGAGATAGGGTATCCAGTATTAGAATCAAAATTTAAGAGAACTTTAGAAGACTTAAGGTCAAATAAGGTAGAAGGGGTAGATAGCATTCTAACAGAAGTGGCAACAAAACTACTAATGACGTTGGTGTGTAGAGTGTATGAGTCGGCCGACATACCATGTACATCTACATGAACATGTAAACCTTGCATGCCACCGAACAGTGTGTGGTGGAGGGCGCTTTACGTGCCACTGTCATTACCTCCCTTTCCTATTCCAGTCGCGTATGGCTCGCGGGAATAACGACTGCCGGAAAGCCTCCGTGCGCGTTCGAATATCTATAATTTTACATTCATGGTCTCCTTGGGAGGTATAATTTGGGGGAAGCAATATATTCGCTACCTTATCCAGATACGCACCCTCTCGAAACCTGGACACCAAGCTACACCTCGATGCAGAACGCCTCTCTTGCAGGGTCAGCCACTTAAGTTTGCTAAACATCTCCGTAACGCTATCACGCCCACCAAGTAACGGTGTGACGAAACACGCCGCTCTTCTTTGGCTCTCCTCTATCACCTCTCTCATCCCGACCTGGTATGGGTCCCACACTAATGACCAATACTCATTTATATGTCGAACGAGTGTTTTGTAACCATCTGAGTTTCGGAAAAATATCATTCGCTCAATTCCGAAGACTGAAAGAGCTTACAGGTGCGAGAATTGTTGCACAACCAGATTAATAGCCCATGCATCCAAGTTGCTGACAAGACGAAAGTACAGAAGAATGGAAAAGGAAATTGAGGATGTGTTAGATGACGGTCAGTTTGGCTGCAGGAAACGTAAAGGCTCCACACAGTTAATTCTTACATTGCAGTTGAAAATCGAAACAAGACTAAAGAAAAATCAAGACACGTCCTTAGGATTTGTCGACCTGGAAAAAAACGTAAGCCAGAGTTAAATGTTGCAAGATGTTCGTAATTCTGAGAAACATTGGTGTAAGATATATGGAGAGGAGGGTATTATATAATATGTACAAGAGCCAAGAGGGAATTATAAGCGTGGACAACCAAGAGCGAAGTGCTCGGATTAAAAAGGGTGTATGGCAGGGGTGTAGGCATTTTCAGTCTGTGCATATAAGAAGCAATAATGGAAGTAAAAGGAAAGTTCAGTAGTGGAAGTAAAGCTCCAGATGAAATGATATCATTGACATGATTCGTTAAAGACTTTGCTGGCCTGAGTGAAAGTGAAGAACAATTACAAGACCTGCTGAATGGAATGTACAGTCTAACGGGTACAGAAAATGGACTGAGAGGAAATCGACGAAAGACGAAAGTAATGAGGAGTACCATACATGAGAACAGCGAGATACTGAACATCAGGACTGATGGTCACGAAGTAGATGAAGTTAAGGAATTCTACAATAACTAATGGCGGGTGGAGCAAGAAGGACATCAAAAGCAGACTGACACTGGCAAAAGGGGCATTCCTGTCCAAGAGAAATGTACTAGAGTCAAATATAAACTTTAATTTCAGGTAGAAATTTCTGAGAATGTATGTTTGGAGTACACCACTGTATGGTAGTGAAACATGGAGTGCGGTAAAACCGGAACAGAAGAGAATTGAAGCAATTGGGATGTGGTGCTACAGAATAATGTTGAAAATTTGATTTACTTATCGGTTAAGGAATGAGGAAGGTCTAAGCAGAGTGGGAAACACTGACAAGTGGAAGGGAATGAGTTCGATGTTTCTAGATAAAATTGTAGAGTTCATAAACTTTAAAGGATCATAGAGATTGGGATACACTCTGCAAATAATTGAGGAAGTAGATTGCAAGTGCTACTCTGAGATGAAGGGTTATCACAGGAGAGGAGTTTCTAGTGGGCCACATCAAACCGGTAAGAAGACTGATGACTCAAAAAAATGTCAATGTTAGAGGTAGAGGGTGACTGGATGTACTTCTACTCGGCACCTCTTCCCAGCCCCTCACCACCCTCCTTCCAGGAATATTTTAGTATTATCTCATGTGAAAGTGTATGTAAGTTTACGAAATATTTGCATTACGTGCAATTGAGACTGGGCTGCCTCGTTTGATGTGGGGAAAGCTTTCACATGGCACTGATTTTTTCATTTGGAAAATGAATTGTAGTTTTGCCATTTTCTACACAACGGTTCTCCCCATAACTTACGTACCGCCTGCAGTGTGCAATGATCGGTATAGAGGTCGCAGAGGAGGAGTGTAGTTGTCAGGGTCTCACTAGAATTAGTACTGAAGCCATTACTATTACATGCTAATTATGTCAAGAACTTTTTTCCCGTTGGAAATATAATTTATTCACCGATAACCTGGAATTATACCTACATGCAAGCCAAAAAATCTGTCGGCAATTCTCGTTCTCAACGCAGTAAAGTCCTCTCTGTAACAGTACACAACACTCCTATAACTTGTAAATAATTTCGTAGATCAGGATCCCGACTTTGTAACAATCTTCCTCGAAATATGAGAGAAATTAAACTTCTCTGAAACTTCGAAAGACAGTCTTTGGTGACCTGAGTATAGATTTTTCTTTTGTGAGGTTGGAAGGGAGAAGATACTGTTCTCTGAGTAACAAATGCTTTCTCTTATATTATGTGCAGTCAGTTAGGATAAATATTGTAGCACCTTAGAATACCGATACAGTTCAGAGGAAATCAGAATTATTAATGATTCCACGACAAATGTTCTTAAGAACAGTTGAGATAACATGGGCTGAAATTTATAATGAGCCAAATCGTAAGATTAAACTTAATCTATTCCACGATAAAGTTATATGATTATTTAAAATTAACTTTCTGCATAAGCTAATCAGAAATGACACAAAACAGATATTTAAAAAACCATGCACCAGTAGAGGCGGGAAAGAATCTTATAAAAGGATAAATGAAATACATATTTTTGCCAGAACAAACGTTACACACAGAAAAGCAACTGGAATTACTGAACAAAATAGTTAAAAAAACCTTGGAACAAGCACATGATTAGAGAAATCAGTAATTTCAGCAACAGAGTGAAGGCTACATGGAATGAACGGATACGTGTGACAGGAAAACCAGCCACAGAACGGGATAACATGACCATTGAACTGAATGTAAGGGCTGTAAATTATGAGTCACAGGTGGCAGATGTATTCATTTCTTAAATATAGTGAGAAGTTCGGAGTCGAATAATTAAAGAGAAAAATCTCTGCAGAAAGCTGAATAAATAATACTCATCGAATTGTATCACCAACTTCACCTTCTGAAATGAATATAGCTACACATTTTCTTCTCAAATATAAAAAGCGCATCATATTTTGGTAGCGAGTCCAGTAGAGTACCACAGATTCTCTTCCATATACTAAGCAGGACTTATGTGAAGTATGCAATGCCCCATAAGTCAACGCATTTTTTTTCAGAGAGACTGAAATATGCCATTGTTAAAGCCCATTTTAAGAAAGGTGATGCAAAAGCCTCCAGTATCTGCAGAAGTATTTCACCTATGATAACATTTTCAAAAATATTTGAGAATGGGATGTATTCTATAACATCAATAAAATAAAACCTTACGAACAATAATATCCTCATCAAATCACAGTATGACGTTCAGAAGAGTTGCTCTACTGAGATGCCATTTAGATGTTCACTCACCAGATTTTGCGAGCATTACATAGCAAAAGAGTGCTTTTTGGTGTTTTTGTGACCAATGAGAGGCATTTGACTATGTGAATCACAGTTTTCTGCAACATAAAATAATTTCTTTTGCACTGATGGTACAGCCAACCAATGGATAATATCATATTTTACTAGAAGAATATAGAAAGTTGATCGTAGTAAGTCGTCGATTATGCTCTAAAGACATAATTCTGACTGGGGAGAACTCATGTATGGGGGACCCAAGTCTCAGTCTTAGGTCCACTATTGTTCTTCACATACGAAAGCGGTCAGCCATCAAGTACTCAACAAACAGAAGTAGTTCCTTTTGGAGATGACACTGGTATTGTAGTCAATTCAAGAATGCATCCAGAAAAAGACGAAATCTTAAACAAAGCTATTGTAAGAATCAATAACACTTTTCCTATGGGTGGTCTCACAAACAATAGTAAACAGACACAGCACATTCTGTTTTGGACATTTAGGGTTACTATAACATTTATAAATGTAACACATGGTAAGGAAATAGTAAATAGGGTTGAAACTTCGAAGTTCTTAGATGTCCTTTTTTATGAGAACTTAAGCTGGAAGAAGCACATCTTGGAACTCATAATAAACTTCGTTCAGTCATATTTGCACCTAGGGTCACCGCAGATCTTGGAGAGAGACACATCAGTAAGTTGACAAATTTTGCACTTTTTCATTCAATAACGTAATATGGAATAATGTTCTGGAATACTTCATCGTTAAGAAATAAAATACTCGTTGCACAATAACATTCTGCATGAATAATGTATGGTGTTCACCCAAGATCACGACGAAGACATTCGTTTAAGGAATTCTGACTACTGATTCACACTCATGACGTCTGTTGTAAGTAATCAACTACAGTTTATAAAGAGCAATGACGTACGTAATTACAGTACCAGGAGAAAAGAAAATTACATTCATTGCTCCACATTAAGGTTGACTTTAGCACAAAAAGGAAGGCACAGCGCTGAAATAAAAAATTTTTGTCACTTACCCAGTGATGCAAATCAATATGAAATTTGAAAAGAAGTGGACAAAACTTCTCCGTGACAATTATTTATATTTGGAAGGACAATTTGTGATATTTTAATGTGTAGAAGATGGCTGATAGGAGCTACTAACACCTATATGAAAATCTTCCTTTTGTTAACAGACTTACAAATATTCAGCATGTAACCATATGTACAAATTAATTTGCAGTGTGAACGTAAAGTGAAATGTGTCATATAATCAGGATTTATCACGCAAAGGGTTCCATGGAACATGAAACAATTAAAATAAGTTACTAAGTAACGAAGTAACCTGAAAATAATGCTCAGTGTCTTATAGTCAAATGTGTAAAAAAGTCATGCACTAGCCCCTTCCTGTCTACTGTTTTGCAGCTCACATGGTACTACGTAGCAGGACAACGGATGACAACTTCTGCTCCACACAAATAGGAAATATTTCGTTGAAGTCTATGGGAAAAGGGAAGTCTCTGTCATGAGACAATCATCAGGATAGAAAATAGTGGCCGTACCTCTGGCTACTTGACATTACAGAATTGAATTATGCGAATGTCAACATTCACGCATTCAGTAAGTGACGGTAGTCTGCAAAAGAAGACAACAGTTATTGATACTGCAAGGCATATTAAAACTGCGAATGCTGTACAACTATTAGAACACAGATACATGACTTCTACAACGACGGTGTAAATGGCTTCTAGGGAAAAGGGAGAGAAACTGAAATAAAATTTGCTTTCTGTAACAAAATATCGGAGTAAGGGAGACTCAATCTGAATTACTAAGTTTAGCCAGTATCCTAGGCAAACACCATAACTGGTAACATTATCGACGGCGAAGACACAGCCGTAGTTTGGAGTTAGTGCTTTGCACATGGTTTCAGCTTGACTGGTAATTCTATTAGAGCAAACACATGGCTGCGGATTTGCAGATTCATTCTTGAGAGCTCACCATTGGTAGCATAGACAACCAGACCGATTGCACACATCTAGCACAGAGCCGTGTGGAGGGTCTGAATCAGAGGCTCACATGGTACTGCAACCGTGTAGGCTGCAGATTCCTCGATTTGAGCCAAAGCGTAGTTGGGTTCCCGGGTTCCCCTGAATAGGTCAGGTGGCAACTATACGTAGGAGGCGGTTGCCCGGGTATCAGAGGCTGTGTGGCGTGTACTGGGCAGTTTTTTAGGTTAGAGGGTCTCGGGAACAGTCACAAAGTGTTCAGGCCGAACACAGGAAGATCGTAGATACAGGAACCATCGATATAAAAGTTGTAAATTGTCTTAGCTGTTTTGGGAAAGTACGAGACATCCAACCCCTAATAGAAACTACTGATGCTCAATTCGTTATACGCAATGAAAGCTGGCTAAAGCCGGAGATGAGCTCAGCCAAAATTTTGCCAAGAACCTAATGGTGTTCCGAAAGTATAGGGTAGCATGGTTGGCAGTGGCGTGTTTGTTGCAGTTAGAAGTAGATACTTCCTGTGAGCTGGTATGGGTAGAAATCAGTAGTGGCAGCCGGAATAAAATAATAATTGTATCCTTTCACCGACGTCACAATGTTCAAATAACTCCTGAGTTTGTTTCCAAACACATACTCAACTCGTACGATAATGGTGGTGACTTTAATTTACCCTCGATATGTTGGTGAAAACCCATGTTTAATTCCGGAGGTATACATTAAACATCATCCGAAATTGTGTTAAACGCATTCTCTAAATACTATTTCGAGCAGTTAGTTCATGAGCCCACGTGAATAGTAAACCGTTCTCAAAAGAAACTTGAGCTCTTAGCAAATAATAATCGTTAGTTTATAACGAGCATCAAAACGCATACAGGGATCAGTGAACAAAGGGTTTTCGTACTGAGGCTGTATACTGTAACACCCAAATCCTCCACAAATAAACGAATATTATATAAATTCAAAAAACAGACCAAAATTCAATTTACGTCTTCCTGAGAAACAATCTGGACTCCTTCCATATTAATAATATAAGTGTAGACCAGATGTGGCTTCAATTCAGAGAAATAGTATCTGCAGCAATTGAGCTATTTATACCAAATACATTACTAAACGAGGATCTAATTCTCCTTTGTACACAAAACGGTCAGAACACTGTTGCAGAAACAACGAAACAAACATGCCAAATTTAAACGTACTAGAAATCTCCAATATCGGCGAACATTTACATAAGCTCGAAATTAAGCGCGGACTTCAATGAGAGATGCTTATAACAGTTTCCACAATCAGACTTTGTCTCGAAACCTGTTACAAAATCCAGAGTGATTCTGGTCGTATGTAAAGTGTGTTAGCGACAAGAAACAATCAATGCGTTCTCTGCGCGATAGCAATCGATATACTATCGAAGACAGTGCTGCCAAAATAGAGAACTATATACAGCCTTCCGAAATGCCTTTACAAAAGAAGACGAAGTAACTATTCCAGATTTCGAGTCAGGAACAGCTGCCAACATGAGTAACGTAGAACTAAATACCATCGGAGTAATAAAGCCACTTAATAAAACAGTTAATAAAAGCAAGACTTCTCGTCCAGACTGTATACCAGTTAGGTTCCTTTCAGAGTACGCAGATGCATTAGCTTCATACTTAACAATCATATACAACCGTTCGCTCGACGAATGATCCGTACCCAAAGACTGGAATGTAGCACAGGTCACGCCAATATGTAAGAAAGGTAGTAGGAGTAATCCACTAAATTACAGGCCCATATCGTTAACGTCGATATGCAGCAGGGTTTTGGAACATATATAGTGTTCGAACAGTATGAATTCCCTCTAAGAAAACGGCCTATTGATACACAGTCAACATCCGTTTAGAAAACTTACTTCCTGTGAAACACAACTAGCTCTTCATTCACATGCAGTGTTGAGTGCTACTGACAAGGGATTTGGGATCAATTCCGTATTTCTGGATTTCCGGAAGGCTTTTAACACTGTACGACATAAGCGGCTTGTAGTGAATTTACGTGATTTTGGAATATAGTCTCAGTGACCTTCTGTCAGACATGTCACAGTTCGTGGTAATTGACGGAAAGTCATCGCGGAAAGCAGAAATGAATTCTGGCTTCTCAAAGTTAGTGTTATAGGACCTTTGCTGTTCCTTATCTACGAGTATATAAACGAATAGGGAGACAACCTGAGCAGCCGTCTTAGATTGTTTGCAGATGACGCTGTCATTTATCTACTAATGAAGTCATCAGGAGATCAACACAAATTGCAAAACAATTTAGAATAGATATGTGAATGGTGCGATAATTGGCAATTGACCCTAAATAACGAAAAGTGTGAGTTCAACCACGTGAGTGGTAAAAGTAATTCGTTAAACTTTGGGCACACGATAAATCAGTCAACTTCCCTTCTCTTTCCTCTTTTAGAATACTGAAGCGCGGTGTGGGATCCATACCGGACAGAACTGACGAAGTACATCGAAAAAATACAAAGTAGAGCATAATGTTTTGTATTATAGTGAAATATGTGAGTGTCACTGAAATTATACATGATTTTGGCTGGACGTCATAAAAACAAATGCCTTTATCGTTGCGACGCATGCTTCTCACTAAATTACAATCACCAACTTTCTCCTCCGAATGCGAAACTATTTTGTTGACACCGACCTACATAGGAATAAACGATCACCACAGTAAAATATGGGAAATCAGAGCTCGTATGGAAAAATATAGGTCTTCGTTCTCTCCACGTGCTATTAGAGATTGGAACAATAGAGAATTGTGAAGGTTGCTCGATGATGCCTCTGTCAGACACATTAATGTGATTTACAGAGTAGCCATGTAGATGTGGATGTTGGTGAGAGAAAATCGTAAGTCTACACGCTGTTGAATATCTGCCGCATAATATGTTAAAAATTCTGTTTTTTATAATCAAGTATCACATAGAACAATGTGTTGAATTACAGTTAAAGAAGCACATACAAGTTATGCAAATCATTCAAGTACCACTAAAATTAAAAAAAAATAAGTTAGTTTAAAATGAAACAAAAAAAAAACATTTCTATAAATTGTGCAACATTCGCCATAATGAGTAGAACATAACCGGACACGGGAGGGGGGGGGGGGGGGGTAATTGAGGATTCCCAGAGCCTGACAAGGTATGGCTTCACTGGGGAGTTACTGCACAGTACCTATGGGACTTTCGCCGTTGTTGATAGTGCAGTGATCTCGTTTACTTTAGTGAAGTTCTTGACCTGTGAGCTGTTTCTGTACGAAGTGATATGTACATATATTGATCCTGCGCGTTGTTCACAGTATTTTCAGAGTGAAATGAGCAAAGACACTTCCAGCTGTGCTGTTGTTAAGTGTAGTAACTCTGCGCGTTGAACCGAGGGCGTTGTTTACCATCGGTTGTTGAAAGACTTTGTACTCCAGCGTCAATGCTACTCTAGTTCTAAATATGAGTACAAGATCAGTATAAAAAAATGCAAGGATATCTTCGGAAAGTTTTAGTCCATAGGATTACAAACGGGGCATGCAAAATGTTTTACTGGGCTTAGCTAGAAAAAAGTTGCTGAATTCACATGTAGTTCCATCCCAAAAGATATCCAACTGGTATGGAAATGAAACTGTTTGCTACTGATACTGCCAGCGTGGAAGACAATGTAAAAGATAGCGAATGTCGTAGTAACAGCAGAACAATGATGAAGTGTGCTCTCAAAATACTGGAAGTTTTGTCTTCCTAGAAAAGAAAACTATACAAGTCAAGTAGCACAGAAATTTCCTTTGGTCCGATCGTTATAAGCGGAGACGAAGAAATTAAGGACTTGAACGAAAGCTTTGCTGTTATGAATAGAAGAAACACTTAAGTGGATAAACAAATTTAAACTCTGAAGAAAGCTAGGAAACATCGAATTTACGTACAAACACATTGACATTTCATTAGGAATTACAACAGCAAACTGCCATGTCTGTGCAAAATGAATAGCGAAACAACACTTTATAAGTGCACTTTCGAATGGTGGGCTTACTTCTCCATGACCTGAGTGGTCTGCAACAATATCATATTTCGAAATTATTGTTGTATATTTTCTTGGAGCAAATATATCACATTGAAAACGCGTGAGATAGTCAGTAGCCGTAGTACAATCAAGACTTCCCGAAACGTAAAAGAAAGAACTTGATGTTTATGCAACTAGGAGACCTTTCATCCGCAATAGATTTTTGAACAAAAGAACCAAACAGAATGCAATTAAGTGAGATTCTGCGAAAATATATGTACTCTGGACTGATTCCTCTTTTCTCTAAATATCTCTCAACGAACGCAGCACATAAAACTGTAAAATATTCGGCGTATTTACGTTCTGAAACTGGAAGTATTAGTGACGAGCATCTACAGTTACCTTTGGAGACCGGAAAGTATTGTCGTCAGCGCTTTTTACCGTCTTACGTTTGCTTTCGAATATTTCGTATACTAATTCTTTCGTATCATATTGAGCCCCATCAATGACATGAAAAGGGACGTGAGAATCCCATTAGCGAATGTCCTAATGCGTCAACGCTGCCTATCCAAGTGACGTAACACATCGCTGTCGAATGAGAGCGTACTCGCGGAATGGCCGAAGATTTTAGGATATGGTTCAAATGGCTCTGAGCACTGTGTGACTTAACATCTGAGGTCATCAACTACTTACACCAATCTAACCTGAGGACATCACACACATCCACGCTTGAGGGAGGATTCGAACCTGCGAACGTAGCGGTCGCGCGGTTCCAGACTGAAGCGCCTAGAACCGCTCGGCCGCACCAGCCGGCCTTTCGGGATATGTTCATACAGTTGATACAGTTTTACAACAGCACAACGACTGCCAAATATACCTGACAACAAAAACGTTTAGTACGGTAAAAACGTGGTACTTGCTAGTGTTCAAAGGATACCGCACTGTATAACGTAACCGTTAATGAAGGACGGAATCAGACGGCTCTGTAAAACTATTCTCGTAGCTTTAACTCTGATCAGTACAAGAAATCGGTTTAGCAGTAAGGTGGAGTTGAATGAAGTGAATCTCTGAAGAGATGAAAAAGATTTATACATTTGATTGACCAACTATCATCACTACTTTCTGCAATAGAGGCGTATAGGGAATGCCTATTTGTGAACATCGCTGTGTGCATACGAGAAGTCTGAGAAGAGATGATTACTGGTCACTTACTTGTTCCTCAATAGAATCTCGTCAGACACTGGTTTCCTGTCTTCTTCTTAGAACTCGATAAAGTTCACACACCCTTAGAAACCAAGTATCACTGTAAGATGTTAGTTAGATAGCGCACGACACTTAATACAGCAAGAGTAGCAACACAGAAAGCGTTCACTCGTCGCGAATAAGTACCGCAATGATGCCAGGCAACTGCTCGTGACGTATCAAGCTCTATTCCATTGTTGAGAGCGTTGACCGGCATCGATGACATAAAGTGACAATCGCTTTGACGGTACCACAGATTTTGGTGGATAATACGTAAAATGTAAGAGATTTATCACGATTATGATTCTTCAGAACATTAATAACAGAAGATTAAGAATCCGTTAACATGGGAATTTCTCGCTTGAATCACTAAATAAGCTAGTATTTAATGTAACTTGGTCATAAATTCTGTCACCTCCATATTATATACTTGATTCTATTGGTTGACTTCACAAGCTTATCGAAATGAATGTAATGTTCAGCAGGATGAATTTACATATGTCAGTACAACAGTCTTGGAACGAGATCTTTTGCCTTAATCCTATTTTCAAAATTTACAGAACGTCGCTTTGTCTAGAATGTACGGTTATGTCACAATCAAAAGTATCCGACAAACCGGAATTGCGTTCCAACTCATTTCTATGCAACACACACAACGTAGCTTCCTTGCAAATCTTCTTATCTCTGTTTGGTACATTCGTTTGACTCTACAAAATTGTTACGACAAGAGACCATCAGATAATATTCCTCGGTATGGCAATGAGTGACTATGCAAGTTAACACTTCGATAATGAAAATATCATGAAAGCAGTTACTAGAGATGAACTAGTCTTTAATATTTTTTATTCACAAGTAACAGAGTGTGTACATGCTTAACTTTAAATGAAGTGATGTAAAATTTGGAGTTGGGAGAGGATCTGAATCCAGAACCTGATCGATTGTTCATTAAGTATTCTGAAATGTACGATATCAAAATTTTCAGCACCACCAACATGATTGAAATCGAAATGACTAAATAAAATTGATTTTCCTCGCCATGCTTTCAACTCATCAACTGTCTTGGTTGTTTTCTAGTCAGAATACACATTATTAAATTACGGTTTATTTAACCAATAGCGAAATGTTCGTATGTTTGAAATCCAGTTGTGACGCGGAATTGAACACGTAGGACCATTAGTTTTTACAACAAACAAGGAGACGGTAACTGTCGAAATACTTTTCAGCTTTAGCTAGGAGCGGTGTGTTTGAATATAAAATAATGTAAGTTTTGTATATGACTGAAAGTCGAAACTTTCACCAATAGTTATAGACGACAAAGCATGGAAGTACGTTAAAAATTCTAATTTTTTCCATTTTTGATTTGGTATGGGTGTGTTAGAACCTGATAGGAGGTGATGAAATTTTTTTGTGTTGGTCCATGATTCTTAATCAGACATTCGCCCTCGTGGAGACCTTGAGGAGACTGGTAGCGAAGGCAAATCAAATTTAATGTGGATTTTGAAAAACTGCTCGGCAGCCTTAACATATGCTCATCAAAAATGACTTCCTGAAATGTGAATGTGTAAACACGATGCTCAATATTTCTATTAAGTCTTAATTTACCATGCAAATGACTAATTGAACAGGATAGAAACACTAATGTAAAAATAAACAATACGAGACTTGAATAGATGGGAGAACCGATGGAGGTACTCAGGGTACCGTCCGCCACACACCGTCAAGTGGCTTGCAGGGTATCGATATAGATGTAGATGTAGAAAGTTCCTTTGTGGCCTGAATAAACGTGTCACAGAACTTGAATATTACAAAAATACCCCCTTCAACTAATAGCAATAAATAATACAAATAATTTAATGTATCGCTACAGAGGCAACCGTATACAACGTAACAATTCTTCGTGGTTCGACTAAACTTGAACGGATCTATAATAAAACAAAATGTTTTCTTAAAATCATAATAATAAGCAATACGAACAGTTCAGTCTGGTCCCAAACAATCAGCCCTTATACAATGTGACACCATACAATATACGGCCTGCACACGTCGGTACTTCTGGGAATAGTAGCTTATTGCACCAGAAAATATAGATTTATCTGTTGCTGATAGCTGAGTAAAATCTCTAGTAGCTACTGCTTTCCAGGCTGCTACTAACGTCTCCCAATCACCTAGACATCAACTAACAATATGCTACTCAACTACCCATCTTTCGTTTATGTGACCATTATACCAGCTACAAACGCAAGGTGCGTACGAAACGTTCGGTGAATTGTCGCAGCAACAAAAAAATCATAGTTATAAGCATAACAATTGTATTCGTCTTAACAGTAATCAGAATTACCTAGACAACTTCTTACATCGCTTGTACAGCACTTGGAAAGTGTCAACAAAGCCTCTTATGGAAACGCTGGAAGCACATTGTTCACTCAGCATCAAAGAAGATGAGACCAGAAACTTACAATATGGAGGGATTAAGTGAATGTTAGTGCCATGGTGTTCATCGCCTTTCATGCCTCCCTTGAACAGAAAGCCCAGGCCGATCCCAAAGGGAGATAACCATTACGTTAACCATGAATTTTGTCAGACGATACTTTTGGGTGGCAGGAAAGACGATGAAGACCATACCATTGTCTCTCTCTTTCTCTCGAATCGTAATGGTACTACCAAGATTGAAAACCGAGCTGTAACACCAATGGTCATCTCTGGCTCGAACATTCTTGAAGCCTCACGGAGTAACTGACCGGTTCGTGTAGCTATGTTACGGATTGCGCGTCCCCTACTGCTGGCGGTCTGATTCCTCCCTCGGGCATGTGTGCGGGTGTTTTGCTTAGCGTAAGTTAAAGTTAGTTCAAGTTTTGTGTAGGGAAAGGGACCGATGACCAGAGCACGTTTGCTCGCTATGATATTCATTCACATTTGTACTTTTTTTTTGAAGAAACTTGAAGATTGCTTGAATAACACAAATATTGTCTGAAAATAACAACAATAATCAACAAAATAAATTCAGTTTAAGCCCACTTAGGCTAACCTAAATGTTGTTTTTGTTGTGATCCTCAGTTTAGAGACTGGTTTGTTACAACTCTCCATGCTACCCCATCCTGTGCGAGCCTCTTCATTACTGCAACCTACATCCATCTGAATCAGCTTAGTGTGTTCATCTCTTAGTCTCCCTCTACGATTTTTGCCCTCCATGCTTTCCTCCAGTAGTAAATTTGTGATCCCTTGATGCCTCAGAAAGTGTCCTGCCAACCGACCCCTTCTTATAGTCAGGTTGTGCCATAAATCCCTCTTCTCCCCATTTCTATTCAGCACCTCCTCATTACTTATGTGATGTATCCATCTTATGTTCAGCATTCTTCTGTAGCACCACATTTCCAAAGTTTCTATTATCTTCCGGTCTAAACTATTTATCGTCCATGTTCCACTTCATGACGCTTAAATCTATACTACATGTTAACAAATTTCTTTTCTTCAGAGGGTTTTACTTGTCACTGCAAGTCTGCATTTTAAATCTTCTCTACTGCGACCATCAACAGTTATTTTGCTCCCCAAATAGCAAAACTCATCTTCTACTTTAAGAGTTTCATTTACTAATGTAAATCCCTCAACATCACCTGATTTAATTCGACTACATTCCATTGTTCTAGTTTTGCCTTTATTGTTGCTCATTTTATATCCTCCAGACAAGACACTCTCCATTCCGTTCAGCTGCTCTTCCAGGTACTTTGCTGTCTCTGACGGAATTACAATGTCATCGGTGAACCTCAAAGTTTAATTTCTTCTCCATAGATTTTAATTCCTACTCCGAAATTTTCTTTTGTTTCCTATACTGCATGCTCAATATACAGATTGAGTTATTTCGGGCCGGCCGCTGGTGGCCGAGCGGTTCTGGCGCTACAGTCTGGAACCGCGCGAACGCTACGGTCGCAGGTTCGAATCCTACTTCGGGCATGGATGTGTGTGTTGTCCTTCGGTTAGTTAGGTTTAAGTAGTTCTGAGTTCTAGGGGACTTATGACCTTATCAGTTGAGTCCCATAGTGCTCAGAGCCTTTTTTTTTTTTTTAGTTATTTCGGGGATAGGCTAAAATCCGGTCTCACTCCCTTTGTAACCACTGCTTCTCTTTCATAGCCCTCGACTCTAACAACTGGTTTCTGTACAAATTGCAAATAGCCTTTCGCTCCCTGTATTTTACCCCTGCCACCTTCAGAGTTTGAAAGACAGTATTCCAGTCAACATTGTCAAAAGCTTTGTCTAAGTCTCCAAATGCTAGAAACGTAGGTTTGCCTTTTCTTAATCTACCTTCTAAGTTAACTCGTACGGTCAGCATTGCCTCAGGTGTTGCAACATTTCTACAGAACCCAAGCTGATATTCCACGAGGTCGGCTTCTACCAGTTTTTCCATTTCTCTGTAAAGAATTCGCGTTAGTGTTCCGCAGCTGCGACTTATTAAACTGATAGCTCGGTAAATTTCGTATCTATCAACACCTGCTTTCTTTGGGTTTGGAATTATTATATTCGTCTTGAAGTTGGAGGGTATTTCAGTTGCCTCATACATCCTGCTCACCAGATGGTAGAGGTTTGTCATGGCTGGCTCTTCCAAGGCTGTCAGTAGTTGCAATGGATTGTTGTGTACTCCCGCTGCCTTTTTTTGACTTAGGTCTTTCAGTATTCTGTCAAATTCTTCAAGCAGTTTATCTCCAATTACATCTTCATCTACGTCCCCTTCTATTTCCATACTATTACCCTCAAGTACAACGTCCTTGTGTATACCCTCTATATACTCTTCCACCATTCAGCTTACCCTACTTTGCTTAGGACTGGTTTCCCTTCTGAGTTCTTGATATTCATACAGGTTCTCTTTTCTGTTTGAAAGGTCTCTTTAATTTTCCTGTATACAGTATCTGTCATATTTCCTCTGCATCCTTACATTTGTCCTCTGTCCATCCTTGTCCACAGCTCGTGGTCGTGTGGTAGCGTTCTCGCTTCCCGCTCACGGGTTCCCGGGTTTGATTCTCGGCGGGGTCAGGGACTTCCTCTGCCTCGTGATAACTGGGTGTTGTGTGATGTCCTTAGGTTAGTTACGTTTAAGTAGTTCTAAGTTCTAGGGGACTGATGACCATACATATTAGGTCCCATAGTGCTCAGAGCCATTTGAACCATCTATCCATCCTTGTTTAGCCATTTTTCACTTGCTGTCGGTAATATTTTTGAGACATTTGTATTCCTTTTTGACTGCTTCGTTTACTACAGTTTTATATTCCCTCCTTTCATCAATTAAATTCAATAACTTTTGTGTTATCCAAGGATTGCCATTAGCCCTCGTCTTTCTACTTACTTGATCTTCTGCTGCCTTCACTATTTCATCTCTGAAAGCTACCCATTCTCCTTCTAGCATATTTATTTCCCCTACACTTGTCAAACATTCCCTAATGCTCTCTCTGAAATTCTCTACAACCAATGGTTCTTTCAGTTTATCAGGCTCCCGTCTCTTTAAATTCCTACTTTATTGGAGTTTCTTCAGTTTTAATCTACAGTTCATAACCAATAAATTGTGGTCAAAGTCCACATCTGCCTCTGAAAATCTCTTAAAATTTAAGGCCTGGTTTCTAAATCTCTGCCTTACCATTACATAGTCTATCTGAAACCTTCCAGTGTCTCCATGCCTCTTCCACGTATACAAACTTCAAAATGGCTCTGAGCACTATAGGAATTAACACCTGTGGTCATCAGTCCCCTTTAACTTAGAACTACTTAAACCTAACTAACCTAAGGACATCACACACATCCATGCCCGAGGCAGGATTCGAACCTGCGACCGTAGCAGTCCCGTGGTTCCGGACTGAGCGCCTGAACCGCTAGACCACCGCGGCTGGCATACATTCTTCACTCATGTTCTTAAACTAGTGTTGGCTATGATTAAGTTGTTCTCTGTACAAAATTCTACCAGGCGGGTACCTCTTTCGTTTCTTACTCCCGGTCCATTTTCACCACCTTCTTTTCATTGTCTTCGTATTCCTACTATCAAATTCAGGTCCCCGATGACTATTAAATTTTCGTCTCCCTTAACTATCTGAATAATTTCTTTTATCGCATCCGACATTTCTTCAACCTCGTGTTCAGATGCGGAGCTAGTTGGCATAGAAAATAGTACTTCTGCGATGGCGTGGGCTTCATGTTTATCTTGGCTGCTATAATGCGTTCATTATACTGTTCGTAGGAGCAAGATGCATGGTTCTTGGATGGGTGGAGGGGGGGGGGGGGGAAGGGGGGCGCAACCCAAATACAACGCAACAATTCTTCCGTGATTATGCGAAGTTACAACGATGCGTGATAACGGTGCTTCGAGCTATTCCACAAGTAATGATTGCTGAAAGTTTCCTGTAGCTTTTAGCTAATGTCGGAAGTGTGATGTACCTAGTGGTCATTACAATGAGACCAGTAGAGGTTCTTTGCCCGTAGCTTTGGATTTCGTTTCCTTGACGCCATTTGGCGAACTTGTCAAACTCTCTTCATATGAAGAGTTCATTCATACAAGAAAATATACCAGCTCATAATACATAAGACTGAACCACAGGTTTTCATACTGAATCAATATTATAACTACCGAGCATGGAACAGATCCACAGTTTTAAAGAGATTTTAAATTATATTTGATTTTCGCCCAATCACTTGCGCTGTGCGTACTGCAATAACCCATCTTTCTTTGCGACTCAATATTCCCTTCAGTGCACGCTGCGTGCAATACATAAGATTCACTTATCACATACCCATGTGCACTACCAACAGCGAACCATAACTCAACGTTCACAAGTCTCTTATCAACTGGACTACAATTAGCTTCACTTAATGTACCCACGAATGTAACACTGTGACTCGACAGGACGACAGAACAGCAGTATACCAAGACTGAGATCAGAAGCATTCTGATTGTGATCCTTGCGACCTGCTGAAGTGTCTCCTCTCCCTCCAGCAATGCTGTGTGTGCGGCAGGAAAAGATGGGACCTTCTCCAATAGGTTGTTGTCCACAGGCTAGAGCTGCCCACGCTGAGCATTTTGATCTAGTGTCAATAGACACGAAAATGTGACAAGCATCTGAATCTTGGCTTCGCGCAGAATTCCTTTCTTTGGTGTCCCACCAGCAACACCCATCACTCACTGTTAATCTCGAGAGGAGATGAACCCACCTTTACACTGCTGGTCCCATGCTGAACTTTGATGGAGAGCCACCTGACCCCGAAAATTACAGACCCATTTTTAAACATGTGATAAACAGAAAAGACGAACCAAACCCAAGCTGGAAGAAAATGGGCTATATCGGAGATATCTACATAGAACGAACCGGCTCCATGTATAAACGAGGAGATGTATGAATAAAATATCCAGGTTCGAATAGAACATTATTTTACGTCTGCATTGAGGACTAGCAACAGACATTCACACAAGTTACAATACCTTACTATTGTGGACTCCAGTGAGGAGATTCAGAACATTTTCCTGGTTTCCAGGATGTTAGTGTAGATAAAACTATTACTGCTTTATTGACTATGCTGAAAGGCGTGCTTAACGTTTGATAGTGCTTTTGTTCTGGTAGGAGAATTAAATGGCTGCCTAGCTAAGATCTGAGAATTGCCTCATAAGCTCTTTGTAATCACTGCTTTGCACTTCGTTATAAGTTAATTTCGCGGCAGAGCTGGTCTTGTACAGACGCAGTGAAAATTTGTTTCTCGACACTTCATGGTATTCCTCCTTCCTCCCACTTTCTTCGAACAATTGAAAGAGATGAAACTGTAAGACCAAAATATATGCCATTCGCAAAACCGGTAGGGTGAAAGTTAGGTTTTAACTGAAAATATTGTTTAGTCCAGACTACGCAGTATAACGACTTCAGGTGGAACCTGTGGTTTGAAAAATAGTCTCATAGACATTGACTTTATTCTCTCCGCTATGAAACCATAATTTTAAAGACTGCAATGCCTATTCAGAGATATACACAGTGATGCACAATTTTTGCAACAATGCTGTCTGAGAATGCTTAGCTTTCATGAAAAACACTGTAAATTAACATAAATTAACTGACTTCTTAAATTCCACGATGCACTCGACTTATTCGTAAGCTTGGATAAATAGAGCTGAAGTGATGTCTGAATACATTGGGAGTCCGTTGATGTTAAAATACAACCGGGGTACTTTAATGGACTGTATAGTATTGTATCATAACGGGAAGCAAGGTATTCATATTGTGATAAGCTGCTTTTCCTAAAAATTAAGCGATGCTACTCAGTTCGACAAGGTTATCCGCATTTCCCTGTAAACAGCATGGACTGATTATTGCAGTCCCTCACAGTCGCCTGTAGAAATAGAGACTGTATTTTCTTCCCAGTATAAAAAAAAAAATTCTCTTCGTCAGTTTGGGAGACGTTGTCAAAATCATGATTGAGAATGAAACCGATCAAACTACTTTTTCCAGGTGCTAGCATTCCTGAATCAAGGGCTTCAGTTGAAAGGAGTTTTTCTTGTATAAAACGCGTAAAACCATATTAGTAGAACACAATGCCCCAGGATCGCTTATCCGCTCTTGCTTGTACCTGAACTGAAAAACCAGTACTGTGACTGCTTGAAAGCCGTGACACATGTTATGACGATGTCATCATGAGATTCGGAAGAAGCAGTATTATATAGTTAATTTGTTTTACAACTAACAACGCTGAAACGCCAAACCTACCAGTACTTTTGTAAATAATAGTGGTTTCATTATCCTCACATTCTTTTTCTTATTCTTATTATTAGTACAGTAGCAGTAGTAGTAGAAGTGTTCATCCGTATTCCTGGGTATTCTTACTTAAAAATTGCGCTGTCCGCTAATCTCACCACCAAGGGTCAGCGTGGTGTTCGCACTGGTCACGTGTCTCACCGTGGCTGCTATCTGGTTGCATCAGTACCACTTAGTTATGAACAAGAATGCTGGCGCCAGGGAAAGTAGCTGCGCCATTCGACACGGCACAAAGGAACGAACCGAGGATAATTTCAATTGACTATAGCACCACACATATGACTAATTATTTCATCACAGTGGAGGAAGCACTGCTCTGCATGAGAAACCTGCTGGCAACTAAGACCTACTTAACATGTTCATATCCATGTTCGCCAGCTGCCTCACCTACTCAATGCCTCCTTTTAACTTCATTTTATTATCACTGAAATAAAGTGATACAACGGTCATCTATATGAAATGGCAAAGCTGTAGGGAACGTATACAGAATGTGGTGTCTTCCACTTTAGAAATTCTGATACTATATCTGTTGGGGTGCAGTGGTATATGCCGCGCATTTTATAAGCAAAGTTGACTATGAAACCACTGTTTATTTAATTTTTCACTGCATTATGCCTCTCTACTACGAGGGTTGGAAATTAAATAGTGTCAACTATTTATTCTCAACATATTCTAAAGAGATACATAATTGCATCTGTTAGTGTCTTTCTAAGTACTCACTAGCTTCTTGTAGAACCCATTGCCAGCGATATGGAAGGTATAGTATACCGTTAGCAGAGCCTGTTCTGTTGATGGTGCGAATGGATCAGTCTGCTGCCTGTTGAATCTTTGGAAAAGTTCTGAAGTTATAACGACGAAGTGGTCCCTTCATCTTCAGAATCAAATGAAAGTCACAAGGACTTAAGTCCGGAGAGTATGGCCCATCGACCGAACAGAGCAGCCACAGCTTGTGCTGTATGCGCCCGCGCATTGTCGTGCAAAATGATGGATGGGTCTTGAAGACCTTGATGACACTGTCGTGCTGTGCTACGTCTGTCACAGTCAGTCTTGTTTCAACACCGTTGTTCCTGTTTCGAAAACATAGCGACACCGTTACGTTAGATTACTCGATCACAAGTGACTGTGTTTCCTAGGATTGTACACACACCGGTGACGCGGGACGGGTGAGTCCATTTGCTCGGAGGTACAGTAGGTATGTCAACAAAGTGTGCTATCAGGGACAATAATAGATTCCATTGCATAGAGTCTCCACAGAAATGTCGCCACTATTTAAGTTCCAACCTTCGTATGAGTATCACTCTGATGGAACTTAAAAGACATTTTGTGGCACATCTAATCCATACGTAACTGCGAGTTTCGTCTGGATGCAGCTGGTGGCAACACTTGTGATCGCAACACTTCAAGCACGTAAATGCAGTGGCGGTAGCTCGATACGTTTGTGACGTGTGTCACTGAATACCTCACCTGAGAAAATAATTTTCTCGTTTGCAGTTGAGTTGTTTTGACTTGTATTGTGCGACATTGGGGTAGATAATGTGCATTTATGATGACTGCCTTTATTCGTTTTACTATAGCCCCTGTCAGGATGCCTCTTAGTTGCCCGATGTGATGATAGTGATCATTTAACCTTAATGTAAAATTTGCTTTTAGTTTGCAGAGTGCGGAAGTTAGCTGTGAAGGTAGTACATGCTGTTACTGAAGGAAAGAAAACGTTGTTCTATCCGTTGAACTAGGAAGTTGATTTTATATTTTCTACGTAATATTCAGAAAAATATCTACGTAAGGTGCGACAAGAGTAAAAAAATTTATTTTTGTACTGGAAAATGTAATTTAATATGTAAATTACAACCAGCAGTAAAATTCTCTAATCGAAGAACTAGAAATATATTTAAAAGAATGTCTCATTCTGCCTTCTTCAAAACCTTAAAAAATTATCCCCAAACTTTCAGAATGCCAACATTTAGTGCTCAATTTTTTTAAATTCAGCTCACTTCAGTCTCCCACAAGCTTTCCTAGCCATATCTCACTCACATCCACTAATCCATTGCTGTAAGTCGCTCATAACCTGCCACTCACAGTTGTCCATGCTCACCCACTCATTCAGCCCAGGTAATTGTTATTATCACATAGTGCCTCTCTGGCGTTATCTCCTGTGTCCTGTGTCACAGTCACAGACCCTTTCGCTCTGTCCTACTGCCACAGTCTGCTCTCACTGCCACTGTCTCCCTCTTGCTCTCTCTCACTGCTCATATGTCATTCTTTCCTTCATTCTGCTACAGTTGCTTCTCACTATTACCCTCTCGCGCTTCTTCGTTGTCACTGCCATATATTCTGTCTGCCTTGATCACTGCCTCTCACACACTGCTCTTCTCTTGCACCTTATTCCTAGCACCCCCCTCTCTTCCTCCCCTTCATGGCACTGTCTCCTTCACTCTTTTCCTGGCACTGACCTGTGAGTGTCAACAATGTTCCATTGTCACTGTGTCCATATCTTTCTCTCACTTTGCCACTGCCACCTTCCCTCTTTCTAGAACACAACCACTGTCTACTACATTACAGTAGTTGTTACTTTACCGTCTCCTTTCCACTGCCACTATCTTCTCTTCAATTAATATAAAAAAGCGTGAATTTATTCCCATGCCAAAACTTTTGGCAAAAATTTTAAAGTTGCTGAGGAAGGTAGAATGGGCCCGCACGCAGTGACCGCGCTGTTGCGCGGCCCCTCCTGCCAGAGGTTTGAGTCCTCCCTCGGGCATGGATGTGTGTGTTGTACTTAGCATAAGTCAGTTACATTTCTACATCTACATCTATGTGATTACTTTGCTATTCACATTAAAGTGCCAAGCGGAGGGTTCAATGAACCACACTTCGAACTGTCTCTTTATCGTTCTGCTCTCGAACAATGAACGGGAAAAACAGACACTTAAGTTTTTCAAAGCAAGCCCTAATTTTATCGTTTATTATCATTTCATATTATTATTCATATTCATTATTATCATAGGTGGGTCCCAAGAAAATGTTTTTGCCATCTAAGGAGAAAACTGGTAACTGAAATTTCATGATAAGATACCGTCGCAACGAAAAACGCTTTCATTTTAATGACGGCAAGTCCTGTTCACCTATCAATTCTGTGGCACTACCTCCCCTATTGTGCGATAATACAAAACAAGCTGCCCTTGTTTGAAGTTTTCCAATGTCATCCGTCAGTCTCACATGATGCAGATCCCACACTGCACAGCAGTTCTCCAGAACAGGGCAGACAGGCGTGGTGAAAGCAATCTCTTTAGTAGACTTGTTGCACCTGTTCCGCAAATGAATCGCAGTCTTTGGTTTGCTCTACTTACAACACTACCTATGTGATCGTTCCAATTTAGGTTATTTGTAATTGTAATCCCTAAGTATTTACTTCAATTTACAGCCTTCAATTTTGTGTTACTTATGGTGTAATAGAAATATAGCGAATTTATTACAGTACTCATTTGAATAACTTCACACTTTTCTTCATTCATGATCAATTGCCACCCTTCGCATCATACAGATAACGTACCTAAATCAGTTTATTTTAGTAGTGTGCCAGCTCAGGGATCGATGACCTCAGCAGTTTGGGCCCTTGAGAATATATATACATTTGAAAATGTTTTTTTGAAGGTAGAATGAAGTACCGGGTACATCACTTTACAGTAAGGGACTTTTAAATAAACAAGAACATGTTCGCAGTTTTGTGCCCCGATGACAGCATTTTTCCGTTGGTTCCCTTCATTTACGTGCGCAGCAATACATGTATATCAGATGACAAAAGCGAACGTGATCGTCAGTCATATTTAGGGAACAAGTCTGTTTGTATGGCCATTCTCCGCAACAAGCACAGATAGAGATTTGTAAATAAAACCGCCTTTTCCTACTGCAAGTTGCCGCAGGAAAAGACTGTTTTATTTACAAAACAAGAATTTAGATATTTCACATATGTACAATGGAAATAATTCAAAAGTAATTTAACACTTGAAGTCAGATTTTATGTGCAAACTACTTTGCATATGGTGCAGTACTACTGCATGAGCTTTCTAGATTATAACGGTGACACTTTACAGCATATGTTGCTGCGCTATGTCACTTTATAAACTACGAATTTTCCTGCGACCGGATTTTACGTACCAGTACGTATTTCACATGTACTTGTAGGGTAACTTTGAAACTCTGTCTCGAATCGCTTGAAGATAGGAAGGAAATTTTGGAAGTTGTTCGAGATCAGGATCTAAGAAATACATGGTAAAAATTGCAGCCTTTCAATGCGCATAACTTTTTGGAATCCTCTGCAGGATTTTAATTCGCTGGTGAAGGCGAAAAGATAGGAGAAATATCCTTATTGTGAAGTTTTTCAAGAAACCGACCATGAATATAAAAGGCACCTTCATAAGCCCCAACAAGCCCACCGTAGATCACATCAAATGCTAAAAGAACAAACTGCCTTGCTCGATTTGCCCTAGAAGGAGGAAATGTGTAATATTCACATTTTGACTCTGGATGCCGACTTTTGTTCAACACCATCTTTCCGGACTTGCGCCAGCCCTCTTGTTTCCTGTAGTGAATGCAGCTGTAGGCGTAGGTTAAAAACTGGCGTAAATGTGGATGTAC
The DNA here is from genome assembly GCF_023897955.1 of Schistocerca gregaria. NCBI lineage: Eukaryota > Metazoa > Arthropoda > Insecta > Orthoptera > Acrididae > Schistocerca > Schistocerca gregaria. Next base: position 1,119,536,836 of record NC_064920.1, read on the forward strand.
TTCACGCAAGTGTTTTCTTTCTTCTGCAGTTCAGGTGAAAGCAGCCATAACGTAATCACAAGGTCGTGGTCCACGAAACTCTACTGTTCATAACGTTTCGTCAAGAGCTGCCCTGGGTGTCTTCAGAAGCATTCCTCCTGCTTTGAATCTTTCCGACTGACAGGTCGGACGTCTGAAAGCGAGATATATACTGCAGAAAAAGGGTTTTGGATGGAGTTACAGTTGATGAACAGAGACGATCCTTGTGAAAGATATAGCTTGATTATCAAGTGTCGTCTTGTCAAAGATAAAGAACTGTTTAGTGATTCTGCAGAGATAGTGTACATGTCACTAATTTCCACTGCCTCTTGTTTCCTATGAAAGTTATCCACTTGTTATGTCTTTCAATGACTTCTACACAGAGCCTTGGAGAGTAGATCTTCATCAAAGATGAAATTTTCTCTTTAGAACATTTTACTTCTCAACTTTCTGACCAAAAAGACAAATTAGCCCTAACGTAGTATGTAATCAGTCAAGAAGTCACGAAATGATTTTTTCTGAAACAAAAAGTTTATCTACGAAAACGAAATAATCTCCAAATCTATGTATAGATACCATCGGAATATATAAAAATAGGGATAACCGTAACAGGGAAGGAGAGACTGAAACATAGCTACATATCGACAGCAGCTCAGCGCAATCGCTAAACAGTTTTCTTCTCTTTGACAGGACAAAATCGATAGTTAAGTTATATCTTTGACAAGGATCGTTTCTGCTTATCGCATGAAACTCCGGCTGTGGCCCTTTTCCTGCGGTATATATATTTCGCTCTCTGACGTCCGACATGTCATTCGGCAAGACTCAACGGAGGAGCAACGCCTCTGAAGACGTCCAGTGCTATCCAAGACGAAACGTTAGGAATATACGAGTATTGAGGCCACTACCTCATACACCTGAGGGTTTACCAGCAACAATGTCATCCGGTCATGAAAGCCTATACTCTGATGTCATAAGAACATTGCAGAGATCGTGCTGAATTTGTTGTAGAATAAAAAACTATAATTTGATACTCAGTTCTGTCACAGACAGCAAAGGACTTGGAAGGGCAGTTGAACGGAATACACAGTGTCTTAAAAGGAAGGTATAAGATGAACATCAACAAGAGTAAAATCGGGTGATGCTGAGGGAAAAAGATTAGGGAACGAGACAATTAAAGTAGTAAAGGAGTTTTGCTATTTGGGGATTAAAATAACTGATGATGGTCAATGTAGAGAGGATATAAAATGTAGACTGGCAATGAAAAGGAAAGCGATTCTGAAGAAGAGAAATAAGTTAACATCGAGTATAGATTTAAGTGTTAGGAAGTCGTTTCTGAAAGTATTTGTATGGAGTGTAGCCATGTATGGAAGTGAAACATGGACGGTAAATAGTTTGGACAAAAAGAGAATAGGAGCTTTTGAAATGTGGTTCAACAGACGAATGCTGAAGATTAGATGGGTAGATCACATAACCAATGATGTGGTATTGAATAGAATTGGGGAAAAGAGGACATTGTGGCACAACTTGACTAGAAGAAGGGACCGGTTGTTGGGACATGTTCTGAGGCATCAAGGGATCACCAATTTAGCATTGGAGGGCAGCGTGGAGGGTAAAAATCGTAGAGGGAGACCTAGAGATGAATACACTAAGCAGATTCAGAAGGATGTAGGTTGCAGTACGTACTGGGAGATGAAGCAGCTTGCACAGGATAGAGTAGCATGGAGAGCTGCATAAAACAGTCTCAGGACTGAAGACCACAACAACAACAACAATTTGATATTCATCTTCCGTGTGCCAGAAAGTCTCAAATTTCAATACTTATTACAACATTTCTATTATTAATTGGTTCACATGAACACAATCCCTCAGGATGGATCTGGAAGAATGTAACAATTGCATGTTCCATACTTACAATACTGAATTATAATCCTATGTCAAAGGGTCCAGTGGAACACAGAAGAACACAGTCAAACATTGCGGTCTATAGGGTCTGATTCAGGCAAAGTTGAGCATTACCTTACGTTGCGTATCCAACAGTACTGGTAACTGATCGGTAACTGTGGTGTTCAAGGTGGACTGGTGGACTGTGTGGGGGCGTAGAAGAGACTGATGTTATTAATCGAAGAGAAATTTGTAAAGAAAATAACCTTTAGTTTTAGTTACTGATCTAACAACGCACCTCTTAAAATGTCGTTATGTGTTCTGCAACACTTTACTTGGTCCTCAGGAAACTTAGAAAAATACAAAAGCAAAATACTGTACTTCATCCCTTTAGAACAGCTGATACATGAACTTCGAGTATCAACACTTGTGTCCTTACATGAAAGGCTCCATTTCGTCAACGCTTTGCAGATGCAGCTATCGTCATAAAGACAACCGTGGGTACAACCGTAGGTACTGCTTAGTGTCAGCAAGTGCTATTCCGTCCGTTAGTGTTAATTCTTAACAAGCATTCCACAAGAAGAAAGAACAGCAGAAAAACTCATTCCCTCCATGCAGTATCACTTACAGTTTCAGTTTACATCGCTGCACTATTTAATAATATTTCTATACTGTGATCCCGACTGAATCGCCACGTAAGAAAACAGGTTCATATGACAAATTCAGAATCATCCATCGGTAAACAGGTACCCAAGTAGGTTCCTCAAAATAGTAACGGTCCAACTCTACTATTATCAAGAACTATTATGGTAGCTACATCGATTTCAGTATCTCTTGCCCTTCACCTAACCTGTAAGATATTCAACTCCTACCGTCTTCCTTTTCTCTTTTAAATTTTCTTACCGTTTCCACATACTCATATTCTGTTATTGTACATTTACTATTTGTGTATTGTGTGCTACGTATTGAACCTGGGACCTAGAAACGACGGAGAGGCTTCGTCCTGCCGTGGCTCTCAGTTTTTCAAACCCCCACAACAGGCCACAGCAGTCCACGTCCACCCACCTCACCGCGCTCGACACCGAACCCAGGGTTATTGTGCGGTTCGGTCCCCAGGGCAACCCATCCCCATCCCACACCCCCTCCCCGAGAACGTGTCATATCAAACGAGTGCAGCCCCAATGTTTGCGCGGTAGAGTAATTATGGTGTACGCGTATGTGGAGACAGTGTTTGCGCAGCAGTCGCCGACTTAGTGTAGCTGAGGCGCAATAAGGGAAACCAGCCCACATTCAACGAGGCTGATGGAAAACCACCTTAAAAACTTTCCACAGACTGGCCGGCACACTGTACCCCGACACCAATCCGCCAGCCTGATTAGTGCCGGGGACAGGCACGCATTCCCACTCGGGAAGCAGTGCGTTAGACCGCGTGGCTAGGTGGGCGGACTACATTTACTACTAATTATTGCACATGTTAAAATTATTTCTCACCTTAAGACTGTCAGTGTTAGTAAATTTAAAAATATTATTATCTAGTAAAACTGAAACAGGTGAGAGAATTTAGAGTTCAAACCTATTTCTCGGAGTTAACACAACTTTCGCCTTCGAAAACGTTTTATGCAACTCAAAAAGTAAAATCTTGCAATATCATCCGAAACATGCCTGAGCCATTAGATCTTGGTGTAAACAGACTACATGGCCAGGATTTTGAGATCCGAGGAATATGAAAGCGAATCACATGTACTTGTGGTACGGTACTTAGTACTGTCGTTTGCTACTACTGCTTTTAATCCTACAGTCTTGCGAGTGATTTGATTTCGTCTATTCTCTAATTTTTTCATAACCATACACATATAACCCCAATGTCATCTGTACTGCTTGGTGTAAGTGAGGATGTTTTTATGGCCAGTGTCAGTTTGAATAAGATCTATGAATTTCATCATTAAGAAACAACAAGAGGTGCTTTTCAACATCGCGCCTTACCATTCTGTCAAATATTAACTGAAAAACATTGCCGAAGTCTCTATCAATTTGCAGATATCTTCATTGGCAATCCTCGTAGTGACTGTCTCAATCCTGGTATCGGACTGCTATTTGCTCATATGAAATATTAGGTAACTATATTCGCTGCATCGTCGCTCTTCCCTACAACTCTATTTAATTTGTTAACATCTAGCCGGGACAAAAAAGTCTTTAGGATGTCTAACACTGCGCTACACATTGTGATATGAATTAATAGGCAAGACGCACTGTTAAATGTAGGCATGATTCAGCCTTTCCCATGTATTTGTCTTCAAGTATTTGTATCTATACTGCTCGTGAACTTGTTCGAATGTCATCTACTCACCGTTCATTAGATTTCCATCTACATATCTTCACACATTGTGTAATTTCCTAATTCATTTTCAAAGTTCCGTGTCCTTCCCACCTTCACAGCTCGGTCTCTACAGTAATACCAAGTCTATATGTAGATCCACACTATGTAAGCCTCTGCGAATTTCCTCGCTGATAGTCACTCGCCTGATAGTTCAGGCTATTCAGCTTTTGTGTGAACCTGTCTACTGGGACAAGACCATACTGTCTCTGCTTGTTTTTTCTTATGTCTACCCATATAATTCCAGTTTGTCGGTTTAGAAACTAATGTTAATTCTGGATGTTGTAATACGTTTGTGTCTTGCTATACTACTGCCTCTCTTACGTGTAACGCTCATGAGAAACCTCGAGTTTAACTGAAAAAAATCAATTTTAGTTCTTCTTATTTCACTTAATGCTGTCATGCCACACGAGAATTGCATCCATGCAGACGTGCAGAGGTTATAATGCCTCCAGCAGTGAAAACATAATTGTTATTGGGCTATGACAGCCGTATTCATTAAGCTAAAGTTAGCGTCTAGGTATGGGAAAAGGGTACATTGAATTTAACTGGGACAATAGATTGGAGCGGGTGATTTGGTCGCACGAACACAGACACACACACACACACACAAGTGTGTGTGTGGCACGCATTTTACAGAAAACCAAGAAACAGCAAATTGCACTACCACTTCTGTTCAACCAAAGGAGTGCTTTATAAAGAGCGAAACAGGACTGGAAAGGATGTAGTATGCAATGGCAGAAACTGATGACGAAATTTCCTCATCGTATGGAAATATGGCTCACATGTTGACACGACATCGTCAGTGGAAGCACAGAACGACTTTACAACAGTCTTTTTTTAGCAACTAGACTCAGGTTGCCTTGTAGTTTCACCATTGAAACTTTCTCAGTTGTTCAAGGGTCGGACCCCTTGGCTCCAAATAACAATCAAGGTGTTTAAACTAATGAAAAGAACCACCAGTTGCTTTGTTTTTAAAAGGACAACATGAAATTCAGACTACTGTTTTTGGTCTTTATATTAGGCCGTTAACATGTGCATTTGAATGTTATGTTATAGAGAAACTTCACGTTATTCTGAAAATTGTCTAAAATGAAGGTCGAAACTGATTCATGAAGTTCTAAAAAAGACAACTGCAGTGACTTATCATTAACGTTTCAGATTGCCACAAAACTATTTCGTGTTGCTAGAGCAGTCCATGGGTGCACTACTGGTCCATAGTGTCCAACAGGAGAATTCGAAGTATCACCATATCTTGTTGCCTCAAATCTGTTTTAACTTGTACCAAAACTGTCAAAGTTGCCGTAAAAATAATTTTAAATCCCACAAAACTGCATAACGTGCTCTCAAAACAGTATCAATTTGTTGCTATATTGCACAACACACACAGTGGCTTAGTATGCAAAAGAACGTTAAATAAAATATTTTTGTGGTCTCTTGTGGGCACTTGTCGGAGATATTGTATTATTCTTTATTATAGATTATAATCCACCTGTGGACAATATTCTATGCAAAAATTATGACCAGGTATTTTTCAAATCTCGACAAAGCCGAGATTCTTCCGAAAAAGGCAACCTGAAGCAGAGTCTGTGCTGGAAAAATGATTTACAACTATTTCTAAACTGCTGCAGAGAATGAGGCAGCGATTCCCAGAAAAGAAGAAAAAGAATAAAAAAGAAGAAGATGATCAAGGAGAAGAAGATAGATAAGAAAAAGAAAACAAGTCTGAAATATGTGAAGAACGTAATGTGTTCATGATAGCAGGTTGCAGAGAACTTGGAGTAAAAGAAGAAGTAGACGATGATTACGATGAAAAATGCAATGGTGATGTAGAAGAAGAAGACGAAGAAGAAGAAGAAGAAGAAGGAGAAGAAGGGGAAGAACACAATGAAGGTGATGCTTCTGATGAAGGACGAGAAGAAGAGAATCATTACTAAGAGGACAATGAGTTTCTAATGGAAGACGGTCTTCAGTGATTTGCCAGCAGCTATCGACTGGGTCCACTGGAATAACCCATACACATTGGTGGAGTTATTATTTTCCTGCTTAGCCTCGGCAGTTGTAGGCTGAAATTTACACGATGGTAGCATAACAGCTACCGAAGAGTTAATGTGCGCAGCATCGAGTACAGAGCTAAAGTTACAATCGTCACAGAAAAATTAAAACACTCAATTGCAGACTGGTGAGCTGCATACGAGATCATTAACTCTTTCGTGCAGAAGTGTGTTAGATAAATATAGCTGAACATACTCAACCATATCAAATCTTCACTACGTTACCGACTAAACCGAGATTGCACAAGACGAAGAAGGTTGAGGAAACAGGTATCAACAGTTCCAACTTCTCAGAGGTTTTTGTTGCTATTAGATGTATAAAAAATGGCCATGTGTCCGTAGGTTTCACCCACCGATGGCTCTGTACAGATTCTGTTATGTGTGTTGAAAGTTCGTCCATTATGGGAATCAAGAATCTCGACGATTTTTTTCTGATACTCGCAAGATACTGGTTAGGGATTGTAAGACTTTCGAGAATGTTTCAGTTTTAAGTGGAAGTCAGTCAACGAGTAACAAACGGGAAACAATTATTAATTGATGGAAATAAAATTAAAAACTTTTTAAATTTTTCCTTTACTTGTATTGTGAAACCTAAGGTCTTGCCGAATGTTACAAATGTACAAAATGGTTAGTACACTATATGTTATAATGAGTGAGTGTGTGAGTATCAAATTATGTAACTTGACTGGATCTTTTGATTACGCTGACCTCGAAGTTTCATTTTTTTACAACACCGATTTACCATCGACTTCAGTTTGTGTCTTAAATTTCAACTTGATACTCCTACTCTTTCGCGAGAAAAAGGGGACTTGACAGACAGACGCAAAGACCGATATTACTTCAAATTCATAATTTTCGGAATTTACTTCTACTTGCATAGTGAAACGTTGCTTCTTGCCACATTTCTTGACCCTACACCAATGGGAATCATCCTTTATGTTTTGATAAGTGGGTTTGGGAGTATCAAAATATGTGACAGAAATTGCCAGATCATTTGGTTTTATTGACGTAGATGCTTACATTTATTACACCGTCAGAGGATCATTGACCTTAGAATGTGAAAGGAACCTCTACTTCTTCCGGTGATAAGGGATTTAACGGAAACATGGACATATAGCCTGGTAATAAAAGACGACAAAGTAGTATCCGTATAATATAATTACAAATTATCATTTTCGGATTTTTTTCTTTTGGATGTACTGCGAAATTGTGCGTTTTGTCAAATTTCATGGTTCTAGGTCAACAGGAATGCCCTTTAGCTTCTGATAAGTGAGTTTACTAGTATCAAAATATGTTACGTATTTTGATTGCATTGGCTTAGAAGCTTCTAACGTTCCACCGCCAATAGAACATAGACCTCATTAAGTGACTTAAATTTCAGCCTGATACATCTACCAGTTCCGGAGAAAAAGGATTTTTAAAATTCAGACAGACAGGCAGATGGAGCAGATGGACAACAAAGTGATCCCATAACGGTTCTGTTTTATCCGATTGAGGTACGAAATCCTGAAAAAAAAATTTGCTTGTAGTAGGCATTATTATCATATTGCAAAAGTAAATGCATTATGAGCATGGGAAGATGTATGAATGAAAGTTGAAGAACCAGAAATTGCTTTTCGCAAACATAAGATGTTGTCAATAACAAAGTTGTGGGAATAAGATTGTATATTTTGCTAATTGTGGCCGACAACTGCACTTGATGCTATATGTTAGAACAGCAGTTGTGCCTATTTGTTTTTCAATTTTACAGAAACAAATGTTACAAAACCAATTTAAACAAATTTAATACATCGCACAGAAATCGATCAACGCTCGTCTACAAAACTATCGTATATTGCACCATTGTTAATAAGTAAGCTGTGTGAACTTTAGTAAGTGGAAACATTTGATCTGAATGCTCATTGTACTTGAAAAATGTGGTACAACAACTGTAGTTAGGTCAATAAGAAGTGCTACTTAAATTGAAAAAAGATTTAATCAGTATGCCAGCACGCAAGTTGCGCGTATTTTATAATTTAGGAGAATAATCAAATTACAACAGCATTACCACGTACATTTGTACCAACTGTAATTTTCCAATTTTCGACTTTCCATCTCTTTTTTTGAATCACAGTCGTCCGTAGCTAATTGTAAGTTTAATCTCTGTTTTGGTCTAGCACTATCTTTGGCAGTGTTTTGATGAATGTAAAGATAGCAGAGATGCTCCGTGTACATAATGGATATATTACCAGGTTAAATGATGCATCCCATTAAAAAATATCATCATAACAATTTTGACCTCCCGTCCTAAAATTGTGTTTAGTCAGTTTCTCTATTATTTAGCCGCATTGCACATGAGTGTATGCTTTTTACATTGTGTATTTTGATTAGATTTTTTATTTATTTAGTTGCTGAATGTGTTAAATGCAGGTTTAGAGAGTTTTGCCGCTTCATTTATGGTTTTTATATATTGCAGCTTACTTAGAAATGGCTTTCGCCGAGTATGCCCAATCAGTAGTAATACAAAGTAATTATTACCCGTCAATATCGTCAACTATATTCCGTACTGAAGATCAAGAATCATAGAACCCCTTTCTGATTTGTTAAGCAGGAACCTTACTGAGAGGCTTTCGAAAATAACATATGATTACTGCTCTATGAACCTCAGATTGAACTGAGAACACTCTTAACGAATTTGTGGTGCAAAAATACTACTTAATGCTCGCCAACTACAACAGAACTACTGAGATGTGAACATACGTAATTTGTTGGTGGACTGCATCATTCAGCGAGAGTGAGCCAAAGTAAGGGAAATATTTACGTTTTTCCAGTGGCTGATTTTATTTCAGACTGCCTCTTTGTTTCTGTGCTTTCCTTCTTAGCGTATTATTTTACGTATCACGCGTTTCCTGCGTCATTAGTTAGGCCTAACGTCTAATGTCACCTGACCGTTTAGCGTGTTATTATTGCCACTAGTGTTCGGAGAGACAGAGTCCAAAATGATGTTTTATGCTTCACTTTTACCTGTAAGTGTGTGTGTGTGTAAAATAACAATGTGACACTGGATATAATCGTCGCATTTTTCGCGTGCAACCGTATTTTTGCAGAGTTTGAGGTGTGGAAAGTTCATTATGACGCTTTAGAAGCTTCATAAAAAAATTGGATGTGGAAAATACGTAATAACATAGTACGCTTTATAACTGCCCACGTCGTGTTGTGTCTACTTCACTATGGTTTGAATGGATTTTTAAGTTTGTTTTTATGCCCGACTTCTAATTTCACCACACAGGTCTATAAGGTTGAGCAGTTATTGCCCGATGACGACACGCAATACAGTTTGCTAAAGCGGAGTTCGCCGTTATTAATTACGTTTTTAGATTTAATTTTACTACTCGCACAGAGACTCAACGTTCCTTTAACAGCGCGTCGTCAAAATAAGTGTGAAATGCTAATCTCTTTGCAATACATAATGTCCACTATTGAGTTAAAGTTCGTACCTATTTTCACTTTTTAGATATGAGAAACCTTAAGCACTTCTGCTTCTATAGTCTCAGTACCAAATGTTCACAAATTTCAATTTACTTCCTACCTCAGTTCAGTATTTAACACAAATTATATATCAATGTCATTTCACAGATATTACGTCGGTTCCACACTAACGGAATAACACGTAATTATCATTTAACATCACTTTTATTAATAATTCTTTTTCTTATGACGTAAATGTTAATGAATGATCACTATCTAGGAGGAAAGAGGGATTGATCCTAATCATGAGATAATAGCTTTTAATGAGCCCGCAATCGTAAATTAAAGAAAACGGTACGTTCAAGGATGATATGCGAACAACTTTCGATACGTCCGTTTTCACTTATCTGTCAAAACTAATCCTGCCGCCCACAATTCAAATTAACACTGACGTTAACCACTTTTGTCGGAACATCGAATCGTAACTGTTATGTGAAAGTTTGAAAGTTTATTCTAGTCCCCAAATTAATTCTTTTCAGATAGGCGCACGACCGAACAGCAGAACGGAAAACAAACGACTTGTTTTAACAACCGAACAACGCAATGACGTTACATTAGGACAATGTCCGCCCAATGAACATCTCTTTGACTTTATCTTTTCTACCCTGCTTGATTAAATTATTCCTAATTACAATTTATTCAGCTATTTAACGACAAAATCTAACAAAAAATAAAATAAATTTATCCCAACGTATAATATGCGTTATAACTTGTAAGAAACATAGCATTATTTGTACATCTGACCTATTTCTTCGAGATTTATAAATTTTGGAAGAGCAGTGTGACCCTTGGCAAGCATGATAGAAGCGTTTAGGTGTGGAAGGTAGATTGAGACTCTGTTGTGCATTATACCATCAACAGATCATACTTTGTTAGTGTTCTCTAGTACTGCTTAACACTTAAATTCTTGGTGGAACATTGTGTGTGTGTGTATGTGTGTGTGTGTGTGTGTGTGTGTGTGGTATGCATTGTTGCCATATTTTAGATGTGGGAATACTGCAAGCTCCTTCCTTCATGAAATTTGTGGCTTAAAAGCTTTTGAATATTCTGCAGCCGGCTGCGGTGGTCTCGCGGTTCTAGGCGCGCAGTCCGGAACCGCGTGACCGCTACGGTCGCAGGGTCGAATCCTGCCTCGGGCATGGATGTGTGTGATGTCCTGAGGTTAGTTAAGTTTAAGTAGTTCTAAGTTCTAGGGGACTGATGACCATAGATGTTAAGTCCCATAGTGCTCAGAGCCATTTGAAGCATTTGAATATTCTGAAAATTTTGAGATATGTCATAACCTTCTGAGCACTAACAACATGCGTACTCTTGGGATTTTATCTGAATGCCTACTAAAATTCTACGTCATGATCTTTTCAGTTTTATACTACTTGCGCAATGCGGAGGAAGATAGCGCAGAAGGTATAAAATCAAAAGCATTAAAAGCGGTATTCTTTAGCATTATATTACTTCTTAATCCTTACACAATCGCCGTCTTAGGTTATTAATTTCCTGCCACCACCATCTTCGCTTTTACCGCCACAGCAGCGCCCACTAGTGGTAGAAACTTGAACAGTGTCCAATGGCCACTATAGATACACTTTTTCCCGTGGCCAGCAAATCCCCATGTCTGCCCGTATTAGAACACGTGCTGTGCCGTTCCAACAAGCCACATCCATAGGGGCTCGCCACTTGCGCAAGTTCCACCAGCGCCAAGGGCGTCGCCGAGGATTAACACATCGAATTTGCCTTTGCCTGTTGTCAGCCCAGTGCAATCCGCCACTGGCCGGACGAAGACGGACAGAAGTCTACTCGGACGATAGGAGGGCAACTCTCGCCCACTTGGTTACAGATCATCCTCTACGGCCACCTTCGACAGGTAACGTCGTTTAGTGAACTCTTAGAACTGAACAGACAGTTGTTCTAATTGCATTTGCTGTGTACTGTTAACTTTACCTACGATAATTTGCACTTAGACACTGAGGGCCTTTTTTGTATTACATTACAAGCAGTGTTGCAGATTTCATTACCCAGGTCACAAAGATACACTGAAGAGGCACAGGAAAGGGTACACCTTCCCAATATCGCGTAGGGCCCCTGCGAACACAGAAGTGCCGCACACAACGTGTCATGGTCTCGACTAATGTCTGAAGCTGTGCTGGAGGTAATTAACTCATGAATCCTGCCGGACTGTCCTTAAGTACGAGGGGGTGCAGATCTCTTCCGAACAGCACGTTGCAAGGCATCCCAGATATAATGTTCATGTCCGGGGAGTTTGGCGGCCAGCAGAAGTGTTTAAACTCAGAAAAGTGTTCCCGGAACCACTCTATAGATTTACTGGACGTGCGGATTGTCGGTTTCTCCTACTGGAATTCCCAAAGTCCGTTGTAATGCACATTGGACATGAATGGCGGCAAGTGATCTGACAGGATGCTTAAATGTGTGCCACCACTCTGAATCGCATCTAGACGCGTCAGGGGTCCAATATTACTCAAACTGTCAAACTGCACACTCCCGAAGCCGTTGTAGAGCCTCCATTAGCTTGAAAAGTCCCCTGCTGTCACGTAGGGTCCTTGCTTTCATGAGGTTATCTCCATACCCGTACACGTCCATCCGCTCGAGACTATTTGAAACGAATCTCGTCCGACCAGGCAATCTGTCTCCAATCATCAACAGTCCTATGTCGGTGTTGACGGGTTCACACGAGGCGTAAATCTTTGTGCCATGCAGTGATCATGGGTGGTCGAGTTGGTCTTCGATTTTTGAAAGTTCATATTGATGAATGATTCGCACGCTGACACTGGTTGATGGGCCAGCTTACAAACCTGCAAAAGTTGGGGTAGGGTGGCACTTCTGTCACCCTGAACGATTCTCTTCAGTCGTCGTTGGTCTCGCTTAGCAGGACTTTTTCCGGCCACAGCGATATCGGAGATTTGATGTTTTGCCGGACTCCTGATATTCACGGTACACTCGTTAAATGGTCCTACAGGAAAATCCCCACTTAATTGCTACCTCGGAGATGCTGTGTCCCACAGTTGTGCATATATCCAGGCGAGAAGATGTCTAAAGTTCCCTGGAAAGTGGTATAGTACTGGAAAGTTCTTTGTAAATTTGACTCGATTACGTAATCTCTGAAATAACACCAGAGACTCACTCAACCTGTGAAGTTCCATTTCGTTTTCGGCTCCATTTCTACGTGCTGCTATGAACTGAGGATCAAAGTAGCTTATCAAGGCCAAAGTCGAGACAGTACAAAATATATACTGACAACAGCAACAATCGACCGTCGCCAAGAAGATGAATTTAAATATCACGACGTTTATTCCGAAGATACTCGTCTCTAGTACAGCCATGTATGGAAGTGAAATCTTCACTATATATTGGTTAGTCGAAATGAGAATTGAATGCTTTGAAGTTTGTGCTACAGAAGAATGTTGTAAATTAGTTAAGAAGATAGAGTAAGTAAAGAAGACGTACTGAATGGAACTGGGTAAATGTATTGCAGAGGAAGACAAAGACTTGAATCCATATGGATGGAGAGGATGTTGTTTATGTTGAGATGAAAAGGTTCTCACAGGCTAGACTAACATAGAATCAATGTTGGATTGAAGACAACAATCACCACTTTGTAGCGGAACGTACGCCTTCACGAGTCGTGTTCACTCGGGAATTGTCCGCAGCTCGTGGTTTCGAGGTCGCATTCACGCTTTCCGTTCACGGGGTCCCGGGTTCGATTCCCGGCAGTGTCAGACATTTTCACCCGCCTCGAGATGACTGGGTGTTTGTGTTGTCCTCATAATTTCATCATCGTGGCGAGATTGAGCTGAGAAAAGGTTGGGAATTTGTACGGGTGATGATAACCGTGTAGTTCAGCGCCCCAGAAACCAAACATCATCATCATCATCACTCGGGAAGTGGACTCTCTTACATTTCACTGCTTATGTGTGTGCTTATCATGTAACACTAATGTGAAAGTGAGTTTAACCATTTATAATAACAGAAATATTGAGGTTTATGTGAATCGAGATGTGCGATGCCAGTGAACCATGGATCGATAATAACGAGATTTTCAAATCTTTGCGCTAAATATAAAAGAGTCAGAAGCTCTGCAAAACTACCTTTCCATCATGTTCTGGTATTTCGTTAGACGTGTATTGTGGGTCTCTATTTCAAAATATTCGTTTTAGGGGTGAGATTCATATCTCCTAATGCGTACCAGATAATGGCTGCCAATGATTTTGGCACCTGATGCTATGTGGTTAAAATGTGGCACCAGTAAGTGATTTGTGACCCAGTGAGTTTTACGAAATAAATCAGTTGGAATTTCCACATGTCCTTATCTTCTTTTTTTTTTTTTTTCTAAATGCCGTGACAAAGACGTCACTGAAGCTCAACTTTAAAATATTAGCTCTCGACTGTAGGCATGTCACTCGAAATACTGTCTTACAGTTCTCTTCTGTCTGAAGAGTTTAGAACTCGAAAATTAGGTTCATCTACATTATAAGTGTAGCGATCATCCATAGCACAATTTGATGGGAATATGGCAATAGCGGTAAAATACAATATATATTTTACAGAGTAGTGAACGAAAATTATAGCCCGTCGGCTTTGACCAATGACGTCATAGTTTACTCATAGATATTTATCTCTTTATTTTCCAGCCGTAGATAATAAATCGGTTCTTTTGTGGTGTAGCATCATCATTGTAAACACAAATAAATCAATGTGTTTTTGAAACGCAGATTTTCATTCTTAGTGAGTTTGAGATATTTTGGAACAATTGGTTTTATTTATGGGCAGTTTTTGTTGTTTGATTTTTGTTTTTCGGTTTGGATCGTCATTGCAGCACGGAATAAAAATTTTACAGTTGTCGCATTTTTTCGCCTTCGCTAACACTACTATTGCTCCGATATTTTTCGGTCGTGTAATACTTACCTTCGCTAGCACTGCTACTACTACGATATTTTTCAGTCGTGTATCCCGTACTTCAGTTGACGTATATAGGTCAACTGCATAGGTGATGAATAGGTTGTCAGTAGCAGCGGAGGCGAGAAAAGCTACACCTACAAAATTTATATCTCGTACGTCAGTCGATCTATAATTATAGATAAACTGAAGAACAGGATACTAGTGCTAGTGAAGGCGAAAAAGTCGACATAAGTTAAAACTAGTAGCCCGTACTGCAGTTAACCTACTGTATAAAGATCAGCTGAAGTTCAGGATACAACTAATATACGTCAACTGATGTGCGTTATTCTATCGTTACTTCTCCCTTTTTTCTTTTTTCAATAGTATCCCATTCTTCATTTGAGCTTTTATAATTGGAAATTTGTGGTAAGGACTATGGGACCAAACTGCTGATGTCATCGGTCCATAGGCTTACACAATACTTAATCTAACTTAAACTAACTTACCCTAAGGACAACACACATACCCATCCCCGAGGGAGGATTCGAAACTCCAACGGGGGAAACCGCTCGAACCGTAACAAGGCTCCTCAGACTGCACGGCTAGCCCACACGGTGGTCTATTAAGTCAAGTGAAGAATAGGGTACTGGGACTCAAAGAAGCGATATACATAACATTATGTTCTAAATTTGAATGTACGTAACCTATGTTTACTATATGTTTCCTCTGCCCTGCATTCTGTTGTTTCCCAACATTCGTCCCTGCTGTTAAATCTGTGCAATACAAGTTCTGTGGTAACTTCTGACATCATTAGTCAAAGCCGACGGGTTGTATCCCATTCTTCAGTAATCCCAAACTATCGGTTACTTGTTTTAAAACATGAAGCGTAAATTAATATGTTATCAGCTACAAAAATTCTTATGAATAATGTGTGTTCTCATTTGTAACTGTGCGGGTCGCAGGGGCAGTGGGTGGGGGAATTGGATGGTATGCGGTGCTACGTAGTGTTGGTAGGTAATTCCACTAAAAAAACTAGGTAGCTTACTTGAGTTTTGATTCGAATTAATTAATGTAAACTATCAAGAATCACTAGACAGTATGGAAAATCATCGCTGCTATTACTAGACTCATTTCGTATAATATGCTTTCCTGACCCACAATTTCTGCTACACGTATCCCTTTTGTGTTATCGAATCTGATCATCAAGCAGCATACATACCAGTTATAGGGATGTGTACCCAATGTCATACTCAGGTCTGCTAAAGGGAGGCTACCTGCACTACGCTTGTTCGTCCTCTTCTCGAGTGTTGCTGTGCGGTGTGGGTTCAAATGGTTCAAATGGCTCTGAGCACTATGGGACTTAACATCTGAGATCATTAGTCCCCTAGAACTTAGAACTACTTAAACATAACTAACCTAAGGACATCACAGACATCCATACCCGAGGCACGATTGGAACCTGCGACCGTAGCGGTCGCGCGGTTCCAGACTGAAGCGCCTAGAGCCGCTCGGCCACACCGGCCGGCTGTGGTGTGGGATCCGTAACGGTTAAGATTGAAAGATAACGTAGAGAACGTTCAAATAAGTGCCGCGTTAGAGAGTTTCACGGATATCACACGTGAATTTGGATGGCTTTCATTAAAACAAAGGCATTATTCGATGAGGCATGATCTCTACATGAAATTTCAGTCGCCAGCTTCCTCCTTGGAATTCGAACATATTTTATTGGCACCCTGCTACATAGAGAGAACTGATTTTGCATTGCTAGTGTAGAGCTGACTGAAGCAATGGAGAAATAACTGTATGGTGTATGCGAATGCAAGCTTTCTTGACGAATTTCATATATGATGTCTTCACGGGTTGTCGGCTGACAACCCGTGAAAGACTTCATAAACTGTATGGTGCTTCGCTTAAACGTCTGCTAGGCCCTTAACTGAGATTTGCAGACTGTTAATATAGATGAAGATGTACCTGTATCATACTTCTCCAATAGCCGTGAAACCTTAATTTAATTATTCATTTACTCTTAGCGATTCTTCGCGTTTGTTTTGACATGAAGTAAAGATATATTGTATCATTGCGCGGTTTAAAAGTGATGCCTTCTTTCTATACCTCTATGTGGTTCATGACATATTTAAAAGTCACCGAAAATATTGACTATAATTTAAACGATTTTCGGATAGTGAACTGATAGTGGTTCATTAATTTCTACATATTTTCGGAGTTTAGCATCCGCAAATAACTAACTGGTGTTGTCTGTAAATATATTCCCAACTAGTACTTATAACGACCTTTGGTAATTATCCTGAATGAATACGCTAAGCAATTAATAAACAAGAATGGGGTCATACTGGCAAATGAAGCCCATGCCGTTTCCAAAAGAGGGCGTCGATTTTATATCTTTGAAGTCACGTTTATCATTTGTCTGTCTTCCTTCTTATTTATTACGTCAGTTCCCTCGATTCCTTTCCTCCACCTGGCACTGATGTATTAGGAAGTACATATCATTGAAAATGTACTGGTGTGAATAATTATCTGTACCCTACCAGTAGTGGCTGGTATTTTATCTTTATTAAAATTAATCTCTCTTTTAAGTCATTAAGTGAATACCAAGTGAAAAGTGGGTTGGTGCTGTTATATAAATCGCAATAACCGGCTTGGACGAAATTTGTATAGACGTCATTGTGGCCATTCCACCGAGATAACTACGTATTTTACAAATTATTTTGAAAATTCTTTTCATTTAATTGAACGTAATGGCGACAGTCGATTGCAGTTTAAATTATGACACTTGAAACATTGCAAAATTCATATAGGTGCGAAACGACGAAGCGAAGCCAGTTATTTCGAGAGAGTGATACTTTGTGTCCTAGCATCTTTAAATCCGTAGACCTTTCGTCAATTTAACTCGCCCAGTCCCCATGACGGAGAATTATATACTAAGTCACAGAATATTCAATAGCAAAACATTGTCATAAACAAACAATGCTGTAAGAATACATTAATATTTTTACAAAAACCAAGAAAACACTTCGATGTTATATCACCATTAAATTTTTATTTACTGTTAAACAAATGGTTTGTCAATATAGAAGACAGTGACTTCAGTAACATGAATTTGCATGACTCCCCCGAAAGCGGCACAAAAATCCAAAATGTTTCCACTTCTTTTCAGCAACACGGGACGGACCACTGCACCAGTTTCCTTTGTTAAACTGCTTACTATATATGCGAAAGGTCATCTGTTGCGTCGTTGTTCGGATTTTATGTCTTCCGTTACTGGTTTCCAATAAGCTCATAAAAGACAAACAACGAACCGGTGAGAAACACTTCACAAAATCACCCTTTGTTCCGTAAATATTATTTTTCCAATTTGCACGGCAAATCGAAGTTGAGCAGAGAAAAAGTTCTTCTCTTCTTCGACAGCCTTTAATCGTAACATTTAGCCGTTTTCAATCTCGACAGGCTGCTGCTGTTTCAGTCTTCCGGTCTTCCATTACTTCCTGTCTGTATTCTTCTCGTTTCCACGCTGGTCTCTCCACTTTCTTCCGCGCGGCTCTCAGTTTAAAATCTTCCTTGGCGACAAATTTTGATTAATAGTCCGACGTACTGGTACCACCTAAGATCTGTATTCCACGAAGATTTTGCTATGGAGCAAGTTATCTCCATTGGCCTCCAATCTTCATTTCGTAATTTATCCTGTCTCGTTACCTGCAGACGTCTTCTCATATCGTCCTTTTCCAACGTTCTAATTATCTCCCTAACCCTCCCCGTTTAAGGCCACATGTCTGCTCCCTACAGTACTATGTACTGCACCACACTTTAAAAATTTCTTTCGTAGCGTCCTCCCGAACATTATTATTACATAATATCTCACGGAAAGATTTAGAAGCCCTCTTCTCGTTGTGGTTATTATTGTATCATTGACAAATGACCGGAAATTTTCAGTTTCTGCAGGATTTCAATTATCCTTCCCCATATAAAAGTTTTATCTCCTACTTAGGCGGTAGCCCCGGCGACCGTGTGGCAGAACGACTACCTTCTCGCCCAGCCTTTCCGCCCAGCAACGGCGGCTACCGCGACTGTGGCGAGCTGGAGGCGGCGCCTCCTCTCCACTGGAAGAGCCATCGCCTGGGGCGGAGTGCACCACGGCGACCGTCGAGACAGCAGTCGCGTCACCCACCTGCACAGGAAACGAGTGCTCACATTGAAATGCTTCAAAGTAGCCTGTTCACGAATATGTAATTAGATGTGCGCGCAGCTTAACAAGCGTTTTGGAAAAATGAATGTTGTTTGAACATTGACCTTGCAATAGGACACAAACAAAGATCTACTTCAAACAAGTAGCGAGTGCTCTGCCAAGAACGAAAGCTAAAATTCATAATAAAATACGCAAATCTTATATTATTCACATCATATGATTAGACACTATTAGTGCCTCCAGATCAGATGAACTGTCTCGTAGTTAGCGATTGTTGTGTGGATTATCACACATTTCGCTGCACTCAGAGATAGAGGCCATTTAATTACAGAAACGAAATAGTGATGAAGTATTTCTGTATTTTCGTGCAAGAGATTGTATCGCAGTTCAGAACGGAATATTTGGAGGTGGGGCTACAGGAGATTAGTGTATAACGTCCCGTCGAGGACGAGGTCATTAGAGGCCGAGCATAAGCTCTGATTAGGTAAGGATGGAGAAGGAAGGCGGCAGTGCCCTTTCGAAGGAACCACTCAAAAATTTCCCCCCCCAGGAATTTCCTTATGTGAATTAGAGAATTCACGAGAAAACTAAGTGAGGACAGCCGGAAATGTGTTTGAAGTGTAGTCCTATCGAAAGTGCTACTCTGCACGGTGCAAAGGAACCGTTAACGGTCATGTGCCCATGACCTGTCTGAGTAATCAGTGATCCACATTGAACACAGTATATTCCGTCGTACGGGAAAATCGGATGTTCTGTTTCAAACTAGTGCAGTTGCTCAAAAAGGAATATAACATCGCTCGGCGTTTGATCTCCTTTAAACACTTGTAAGTAGTCGACCTCACTACTTTTTACTTTTTATTTTAATTCGCTAAATTCCATGGGATACTGGTGTCGAAAACTACTTGAGGTAGTTTCAAAATCACTTAAAATAGTAGAAACAAATACCGTAGAAGCGTTTGAAATCTGGTGTTAAAGAAAAACTTTGAAGATTAGATGGGTAGATCACGTAGCTAAGCAGGAGGTACTGAATGGAATTGCGAAGAAAACAAATTCCGTACAATTGTAAAAGAAGCACTGGGTAAGTGGAAGATTTCCCTCCGTTATGAATTGTCGGAATTCCTCACAGAATTAACTACTCCGTCCAATTAACTACAAATTTCGGGAGCGTGTAGATATGCATTCTAATGCTATCGAATCCTTATATGAACGCGATAGATATAAAAATGTAATCCATAAAATTTCGAGGACAGCAAGGGTAAATAAGTGAGAGAGCTACCGTACAATCTACTCAAAAGCTCGTGAATCGAAGCTACTGACAATAATATACATAATACAGAAAAGTGGAGTGGAGTATCTGGCATTGTGATTGACAACGGAAGGAGGGCTGAAGAAAAATCAAGACACGGTCGTAGGATAAGTAAACGTGGAAAAATCGTCCAAGCATGTGAAATGGTGTAAGTCATTCGAAATTCTGAGAGACATAGGAATAAAACATAAAAAAAAGTTGAAAACAAAGCTCAGTGGTCTCGGATTAGAACGAGTGTAAGAAAGGTCACAGACTTACAACCATACTTTTCAATCACCACAGCACAGAAGCAATAAAGGAAATAATAAAAAAAGATTTAAAAGTAGGTCTAAAATTCACGGTTAAAGGATATGAATAACAATATTCGTTGACGACAATGCTATCCTCAGTGAAAATGAAGAATAAGTATAGATCTGTTGCATGGAATGAACAGTCTGATGAGCACAGGACGTGGATTGAAAGTATACCAAAAAATAAGCAAAATAATTAGAAGTGGAGAAATGAAAATACCTAGAACCTTGACGTGAAAATTCACGACTACGACGGAGGCGAATTTAGGAGTTTCTGCTGCTTTGGAAGGGTAATAATCGACGATGGAGTGCTGCAGGAGGACATAGAAACCAAAACAGAACAGTGAAAGAGGTCAAATGTGGAAAAGAGAAGTCTACTGGTAAAAAACAAAAAGAATGTGCGTTTGGAGGACAGCAGTGTCATATTACTGAATCATACACCATACTAAAACCGAAACGGAAAGGAATCTAATCGTTTTACATATGGTGGTATAGAAGAATGTTAAGAATTAGATGGACTGATAAGAAACAAGGTTGCTCAAATAATACCTTCAATATTCTTGCCCTTCGTGGTAATCATTCTGTCGTCTTACCTTTCCCATGGTGCACTCCTCCTGCTGTGTATCCTGTGGCCAAGGACTGACGTCCGCAGCGTCAGATGACATCGGCATCTTCTGCGGCTCTTCTGGCTTCGGAGGAACACCTTCCTCTAGACCGGGGCCCAAACGGAACCGCATCCACACCACGTTGAAATCCTGTGGGAGTTTGGCTTTAGTCGTCATGTTTTCATTTATTGTTTTTCACTTTATTTATTTCTCTATACTTAATCATAATCTAAGACACTCATATTTTCCAATACAAGATACTGTGTTTTAATCATTACGTATCTAGAGTCATGTAATTTTCTCTGTGGATGCCATAAAAGCGCGATTTCCTGTGTAAGACATATTTCAGGTTAATGCGGCATGCAGAAGTGTTTTTGTGGCAATGTGGACGAGAGCATCTACTAGTTGACTTCGTGAAATACTTAACAGCAATTCTAGCCAAGACGAAGTCTTAAACGTCTGGTATGTTGACCCGCTAATATTAAGTGTGTACTCAGTACTGATGTCGCACCCCGGTCCGGTTCAGTCATATCCATCATTCATATGTCGATACTTAGCGAGGAAACCGAAACACGAATCATCCGTTTCACGATTTTCAGTTCAGTTCGGACAGGGTGGTCAATGCCCTGACCACAGCAGAGGTCACACGACAAGATGTGCTGCTGTGCTGAAGACACTAATCAGCTAGGGAACATGCAGTCCCATGAAGCAACATGAACCCCCATTCTCACGGCAATGTGTCCATAAAGCAAATTGATAACAAAAATAATTGGTAATTTTGATTAGCTATTTAACGTGAATTACACATCGTTCCCCCCCCTCCTCAAGATTTATCCTTTTGTCCTTCAACACTTCTGATCATGTTTCAGGAAGTGCGGATGAAATTACTGTTCTGTTGCATCAGAATTGAGATTAAACGAACACAGATTATGAATGGTCGGCTTGAAGTTAAAGATGTGTGGTTAATTGGTAATTAAGTGCGTAAACAGTTAGTCTTTATTCACGTTTTCATTACATGGTCTGGAGCTAAGATGAAACCTAACAGGAGTGGGAGAATGTGGTAGGAATGGTAAATTCGAGGCTGGGAGAGTAATATCGACCCGAAAGGTAATAAATGACTGTATAAAAGACATAAATGTACCGATCGGTTATATAGCAGACGAGGTTCTTCAGGGCTCACGGGTAGCGAGAGGCACCACCATCACGCCCGACATCCCTCTGTGCCTGCACAGTGTTTCAACCCACAGACCACAGATACCTTCCAATCACCGGCCAATCCTCTGACTTGGCGTCATTGAATGCGGTATGCAGGGAAGTGGGATAAGCACACCGCTTTCCAAGTTATTATTAGTTTCCATGTGTTGGAGCCTCCACTTCTCAATCCCAGTAGTTCCTCAATTGGTCTCTGGAGGCTAAGTACCCCGTTCTCGTCCTCCCACCAAAGAAAGTTCGCTGGAATCCCGGAAGCTGAACCGAGGTCTCCCGTGTGATACATCTACTGACCAAACAGCCCCGGTAACAGTAACCCAGTAAAACTAAGCTACAGCCCGCTACAGAGGTTAGCGTTAGAACTATCAGTAAGTGATCGATCGCCTTTAGCTACCGGTACTTGTGCCAACTTTAGAAAATGCATAAGTTCTCGCGCTGAACTCAAATGTGATATGTTAAATAATGACCAATATGCTTATGTGGAGTCTGTGTTCCCCTAAGTAGCAGTGTTATATTCTTCACACTCCTCGACGCTGCTCACCTGTGAGTCCAATGGTACAGGGTCTGCATCGTCATCGCAGACCGCTACGACACGAAGATCTTCGGTGTCGGTCTCCCGCCCACAAGGGAGACAGAAAAAGGCGAGAGCTCTGCGGAACATCTGCGAAGATAAACGAAGTGTATACTTGTATGAAGTGTTGTCCTCGATTCATAAATTAGCCTAGGAGAATGGATGCAGCAGAAATGTGGATTGTGAGGCAATCTCAAAGTTAATGATGGGTGCTGCGACGACGTTGTCCTAGAAATTCCACGCCTCATCAACATGCTCCCGAAAGCTCCAAAAATTATAGTTTTTCTGCCAGTGTATGATTTTCGGCGACATAAATATTTTCTTACAAAAAAATTCAGTGCTGTGTAGCATTAGGTCTTGCTCGAATCCATACAGATCCAAACAATAAATATGGATTTAATCTTGGATGTCGTACTGAAAATGAAATATAGTTAGGATTCTTGTTCCACGTTGATGTATTTATGGTCAGGAAATAAGGTAAGGTTGATTTTTAATTATGCTGGAAGTGATTAATAGCTTGGACTTGGGTGGTTTGTTTTGATGAATGATTACGAGCTTAACTAGAAGTATTCTCTTTGACTTTGGTGAATTTTGGGTAACACTCATGTTACAAGAAGTCCTGCAAATACACCACGCGCAATATCGACAATCACAAGAGAAGCTATCGTCTTTGTCACAAGGAAGAATATAAATGTTAATGCTCCGTTTACACTCCCAGCAATTTTGGTTGTTTTCCTTGCTTCCTGCCTAACCACGCACTCGGAAATCACCAAATTTTTTCCTCATCTTTCTTTCTATAATCAGGCGGTAAAGTAATTATAGTCGACTATTGCAAAACATACCTGTGTTAAAAGTCACAACATGTGTTAACATCACTAAGATGAAAAAAAATATATACATATATTTACGTGTAGTGGGATGCGTGCCTACATCCTTCGACTCCACGTACTACCACATTCACTATTACGCTCGTACTTTATCATGGGGTAGTAATCTCGTATCTAGGATATCTTCCTATGCCTTCAAGGCTTATATCGTTTATGTACTATTAATGGACATTTAATAATAATGGTGACATGTTTGTGATAAATTATGAATGGACCGTTTTCTCTAATACTGCAAGCTATAATAATATTTTGTCTCATTTTTAAATTATTGATGATAATAACATATTCCTGAGAGAGGTATTGTATGAAGCATATAACCTTCGATAAACCTATGTATCACGTTTAATTGCAACAATAATTACAATAAGTGATACCAATAACGTCCTGTTTTCATGAATCATCAGACACGACCTTGAAGTCTTCTGAGAGGCCCGTATCGAACGCTAAAAAAAGTCGACTGAAGTTAATACTGTTTTCCATATTGTGCGTTTCCAGAAAGTGTTCTGAAATTAGTGTCAGCCGTGAATTTTCCGCATCCTGTCATAGTTATCAAATATCTCCCCGTCCACTTCTTCTGCTACAGGACATTTCAATAACTCAAGTCAGATCTTATTAAAAATTAGAAATATCGGAGTAGTCTCGGGAATTTATACTAAGGCGCCGTCGGTTGAACGACCCTATGAGCCTGTAGAATAGGAGAACCGCCACAACAAGTGACAACGTTGGTTTTTGTTCGTTATGAAAAACGAAGGATTCATTTCAGTTACACTTGTCAGTAAGAAGCAATTATGAGACGTAAATCTGTCCGCAATTGACCCTAAAAGAAAATCGAGACACCTGTTGCAAAGGCACCAGTCTCGTCTCATTAATGAATGAGGATTACATTATGGGGCATTTCTTTTGTTGTGATTCATAAGGAACAGTGAGTTGTGTGGTAAAATGCTTGTGACTCATGTGTCTTATTAATTAAGTGCTGGGTTTAAAATAGTTATGGCATATGGCCGGTTTACTGACACTTCGCTGTCCAGTCAGACCATGGGTATGGTGCTCATCACAATTTCCCTTACTGTTTTCTAGAACTTTGTGACATAGGTGAAGTTCTAAGAAAGCTGTAGAACGTGGCAACTTTTGAAATGGTAGTCAACGCTTTTTCAGTTTGTCCTTAACTAAAGCTTCCCAATTTCTCGTTCTTCTGCATTTGTCTCGAACTTATCCCGTGTCGTTACTGTGTCGGCGAATTAATCTGAATATGACAATGTTTGGAGGCACCTGTGGCCTACGAGCAATGTGTCTGAGTAGAAATCAAAACTTTGTCGGTCCAGGCTTCGAAACCAGCTACCACTTAAATTTTGATTTATAATCGGCGTTGGCGGCCAAAGACTTCCCCAAAAGATTTCACCGCCTTTCTGCCAAGGGCCTTGTCACATTTCACGGAGGAGCGGACAAACGTTTACGGCACTCTCTTGTCCTTGGGATAGGAAATTGCCTCTAAAGGCAGAAGAATGAACAATGCTAAACGGCACGATGATGCGGAAAGCAATTAAACCATTGCATGAAAGACATATAATGGGTATCCATAGGACATGTGGTCTGTCACTGAAAAAGTCACATGATGATCTCTCCATTGGCAAAAGATTCTGGAAAAGTCCTCCATCTGGATCTGTGGATGAGCGCTGTCAGTGGGGAAGTGACCATGAGAAAAAGACTGAATAATCAAATAAATGATAGCGTTCTCCGTGTAGGGGCGTGCAACATCAGAAGCTTGAACGTAGTAGCGAACAAGAAAATCAGAAAAGGGAAATGCAAAGGCTCAATCTAGATATAATAGGTGTCAGTGAATTGAAGTGAAAAGCATACGATTCCTGATCACGTGATAATAGAAAAATACGAAAAGCATCAGAAAGTGGTTTACGGAATTAGGATCCGTTATGAATAAGAATGTAGGGCAGAGATTGCTTTGCTATGAGCAGTTCAATAATAGGATAGTTCTTATCGGAATCGAAAGTAGACGAAGACCAACAACGATAGTTCAGGCATACATGCCAACGTCGCAAGCTGAAAATTAAGAGACAGAGGAAGAGTATGAGGGCACCGAAAGGGTAATACAGTGCGTAAGAGGAGATGAAAATTTCATAGTCATGGGGGACAGGAGTGAAATTGTAGGCTAAGGAGTAGAAGAAAAGGTTATAGAAGCATGTAGGCTTGTGACAAAAAATGACAGAGCAGAATGAAGAATTGCGTTCTGTAATAAATGTCAGCTGGTAATAGTGAATACCTTGTCCATAATCACAGGAGGAGGAGGTATAATTGGAGAAGGCAGGGTGATACGGGAGGATTGAAGTTAGATTACAACATGGTCAGCAGAGATTCCGAAATCGCATTCTGTATTGTAAATCGCAGCCAGGAGGACAAAGCAGTAGGAAAGAAGAGTAGGCTGAAGTTTAAGTGTTTAGTCAGGAAGAATCAATATGCAAAGAAGTTTGACACGGAATTACTAGGGAATGACGAAATACGTTTGAAATTCACTAAGGCTATAGTTACATCAATAAGAGATATTTCAGTAGGCAGTACAGTTGTAAACGAATGGACATCTCTAAAAAGGGCAGTCGCAGAAGTTGGGTACAAAGCACGTAATTGTGGAGAAACTGTGGGTAAACGAAGAAATAGTTCGTAGGGTCGATGAAAGAAGGAAGTACAGAAATGCCAAGGGGATTTCAGAAATACAGAAATACAAGTCGCTGAGGAATAAAATAAACAAGAAGTGCAGGGAAACTAAGACGAAATGACTACATGAAAAATATGAAGAAATCTAAAAAGAAATGGTTGTGAAAAGGGGGAGACTCGGCGAAAACAAGGATGGTAACATTCAGCATGACCAGGAACTCCTCTGTTAAGTGTAGAAAATAGAACAGATGGAGGGAAAGAGCACATTGAATGTCTTTATAAGGCAGATGATTTGTCTTATTCAACAGAAGAAGAAACAATAGTCGATTTAGAAGAGATAGGGTATCCAGTATTAGAATCAAAATTTAAGAGAGCTTTGGAAGACTCAAGATCAAATAAGGCAGAAGAGATAGATAGCATTCCAATAGAAGTGGCAACAAAACGCAAAGGACGTTGGTGTGTAGAGTGTATGAGTCTGGCGACATACCATCTACATCTACATCTACATTTATACTCCGCAAACGACCAAACGGTGTGTGGCGGAGGGTACTTTACGTGCGACAGTCATTACCGCCCTTTCCTGTTCTAGTCGCGTGTGGTTCGCGGGAAGAACGACTACCGGAAAGCCTCCGTGCGCACTCGAATATCTCTAATTTTACATTCATGGTGTCCTCGGGAGTTATAAGTTGGGAGAAGCAATATATTCGATACTACATCCGGATACGCACCGTCTCGAAACCTGGACAGCAAGCTACACCTCAATGCACAGCTCCTGTCTAACAGAGTCTCCCACTTAAGTTTGCTAAACATCTCCGTAACGCTATCACGCCCACCACGTAACGCTGTGAAGAAACGCGCCGTTCTTTTTAGGCTCTTCTCTATCACCTCTGTCATTCCGACATGTTACGGATCCCACACTGATGACCAATACTCAAGTATAGGTCGAACGAGTGTTTTGTAACCATCTGAGTTTCGGAAAAATATCATTCGCTCAATTCCGAAGACTGAAAGAATCTACAGGTGCGAGAATTATTGCACAACCGGATTAATAGCTCATGCATCCAAGTTGCTGACAAGAAGAATGTACAGAAGAATGGAAATGGAAGTTGAGGAGGTGTTAGATGACGGGCAGTTTGGCTTCAGGAAACGGAATGGCAACACCACACAGGTAATACTGACATTGCACTTGATAATGGAAACAAGACTACAGAAAAATCAAGACATGTTTTTAGGTTTTATCGACCGGGAAAAAACTTACGCCAATGTAAAATGTTGCAAGATGTTCGTAATTCTGAGAAAAATTGGTGTAAGATATAGGGAGAGAAGGGTAATATTTAATATGTACAAGAGCTGAGAGGGAATTATAATAGTGGACAACGAAGAGCGAAGCGCTCGGATTAGAAAGGGTGTATGACAGGGAGTAGTATTTCGCCGATATTGTTCAATCTGTGGATCCAAGAAGCAATAATGGAAGTAAAAGAAGGGTTCAGTAGTAGAAGTGAAGTTCTAAATAAAATGATATCAGTGATAGGATTCGCTAAAGACGTGACTGTCCTGAGTGAAAGTGAAGAAGAATTACAGGAACTGGTGAATTGAATTAACAGTCTAACGAATACAGAAAATATACTGAGAGGAAATCGACTAAAGACGAAAGAAATGAGGAGTACCATAAATACGAACAGCGAGATACTGAACATCAGGACTGATGGTCACGAAGTAGATGAAGTTAAGGAATTCTACACACCTAGGTAGCAAAATAACCAATGGCGGACGGAGCAAGAAGGACATCAAAAGCAGACCTTCCAAGAGAAATATACTACTGTCAAACATAGGCATTAATTTCAGGTAGAGATTTCTGGGAATGTACTTTTGGAGTACATCACTGTATGATAATAAAACATAGTTTGTGGGAAAACTGGAACAGAAGAGAATTGAAGGATTTAGGATGGGGTACTACAGAAGAATGTTGAAAATTTGGTTTACTTGTCAGTTAAGGAATGAGGAGGATCTACACTAAGTGGGAGCGGAAAGCAATATGTGGAATACACTGGTAAGTGGAAGAGAATGAGCTCAATGTTTCTAGAGAAAGCTGCAGAGTTCATAAACTGTAGAGGAAGATAGAGATTTGAATACCCCCTGCAAATAATTGAGGACGTAGATTGCAAGTGCTACTCTGACATGAATGGTTAGTATAGGAGAGAAGTCCGCAGTGGGCCACATCAAACCAGTAAGAAGACGGATGACTCATCTCCCACTCCCACCCCCCTCGCCGTTCCTCACAACCCTCCTTCCAGGTAACGGAATATATGTACTCTACCTACCTATATCTAGTATATTTCATGCGAAAGTGTATGAAGGTTTACGAAATATTTTCATTACGTGAAATTGAGACTAGTCTGCCTGGTTTGATGTGGGGAAAGCTTTCACTTGGAACCGATTATTTCATTTGGAGAATTAATAGCAGTTTTGCCATATTCTAAACAACGATTCTCCCTATACCTTACATACCGCCAGCAGGGTGTAATGATCTGTATAAAGAGGTCGCAGTGGAGGAGTGTAGTTGTCAGGGCCACACTAGAATTAGTACTAAAGCCATTACTATTCCTATTATATGCTAAATATATGACGACCTTTTTTCCCATTTACCCACCGATACCTAAGTGCAAGCCAAAAACGTTGCGCACAGCCATTCAGAACGTGAAATTTATTCGCTTGCTCTATCAGAATGGGCGTAGAACATAATTTTGAAACTTACCAATGTAAAATGCAAGCAATCTTAGTCCCTCAAGAAAGACTTATCACTCCTCAGCTCAGAGAATATCTTTCAGCTATAACCATAAAACGCAGAAAATTGGCTTTTCTTCATCTGCAGAGAATTTGGGGTAATTCTGGAGCAATACCTGGACTGGACTGATACTACAACTTTGGTCTATAAGAAGGTATCGGCATCACTGAATTCGTTACATAAATATAGAAAAATATTTTCTCTCTAGCTTAAAACAGAAACGCGGTAGAGAACACTAATACTCCCCATTCTTGATTATGGTGATCCCATTCTCCAACACTTTCGTGCGATGGCTCACATCGTTTGGAACTGGCAATTAATGCTTGCATTTGATGCAGTTGTGAAGTACGATATTTCGACCGTATGACCCCTGGATATGAATACTTATCATGACTACAAGCCGTGTTTGCTGCATCTTCTTGTTAATCACTGCGCAGCTCTCTATTTATCTTCATCCCTTAGGTTACTGACTAAACAACAAAACGGCAGTACTAATTCTCAGAAATGTACAGTCGTCTGTGTAACAGTACACAACACTGCCATTTCCTCTAAATAATTTCGTATATCAGGATCCCGACTTTCTTACAATCTTCCTCAAAATATGAGAGAAATTAAAGTTCTTTGAAACTTCGAAAGACAGTCTTGGTGACCTGAGTGTAGATTTTTCTTTCATGAGTTTCTAAAGAAGAAGATACTGTTCACCAAGTAACAAATGCTTTCTCTTATATGATGAACATTTAGGATAAATATTATAGCACCTTAGAGTACGCATACAGCTCAGAGGAGATCAGAACAATTAATGATTCCACAACTAAAATTCTTAAGAACAATCTACATAACATGGGACGAAATTTATAATGAGTCAAATCGTAAGATTAAATATAATCTATTCCATGATAAAGACATCTGATCATGTAGAATAAACTTTTTGCATACGATAATCAGAAATGACAGGCTGGAAAGAACCATCTAAAAGGATAAATGAAATACATATTTTTGCCAGAACAACAAGTAGAGATCATTCAAGTGTTGCAAACTGCAGAAACAACTGAGAATTACTGAAAAAAATGTTAAAAAACCAAAGAACAAGCACCTAATTAGAGAAATCAGTAAGTTCAGCAACACAGTGAAGGCTACATGTAATGAACGGAAAAGTGTGACAGGACCACCTGGCACACAACGGGATAACGTGACCTCTGAACTGAACGGAAGGGCCGTAAATTATGAGTCACAGGTGGCAAATGTATTCATTTCTTAAATATAGTGGGAAGTTCAGAGTTCTATAATTAAAGAGAAAAATCTCAGCAGCAAGCAAAATGAAGAATACTCATCAAATTGTTTCGCCAACTTCACCTTATGAAACGAAGATAGCTATACATTATTACTCAAATATAAAAGCTCATCACGTTTTGGTGGCGAGCCCTGTAGGGTACTACAGATTGTCTTGCATAACTATGCCGGTCTCATGTGAAGTACGCAATGCTCCATAACTGCAGGCATTTTTTTTTTCTGAGAGACTAAAATATGCCATTGTTAAAACCCTTTTTAAGAAAGGTGATGCCAGAGTGTCCCATATCTGCAGAACTATTTCACATAATTTTAAAAAAAATATTTGAGAATGGGATATATTCTATAACATCATAAACAGAAACTTACCAAGAATAATATCCTCATCAAATCGCAGTATGATTATCAGAAGAGTGGCTCTACTGAGAATGCCATTTACATGTTCACTCACCAGATTTTGCGTGCATTAAATAATATAACAGTGCTGGTTGGTGTTTTTGTGACCTATCAGAAGCATTTGTCTATGTAATTCACGGTATTTTCCCAAATAAAATAAGTCCTTTTGCACTGAAGGTATAGCCAACCACTGGATAATAACTTATTGTACTAAAATAATATAGAAAATTGAAAGTAGTAAGTCATCCATTATGCTCTGAGGACATAATTCTGACTGGGGAGAAATCATGCATGGGGGATCTAAGTATCAGTCTTAACGTTCTCTATTATTCTTCACATACCAAATCGGTCAACCATTTAGTTTTCAACAGCAGAAATAGTTCCCTTTGGAGATGACACTAGTATTGTAGTTAATTCAAACAAGCATCCAGAAAAAGAAGAAATCTGAAAAGTATTATAAGAATCATTAACACTTTTCCTGCAGGTGGTCTCACAAACAATTTTAAAAAGACACAACGCATTCCGTTTTGAACATTTAGGGTTAGTATAACATTTATAAACGTAACACATGGTAAGGAAATAGTGAATAGGGTAGAAACTTCGAAGTTCTTAGATGTCCTTTCTGATGCGAACTTAAGCTGGAAAAACCACGTCTTGGAACTCTTAATCCTCTTCCTTTAGTCACATTTGCACCTAGGGTCACCGCAGATCTTAGTGAGAGATAAATCAGTAAGTTGACGAATTTTGCACATTTTCATTCAATAAAGTAATATGGAATAATGATCTGGACTAACTCATCTTTAAAAAATAAAACCATCTTTGCACAATAACATTCTGCATGAATAATGTGTGGTGTTCACCTAAGATCACGTCGTAGACATTCGTTTAAGGAATTCTAACTACTGCTTCACACTAATGACATCTGATGTAAGTAATCAACTACAGTTTATAAAGAACAATGACGTACGTAATTACAGTACCAGAAGAAAAGTAAATAACATTCATTACTCCACATTAAGGTTGACTTTAGCACAAAAAGGAAGGCACAGCGCTGAAATAAAAATTTTTGGTCACTTACCCAGTGATACAAATCACACTAAAATTTGAAAAGAAGCGAAGAAATCGTCTTCGTAATAATTCTATATTTCGTAGGACAATTTATGTTATTGTAATGTGTAAAAGATGGTTGGTTGGAGCTACTAACTCCCATTTGAAAATCTTTCTTGTGTTAACAAACTTACAATTATTCGGCATGTAACCATATGTACAAATTCATACGAAGTGTGAACGTTAAATGAAATATGTCACATCATCATGATTTATCGCGCAAAATGTTCCATGGAATATGAAACAAACGAAATAAATTACTAAGTAACTTGAAAATAATGATCAGAGTCTGACAGACAAATGTGTGATAAAGTCCGGCACTTGTCCCATGCTGTCTACTGTTTCGCCGCTCACATGGTACTACATAGCAGGACCACGGATGACAACTTCCGGTGCACACATAAAGGAAACATTTCGTTGAAGTCTATGGTAAAATGGAAGACTCGGTCACAAGACAATCGTCAGGATAGGAAATAGTGTTTGTATCTCTGATGGCTTGACATTTCAACATTGAATTCTGGGAACGATAGTATTTACGCCTTCAGTAAGTGACGCACGTCTGAAAAAGAAGGCAACTGTTTTTGGTACTGCAAGGCATATTAAAACGGCAAAAGTCTTAGTATTATTTGAATACAGATAGTTGAATTTTCACAACGACGGTGAGTATATATCTTTTAGCGAAAAGGGATAGAAACTAAAATAAAATTTTCTTCCTGTGACAAAATGTCGAAGTAAGGGAGACTGAAGCTGAAGTACTAAGTTTAGCCAGGATCCTAGACGGACAACATAACTGGTAACATTGTCGGCGGTGAAGACACAGCCGTAGTTTTGAGTTAGTGCTTTGCACATGGTTTCACCTTGACCGGTAATTTTATTACAGCAAGCACATGGCTGCAGGTTTACAAATTCATTCTTGAGAGCTGACTATTGGCAGCATAGTCAAGACTGATTGCGGACCTCTGGTACAGAGCCGTGTGGAGGGTCTGAATCAGAAACTCAGTACGTACTGCGACCGTGTAGACTCCAGATTCCCCGACTTGCGCCAAAGCGTGGTTGGGTTTCGGGTTCCGCTTAATAGGACAGGTGACCACAATAAGCAGGAGGCGGCTACGCGGGGAGTAGCGGCTGAGTGGCGTGGGCTGTGCGTTTTTTGTAGGTTATAGGGTCTCGTTAAAACACAAGAAGGGCTGCAGGCACGAAGGCCGCAAGTCGAACACAGGAAGATCGTAGATATAGGAACCATCGGTATAAAAGTTGTAAATTGTCGTAGCTGATTTGGGAAATTAAGATAGCTCCAACCGCTAGTCTAATAGAAAGCACTGATGCTCCATTCGTTATACGCCAGAAAAGCTGGCTCAGGCCGGAGATAAGCTCAGCCGAAACTTTTGCCAAGAACCTAACGGTGTTCAGAAAGTATAGACTAAACATGGTTGGCTGTGGCGTGTTTGTTGCTGTTGGAAGTAGTTTATTTTGTCGCGAAATTGAAGTAGATACTTCCTGTGAGTTAGTATGGGAAGAGGGCATTGTTGGCATCCGTAATTAAATAGTAATTTTATCCATTCACCGACGTCACAATTCAGATGATACAGCTGCTCAAAGTTTCAAATAACTCTTGAGTTTGTTTGGAAACACTTACTCGACTAGTACGATAATAGTTGGTGATGACTTTTATTTACCCTCGATGTGTTGGTGAAAATCCATGATTAACTCAGGAGGTACATATAAAACATTCTCTAAAAATTATCTCGAGCAATTAGTTCATGAGCCCACGTGAACAGTAAACTGTTCTCAAAACAAACTTGACCTGTTAGCAACAAATAATCCTGAGTTAATAACGAGCATCAAAACGGATACAGGGATCAGTTAATACTGAGTTGTCGTAGCGAGACTGAATATTGTAACCCCTAAATGTTCCAAAAAATGAACGAAAAACATACCTATCCAAAAAATAAGATAAAAATTCACTTGACGTCTTACTGTGAGACAATATGCACTCCTTCCAAATTAATAATGTAAGTGCGGACCAGACGTTGTTTGAATTCAGAGAAATAGTATCGGCAGCAAATTAGATATTTTTACCAAATAAATTAACAAACGAGGAGCTTATTCTCCTTGGTACACAAAACTGGTCAGAACACTGTTGCAGAAACAACGAAACAAACATGCCAAATTTAAACATACCAGAAATCTGCAATATCGGCGATCCTTTACATAATCTCGAAATTTAGCGCGGACTTCAATGCCAGATGCTTATAACAGTTTCCACAACGAGACTTTGTCTCGAAACGTGCTAGAAAATACAAAGTGATTCTGGTCGTATGTAAAGTATGTTAGCGTCAAGAAACAGTCAATGCATAGCAACGGAGGTGCTATCGAAGACAGTGGTGCCGAAGCAGAGCTCCTAAACACAGCCTTCCGAAATGCCTCCACGAAAGAAGACGAAGTAAATATTCCAGATTTCGAATGAGGAACAGCTGCCAACTTAAATAAGGTAAAATTAAATACCCTCTTAGTAGTGAAGCAACTTAATAAAACACTTAATAAAAGCAAGACATCTGCACTAAACTGTATACCAATTAGGTTTCTTTCAGAGTATGCTGACGCATTAGCTCCATACTTAACAATCATATTCAAACGTTTGCTCGACGGACGATCCGTACCCAAAGACTGGAATGTAACACAGGTCACATCAATATTCAAGAAAGGTAGTAGGAGTAATCCACTAAATTACAGGCCCAAATCATTAACCTAGATATGCAGCAGGATTTTGGAACATATATAGTGTTCGAACAGTATGAATTCCCTCTAAGAAAACGGCCTATTGATACACAGTCAACATCCGTTTAGAAAACTTTGTTCCTGTGAAACACAACTAGCTCTTCATTCACATGAAGTGTTGAGTGCTACTGACAAGGGATTCCAGATCTATTGCGTATGTCTGGATTTCCGGAAGGCTTTCAACACTGTACAACACAAGCGGCTTGTAGTGAAACTGTGTGCTTATGGAATATAGTCTCAGTTACGTGACTGGGTTTGTGACTTCCTGCCAGTCAGGTCACAGTTCGTGGTAATTGACTGAATGTCATCATGTAAAGCAGAAGTTAATTCTGGCGCTCCAGATTTGGGAGACAATCTGAGCAGCCGTCTTAGATTGTTTGCAGATTACGCTGTCATTTATCGACTAATAAAGCCATCAGGAGATCAACAAAAATTGCTAAACAATCTAGAAAAGATATCTGAATGGTGCGAAAATTTTTAGTTGACCCTAAATAACGAAAAGTGTGAAGTCATCCACGTGTGTGGTACAAGGATTTCGTTAAACTTCAGTTCCACGATAAATCAGTCAAATTTAAATGCCATAAATACAACTAAATACCTAGAAATTTGTATACGTACAAATTAAATAGGAAGGAATGTACAGGAAATGTTGTATTGAAGGCTAAGCATAGACTGTGTTTTATTGGGATTATGCTTAAAAAATGTAACAGATATACTAATGACACTGCACTGCACTTGTCTTTCCTCTATTAGAACACTGTTGGGCAGCGTGGGATCCATTCTAGACAGGACTGACGGAGTATATCGAACAATCCTCTGTTAGGCATTAAATGTGATTTGCAGAGTATCAATGTAGATGTAGATGCAGGTGAGAGAAAATCGTAAGTCTACACACTGTTGAATATTTGCCGCATAAGATATAAAAAATACTTTTTTTAAGATAACGTAGCACATAGAACTATGTGTTGAATTACAGTTAAAGGAGCAGATACAAGTTAGGCAAATCATTCAAGTACCAATAATGTTAAAAAGATGAGGTATCTTAGAATGAAAAAAAAATACATTTGTATAAATTGAGTAACAATCGGCATAATAAGTAGGACATAACCGGATACGGGGGGAGGTGTGGGTATTGCGGATTCCCGGAGTTTGCCAATCGCCCGGCCTGACAAGGCGTGGCTTCACTGGGGAGTTACTGCACAGTACCTATGGGACTTTCGCCGTTGTTGATAGTTCAGTGATCTCGTTTACTTGAGTGAAGCTCGTCACCTGTGGTCTGTTTCTGTACGAAGTGATATGTATATAGATTGATCCTGTGCGTTGTTCACAGTATTTTCAGAGTGAAATGAGCAAAGACACTTCGGGCTGTGTTGTTGCTAAGTGTAGTAACTCTGCGTGTAGAACCGAGGGCGCTCTTTAGCATCGGTTGTTGAAAGACTTTGTACTCCAGCGTCAATGCTAGTCTCGTTCTGGATATGACTACAAGATCACTATAAAAAATGAAAGGATATCTTCGGAAGGTTTTAGTCCATAGGATTACAAACGGGGCATGCAAAATGTTTTGCTGGGTTTACCTAGGAAACAGCAGTTGACATATGTAGTTCCATCCCAGATGATAACGAACTAGTATGGAAATGAAACTGGGTGCTACTGATTTGCCCCGAGTGGAAGATGATGTAAAAGATACAAAATGTAGTAGTGCCGAAGAAGCCTCTCAAAACACTGGAAGCTTTGTCTTCCAAGCAAAGAATACTGTACATGTCAAGTAGCACAGAAATGTCCTCTGGTGCGATCGGTATAATCAAAGAGGAAGACATTAAGGACTTGAACAAGGCTTGGCTATTATAAGTAGAAGAAACACTTATCTGGAGCAAAAATTTTAAACTCTGAAGAAAGCTAGGAAACAAGGTGCACCTCTCAAAACTTCGCTTTCTGCTACTAAGGATACAGGAAGACTAAGTAAGGTCGTTAAGATTATACAACTTCACTGTTTCACACAAGGAAAAATTTGGAGCGTGACGAAGAAAATGAATTGTGTCGTGGTGTTCGTAAGGCACCGAAATTGCAATTGCTTTGAGAGCTTTCTCCGCAAAATCATTTTCTTTCAGCAGATGAAAGCGTTATCGTTTTCCCTTTCGATCAACACTACAAAATTGTGCCAAGCAATTTTAGTTTCAACTAGTCATTTTAAACAATGTACTATATTTGATTAAGGGTACGCCAGTAATTTTTACATCAGGGTTGTACTAAGCGTTGATGCTACGAACACTGACCGTCGCGTGATCCTTGAACCATTGACGAACTTTCAGGTAGCCACGATTAGAATTTTTTTCCAAAGTGGAAACGGCCAATATATTACGATTTTGATGTTACAGTCATATACAGTTTGTTTCATACAATCTTTCTGAACGTTAAGGTGTTGGAGTTCGTGTGGTAGCTGTTCAATAAGATATGGGAGCGAATCAATTCATAAGTGGGGAAAAACGTTTGGTGTCTCCACTACTAAGACATATTCTTCAACCCTGTGCGAAATACAATGAAAATATGGTTTTTTGCGGCATATTTTATTTTCTAAAATAATTAAGAAATCACTTTTTTTTTCGATGGAATCACCCTGTCAAAAGGTACCATATTTACAAAGACTGTAATTGAAGATCTTGTTCACCGCCAGAGAAGTGATGTTTCGATCATATATCACAACGACGATTTCCATATGTTGAAGTCGGGTTACACTCAAGACGATAATGCACCTCTTAGATGCGGTCGTGGTTTCAACCTCAGAAGTCAAGAGAGTTTCCTGAAGAGGTTTTTGGAAATGTGCTCCATTATGCAATTACGTTAGTTTCAAACCGTATCAGAAAGGATTTGTTTCATAAATGAGTCAACGTTTTGTCTTTTCGCAGATGTGAAAAATAACGGGGCAACCTACATTCTGACTGCCGGACTAAATTAACATTTTGTCGGAAAAGTCTTTTCTAGAATTCGTGAACTTGGTATATTTTATAGTAATCCCACGCAACCTGAGGTGAAAAATAGAGTTCGCCTGCTAATACTGACTGGCAATGCGAACAATGTAACTTTTTCCCTAGGTGCTACCATTGCAGAGGACGAAGACCAAAATACTGACCACGAAATAGTGGACAAATTCGAGAATTTCATTTCTTAAGATTTGCGAAACAAAATAGCCGAGAGGTCACATTACGGTATTACAAGTGAAGATTTGGAGATTACGATCTTAGTGATTCAGCGAGCTCCAGTGAAGACGGTACTGACAATCCCTTAAAATACTTGGTAGGATACATCGCATTTAAGTACAAACACACTGAAATTTCATTAGGAATTACAACAGCAAACTGCCACGTCGTTGTAAAATTAATAGCGAAACACCACTGTAAGTGTACTTTCGAAAGGTGGGCGTACTTCTCCATGACCTGAGTGGTCTGCAACAATTTCATATTCCGACATTATTGTTGTATGTTTTCTCACGTTGAAAACACTTGAGATAGTCAGTAGCACTAGTGCAATCAATATTTCCCGAATCGTAAAAGAAAGGAATTGATGTTTGTCCAAGTAGGAGACCTTTCATCTGCAATAGATATTTGAACAAAAGAACCAAACGGAATGCAATGAAGTGAGATTCTGCGAAAATATATGTACTCTGGACTGATTCCTCTTTTCTCTAAATATGTCTGAACTAAAGCAGCACATATAACGGTAAAATATTCGGGGTATTTACGTTCTGAAACTGGAAGTATTAGTGACGAGCATCTACAGTTACCTTTGGAGACCGGAAAGTATCGTCGTCAGCGCTTTTTACCGTCTTACATTTGCTTTAGAATATTTCATATACTAATTCTTTCGGATCTAATTGAGCCCCATCAAGGAGATGTTCAAAATCGAATGAAAAGGGACGTGACAATCCCATTAGCGAGTGCGCTAATTCGCCAACGCTAGCTGTCTAAATGACGTAACACATTGATGACGAATGAGAGCGTACTCGCGGAATGGCCAGAGATTTTAGGATATGGTTCAAATGGCTCTGAGCACTATTGGACTTAACATCTGAGGTCATCAGTCCCCTACACGTAGAAGTACTTAAACCGAACTAACTAAGGACATCACACACATCCATGCCCGAGGCAGGATTCGAACCTGCGAACGTAGCGGTTGAGCGGTTCAACACTGAAGCGCCTAGAACCGCTCGGCCACACCGGCCAGCCTTTCAGGATATGTACAAACATTTGATACAATTTTACAACAGCACGACGACTGCCCAATATTCTTGACAACAAAAACGTTCAGTACGATAAAAACGTGGTACTTGCTACTGTTCAAATGATACCACACTATATAACGTAACCGTTAATGAAGGACAGAATCAAACGGTTCTGTAAATTTATTCTCTTAGCTTTAACTCTTATCAGTACAAAAAATCGGTTTATCAGTAAACTGGAGTTGAATGAAGTGATCCTCTGAAAAGGTGAAAAAGTTTTGTACTTTTGTTTGACCAACTAACATCACAACGTTCTGCAATACAGGCGTATAGGGCATTTATACTTGTGAACATCACTGTATGCATACGAGGAGTCTTAGAAGAGATGAATACTGGTCACTTACTTGTTCCACAACAGAATCTCGTCAGATACTGGTTTTCTGTCTTCTTCTTAGAACTCGAGAAAGTTCACACACCCTTAGAAACCAAGTATCACTGTAAGATGTTAGTTAAATAGCGCACGACACTTAATACAGCACAAGTAGCAACACAGAAAGCGTTCACTCGTCGCGAATAAGTATCGCAATGATGCCAGGCAACTGCTCGTGATGTATCAAGTTCTATTTGATTGTTGAGAATGTTGTCCGGGATCGATGACAAAAAGTGACAATCGCTTTGACGGTACGGTACCACAGCTTTTAGTCCACAATACGTAAAATGTAAGCGATTTACCACGATTATGATTCTTCAGAACATTAATAACAGAAGATTAAGAAACCGTTAACATGGGAATTTCTCGCTTGAATCACTAAATAAGCTAGTATTGAAAGCAACTTGATCATAAATTCTGTCACTTCCATATTCTATACTTCCTTCTATTGGTTGACTTTACAAGCTTATCGAAATGAATGTAATGTTCAGCAGGATTAATTTACATATGTCAGTACAAGAGTCTTGATTTGGGGTCTGTTGCCTTAATCCTATTTTCAAAAGTGGCGTAAAATTTTAAGTTGGGAGACCATCTGAATCCCAAACATGATTGACTGTTAATTAAGTAATCTGATATGTAAGATATCAAAATTTTTCCACAGAGCCAATATGATTGAAATAGAAATGACTAAACAAAATTGATTGGCCTCGCCAGACTTTCAACTCAGCAACTGTTTTAGTTGTTTTCTAGTCAGAATACACATAATTATATAACGGTTTATTGAACCAATAGCGAAATGTGCGTATGTTTGAAATGCAGTGGCGATGCGAAATTGAGCACGTACTACCATTGTTTTTTGACTACAAACAAGCAGACAGTAACTATCGAAATATTTTTCACTTTTAGCTAGGAGCGGTGTGTTTGAATGTAAAATAATGTGTGTAAGTTTTGTATATGACTTGAAGTCTAAACTTTCACCTATAGTTATAGATGACAAAGCATGGAGGTACGTTAAAAATTGTAATTTTTCCATTTTTGATTTGGTATGCGTGTGGTAGAACCTGAAATGAGGTGATGAAATTTTTTGTGCTGGTCCATGATTCTTAATCGTGGAGACCTTGAGGAGATTGTTAGCGAAGGCATATAAAGTTTAATATCGATTTTGAAGCACTGCTCGGCAGCCTCATCATATGCTCATTAAAAATGACTTCCTGGAATGTGAAACAAACTCAGTCCTCAACGATAATGTGTGGGATTCAAGAGGAGTGGAATTCGAGCTGGGTCTTGTGTAGACAGGAGGCTCAATATTTCTATTAAGTCTTTATTTACCATGAAAAAGACGAATTTAACAGGATAGAAACACTAATGTAAAATTAAACAAAACGAGACTGGAACAGATGGGAGAACCGATAGGGGTACTCAAGGTACCCTCCGCCACACACCGTCAGGTGGCTTGCGGAGTATCGATGTAGATGTAGATGCAGAAAGTTCCTTGGAGGCAGGAATAAACGTGAACAGAACTTGAATAATAAAAAGTACCCCATTAAACTAACAGCAATAAATAATACGAACAATTTAATCTATCGCTATTGAGGTAACCGTATACAACGTAACAAATCTTCGTGGTTCGACAAAACTTAAACGGATCTATAAAAAAAAATGTCTTCTTAAAATCATAATAATAAGTAATACGAACACTACACTCTCGTCCCAAACAATCAGCCCTTATACAATGTGACACCATACAATATACGACCAGCAGTCTTCTGTACTTGTGAGAATAGTAGCTTATTACGCCAGAAAATATAGATTTATTATGTTACTAATAGCAGAGTAAAATCTGTAGTAGTTACTGCTTGCCAGGCTGCTACTAACGTCTCCCAATCACCTAGACATCATCTAACAATATACTACTCAGCTACCCATCTTTCGTCTATGTGACGATTATACCAGCTACATATGCAAGGTGCGTACGAAACGTTCGGTGAATTGTCGCAACAACAAAAAAAAAAAAAAATCATAGTCATAAGCATAACACTTTTATTCGTCTTAACAGTAATCAGAATTACCTATACATCTTCTTACATCGTTGTAAAGCACTTAGAAAGTGTCAACAAAGATTCTTATGGAAACGCTGGAACCACATTGGTCACGCAGAATCAAAGATGATGAGACCAGATACTTACAATATGGAGGGACTGAGTGACTGTTAGTGCCATGGTGTTCATCGCCTTTCACGCCTCCCTTGGGCAGATAGCCCTGGCCGACCAAAAGGGAGATAAGCATTACGTAAACCATGAATTTTGTCACCGATACTTTTATGTGGCAGGAAAGACGATGAAGACCATGCCACTGACTCTCACTTTGTCTCGGATCGTAATGGCAGTACCAAGGTTGAAAACAGTGTTGTAACACCGATGGTCATTTCTGGCTCGAACATTCCTGAAGCCTCTCGGAGTAACTGCTCGGTTAGAGTCGATATGTTACGGACTGTGCATCCCCTAGTGCTGTAGGTCTGAGTTCTCCCTCGGCCATGTGTGTGTCTTTTGCTTAGCGTAAGTTAAAGTTAGTTCAAGTTGTGTGTAGGTCAAGGGACCGATGACCACAGCACTTTTGCTCGCTATGATATTCATTCACACTTGGATTTTTTTTTAAGAAACCTGAAAATTGCTTGAATAACGCAAGTATTGTCT
Organism: Schistocerca gregaria; assembly: GCF_023897955.1. NCBI lineage: Eukaryota > Metazoa > Arthropoda > Insecta > Orthoptera > Acrididae > Schistocerca > Schistocerca gregaria. The sequence continues at coordinate 1,119,578,982 of NC_064920.1, forward strand.
GAAAATAACAACAATAATTAACCAAATAAATTCAGTTTAGGCCCACACAGGCAACCTAAATGCTGTTTTTTTTGTGATCCTCAGTTTAGAGACTGGTTTGTTGCAACTCTCCATGCTACCCTATCCTGTGCGAGCCTCTTCATTACTGCAGCCTGAATCCTTCTGAATCTGCTTAGTGTGTTCATCTCTTAGTCTCCCTCTACAGTTTTTACCCTCCACACTTTCCTCCAGTACTAAATTTGTTATCCCGTGATGCCTAAGAACGTGTCCTGCCATCCGACCCCTTCTTATAGTCAGGTTGGGCCATAAATCCCTCTTCTCCCCAGTTCTATTCTGTACCTCCTCATTAGTTATGTGATGTACCCATCTCATCTTAAGCATTCTTCTGTAGCACCACGTTTCAAAAACTTCTATTACCTTCCTGTCTAAACTATTTATCGTCCATGTTTCACTGCATGACGCTTAAATCTATACTACATGTTAACAAATTTCTGTTCTTCTCTACTGCGACTATCAACAGTTATTTTGCTCCGCAAATAGCAAAACTCAGCTACTACTTTAAGTGTCTCATTTCCTAATGTAAATCCCTCATCATCACCTGCTTTAATTTGACTACATTCCATTATTCTAGTTTTGCCTTTATTTTTGTTCATTTTATATCCTCCATTCAAGACACTGTCCATTCCGTTCAGCTGCTCTTCCGGCTCCTTTGCTGTCTCTGACAGAATTACAATGTCATGGGCGAACCTCAAAGTTTTTATTTCTTCTCCATGGATTTTAATTCCTATTCTGAATATTTCCTTTGTTTCCTTTACTGCATGCTCCATATACAGATTGAATTACTTCGGGGATAGGCTACAACCCTGTTTCACTCCCTTCCCAACCACCTCTTCTCATTAATGCCCCTCGACTCTTACAACTGGTTTCTGTACAAAATGTAAATAGCCTTTCGCTCCCTGTATTTTACCGCTGCCACCTTCAGAATTGGAAACAGAGTATTCCAGTCAACATTGTCAAAAGCTTTCTCTTAGTCTCCAAATGCTAGAAACGTAGGTTTGCCTTCCCTTAATCTATCTTCTTAGACGAATCGTACGGTTTGTATTGCCTCAGGTGTGCCAACATTTCTACAGAACCCAAACTGATCTTCCCTGAGGTCGTCTTCTATGGGTTTTTCCATTTATCTGTACATAATTTGCGTTAGTGTGCAGCAGATGTGACTTATTAAACTGATAGTTCGGTAATTTTCATATCTGTCAACAGCTGCTCTCTTTAGGATTGGAATTATTGTATTCTTCTTGAAGTCGGAGGGTATTTCGCTTGCCTGATACATCTTGGTCACCAGATGGTAGAGGTTTGTCTACATCTACATGACAACTCTGCAATCCACATTTAAGTGCTTGGCCGAGGTTTCATCGAATCACAATCATAGTATCTCTCTACCATTTCTCTCCCGAAAAGCGCACGGGAAAAATGAACACCTAAACCTTTCTGTTCGAGCTCTGATTTCTCTTATTTTATTTTTATGATCATTCCTACCTATGTAGGTTGGGCTGAACAAAATATTTTCGCATTCGGAAGAGACTTCCATCCCAACTAGCGTATCATATCTGCCACACTCTCTCCCCTATAACGCGATAATACAAAACGAGCTGCCCTTCTTTGCACCCTTTCGATGTCCTCCGTCAATCCCACCTGGTAAGGATCCCACACCACGTAGCAATATTCTGACAGAAGAAGCACGAGTGTAGTGTAAGCTGTCTCTTTAGTGTCCTGCCAATGAAATGCAACCTTTGGCTGGCCTTCCCCACAATATTATCTATGTGGTCTCTCCAACTGAAGTCGTTCGTAATTTTAACACTCAGGTACTTAGTTGAATTGACAGCCTTGAGAATTGTACTATTTATCGAGTAATCGAATGCCAACCGATTTCTTTTGGAACTAATGTGGATCATCTCACTCTTTTCGTTATTTAGCGTCAACTGCCATTTGCCACACCATACAGCAATCTTTTCTAAATCGCTTTGCAACTGATACTGGTATTCGGATGACCTTACCAGATGGTAAATTACAGCATCATCTGCGAACAACCTAAGAAAACTTCTCAGTTTGTCACCCAGGTCATTTATATAGATCAGGAACAGCAGAGGACCCAGGACGCATCCCTGGGGAACACCTGATATCACTTCAGTTTTACTCGATGATTTGCCGTCTATTGCCACGAACTGCTGTTCTGTGTTGCACAAGAACAATCTTTTCTGAAACCATGCTGATAACGTATCAATAGATCGTTCCCTTAGAGGTGATTCGTAATGTTTGAATACAGTATATGCTCCAAAACCCTACTGCAAACCGACGTCAATGACATAGGTCTGTAGTTCGATAGATTACCCCTACTACCCATCTTAAACACTGGTGCGACCTGCACAATTTTCCAATCTGTAGGTACAGATCTATCAGTGAGCGAGCGGTTGTATATGATTGCTAAGTAGGGAGCTATTGTATAAGCGTAATCTGAAAGGAACCTAATCGGTATACAATCTGTACCTGAAGACTTGCCCGTATCAAGCGATTTGAGTAGTAGCTACGCAACCCCTAAGGTATCTACTTCTAAGAAACTCATGCTAGGAGCTGTTCGTGTATCAAATTCTGGAATATTCCATTCGTCTTCCCTGGTGAAAGAATTTCTGAAAACTGCGTTCAATAACCCCGCTGTAGCGGCACAGTCGTCAATAACAGTACCATCGGCACTGCGCAGCGAAGGTATTGACTGCGTCTTGCCGCTTGTGTACTTTACATACTACCAGAATTTCTTCGGATTTTCTACCAATTTTCCAGACAATGTTTCGTTGTGGAACATATTAAAGGCATCACGCATTGAAGTCCGTGCCAAGTTTCGCGAGTCTGTAAATTTTAGCCAATCTTCGGGATTTCGCGCGTTCTTCTGAACTTCGCCTGCTTTTTCCGTTGCCTCTGCAACAGCGTTCAGACCTGTTTTGTGTACCATGGAGGGTCAGTTCCATCTCTTACCAATTTATGAAGTATGAATCTCTCTTGCTGTTGCTACTATATCTTTGAATTTGAGCCACATCTCGTCTACATTTGAATAGTCAGTTTGGAAGAAATGGAGACTGTTTCTTAGGAAGGCTTCTAGTGACACTTTATCCGCTTTTTTAAATAAAATCATTTAGCGTTTGTTTCTGGTGGATTTGGGAGAAACGATATTGAGCATAGCTACAACGACCCTGTGGCTGGCTCCCCTAAGGCTATCAGTAGTTCTAATGGACTGTTGTGTTCTCTCACTACCATTTTTGGACTTAGGTCTTTAATTATGCTGTCAAATTCTTCAAGCAGTATATCTCCCATTTCATCTTCATCTACGTCCCCTTCTGTTTCCCTATTATTACCCTCAAGTACAACGTCCTTGTGTATACCCTCTATACACTCTTTCCATCTTTCAGCTTACCCTTCTTTGCTTAGGAGTGGTTTACCTTCTGAGCTGTTGATATTCATACAGGTTCTCTTTTCTGCAAAGGTCTCTTTAATTTTCCTGTATACAATATCTGTCTTACCCCTAGTGATATATGCCTCTGCTTCCTTACATTTGTCCCCTATCCATCCTTGCTTAGCCATTTTGCACTTCCTGTCGGTATCATTTTTGAAACGTTGGTATTCCTTTTTGACTGCTTCGTTTACTACAGATTTATATTCTCTCCTTTCATCAATTAAATTCAATATCTTTTCTGTTACCCAAGGATTGCTAGTAGTCCTTCTTTTCTTTACCTACCTGATCCTCTGCTGCCTTCACTATTTCATCTGTGAAAGCTACCCATTCTTTTTCCAGCGTATTTATTTCCCATATACTTGCCAATCATTCCCTACTGCTACCTCTGAAACTCTCTACAAGCTATGGTTCTTTCAGAATATGAGCCTCCCGTATCCTTAAATTCGTACATTATTGCAGTTTCTTCAGTTTTAATCTATAGTTTAATCTGAAGTTGCTACAATAAATTGTGGTCAAAGTCTGCATCAGCATCTGTAAATGTCTTACAATTCAAAGCCTCGTTCCTAAATCTCTGCCTTACCATTACATAATCTATCTGAAATCTTCCAGTGTCTCCAAGCCCCTTCCACATATACAACCTTCTTTCATTGTCTTCCTATTCCTACTATTGAATTCAGGTTCCCCATGACTATTAAATTTTCGTCTCCCTTAACTACCTGAATAATTTCTTTCATCGCATCAGAAATTTCTTCAACCCTGTCATCACATGCGGAGCTACTTGGCATACAAACTTGTACTACTGTGATGACGTGGGCTTCATGTTTATCTCGGCTGCAATAATGCGTTCACTGTACTGTTCGTAGGAGCAAGATGCATGGTTCATTGATTGAGGGGGGGGGGGGCGGTGGGGAGGGAGGGTGCGCAACCAAAATAGAGTGTAGCAATTCTTCTGTGTGGATGCGAAGTTTCAACAATGTGTGCAAATGGGAATAGAGCTATGTCAGAAGTAATGTTTGCTAACAGTTTCCAGTAGCTTTCAACAAATGTCGTAAGTGTGCTGTAGCTAATGGTGATTACAATGAAGGCCAGTAAAGGTTCATTGCTTGTAACTGTGGTTTTTGTTTTCTTTTGGCGCTATCTGGCGAATTTCGCAAACTCTCCTCATGTAAAGAATTCATTCTTACAAGAAAATATACCAACTCATAATACATACGACTGAACTGCAGTTTCAGTAAAATAATCCGTACCGAATCAACATTATAAACATCGACTATGGAACAAATCCAGATTTTAAATAACTGCAATATCCCAGCTTTCTTTGGGACACAATATTCACTTCAGCACACGCTGCTTGCAGTTCACATTATCACAGCCCCATGTGCAGTAGCAACAACGATCAGTAACTCAACGCTCAAAACTCTCTTATCAGCTGGACTACAATTTGTTTCACTTAATGCACCCATGCATGTGGCTCAACTGGATAACAGAGGAGCAACATAACAAGGCTGACTTCAGAAGCATTCTGATTGTGCTCCTTGCGACCTTCTGAAGTTTCTCCTCGCCCTCCTGCAATGCTGTGTGTGCGACAGGGTAAGTTGGGACCTGCTCCAACAGGTGGTTGTCCACACGTCAGAGCTGCCCACGCTGAGCATTTTCATCTAGAGTCGATACACACAAAAATGCGGCAAGTGTCTGAGACTTGGATTCGTGCAGAATTCCTTTGTTTAGTGTCCCTCCAGCAACACCCATCACTCACTATTCGTCTCGAGAGGAGATGAAACCACCTTTACCCTGCTGATCCCATACGAGTGTTGGTGGAAAGCCACCTGACCCCCGAAATCACAGAGCCCTTTTTAAACTTGTGCCAAACAGAAAAGAAGAACCGAAACCACTCTGGAAGAAATTGGGTTATATCGGGTTTTCTATACAGAAAGAACTGAATGTATCTATAAACGAGGAGATATGTAAATATAATATACAGGTTCGAATTGAACCTTATTTTACGTCTGCATTGCGAACTAGCAATAGATGCTTCAAACAAGTCACAATACTTTTTTGTTGTGGACTCCAGCGGGGATTCTGAATATTTTCCTGGTTTACACGATATTTACGGAGATGTAACTGCTACTACTTCATTGACTGTGCTGAAAGGCGGGATTATGATATGAAGAACTAACTCGTGGCTCAAATGTATGATAGTGCTTTCGTTCTGACAGGAGAATTAAATGGCCGCCAAGTTAAGATCTGAACTATTGCCTCACAATTTCTTTGCACTTCGTTCCAAGCTAGTTTCGGGGAAGAGCTGTTCTTGTACAGAAGCAGTGAGAATTTTTTTCTCTATGCTTCATGGTATTCCTCCTTTCTCCCACTCTCTTCGAACAATTGAACGAGGTGAAACTATAACACCAAAATATCTGCCATTTACGAAAATCGTCTGGTGCTAATTTAGTTTTTAACTGCAATTATTGAGTAGTCCAGACTACGTAGTATAACGAGTTCAACAGAAACTTGTGGTTTCAGAGATAGTCTCATAGGCCTTGACTTTATTTTCCTTCTCTACGTTATGAGAACATAATTTTAATGACTGAAATGCCTATTCGGAAAAATACACAGTGATGTACATTTTTGGCAACAATGCTGTCTCAGAATGCTTAGCTTACATGAAAACTCAATAAATGAAGATAAATTGACCTACTTTTCAAATTCTACGATTCATTCGACTACTTCGTAAGCTGAAGCTTGGGAAATTGTGGATGAGTACAGTAGGAATCCATTGATGTTAAAATACAACCGGGGTACTTTGATGGCCTGGATAATATTTTATCACAAATGTAAACGTGGTATTCACATTGTGATACGCTGCTTTACCTTAAATTAAGCGATACTACTGAGTTCGACGATCTTACACGCGTTTCCCTGTAGACGGCATGGACTCATTATAGCAAACATATGGTACGTGCTTCAGACGCTCACAGTTGCTTATAGCACTGGAGACTGTATTTTCTTTCCAGTATAAACAAGTATTTCACTCTGTCAGTTGGGGAGACGTTGTCAAAAGAATGATTGAGAATGAAACGGACCAAATTTTTACAGAAGCTTTCAAACTAATTTTTCCATTTGCTATCATTCCTGCAACGAGTGCTACAGTTAAATAGAGTTTTTCTTGCGTAAAACGCGTAAAAACATATTTGTAGAACGGTATGGCCCAGGATCACCTATCAGCTCTTACTTGTAACTCAAATGAAAAACCAGTACTGTGAATACTTGAAAGCCGAGACACATGGTATGACGATGTTATCAAAAAATTCGGAAGAAGCAGTATTGTGGAGTTAATTTGTTTTACAACCAAGGCTGAAACGCCAAATCTACCAGTACTTTTGCAAATAAAAGCAGATGTCATTATTTTATTTTTAATTTTTTTGCTTCTTATTTTTATTACCACAGTAGTAGACGTGGTAATAGTGGTGACAGTAGTCGTGAGGAATCATAGGTATTCCTACATTAAAATTGCACTGTCCGCTCTTCTCACCAGCAAGGACCACCGTGGCGTTCCCATTGGTCACCTGTCTCAGAGTAGCTGCTATGTGGTGGCACCAGTACCGCATAGCTAAGAAGAAGAATGCTGGCGCCAGGGAACATAGCCGTGCCGTTCTACAAGGCACAAAGAGATGACCCGAGGAACATTGCAGCAGACTGTTGCACTACACATACTACTAATTATTTCATCACAGTGGAGGAAGCAATGCTCTGGATGAGAAAGCTGATTGCCTGCAGGTAACTAAAACCTACTCAATAAGTTCATATCCATGTTCGACCACATCCCCATTCGCCAGCTGTCTCACCTACTCAGTGCCTCCTTTTAATTCCATTTTATCAATACATAAATAAAGTGATATAACAGTCATCTATATTAAACGGCAAAACTGCAGAGAACTTGTACAGAAAGTTATGTCTTCCACTTTAGAAATTGTGGTACTGTATCTGTTCGCGGTGCAGAGGCATATGCCGCACATTTTATAAGGGAAGTTGACTGTGAAACAACTGTTTATTTAATTTTTTTAACTGCATTTTGCCTATGTACTACGAGGCTTGGAACTTACATATTGGCAACTATTTATTCAGAACCGGTACTAAAGAGATACAAGTTTGCACCTGTACTAAAGACGTACATATTTTCACCTGTTTGTGTCCTACACAGTTGTCACCAGCGTCTTGTAGAACCCGTTGCCAGCGATGTGGAAGGCATAGTACACCGTTAACAGAGCCTGTTCTGTTGATGGCGCGAATGGAGGATTCTGCTGCCGGTTGAATCTCTGGAGTAGTTCTGAAGTGATAAAAACAAAGTGGTTCCTTCATCTCCGGAATCAAATCAAAGTCACAAGGACTTAAGGCCGGAGAGCATGGTGGGTGATGCAGTACTTCCCAGGCCCATCGACTGAACAGAGCAGGCACAGCTTGCGCTGTGTGCGCCCGCGCATTATCGTGCAAAATGATGGATGTGTCTTGAAGAACTTGATTCCACTGTCGTGCTCTACTACCTCTGGCACAGTCAGTCTTGATCCAACTACGTTGTTCCTGTTTCGAAAACATAGTGACACCATGACGTTAGATCACTCGCTCACAAGTGACTGTGTTTCCCTCGACTGTGCGCAAGCCAATGACGCGGTGCGGGCGAGTCCATTTTCTCGGACGTAATGTAGATATGTAGACAAAGTGTGCTACTAGCGACAATAGTAGTTTCCATTGCATGCTTGCAAAAGAGTTGTTTTGGCGTGAATAGCTCGACATTCAGGTAGACAAGGTGCATTAATGATGACTGCCCTTTATTGTTTCCACTATAGTCCCTGTCAGGATGTCCGTTACTTGCCTGATGTGATGATAGTGGTCATTTAAACTTAATGCAAAATTTGAATTTAGTGCGCCAAATACTCAGAACAATTTTTACGTAACGTGTGACAATGAGTAAAATGTTTTATTTTCCTACTAACAAATGTATTGTAATATATAAATTACAACCAGCAGAGAAATTCTCTAATAGGAGAACAGAAAATATATTTAAAAGAAGGTGTTATACTACATTCCCAAAAGCATTTAAAAAACATCCCAAAACTTGGGCATGCGAACATTTGGTGCATTTTTTTTTAATCTGTTCACATCAGACTCCCTCAAGACTTCCAAACTGTAACTAACTACACCTACTAATCCATTGGTGTTAGTTGCTCATAACGTGCCACTCACAGTTGTCCATCCTCACTCTCTCATTCAGCCTAGAAAATTGTCATTATCTGTTAGTGCCTCTCTGGAAATGTCTCCTCTGTCCTGTGTCACAGTCACAGACCCTTTCGCTCTGTCCTCTACTCTCACTGTCACTGTCTCCCTCTGTGTCGCATTCTTCTTCATACTGCTGCAGTCACTTCTCAGTGTCACCCTGACACGCATCTTCGTTTTCTCTGTCATATATTCTGTCCACCATTATCATTGCCTCTCATACACTGCCCTTCTGATTCACTTTATTCCTAGCACCCCCTCCCCCACTTCCTCCCCTCCATGACACTGTCTCCTTGACACTTTTCCTAGCACTGATCTATGAGTGCCAATAATGTTCCCCTGCCAATGTGTCCATACCTTTATCTCACACTGCCACTGTCTCCTTCGCTCTTTATATAACATAACCACTGTCTACTACATTACAGTAGTTATAACCTTTCCGTCTCTTTTCACTACCAATGTCTTCATCACTCTCAATGTAAAGAAGCGTGAACATATTGGCATGCCAAAATTTTGGACAAAAAGTGTAATGGTGGTTAGTACGGTAGAATGGGCCCGCACGGAGTGGCCGCGAGGTTAAAGGAACTAGGTCACGGATTGCGTGACCGCTCCCACCGGAGGTTCGAGGCCTCCCTCGGCCAAGGGTTTGTGTGCTGACCTTAGCATAAGTCAGTTACATTTCTACATTTACATCTATGTGATTACTCTGCTATTCACAATAAAGTGCTTGGCAGAGGATTCAATGAACCACCTTCAAGCTGTCTCTCTACCGTTACACTCTCGAAAGGCGCGCGGTAAAAACGAGCACAGACATTTTTCTATGTGAGCCTTGATTTCTCTTGTTTTATCGTGATGATCATTTCTCTCTATGTACGTGGGTGCCAACAGAATGTTTTCGCAATAGGAGGAGAAAACTGGAGCCGGCCGTTGTGGCCAAGTTGTTCTAGGCACTTCAGTCTGGGACCGCGCTGCTGCTACGGTCGAAGGTTCGAATCCTCGCTCGGGCTTGGATGTGTGTGATGCCGTTTTGTTAGTTAGGTTTAAGTAGTTCTAACTCTAGAGGACTGATGACCTCAGATGTTAAGTCCCATAGGGCTTAGAGCACTGTGAATCCCACTTCCCTCTCCCCTTTGAGAAAACTGGTAACTGAGATTTTATGAGACGATACCGTCCCAAGGAAAACGCTTTTGTTTTAATGATTGCCACTCCAGTTCACGTAAGGTCTGTGGCACTATCTCCCTATTTCGCGATAATACAAAACGAGTTGCCCTTCTTTCTATTTACTCGATGTCATCCGTCAGTCCCACCTGATGAGGCTCCCACACAGCACAGCAGTACTCCAGAATAGGACAGAAAAGCGTTGTGTAAGCAATCTCTTTAGTAGGCTTGTTGAACCTTTTAAGTGTCCTGCCAACCGCAGTCTTTAGTTTGATCTACCCACAACACAATCTATGTGATCGATCTAATCTAGATGCTTTGTAATTGTAATACCTAAGTATTTACTTGATTTACGGGCTTACGGTTTGTCGTATTAATCGAAATTTAGCGGATTTCTTATAGTACTCATAAGAATAAGTTCACACTTTCTCTATTCACTGTCAATTGCCACTTTTCGCAGCATACATACAACCTACCTAAATCTGTTACTTTTGTAGTGTGCCAGTCTAAGGACCAATGACTTCAGCAGTTTGGTACCTTAGCAGTAAACACATATTTCAACTTTTTTAAAGGTATAATGAGGCACCGGGTACAACACTTTATAGTCAGAGACTTAAAATAAACCGGAACATGTCCGTTTTTTTGTGTCCCGACAAGAGTAGTTTTTCGTTGGTTCCCTTTTTTTACCTGTGGCTGCAGTGCATGTGTCCCATTTGAAAAAAAAAGAAAAGAATGTGAACGTCAGCCATATTTAGAGAACAAGTTAGTCTGCATGGCCATCCTCCGCAGCAAGCACAGAAACAGATTTGTAATTAATTCCGCATTTTCGTGCCTCGAGTATTTCTGTAAATAAAACCGCCTTTTCCTGATACAGGTTACACCAGGGAAAGACGGTTTTATTTACAAGACACAAATTTAGATATTTCATATACGCACAAGGGAAATAAGGCAAAAGTAATTTAACACCTTAAGCCAGAATTTACGTGCAAAACGTTTTGCATATGGTTCAGTACTAAAGCATGAGGTTGCTAGATTATAACGGAAACACTTTATACGACATGTTTTGTTGCGCCACGTCACTTTATAAACTACGATTTTGCCTCAGACTGTATTTCACGTTCGTATTTTATGTGTACTACTAGGGTAACTTTGAACCTCTGTATCTGGAATCGGTTCAAGACAGAAGGAAAATTTTCAAAGCCGTTCGAGATCAGGATCGTATAAACACACAGTATAAATTGCTGTGTTTTCATGCGCATAGCGTTTTGGAAATCTCGGCTGGATTTCAATCCGCTGGTGAAGGGGAAGACATAGTGAAAAGATCCTTTTGTCAAGTATGTCATGGAACTACCCATGAATATTAAACGCACCCCCATAAGCCCCAACAAGCCCACCGTAGATCACGTCAAATGCGAAAAGAACAAACCGCTTTGCTCCATTTGCCAAGAGGGAGGAAATGTGTAATATTCACACTTTGACTCTCTCACAAAACTTGCGCGAGGCCTCTTGTTTCCTGTGGTTAACGCAGCTGTAGCTGTAGGTTAAAAATTGGCGGAAATGCGTGTGTACTTCATTCCAGTTTATTCTTTCTTCTCCATTTCAGCTGCAAGCAACCATAACGATATCACAAGGCGTTCCTCCACCTCTGAATCTTGCTGACTGACCTGTCGGACGTCTGAGAGCAACATATATACTGCAGGAAAGTGGGCTTGGCTGGAGTTACACTTGATGAACCGAGACGATCCTTGTCAAAGATATAACTTGATATCGATTGTCGTCTTGTCAAAGATAAAAAACTGTTTAGTCTTTCTGCAGAGCTACGTACAAATGTCACTAAGTTCAACTGTCTCTTCTTTCCTATTAAGGTTATCCACTTTTTATATATTTCAGTGGCTTCTATACATAGTGCTGGAGAGTAGTTCATCGTCATAGATAAAATTTTCTTTTCAGAACGTTTCACTTAGGAACTTTGTGACTAAAAGGAGAAATCAACGGTAGCATAGCATTCTCTTCAGTCAGGAAGCAAAGAAATGATTTTTTCTGAAACAGAAAGTTTATCTACGACGACGAACGTAAGTCCAAGGGTATGTATAGAATCTATTGGAATATATAAAAATAAGGAGAGGCTCTTAATCACAGCGACAGATGGATAGCAGCTCAGTACAATCGCTAAACAGCTTTTTTTAATCTTCGACAGGACAACAAACTTTAGTTATGTTATATTTTTGACAAGGATCGTCTCTGCTTACCGCATGTAACTCCGGCTATGGCCCTTCTTCAGTCTGGAACCGTCCGACCGCTACGGTCACAGGTTCGAATCCAGCCTCGGGAATGGACGTGTGTGATGTCGTTAGGTTAGTGAGGTTTAAGTAGTTTTAGGTTCTAGGGGACTGATGACTTCAGAAGTTAAGTCCCTATGAAGTCGTCCAGTGCTATCCTAGACGAAACGTTACGAACAGGAGAGTTTCGTGGCCAGGACTTTATACCCCGGAAGGTTTACCAGCGCCAATGTCATCCCGGTCATCAAAGCATACACTCTGATGTCATAAGAACATCGCTGAGCTCGTGCTGAATTTGTTGTAGAATAAAGAAGCATAATTTGATACTCATCATCACTCAACTAGAAAGTCTCAATTACCAATGCTTATTACAACATTTCTACTATTAATTACTTCAAATGAGCACAGTCCCTCACGATGAATCTGGAAGAATGTGACATTTGCATGTTCTATACTCACAATACTGAATTACAGAATTACGTCAAAGGGTGCAGTGGAATACAGAACAACACATTCAAGCATTGCGGTCCGTAGGGACCCAGGCAAAGATGAGCATGACTTTTCGTCGCGTATGCACCGGTATTGATAACTCATCGGAAGCTGTGGTGTTCAAGATGGTCTGTGTGGAAGGCTGATGTTATTAATCGAAGAGAAATTTGCAATGAAAATAACCACTAGTGTTAGATATTGATCTAACAACGCAGCTATTAAAAAGTCGATATATGTAATGCAGCACTTTACTTGGTCCCCAGGAAACTTAGAAAAATACAAAAACATAGTATTGTATTGGTTCCGTTTAGAAGAGCTGATACATGAACTTCGGATTCAACACTTTGGTCCCTACATGACAAGCGCCATTTCGTCAACCCTTTGCAGATGCAGCTGTCGTCCTATAGACAAACGTGGTTACAGCCGTAGGTACTGCTTAGTGACAGCAGGTGCTATTTAGATCGTTAATGTTAATTCTTAGGAAGCATTCCACTACAAAAAAGAACAGCAGAGAAACTCATTCCCTTCATACAGTATCACTTACAGTTTAATTTACATTGCATCACTATTTAATGAAATGTATATACAGCGATCCCGACTAAGTCGCCGCGTAAAAAAACAGGATCAGAAGACTAATTCACGTTCCTCCATTGGTAAACAGGTACTCAGGTACGCTCCTCACGATAGTAACGGTCAAACGCACTATTACCACAAACTATTATGTTAGCTACTACATCCGTGACAACATCTCTTGCCCTTTATCGTATCTGTAAAACATTCAATTGCTACCATCTTCTTTTTTCTTTCAAGTTTTCTTACCTTTTCCACATACTCATAATCTGTTAGTGTACATTTACTAGTTGTGTATTGTGTGTTATGTATTGAATCAGGGACCTAGAAACAACGGACAGGCTTCGTCCTGCCGTGGCCCTCAGTGGTTCACACTCCCACAACAGGCCACAGAAGTCCACCCATCTCACCGCGCCCCACACCGAGCCCAGGGTTATTATGCGGTTCCGTCCCCAGTGGCGCTGTGACCCGTGGAAATCATGCACCCACTCTCAGGAAATTAATGCTACAAAGTTTGGTACTCGTACGGTAATTAGTTTCCGAGTTGTAAAGCGTTAAATAGGGAGAGTTTAATTATAACCGCCCGGTATATAAATTTGGGTTTCCATTATTAAGTCATTTTATACAAACTTCCTCGTTTACGCATATATATATATATATATATATATATATATATATATATATATATATATATATATATATACTCCTGGAAATAGAAAAAAGAACACATTGACACCGGTGTGTCAGACCCACCATACTTGCTCCGGACAGTGCGAGAGGGCTGTACAAGCAATGATCACACGCACGGCACAGCGGAAACACCAGGAACCGCGGTGTTGGCCGTCGAATGGCGCTAGCTGCGCAGCATTTGTGCACCGCCGCCGTCAGTGTCAGCCAGTTTGCCGTGGCATACGGAGCTCCATCGCAGTCTTTAACACTGGTAGCATGCCACGACAGCGTGGACGTGAACCGTATGTGCAGTTGACGGACTTTGAGCGAGGGCGTATAGTGGGTATGCGGGAGGCCGGGTGGACGTACCGCCGAATTGCTCAACTCGTGGGGCGTGAGGTCTCCACAGTACATCGATGTTGTCGCCAGTGGTCGGCGGAAGGTGCACGTGCCCGTCGACCTGGGACCGGACGGCAGCGACGCACGGATGCCGGCCAAGACCGTAGGATCCTACGCAGTGCCGTAGGGGACCGCACCGCCACTTCCCAGAAAATTAGGGACACTGTTGCTCCTGGGGTATCGGCGAGGACCATTCGCAACCGTCTCCATGAAGCTGGGCTACGGTCCCGCACACCGTTAGGCCGTCTTCCGCTCACGCCCCAACATCGTGCAGCCCGCCTTCAGTGGTGTCGCGACAGGCGTGAATGGAGGGACGAATGGAGACGTGTCGTCTTCAGCGATGAGAGTCGCTTCTGCCTTGGTGCCAATGATGGTCGTATGCGTGTTTGGTGGCGTACAGGTGAGCGCCACAATCAGGACTGCATACGACCGAGGCACACAGGGCCAACACCCGGCATCATGGTGTGGGGAGCGATCTCCTACACTGGCCGTACACCTCTGGTGATCGTCGAGGGGACACTGAATAGTGCACGGTACATCCAAACCGTCATCGAACCCATCGTTCTACCATTCCTAGACCGGCAAGGGAACTTGCTGTTCCAACAGGACAGTGCACGTCCGCATGTATCCCGTGCCACCCAACGTGCTCTAGAAGATCTCCGGATCTGTCCCCCATTGAGCATGTTTGGGACTGGATGAAGCGTCGTCTCACGCGGTCTGCACGTCCAGCACGAACGCTGGTCCAACTGAGGCGCCAGGTGGAAATGGCATGGCAAGCCGTTCCACAGGACTACATCCAGCATCTCTACGATCGTCTCCATGGGAGAATAGCAGCCTGCATTGTTGCGAAAGGTGGATATACACTATACTAGTGCCGACATTGTGCATGCTCTGTTGCCTGTGTCTATGTGCCTGTGGTTCTGTCAGTGTGATCATGTGATGTATCTGACCCCAGGAATGTGTCAATAAAGTTTCCCCTTCCTGGGACAATGAATTCACCGTATTCTTATTTCAATTTCCAGGAGTATATATATATATATATATATATATATATATATATATATATATATATATATATACTCCTGGAAATGGAAAAAAGAACACATTGACACCGGTGTGTCAGACCCACCATACTTGCTCCGGACAGTGCGAGAGGGCTGTACAAGCAATGATCACACGCACGGCACAGCGGAAACACCAGGAACCGCGGTGTTGGCCGTCGAATGGCGCTAGCTGCGCAGCATTTGTGCACCGCCGCCGTCAGTGTCAGCCAGTTTGCCGTGGCATACGGAGCTCCATCGCAGTCTTTAACACTGGTAGCATGCCGCGACAGCGTGGACGTGAACCGTATGTGCAGTTGACGGACTTTGAGCGAGGGCGTATAGTGGGTATGCGGGAGGCCGGGTGGACGTACCGCCGAATTGCTCAACTCGTGGGGCGTGAGGTCTCCACAGTACATCGATGTTGTCGCCAGTGGTCGGCGGAAGGTGCACGTGCCCGTCGACCTGGGACCGGACGGCAGCGACGCACGGATGCCGGCCAAGACCGTAGGATCCTACGCAGTGCCGTAGGGGACCGCACCGCCACTTCCCAGAAAATTAGGGACACTGTTGCTCCTGGGGTATCGGCGAGGACCATTCGCAACCGTCTCCATGAAGCTGGGCTACGGTCCCGCACACCGTTAGGCCGTCTTCCGCTCACGCCCCAACATCGTGCAGCCCGCCTTCAGTGGTGTCGCGACAGGCGTGAATGGAGGGACGAATGGAGACGTGTCGTCTTCAGCGATGAGAGTCGCTTCTGCCTTGGTGCCAATGATGGTCGTATGCGTGTTTGGTGGCGTACAGGTGAGCGCCACAATCAGGACTGCATACGACCGAGGCACACAGGGACAACACCCGGCATCATGGTGTGGGGAGCGATCTCCTACACTGGCCGTACACCTCTGGTGATCGTCGAGGGGACACTGAATAGTGCACGGTACATCCAAACCGTCATCGAACCCATCGTTCTACCATTCCTAGACCGGCAAGGGAACTTGCTGTTCCAACAGGACAGTGCACGTCCGCATGTATCCCGTGCCACCCAACGTGCTCTAGAAGATCTCCGGATCTGTCCCCCATTGAGCATGTTTGGGACTGGATGAAGCGTCGTCTCACGCGGTCTGCACGTCCAGCACGAACGCTGGTCCAACTGAGGCGCCAGGTGGAAATGGCATGGCAAGCCGTTCCACAGGACTACATCCAGCATCTCTACGATCGTCTCCATGGGAGAATAGCAGCCTGCATTGTTGCGAAAGGTGGATATACACTATACTAGTGCCGACATTGTGCATGCTCTGTTGCCTGTGTCTATGTGCCTGTGGTTCTGTCAGTGTGATCATGTGATGTATCTGACCCCAGGAATGTGTCAATAAAGTTTCTCCTTCCTGGGACAATGAATTCACCGTATTCTTATTTCAATTTCCAGGAGTATATATATATATATATATATATATATATATATATATATATATATATATATATATACTCCTGGAAATGGAAAAAAGAACACATTGACACCGGTGTGTCAGACCCACCATACTTGCTCCGGACACTGCGAGAGGGCTGTACAAGCAATAATCACACGCACGGCACAGCGGACACACCAGGAACCGCGGTGTTGGCCGTCGAATGGCGCTAGCTGAGCAGCATTTGTGCACCGCCGCCGTCAGTGTCAGCCAGTTTGCCGTGGCATACGGAGCTCCATCGCAGTCTTTAACACCGGTAGCATGCCGCGACAGCGTGGACGTGAACCGTATGTGCTGTTGACGGACTTTGAGCGAGGGCGTATAGTGGGCATGCGGGAGGCCGGGTGGACGTACCGCCGAATTGCTCTACACGTGGGGCGTGAGGTCTCCACAGTACATCGATGTTGTCGCCAGTGGTCGGCGGAAGGTGCACGTGCCCGTCGACCTGGGACCGGACCGCAGCGACGCACGGATGCACGCCAAGACCGTAGGATCCTACGCAGTGCCGTAGGGAACCGCACCACCACTTCCCAGAAAATTAGGGACACTGTTGCTCCTGGGGTATCGCCGAGGACCATTCGCAACCGTCTCCATCAAGCTGGGCTACGGTCCCGCACACCGTTAGGCCGTCTTCCGCTCCCGCCCCAACATCGTGCAGCCCGCCTCCAGTGGTGTCGCGACAGGCGTGAATGGAGGGACGAATGGAGACGTGTCGTCTTCAGCGATGAGAGTCGCTTCTGCCTTGGTGCCAATGATGGTCGTATGCGTGTTAGGCGCAGTGCAGGTGAGCGCTACAATGAGGACTGCATACGACCAAGACACACAGGGCCAACACCCGGCATCATGGTGTGGGGAGCGATCTCCTACACTGGCCGTACACCTCTGGTGATCGTCGGGGGACACTGAATAGTGCACAGTACATCCAAACCGTCATCGAACCCATCGTTCTACCATTCCTAGACCGGCAAGGGAACTTGCTATTCCAACAGGACCGTGCACGTTCGCATGTATCCCGTGCCACCCAACGTGCTCTAGAATGTGTAAGTCAACTACCCTGGCCAGCAAGATCTCCGGATCTGTCCCACATTGAGCATGTTTGGGACTGGATGAAGCGTCGTCTCACGCGGTCTGCACGTCCAGCACGAACGCTGGTCCAACTGAGGCGCCAGGTGGAAATGACATGGCAAGCCGTTCCACAGGACTACATCCAGCATCTCTACGATCGTCTCCATGGGAGAATAGCAGCCTGCATTGCTGCGAAAGGTGGATATACACTGTACAAGTGCCGACATTGTGCATGCTCTGTTGCCTGTGTCTATGTGCCTGTGGTTCTGTCAGTGTGATTATGTGATGTATCTGACCCCAGGAATGTGTCAATAAAGTTTCCCCTTCCTGGGACAATGAATTCACGGTGTTCTTATTTCAATTTCCAGGAGTGTATATAGCATTTTTGTGCATTGTATAATCACCGATTCTGTAAAATAGGCATTATTTAATTGAAGGATTCAAATAAATAATGAGCTGTTAATTATAGTAAGTCATAAATGTAACCCATTTTATGACATACAAAACACATCTTACATGGCGTTAGTTTTTGTTAAACGTAAATAGGCGTTGTCGTTCTAGATTTAGTTGGGAGTGAGCGTACAGGCCAGTGTATTAGCGGAATATCCTCTTGTTCCAGAAATTTCTCCACTTGCACAGTTCGAATGCGTTAACTATAAAAATGTCGTTCCTCGTTGCATCTCTGAATAGATGCACGTGGGGTAGCAGTACAGTGTCACGTTAACGTGTACCGGTGACTGTACCATGTTCAAAAATTTTGAGGTCATTACGCCATGAAACAAGATTGCTCCCCACGCCATAACACATAGACTACAAAAACGATCATGTTCGACAATGTACCTTGGCGCATCACGTGTTCCCCGTACTCGCCATATGAGCGTACGACCAGAATCACTACTCACACTGAATCTGCTGTCATCAGAGAATAGCACACGACCCTCACTTGTTGCAGTCCCTATGCTCTTGGCAACATCGCAAACTGTCCGTACAGTGTGCGTTGCCATTGGTGCACAACGTACCGGTCGTCGGGAGAAACGGCCATGCCTTCGTCGCCGTGCTGTTGTGGAGTGTCAGATTGTGTGCCTGGCAGTCATGTTAAATTGTTAGAAACCTCTGTTTGTGGTGGGTCTCTTCTTTCCGTTTGTATAATGTTGCCATCATCTGATATTGTAGCCGACTATGGCCAACAGCTTACTCAGCTGCGGGCACCAATACCTGTGATTAAGAACACGCCCCGTGAGTGTGTTTAAAAGATGCTGTGAGCAATACGGAATTCCAGGCTTACGCTCCTCACATTTCTTCCTTCTTCAAATGATTCTTGCCCGTCTCAATTGAATCAGATGTTGTCTCCAGGCCATTTTATATTGAAGAAGAAGAAGAAAGTCTTCAATAACTGCTCATTGATCGATGCACGCTGTCTTTCCCCGTTAATTCACCTGCCTCGTGCGTCGCACAAACACCACCTGTCACTAAGGTCATGCTGACCTCGCACCAAGATACGTCCACCTTTCGTTGACTTGTGGGAGACCTCGAGAAATGCACTGTAGGACTTCCATTCATTGTCACAGAACAGTTAATATTTTACGTTACTTTATCTATCTTGTATTTTAAGTTTAGCAAGACTGCTTTTGGCTCAACTGGCACTACCCTAATAAAATGTACATTTTGCGATATATCTTTTCAGAGAGAGAGAGAGAGACACAGACAGAGTGAGAGAGAGAGAGAGATCTGTAGCCTCCCTCTCCTTTTCGAAACTGTTACTGGCTGCAATTCTGTACCAAACATCTGATGTACAATACTTGTGCCGGAATGTTTTGCACACAAATGTTTTACACTCATTGTTTTTAAATTTTGTTTCTTTAGAATGAACCATCACTTCATTCCTAGTACTAAAGGCACAATATGACACTTACTTCCATTGGTGTTCATTTCGGAACGAATAGTTGAAGCCTCACTAATTTTGTAACTAGAGTGGTAAAACAAAATGTCTACGGACAACACAGCAAGAAACTGAATTTTACGCAAGGAGTATCTGCCTCCTATGGATACTGCAAATATTTTTCCACTGCCACCAGTTCCCAAGTTTTCAATAATGCACACCGTAACGAAATATTGGTTGGTGTTCTGTGGACTTTGTTTCCAGCGGCATATGGATATGTGATATATGTTACAAAAAAAAAAAAAAGGTTCAAATGGCTCTGAGCACTATAGGACTCAACTGCTGTGATCATCAGTCCCCTAGAACTTAGAACTACTTAAACCTAACTAACCTAAGGACGTCACACACATCCGTGGAAGAGGCAGGATTCGAACCTGCGACCGTAGCAGTCGCACGGTTCCGGACTGGGCGCCTAGAACCGCGAGACCACCGCAGCCGGCGATATATGTTACATTACCATACTGTTTTTTGGAGGGTGACCTCTGCGAGACACAGCTGGTGTACTTTTAATATCGTGTCATGATGGAGGCATGGTAAAACGTCATGAAAAATTGCACACTTCCCAAAAAAGGGGGGGGGGCAGATTTCATTCATCACGTTTACTTTTCATTGTGGATTCTGATTACAGTCCTGTCGAACATGATTAATATTTAGATTTTCATTATACTGTTTATAGCCTCCATGATTGGGGTAGATATTGGTCCTTTCCAGCTGCAATAAAAATGAAATATTTGTAGTCGTACTCACCCCTGAAAGTAGGCACATAGATGTTTTAATGTTATGCTCAATTTTAACTTCTAGTTCATTCTGAGTATTATTATAATTATGAAAGAGCAAGAATAAACACTTGTATTAGTAGACTATGACATAATCTAAAATTTTTAAATTTAGTCCTAAATTACGTAAAATACCGAAAATCTAATTTTTATAACTTCTGGAAGCCGTTGGATATTCAACGTTTAGCTGGAATAACGCATATATCTAGCTGTTCAGTCACGTAGGTATAATACTGGAGGTGAATATTCGGACACATCGTTAGGTTAAAATTAAGATGCAACATGCAACATAATTTCAGCTCAATTGTGGCTTTGCACTAAAATACAGTGTAAAAGATTCATTACTCGGTGCAGACCTCGACAGGTAATTTATAAGTTTAGTACATACTGAAATTCTGAAATGTATATGATACTGTGTTCGTAGCTTTTCTCAACCGGAATGTGTAATCATAGTACACATCTGTAGAGATGTCAAATTAGTGTGAAGGAAGTCACGGCAGTGTGAATGATTTTATTAATTTTTCCATTCGAACTGAAAAAAAATTCTTGGTATCTTAAGCTATTATTCTCACCTTCTACTGAGCTCTTTCTTTGTAGCGATTAACTTACCGTCATAACTGACGGATCTTCATAGCGGTGAACACTAGTTGTGTAAAGCGACACCCCAGGCGAGAGCAAATCAGCAATCTGTGAGGTGTGCTTCGAGAGCTTATTGTCCACCTGCGACATACGAAGTGAATTCTGAAACCGTCACAGAGTGTAGCGCTCTGAAGTTCTGGGCAGTAATGTAATGTGATTCCCTTAGGTGAAATTGGCATATTTACTTTTCTCCATCAACCCTGAAACTATGTAACTAAATCAAGGAATCACCCTGTTTATTTTAATCGTATTGTCTCATTAATATAAGCACTACAGAGAGGGAGAGAAATAGAGAGCAAGGGGGATGGGGAGCAACTTCGCCATTGTCTATAAATCAGACAGATAAATTTGAATGATTGTGATGGAAAATATGGCACACATTTTTCTGACATTTGGTACAGATATGAATTATACAAAATTGTTACTTTCTCAGCGCCTGGATGATGATCCTGCTGATGCTGTAGCTATTGTTAAACTACGGAGAAGCCACACCAGTTGCTTTTTTTAAAGAACTTCATTTAGTTCAGACTACTGGTTTTGGTCTTTATATTAGGCCAATATCATGTGGATCTCAAAGTTATAATTGCTTAAAATGAAGGTCTAAACTGACTTTAGAACTTCATAAAGTTCTAAAAAAGGCAACTGCGGTGACTTGACATTAACGTTTCAGATTGTCACAAAAGTATTTCGCCTGGCTTGAGCAGTACGCAGGTGTACTACCGGTCCATAGTGTCCAACGGGAGAAACTGAGGTATCACTATTTCGTGTTGCCTCAAATCTGTTTTAAATAGCACGAATACTGTCACTACTAGCCACGAAACTAATGGTACTGGCACAAAAACTCGGATAACCGTCTCTCAAAACTGTTTCAGCTCGCTCCAAAATTGCATTAAAGTCCAAACCTCTACCAACATACCCCCTGAAAAGTATCATCCTGTACTGAAACTGTATCAATGTGACCTGAAACTCAATTAGCTGGTCCCAAACCTCTTCCAACTTTGCCACAAAACTGTAACAACTTGCCCCAAATCTGTACCAACTTTCTCCCCAAAGTGTATTATTTTTCCTTGTATGTGTATCAAAATCCCTAGATACTCTTTCAACTTACCCCAAACAGGATGTACCTGCCTAAATACTGTCCGCAAACTGTTTCAACTTGCCCCAAAACTGTATCTACTTCAGTCCATTAAATTATCAATGTGTCCTCCAACTGAGTCAAGCTGGCTCACAAATGTAACAACCTGCCCTTCAGAGACTGTATCCATTTGCCCTGAAAATGCAACCACTAGCTCAAGAGCTGACAACATATTCACATCAGATGAGGTGTTCCAGGTGCATAGCAGGGTGTGTCCACTACAGGGCAAGATAATACAGCTGTGTTGACAAATTGTTAGAATTGTGGGGCATGCTATTACTCTTGGGGGAAAGTTAATAAGATTTTGGGTGGAAGCTGTTATAGTTATGGGGCAAGTTGCTACTGTTTCAGGGTTCAAGTTGTTACAGATGCAGTGCAAGTTGTTCCATAAGTGGGGCTAGTTATCACAGATGTGAAGTGGCAAGTTTATGTAATTTTTAGGTAAATTCTCACACTTTCACTACGACATGGGGCAACTGTTGGGGCAAGTCACAGCTTGCCAGAAAAAATCTCAACTTTCTTATTTCATTTCATGGTTAGACATGTTGATGCCTGTGTCTGTGAGTTTTGTCGGCAATAACGTTCCCTAAATATACTCCACTGTCCTGAGTCTGAACCTGAATCTGATGAATAGTTTTGGGAGATGTTAGAAAGTTTACTTCACTCCTGACTGCAGCGTGGAACATTACTACCTTCTCTGGTTTCTGCCCTTACGGAAGAATAGGGTGCCATTCCTTTACAGAAATTCAGACGTCTCATTGAAAGCATTCTGTAATGAGTTCATGTCATTATAAAAGCAATGCAGGGGGTGAGACAGCTTTTGCCCATTACATGTCTAAAACGATAACATGTGGGCCATTTGCTACTGTTTGTTGTGATTTTGTGATATACCAAGCTGATTTTCCTTGTGACAATACAATGGAGAATCACAGAAAGAAGACATAACTCCAACACTAACATATACAGAAGAGGTAATAGCTGGTTCTTCTGTGATTTGCCAGTAGATATCGACTGTGTCCACTGGAATAACCCATTTACATTGCTAGAGCTATTATTCTAATGGGTAGCTTCGATAATGGCAGACAGAAATTTGCACGATACTAGCACAATAGCTACTGAAGAGTTAATCTGAGAAGCTTCGAGTACAGAATGAAATTTACAATAGCTACAGAAAAGTGAAAGACTCAATCGCAGACTGGTGAGCAGCATACAAGAACATTAACTCATTCCTGGGAAAGATTGCTTAAATAAGTAATGATGAACGTACTCAATCGTATCAAATCTTCACCATGTTACCTATTACACCAAGATTCCACAAGGTGAAGAAACAGGTTTCAACAGTTCCAAGTTCTCAGAGGTTTTTGTTGCCATTAGATGTATTAGAAAATAAGGCCATGTGCGCGTAGAATACGTCCACTGATGGTTCTCCACATATTCAGTTATTCCGGAGATAAGGGATTTAACAGACAAATGAACATATAGTCTGGTAACAAAATACGACAAAGTAGTTTCCGTATGATGTACTTACAAATTATCATCCAGCTACATGAAACAATAACGTTGTTTCTTGTATGGAGGACTTTCGATACAAAACTTCTGTTGTAACTTAATTATTCTATAAAATTACGAAATACGCGTGACTTGCGTGCTGGCACTATTGATAAAAACTTCAGGTTAAGTAGCACTTGTATTAGACCTAAGTGCAATGGTTGTACCACATTTTTCATTTACAATGAACATTCAGATTGAATGTTTAAATCTAATAAAGCTCCCACAGCTCACTTATTAGCACTACTGCATTATAGGATTGTTTAGTACGTGACCGTTGATCGCTTTCTGTCTGACATATTAAATTTATTTAAACGTATAAAATTTGTGTCTGTCAACACTGAAAACCAAATAGGCACCTCTGCTGATCTAACATATAGCTTCAAGCGCAGCTGTCGGCGATGATTAGCCAAGTATACAATGATACTTCTACGACTTTGGCACTGACAGTATCTTATGCTGGCGAAAACAAGTGCAGGGCCTTCAACTTTCATTCATCATTCCCAGGCTCATAATGCATTTACCATTGCATGATAACAACGCCTACTACAAGCAAATTTATTTTTCAGGATTCCTTACCTCAATCGGATAAAACAGAATCGTTATGGGATCACTTTGTTGTACATCTGTCTGTCTGTCAGTCTGACTGTGAAAAATACTTTTTTCCGGAACTGGTAGACGTATCAGTTTGAAATTTACGTCACTTATTTAGGTCTACTGTCTCTTGGCGGTGAAAAATTTGAAACTTCTAAGCCAATACAATCAAAATATATAGCCACATACGTCATATATTTTGATACTAGCAAACGCACTCATCGGAACCTAAAGGGTATTTCTGTTAACGTAGAACCTTGAAATTTGGCAAAAACCAGAGCTTCACAGTACATCCAAAAGTTTCGTTTATAATCACAGATCTGGAATTCTACATGGGATAAGAAATATGCGTGTAATTTTGTGTACGTTTGTCTGTGTGTGTATCTGTGTCTGTTTGTGCTCAATTAATAACAAATAATTTTATATTTATACCGACTGTAATTTTAGAATTATCAACTTTCCTTCTCTGTTTTTATTCACCGTCGTCTGTGGCTAAGTTTCATCACTATCCTGTTCCAGGACTATCTTTGGCAATGTTCTGATGAATGTAAAGTTTTCAGAAGTGTTCCGTGTAGATTATGGAAATATTATGATTTTAAATGAGGCATTCAATTAAAAAATCTAATCAAAACAATCTAGAACTCCCGTCGCAAAATTGCGTGTAGCCAGTTTCTCCATAATTTAGCTACTTTGCACTTGAATGTATGGTTTTTACATTGCGTATTTCGATCAACGTTTGGTTTAATTCAGTTGCTGATTGTGGGTAATGCAGGTTTAGAGGGCTCTGACGCCACATTTCTGATTATTGTATATTCCAACCATCCTTAGGCATTGCTTTTGTCGACTAGGTCCTATCAGTTGTAACAAAAAGTAATTAATATAAATCAATATCGTCGACTGTATTGTCTACTGAAGAACAAGAACCACAAAATCCCATGCTCTAATGGTCTGATTAGCTGAAACCTTACTGGAAAGCTTTCGAAACTGACAGGTGATTATCGGTTCTATGAATCTCAGATTGAATTGAGAACACTCCTAACGTATTTTTGATGTAAAAATACCACTGTAATTATCGCCAACTACAAGAGAACTAGTGAGACGTAGGTGTACTTAATCTGAATTTGCACCGTATCATTCAGAAAGAGTAAAGGAATTATTTGCATTCTTACAGTGTCTGGTCTTATTTCCGATTGCCTATTTGTTTTCGTGCTTTCGTGCTTAGCGTAGTACTTTACATATCAAGCGTTTCCAAGTGATTAGTCATGCCTAACTTCATATTTCGGCTGTGTATTTAGCATGTCATTATTGCCACTATTGTTCGGGCATGGCAATAAGGTTGAGACTCCTACTTAGAGAGCCCTAAATGATGTTTTATGCATCAATTTGACGGGTAGGTGTGTGTGTGTATGTGTGTATGTGTGTGTGTGAGTGTGTGTATGTGTGTGTGTGTGTGTGTGTGTGTGTGTGTGTGTGTGTGTAATGTAACTTCATAAAACAATTTACATGTGTAAAATATCTAATCTGGGGGCAATAGCATTGCACATTTGACATAAACACTGAATTATTTGTATTGCTGACGTATTTCTTCGAGATTTATAAATTTTGGAATTTTTGACTCAAGGCAAACATGATAGAAGCATTTAGGTGTGGAAAGTAGATTGAGACTCAGTTGTGCGTTATAACATCCATGCATCATACTTAGTGTTCGCTATTACTGCTTAACACTTAAATTCATGGTGTAACATTGAGTGTGTGTGCGTTTCTGGTATGCTTTGTAGCCACATTTCAGATGTGGGAATATAGTAAGATATAACCTTCATGAAGTTTTGGGCTTAAAAGCTTTTAAATATCCTACAAATACTGATATCTGTCAGATGCTTCTAAGTACGACCAAGATGCGTACTCTTGGGATTTCATCTGAATGCCTACTAAAATTCTATATTGTGATTGTCTCGTTTTTATACTACATTTGCAGTGGGGAGGAAGATAGCGAAGAAGTTAAGAAATAAAAAGCAGGTTTGCTTAGCATTATATCCATTTTTAATGTTTGCACAATCGCCGTCTTAGGTTTTTAATTTCCTGCCACCACCATCTTCGCTATTACCGCGACAGCAGCGCCCACTAGTGGCAGAAATTTGAATAGTGCCCACATGTTACTATATATTCACTTTTTCCCGTAGACCGCGAATCCCCATGGCTGTGCCGTCCGAACAACACGCAAAAAATGCCCTACGACACTTAACATCTGAAGTCACACCTCCATGCCCGAGGCAGGATTCGAACCTGCGACCATAGCGCTCCCGTGGTTCCAGACTGAAGCGCCTAGAACAGTTCGGCCACCAGCGGAACAAGACATAGCCAGGACAAGAGCGTCATAGGCGCCAACATGCAAACTGGTGTCACTGCAACAGAGACTCGCCACTAGCGGGAGCTTCACCACGCCAATGGCGGCACTGAGGATTAACATACCGACTTTGCATCAACCAATTGCCTGCCCAATGCAATCCGCCATTTGCCGGACGACAACGGACAGAAGTCTACTCGGAAGACAGAAGAGCAGCTCTCGCCCAGTTGGTTACAGATCATCGTCCACGGCCGCCTTAGACAGGGATCGTCGTTTAGTGAACTATTAGAATTGAACAGACAGTTGTAATTCCATTTGCTATGTACTGCGAACTACACCTACGATTATTTGCACTTAGTCTTTGAGGGCCTTTTTGCGTTATATTACAAGCAGTGTTGAAAATTACAGTGTCCAAGTCACAAAGATACAATGAAGATCCAAAGGAACTGAAACACCTGCTTATTATCGGGTAGGGCACCAGCGAACACAGAAGTGCCGCACACGACGTGGCATGGACACAACTAATGTCTGAAGCAGTGCTAGAAGGAATTGACGCCATGAGTCCTGCTGGGCTGTCCATAAATCTGTAAGGGTACGAGGGGGTGGACATCTCTTCTCAACAGCACGTTGCAAGTCATCCCAGAATTGCAGAATAATGTTAATGTCTGGGTAGTTTGGTGGACAGCAGAAATGTTTAACCTGAGAAGAGAATTCCTGGAGCCACTCTAGAGCTTTTCTAGACATGCGAGTTGTGGCATTGCCAAAGTCCGTTCGAATGGACATTGGACAGGAATGGCTGCAGGTGATCAGATAGGATGCTTATATATGTGCTACCTTTCTGAGTCGTGTCTAGACGTTTGATGGGTCTCATATTACTCAAACGGAAGACTCCAAACCCCATTTTAGAGCCTCCACCAGCTTTAAGAGTCCCCTACTGACATGCAGGGGTCATGGATTCATGAGGTTGTCTCCATACCCGTACACGTCCATCCGCTCGATACAATTTGAAACGTGTCTCGCCCGAACAGGCAACTTGATTCCAGTCATCAACAGTGCAATGTCGGCGTTGACGGGTTCAGACGTGGCGTAAATCTTTGTGCCAGGCAGTGATCAGTGGCTCACGAGAGGTATTTCGCCTCCGAAAGCCCATATCGGTGAATGGTTCGCTGACAGTTGTTGATTGCCCAACTTAGAAATCTGCCAACAGTTTGGGGAAGGGTTGCACTTCTGTCACGTTGAACGATTTTCTTCAGTCGTCGTTGGTCCCTTTTTGAAGGATTTTTTCCGGCCACAGCTTTGTCGGAGATTTGAGGTTTCACTGGACTCTTGTTATTCACGGTACATAAGTGAAATAGTCCTATCAGAAAATCCCCACTTAATTGCTGCTTCGAAGGTGCTATGTTCCACATTAGTGCATATATCCACCGAGATGTGTAAAGTCAACTGAAATGTGTTATAGTACAGGAAAGGTCTTTGTAAATTTAACTCGATTACGTAATCTCTGAAATACCACTGTCTCAACTTGTGAAGTTTCGTTTTGTTTTCGGCTCCATATCTAAATGCTTCTCTGATCTGAGCATCAAAGTAACTGATGATGGCTGAAGTCGAGACAGTGTAAAATGTAGACTGGCAGCAGCAAGAATTGAACCTCGGGAAAAAGATGAATTTGAATATCAAAAAGTTTATTCAGAATGTACTCGTCTGTAGTACAGCGATGTACGTAAGTGAAATCTTCACTATGTATTGGTCAGTCGCAATGAGATTTCAAGGCTTCGAAATTTGTGCTACAGAAGAATGCTGTAAATTAGTTGAGGAGATCGAGTAACTAAAGAAGACGTGCTGAATCGAACTGGGTAAAAGAACTGAAGGGGAGGACAAAGACTTGAATGCATATGGATGAAGAGGATGTTGTTGATGTTGAGATGAAGAGGCTCCCACAGGATAGACTAGCAGCGAATCAATATTGAACTGAAGACAACAATCACCACTTTGTATCGAAACGTACGTCTTCACGAGTCGTGTTCACTCGGAAAGTAGAATCCCTTACATTTCACTGAATATAGGGGCGCTGGTCAAGTAACACTTATCTGAAAGTGAGCTTAACCGTTTATAATAACAGAAATAAGTTTTTGTGAATCTAGATGTGGGAAGCCAATGAACCATCTATCGAAAATAACAGGATTTCCATTTCTTTGCGACATATAAGAGTCAGGTGCCCTGCAAGACTATCTTTCCATCACGTTGTGTAGTTTCGTAAGACGTGTATTTTGAGTCTCTTTTCTTGTATTTCTCACTATTCGTTTTAGGGGCGAGATTCACATCTGCTAATACGTACCAGGTAATGGCTGCCGATACTTTTGTCAGCAGATACTGTGTGGTTAGATTTTAATGGCACCAGTAACTAATTTGTGACCCAGTGAGTCTTAGAAAATAAATCAGTTGGACATTCCATACGTCTTAATCCTACCTTAAAAAAACCATGTTAAAACCACGTCACTCTAGTTCAACTTTGAAATATTAGTTCTATACTGTAGGCCGTCACCACGAAATAATGTCTTGCAATTCTCTTCTGCCTGAATAGTTTAGACTTCGAAAATTTGGGAGGAGTATATAGAGGGTCCATACAAGGGCGATGCACTTGAGGACAATATTATGGAAATGGAATAGGATGTAGATGAAGATGAAATGGGAGATATGTTATTGCGTGAAGAGTTTGACAGAGTACTGAAAGACCTGAGTCGAAACAAGGCCCCCAGAGTAGACAACATTCCATTGGAAATACTGACGGCCTCGGAAGAGCCAGTCCTGACAAAACTCTACCATCTGGTGAGCAAGATGTATGAAGCAGACGAAATACCCTCACACTTCAAGAAGAATATAATAATTCCAACCCCAAAGAAAACAGCTGTTGACAGATGTGAAAATTACCGAACAATCAGTTTAATTAGCCACAGTTGCAAAAACTAACACGAATTCTTTACAGACGAATGGAA
Source organism: Schistocerca gregaria (assembly GCF_023897955.1). Taxonomy (NCBI): domain Eukaryota; kingdom Metazoa; phylum Arthropoda; class Insecta; order Orthoptera; family Acrididae; genus Schistocerca; species Schistocerca gregaria. Next base: position 1,119,608,855 of record NC_064920.1, read on the forward strand.
AATCTAGTAGAAGCCGACCTCGGGGAAGATCAGTTTGGATTCCGTAGAAACACTGGAACACGCGAGGCAATAGACCCTACGACTTATCTTAGAAGAAAGATTAAGGAAAGGTAAACCTACGTTTCTAGCATTTGTAGACTTAGAGAATACTTTTGACAATGTTGACAGGAATACTATCTTTCAAAGTCTGAAGGTGGCAGGGGTAAAATACAGGGAGCGAAAGGCTATTTACAATTTATATAGAAACCAGATGGCAGTTATAAGAGTCGAGGGGTATGAAAGGGAAGCAGTGGTCGGGAAGGGAGTAAGACATGGTTGTAGCCTCTCCCCGATGTTATTAAATCTGTATATTGAGCAAGCAGTGAAGGAAACAAAAGAAAAATTCGGAGTAGGTATTAAAATCCATGGAGAAGAAATAAAAACTTTGAGATTCGCCGATGACATTGTAATTGTGTCAGAGACAGCAAAGGACTTGGAAGAGCAGTTGAATGGAATTGACAGTGTCTTGAAAGGAGGATATAAGATGAACATCAACAAAAGCAAAACGATGATAATGGAATGTAGTCGAATTAAGTCGGGTGATGCTGAGGGAATTAGATTAGAAATGAGACACTAAAAGTAGTAAAAGAGCTTTGCTATTTGGGGAGCAAAATATCTGATGATTGTCTAAGTAGAGAGGATATAAAATGTAGACTGGCAATGGCAAGGAAAGCGTTTCTGAAGAAGAGAAATTTGTTAACATCGAGTATAGATTTGTGTGTCAGGAAGTCGTTTCTGAAAGTATTTGTATGGAGTGTAGCCATGTATGGAAGTGTAACATGGACGATAACTAGTTTGGACAAGAAGAGAATAGAAGCTTTCGAAATGTGGTGCTACAGAAGAATGCTGAAGATTAGATGGGTAGATCACATAACTAATGAGGAAGTATTGAATAGGATTGGGGAGAAGAGAAGTTTGTGGCATAACTTGACCAGAAGAAGGGATCGGTTGGTAGGACATGTTCTGAGGCATCAAGGGATCACCAATTTAGTATTGAAGGGCAGCGTAGAGGGTAAAAGTCGTAGAGGGAGACCAAGATGTGACTACACTACGCAGTTTCAGAAGGATGTAGGTTGCAGTAGGTACTGGGAGATGAAGAGGCTAGCACAGGATAGAGTAGCATGGAGAGCCGCATCAAACAAGTCTCAGGACTGAAGACCGCAACAACAACAACATTTGAATGTAGCGATCACTATAGAACAATTTCATGGAAGTATGGTAATAGCGATATTACCCATTATAATTTTCTTTGACAGATAAGTGGACCAAAATTATCGGGTCAACTGAAGGATGAGATACAACCCGTTAGCTTTGACCAACGACGTCATAGTTTACTCAAAGATATTTATGTCTTTATTTTCCAGCCGTAGGTAATAATTTGGTTGTATTTTGCGGCTCAGGTTCGTCATAGTGAATTGAAGTAAATGAATGTGTTTTCAAAAGGCAGATTTTCGGTCTTAATGAGCTTGAGGTATTTTGGAAGAAATGGTTTAATTTCTGGACGATTTGTGTTGTTTGATTTTGGTTTGTAGGTGTCAATTTATCTATTCCTATTAATATGAAAGACTTGAAGCAGGGATCGTGAACTGCAGTACAGAATACAAATTTTACAGTTGTCACTTTTTTTCGCCTTCGCTAGCACTACTATTGCTACAATATTTTTCAGTCATGTATTCCGAACTTGACCTATATAAGTGAACCTGTATAAGATGTAAGTAGTAGCGGCGACGAAAAAAGCAACACCTGTAAAATATGAATCCGGTACCTCAGTCGACCTATAATTATAGATTAACTGAAGAATAGGATACTAGTGCAAGCGAAGGCGAAAAAGTCGACATATGTTAAATTTGTATCCCGTACTGCTGTTAACCTACTGTATCAAGATCAACTGAAGTTCGGGATACAACTCATATACGTCAACTGAAGTGCGAAAGGCAAACGTTACCTCTTTCTTTTTTTCTTTTTTCACCAGTATCCCTTTCTTCAGTTGAGCTATTTAAATTAGAAATTTGTAGTATCTCTAGCGTTACACACTACTTATTCTATCTTAAATTATCTTACTCTAAGGACCACACACATACCCATGCACGAGGGAGGATTCGAAACTCCGAAGGGGGTAGCCGCGCGACCCGTGACAAATCGCCTCAGACCACACGGCTACCCCGCGGGGTGGCTTATTAAGTCAACTGAAGTATAGGATACTAGGACTCAATGAAGCGATATAATTAACATTGTGTTCGAAATATGAATGTATATGATATATGTCTACTATATTTTTCTCTGTCCTGCATTCATTTGTTTTCCAACATTCGTCCCTGCTCTTAAATCTGTACAATACAAAATCTGTGGTAATTTCTGACATCGTTGGACAAAGCCGACGGGTTGTATCCCATTCTTCAGTAATCCCAAATTATCGGTTACCTATTTTAATCCATGAAACGTAAATTAATAAGTTATCAGCTACAACAATTCCTATGAATAGTGTGTGTTCTTATTTGTAACTGTGGGTGTAGCAGGAGGCGTTTGGTGGAGAAATTGGATGGTACTCGATGCTACGATACTTTGGTAGGTAACTGTACCTTAAACCTAGGTAGTTTACTTTAGTTTTGGTTCGAATTAATTTTATCAAGAAGCACACAAAACCATCGCTACTGTTAATATATTCATTTCGTATAATGTACGTTCCTGTTCCACAATTCCTGCTACACGTACCCCTTGAATCTTATCGAATTAGATCATCAAGCAACATACATACCAGTTACGGTAATGTGTACCAAATGCCATACTCAAGTCTAGTAAAGAGATGCTGCCTACACTACGCTTATTCGTCCTCTTCTCGAGTGTTGCTGTGCGGTGAGGGATCCGTAACGGATGAGGTTGAAGGAGAACGTAGGGAACGTTCAAAGAAGTGTAGGGGTAGAAAGTGTCACGGATATCCCAAGCTAATTTGGATGTCTTTCATTAAAACAAAGTTGTTATTTGATGAGGCAGAATCTCTACATAAAATTTCAATCACCAACTTCTTCCTCGGAAATAGAAAATATTTTAATGGCACCCTGCTACATAGAACGAAGTGATTTTTATAATAAAATAAGAGAAATTAGAGGTCGCACAAAAGGATTTAGCTCTTTGTATTTCCCTCACGCTATTCGAGGGGAGACTGGAGCAATGGAGAAATAGCCTAATGCTCGTTCGATGAAACCTCTGCTAGGCACTTAATTGAGATTCACAGAGTAATAATACAGATGAAGGTTAGGCTGTATTGTACTTCTGCAGTAACTGTGAAACATTAATTTAATTAATTATTCAACCTTATCGATTCTTCACGTTTCTTTTGACACGAAGTAAAGATATCTTGTATCACTCCACAGTTTAAATGTTATACCTTCTTTCTATACCTCTATGTTGATTGTGACATATTTAAGACCCACTGAAAGGTTTGACTACAAATTATACGGTTTTCAGTTACTGAACTGATAGTGGTTCATTAATTTATACACATCTTGTTTTCAGAGTTTAGCATCAGCAATTAACTAACTGGTGCCGTCTGTAAATATGTTCTCAGCTATTACTTATAACGATGTATTAACGTTTTTTTCCGTTTCCTGTGCTAATACGATTACTTTGGTAAATATCCTGAATTAATTATACGCTAAGCAATTAATAACCAAGAAAGGGGTCTTATTGGTGAAAGAAGGGGTCTATTGGAGCAGGGGATACAACCATTCGGCTTTGACCCATGACGTCATACAATACTCAGAGATAGTAATGTCTTGTGTTCCAGATAAACGCTATCATTGTACATTAAAATAATTGAATGTGATTTTAAAGGAGATCACTACATATTGCTAAAATATTCTTAGTGTGCGTTTATTTAAAGAATGAGTTATATGCAATTCATTTGGCACTTAATTTCGTCTTACTGATATTGAGGTGACTTGGACTATTAGTTTCTTATTTTATGACAATTTTTATTTATTATTTATTTATGCATTTATTTTACCTGGCAAGATTAGGGCCTTCAGGCCCTCTCT